>NC_136061.1:78868749-80068749 GCF_964261635.1 Lissotriton helveticus | reverse complement strand
TGGACTTGATCCAGTTGTCTCTTGAGGGCCTGCAGATGCTAGGGCTTTCTGTGTAGCCCTGGGGTGCTCGGCAGAACCTATATGAGCGGGCTTTTAGGGTGAAGCCGAAGAGATATCGGCTGTCTGGGTGGATGGGGATGGAAAAGAATGCGTTTTTGAGGTCAATGACAGTGAAGGTGGTGGCAGTAGAAGGAATCAAAGTCAGGATGGTGGTGATGTCTGAGACCACAGGGTACTGGGGTACCACCACTTTGTTGATCTCTCGAAGGTCAATGATAAAACGGTATGCTTTCTCATCTCCCTCTCCCTGTTTCTTGATGATGGGCAAGATAGGGCTGTTGCAAACGTTGCTAACCACTTCCTCTACCACTCCTGCGTCTATCAGTGACTGAATAATCTTTACCAATGCCTTCTCGCCCTCGGGCGATATCCGATATTGTGGAAGTTTTGGGAGTGTTGCGTCTGGTCGGACAGTAATGTGCACTGGGTCAATCAACATGCGCCCTACGTCCGAATCCGCCTTGGCCCACAGATATGGAGGCAGAGTGTCAAGCAGGGATGTGTCAGCGTCGGTGATGGAAAACATGCGTCGGGGAGGGCAATGTCTAAGCAGAATGGGGTTGTCGTAAAGGAAAACTCGAACTCCGTCTTGAGAACATCTGATCGTCGCTCGGAAGTGTTTCAATAAGTCAAGTCCCATAATGGCGTCAGGGCTATTGGAGGAAAGCAAAAACGTGGTGTCAGTGGTGTTGTTTTCTACGTCAAAGAGGATCGGGGCAGACAAAGGGTTAGTGGAGGGCGTTCCATCGAAACCTGTCGACGTTATAAGTGAGCCAGACAAGGGTGCCCTTGGAATCAGTCGTTTAGATAACGCACTACGTGTTGCGCCAGTGTCTACCAGAAATGGAGACTTGGTACCCAGGACCTTAGCAGTGACGTAAGGGCCTTGCTGGTCAACATAGAGCTCGACTGGATCCCTCCCTTGCCCTTGGCAGTCCTATGCGAAGTTGTGGGCGTCATCGTAGTCAGATTGCTGGTATTGGTTCTGTCTGGGTCGATCAAATGTATTTGGTCTGCCTGATCTGTCGTTAGTCGTATCATTTGGGGGCCCTCGCTGTTGTCCCTTATTTCTCGGTCCACTTGCTATGTCCTTGGGCTCTTTGTTTCTGATTATTTCCAGAAGAACTGGGCACTGGGATTTCCAATGGCCGGGGGCAAGATGGCCGCCGAGACGCCGTAGTGGAAGGTCGCATCCAGACACCCTCCTGATTGACCAGGAAGAAATATGGTGAATTATGTGCTCACTGGATATATATGCTAAGCTGAGACAAGCAGAGACAAGCTAAATTAAGCTAAAATAAGTTCATGCTGAGAAATCTGTCTTGCTGTGGAAGAGAAAGGCGTACTTTGATACGAGATTAGTGACAGTGGTGGAGAGCAGGTCAGAGCTGCTCATTGATGGGGCGAGAGACAGAGCTTGATTCAGTGAGCAATACCGGGAAGCGTAACTCGACGATACAAGGCGATGCTGAGGGAGCCTACCGGTTTGCTTTTCATGATATTTGAATTCCCTCAAGAGAGAAAGGGGGCTCTGTATAAATATCTGCAAAAACATTGCTCACCTCTGACTGCTCGTTTGCCCCTCTCTGGGAATCATCATTGGAGAGCTACTTTAAAGTTTATGGCATCAAAACCTGCACTCTGCTTGAGAAAAAATCGTGAGCGAGAGCGAGATGACTGGAGCCACGACTGTGAGGCAGAGGACGATATGGATAACCTCGGTGCTCCAGCTCTGAATCTACGAGGAAAGGCGCGATCTAATGCGCAGCAAAGGCGAGATGCAGCAAAAGAAAATAAACTGAGAAAATTACGGGAGAAACAAGAAGGAGTAAAAAAAAAGAAGTTGACAGTCTCACCGCCAGTCATTGCAAGGAGAAGAGAGGAGGTGAAACTCGCTGCTGGGGAGGTGACCGGAAAGGAATTTGGGAAGGAGACTGCACTTCGGCAAACGACCATTGTTGAGACGTTTTTACCTGCATCACTAGCGCCGGTTTGCCAAATAACCCCGCAGATGGATTTGACACGAGGAGCTGAGGTCCCCACATTGGCGAGTCTGTGTGGCTTATTGCAGCCTGCCTTGGAGAGGGAGCTGATCGCGCAGGAAGGAGCAGATGGGGGCGATACCAGCACTGTGGATGCTCAGCCTCGAAATGAAATTACAGAGGAAGTAGAAGTCGTAGACTTTTCTACAGCTGAAGCAGAGGGCGGTCTTAAGCTCTTAAAGGAGACGGCTATAATTCACATAGTTCCAGGTGTATCTGGAATTAAAGGAACAGGCGCATGTCAAAACCTGGCACAGGGTATTATCTTTGAAAAAGGTAGTTCTGAGGGCGCAAATAACTCATCTGTAATAGAGTTAATGACCAATAATGATCTAAGCAAAAGTAAATTACCTGATGTACACCCTGCCTCCCCCAGTGATGAGGTCTTTTTTACTGGTAATGATGAGGCTGATGATGAGGAAAGCATGAATGGAAGTGTGGGATCAGTGATACATACAGAATCAGAGATAGAAATAGAAAGTTCAGGCGATGATACACTGAACACTGACACGGAAAGTGAAGAGACTGAATCAGGGGCCGATTCTGAAACCACTTCAAATTCTATCAGTAGCGAGACAGAATTTATTAATAAAGAGCATAAGAAATCAACTCAAGAAATGGCACAAAAAGAGATCTCTTCGAGACCGAAAACAAACGCTGCGGGTAGCATTAAAACTATGGGCAAAACTAAAAATAAGAGTAAAACAAAAAAAAAGAAGTCAAGTAGAAGAAGCGACAAGTCTAGACAACAGAGACCGACAAAAGAGAGCGGAGGAAATATGAAGACAGTGGTAAAGAAACTAAACTTGGACAAGGAGGCAGAGAACTCTGTAATGCCTGCGGATGAGTTTGTAAATGGGGAAACAGGGCTTACGGACTCTATATCCCGGGGAGCAGACAGCGGTGCGTCCAACTTTGAAGTTCTATTCACAACTCTAAAACAAATGCAGAGTGAGGCTCGGATTGAGAGCCAAAAGGCAAAGCGAAGGGCTAAGCACGCAAATAGGAGAATGCAATCTTCCTTGCGTAAGGTCAGCAAGCTGTACGAGGAGATGGCTGAGAGAGTCTCTGAAGTAGAGAACAGAACAGGGAAATTGGAAGACGATATGGTCAAAGTGCAGGATGACAGGAAAGAACAAGAAAAGACAACAGCAGACATGTTATGGAAACTAGAGGAATTTGAGAATAGACAAAGACGCAATAATGTACGTTTGATTGGAATACAGGAAGGGAAAGAGGGGAGTGATGTTCGGAGATATGTCATTGATTTACTAAAGGGTGCCCTCCCAGAGTTATCCACTTGGGACTTGGATCATGAAATACAAAGGGCACATCGCTTCCCTATGACTCAAAAAGCAGCGCAGGATAAACCTCGTGCAATACTTATGTATGTTGGGAATTTTCTTTTGCGAGAGGAGGTAATCAACAAAGCAAAGCCACAAGCCAAATGTAAATATAATGATGTAGTTTTTTTTGCACGTCCTGATTTCTGCCATACCACCGTGGAAAGAAGATGGAGAATGAGGCAGCTCATTACCCCATTTCAAAATATAGGATGTGAGGCTTACCTCTTATTTCCAGCTCGATTGAAGATTGGGTTAAACGGGAACTTTAAAATCTTCTATTCCGAGATACTTGCACAAGAATATCTCAACTCTCTGCAGGATCAACGGAAAACAAGACACAGAGAGAACGTTGAGAATAATGATCATACAGTTGCCCTTAGAGATATCTTCTTAAAGAAACGAAGATAAATATAATTTGGGGGAAAAAAGGACTGTATATGTTAATATCTGGGGATGAAAAATTACTTGTCAGGATTTATATTGAAATAAGAGATGGAAATGTTTCTTCGAGGTTCATGGAAAATTTAGGTTTAGGTTTTCCACTCTTTTTTTTTTTTTCTGTGATGGTTTCTGTCTTATAGATCTGTCGCTTTAATAGGTAAAAGCTTGGTATTAGTATAACAAGAATAGTGGCAGAAGCTGACCACAAATAGGGGGGGAACTTGGTGGATATACACTGAGTACAAGGAGCCAAAGGGGAAAGTCAGGGGGGCTGATGGGCTCGACATCCAGGAGGCAAAAGTCGGCCAGACATAGGTCCGCTGGACCTATTTGCCTGTAGGGGGGGTGGGAGATTGAGGGAGGGCAGTCTGGGGTGGGGACGGGGGGGGAAATGGACAGGGCACATAGGTATAAGACGCTTGACAGGATTCGATAAAAGTAACGTATATCAATTGTATGTTGTGAGTAGTGATTTTGAAGATATGGAAGATATGGAAGATATGGAAGACACTATCGAGATCAACAGGGAAGCCTGTTCACTTAATGCGCCAGACTTAGCGCTGCATAATGTTTTCAGAATGTTAAATAGAAGCAAGCGGATAGGGGGTGAAGGGAATGAAAAAAAAGAAATGAAAAAATGTCTATCAGATTAGTGACATGGAATGTATGCGGCCTAAATGATGTATTGAAAAGGCAGAAGATAGGAATGCGGTTACGGCAAATGAATGTAGATTTAGTGTTCCTTCAGGAGACACATGTAATGAGTACTCAGGAGAGCTTTCTTAATCAGTTGGGGTTTCAATTAATAGTCACTTCTAAGCAGGGAGTTAAGCAGAGAGGCGTAGCCATTTTTTCGAGAGATAAAAGTGTAGTAATAAGGAGAAAGCTTAGAGATAACTGGGGGAGATGGGCTATGGCCGAGGTTTTATTAGGGGGGGTGTGGACAACATTAGTCGCAGTGTATGGTTCTACACAGGATGATCCAGAAATGTTACACTTTCTGGATTCTGAACTGGCAGATTGGGCACCACGAGTCATTATAGGAGGAGACTTAAATATTAACGGTGCGGTAGGTCTGGGACCGGGTTCAATTAGGCAATATAAGGGTAGGAAGAAAAAGGTGTACAAGGCCCTTACTGACCTTTTAGCAAATAATATACTACGAGATGTATGGGGGTCAATTAGATCAGAACAGCCGGGATATACATATTATTCTGCACCGCATCAGATATGCGTTAGGTTGGATTATTTCCTAGTATCCAATGATTTAATTAGCTTAGTAGAAATTGATAGACTCCCCCGGATATTTAGCGATCACAACCCCTTAATTTTAACGGTAAAACAGAGTGGGAAAATAACATCAAGGAGGGATTGGACATTTGAAAGGGGACTGCTTTTAGATGATGATTATATAAAACATATGTCTAAATGGATCGCTGAATTTTTCGAACATAATAGAGGGAGCGCAGCAGTTGGTATAGTATGGGATGCCTTTAAGGCAGGAGCATGGGGCGAAACATGCAGTTATAGTGCTTTTAAGAGAAAAACAGAAAGACTGCAATATAAGGAGAGAGAGGAAAAAGTATTAGAGGCAGAAGAACAGCTTAATAAATGTGTAATAAGGGGAGAGCCGACTGAACAATTTGTAATACATCTATTGAAGGTGAAAAGTGATGCAGAGGAAGAACTAGCTAATAGGGCCGCAAAGCAATATACAGCCAGAAGGGAGAGATGTTATGAGTTCAGCGAGAAAGTAGGGCGAGTACTCGCTATACGAACTAGGCAGATAGCGGCGGCAGGGATGATTAAGGAAATAAAGGATGAAAAGGGACAATTACAGTCAGATCCAGAAGAAATTCGGGAGGTATTTAGGAAGTTTTATCAGTCTTTATATGATGAAGGAAATCCCAGTACTATTGAAAGAATAAATGAATATCTCCAGAATATTGAGGTTAAAATCATTTCTCCTGAAGACGCAGATGAGCTAGAGACTATGTTGGATGATATTGAGATTAAAAAAGCTATGAATGCTTTACCTTCGGGGAAGGCTGCTGGACCTGATCAGCTACCAACTGAGTTTTATAAAACTTTTTGGGGATGTTTAGGTAATGATTTAACTCAAACATTTCAAGCTGCACAAAGTGGGGCGTCCGTTCCTAAATCATGGAGTGCGGCAGATATAGTGTTAATTTTAAAAAAAGAGAAACCCCCGAGCGAGCCAGGGTCGTATCGCCCAATAACATTGATGAATAATGACACCAAAATTTATTCAAAAGCACTGGCCGCAAGGTTTGCAAGCATTATAGGTACCCTGGTCAGCGATAACCAACACGGTTTTATTCCCAGCAGAGGGACAACTCATCATATCAGAAAAGTGATAACTTTATTTGATGTGGCGGAGGTAGCAGGAGACCCGATGGCAGTTATGCTTTTGGATGCGGAAAAGGCATTTGATCGGGTCTCCTGGCAATATCTGTGGCAGATCTTGGTAAGAGTTGGGATTAGGGAAGGGTATTTGAAAGCAATCCAGACTTTGTATACGGATCCAGTTGCGGCATTAAGGATAAATGGGGGAATAACAGGTCAATTTAAAATTAAGAGAGGAACTCGTCAGGGCTGTCCGTTTTCTCCCTTGTTATTCGCCATGTATATGGATCCTTTAATACGCAAGATAGAATCAGCACCAGAGATTACACCATTCTGCACAGTTCTTGGGCCAAGCAAGATATTAGCTTATGCTGACGATGTTGCAGTGATAACACCTTGCCCTTCGGAAGCAACTATGTTTGTAGAGGCTGAGGCCTTAAGATTTGGCCAAGTCTCAGGGTACTTATTAAATGCGTCAAAAACGCAGATTATTAAAAATTCACTGACGCCCTGTGATGATAGTAGAGTAGTGCCGGCAGGAAAATATTTGGGAATTAATATTATGTCTGATTTAGATAGCTTGGTGGATAACAATATCGCTCCAGTAATCGAAAAAGCGAGAAGAGATTTGGATCGCTATGAAAATTTACATCTGTCATTAGTAGGACGAGTCAATATTATTAAAATGTTGATTTTACCCAAATTACTGTATCTCTTTAGGGCAATACCACTTTTTATTGAAAATAAGTGGTTTAAAACTTGTGAAAGCATGGTGAATCGGTTTATCTGGGCGAGAGGCAAGACCCGGAGAGCATTGAGGTATATGTCCCTCCCTAGGGAGAAAGGGGGGTGGTCACTGCCGGACCTAAAAGTATATTATTGGGCTGCAGCAATGGAAGGAATGGTTGGATTAATTGGGGGCGCTGAGAAGGATGGATGGGATAAGATAGGATCGCTTGCTATATATGGTTTAGCTTTGGGTATAAATGCCGAAAATATTTTTTTGAGATTTACTGATGGAAGTTACTTTAAAAGAACTCGTTTTAAGACAATTATCGCGGCCTATAATATATGGAAAGGAATTTCCCAAAAAATTGGAATAGGGAAATATAGTGCATATACCAGATTCAAAAATAATCCTTTATTACCTAGGGCAGTGTTCTCAGGGATGGTATATGAAGAATGGGAGAGCCGAGGTATTGGCATGATTGGAGATGTGATGGATGATAATGGTATGTTACAATTTATCGATTTGAAAAATAAGTATATGTTAAACACAAATCATTTTTTTAAATATCTTCAAATACGGAGTTGTATACTAAACAAAAAAGGGGGTGCTTTAGGATTTGGGAGGAGTATAATGATGGATCTTATACAAAAAGGTAGCGACTGTACTATAAAAAGATTTTATTTAGAAATGACAAAGTTAAAAAAAGATGATCTTGAGAAATGGATAGTCAAATGGTCCTCAGATCTAGATATAGTTAGAGAAAGAGATATTTTTTCTGAGTCACTCGAGATGGGATGTAAACTATTATGCTCATCGTCTCTTCAGGCCCAGCATTACAAGAGTTTGTATCATTTGTATTATACGCCATGGAAAATTGCTCAATGGGGGGCTGTTTCGGGTACTACGTGTTTTAGATGTGGCAGTATGGAGGCCAATCTGTTACATATTTTCTCTACTTGTCCACATTTAGATAAGATAAAACATGATATTGGGAATTTTTTTTCGAAATGCCTTAGACATAACAATAGAGCTGGATTCAGCAACTATCTTGTTGGGTGTCTCCCCCAACGGACAAATAAATTGTAAATATTTTTTGTTTGTAGCAATGGCGATTTTTAGATTGCTTGTGGCCTCAACTTGGTTAGATCCAAATCCTCCCACGTATCATCAATGGCTTGGGAAAACTTTGTCAATACAAAAATTGGAAACAGCCATTTATTCTAGGAAAGGGAGAAAGGGTAAAAAGCTGGGTATGCAAATTTGGGGCCCTCTGATTCAGTGGAATTTGGGAACTGAATAAGGTAATGTGTAGTATTCATATATGCATAACTGAAGGTTAATATATATGATTTTGTATGTATATATAATAGGATAGGATCTGTATGTAGTATGTACATTGTAATACTATTTCCCTTTTCTTTTGAATATGTGGCTGCCTTATGAACTGTATTGTGCCTTGTCCATGTAATGGGGGAGGGGGGGAAAACAAAATGAGGGGAAAAATTTTCAATAAAAAAATATAAAAAAAAAAAAATAGGGATTTCCAATGGCCAGTTCCTTTGCAGAAAGCACACTGGTCCTCTCTAAGGTCTGTACGTCCACTGTGGGGAGTCAAAGTGCGGTCCTGGGGAAATGCAGCCTTAGGGACGTTCGTCTGATAGTTTCCCCGGTATTGGTCTCGTCCTATAGTCACCCCTTGCAGTTGGGCAATCATCACCCTCTCTTTCAAGTCCTTCTTCTTTTTCTCTGTTGCCCTATCGTTTTCATTTTTCTGATGTTCATAATATTGGGCCATCTGGAGGATAGCCGTAGGTTTGGAGGCTGCCCAACTACTCTCGCTAGCCTGCAGTTTCTGGGAGACCTCCGATGACAGACCCTTAACATAATTCTGGACAAACAGATGGTGTCCGGTTGCAGTGGTCATGTCCTGGCCGCTGTAATCGGAGAACACCGTTTCAAACCGGGAGAAGTATTCCGATACATCCTCCTGGGGTTTCTGGCGACAGGCCGTTACTATCGACCAGTCCACTTTCTTTTCTGGAATCAGGGTTTTTAATTTCTGTACGATTTTATCTGGAAGGTCTAGAATGGATTTCAAAGGCTTTTGTCCAGGTCCTCGTTGTTTATCAATGTTATCGAGTTGTGACCAGGTATGTCCAAACAGCTCAAGGTGGTCGACTTTCCGGATTTGCTTCCACACATCAGCTGGTAGACATAACCCGAAAAACAAGTCGATGTCAGCCAGGGTCATAATCGTTGAACCTAGGGCTGTACCCAATTCAGTATAGAAGGCAGTGGGGTTTTTACGTAGGTCAGGCAGAGATTTCCGGAATGTCAGAATCTCTTGCCGGTCCCATGGCTGGTAGACCCAGTTGTACACTACCCTTCCTTTTGCATCTTGGTGGTTCGCATCATCGTTAGTCCCTGCACCTCGTGGAGGAACCCAGTAAGGGGCAGCCTCTCGTATCGGCATCATGGTGTTAGATTGCTCAGTTTGTGGTTCGGTCGCTACGGATGTCGTGGGTTTAGTTCCCGATTCTCGTTCAGTGAGGTGGCGGAAAACCTCAAGCGTACGCGTAAGGAGGTCCATCACATCACACTCGCCCTCGTCCCCGATATCGACCTTCCGGTACAGAGTCGTTAGGCTCTCGGAACCTTTGTCTCGATATCGGTCCTCGTATGCGTTCAAGACATGGTAACACAGTCGTACGGTAAAATGTCGTCTGTGACTCCCTGTATACGAGTTAAACATATCCGTGATGTACTCTTCATCTTCCTTCCTTTCTACCAGTGTCCTTGCTATCTTGTCGATCCCTGTTCGCTCATCTTTGCTTAGTCTGTTTGTTCTTGCAGAACCAGCCCTTCGGGTCTCAGGGTCGCCTAACGTTGTCGTTTGCGTAGTATTTAATACAAGGGGTTCGGCCGGCACAGAGGCCATGGGGGCCGAAGCTGTGGCGCTACCTTCGTTTGTACCTGGGGGTGGTGGGTGTTGTGCTAAGGGTCGGGAAGGAGCATATGGAGGGGGCATGTAGATGATCGGAGGACCTAACAGCAGATCATCGTTGGCTCGTTGTTTCGAGGGTAAATCAGGGTAGAGCATGGAGGACGTTCTAACCGGACACTGGCTTGATGTTTCCATTTCTAGTTTCTGTTTGGCTTTCTCTCTTTCCTTTATCTCTCCTTCTAGTTTCTGAGCAGCTAGGTGGGCTGCTTTTCGCAGCTCTTTTCCCAACCTACTCTCAGTTTTCTTTGTACGTTGTTCAGTTTCTTTGCGCCACATGCCGAAACTATCAAGCATAGTGGGCGTTGTCTTGTTTTTACCAAGGGCTGCTTCTAGCGCGTTTATTTTGTCATCATCAAAGGATCCTATCAGTGGCCACTGACTTTCTCGATCCTTTTTCGTATATTTATGCCACAGCTTGTTATAGGCTATAGCGATCAATCCATGCTTCATGAACATGTCCTTATTAGGGGTGCCTTCCAGTGGAGCCGGATGGTTCATCTCTAATAAGCGGTCCGGGCTAAACAGGCTACCAATCAGTGGGGAGAAGACAGACATGACGGATCACAACGGGGACAAAAGTCGGCGCTGCCTATCTTATCACTGCGTGCAAAGACTAGACAGAATATTCCTATTCTACGTTGTTTGCAGGCAGTGAATACCTCATGAACCAATATCAAATAGTCAACGTTCGGTCAATCAAAACAATTCAGTGGGGAGAATAAGTAGGCCCGCAAAGGTCTGCGTTACCTACCCTTTCACTATCTGCAAAAAAGGGGGGGGGGTGCCTTCCAGTTTGCAGACAGAGAATCTCCAGAAAACAGTCTGGGAACAATAGTTCAGGTTCAAATAATTAATCAGTGGGGGAGAAAGATAGGCACGACGGCTGCGTTACCTATCCTTCACTGCTTGCAAAGAGAGAGCCTGTTGTTTCTCCGTTTGCAGACAGCGAATCTCCAAATAAATCAACAAAGAGTAATACTAGTATTTTTTAAACAACTAAACAATCATTTCGCAATTCGTCGTGTTTACACGACCTTACCCGGACCGCATGGACAGTTTCTTGTCTTCCGAATCCAGCGCCCGATCGTCCTCTTTTCTTCGTAATCCTCGCGGCACTCCTGATGGTTCCCAGTCAGGACCGTAGATCACTCGAGAGAGAGGTCTGTTCGGAACCAGTGAAGTTCGGATGATCGGCTGTCAGACGAGGGTCTATCGGACAGGTGCACTCCCGATCGTTGCAGTCATTCACTCTGTCGTCAGGACCTCTCCCACTGGATCCACGTGTCGCTGATGGGCCCCACGCTTGGGAAGCCAATTGTAAAAAGGTCTGGCTACCAATCAGAATAAAAGATCCTTAAGTGTTGCCCGGCGGTGTCGCCTCTTAGACCCACAAGATATTAACCAATGAAGAGGCAGGCGCTGGAGACTGGAAGGCAGGAAACAAGGGTTTATTCTCTCCGGAGGAGAACACATCAGTTCGGACAGCAAGTATCGTCACGAGGTGCTCTAACCGCATCTCTGAGGCCTGGCCTCTTATACACAGTTTTATGATCTTTATTGCAGGTAACACATTCTTGCAATGCTTTGAAGTATGAAAGGACATCCTCGGAATCTCCCCTTCAGACCCGTTCCCACACACATTTACAGTTGAAGTCCCCACCCCGGTCACAATAGGTGATGATTATCGCGCAGCTGGACATTCCGCCGATTCACGGAATGTGTGGGGTTGATCGGATATCATAGGGTGGGGGCTTTGATCAATTCGAGGGTCCTTTAATGGGGGAAGCTTCCTACTGTACGGGGGGGGGGCAATAAACAGTATCCGCAGGGCCAGGTGACGGCCTGGGAACGAGGAAGACAAACGGGCACGCAGGAAAAGGGGGTTTGTATCAAAGGGTCTGGGACCATGAAAGGAACGAAGGGAGGTGTCGCGCTGGGAACAGGATGGGATTCCGGGACAGAGCTGCGCTGAAGAGGGGTTTACGACTCAAGGCATGTGAGAGCGGGGGGGGGGTTGTCAGCGCGCGGGGGGGGATGCCTGCGAGGTTGAGGGAGAGAGAGAGACGCGCTGGCTATCAGCGAGGGGCAGGGAGGCCATGGTGTTCAAAATGGCTGCCGCTTACGTGCACGAATGGGTTCAAGGAGAGCAAGATGGCGCCGATAATGTTGACGTTTGCAGCCTAACTTTTAACAATAGGTGTTCCTAAATTCCTTATCTAGAACACCTCAAAAGAGAAATCACATGATACAGATTATCAGGGACATGTAGATACCTCCCTTTTAATAACTGTGCATCAGGTGCACTATACAATACACAGGCTAATGATCAAATGTGGAAACAAAAGACAAGAACTAAAGAGTCCTGGTATTTCCGTGATTTAGAACACATCTAATCCACCAAAAATTGAAGCAGCAGAAAAAAGGAACTGAAAACCAAATTAGAATAGGCATTGAATTTGTCATATTCAAAAAAACGTAAGGTGTCTCCTATTGAGGTGGAAAACTTATCTTACTATAGTATTGAGTCAGTTAACCAGTCCATCACTAGCCTGACAGTCAGACTGGAAAACATCAGAGTAGGCCTAAAGAAAATTCTTGAAAACCAGTCTGGTGATACAAAAGGGAATTATACATAATATGGGTGTCTCTGGTACATTCATTACTGCAATCTGGAAGTGTGAACCTGAACAATACAAAAAATAATAAAAGGGCTAACTGGTGAAAGGAATATGGAAAAGAGAAATGGAACTGGGACACAGCTAAAATCCCCAATAGCTAGGCACGATGCGACATCGGTCAGGGGAGAAGTAACAAAAGAAAAATCTATAGGAAGAACAAGGAATTACTTGGGTGAACAAAAATCAAAAATAGTTCATAAATGTTAGCTCTACCGCTGGCCGCTAAACCATATACGGTAATCTCAACTAATGTTCCAGTTCCTTCTTCAGGGAAAAATGAAACCTTGTTTCCTTTATGGTACAAAGCCATACACTACTTAGGAAGCAGAACAAAACTGACTAATGTAATATAGAAATTAGGTCACCATGTACAAGAGTCACAAATCTATAATTTATCCTTACGTCCAATCAGGATACATAAATTTAGGGCTGCCTGTTCCTTAAGGGAAGGGGGGGCAGTAGCGTGACTAACAGCAGGAGACACACTTTGATCCTGTATATCTCTTTTATTTTACTTCAATAATATATAGCCAAATTTGACATACACTGGTGAAGTGTTGTCTGTAAATCATATCTGTGAAATTTAGTATCAGCGCAAATTTACCCAACTGTTGTGCAGCGATATATACATCGTCATGTAGAACCCTTCACAACACAGGTGAACTTGTAATAGTATCTAAAGCAGCAACATAAAACAAAAACATGCATAAAATATTTTTTTTATAAAACACACACATGCCAAGCCATCAGATAAATGCGCTGTATATCAAGCACAAAAAGCATAGACAAAGTACAATAGCATGTGTAAATAAGCAGTAACACACAACACCATTGCATGCACTTTATGCAGTGTGAACCTGCAGCCCAAATCCAATATTCAGGCCTGCTTAATTTGTCAGGTTTAAAATCCTCACCCTCCTTTTGACAGCAGATCACCAGTTAGTGGAGATTTGGCTGTCAAACACAACTTACTGTGTCGCTTCTGACACACAGGACCAGCAGGAACAATTCATAAAAGGATAAAATGCAAAAATATGTAAAACGCACAAACATTTCTTTTCAAAAGAAGTCATAATAAAAAAAAACACATCTTTTTCAACATACTGCTGACACTGCACATAACACACAAAATATCAACTGTAACCAACCATCTTTTGAAAACATGCTAAACCACCTTAATTGTGACGTCCCAAAAACTCTTACACAGACACTCTGCGTGTCCCGTGCGCCAACACCCATTGAGGCCCTGCTTTTTCAAGCAATGATTTCTTCATCTGTTTACACTTACTCCTAACTCTCACCTCACTGACCTTAAGGTCAAAATCTGACAAAAAAACCTTCCCAACTCTTTCTAACCTGCAATAACCAACCCTATTTAAAAACACATGAGATATATATTACTCCTGTAAGGGGCTACAATTTATTTCTATACTTAGATTATTAAAACAGTTACTGTGAATAATTTGCAGAACATAATAACACACATACCAGTTTTTAGAACAAATGCTTGTTTGCAATGTTACTCATTTCATCAACCTTAAATGGATTAAGGTCTCAGTTAGGTCCAGCCAAAGTTAAAACCTTCCACCCTGATATTAAACTCAAACCTCTGCACCAGGCACATTGGCTCACTGAGCCATTTAAAAGCAAACCCAAATGGGAACAACCTGCAAATTTGTATTATACCCAAATGTATGCATTTACTGAAATCTAAAGCATTTACAGCTATTGTAAATGGCAAGAATGCCTAAATATTACCCAAATTCGACTTTGATATTTGGGGCACTTAAAAATAAAGGTTCTACAATTGCATTACTTATTAATCATCCTCAGAATGTTCTTTACAAATTGCAGAGATTGGACATTAGACATATCTCATGTAATTCCTTAGAAAAATGAGTTTGTCACGCCTGCGCCAAGTGAAATTCTATATGCTAATGTCCTCATTATGCAGTATAACATAACTTAAATTAAGTTATAATGCTAGGAGGTCACAGTATAAGTATTAAGCTTCATGAATAGTAAAAAACGAATTTTGTAGCACTTATTTTTAATAATTATTTTGCTTAATTAATAATTATTTTTAATAAACCCAATCATTTTTGATAATTCCACATATTAAGGTTCTGTAATTCCTCGAATCTGACTTCATTTTCTTTTTTTTTTACTCTGTGCCACGTAGGCCTGCAAAGATAGCCTGGCGAACAAGGTGGCCTGGCCTCCCCAGGTCATGTACACATTAACCAGTTTTACTCTGAAATAAACTACAAGAAACTGACATCTTCACCCGAAACTGACCTCGCAAAGCCAATTTCCCTGATTGGTCTTTATCTGAGATTGCCAATCAATGTTCAAGACATCGTTAACTTTTTAGTTTCCTTGCACTTGCCCTATCTTGTTTCAGCATCTGTTACTGTTTCTTTCTTTTTAAATGTTTCTTCATTACATGGGTTAATTATTATTTAGCAACAGAGCCAAGAATATACTTACAGAAATGCTTAAAGAGAGGAAAACCCTTAATTGAAATGTCTCCCTATAATACAAAATAATGAACCTTAGTTTTGGAACCTTTTTAAAACAACAGTCTGAAATGCAAAGTTTCACCCATGCAACTGAGGCCAAAGTCCTGGCTTGAGTAAATGTTCCTGTCTATTTAGCTTGTCTCTCAATGTTTGTAACATGAGCACGATTGCAATCTATTTAAAACTAAAACTAAGACATTTCAAGTTTCAAAATGCGTGTGCAATACAGCAATGTCCAATGTATTCAGATGATGTGTTTGCCTGTTAATATCTAATACAATGTATCTAAGGAAAATGCTGTAAGTTTATTTATTTTTTGCAAAACACCCAATCTCGTTTTTGGGGGCTTTTTTTATTCCTAGTGAAGGTGAATTTACATTTTAGTTTTTAAGAATTTATACATTTTGCTTAATAGACTGAAAACATAAAAAAAAAACCCGAACAGACATTGAGCTCATTTCAGACATAAACAGAAAGGGGTCAAACACTCAGGACACACAATACGGTGCGCTTTAGCCATTTATTTCGTGAATAGCGCCATCGCTATTCACTTACAGAAATTGTACTAATGGAAAAACCACATAGACATTTAAACACACATTTAACCCACAAACCAATACTCAGAACAAAAACAAAGGACAGCCCACAGACTGTACTTAAACCAAACCATTTGTAAATACTAGTTGTAAGTCATACTTACAAGAAGCGCTTCTCAATTTTGTTCCAAAAGACTGCAAAAGCAGCCCAACAGACTGATGTATGTCCAAGAAGTGAAAATACACTCAATTCACTAGCTTTGGCTAGCAGAACACCAAAAATCGCTCTGCATATCTTCATTCATAAAATTGCACAGAACAAAGGATCCTTGTATGTATTATGTCCATATTTTAATTCCCTGGGGATACAGAATCACCAAGGAAGATATATGTTTGTATACCTAAACCTATTTAGGTATTCCTTCTAGGAGAGCCAGCTAATTAATTTCACATCACAACATGGTACCTTCCAAATAAATCAACACATTCTTCTATGTGAGCTTTGAAACAGGCATGCCAAAAATATTGTAGAATATACAATATTATAATCAAAGTAGTGCTTAATGTACTTTTCGTACGTGCACCGTTCAACAAAACCAAATAGAGAAAAATCTCCTCATTACCTGTCTACACAAATTGCAATTTGCATATCAAATCCATAAAAATCAAAAGTTGGCCAACACAAATTCCCAAATTCCAAAGCTACAGTAAGCGTTACTAAACTACCTTACTTTTACCAATCAAAAGGTTGTCCAAATTCTAACTGCCAAGCTCTAAATGACCTAACGATCCTTTTTTAGAATACTCACGCCAAAAAGGTTCTCAATCAGGAGTGACATCATGTGGAGGATCAAAATCAGGAAGATCAGAAATATACTGGGCTGCAAAGACAAAGAATCTCCAGAATCCTTGTGCACAGAGTAGTAGAGTCCCGTCCTGTCCTCCTCAGTAGATTTCAGTCTCCTGACAAGATCACTCCTTCAGAAAGTCACTTCTCTGATGAAGCCCACGCTGGCCGCGCCATTTGAAGAACTGCAATCTTCATTCTCAGGGGTTTCACTAATACAAAGAACTTGGCACAGAAACTGAAATATGAAAAGACATCTTTAATAAAGTTAATTAAGTGAGACTACGTCACACAGAAGCCTTGGCAACTGAATGAGGCAGTCTAAAGAGTACAAAACACAGAGGCCTTTTATATGCTTAGGGTTACTAACTCAGCATAAAAGAAAGGGACAGTCCTAGCTTCTGCAAGCATGCAAAATACCTAATATGGACATACAAGATCTGTAAAATATTAGCCAATAGGAGATCATTAAAAAAAAGCATCATATAACCAGAACGTCCCCCTTACGTCGTGTTTCTGCCCAACCCACAAGTAAATTAATTACAGCACCTATAGGTCAATCAGTAATGGCAGGACATGTCTGTATAGAGTTAGGCCAGCTGGTGTCTGAGATTGATTTCAAAGCAAGGACAGAGGAGAAGAACCGGGTTATTTAAGACCTAGCGGCACCAGGGGCACGCGCAAAGCCTTCGGGTTCACCTGTCTTAGAATACTGAGACACGGGATACTTCTGAGTGGCGTCAAAGATCAAATTTATTGGCTGCAGCCAGTAACAGAAGTCCTAGAAATCATCACGGTATGAGTTCTCAGGAGACTGCTCAATTTTACAAAGCAAGTCATCCCTTTTTATGCCAAAAATCACATTCCAGACAAATACCTAACATTTACAAACTGTCCAATCACATGTATCCACACCAGAGGTATCGCATGACGGTAAAACCCACTTTTCAGTTGCCCAGCCCATGATCAATCATCGGTCAAACCCAACATTCTTCTTTAGACAGGTCGAACGAACCCATAATAAAAAAGGCCACAACCCAATCATAAATAGACCATAAAGAAAGGAGCAGAAACAGGTGAGAGTAAGATAAGGCATATTTGTGTGCAGTAAAACGTTATGATGTCCTGTGCTCTGATCCTTAATCTTGATTAGCTAAAGGGCAGGAACTGGTTTAACAAGGTCAGCTTCAGGCAACAGGGTCAGTTCACTCAGGTCAATCAGGAGTCAGCACAAACTCGAGCTAAGGTTTACATGTCCTTAAAAAGACTAGTTCAGCCACAGTCATAGGCCTATGTGAGGGCAACCACAAAATGGCTGCCGTACACAAAATGGAACCCAAGGGTTCAGAACGAAATCCCTAAATACGTAGTGAATCCATCGGTCTAACATGATGAAAACACTCATACTTGCCGCACTAACTAGTTACGTTTCGCTATTATCAAATTTGTAACGAAACCATGACCTTTATGAAACAGGTTCAGAATTCACAGAACCTCAGACCCTCCTTTTGCCCTTACATAGGCAATAACCTAAACTCACGTCAATCTGAGTCCAGGTCTATATTCATCAGATCCTCAAGATGTTGCTGGAGCATAATCCTATTACTTAGTACCTTTCGTAGTAGCACAGAGGCCAGATATAGCAGGAGCGCACTGCACACAAAGACAGAACAGGAAAAGAATCGCTCATCAGAATCTTCCATCCCCAAGTGGATAACAATCCCCAAAACCATCCCATCAATTACCAATCTCCTTCGTCCATTTGTACAGACTCGGGGATATTATGTACCTTGGAAATGGCCTGGTACACTGTAGGAGCATTGTCTGGAATGAAAATGCAGCAGCTCGATTGAATCAATTTACATACCCCTCCTCTGTCAGTATGACGTCTAACGCAACTCGATTCTGCAACTTCATAAGACGATCCGATTGGAGCTCAGCAGTCAAATTACTAAGGGCACCGGCAGTCTCAACTATGGTGGACTCAACCACTCTCGTCAATTGCCGTATGTTCCTACTATTAACCATAGGTCCCCAAAACGACAGGAAACCCTTAAGAAAATCTCCCAATTCTTGTCCTGAAGTATCTTCCTTACTGAAGACACCTCTAACTACTCTAGTTCTGCGGTAATCTGCCGCTGCAGTATACGTAGGGGGCAACAGATACGAAACATAACATGTTCCCGAAAAATCAGGGGGCAACCATGTATATGCTCTATCATAGCACACAAAATACGTACCCTTAGCTGCTAAAAACGGTGGGGTAGTCTGGGACGCAAAAACATACGTCTCAGTACAAACACTCTTCCCTAACTGAGCTCTCGGATTCTTGCCATTACCTTGCAGACAAAAATTACCACGATGGGGCACGATCCAAATCTGGGATGATTTTTCCCTTCGCTGCTTTTCACTCAGACTAACACCATATCCAGTCACGTTCCAACCAATATAAGTAAGGGGCTCATCTTAGGGGATAGTCTCATAGGAATCGATTCCTCTAATCATATCTACTATTCCTTTCCCTAGAGCACTATTACTTGGATTATCTTTCATAGAACGCAGGGGGTAAACTTCATGGGCATAAATAAACATCGTCCTATATGCCCATACAGATCCATTATAGCTGGCAGAACCAGGTAAGGAATACCCTTATCCGTGGTATGAGGCATAAGACCACACACCCAGCAATTAGTGGTGTTCACTACTAACTGATGCTGATACAGAAGCTGCACAAAGGAATTATTAACAAATTCCAATCTTCTGATAGATTCATGTTCAGGCAAAGGATGAAAAGAATGTGAAGAAGTAGTAGTAGAAAAGGACATAGGCTGTATGGTGGGTGCAAAAGTCACTTGAAAAGAAAAAACAAGATATCCCACTAAGAACATCGTTATACTAAGTAACATTAAAAGACATGTTATCAAAAAACATTTGCTACTCATTAGTCTACACAGTTTCGTCTTAAAGTTCATTTCTACAACAGCTCTCTCGATCTCAAAAAACTCCACCCTCTAACCGTGCTGTTCGCGGCAGTTGGTTTTCTTCTGCTAAGGAATGCGTCTGTCAGTCCAGGGAACGCCCTGAGACCAACCAGAACCGTCGACCTTGTGTCTACACGGCTGCAATCCCAAGTCTTTACACAGCTGAGAACGGATGGCAGCTCGAAAAAGAAAAATAAGCCAAAATAGTTTCCTGGATGAGAGAGCACAGTTCTCAAAAAACCAAAAGGAAACAATTATACTTTTATTTGTCCATTGTTTCTAGGTCGTAAATTATAATGGCCTTTACCAGGCACTGTCTGATCTTTAAATAGAAGTTCAGGCTCAGTGGTGTCCAATCTCAGATGCGGAGGTACAGCTGCTTGTAAAATGTCGTCTTCCTCTCGTTCAGACTTCGTCCATACTAGATGTGCATCGCTAAACGGCATGAACTTCGGCACTTGTTCTGTTTCTGAGTAACCAATATCTTCACGGACCCACTGGTCGTACGGCAGAGGTAAAGGCACCCTCTTACAATGTACGCCGTGGATCCAATTTTTCTTCCCGGAGACCTTCACCGAAGTTCTTGTTGACAGGAGCACCTGGTGGTGGCCAGTCCAGCGGGGCTGCTCGTTTTTGGTCCGCTGAAAGTTCCTCACTAGGACCCAGTCACCGGGATTGATCGTGTGACCTGGATCCACAGATGCTGGTGGCAAGTTATCATAAACCTGTTGATGCAAGACACGCAATTTAGCCGTCAGGTCATACAAATAGTACACCAACCCAGGATATTCGATGTCACTAAACTTCACTGGCCTCGGCACTCCCCACACATTTGCCGGGCGTCCAAAGATAATTTCATACGGACTAAGGCCAATTCGGGAATGCACTGTAGTTCTAGTTGACAAAAGTGCCAACGTCAAAGCATCTGGCCATTGAAGACCAGAACTCGCCTGAATTTTGGCTAACTTTAACTTCAAAGTGCCATTGTAACATTCCACTAGTCCAGCTGATTGGGGATGATTTGCAGCATGAAACTTCTGTCGTATTCCCAAACCCTCACACATTCTCTTCATAATCTTCCCCACAAACTCACTGCCGTTATCACTCCACACCATCCTTGGCAATCCAAATCTAGGGAAATATTCTTTGAGCAGGACTTTAGCTGTAGACAAGGCCGTATTGTCTTTTAGGGGGTATGCCTCTACCCATCTAGAAAAGGCACAAACAACCACAAGGACGTATTTCAAATTGTTACACCTTTCCATGTGGATAAAATCCAATTGCAGAACCTCAAACGGATACGTCGGAGGCGCAAAGTGACCAGTTGGAGTTGGAGTTCCCATGCCAGGATTATACATCAGACACACCATACAATTCCTGACCACATTCTCAGCACATTTGGGAATTCCAGCATTCTGCCACACTGGAGCCAACAACTTACAAATTCCTTTCACACTAATGTGAGACAAACCATGTGCCATCGTAACCACCGCAAGCACATATGCATCCGGAAAAATCCATCTTTGGTGTTCTGATAACTCAACCCAACAACCAGTCGAATCCAATCTACCCGTAGTTTCTCTCCACACATTCTTTTCACTTTCAGTAGCTTCAGCCTGGATTGATTTCACACTCTCAATCGTATCTTCACACATTCCAGCTGCACCAATCCATCTCGCAGGGCATGCAACATACATTCGACTCATCACATTTCTCTCTGTTTCTTTCGCAACTTCGTCCGCAAACGCATTACCACGACCAACATCATCCGTAACCTTCCGGTGAGCACTACACTTCACAATCGCAACTTGCTTCGGCAAAGTAAGTGATTCCAGAAGCTCATTCACCAACTGCCCATGGTGAATCTTAGTCCCATGCGACGTCAGAAATCCTCTTTCTCTCCACAAGCGTCCAAAACTGTGGGCAACACCAAACGCATACTGACTATCGGTGTACACATTCACTCTCTTTCCCTCAGATAAAATACACACTCTCGTTAATGCAATCAACTCTGCTGCTTGTGCTGAATTATGGCTCACTCGTGCAGTTTCAACAATTTTGCATAATGTCGTCACGGCAAATGCTGCAGTCGTATCACCATTCGGGAGCTTGTAGCATGACCCATCAACCCATAGCGTACCATCAGGATCCAAAAGAGGAGTGTCTTTTAAGTCGACTCTCCCCTTCGTTTCCTCTTCCGTCCTAAGAAAACAATCATGCTGTTCCTGACTATCTGTATCCATAGAAATCGGCAACAATGTCGCTGGATTCAATACATTGCACCGCTTGATGTGCACATGACTAGCCAAAAGCGTCAACTCATAGCCCGACAACCTCGCACTAGTAAGGTGCTGAGTCTTGGTTCTATTTAACAATGTATCCACTGCATGTGGAACCATCACAACCAACGTGTTATCCATCACCAATCCAGCAGACTGTCGGATGGAAACAGCCGCTGCCACTGTAGCTCTTAAGCAACTTGGCAACGCTCTAGCTACCGGATCTAAAGTCGACGAGAAATATGCACATGAACGCTGCTTATCACCAAATTGTTGAGTCAAAACTGACAATGCACAACCCTCTCTTTCGTGGACATACAGTGTAAAAGACTTACTGTAGTCGGGAGTACCCAACACTGGAGCAGAACACAATGCATCGCGCAATTCAGAAAAACTCCTCTGACAATGGTCAGACCAAGGCAGAGGATTCGGTGTATCTTTACAAGTCAAAGTCAACAGAGGTTTCGCCAACAAAGAAAAGTTCGGAATCCACTGTCTACAATACGACGTGATACCCAGAAAAGCAAGTACCTCTCTCTGCGTTTTAGGCACAGTCATTTGAGCAATGCTTGAATTCGTTCTGGGGTCAACCTTCTTCCCTCCTTCGACAAGAGATGACCTAAGTAGGTCACTTCTTGGCGACAATACTGCAACTTAGAATGTGACACTTTATGATGCAAGTCCGACAAATGTCGTAACAAAGAAAGAGTAGCTTCTTTACAAGTTTTCTCATCATCAGCGGCCAGTAACAGATCATCCACACACTGTATAAGAGCAGCACCAGCAGGTAACTCAAGAGTATCAAGCTGCGTTTTCAAAGCTGGCTATAGATGGAGGGACTTTCACAATAGCCTTGGGGAGCTCTCTTAAACCGGAAGCTTCGGCCTCCTAAAGAGAAGCCAAAAATATCTCTACTCTCTTCAGCAATGGGAATACTGAAGAAAGCATTCTTCAGATCTATAACTGAAAACCAGGCAGCTGAAGCCGGAACCATGGTCAGCAAAGCAGTAATGTTTGGGACAACAGGAAACTGTGGCACGACAATCTTATTTACTTCTCGAAGGTCGATCACAAACCTGTAAACAGGTGGCTGAGAAGAGTCAGTGCGCTTCAGGACAGGCAAAACCGGACTGTTACACACATTACCTCTCGTTTCTTCAATCACACCTTTCTCAATTAAATCATAAATGATTGCTAAAAGCGCTCTTTTGCCATCGCTAGAAATCCTGTATTGGGGAATGCGTGGCAATTTAACATTCGCTTTAAGCGTTACAACATAAGGTGGAATCTCCAAAAGACCCACATCATTAGGACCAGTAGCCCAAAGAGTATCGGGGAGAGAACGCAATTCCGGTGGAAGCCGATCTTTAGACAAATACATCGAAGAGATCCCTTTCTTACCCAATGTAAGCTGTACTCCCTCAGGAGAACAACCTAATGTTGCATGCAACCTTTTCAACAAATCCAAACCCAACAAATTCTCACCACAACCTGTCGTTAAAATGAGAGGTGCTTCCAACTCACAAGGCCCTATAGAAAGAGACAAGGGACTAGAAACTGGGTTACGAACTGGGGCGCCATAGAATCCTACTAAAACATTAGTTAAGCCAGACAAAGGTGCGCCAGGGAGTTTAGAGTGCATGATAGAACTCTTCGCTGCACCAGTATCCAAAAGAAAAGGCTCTATCACACCTGATGTGGCTACTGCAACATAAGGCCCACTCTGATCTACTGGAACCAACACTACTCCCTCTCTTTGTCCATGGCTGTCCTAGCAATCATTATAGTCAGCATTCTCACTCTCAACATAATAGTCATCAGCATAGTACTGAGTGGACTGACCAGATGCAATTTTCTGTTGATCAAAGCAATTCATAGAATTTTGTGGGGGAAAGGAACGTTCATTCTGAGGAAACGCACCATGTCCTCTACCCCTAGACACTTGCTGAAAACCACCACGGCCTCTCGGGGCCGGCATACCACTTGCGCGTTGTCGTAAAACAGGGCACTCATTTTTATAATGACCTTCCTCCCTACAGTACGCACACTGATTCAAACCCAAGGGGGGTCTTGGAGGAAAATTCCCAGCGTTCTGTTGCGGTCTCTGAAATGGGAGAGGTTGCTGAAACTGTGGGCGTTGCTGTGATTCTTGCTGATTCGAGCGAGGCGGATACGCCTGCTGCAAAAGAACCTTTGTCTTTAAGTCTTTTGTCTTTTCTCTGCTTTTTCTTTCTCGTCCTGATCCCTATTCTCATAGTACTGTGCAGTCGCCAATATCTGGGCCGACGATGAAACAGCCCAAGAACTTTCAGAATCTTTCAACTTATTAGAAAGTTCAGGGAGCAAATTAAAGACAAATTTGTCCACAAATATTCTTTGCCCACCTTCCGTACTCATGTCCTGACCACTATGATCTATAAATGTTTCTTCAAACCTAGTGAAGAAATCAGATACACTTTCATCTTTCTTCTGCTTACATGCTGCTAACTTATCCCAATTCACTCGTAAAGCAGGCATCATCGTCTTCATTAAATTAATAATTCTACCTGGCAATTCCGTAACCAAAGGTTCAGGTTTAGCACCTCCCTGTTGTCTACCATCTGCAGCAATAATATTCGCACAAGTATCTCCTAATTCTGCCGCATGATTCTCATGACGAATCTTCGCCCACAAAGGTTGCGGAACTACATTACCCATCAACATGTCGATGTCGGCTAAATTCATAATACACGCATCTACTGTCTGAGACATTTCTTTGTAATAACCAGCAGGATTCTTACGAGGATCAGGTAAGGTCTGCTTAAGAGCCAAGACCTCTGCTCTCTTCCAAGGGACATGTACCCATACTCGCTGAAAATGAGCCGGTGCGGCAACAATACCCTGATTTACATTAGCCTGAACTGCTTCCTTCAATACAGGAGGAACTTCTCTCATGGGATACTGTCTCGCTTTTCTTCTAACAGAGGAATCAGGTTCGTACAATGTCTGAGGCGGAAGGCTAGATCTAAAAGCCAGTATCGTCTCTACGGCATCTGTAATATCAGATTCCACTATCATCCCTTTAGCAAAATCCGACTGAACATCAAGTAGTTCCTGCGGGATCAAACCCAAATCATTATCTTCCCATTCCTGACGCAGAAACATACACATTACATTAAAAACATACCTTTGCTTGGGCGGTTCCCACTGAAAGAAAACATCCATAACCGCTGGTAAACTATACCTTGAGGCATTTATAATCCATTTACGAGCCAACAAATCCAACACAGCCCGTTCCTCGGAACCAGGAAGCTGGCTACGACTCTGCTTACTTTCCGAAACAGGGGTCATATTCAATGACCCAAACAATGGAGACAATAAACTAGAAACAGTCTCTGTCATTCGTTTTCAAACAGAAGGAGAAGAAGCAGACATAAGAACAGGAGAATAAGTATTTTGAGGCAAAGAAGGTGTAGAAATAAGAACAGTAGGAGTCTCAGATGCAGAAGCGGAAGGCAAAGGATTTTGAGGCAGAGCTGGTAGTGAAGCTTGCGACCCTAGAGCGGGTTGCGCAGGAGGAGGTAAAGCCATCTGTGGAGTACCGGGTGGCTGAGCAACAGCAGGAGGTTGAACCACAAAGGGTGGAACAACCGGAGGTAATAGAGGTGCAGTAGCACCCTGCACATAAGGAGGTGGTAATCGCAGTAAATGAGACATCAAGGGATCTTTTTCAAGATCTTCAGTCGCTTTTGGAGGAGGAGACGGCAAGGCGAGATAACATTTATCTATGGCCATACAACGCTGCCTATCTGAAACTTCACTCGCTCTCTCCTCTCCATCATCCCTATACTACCTAGGAGCTTGTAGTACAGACATATTCCTATCTTTCCTATCTCGTTTAGCTTGTTTGATTTCTCTCTGTTTGGCTTCTTTACGCCAAAGACGAAAGGAGTCAAACATTGCCGGCCGGGCTTTCTTCCTAAACAATTTTGTTTCTAGATTATCTAAAATCTCAGTATCAAAACTACCATGTTGGGTCCATCGTAAAACCCCATCTTTCCTAGTGTAACGGACCCATACTTCATTAAACGAAATGGGGCCCACGCCGTGTTTAGAATAGAGCTCATAAGTCGGAGTTCCAACTGGAGGTATCGGACATGAATCCTCCAATCGGGAATCCCTGTTACAACCACAACAGAATATTCTCCCAATTTTGCTAAAACCAGGCATCTTCGCTCCTTAATCTAGCTTCAAACTTCAAGGGATTATCTACAACGATAGTCTCGCAAATATACGAGTCCCTCGGCTTTGGAAATTGCAATTTTCAAATCATAACTAAGGACCAAACAAACTAAGAACCAAAGAACCTAAAACTAAGGACTGGGAGCGACCCACTTATACTTAACTGAGGTATCAGTCACGCCACCAGAAGACCCGTCTATCGTCTCGCCATACAAAGCATCACAAATGGGTCCAAGACAGGGCGACAGTCAGGGCAGCAGTCCTTAGTAGCCGTCAGGAAAGCGGGAAGCCTGGCAGAAAAGACCTTAAGTCCACGTTCGACATGCCGGAGTCGTCGATGAAGTGGTGGCCGTCCTCCAGAATTTCCTCACGAAGCTCCTCACGATCTTCAGGCTTGGACCGGTACCGCTCAAGTCGCCCCACGTTGGAAGCGCCAACTGAAGAACCGGGTTATTTAAGACCCAGCGGCGCCAGGGGCACGCCCAAAGTCTTCGGGTTCACCTGTCTTAGAATACAGAGACACGGGATATTTCTGAGTGGCGTCAAAGATCAAATTTATTGGCTGCAGCCAGTAACAGAAGTCCTAGAAATCATCACGGTATGAGTTCTCAGGAGACTGCTCAATTTTACAAAGTAAGTCATCCCTTTTTATGCCAAAAATCACATTCCAGACAAATACCTAACATTTACAAACTGTCCAATCACATGTATCCACACCAGAGGTATCACATGACGGTAAAACCCACTTTTCAGTTGCCCAGCCCATGATCAATCATCGGTCAAACCCAACATTCTTCTTTAGACAGGTCGAACGAACCCATAATAAAAAAGGCCACAACCCAATCATAAATAGACCATAAAGAAAGGAGCAGAATCAGGTGAGAGTAGGATAAGGCATATTTGTGTGCAGTAAAACTTTATGATGTCCTGTGCTCTGATCCTTAATCTTGATTAGCTAAAGGGCAGGAACTGGTTTAACAAGGTCAGCTTCAGGCAACAGGGTCAGTTCACTCAGGTCAATCAGGAGTCAGCACGAACTCGAGCTAAGGTGTACATGTCCTTAAAAAGACTAGTTCAGCCACAGTCATTGGCCTATGTGAGGGCAACCACAAAATGGCTGCCATACACAAAATGGAACCCAAGGGTTCAGAACGAAATCCCTAAATACGTAGTGAATCCATCGGTCTAACATGATGAAAACACTCATACTTGCCGCACTAACTAGTTACGTTTCGCTAATATCAAATTAGTAACGAAACCATGACCTTTATGAAACGGGTTCAGAATTCAAGGAACCTCAGAGGGGGGTTTTTAACACGTTGCAGTCCAAAGGGCAGAGACACTTCATGAATAGAGCAGCCTGTGTAAAGGCAACACAAATTGATGACAAATGTAATATGGAGTCAAAATTAAAGAACCTCACATTGCCAGTTCTTAACTTATGCCTTGTATTAGCCAAAAGCACTAAAACCTCTGCACTGCATTTTCTTCTGATCCCTTATGTTTCCCTAAAATCATATCCACAGCTTATTACCATTTTCTTGAATGTCTTACCGAGCCTGTTTATTTGTTGGTTGTCCCTGATAGCTCTTGTGTAAAATCTTGTGTTTGTTTCATTGTAAATAGATATCTATATTTGCATGTGTATTATTGTGAAGAATGCTTTCACCTGAGGGCATATTTCTGACCCCTTTGCCATCATCCCTTTTTCTGATGCTAAGTTAGGGCAAACCTTGAATTCATATCTATGAGGCCACGCAAAGCCACTTTGAGTGGCTTTGAATGGCCTCATAGATATGGACTAAGGCAAGGCAGCACAAATTGCTGCATTGCCTTAATCTGGGTTCCCACGCAACACAGATGGATTTTGCCAATTCCCCAGATTTACAAGACCATGTAAACCTTCCACACCAAGATAGCAACCATCTACAGAAACTTCGATCCCCAACCCACCGACCTCCTCAGCATCCCATTGACCACTGTCGCGGATCACCCGCTCACCACATGGGAACAGCTCAGTGCACCGAACACAAATACTATGCTATATACTATATGAACGCCATCCACTCTGGAGCACCCATTGGCCCCTTCCCCACTGATGTTTTAACCTCAGAATAGACTAGATCAGCCACCAGCTCACCACCATACTCAACATCTCTGTTACCACAGTCACCTTTCCCGATGCCTGGAAACATGCAGAGGTCAAACCCCTCCTCAAGAAACCCTTGGCAGACCCCAGCGAACTCCAGAACTACTGTCACATCTCACTGCTCCTGTTCCCTGCCAAAGTCCTGGAGTCCTGGAGAAGGCCATCAACCTCCAACTCACTGAGTCCCCTGGAGAGAAACAACCTGCTCGGCCCTTACCAATCATGATTTAGAGTCGACCATAGCACCGAGACATCCCTGTTCGCTGCAACAGATGGCATCCACACCCTGATACTGCTCGACCTCTCTCTAGCTTTCTACAACGTATCCCACCACACACTCATCGATTTACTGTGACAGATTGGAAACACAGACGACACGCTCAAATGGATGGCATCATTTCCAACGGGGCACACCCAGAAAAACTGTATCCCTCCCCTCACCTCCCAACCCAAGCACACTATCTGCAGAGTCCCTCAATGTACTTCCCTCAGTCCAACCCTCTTCAACATCTACATGACATCATTCACGGACATTGTCAGAACCCACGACAACCACATTGTCTCCTACACAGAGGACACCCAGCTCAACCTTTTGCTCTCAGAGGACCCTACCACAGCGGAGACCAACTTCCACAACTGTATGAAGAATTTCTAGGCCGCATTAACCTCTGACTGTGATGATCTGTTCGTCCCATGACGGCAAATGAATCCACAATGAAAACTGCTCTAAAAGACTACGAGTTACAAAGATGCTGATGAGCAAGAACATTTGTGGCAAGCCCTGAAAATAAATATTTTAGAAACCGTTAGGTGTCATATGTGTGTCATAGTGCAGAACATATAGTAGTGAATGGAAATCCCTGATAACATGAAAGAAACAATCCCAGTACATTTTACAAGAGCAACAAAACAAATAAACTGTTAAGTAAACAGTTCTTTTCCTAGTTGAAAATAATAGTGCGGCTAGATGTCTTAAAATGGCTATCCTATGTTGGCTCAGTGGGCTAACCAAACACTCCAAGGATCTGTGTTGACCTCATTACAGTTCTAAGGGCCCGATGTAGGTAATAGTGAGATACCGAATTCTAAATACCGAATTTTACCAATTCGGTATTTAGAAATCGGTATTTCAGATGTAGGTAAGAATTCGGTAAAAAATACTGAATCCTTAAAATTAGTTATTACCGAATCGGTAATTGAGATTCGGTAATAACGAATACCTACCCATTCATTCCTATGGGCTTGGAGGCCCATAGGAATAAATGTGAAGACATTCGGTATTACCGAATCGGTAATACCGGGAGGTATTTCAAGGGTGACAGGGTGTCCAAAGGACACCCTGTTGCACCCCTGAAATGTGCATGTGTGCACATATGGCACACATGCATGCCCTAAGGGCATGGATGCGTGCCACATGGCACTTCAAAAAAAGCAATAAAGTGCTTTTTTTAAAGGAATTCGGTAATTACCACCAACTTGAAGTTTGTGGTAATTAACGATTCCTTAAGGCCCAAAAGCACTCTTTTATGTGCTTTCTGAATTGCATTTAAGGAATCGGTATTACCCATTCCTTAAATGCAAGGCCAATAAGGAATCAGTATTAAGGAATCGGTATTTACCGATTCCTTATTACCGAATCGTTCCCTACATCAGGAATGGCTAAATACGGGTGAGGGCATGTGTGTAGCAAGGAGAGGCAAGATGGCGGCGGCGTTCTAGACCGCTGCGAGACGCTCCGTTGACCAGTGCCTATTTGTGATGAATTGAGAGGTGCTTCTCGTCTTTACGGAGAAAAATAAAAACGGAAAAAACACCAAACCTGATGCGGGGTTAATAGACAAGCAAAAGCCTGGACACAAGTAAAATGCAATTAGAAAAAGAAACGCAACTGGATGGAGGGGCTCGGACGTTATACTGAAGACCCTGTCGATGTAACTGCGGTCTTGGCGTTACGCTCTCGCTTATCCTTTTTCTCCTCACTCATAGGATTTGCGGTGCTGAGACTCGTCAGAAATACCCAGTTTGGTAAAACCGCCACTAGTAACATCGCTAGTAATTTGCAAACTAGCCCTGTGGCTGTAATTGATTCTACTTATTCCCCCAGTGCTGACTCTGTGCCTCGAGTCAGTTGTGAGGAAATGGCTCCCAAGAACGCTGCTGCAGTGGCCGCCGCCGCTTCTAAGACCCGAGCGGCGAAGCAGGCTCTCCGAGATCGAGAGCTAGCATTAAAGCGAGGTGGTGTGCTGAGTTCCGAGGAAACTCCTACCCCTGACATCGTCCAAGCTCCAGCCCCGGTGAAGCAAACCAAATCCTCTAAGCAGCTGCCGGCTACACCCGGACCGGGTCCCTCGGTTGTTGAGCTTCTACGGAAAACGCCCGCTGCTCTTCCCTCTCCCACTCTCACTCACCTGTCGACAATCACAGCGCCGACTACGGCGGATCAGCCCTTGGCGGCGGGCCCTTCCTCTGTACTGAAGACTGTGGGAGAGGCAGAGAGAATGCTGCCAGGTGGTGGTGCTCATACTCATGACCGAGAGGGGGAACCGACTGGAAAGCTTGATGGTGCATTGGCAAGTGGAAACCCGATCGCTTCAGGAGTGAACAAGATTAATCACCCGCAGGCTATGGGAGAACAGATGACTTTAGATTCTGAAGGTATTGATCTACAGTCCTCAGCTCATGTTTTGCCTTTTTCTACCCCTACCCCTGTGGCCATTGTGTCTGTGTCTGTGGCTCCCGTGAGCCTGGATTTGGAACATTCTAACTCATCGCTACCCCTAATAAATACACTGATAGCGCTTAATGAACCTGAAGCTGAAGCTGATGCTGAAGCGGTTGCGCAACCTCTGGTGGCTTCCTCTCTTGAAATGGGGGGGATTACTGGCATTACTGGCATGTCTTTGACTAGTGCATCAAATATACCTAAGAATATGGTACATAGCATGGAGCGTCCGGATCCTAGGGGGAAGGCTCGCAAGGATCGTACTGCATCTGACTCGCTCGACACTGATAGAGACCCGTCTGACTTTTACTCGATATCTGAGGGTCTTGAAGTTCCCAGGTGGTCACATGACTCAGACTTAGAATCAGAGATTGACACTGGCATTGATATCAGTGCAACGGAAAGTGACCATGATCCAGCCCAGGGCGAATCCAGAGGGAGTAGGAGAACTGTGCTGAGGAAGAAAAGTAGCCACCATGGTGCTTCAGGACTAACCTGGGATTACTCTCCAGCACCAGCCCTTAATCCTCAGGAGCATGCTTCCATATCTCATCCTGAGTTATCCGTCTCTACAGACCAGCAAACTGCTACATTGACTACGGTAATGGATACAGTTCTCCAGGACATCGCCTCCCATCGGGAGCAGACCTCGAGGGATGGTTGTAGGGCACAATTAGCGCTACACAAGGTACAGGGTGTAGTTCGAAAACTCTCGAAATCTGTTGCGGCTTCTAGTGGAAGAATGACGGAGATGGAAGATCGTATAGTGACCAACGAAGCAGAAGCCACAGTTACTCAGGAGCGGGTGGAAGCCCACGAGGCGGAACTAAAGGATGTCAGATGGAAGCTGGAGGACATGGAAAATCGCCTTCGGCGCAATAATCTCCGCGTCCTCGGAATTGCTGAAAAAAGTGAGGGCGAGGATATACGTACTTTCATTGTTCAGCTATTTAAAGATACACTCCCTGAGCTCGCTTCTTGGAATTGGGATTTGGAAGTCCAACGAGTTCATAGAATTCCATTTACCTTGAAGGCCGCTTCACCGCAGGGGAGATACCCGCGCGCAGTATTGGTATACTTCGGAAACTTTCTTCTCCGCCAGGCTATTGCCGACAAAGTGAAACCCGAAGCTCGGCGTAGCAGAGACTCTATTTCTTACTTCGTCAGGCCTGATTTTTGCCATACCACCGTGGAGAGGAGATGGCGCCTTCGCCAGCTGATCAAACCCTTTCTGGAAAAAAAGGCTCAGGTGTATCTCAATAACCCTGCTAAACTGAAGGTTATTTATAATGGCCAGGCTAAATTCTTCACTTCAGAAATAAAAGCTAAGGAATTTTTAGATAGCCTGACCTGAGTTTTGACATCATGTTAACAGTTGAGTAATTGAATATCTAGAATATGTTGAGACTGAGCAGGGATGAAGTGGCCACAGTGAATTAGGGATGGCTATAGGTCAGTAGAGAGACCGCTTGTACTATCTTATAGGCTAACATTCTTTTCGTCTAGGTTGGTTATCTTGTAGCTATCTATCCGGTATACGTCTTTGTAGAAGAGGAGCCTTGGACATTGAAGAAGTATACGAGACATTATAGCTATAGTTATATATACAGATATAATCTTGACAATCATGATAATAGGCCTGTGGATGCTAAAAATAGCCACCTCGCTCTGTTATTTATCTTCTTTTGTGGCACCTCCTTATTTTTGGGTCTTTTTTCCCCGTTTCATGCATTATATTCTCTTTTTTCTTAATTGTTCTTCGTATTTGTCTTTTCTATTTCATCTCTGATATATTATTTTTGCACTTTCTCAATTCTATGGGTTTTTCAGCATATAAGTTCATTGTTAGTGGTACTGGTCAGGGAACGTTTCACCATCACCACAGACTCTTACAGAGTCTAAATGCCTCGGTGGTTGGTGTGCGGGGGGAGGGGGGTGGTGGGTAGGGGGAGGGGAAAATTCACAAAAATGAGCAATTTCACTCAAATAAGACAATGTCAAGCATTTCTATGTATGTTGGATCAAATGATGGTAATAAGGAGGAATCAGATTATGAATTTGTGGCTTGATATTTGTTGTTACATGCTTTACTGTTTTTTGAAGACCAGGTTTGGGATCTACCATCCTAGATGGGGAGAATAAAACTCTGCAGCTGGAATATCGCAGGTCTTAATGATAGAAATAAAAGGGCGCAATTATTTCAATTACTACGACAAGATTGTGTGGATATTCTATGCTTACAGGAGACCCATATTACAGAATCTGATAAAGAATTGCTAAAGATCCCGGGGTACAATGTGATTGTAGCCACCTCTCAAACATCTAAAATACGGGGGGTCGCTATTTTAGCAAAACCTGCAATCGGTGATCCTAGACGCAGACTGGCCGACAAACATGGCAGAGGGGCTATAGCTCAATTAAAATCAGGTCTTACTATCTGCACAATATATGGATCAAATCTGGATGATCCCCTAGTGTTTAGTGATCTAGAAATAGAATTGGCCTCTTGGCCTGGTCCCCTTATCCTTTGTGGAGATTTTAACATTGCTTTAGGAACCTTTATAGATAGCCAATTACCTCTGAAGTATAAAGGACATAAGCCTAAGGTATATAGGGCCTTACGCCAATTGATGGATAGCCACAATCTACTTGATGTCTGGGATTTGAGGAAAAAAAACGATTCCGGATGTACGTATTTCTCATACCCGCACAACAAGTATGTCCGAATTGACTATATTATGACATCTTTAGCGGATTTGGATCTGTTGGATATAATTAAGTCTCCAAAAACGATTTCTGATCACAACGCACTTACCCTTATTTTTGATTTGTTCAGTTTTGTAAGACCTAAGCCCCAATGGTCCTTTCATAGAAAGCTTCTTGTTAACTCGGAATATATAACCCATATAACCTCTTGGGCTCAGGGGTTCTTTGACTGCAATCAATTTAGCGCACCCAGATTGATTGTTTGGGACTGCTTTAAAGCAGCATTAAGGGGTGAAACTATATCGTTTGTGTCCAAGTGTAAAAAGATAGAGGATAACATCAACCTGAAGCTTAAGCTGGAATTATCTAATCTCGAGGCTTATCATGCCACCCAGATCCATCAAGGAGACTCATCTTCTGACACTCTTCAAAAAATATTAGTGTTGAAGACTGAAATTAATAGCTCCTTAATCTGGAAAGCTGCTGAAACATATCAAGCAAATAAAAGTAGCATATATGAATCAGGAGAAAATGTAGGCAGGCAATTAGCCCTCCGAACGCGCCAAAAACAATCTTATAATAAGATAAAGCTGATTGAGTATGAGGGCCAGCAATACACCTCCTCACAGGATATTGTAGGGGTTTTCCGGAAGTATTATCAGAAGTTATACCAAAGTGAAGATCTACATTCCGGTAGAGATATAAAAACTTTCCTTAACAGTTGGATCCCAGACCTAGACCCCAATCTCCTGATTGAGGAATCAGTCAAAGAAGATCTTGAAAGAGAAATCTCAATCACGGAGCTGGAGCTTGCACTTTCTGATCTCGCAAACGGTAAAGCTGCAGGTCCTGATAAAATCCCTTTGGACCTTTATAAGGTTCTGGGTAAACAAATACTTCCCTATTTACTGGATCTGTTTCTGGGGGTTCAGTATCATGCAACACCGCCTGAGTCTAGGAAACACACCAATATAGCGATCTTCCCTAAAAAAGGCAAGCCGCCCCAGCTTCTATCCTCATACCGGCCCATATCTCTTATAAACTCCGACTCAAAACTATACGCCAAGGTCCTAGCTAATCGGCTGAGTGGGGTTGTCGAACGTCTTGTCTCCCCGTGGCAGCATGGCTTTATTCCCGGGAAGGGTACCACGGATCATACCCGGAGAGTCATTACCCTATTTGATATCATGGGTGCCACGGGGGGTGAGATGTCGATGATCCTTCTCGATGCCGAGAAGGCATTTGACCGTGTTTCTTGGCAATTCTTGTGGAACATCTTGGAACTTAATAACTTTGGGCACAAGTTCATCAAAGCCATAAAGGCCTTATATGTTGATCCAAAGGCTAAACTCTCCATCTGTGTTTTTGAGTCGGAGTTTATTGAGATACAAAGAGGTACGAGGCAGGGTTGCCCTTGCTCCCCGATAATATTTTCCCTTTATATCAATCCCCTAATCTTAAAGTTGCTTTCTTCACCCATTATTCAACCTGTTAAGGTGGGTCTGTTTTCAACAAAAATTCTGGCGTATGCCGATGATGTGGCTGTTTTAACTACTAATCCTGCTGATGCAATCCAGGAAATTGAGTTAGCTACCCAGATCTTTGATTCCTTCTCAGGTTATTCCCTTAACAGGGACAAAACAATGGTCCTATGCACAAAAAACACTATATTTGAGAGTCCCTATAAAGTGAAACAGGCTATTTATTTAGGTGTTTGCATGTCCTCTGATGTGAATGAAATTAACCATCTTAATTATACTCCCTTGATTAATAAAATAAAAGATGACCTTAGGAGAGTGGATAATTTACATCTTTCTATAATTGGAAGGGCCAATTACCTAAAAATGACTGTCTTCCCAAGGATACTTTACTTGTTTCGAGCAATCCCGCTATTGGCTGGAGGTAGTTTTATTAAGATCCTTGACTCCTCCATGTCTAAATTCATCTGGAGCTTTGGAAAGATTAGAAGAGCCTTACCACTTTTGACTTTACCCCAAGATAGGGTGGGGTTAGCTATCCCTAGCCTAACTTTATATCTATGGGCAACACTTATTCAACATATGGGTCCTCTGTTAAACTGTAAAGCTACGCGGTGGAATTCCGTCCAAACAGATGTAGGCGGGTCTAGCCGGACTGAACGATTGTGTTCATGGGCAGAACCTCCCGGGCGGCCACCTGTTCGAGTTTGTGAAATCCATAAACTCGTGAATGCTCTCCCTTAGTATTTGGGGACATTTCCTCCACTGAATTATAGACACACCCAGAGGAGTACGGATCCTTGAGACCTGCATCTATTTGGGAAACCCAATGATCAAACTACGACTTGGGTAACCGGTGGATTTGACTGCGACAGTCCTGAAGAAGACCGAAGTGACCTTTCGGGGCACAAAGGAAACGGTCGAAACATGTTGACTCGAGCAGTGGTAGGAGGGAAGTCTTGAGGAACCTCATTTTCTCATTAAGACATTTTTCCCATCCTTTCTTATTTTTAATCCTGATAAGGGTACCATAATTGGTTCTAATAAAGCATTTCTTTCTTTTGGCACCCCTAATTAGTTTTAACTCACGTCCTTACTGCACTATTTTTCGTCGCATTCACATCAGATCCACGAGGTGTTCCTCTGCACATGTTATCACTTATGTATGTTATTCGTTGCACGTATTTACTCATCTTGTTGTACGTCTTGTAACGTGGAATTTATTATTTTTTCCCCCTCCTTGATGCTCCGCCCTGGATGTGGCTACACCAGGGCGTCTGTAGTAGGCCCTATGATGAAGCATGTCACATACTTCGGTATGTGAGTGAGGGCAGTTTTTTCTAATTTGGGAATATCCCGTTATAATGTTGGTGGACTCTATATACCCATTTTGTATGTGATTACAGTTCATTTAGGGGGTTTGGGGTATTGGAGTATAAACTATTTTGGCCCTCTCCCCTTTTGCGTGTTGAATAAACTGTAAAGCAGCCACCTCAACTACTATGGCATTTTATATCCCTTCCATTTATGAGTTGAGTCTTGGGGACAAATGCAAGGGCTATTTTTAAGGCAGGTTGAACCATCATACTATAAAAAAAAATTAAGTTAAAGGTAGTTACAGATTACGGTTATGAAAAAAAAAGGTAGTTACAGATGCATGGAACGTTTGGAAATCTGTATCTAAACAACTAGCTATTCCAAAATTTACACAATATACCCCGTTATGACGTAGCTCGATTCTTTCGGCCTGCCTTAATGATAGTACCTCTCGGAAGTGGGAAATTCTAGGCATCAACACAGTTGCAGATTTTTTTGGCCAAGAAACTTCTTCCTCATTTGAGTGGCTGCAACAGAAGTATACTATTCCACCTACTGATTTTCTCAAATACTTTCAGGTGCTTACAAGTATCCGCAACTGTATCCCCAGAATTAAATTAGATAGTATTCATTTTTTTTCAATCATCGGGAAACGCTCCACTAGCATTGGCAACCTATATCAGATGCTGATTGAAAAAACTGTGGATGACTTAGAGCGGGTTGAGCAAGCTTGGGTTGCAAGGTTAGGTAATCCAAATATCGACATTGATCTTTCCCTGGCCCTTTCATCAAAATTGTTCATCGCCTCTCATCTTAAAGCCCAATACTATAGAGTCATTTAAAACCTGTATTATACACCTGCAAAATTGTTCTCTTGGGGTTTACGGGCCGACGACAATTGCCCAAGATGTAGACAACCTCAAGCAAATCTAATTCATATGTTCGCCGAATGCCCCAAATTGGACTTATTAAAGGTAATGATTATGGGATTTTGGGCCCAGGTATTTGGACGGAATGTACGAGATTCAGAAACCCTTTATTTGATGGGTCATGACGATTCCCTCGGTCATAGTACTGAGGAACAAAGGACCATCTTTTTAGGTACCGCAATCTTTCGTATTATTCTTGCTGCCCGATGGAAGGATCCTGAGCCACCTACATTTCAGATGTGGCTTAGTCGATTTCTGGCCACCTATAAACAGGAGATCTCAATTTATGGTACTAGAGGCAAAAAAGCAAGGCTTCTTGGAGCCCAGATTTTGGCTCCAATCTCTGGTTGGTATTCTAACTTGAGGCCTCCTGTTCTCTCTGTCCCGATTTGATTGGTCTATCTTTGTTTAATTTAACCAACATACGATATATTTAGCTGTCCTCTCCCTTTTTTTTTTTTTTGTATTTTATGCTACTTCCTTCTAGACTCTACAATTAGGAATATGTTTGCCACTTATTTTTGATGTCCTATTATGACTGTAGCATCTTCTGTACATTTAATGAATTTGTATTATTGAATTTTTTGTTTGAATTTTGCTCAATAAAAAAAAAAAAAAAAGGAATGGCTAAATACCGGTTGGTAACGGTGAAATGTACCGAATTTCACCGTTACCGACCGGTATTTGGACCACCTACATCGGGCCCTAAATCTTTGTGGGTCAACTCAGCCTTTCATTCGTCCAAGGCTGATAAAATTAGTACTGTTGTGTTGGGCAATCATAAACATCTGTTACTTCAGCACCAAAAGGCCCAAGGATGAATGTGTGATTTACAAATACACGTCATAGACAAAATGTTCTTTTGGACATCTGGATGGGCATGGCTCTCTTTAATGAAGCTGAAATATTAATTACGGATGTGGCGTGGTCTTAATCCACCCTTCAACAAACATAGGCGATGGGTCTAGGTATATATCATGATGACTGGGCAACTATGATATGATGATTATTCAATAAATAATTTGATTACTTTTTGGATATGATATTATATATCTTGATTATTCAAAATAAATAATGTCATCTCTCTAACAGGTAAACAAATTCAAAAACTTAATTCCTATTCCAGAGTAGGGTGAGAAACGCGGTGCAGGTTCTGCGCTCCTTATTATCGTAGAGGAGATGAGACTCTCCATGCCTTAATATATGCTTATAAGACAGGCTAGGTGAAGTATAACAGCATGCGATTATGGTAAAGATGAGACTCTCCATGCATTAATATATGCTTATAAAACTGACGGGTGAAGAATTACAGCATGCAATTATGGTAAAGATGAGACTCTCTAGGCACTACAGTGTGCCTAGAAGACAGGCGAGGTGAAGAATTATAGCATGCACTTTGGCGAGGTGAAGAATTACAGCATGCAGTTATGGTAAAGTTGAGACTCTCCAGGCCCTACAGTGTGCCTAGAAGACAGGCGAGGTGAAGTAATGCTATACCGACGACAGAAATGTTTGATGGAAATTAAATGACTGAAGCCATGAGGTGGCATGGCACGTCTGTCAGGACAAGAATATGGAAGCAGCTTTAATAATCTAAGTATAAGGTGCAACTGGCAGGATATTTAATTTCCAGGTTTACTAACAGAGATGTGACAGTATTGCCTAGCACTCTCAATTCATCTTAATGCCTGTACGCCAAGAAGACAAGCAGAATGACCCCCATACTGAAAAGCAACCTTACTGTGGTGTGATCTGCAACTGGAGGTCATAGGTGAAAGGGTGAAAACACTTGAATGCACTGGGTAGAGGGTTTGTCAAGGCTAGAGAGGACAAACACATGGCAAGTATCTACCAACCTATCTACACAAATTGATCAAACTAGCACAGTCAACAATGCCCTAACCTAACTCATGTATTTCTGGGCACCAAAAGAAATGTGCAGTTTCCACCAAGATAGGAAGGCAAACTAATGGAAATGCCTCACCGGGTACCTAGCAGGTGAACTCTTTGTTTATTAGAAACACATCCAAATATCAAACCTGTCTAGATGTCTATGAGTGTGATGTCTAGGGATCAGCCTCACCAGAGGTGGTGGCGTGTTCACTGGGCTTCAGGCCCATGGAAGAGAAAACAGCAAATTTTAAGTCATCGTGCTTGGCCCACTGTGAGGCGTTGTTCTTATTCGCCGAACTAACATAAGCTTTTCTGAGATCGCTGGATTTCCAACCGTTGCATTTCCGCGACCACAGTCAACCAGATGGTTGATCCATGTGTGGTGTGGAGTAGAGGACTGAGGAAAATGGTGCACAAAGCATGGAAGACAGGAATGGGGTCAAATATGTGGTATTTTTCTTCCGACTGTGACCAGTTGTGGAAGCCAAGATTCTTCCGGAGGATATGACTAGCCTTAAATCTCATCCTAGAGAAGATAGTCACCTTCTGCGTGATTGTTGCCTGAACTTCTATTCAGGATGGTGTCCACCTCTTTTCATGCAGTGTCATTTCGTACCTGGTCTGTGTGTAAGGAGGCTTTGTACCTATTTTTCGTCTATTCATCGCTATCTTTCATGCATTGCTGTTCCTGATTTTTTATGCTGGATTTTTGTTTTATCCAGTATTTTCAATCAGGAAATACCAATATTGCCAAGGATATTATTTCAGCACCACTACCTTTTCTTCCTAAGTGCGCCTTTCGTATGGAGCCACTTAACCCCTTTCACATGTGTAGCAAGTGCAGAGTGGCACCCTGGCAATTAGGAGGAGTCACCCATTTCTTGGGCAATCAAGAGTGAAGCTAGAAAGGCATGTACATTGTCCATTCCTGGACAACAAGTAGCTTGATTTCTAGAGAGATAAAGGAGGAATTTGTAATGAGTCATATTTTGGAAGAGGAATCAAAGCAGAGTGTCGGTGGAAGTGGTGGGAGCATCTATGCCTTATGTAAATGTAAGTTGATACTTGTATAGCGCTCTACTCACCCGCAAGGGTCTCAAGGCGCTTGTACGAATACCGCTGTGGAACCCATCCTGGCTTTCCCTGTGAGGTGTCCACTCCTGGGCACCCCCAAGGTGGAGGCCAGGCATCCTTAGTGTTGTGGGGGCCGTTGTGGAGATTAAGCAAGCTATTGCCCAGAGTTGCAGAGTGGGACTCCATGATTGGAATAGGCACCGAGGCGAGAATTATCAGGTCCGTGGAATTTTTGAGCTCAAGACCCGCCGAGGCGGGGAATTGAACCCTGGTCCCGGGCTAGACCTCTGCATCAGGGTCTGCTGCTCTAACCATTGAGCCACACATCTGTGATTTTCCGCAGTGCTCTTTCTGATTGCAGTCTGGTTGTTCTGTCGTATTCTGTTGGTGGTTATCGGTGGCCCCAGTCACACTCTGGCACTGTGATTTGGTGGTGCGCAGTGCTTAATTTGAGCCGGTGGGCTCCTGTGCTCGGCACCGGCAGTTAATTGTCAACACCGGAGCATTTGACAGTCTGCCACAAAGTGGCGCTGTCTAGCTAAATTAAGTACAAAAAACAGATGGTCCGAGTTGAATAATACTGGTATATAATTGAATTTTACACACCACAATTATAGTACATTTGATTAACGCAGAGTAAAGATGAATTATGCAGTATTCAAAAACTGTGTTGTATTTATTTCATACACAGATGCAGTCGTTATTACTTATTACTGCATGTTTTTGTTTTAGTAAAAAACATCCGCATTTCATTGATACAATTGTACAGTCATTGCTCAAATGGTGCTCTCAGTGAGGATGGGAAGAGGGAGTGAGAGGTGTGCGGGACGTGGTAAAGGTGGTGTGACAGTAGTTGCATCACATTCAAATAATAACGCCTTTACAATTATGTTACTAGCAGTGTTCCCAGACTACATCACACATAGGTAAGAGTAAATCATTTGTTTGTTCCTATGGCGTGTCGGGTTTGGCGCGGTCTACGTTTCGACCCCCAGTATGTGAAAGGGTTATTCTTCCCTCATGTTGGGGTCTTCATCAGGACAGAGTGGAGAGCATGGTGATGGGCGTAGAAAGAATCATACGTCGCGTCTCGGGCTTTAATATGCTCCAATATGTTTCAAAACTGTAATCCGGCGTCTTAAACTCAGTACAGGGTATCTTCTTGTGGTGGGCTTCAAAAATGCGCTGCAAATCTTTCTTTTTCTCCTGCGAGTCTGCGGCGATCAGCACACGTCGGCTCCACTTCAATTGTAGCTAAATTAGAGATGATCACAGCAACAGTTAATTATTAATTCAATATTCATTAAAATTGACTATTACCTGCTGCACAAGCCAGTCTTATAGCGTTTGGGGCCTGGAATAGTCTGGATCGTCACACTTGTAGGAGTGGGATGGTTAGTTGTTGTGTTGGTACTGTCATTGGCAGCATGGAAGGGGCAATGTGTGATGCAAGCTGGAGTGGCGGCCTGACGACAGCCCTGGCATTTAGCTTTTTATACGTTAAGCACTGGAGGTGCTGTGTTGCGAAGGAGCCCTCACAGTATTCCATCTGGCAAAGCAACTCATTGTGGTCTTTCTGATCCAGTGTGTTCAACTCTTTGATGGATGTGTTTGATGGGTGGTTTTTGGTGCATTACTGCTTCGTTGTTCTCTGCTATGCTGCAAAGTTCTTATGTTCAGCAACCTACAGGGTAAGCGTCTGAAAATGTGTGGCTCCACAGATGAAAGTGAATGACTTATGAAGGCTTTGCTTCACTGCTGACCTTGAACTGGCATTTCTGGATCATATTTCCCTGGTTAAGACACGTCTCAAGTTATACCTCAGACAGACCCACCTCCTCACAGTGAATGTAACCACTGTTAAATTATTTGTACTGTGCTTGTACTCACTATCTTAAATTACTGCTTGAATGCTGAGCACTTTGTCTTAAAATCAGTTTGGCTGATAACTTAACCCCTTCTCCCGGCATTGCCAGAATGAGAGAGGGAAAGACTACAGAAAGAGAGTCTTCATCACAAACATTTGTCTCCAACATTCATTATTGCACCTCAGATTAGTTGGAAATACCAACTAACATACCTGTCCATTCCTTAACTACTCCCGCTGCTAACGTGGCCTCCACAGCGTTGATAAAAAGCATTTATCAGATGTATTTTGAAGCAGACTCAAGATATTTTCCCAAATAGTCGAGTGACCCGCTCCCATCCAAAGATAGCAACTGAAGTTCAGGGTGGGGTCCACATTGGAATGCAGCAAGAATAGGTCTTCTGCCGGTCACTGATGAGTACTGTGCTGCTGGGATAGAAGACCAGGCCAGGACAGTATGGCACTAATCCTGCTGGCCAAAAACAGGCATAAATGTTGTACGCACCCAAAGCTGGCTACATTATTGGTGGTTGAGTGGGGAGCAGCAGGCTATATATTATCGAGATACACAGGATCATAGCACAATGGCACGGAAATTTGAAATTCATCCTGGATAGGGGCATGGGGTCAACATAAGGGCAGTCGGGATAAACACTCATTTTGTAGTGATGACAATCCCAAGTAGGAAAGGGAACCATTGTGTCCTGTGCATTTTAGTCTAGCAGCAGTAAATTGAGGGCTTCCAATATGCTATTGCCAACTGATCACATACACCAAACTTTGGGAGATAGATCAAATTGATTTGCTTTAAAACAGCAAATTGAGGATATTGCAATCCCCCCTCCTTCCAATCAGAATTCTCCCTGCCCAATCACTTGAATGGATTAAATAGATCCCTTAACAACTAAAAATAATTCTGGATATAATGTATTTCTTCCTCCCTGTGTTGCCATTTTACTGTGGCCCCAACTCTCAGTAAGCAGTGATGGCCTTGTGTTGAGCACTCTAGGCATATCCTGTGCCCCATCCCTACGCTTATCCCTAGCTACCAATAAATTATGCCCCACTTTGATGTCTCGTGTGACCGATAGACCCTTAGTGGATTTTGATGTTTCTTAAAAAGGCTTGTGTCTTTTTTAAAGAACTTCAAAGAGCAATTTAAATATACTCATTTACAGTCACTTAGAATCAATTGGGTCCTAGAAGAATGACAGACAGGGAGAAATTGAGTAATATAGCCAAGAGAAAATAATTAATAAATCGAAGTACAAAGCACAGTTAAAGTACAGAATCAACCAACAAACTCAGTTCAGCAAAATACATAGAACGGAAGAGCATGGATTCGCCCACTAAAGTCAGTAAGAAAAGGGTCTCTCTCCTTCACATCCAGAGAGAGTTCACTTTTATAGTGTTCGAAAAATAGATTTCATACATTCAATAAATTCAATACATGTGAACATGGTTCACACAAACTAGGCCAATCAGAATTAAACAGAGTGGGACAGCTGCAGTAAATATATATCGAAAAACATTCATAATCCTTCAACATTGAGCTTCTCACTGACACCACCTGTTCCAGAACAAATATTGGTACAGTTTGTGTGACCCTGCTCAGACAGCTAGGAAAGACCTTGAATGTGTGCATTTCTGCTGAAAGGAAATTTTAATATTGTTGCAAAGGTTGTTGTCTTGCTGTGAAAACACAATCATGCATCCTTTTACTAAGACATGGAAATTCAAGTATGTCTACGTGATACAAAGCACTGGCAGCAAACGTCAACAACAAAATGAATTATGAGGCCTTGTTGTCTTGATTTTGTCTTGCATTACTGTGATGCACTTATCTTTGAAAAATGCAAAGCTGACGCCAGCAGCGTTCATTCCTAGAGATTGTTCCAGGACTCACTCTGGCTTCTTATAGCGGAGTCGAGTAACCAAATCGGACAGAAATAAAACAGCGGGACGTGATAGCAACCGAACTTGTCAACTAAATGACCATGTGAAAATCATGTCACTGGGGCTCTATGGGGAATTAAAAAGCACTTATACTATGGGGTTTTAAAAGCGTTCAGCTTAGTGATAGGAAGCTCTTAGCATGGGCACATTCGCCCAGCCTTCACGATTTTTTGGGGTAGAAAGTCTATATCGTTCTGTGTTTACATTGATTTCCCCAGCCCTCTCGTGCTGTTTTACATTTAATGTATAGCGCTACCCGGTGCCGCGTGACGTGTAGACCCTGCAGCACTGAGCCGTCCCGGCTTTGCACGCGGCGCCTGTCAGTCAGCAGCCTGAGTGATGGACGGCGAGCTCGGAGGTCACCGGTGGGGTCAGGGGTGAGGGCAGAGCCACATTCTTCACCGGGACATTCATCGGCTGACACGGGGGATTTATAGCAAGCCCTGATTTACTGCTGCTGAGCGATGCCACAGGCTGACAGCTCTAAATGCGGCCTTCCAAGCCGGTGCGCGTGCAAACAGCACAGCTCACCGGGCAGGGGCGTGGTGCGCGAGCCTCGGCTCGTGGTCACTGCAGCTCACCGGGCAGGGGCGTGGTGCGCGAGCCTCTGCTCGTGGTCACCAGCAGCTCAGCTGCACAAACTCTGCCCATCGCCTTTCGTGGCTGCAGGCTGGCAAATAGATTGCATTTTTTTTTTTATTTATTTAGAAAGTTTTATATAGCGCCAACAAGATCTTTGCAGATATCAGAGCGCTTTACAAGGACAAGGGGGTGTTAGAATAATAGAATGTAATAGTTGGGGTAGTTAGGTACAAGGTGCATAGTTACATAGGTAGGTCAAAATACAAGAGGTAGGACAAAGTTGAGGTAGTGTAGGTACAAGGTGCATAGTCAAACAGGTGCGCCAATAATATAAAAGTGCAAAAAGGAGCATATACTTGTTTAAGCGTGCTTAAATGCTTTTGGAGATAGCATAAAGGTAGGCATAGTTGAGGTAGGTGAGTACAGGGTGTATAGTCACACAGGTGCATCAGTAGTACAAGAGTAGGAATAGTTGAGGTGGTGTAGGTACAGTATGCAAAGTCAGACAGGTGCGTCAACAATATAAAAATATACAAAGAGGGAACATATACAATCAAATAAGTCGATAATACAAGTAATACAAATAGTCGAAGGGGTCAGGCAGATTCTTGAGAAGTACAGAATAATAGATCATGTGTATTTAGCCATGAGGATCGCTTTTACTTCTTTCCTAAAAAGTTTGTTGGAGGAGATGAGCCTGGTTTCAGGAGGGAGTGAGTTCCAGATCCTGGGCGCCATTCCTGAGAAGGAGCGTTTATAGGTTTTTTCCTTCTGAAATCTTCGAGGCTTCAGCAGAAGATTGTTTGTGCTTCTGGTAGTTCTAGAGCCACCAGAAATTGTCAGCTTTTGAGTGAGGTAGGCGGGTGAGTGCATGTGTACAGCCATGTGTGTCATTCAGGCGATTTTCAGATGTATTCTGGCTTCAAAAGGTAGCCAGTTCAGGGATTTAAAGTCAGGGGAAATATGCGAGTGTTTTTTTGAGCCAGTAATGAGTCTCGCTGCAGTGTTAAGGGACGCTCTTAGGGGTGCCGTTGAAGTTAGGGGGAGCCCGCAGAGGGCGGTGCTACCGTATTCTATGTGCGGGATGACTATAGATTGTACTGCAGTTTGGAAGTCTTTGGCTGGAAGGAAGGGTTTAAGTTTTCTCAAGGTATTGATTTGGAAGTTCGCTCCTTTGGTTGCCTTGCTGATGTGCTGCTACATGTTGAGATTGGCGTCAAGTGTTATGCCTAAAGATTTTGCTGAGTCTACAATGGTAGGTTGTACATTTAGAGCCGTTAGGCGCTTAAGCCATGTTTAAGCGGTAGAGATTTTTGCGGGAGGTGAGATCAGGAGGAACTCAGTCTTCAGCGCATTGAGTTTGAGGTGATTCTCGGCAAGCCAGGATTGGGTGTTTCTGATCGTGGTGTTCAGAAGCATGATGTCCTTGGGAGATTGTATTTTGAGATAAAGTTGGGTGTCGTCGGCATACATTGAATATTCATATGCTTTGTGAAATAAGAGTTTAACAACATTTTGTGCAATTCGAATATAATTTGACCTTTATGAGCACAATGCACCTTATTAGTCTTCCTTTTAAAATAATTTTTGAAAGTGAGCTCGTAGATATTAGAATCTCTCATTTTAGTTCTTACTGCTACCAGAATGGCTCTAATGTATTTATCTTCTTTGGACATTATATGGGTTCCTGATTCTTTAAATATTAAATGCACTCTATTCACCGGGTGTATTGAAAAAGAGTAAGACCATTAGGGTGCAAGGATTTGTTTTGGTTGATTTGATTCAGACTGTTCGGATTTAGCTGAATTAGGTGATTTACAATTTGTGCAATAGAAAGTGGCGTTTCAGTTGAGGTTGCCAGTGATCCTGTATAGTAATCATTAACTTTACTCTTTGCAGATTTTTGCTTAGATCAAATCCATGTTATTGTATTTTGTCGGGCTTTGGAGCACACCAAAGGCCCTTTATTCATAGGATTCAATCATCACAGAAAAGTTGCATTGGTTAAACAAGAAAACAGCTGATCAAATTAATTGTGCCTTTTGACGAAGCATGTAGGAAACTCTTTGTACACTATTTTTAAAGTTACATAACATGTTTTTTGTATCAAGCAACCAGGATTTGTTAAACGCGGCTGCATCACCCGTATTGGGACTAGATCTATTTACTTTGGATAATTGGTTACATGAAACCACACAAACTTGAATGTTTGAATATTCATATGCTTTGTGAAATAAGAGTTTAACAACATTTTGTGCAATTCGAATATAATTTGACCTTTATGAGCACAATGCACCTTATTAGTCTTCCTTTTAAAATAATTTTTAAAAGTGAGCTTGTAGATATTAGAATCTCTCATTTTAGTTCTTACTGCTACCAGAATGGCTCTAATGTATTTATCTTCTTTGGACATTATATGGGTTCCTGATTCTTTAAATATTAAATGCACTCTATTCACCGGGTGTATTGAAAAAGAGTAAGACCATTAGGGTGCAAGGATTTGTTTTGGTTGATTTGATTCAGACTGTTCGGATTTAGCTGAATTAGGTGATTTACAATTTGCGCAATAGAAAGTGGCGTTTCAGTTGAGGTTGCCAGTGATCCTGTATTGTAATCATTAACTTTACTCTTTGCAGATTTTTGCTTAGATCAAATCCATGGTATTGTATTTTGTCGGGCTTTGGAGCACACCAAAGGCCCTTTATTCATAGGATTCAATCATCACAGACAAGTTGCATTGGTTAAACAAGAAAACAGCTGATCAATTAATTGTGCCTTTTGACGAAGCATGTAGGAAACTCTTTGTACACTATTTTTAAAGTTACATAACATGTTTTTTTTATCAAGCAACCAGGATTTGTTAAACGCGGCTGCATCACCCGTATTGGGACTAGATCTATTTACTTTGGATAATTGGTTACATGAAACCACACAAACTTGAATGTTTGAATATTCATATGCTTTGTGAAATAAGAGTTTAACAACATTTTGTGCAATTCGAATATAATTTGACCTTTATGAGCACAATGCACCTTATTAGTCTTCCTTTTAAAATAATTTTTGAAAGTGAGCTTGTAGATATTAGAATCTCTCATTTTAGTTCTTACTGCTACCAGAATGGCTCTAATGTATTTATCTTCTTTGGACATTATATGGGTTCCTGATTCTTTAAATATTAAATGCACTCTATTCACCGGGTGTATTGAAAAAGAGTAAGACCATTAGGGTGCAAGGATTTGTTTTGGTTGATTTGATTCAGACTGTTCGGATTTAGCTGAATTAGGTGATTTACAATTTGCGCAATAGAAAGTGGCGTTTCAGTTGAGGTTGCCAGTGATCCTGTATTGTAATCATTAACTTTACTCTTTGCAGATTTTTGCTTAGATCAAATCCATGGTATTGTATTTTGTCGGGCTTTGGAGCACACCAAAGGCCCTTTATTCATAGGATTCAATCATCACAGACAAGTTGCATTGGTTAAACAAGAAAACAGCTGATCAATTAATTGTGCCTTTTGACGAAGCATGTAGGAAACTCTTTGTACACTATTTTTAAAGTTACATAACATGTTTTTTTTATCAAGCAACCAGGATTTGTAAACGCTGCTGCATCACCCGTATTGGGACTAGATCTATTTACTTTGGATAATTGGTTACATGAAACCACACAAACTTGAATGTTTGAATATTCATATGCTTTGTGAAATAAGAGTTTAACAACATTTTGTGCAATTCGAATATAATTTGACCTTTATGAGCACAATGCACCTTATTAGTCTTCCTTTTAAAATAATTTTTGAAAGTGAGCTCGTAGATATTAGAATCTCTCATTTTAGTTCTTACTGTTACCAGAATGGCTCTAATGTATTTATCTTCTTTGGACATTATATGGGTTCCTGATTCTTTAAATATTAAATGCACTCTATTCACCGGGTGTATTGAAAAAGAGTAAGACCATTAGGGTGCAAGGATTTGTTTTGGTTGATTTGATTCAGACTGTTCGGATTTAGCTGAATTAGGTGATTTACAATTTGCGCAATAGAAAGTGGCGTTTCAGTTGAGGTTGCCAGTGATCCTGTATAGTAATCATTAACTTTACTCTTTGCAGATTTTTGCTTAGATCAAATCCATGTTATTGTATTTTGTCGGGCTTTGGAGCACACCAAAGGCCCTTTATTCATAGGATTCAATCATCACAGAAAAGTTGCATTGGTTAAACAAGAAAACAGCTGATCAAATTAATTGTGCCTTTTGACGAAGCATGTAGGAAACTCTTTGTACACTATTTTTAAAGTTACATAACATGTTTTTTTTATCAAGCAACCAGGATTTGTTAAACGCGGCTGCATCACCCGTATTGGGACTAGATCTATTTACTTTGGATAATTGGTTACATGAAACCACACAAACTTGAATGTTTGAATATTCATATGCTTTGTGAAATAAGAGTTTAACAACATTTTGTGCAATTCGAATATAATTTGACCTTTATGAGCACAATGCACCTTATTAGTCTTCCTTTTAAAATAATTTTTGAAAGTGAGCTTGTAGATATTAGAATCTCTCATTTTAGTTCTTACTGCTACCAGAATGGCTCTAATGTATTTATCTTCTTTGGACATTATATGGGTTCCTGATTCTTTAAATATTAAATGCACTCTATTCACCGGGTGTATTGAAAAAGAGTAAGACCATTAGGGTGCAAGGATTTGTTTTGGTTGATTTGATTCAGACTGTTCGGATTTAGCTGAATTAGGTGATTTACAATTTGCGCAATAGAAAGTGGCGTTTCAGTTGAGGTTGCCAGTGATCCTGTATTGTAATCATTAACTTTACTCTTTGCAGATTTTTGCTTAGATCAAATCCATGGTATTGTATTTTGTCGGGCTTTGGAGCACACCAAAGGCCCTTTATTCATAGGATTCAATCATCACAGACAAGTTGCATTGGTTAAACAAGAAAACAGCTGATCAATTAATTGTGCCTTTTGACGAAGCATGTAGGAAACTCTTTGTACACTATTTTTAAAGTTACATAACATGTTTTTTTTATCAAGCAACCAGGATTTGTTAAACGCGGCTGCATCACCCGTATTGGGACTAGATCTATTTACTTTGGATAATTGGTTACATGAAACCACACAAACTTGAATGTTTGAATATTCATATGCTTTGTGAAATAAGAGTTTAACAACATTTTGTGCAATTCGAATATAATTTGACCTTTATGAGCACAATGCACCTTATTAGTCTTCCTTTTAAAATAATTTTTGAAAGTGAGCTCGTAGATATTAGAATCTCTCATTTTAGTTCTTACTGCTACCAGAATGGCTCTAATGTATTTATCTTCTTTGGACATTATATGGGTTCCTGATTCTTTAAATATTAAATGCACTCTATTCACCGGGTGTATTGAAAAAGAGTAAGACCATTAGGGTGCAAGGATTTGTTTTGGTTGATTTGATTCAGACTGTTCGGATTTAGCTGAATTAGGTGATTTACAATTTGCGCAATAGAAAGTGGCGTTTCAGTTGAGGTTGCCAGTGATCCTGTATTGTAATCATTAACTTTACTCTTTGCAGATTTTTGCTTAGATCAAATCCATGTTATTGTATTTTGTCAGGCTTTGGAGCACACCAAAGGCCCTTTATTCATAGGATGTAATGATTTAATTATTTATTTAGAAGAATGTTATTTATTATGAGGAATATAATGCAAGTCGTTTTAAATGAATTGGTATTTAATTTTATATTGCTCTACACTACTCAATAAATCATTTTTTATTTTTAAAAAGATGAGTTTTCTTTTTTAAATTGTTTAAAATACAAAATCGTAGAATCCTATTTCTTTGTTAACATTTCTGTAACGCGCTTACATTGAATGGGAGCACTACCTGTGTTGAATTCAGGAACCATAACTGATTTAATGAGCCATTCGCAGTTTCACTGTACCGGCCATGTGTACTTACACGTGCATGGCTTAATCTTTGAGACAAGCATATGCTACTGGCAGGATCCGATCCCTGCCTGCTGTGCTGCAAGAATCATTCTGATGAAGACTCGGACATAGTCTGTTTGCTCCATCCTCTGTTACGCACTCAACACAAATGTGCAAATGCATTTGTCCTGTGTTCTTTAAGCGATAACAAATTTCTGTCCTTTGATAGTTGTTCTCAGTTCTCCCTCTTTCCATGGCTGGCCGCATAGCTATCATTAAAATGAATGTACTCCCACTCTTCTTGTATCTATTCTTCAATTTTCCCATCCCTTTGACAAACTCTTTCTTCGATCAACTGCAATGCCTATGGATAGGGTTGGTGTGGGCAAGTCGTAGGCCACATATTGCCTGGGAAGCGCTCACACTCCCTTATGACCGAGGCAGGTTTGCTGTCCCTGATCTCCGCCTATATTATCTAGTAGCGCAGGTACATATTGCTTACTATTGGCTCCATCCAGACTCCCGTTTACCCCACAATAGACGGGAAACAGGATTTAGCAGACCGCACTCTTCTTAACGAGCTTTTGCAGGGGGGCATTGAGTTGGACCCAACAGATGTTCAGACCCCATCCACGATTTGCTGGGCATGGTGGAAGCTCTGTGGAACTTTGGGATGTGACCTCTTATACTGGTCCGGGCTCTCCCTAGCCCGGAACCCCTGCCTGCCACTCTCAATGGAAAAGCTGGTACAACGCACCATGATGAGGTTACGCCTACACACCTTTCGGGATTTCTTCCCAGATGGACATATTGAAGTGCACCCCATTGACACACATGGACAGATTCCTCCTTGATAAGCTTCACAGTAGACTGCAGTCCTGCCTGCTCGCAATCCTCTAGCCCCTGAGGACTTCCCTCCGATCACACTTTTAATCTCAGACCCAGAGGGCTCCCACCTGCTCTCTAAACTCTACCGCTCATGCATGGCTCTAAAACACACACATGATGATGGGGTTCTACGCAGAGACGCAACTAGAGTCAAATTGCGGGGTGGGGCTAAGAGAAAATTTCTGGGACGGGGGCTGATTCTTCCAGCAACAGGCAGAGCGGAGATGCAGGGGCTTTAAGAAGGGGTGAAAAACAACCAAGCCTCATTAACAACCGAACGGTCTTTTAAAGACCTATGAAGTACTCGGGTGCAGATGTGTGTGTGCCCGGGATGCAGTCTGAGGCCGGGCTGCCACACACAATGGGGGGGTGAAGCCCTTTGAGCCCAATGGGCATTGCGCACCTGGTCCTACACCTCTGGGAAGAAGATTTAGGTCATTCAATCTCCGACAAAGACTGGGCATTTAGCTGTGCTCAAGCAAAGCTTGTTTCCTACAACCGCCACCTTAAGCTGCTCTATTTCTTCTCTCTGCACAGGTCTTACATTACCTCCAGCGAGCTTGCCAAGTTTGACCTCCCTAGATCCTCGCACTGTTCCAAGTGCCACTCCCCAGAGCCTGACTTTGCACACCTGACCTGGTCCTGTCTAATCATCGCCACATATTGGTTGGCAGTTTTAACGTTCTGTCACAAACCTGCCACTTTCAAGAAGGAAAGATCGATGGCACAATCCTTTTCAAGCAACACAGTGAGAATCTGGATCTCACTTACGCCTGAGCGCCTTAGCTCCGGACCACCATCTCCTCCCAGGCCTTCAAAACTGACCTCAAAGTTCTCCTCCTTCAAAGACACTTCCAAAGTTAATTCATGCCCTCACTATTATCTGAAGGAAGACCCTTTAGTATAGAAAATTTAAATTCTCCATGACTATGGAAGTGCCTTCCCAGTGTGTTCGTGTGGTTTGAGAGACTGCCATTTATTGCAGTAATACCCTTTTACCTGTGATTGATACTCTTCTGTAACATGCACACGTCTCTGTTCTCTTGTAACACACTGTTTGCTACCTCTTATATTTTGTTTGCTTTCGATACTTGCACAAGTGCCACCATTTCCTACGTAACGTTTGTTCTTGTGTTTGAGTGTCCTCCATTTATTGCAGTATTATACCTCTATTTGTACTTTGTACGCTTTTGTAACCTGCACACGTCACTTTTTCCTCCTGTAAAGCACCATTTGCTACCTCTTGTATTTTGTTTGCTCACGATTGTCACTTTTGCCTCATGTAATGTAACTTTTGCTTTTGTAATTTGTTCACTTGTAATGTTCTCATGTTTCAGTTCTGTTCCTATTGTGAAGCGCTCTGACACCCTCGGGTAAAGTCCGCGCTATATAAAAACGCATAAATAAATAAATGAATAAATAAATAAAAACAAATGATCCCTGTTACCTTTGAACCATCTACACTGGGGTAGCAGAATACGCCCCACGACAGGTGCCTGGCTCACAAGCATGACACACTGTGATTTGACGAGTGAGGTTTAGTCCATGATAAAATCCCCCTCTGCGCAACTAAAAGACATATGGCAACCACTCCACTCCTATCTGCTATACCTTGCACCCCTTTCCCCAACATCGTCCCCCCAATTTTCCAGTCATGCACCATCATCACGCCCAGCCAGGCAACTTAACGACCCTTAGATCTGCCCGGGCCTCTTTGGTTCCGCTTCTTCATCCCAAATCGACAAATATTCAACCCTGTAGAAGATGGTTTAGGATCATTCCCCCTTTCCTATATGCAGTTGCATGAAAATGTTATGTTGTACAACATGGCCATGCTGTTCCAAGTGTAAAGCCTGTACTGTTTTACCAATTTCGCTTCTCTGCCCCATCCCCCTTCTTTTTCTTTCTGTACCATGTTTCTGAAAATCTTAAAAAAAGCAACACCTAAAAATAGAATTGTTCTCAGTCCATATCCCGTAAGACTTAAGCCTACTTGTTTGATGGGTATGACAATAATGAAACCCCAGTCACTCGCTCTAGCCCACCGCGGGCCACACAGAAAGTAAACTTACACCATGCCTCAAATGCGACCCAGTACCGGTATATCCATCTGCAAAAATTCGGATCCATGCCAGAATCTCCGGATACCCACGTAATTTAAATTAGCTTACAATTCATCTAAATGATAGTTAGCTACATAGGGATTATTACAAGCATATGCATGGATCCGAAAAAAAGATAGAAAAGATAACAATCATTTTATTTAGCGTGTTTGTGTGGAAGCCATTAACTCTACATTACCCCTCACATCCACACACATAAATATATATGTGTGAATGTGTTTGTATACAGCTAGGTCTGCTTTTCCAGAGATGGCGCTTTTTTGGGTTTGCTAATAACTTTGACCCATTTGATGAATCTTCATCAAATTTTCCCTCCCAAAAAATAATCTACCTAAGCTCCTTCCTGGAAAGTTTTAGGGTGATCCATCCAGCAGGGGCCAAGAAAAAAGGGAGGCCACAAAACGTAAAATCCCCATGAATTTTCCATAGACTTCTTTAAACAAGGTTACAGCAAACACTGCTGAATGGCATTACACCATATTCGACAGTAATCTAAATCTTGGCCCGCAAATTATGCTTTTTGTGATTTGGTGCAAATCCCTTCAGTAGTGTTTGAGATATCAAGGGTAAAAAAAATAGTATATTTTTGGCAGTTGGGCTCGCTAGAGTCTTACTGGCATCCCGCGGTAAATAAAAAAAGGAGCCCTGTGATTGGTTGAGAGGCCTATTTTTCTCATGAGCCTCCATGCTCTTGAGGAAGCGAGAGTGTAGAAATGAATCCAAAAATCCAATAAGTTTTGATGTAGATTCATTTTTAGTGTCAGCATAGCAATGTAAGTCCTTCCATAAACAGCTCCAGATGCAACTGGGCAACAGACAGTAATCAGTATCAAAAAAACTATCTAGAATCTGGAATGTCGATGGAAAATAAACATAGTGCATGCCAGGCTTGCAGGGAACCAAGTGATGTAATAAAGGCAGGAGGATGGGGAAGGAGAAACAGGGAAGGAAGAAGAATGTAACACATCCCCCTTTTTATTAATAACAAGATACGAGTATAACACAGTTACATAAAATCATGAAACCTTTTTGGTACTTGTCTCATGCAATCAGATATTTTGACTCTTGAGGCAACTGACTCATTGTTAATTTCATTACATGTCTTTGTATTAAAAAGATTGGTCTTCCCAGAGTTATTGTGTTCAATATTGTCATTACTGGGACACTTAGCAATTCTTCTTACATTCCAAACCTTACCGTCTTGTGTAATTACACTGTTGCTGAAAATCTTTTTTTATTTGAATAGGTTTTCCAAACATATTTGTACTTTTATTCATTATGCCAGGCCTAAGAATTCTAACCCAGTCTCCAACTTGAAAAGTGTGTACCTTAGTTTTCCATCTATCATTGTACCATCTTATGGTTTTGCTTTGTTTTGTTTCAACTCTTTTTGCAGACATTCCTTATCAGTAAACTTAGTTTGACATTTATTTCTAAACCACCATGGACATACACAAGAATCAGGATCTCTTCCTTTGAGTAACTTGAACTGATTGATTTATGTAGTAGAATGGGGTGTAATACGATAAACCCATAATTTTTCTCTTAAAGAATTCATCCAATTTTCATCCAATTTTAATGATTCAGAACAAAAGTCTTTAGAACTCTGTTAAAGCCTTCCGCTTGCCCATTTTCATGTGGTTCATATGAGAAAATGTTCCATTTCTCTAGAGGTTAATTGTACCCCATTGTCTGTGACTAAGATGGAGGGACACCCTTCACATGCAAAAAAAATCCTTAAAAAAACCAATAACTGCACTCGTAGCTTTGGAAACAAACTTAACCTCTGGCCATGTAGAATGGTAGTTGTAGGAGAGTAGGGTCTGCTTTCCTATGGTCACCCCATTTTTTTGCTTATTGCTTCACTGGTTTTCGACTTAATGTGGCTGTGGGCCTGCTAATCAGACCCATAGCCTGCTGTTCTCTCTCTAAATTCAACACCATGTACTTTAGGTACATCACCAATTGGGTATTGGGTCACTTTATAAGCCCCTGTACAGAGAACTAGAGAACTATAGGTACCCAGGGCTTAGGTGCATCCAAGGCCAACCAGGGGCTGCAGCATATCTTTTGCCACCCCTGGCTGGCCATCCAAACTGACACAACTGGCTGATCACTCAGCTAGGACAAGGTCATGTAATCACCCCTTGCTTAGATATAGTATACCTATATCTAAACCTATATCTGGACACATATACACCTATAAGTCACTCCTATGGCAGGCCTTAACAATCCTGGAGGCAGAGTGCTTGGTTTTATGTGAGATGGTGCTCTAGCATGAGCAGAGCCTGTCTGCAGCTTTCGGAACCATGTCCTTATAGCTGTTCTGGGATATTGCCATACCATATACTCTTAAGTGCATTATAATCCTCGCGGTTATTGCTCACTTTGGTTTGGCTTTATCAAAACATGTCGTGTAAGGTGTCATACGCTTTGGAATACTACCCCCTCTGAAGAACCGGGTTTTAGAACTCAGCGGCGCCAGGGGCACGCCCAAAGTCTTCGGGTTCACCTGTCTTAGAATACAGAGACACGGGATACTTCTGAGTGGCGTCAAAGATCAAATTTATTGGCTGCAGCCAGTAACAGAAGTCCTAGAAATCATCACGGTATTAGTTCTCAGGAGACTACTCAACTTTACAAAGTAAGTCATCCCTTTTTGTGCCAAACATTATGCTTCAGGCAAACATTCTTTGTTTACAGTTTAACCAATCACATGTTTCCACAATGAAAGTATTGCATGACGACAAACCCATTTTACAGTTGTCCGGCCCATAATCAATCATTGAACAAACCCAACATTCTTCTTTAGACAAGCCGGACAAACCCGTAATAAAAAGGACCACAACCCATATCGTAAATAGACCATAAAAGAAGAAACAGAAACAGATAGAAGTAGGATAAGGCATGTTTGTGTGCAGTAAAACTTTATGATGTCCTGTGCTCTGATCCTTAATCTTGATCAGCTAAAAGGCAGGAACTGGTTTAACAAGGTCAGCTTCAGGCAACAGGGTCAGTTCACTCAGGTCAAACAGGAGTCAGCACGAACTCGAGCTAAGGTGTACATGTCCTTAAAAGACTAGTTCAGCCACAGTCATCGGCCTATGTGAGGGCAACTACAAAATGGCTGCCATACACAAAATGGAACCCACGGGTTCAGAATTCACAGAATCTCAGTCCCTCCTTTTGCCCTTACATAGGCAATCACTCAGTCTGTATCTGAATCGATGTCAATATTCATCAGGTCATTTAGGTGCTGCTGGAGCATCATGTTATCTCTCTGTGCTTCTCTCGAGACAGGCGGTCTCCTTACACACGTAGTAGCACAAAGGCCACATATGGCAGGACCACACTGTACACAAAGACAACACAGAAAAAGAATCGCTAAAGCCATACCAATGACCATCAGAATCTTTCATCCCCAAGTGTATACCGGTCCCCAAAACCATCCAGTCAACGACCAATCTCCTTTTTCCTCATGTATAGATTCAGAGATCTTATGCAGTCTGGAAATGGCCTTGTATACTGTAGGAGCATTATCTGGAATGAAAACGCAGCAACTCGATTGGATCACTTTACATACTCCACCTCGATCTGCAAGTATGACATCTAAAACCATACGGTTCTGATGATGGAGCAAGAATTCGCATGGTGCGCGGCTTGCTCGTACTCATGAACCTCGAATAACTTATAACAACATAATTCAACCTGTTCGTCTTACTAATTTCCCTTTATTCTGACATTTGGGTTGTCCTAGAGACGCTTGCATATGTGTTTTGCTAACTCAATAACGTCTGTATCTAAAATGGCCGCTGCTTGGCGGGTTTCTTTCTGCGCATGCGTTAGTCACACTCACGTGACATGACGTACTTGCAGTTCTGGTGGGAAACTTTGCGCTTGCGCACTTGCTTTTAAAATGGCTGTCTGTGTCCTAACGTGGAAAAGCTTGCGCATATGTTTTATGTTGTTGTCTGTCTGCACTAAAACACTCACACATTAGTATATTATAAGTAAAGGGGTATAGAGTAGTTATTCATGGTATACAGTGAATTCATTTATTTCTATATTTTAATTTGTCTTCGCTTACTTTTCATGTGCCGCAACTTATGGGCCTGGGAGGGAAGAAAACCCCATCTTGAAAATCCCTACTGCGCATGTCACCCTGGCAGAGGGAAGACAACCTTCAACAGTGGAACACAGCCAGCTGGCAGCCACAGTCAAGATGCTCCTGAGAACGTGACCTGCGACCCAGCAGGATGGAGCTGAACTGTTCTGCAATTGATACAATTGTTATGTTTTCATTGTATTCTGTAGAGTATCTCATGAGAACCCCAAATTTGCTAGGGGGTCCCAGAAAATGCAAATGCAGGCTTGAAGAGAGTTAATGTGATTGGTGTGTTGACCTATCCTATTTGGGGACCAATCGGAATTGGGGATTCTGACACTTGCAACATTTGGGGGGTGGTACACTGACCCGAAAACAGTATAACTAGCCTAGGTTTAGCTAGAGAAATTGTCCGACTTGTCCGAATAGCTGACCCAACGCACTCAATAGGTGACTGATACAGAGGGCTGCGGAGCACTCTGTCCGAAATATCCATAGACTCAAGAGGTTTTACTAAACCTTAAGTGCTGGCGGAGCACTTTGCTGGGGAGTTCGCAAACCCAATCGGGGTTCTGGCCGATAGCTGCAGAGAGGGTGGAGCGCAGGCGTTGCTTCCAAACTGCGGGTGCTGGTCGTTCCTTGGTGGTCCTGTCCTGATCCTAATCTGGTTTTCCTGTCCTGTCCTGGGGTGTCCATTCTGCACCTGCAGTCCCGTTGATGACTGTCCTTCCTTGGGGTTTTTCCTGTCCTTGACTGATCCGTGGCCAGGGTTGGTCTTCACACCATTCTAGGTAAATATATAGTGCTGAAACTCTATACTGCACCTTCTATTTTCTGTCTTTTGCTTTAATAAAGACATACCTTTGCATATGTTGATTTTCCATGCTTTCGCAAAGCTACTGAATGAAAGCTCATACGTTATTGCTGTTTTCTAGCATGTTCCTATGTTACCCTTACTTTAAGCACAATTCTTCATACCGTTTATGAAATATAGATGTGGTTTATAATTTTCCTCCTCTAGAATTGATTGAAGTAAGGTTTCTAGAACTATAACGTGTTCCAATTTTACCCTTCCTATAGATCTGAGGATTTCTAACTTCTCACCCAACTGTTGAAGTATTTCCCCGTAGTGAAATTCTAGTACGTGCATAAACTTGCCCGTTTATAGTTATACTTTCTTAAGTTCCATTCCTGAAATCTGTTTAGCATTTCTCATGTCCTTATCTTCCTATAGACTCATAAATGGTTGCCCTGATTTACTTTCTCTATGGTTATGTGCTGTTCGTTATTTTGATTATTGATTGCCTTTTAGTTGTAAACTGTATGCTTTCCGAATCTGAATTCTAGATAAAACTTTAAAACTTCCCAGTAGTCTGTGGTCATTTAATGAAAGTATAAAAGAGTATATGTTGGTATTTTGTTTTGCATCTTTCTCCACAGCTAGCTCCCTGATCCATTGTGGTCATTAGGTACCCGTAACGGTGGAATGGTAAGTCAGGTACAATAGAGATAATAGGAAGGAACACCGTTTACTGGTAGTAGAGTGTAAGGTCACCCGATTAATGTACATGATAAATTGAAAAAGTATATGGGCCCGGTACGTGTATGGTGAAATTATTGACCGGGTGACCTGTGATCTCTATCAGTAGATTTTCTGGTAGCAGAGCTATGGTTATGGACTAGTTAAAGTAAGATAGGACTAGTTAAGGTAGCTAGGTAGGTCGGATGCTTTTTGCTGCTAAAAGTATAAATATATTGTTGATAAAAAAATTGATCGATCACGTGAAATGTTTTGCTTTGAAAATTATGAAATGTTTTAAATTGTTTTTTCTGCTGATATACTGATACATGTATTAACCCACTCGTTAGTAATTGTTTAGTGTTTGTCTGGAATCCCCGGGGAATTGAATAGCGGGTGGTAAGAAGAATCCACGCCGTAGTGAGGTCACTTACTCTAGGAAAATTGGTGCAGGTTAGGTAGAACTGGAAGCACTAATTAGGGTTTTCTGAATATATGTCTGAATAAATGATAGCAACGAGTTCGCTGGCAAAACTTCTATTGTGATATACCCTAGTAAGGGTCACACCGGAAGGAGTAGCAGGATCGTCAGAGCTTGGGTGATAGCAAAAGGGTTCGCTGGTGAAACTTTGGACTTAGTATATATCCCGAAAAGAAGTGGATGAGTCAAAGAAGTAGTAGGTTCCCCAATGCTTGAGTGAAGGGTAGGCGGAAGAGATCTAGCCGTAGTGTGTGAAAAGTAGACAGAAGAGGTTTACTTGCAGTAAAACGTATCTTTCCTTTCTAGACACTCGAGTACAGTGGCGAATGTGTTTTCGTTGTTAAATAACTAAAAGCACTTGCACTTTAAGAGAGAAATTTAGTTTCCATTACCTTGTAAGGGAGGGAGTCAGTCGCGGAGCTGCTCTGACGTCACTCTGTGCCGCGCTGGTATTGGTCGAAACAGCGGGTGTGTAGCGGAGCTGGAATTGTAAAGGAGGGGTGAGTGCCGAAGCGTGAGAACCTGTCTCGCGAAAGGCCGCGCACCCATTGGTCGAAATTTTTGAACTCGTGCATTCTATTGGTTGGACGAAAATAAAAGACGCATTTGGATTGGGAGTGATTTGCAAACAAAGGCGCTCGCAGAAGTCGTATGTGGCACACGTATAGACCGAATACTAGACCTGATCCACGACATTTAGGGTTTGAAAACGATCAGTGGAAAGGGCATAACACCAGCATTATGTACGGAAATAAGAGAAAATTGTCCCTTGTAAATAAAGTGAAGAATTATTTCAAAAAGAACAAACCTATTAAAACCAGAGAAGGTGTTGTCATTCCGCCACCTAATACCCCCGCATCTTTCATGATGTTTGATAAAGGGTACCACTCATGTGTATGGTTGGAAAATTGGGCGGAATACACAAAAGACGACCGAATTTTGGCTTTTCCGTTAAAAGGTACATTTAATGGTAGAATTCTATTTAATTTGAGAACCCGAATGAATGATTTACATCCCAGACCTAGATTAACACAGTACGAAGCATTAGAGGAATGGGAGATCAAGGCTTTTGAGAGAGACAAGCCCCGATTGGACAAAGGGTTAACAAAATGTTATCCGAAATTAAAACAAGAAACCCGAGATAAAAAAATGAAACAGTGGAGACAGAATATGATTGTGGAAGGATTGTTTCCAATGATGGCAGTGGGTGGTCCTGCGGGAGAGAAAAAGACAGAAAAATGCAAACATTGGGTGCCCCTTGGGGATTCAGATGATGAGTTATTAGATGACATGTTTATGAAAAGTCCGCCTCCTTATAATGAAGGACCCAGATCATCTAGTGTAGGGGATACCTCCCAACGTCCCCCGTGTCAGGAAGGGAGTGGATCTGGAAACCCAAGAGATAGCTGTCAAATACCTTCCTATAGCGAGGGCCTAGGACTTATAGGTGCCGGAGACACCTGTCTAAGACCACCATTTAGTGGAGAATCAAGATATTCAGGTGAAAGAGATTTTGGTTCAAGACCTCCTTATGAGGGAAGACCGAGAGCTTTAAACACAGGAAGCTGTTTCCCAAAACCTAATTATGGTGAAGGACCTAGTATGACGCATCCAACTGCCCCAACATTAAGTCCGCAAATAGTCCCAGAAATAATCTTGGAAAGAATGCTGCAGGAAAAAGAGCGAGAAGCTCTAGCCAAACAAAGAACCGAAATAATTCAGAAACTCTCCCAGTTAAATACAAGCCCCGAAGCCTTGACTATCCCAGTAACTATTGGACCTGTTGTTCCTTTGTATGGGGATAGACAAGGGAGTCCAAGAGCTCCAATTATTATCCCGACTGTAGTACAGCCCGGGAGAGAGCCCTTAATTGTAGATGATCAGACGAGTGAATGTGAATCTGAAGCTTCTTTAATGGATTTACCAATTAGGAACTCAGGAAGGAGTCTGCAGAAGAGACACAATCCTTTCAATACGAGAGAGATTCAAATGGAATCGACTTCAGGTACCAAGAGTGTCACATTAGTGACTCCTGAAGAGATTGAGAGATGTAGTCGAGAATTAGAGAAACAAACTCCTCAGACAAAACCAATGGATATTTACAAATTAAGAATCGAAATGGAAGAACTGACAGCCGGAAATGTGGGGTTAGATAGATTAAATACCTATTCCGAGGACGAGCTGCTGTTTATCTGCAAGAGTCTTACCCATAATACCAAAGTGCTCCATGAGAAACTAACAGACACTGCAGCTAGTATGGGAATAGATATTTCAAAATTAAAGCCATTACAAAAACCCTACAGAGCAGATTTCTCAGACAAAGATCTAGAGAATAGGAATGTGTCAGGAAAGAAGGTTCAGATCAAAGAATTGTTGACCATGTTGCAAAAATGGGGAGATGTAGACAAATGGAAAGCCAGATGGGAAAAGAAAAAGGAAGAGGTTAGGTCCAGACAGACGACTTCTGAGTTTGCTTTAAGGGAAGCAGACAAACCCGAACAGTTATACCCCATGCGAAAAGTGCCTGGTGGGAAGTATGTGCACGTTCCATGGTCCAGACAGGATATTGTGTCTCTTACAAATGACTTTCCAAAACTGCGAGAGAAACCAGTGGAATGGTAGAGGCAGGTGGAAAGGTTCGTGAAAGTGCAAAAATGCCTGTGGAAGGACCTGGATGGGTTTTTCGACATAGTTGTTCCCGTAGATTTGTGGACAGATTGTAAAATTGCCATTGGTTGGCCTAGTGAGGAATACCCGAGGGATCCTATTTCAGGAGCACCTTCCGATGTAGTAATGAAAAAATACCAGCAAGTAATGTTACATCTGAAGGGAAAGGTGCCTGCAAAGGAAACTGATTGGACCAGAATAGATAGAACTACACAGGAAAGAGATGAGACTGTGCATTCCTTTTATGAAAGACTGTTACAGGTGTTTAAAACGTACAGCGGTATAGATAACATCGAGATGAAGGATATGACACACTTCATTTACAGGTTTGTAAACGGTTTAAGACCTGAAATTTGTCAGTGGATCAAAGACAATAAAATCTGTTGGCAGTCTAAGAAAATAGATGAAGTCTTGCGATACGCAAAGTATTGCGAGGACGAGATGGCAGACAAGCGAAAGGCTCTGAAGGAAAAAGTTATGTGGGCACAAGTAAAACTGGCGGAACAACAGGAAAAGCAATTAGGTAAAATGAATAAAAATTCCCAAAATCAAGGTTCTGGGGGAGGAGGGAAGCCCCGAGTGAAAATGAGTCGAGAAGAAGCTAAAAAGAAATTTCCCTGTCACCAGTGTGGAGAAATCGGGCACTGGAGAGACGAGTGTCCATATTTACAGAATGGTAACCTCCAAAACACTGATTTAAATCCACAGGCGCAGAATGAAAGACCAAGAAAGACCCAGCAACAGGTAAAGGCGAGTCAGTTGCCCCGTGCACCTAAATCGAATTATAAAGTGAAAACACCGCAGGGTGATGACATAGAGATCTGGGGATGAAATGAGGATAGAAATGCAGCGAATTCGCAATTTCTGTTGAATGATACTTTTCTCTGTGACGATCAATACTGACGGGGCCTGAGAGGGGAGGATGAGGAGTGCGTACTTGGCGCCTCCTTGCCGGTAGACCAGTCACGTCCATACATTGAAGGAAAGGTTGAAGGCAATGATGTCACCTTTCTGTTGGACACTGGTGCTACTCGTTCTACTGTGAGAACAGCAGACGTTCCAAACCTACCCCTCTCGGGAGAAGCAATCTAAGTAGTGGGTGTGTAGGAAGGTGGATATCTGACTATGGTTACCCCAACTTTTTTCCTGGTGTTTTGCTGGTTTTTGACTTAGTTGGCCTGGGATCCTGCTATTCAGGACCCCAGGCTTCCTGCTCTCTCTGTTAAAATGGACTCCATGTACCTTAGGTGCATTTACCAATTGGTACTGGGCCACCTTATCAGTCCCTGTACAGTATACCTTAGGTATCCAGGGCATAGGTGTACTCAGGGCCTACCAGGGGCTGCAGCATGTATTATGCCACCCCTGGCTGGCCATCCAAATCTGACACAACTGGCTGCACGACAGCTGGGGCAAGGTGGTGTATTCACCCTTTGCTTTACATATAGTATTCCTATATCTAACCCTAAAATGGACACATATATTCCTATCAGTCACTCCTATGGCAGGCCTTATCAATCCTGAAGGCAGAGTGCTTGGAATTATGTGAGATGGTGCTCTGGCATGAGCTGAGCCCATTTGCAGCTTGCGGAATGAAGTCCTTATAGCTGTTCCATGATAACGCTATACCATATACTCTTAAGTGCATTATGAACCTCGCGGTCAAATGCTAACTTTGGCATAGCATTATCAAAACATGTCGAGTAAGGTGTCATACGAATTGGAATACTAACCCCTCGCTAATTCTGGCAACGGGGTTAGCATTCCACCCTTCTAGAGGGACACGACATGTCTGTAACTGTAAACCCCGGTTAAAGTTAACTCAAGCTTCAGCATCACAAAATGGATGCTGCCACCACAGACACAAGTCTGACCTCCTGCTGCTGGGAGTCCTTCCAGCGAGGGAGGCTCAGATAAAGGGTTTCCTGCCTTGGGAGGTGCTAGCACCACCCCAGACAGGATTTTGTGTATTGGGTAGGCTCAGGCTGAAAGGAATGAGACATGCCTGGGGCACACAAGGTGCTCTGTGCATACACCGGTTTCAACCAGTTGCTGGGGCACTCCAGCCCCAGCTCTGGCGGGAAACTGGACAAAGAAAAGGGGGTGTAGCAACCCCCCCTTCCTGGTCCCACCCAGGGGAGGGACCTAGTCGTAGTGCAGCCCCCTTTAGCCGGATAAAGGTAGGAGCTGGTCCCATTCCAAATTAGATTACTCTTGACAACTTCCACGAAGAACTCTTGACCTTCGACCTCCTGATCATGAGAAGACTGAAGAATCTCCCCTATGGTCAGGGAGTGACCATCCTGCTTCGCAGGCACCATCAAGCTTCTGTGCGGTTTGCTGCAACGTCCTTTCTTCCAGGAATCCGACGACCCAGCTCGACAAGACCCAGACCTCCAGACCTCTCTGACCTCTACCCACATCCACAGCACAGCTGAGACACGTGGGTGCGACGAGCAATGTGGAGACGGCCATCTTGGAGAAACCTGCACAGCGCTTCCAGCACGACCCCCGAGTGACCCTCGTGTAAGTGCATCAGGGTTTGAGAAGCCCTACACCGACGCAGCTCCTGCACCAAAGACCAGCCCCCCAGCATCCCCGTGATCTGCGTGGGGTCCTTTTGCCTGGTTGCTGCTTGTCCTGTTGTCTGGTCACTTGCCGGCTGGCTAGTGACCTCTGAGACGACGACCCAAAGAATTCGACTCTGCTAGTCTGGTCCCCCAGACTGGCCCTGGCTTCCTTGTAAAAGAGGAGCACCCCGGACCCTCCTGGTCCGCACCAGATGCCATCTTTGTTCCACCGTGTGGCTTGCATTAGCCAAGGCCTGTTGTCCAGATCGACGATCCGACACCGCCAACAGCAGCAGACTACGTGGGACAGCTCGTGCCTCCAGCCTGGTCATGAAGAGCAGCTCCTGGTCCTCGCAGCTAAGAGAGAAGCGACCCCTCCTTCACCTGAACTCGGCAACAGCTCCTGGTTCCCTCCTGGTTCCAGCACCGTCACTGGCTAGTGACCAAGACTCTGTCCCCTTCCTTTTCAGGACTTCCATCTTCTTAGTTCCAACCTTGGAACCACCGGACTCCTCCATCTGGCTGCCTGCCAGCAACTACTTGTTTCAGGCATCACCGGGATCAACAGCAAACCCGACGCAACTTCGACCCTATGCACCCGCAGCCTGTGGGTTAGGTAACTAAAGCTTCTAGGTGCTGAAGTCTGGGTCCACTATCCTAGTGTCCAGGTCCACTGTTGTTTTCCCTCCATCCAGCCGGGTTCGTCAGGAATCCGTAACTTTGTAAACTGTTGCATCCATAGACGTTGGTACGCATCCCGCGTGAGAGTTCCCACTCTGCACGTGAGTCCCGTGGGCCTCCTGCTCCTTACTTACCTAGTTTGTAGCGTAGTCCCAGTGATCCTCCAGCCTCTGGATCTCCTAACAGTATTTTCTTTCCTCGCATTCCATTGTTTTGATTATATGGTTTGTCGTGCCCCTAAGGCACTTGTGTAAATATTGTGCGAACTCGTATTTCCTTTTTAGTATTGTCATGTGCTTAGCCCTCTGATCTCATAAAGAGTTCAGAGGTGTTGTTATAAATAAATAGACGGTTTATTTTCATAACAACCTGTGTGGTGTCCTTTCATTTGGTATTCAAGGGGTTATACTATGGTAAACCAGCTGGCTTCACCTGCCAAAAGAGATTAGCCTAAAAGACTGCTTTTGTCCACGCTACTAGGATAGCTGGTCAATACGGTTGACTTTACAACCAATCACCATAAGGGTTGTTTGGACTGATACAAGGTGATCACTAGAATTAGTGAACATCATATATCAGGCCAACTTCTCACATTGGTGTGCAGCGGTTGGGATTTGAGCTTGCTGTTGTTTTACCACGTATAATCTTGAGATATCATTTGAAAGATCACATAAGGTACCTAGGTACATATAACAAGCTTAGAAATACTCTGAGTTCTACTGAACCAGCTGTTGTAGTGTAACAGGGCTTAGCACACCCTGACTACAACTCTAGCAAGGGATCAGTAGGTAAACCCATAGTGTAGGTAGGTGCATCACTTACACCACACTAGAAGCATGTCTACCCATGGAGAGTCTTCAGAGACTCCCCTTGTGGTTGTTGACCCTCCACAGGTCACTTCCAGATATGCAGCCCTTAGCTTCCAGGAGATGAGACAATTGTGTACCTCCAGGAAACTAAAACAGGGTTCTAACCCTACCACTCCTTTTCTGTTAGGTCTCTTAGGGACATATGATGCTAGAAAAGCTACTCATACAGATGGGAGCATGCCAGCCTTAGAAGGTACCCTTGGTGATCCTGACCTCCCTGAAACTGAAGAAGTAGGGGAGGAGGAGGATGAAGAGGTTCTTTCTGAGGATGGGGCAGACAATGGTCCTGAGCTAGTCAGCAGACTTACTAGGGCCAACTTAGACCTACATAGGGAAGAATCTGGGGGACCCCCAGTACTGACCCTAAGCAGGCCTAACTTTGGAGTTAGAAGAGATAGGTCTCATTCTAGGGACTCCAATAGATCTGTGCACTATCATGCCTCTTCTCAGAGGAGAATGACTTCTCCCCAGAGGAGAATGACTTCCCCTCAGAGAAGAGAACATGAAGCAAGGATGAAACAGGCTAATCTGAGGATTCAGAGGGAAGAACTTGCCCTTGCCAAGGAGAAGCTTGCCTTTGCTAGAGAGCAACAGTTAAGTGGGGTAGTCCCCACTGGTGGCAGCAATATCCCTAAGGATAAAGACAGGAGTTTTGATACTAGACACCTGAGTAAAATAGTGCCCACCTTTAAACAAGGGGATGACATCCACAAATGGATGACTGCTTTGGAGAGGGCCTGCACTGTCCAGTGCATCCCCCAGAATCAGTGGGCAGCTATATTGTGGCTCTCCTTTGAAGGTAAAGGTAGAGATAAGCTCCTCACTACTAGAGCTGAGGATGCTAACAATTACCAAGTCTTGAAGAATACACTGATTGATGGGTTTGGCTTAACCACTGAGCAGTACAGGTTGCTGTTCAGAGACACCCAGAAAATTCAGTCTCAGGATTGGGCTGACTTTGTTGATTGTGCCACTAAGGCTTTTGAAGGCTGGTTACTGGGAAGTTAGGTTACTGATTACAAAGGATTGTATAATCTAATTATGAGAGAGCAAGTCTTAAATAATTGTCAGAACCAGTTATTACACCAGCACCTGGTAGACTCTGATCTGACCTCTCCACAAGAATTGGGTAAGAGGGCAGACAAATGGGTCAGAACCAGGATTAGGCCAAAGAACCAAGATGGTGACCAAAAGAAGGAATCAACCAAGCCTCAAGAGAAGGGTGGGAATAAATCTACAGATCAAACCACATCAGGGCCCCAAAAATCCTCTGAGGGGGGTGGGTCCCAGAATCATTCCAATACCCAGAAGAAACCTTATTGCTATACCTGCAAACAGGTAGGCCATTTGAAAACTGACAGCAGTTGCCCAAGGGCCAACAACAATAAGGAGAACATACCCCCAAGTAACACTTCCAAACCTCCTGTTACTACTAGTAGTAATCCCCCAGGTGGTGGGAGTGCCCCCAAGAATTTGGGTGGATTTACTTTGGGAGTTCCTGGGGACTCTGGCCTAACCAGGTCCCCTAACTCAGATACTCTTGTCTGTGAGAATGGCATGGGGTTTGCCAACTTCACTGATTGTCCCAACACTTCGGGCAAATACAGACAGGAGCCCCTCATCAATGGACTAAAAGCTGAAGCCTATAGAGACACAGGGGCTAGCATCACCATGGTGACTGAGAGCCTTGTCCCCTCAAGGCAACTTATACCTGGTACCACATACCAGGTGACAAACATTGATGGAGTGCAGAAAAATCATCCCATGGCAGTGGTAAGTCTCAGCTGGGGAGGTGTCACTGGCCCCAAGAGAGTGGCAGTGTCATCAAACTTGCCTGTAGATTGCCTACTGGGGAATGGTTTAGAGATCTCAGCCTGGGCTGAGGTAGAACAAGAAACCCATTCTAAAATGGTAAATCATCCTGAACAGGTTAGGAGGGCTGTGCCAGGCTCAGCCCAATCCCAAATAGATTCCTTCCCTGAAAAGGTTAGCAGGGCTGTGATGGTAACAGCCCATACCCAAACTGAGTCCCTTCCTGAAAAGGTTGGTGGGGTTGTGATGGCCACAGCCCAAACTCAGACTGATAATAGTGTTGTGAAGCCTGAAACTATGGATCACTCCACTCAAACAGAGAGCATTGAGGAGGAAGAGAAATCTCCCTCCTGCCAGACTTTAGGAGAGGATCAGCCTCCTCAGGGAACTGATCTTACCCCTTCTAAGAAACTGCCCCAGAGGTAGTCAGGCCTAGCCTGGCAGAGCCCCTGATGTCAGTGGACCCTTCCAAGGTGGGACACAGTCTGGAGCAGGTAACCTGCCCCTCTCTACCCTGCCTCAGTCAGCCCAGGGCTGTAGAGGTCAGGGAGGCCAGTGGTGGACCCCAAAGGGCCCCCTGTCCAAAAGAACTCCCCAATCAGCAGATTGAGGGCACTGAAGCTAGTAGTCCTAACCAAGTGAAAATATAACAAACTCCTGAGGGATCCCCCTTAAAATTAGTTAGGGACCTCCCACAGATGGACACTGTTGGGGACAGCCAAACCTGGGACCTAAGTGCCCCAAACCTGACCTGTCCCTCCAGTAAGCCAAACAGAGGGACCCAGCCTCCAGCTTTAGGTAGCCAGAGGTTGACCCTGAGAGCATACAGCAACTCAGTCCTGGAAAGAAAGGCATGCATGGTGGGTAGTGATTGGAGGAAGCTGAGCCCGAAATTAGCGGAGCCTCACTTCAGTACTCCATATCAGCACCAGCCTTTTTCTTTACCAAAACACACCATAGGTAGAGATTCCCTATGGTGGAGACCCTCAGATACCCTTAGGGTGAGGGATTGCTTAGTGGACCATGAGATAGGGGGTAACCATGCCAGTGCATGCACCTCCTCATATGGCCACTCAGGCAATATAGGCTTACCTGGTCAAGGATAGCCTTATCTCCTTTCGTTTGGGGGGGGTTATGTAGGAAGGTGGATATCTGACTATGGTTACCCCAACTTTTTTCCTGGTGTTTTGCTGGTTTTTGACTTAGTTGGCCTGGGATCCTGCTATTCAGGACCCCAGGCTTCCTGCTCTCTCTGTTAAAATGGACTCCATGTACCTTAGGTGCATTTACCAATTGGTACTGGGCCACCTTATCAGTCCCTGTACAGTATACCTTAGGTATCCAGGGCATAGGTGTACCCAGGGCCTACCAGGGGTTGCAGCATGTATTATGCCACCCCTGGCTGGCCATCCAAATCTGACACAACTGGCTGCACGACAGCTGGGGCAAGGAGGTGTAATCACCCTTTGCTTTAGATATAGTATTCCTATATCTAACCCTAAAATGGACACATATATTCCTATCAGTCACTCCTATGGCAGGCCTTATCAATCCTGAAGGCAGAGTGCGTGGAATTATGTGAGATGGTGCTCTGGCATGAGCTGAGCCCGTTTGCAGCTTGCGGAACCAAGTCCTTATAGCTGTTCCATGATAACGCTATACCATATACTCTTAAGTGCATTATGAACCTCGCGGTCAAATGCTAACTTTGGCATAGCATTATCAAAACATGTCGAGTAAGGTGTCATACGAATTGGAATACTAATCCCTCGCCAATTCTGGCGACGGGGTTAGCATTCCACCCTTCTAGAGGCACACGACATGTCTGTAACTGTAAACCCCGGTTAAAGTTAACTCAAGCCTCAGCATCACAAAATGGATGCTGCCACCACAGACACAAGTCTGACCTCCTGCTGCTGGGAGTCCTTCCAGCGAGGGAGGCTCAGACAAAGGGTTTCCTGCCTTGGGAGGTGCTAGCACCACCCCAGACAGGATTTTGTGTATTGGGTAGGCTCAGGCTGAAAGGAATGAGACATGCCTGGGGCACACAAGGTGCCCTGTGCACACACCGGTTCCAAACAGTTGCTGGGGCACTCCAGCCCCAGCTCTGGCGGGAAACTGGACAAAGGAAAGGGGGTGTAGCCACCCCCCTTCCTGGTCCCACCCAGGGGAGGGACTTAGTCATAGTGCAGCCCCCTTTAGCCGGATAAAGGTAGGATCTGGTCCCATTCCAAATTAGATTACTCTTGACAACTTCCACGAAGAACTCTTGACCTTCGACCTCCTGATCATCAGAAGACTGAAGAATATCCCCTATGGTCAGGGAGTGACCATCCTGCTTCGCAGGCACCATCAAGCTTCTGTGCGGTTTGCTGCAACGTCCTTTCTTCCAGGAATCCGACGACCCAGCTCGACAAGACCCGGACCTTATTATTATTATTATTATTATGCGTTCTTATATAGCGCTCGATTACCCGTAGGCATCTCGCCGCTTGCCTTGGGAACCCGTCCTGGCTTCCCCAAGGTGAAAGCCAGGCATCCCGCCGCGGGGGGGCCGTAGTGGAGATTAAGCAGGCTAATGCCCAGAGCTGCAGAGTGTGAACCCGTGATTCAAGTAGGCACCGAAACGAGAATTATCGAGTCCCTGGATATTTGGGCTCAAGACCCTGCCGCGTCGGGAATTGAACCCTGGTCCCGGGTCTGACCTCTGCTTCAGGGTCTGCCTCCTCTAACCAGTGAGCCACACTTCTCCACGACCTCCAGACCTCTCTGACCTCTACCCACATCCACAGCACAGCTGAGACCCGTGGATGCGACGAGCAACGGGGAGACGGCCATCTTGGAGAAACCTGCACAGCGCTTCCAGCACGACCCCCGAGTGACCCTCGTGTAAGTGCTTCAGGGTATGAGAAGCCCTACACCGACGCAGCTCCTGCACCAAAGACCAGCCCCCCAGCATCCCCGTGATCTGCGTGGGGCCCTTTTGCCTGGTTTCTGCTTGTCCTGTGTCTGGTCACTTGCCGGCTGGCTAGTGACCTCTGAGACGACGACCCAAAGAATTCGACTCTGCTAGTCTGGTCCCCCAGACTGGCCCGTGCTTCCTTGTAAAAGAGGAGCACCCCGGACCCTCCTGGTCCGCATCAGACGCCATCTTTGTTCCACCACGTGGCTTGCATTAGCCAAGGCCTGTTGTCCAGATCGACGATCCGACACCGCCAACAGCAGCAGACTATGTGGGACAGCTCGTGCCTCCAGCCTGGTCATGAAGAGCAGCTCCTGGTCCTCGCAGCTACAGAGAAAAGCGACCCCTCCTTCACCTGAACTCGGCGACAGCTCCTGGTTCCCTCCTGGTTCCAGCACCGTCACTGGCTAGTGACCAAGACTCTGTCCTCTTCCTTTTCAGGACTTCCATCTTCTTAGTTCCAACCTTAGAACCACCGGACTCCTCCATCTGGCTGCCTGCCAGCAACTACTTGTTTCAGGCATCACCGGGATCAGCAGCAAACCCGACGCAACTTCGACCCTATGCACCCGCAGCCTGTGGGTTAGGTAACTAAAGCTTCTAGGTGCTGAAGTCTGGGTCCACTATCCTAGTGTCCAGGTCCACTGTTGTTTTCCCTCCATCCAGCCGGGTTCGTCCGGAATCCGTAACTTTGTAAATTGTTGCATCCATAGACGTTGGTACGCATCCCGCGTGAGAGTTCCCACTCTGCACGTGAGTCCCGTGGGCCTCCTGCTCCTTACTTACCTAGTTTGTAGCGTAGTCCCAGCGATCTTCCAGCCTCTGGATCTCCTAACAGTATTTTCTTTCCTCGCATTCCATTGTTTTGAGTATATGGTTTGTCGTGCCCCTAAGGCACTTGTGTAAATATTGTGCGAACTCGTATTTCCTTTTTAGTATTGTCATGTGCTTAGCCCTCTGATTTCATAAAGAGTTCAGAGGTGTTGTTATAAATAAATAGACGGTTTATTTTCATAACAACCTGTGTGGTGTCCTTTCATTTGGTATTCAAGGGGTTATACTATGGTAAAACAGCTGGCTTCACATGCCAAAAGAGATTAGCCTAAAAGACTGCTTTTGTCCACGCTACTAGGATAGCTGGTCTATACGGTTGACTTTACAACCAATCACCATAAGGGTTGTTTGGACTGATACAAGGTGATCACTAGAATTAGTGAACATCATATATCAGGCCAACTTCTCACAGGGTGTATTTAATCAATTGATTAGTACCCCAGAAACTGAGCCCATGGAGATTACAATAGGGAATTTCAAAGAAATGCATAGATTTGTAGTTTGTGACACCAGTCCAGTAAACTTACTGGGACGTGATTTGTTGTGTAAAATGAACTGTACCATCTTTTGCACACCAAAGGGCTTCGAAATTCAAACCCCAGACGAGGATGGAATATACAAAATAATGTTAATCAAACCTGACTCAGAAATTAAACAATTGACTATACAAGACTTACCTGAAGAACTCCAAAAGACAGTGAAACCAGAAGTATGGGACTTTACTGAAAAGGATGTAGGCCTGATGGCAAATGTAGACCCAATAAAAATAGCCATGAAGGAAAATGCAGTTTACCCCAATACCAAGCCATACAAAATGTGTGCTGAAGTTAGAGCAGGTGTTGCTATTGAAATAAAAAGATTACTGGAAGCAAACATCATACAAGAAGTGATGAGTAGCCCGTGTAACTCACCCATAATTGGAATCAAGAAACCTAGTGGCAAGTACAGGGTAGTGCAGGACCTGGGAAAGGTAAACAAAATCGTTGTTCCTTGCTGTCCTATTGTTCCGAACCCAGCAGTGATCCTGTATCAGATTCCCTGGGATGCTGAGTGGTTCACTGTGATAGACCTATGTCACGCATTTTTTTCGATCCCATTACATCCAGACAGCAAATTTCTTTTCTCATTTGCTTTCGACAGTCACGTGTTCGTTTGGAATCGCGTCCCCCAGGGGTACACTGAAAGCCCCTCGATCTTTAATCAGATTCTGAAATAGTACCTTGAATCCTTAGTCTTACCTGGAAAATCAGTATTGGTGCAATATATAGACGACCTCTTGGTGGCGTCTAAGAGTCAGAAAGACTGTGTTGTTGACACCATTGCCCTACTGAACCACCTAGGTGAAGGAGGACATAAAGTATCACCTGACAAACTTCAGTTCTGTACCAAGTCAGTAAAATATCTGGGGCACCAGATAGAGAAAGGCATCAGGAAAGTTACTTCAGAAAGAATCAGAATAATTCGAAACATGCAGTTACCCAATACTCAGAAAGAAGTTAGAATGTTCCTTGGTGTGGTAGGTTACTGCAGGCAGTGGATTGTGGGATTTGCAGTCCTAGCCAAACCTTTGATCAAAATGACAAAGAAAGGAGCAAAGGACCCAGTGGAGTGGGATGAGGAGAGCCTGACAGCATTTACTAAATTACGAGAATGTCTGTGTACAGCCCCTGCTTTAGGCATGCCTGATTATTCTAAGGAATTTTCATTGTTTTGTGATACACGAGACAATTGTGCATTGTCGGTCCTAACCCAAGCCCATGGTTTGACTAGACGTCCAGTGGCATATTTTTCTGCTACTTTGGATCCAGTGGCTGCTGGATTACCCGGATGTCTAAAAGCAGTAGCTGCAACTTGCACGAGTCTAGAACAGAGTGAATCCATTGTTATGGGACATCCTGTAACTGTGTATGTTCCACATGCAGTTGTAATCCTACTGACCAGAACGAAGACACAGTATCTCACACCTAGTCGGCTGACTAAGTACGAGAGGATTCTCGTAGGTGCTGCAAATGTAGTCATTACTCGGTGTAACATCCTGAATCCAGCTACCCTGTTACCAGACTCAATAATTGCAGAAGCAAAGGGAGAGGTCGAGCACGATTGCATTGACCTAACAGAATTCAGTACTAAACCACGCCCCGACATCAAGGAAGTACCCCTGCCCATAGAAGATAGCGAGCTGTTTGTGCATGGCTCATGTCTGAGACACGAACTTATAGGCCTAAGTGCTGCTTATGCTGTCGTCACGGTAAAAGGCACTATAGAAGCATCCTGTTTATTTGGAGTGAAGTCTGCACAAGTAGCCGAATTGATTGCATTGACAAGGGCCTGTAAAATTGGGAAAAACAAAAGAATAACAGTATATACTGATAGTCAATACTGTTATGGGGTTGTGCATGACTTTGGCTAATTGTGCATACAGAGAGAGTTCCTGACTTCTTCAGGTACTCCTATCAGAAACGGAAAAGTTGTACAAGAATTACTGGATGCAATCCAGTTACCAAAGGAATTGGCAGTGGTCAAGTGTGCTGCTCACAAATCTGGCACTGATCATGTGACAGTGGGAAATAGATATGCTGATGAAGTGGCCCAACATTGTGCCAGACATCGAATGTCTGTAAACATTAAATTGGGGGGAAATGGAAACAGCTGCCAACTTATGGTGTTTGAGGATGTGCCTACATGGGAAGAATTGAGAGACTGGCAGCATGCTGCACCAGCAAAGGAAAAGGAAAAATGGAGAAAGCTTGGTTGTCGACAGAGAAGTGAGGATGGTATCATTGTGGGCCCTGACAGTATGCCTGTGTTGCCTAGACGCTTGCTCGCTTCTATGGCCAGATTGATGCATGGAGATGCACACGTTGGCAGGGATGCCATGGTTCTGGTTTTCCAACAAACATGGTACAACCCGAAGTTCAGGAAAGTAGCAGAGTTACTTTGCCAAAGGTGTTTGACATGTCAGCAGTTCAACGCTGGGAAGAGAACTGTAGTTGAAATGGGAAAAATTGGGAAGTCAGGAGGTCCCTTTGTAAGATTACAAATAGATTTCATCCAGTTGCCCCTTTGTAAAGGAATGAGATACGTCCTTGTTATTGTCTGCCTGTTTTCAAAATGGGTAGCAGCCTATCCAGCCAAAAAGAATGACGCCATCACTGTAGCCAAATTGTTACTGCAGGAACTAATACCTAGGTACGGGGTTCCAGTCACAATTGAATCAGATAGAGGTGGGCATTTCCAGAATGAGGTAATCGATCAGCTCTGCAAAGCATTCAAGATTACACAAAAGCTGCACTGTGCATATCGTCCAGAGGCTTCTGGAGTGGTGGAACAAATAAATGGCACCATAAAATCAAGATTAGGAAAGATGTGTGAATCTACTGGCATGGACTGGATAGATGCTTTGCCTCTTGTTCTGATGGGAATCCGAAGTATTCCAGACCGAAAAACAGGCCTGAGCCCCCATGCAATCCTGATGGGAAGAGTGATGAGACAGGCATGGGTACCAGGATACAAACTGTTAAGCATTTCTGATGATTTGGTACTTGAATACTGCAAGCAACTAGGTGACCAAGTGTGTTCTATCTCTCGCCAGATTGGGGAGGACGCCGTCGCCAATCCAACAACTCCAGTCCATAAATTGGTTCCAGGTGACTGGGTTGTACTCAAGAAACATACTCGTTCAAATTGCCTTGCACCGAAGTGGGGACAACAACGCCAAGTGATACTGGTGACCACGACAGCGGTGAAGTGTGCCGGCGTCCCGAAGTGGATCCATGCCAGCCATACCAAGAAGGTAATAAGAGACGAAAAGAAGACTGACGCTGAAGGTTGCCCAGCTGAGGAGTCTCCAGACGTAGGTTCCGAAGTAGCTGATGAAGAACAACCGAGCACCAGTCAAGATGAGTGGATACCCATAATCGACCTGACCGATGACCCAATCAGAACAAGAAGTCAAACCTACGCAGACAGAGAGTGGAATAGTGAGGAAGAGACAGGAATAGGAGAGGACAATCAGATTATCGAAATCCATGTCAAATCTGAAGGAGAAGAAGATCAGATAGGGACAGAACAAGTGATCGACACCCCTCCACAAACTCCTGAGATTGAAAAGGGACAGACAGAAATTAGGGCGAAAGTTCAAGCGGAAGAAAATAAAAGGTTCGAAGTGCTTGAACAGGACCAGATAGAATTAGAAGAACGTGTTCAGGACACAGAAATAGAAACGCCCAAAAGCCGAATCCAGTATACACCTGAACAAGGCCAGCTTAGTGACCAGGCAAAAGAAACTGAAGAAAGACCTGGGACTAGTCAGCCAGGAAGGGAAGAAGCAGAAGAAGAAGTGACACACACAAACGAAAATAAGAGAGCATTAGAAGAAAGCCAAACTACAGTGCCAGTTAAAAGACTCAAGAAAAAGAAACATATCGAACCAAGATATATTAAAAGACTGAGACTGAGACTAAAAACAGTAGAAGAAAAACTTGCGCAAAGAAGAAAAAGTGATCGGAGTGATCGAATAAAAAGACTAAACGAAAAATATCAGGATCCTGAATGGACTTATTTGATATTGGAGGAATTTGAGGATCTTGATATAACTGACGAAAGTGACAAAGAACAGACAGCTGATCAGTCTGCCGAAGAAGACGAACCAACCTGAAGTTGCTCAGTGTAAGCTATCTGTGCAAATTTAAAAAGAGGGGTTGGAAAACTTCTGTTAAGCAGAAATGTCTGATTCAAATGTGAATGGAAGACCTAGACGTAGTTGTTGTAAAACATGCTGCCAAGTATGTTTATGTAGCCTAGCAATAGTACTGATCCTGTGGATAGGACTGACTGTAACCCTTCCTTCTCTGATGAGTAAAAATCCAAGCCTGTACCCGAATAATAACTTACCTGATGACACTATAGAATCTCACACTAGGATTACACCACACAGAGTAGACACATTGGACAAACCACTGAGCCTGAAACGGAGACAGTTAAATTTAGAAGCACCAGATGAGGAAATAGACGACTGTTATGTATGCATGAAGCTACCTACTTCTGTAGCTGAAGGCGTGACATATCATCACCTGCCACTAACATATGGAATTTCTTGTCGTGTACTGACTAGCTTATTTTACAAAAGAGGACCTTTACAGTATTACTATTCAAACTATGATGTGACATTTTCTGAACTTCCTGTTCAAAGAAACCTAAACCCTGTACAGACGACTAGAGATGTAGCTAAATACATGAGTGATTATTTTCTAACTGTAGGGAAAATTAATATAGATGATGCACATACAAATAACCTGACCTGTTCTTTAAATGAAAAGGAAAAAGAATTTCTGGACATGGTAGAGAAAAGAAGAGAGAGTTTCCAAAAGAAAGCTAAAGATAGGAACCATAAAGTTCCTAAATGGGCAGAAAGTATAGGGAGCACCTCAAATGGTGGAGCTACTGCTGCTATGCTCCTTGATTTCGAAAAGAAGGGGAAGCTCTGTCTTAAAAGGGAAATGACTAGTTATTATAACAATGTTTTCATCGGTTCCAGTGAATGTGAGCATAATTACAAGGTAATTGGAGGTTGGGGTTTCAAAGATGGGACACAGCCTGTGTTTCCTGGTATTTATTTTATTTGTGGGAACAAGGCTTACTTCAAATTGCCCGACCATTGGTACGGGAGTTGCTATTTTGGTATTGTCTTCCCAAAGATATACCATGTGGGGAAAATCACTGGAAGCAATGAAGAATCTAACCCATTAGTACGCAATAGAAGAGAAACTGCTGGAGAGATTGTAGGAGATATTTTTAGCACAATAATACCTGCAGTGGGAGTGGTTCTGAACTCAAACAAAATTTGCAAATTGTCAACAGTAGTAGATCGGTTATCTACCGACACTGCTGGAGGGTTCCTGATGGTCAATACCGAAATGGTTGCGATCAGATCAATGGTTTTACAGAACCGACTTGCCCTTGATACTCTATTAGCAAAAGAGGGCGGAGTCTGCAGAATGTTAAAAGCGCAACATTGTTGCACTTACATACCTGACAAAAGTGTAGGAATCCAAAGGTATGTAAGGAACATTACAAATTTGGGAAAAGAACTTATACCACTGGAGGTTGACAGTGCCTGGAAAAGACTTACTGATGGTCTCTCCTCTGTAGGTCATTGGTTTGCTAATTTAGGTAAAGGATTTTTGTTAAAGGTACTGCTGCCAATTGGAATAATAGGTTTCATCATATTCCTCATATTTGTCTGTTGCAAATGTCGCAAACACCAAAAGAAGTACACTGTGAATAAGAGAGGTGTGAAAAGGAGTGTGGATGAACTTGAATTAGAAGAACAGAATAATCAGATTTACAAAAGGGTGAAAAATTCTCACCCTACCAAAGACGTTAAGAAAAATTGAATCGAATGTTGGAAGAAATTGAAATGTACAAAGTGTGAAAGAAAAGTTGGCATCTGATTCCATTAGTCTGTGATGATAGTAAATATCATCAAAGAGGGGATTGATGGAGCAAGAATTCGCATGGTGCGCGGCTTGCTCGTACTCATGAACCTCGAATAACTTATAACAACATAATTCAACCTGTTTGTCTTACTAATTTCCCTTTATTCTGACATTTGGGTTGTCCTAGAGACGCTTGCATATGTGTTTTGCTAACTCAATAACGTCTGTATCTAAAATGGCCGCTGCTTGGCGAGTTTCTTTCTGCACATGCGTTAGTCACACTCACGTGACATGACGTACTTGCAGTTCTGGTGGGAAACTTTGCGCTTGCGCACTTGCTTTTAAAATGACTGTCTGTGTCCTAACGTGGAAAAGCTTGCGCATATGTTTTATGTTGTTGTCTGTCTGCACTAAAAAACTCACACATTAGTATATTATAAGTAAAGGGGTATAGAGTAGTTATTCATGGTTTACAGTGAATTCATTTATTTCTATATTTTAATTTGTTTTCGCTTACATTTCATGTGCCGCAACTTATGGGCCTGGGAGGGAAGAAAACCCCATCTTGAAAATCCCTACTGCGCATGTCACCCTGGCAGAGGGAAGACAACCTTGAACAGTGGAACACAGCAAGCTGACAGCCACAGTCAAGATGCTCCTGAGAACGTGACCTGCGACCCAGCAGGATGGAGCTGAACTGTTCTGCAATTGATACAATTGTTATGTTTTCATTGTATTCTGTAGAGTATCTCATGGGAACCCCAAATTTGCTAGGCGGTCCCAGAGAATGCAAATGCAGGCTTGAAGAGAGTTAATGTGATTGGTGTGTTGACCTATCCTACTTGGGGAACAATCGGAATTGGGGATTCTGACACTTGCAACATTTGGGGGGTGGTACACTGACCCGAAAACAGTATAACTAGCCTAGGTTTAGCTAGAGAAATTGTCCGACTTGTCCGAATAGCTGACCTGTCACTGACCCAACGCACTCAATAGGTGACTGATACAGAGGGCTGCGGAGCACTCTGTCCGAAATATCCATAGACTCAAGAGGTTTTACTAAACCTTAAGTGCTGGCGGAGCACTTTGCTGGGGAGTTCGCAAACCCAATCCGGGTTCTGGCCGATAGCTGCAGAGAGGGTGGAGCGCAGGCGTTGCTTCCAAACTGCGGGTGCTGGTCGTTCCTTGGTGGTCCTGTCCTGATCCTAATCTGGTTTTCCTGTCCTGTCCTGGGGTGTCCATTCTGCACCTGCGGTCCCATTGATGACTGTCCTTCCTTGGGGTTTTTCCTGTCCTTGACTGATCCGTGGCCAGGGTTGGTCTTCACACCATTCTAGGTAAATATATAGTGCTGAAACTCTATACTGCACCTTCTATTTTCTGTCTTTTGCTTTAATAAAGACATACCTTTGCATATGTTGATTTTCCATGCTTTCGCAAAGCTACTGAATGAAAGCTCATACGTTATTGCTGTTTTCTAGCATGTTCCTATGTTACCCTTCCTTTAAGCACATTTCTTCATACCGTTTATGAAATATAGATGTGGTTTATAATTTTCCTCCTCTAGAATTGATTGAAGTAAGGTTTCTAGAACTATAGCGTGTTCCAATTTTACCCTTCCTATAGATGTATAGGATTTCTAACTTCTCACCCAACTGTTGAAGTATTTCCCCGTAGTGAAATTCTAGTACGTGCATAAACTTGCCCGTTTATAGTTATACTTTCTTAAGTTCCATTCCTGAAATCTGTTTAGCATTTCTCATGTCCTTATCTTCCTATAGACTCATAAATGGTTGCCCTGATTTACTTTCTCTATGGTTATGTGCTGTTCGTTATTTTGATTATTGATTGCCTTTTAGTTGTAAACTGTATGCTTTCCGAATATGAATTCTAGATAAAACTTTAAAACTTCCCAGTAGTCTGTGGTCATTTAATGAAAGTATAAAAGAGTATATGTTGGTATTTTGTTTTGCATCTTTCTCCACAGCTAGCTCCCTGATCCATTGTGGTCATTAGGTACCCGTAACGGTGGAATGGTAAGTCGGGTACAGTAGAGATAATAGGAAGGAACAAGGTTTACTGGTAGTAGAGTGTAAGGTCACCCGATTAATGTACATGATAAATTGAAAAAGTATATGGGCCCGGTACGTGTATGGTGAAATTATTGACCGGGTGACCTGTGATCTCTATCACTGTAACGTCATAAGACGATCCGCTTGAAGCTCAGCATTCAAATTACTAAGGGCACCGGCAGTTTCATTTACGGTGGACTCAACCACTCTTGTCAATTGGCGTATGTTCCTACTGTTAACCATAGGTCCCCAAAATGGCAGGAAACCCTTAAAGAAGTCTCCCACTTCTTGTCCAGCGGTATCTTCCTGATCGAAGACACCTCTAACAACTCTCGCTCTGTGGTAATCTGCAGCAGCAGTGTACGTAGGGGGCAACAAATACGCCACATAACATGTGCCCGAAAAATCAGGGGGCAACCATGTATATGCTCTGTTGAAGCAGACAAAATACGTGCCCTTAGCTGCTAAAAACGGTGGGGAAGATTGAGACGCAAAAACGTACGACTGAGTACATACACTCTTCCCTAACTGAGCTATCGGATTCTTGCCATTACCTTGCAAACAAAAATGACGTCGGTGGGATACGATCCAAATCGGAGGTGACCTCTTCCGTCTCTGCTTCTCACCCAGAATACTATATCCGGTTGCATTCCAACCAACATATGCTAGTAACTCATCCTTGGGAATAGTCCTATACGTTTCGATATCTCTACTCATATTCGTAATTCCCTTCACCAAGGCTTTATTACTTGAGTTATCTCTCATGGAACGCAGGGGATAGACTTCGATGGCATAAATAAACATCGTTTGGAAAGCCCATAGAGACCCATTCTGACTAAACGGTAGAACCAAATACCTCTATCCGTAGTATGCGGCATAAGACCACACACCCAACAATTAGTGGTGTTCACTACCAACTGGTCTTGATGCAGAAGCTGTACAAAAGAATTATTCACAAATTCCGACCTTCTAATCTGCTCGTGTTCAGGTAAGATATGAAAAGAATGCAAAGAAGTAGTAGTAGAAAAAGACATAGGTTGGGAGGTGGGTGCAGAAGTCAATTGGGTAGTAAAAACAATCCAACCCACCAATGCTAACGTCATGCTTAAAAACATCAGAACACGTTATCAGAAAACATTTGCTATGCATTAATTTACACACTTTCATTTTAAAGTTCATTTCCTCGGCAGCTCTCTCCATCACAAAAAACTCCATCCTCTAACCGTGCTGTTCGCGGCAGTTGGTTTTCTTCCGCTAAGGAATGCGTCTGTCAGTCCAGGGAACGCCCTAGGACTAACCAGAACCGTCGACCTTGTGTCTACACGGCTGCAATCCCAAGTCTTTATACCGCGACCCTACAGCTGAGCTCAGATGGCATTTCGAAAAATAGGCCAAAACAGTTTCCAAAAAAAAGTTTCCAAAAAAAAGGAAAAATTATGTTTTGATTTGTCCATTGTTTCTCGGTCGTAAATTATAACGGCCTTTACCAGGCACTGTCTGATCTTTAAACAGAAGTTCAGGCTCAGTGGTGTCCAATCTCAGATGCGGAGGTACACCTGCTTGCAAAATGTCGTCGTCCTCTCGTTCAGACTTTGTCCATACTAGATGTGCATCGCTAAACGGCATGAACTTCGGTACCCGTTCTGTCTCTGAGTCACCAATACCTTCACGGATCCACTGGTCGTACGGCAGAGGTAAAGGCACCCTCTTACAATATACGCCGTGGACCCAATTCCGCTTCCCGAATACCTTCACCGAGGTTCTTGTCGACAGGAGCACCTGGTGGGGGCCGGTCCAGCTGGGGCAGCTCGTTTTTGGTCCGCTGAAAGTTTTTCATGAGGACCCAGTCACCGGGATTGATGGTGTGACCTGGGTCCACAGATGCTGGTGGCAAGTTATCGTGAACCTGTTGATGCAAGACACGCAATTTAGCCGTCAGGTCATACAAATAGTCCACCAACACAGGATACTCGATGTCACTAAACTTCACTGGCCTCGGCACTCCCCACACATTCGCCGGGCGTTCAAAAACTATGTCATACGGACTAAGTCCGATTCGGGAATGCACTGTAGTTCTAGTTGACAAAAGTGCCAACGGCAAAGCATCGGGCCATTGGAGACCAGAACTCGCCTGAATTTTGGCTAACTTTAGCTTCAAAGTGCCATTGTAACATTCCACTAATCCAGCTGATTGGAGATGATTTGCAGCATGGAACTTTTGTTTGATGCCCAAACCCTCACACACTCTCTTCATAATCTTCCCCACAAACTCACTTCCATTATCACTCCACATCATCCTTGGCAATCCAAACCTAGGGAAATATTCTTTGAGCAAGACTTTAGCTGTGGATGAGGCAGTATTATCTTTTAGGGGGTATTCCTCTACCCATCTAGAAAAGGCACAAACAACTACGAGGATGTATCTCAGGTTGTTGCATCTTTCCATGTGGATAAAATTCAATTGCAGAACCTCGAACGGATACGTCGGAGGCGCAAAGTGACCAGCTGGAGTTGGAGTTCCCTTACCAGGATTATACATCAAACACACCATACAATTCTTGACCACATTCTCAGCACATTTAGGAATTCCAGCATTCTGCCATACTGGAGCCAACAACTTACAAATTCCTTTCGCACTAATGTGAGACAACCCATGTGCCATCGTAACCACCGCAAGCACATATGCATCCGGCAACATCCATCTTTGGTGTTCTGATAACTCAACCCAACAACCAGTCGAATCCAATCTACCCGTAGTTTCTCTCCACACACTCTTTTCATTTTCAGTAGCTTCAGCCTAGATTGATTTCACTCTCTCAATCGTATCTTCACACATTCCAACTGCACCAATCCATCTCGCAGGGCCTGCAACATACATTTGACTCATCACATTTTTCGCTGTTTCTTTCGCAACTTCATCCGCAAATGCATTACCTCGACCAACATCATCCATCACCTTCCGGTGAGCACTACACTTCACAATCGCAACTTGCTTCAGCAAAGTAAGTGACTCAAGAAGCTCATTCACCAACTGCCCATGTTGAATCTTAGTCCCATGGGATGTGAGAAATCCCCTTTCTTTCCACAAGCGTCCAAAACTGTGTGCAACACCAAACGCGTACTGGCTATCGGTATACACATTCACTCTCTTTCCCTCAGTCAGAAAACATGCTCTCGTTAATGCAATCAATTCCGCTGCTTGGGCTGAATTATAGCTCACTCGTGCAGTTTCAACAATTGTGCATAATGTCGTCACGGCATATGCTGCAGTCGTATCACCATTCGGGAGCTTGTAGCATGACCCATCAACCCATAGCGTGCCATCAGGATCCAAAAGAGGAGTGTCTTTCAGTTCGACTCTACCCTTCGTTTCCTGTTCCGTCCTCAAAAAACAATCATGCTGTTCCTGACCATCTGTATCCATAGAAATCGGCAACAATGTTGCTGGATTCAATACATTACACCGCTTGATGTGCACATGACTAGCCAAAAGCGTTAACTCATAACCCGACAACCTCGCACTAGTAAGGTGCTGAGTCTTGGTTCGATTTAATAAAGTATCCACTGCATGTGGAACCATCACAACCAACGTATTATCCATCACCAATCCAGCAGACTGTCGGATGGAAATAGCCGCTGCCGCTGTAGCTCTCAAACAGCTTGGCAACGCTCTAGCTACCGGATCTAAAGTTGACGAGAAATACGCACATGGACGCTGCTTATCACCAAACTGTTGAGTCAAAACTGACAATGCACAACCCTCTCTCTCGTGAACATAGAGGTTAAAAGGCTTACTGTAGTCAGGAGTACCCAACACTGGAGCAGAACACAACGCATCACGCAATTCAGAAAAACCTTTCTGACAATCGTCAGACCACGGAAGAGGATTCGGTGTATCTTTACAAGTCAAAGCCAACAGAGGTTTCGCCAATAGAGAGAAATTTGGAATCCACTGTCTACAATACGACGTGATACCCAAGAAAGCACGCACTTCTCTCTGTGTGCTTGGTACAGTCATTTGCGCAATCGCTTGAATTCATTCTGGGGTCAACCATCTTCCCTCCTTTGACAAGAGATGACCTAAGTAGGTAACTTCTTGGCGACAATACTGCACTTAGAAGGTGACACTTTATGATGCAAGTCCGACAAATGTCGCAACAAAGAAAGAGTAGCTTCTTTACAAGTTTTCTCATCATCAGCGGCCACTAACATATCATCCACATACTGAATAAGAGCAGCACCAGCAGGTAACACAAGAGTATCGAGCTGAGTTTTCAAAGCCTGACTGTAAATGGAAGGACTTTCACAATAGCCTTGGGGAGCTCTCTTAAACCGGAAGCTTCGTCCTCCTAAAGAGAAGCCAAAAATATCGCTACTCTCCTCAGCAATTGGAATACTGAAGAAAGCATTTTTCAAGTCTATTAAGTAAAACCAGGCAGCTGAAGCAGGAATCAAAGTCAACAAAGCAGTAATATCCGGAACAACTGGAAACTGTGGCACAACAATCTTGTTAACCTCTCTAGGATCGATCACAAACCTGTAAACAGGTGGCTGAGAAGCGTCAGTGCGTTTCAGGACAGGCAAAACAGGACTGTTACACACATTACCTCTTGTTTCTTCAATCACACCTTTCTCAATGAAATCATAGATAATCGCTAAAAGCGCTCCTTAACCATCACTCGAAATCCGATATTGGGGAATACGTGGCAATTTAACATTCGATTTGAGCGTAACAACATAGGGTGGAATCTCCAAAAGACCCACATCATTAGGACCAGTAGCCCAAAGAGTATCAGGGAGAGAACGCAATTCCAGTGGAAGTCGATCTTTAGATAAATACATTGGAGAGATCACTTTCTTACCCAATGTAAGACGTACTCCCGAAGGAGAACAATACAATGTCGCATGCAATCTTTTTAACACATCCAAACCCAACAAATTCTCACCACAACCTGTCGTTAGAATAAGGGGTGCTTCCAATTCACAAGGCCCAATGGAAAGAGACAAAGGACTAGAAACTGGATTACGTACCGGGGCGCCAGAAAATCCTACCGAAACATTTGTTAAGCCAGACAAAGGTGCGCCAGGGAGTTTAGAGTGCATGATAGAACTCTTTGCTGCACCAGTACCCAAAAGAAAAGGCTCTACTACACCTGATGTAACTACCGCAACATAAGGTACACACTGGTCTACTGGAACTGACACTACTCCCTCTCTTTGTCCATGGCTGTCCTAGCAATCATTATAACTAGTACCCTCATTTTCAACATAATAATCGTCAGTGTAGTATTGCGTAGTGTAGTGTAGTTCCTATATTCCCAATAGGCTCTGCGCATTGGAATAATATATTCAATAGTGTAGACGTAGGACTGAGGTTATCTAGGTCTTTACTGACTATATTAGACTTAAGTTTTTGCCAGCTAGCTCAGTTCACTAGAAACTTTCTCGAATAAGCGAGGAGGAGTTTAACCTCCCTGGATAGACAAGAAGGGATTTAGTTTCTGACAACCATAGAACATGACAACTTTGCTCTCCCTGATTAAGAGTGTATCTCTAGAGTCGTGTGAAAACAAAAGACAGCTATTTTACTCAGTCAATAAGTGCGTACTTAGTTTCACCAGATTTGCAGAGAAAAAGAGAGACGGGCGTTGTCAATAAAAGGTGTTATTTATTGAGCAGTCTCTTTCCTCATACAAGAGAAATGAATTGCTACAATTGCAATACTTATAGTTAAGTAAAGTGCATACAGTAAAAGCAGGATTATGAAATAATACTGTAAAAGCATTGATATGGTTTCTTAGCCATATGATACTTTAAAATGGATAAAATAGATACATACATATATACATTAACTAATCGTACTCAACTGGTGCTTCTAACTACGCCTACCCCGGTGTACCTGACCTAAGCCTAATATATGGGAGGGAGTAAGTAAGTAGCAGTTTTAGTTAAGTTTGGTTTGCCAAGAATCTGACTCAAGAATTCTCTGTAAGGGTTTAGTCAGTTCAGTACCTGGGTATTAGAAGGCAGGAGGGCTGGTATCTCTCTCTCAGGACTCGGTATCCCAGTCACCCGCAAGGGTAGGCTGGAAACGCCGGAGGCTGGATTTCTCGGCAAGAGAAAAGACAGCGTCTTTCTCAGTGCGTCAAAAGGGAGGGGCAGCGTCCGTGGGCTCTCGCATCAGCTGGGCTCTCGGGAAAGTAGTCGCTGCTCCAGATTCACCACCACCGTGTGTTTGCTTAAGGCAGCGTTGGTAAATTTATACCTGAAAGGTGCCGGGGTTGACGTAAGGATGGACATAAGACGTCAATAAAGATGTCACTAAGGACTGGTCGTTCTTACAGTGCTTTACAGGAGTTCTCGGACGAAATCAAAACAATAGCAGGCGGGGATTTCCCAGGTTTGCTGGAGGCTTGGATTTGTTTAAGAACTCGGTGTGGTTTCTAAGGGGCTGGAGGAATAGGCTTGCTTAATGTGACAGCATGCGCTATGACCGAATTATGAAAAGGGTTTTGTTGCCGTTGCAGGGATATTATTGATTTATAACCGGACAAGGGCAAAGAATAGGATATTGATTCAGGTACCTAGATAAAACACACTACAGTAGATCTGCCAGTCTATACATTCTGCTGATCAAAATAATTCATTGAACTCTGAGGAGGAAATAAACGTTCGTTCTGAGGAAACGCACCACGTCCTCTACCTCTAGATACTTGCTGGAAACCACCACGACCTCTCAGACCCGACATACCACTTGTACGTCGTCGTAAAACAGGACACTCATTATTGTAATGACCTTCCTCCCTACAATACGCACACTGATTCAGACCCAAAGGTGGTCTTGGAGCAAAATACTCAGGCTTCTGTGATATTCTCTGAAACTGTGGAGGTTGCTGAAACTGTGGACGTTGTTGTGACTTTTGCTGATTCGAGCGAGGCGGATACGCCTGCTGCAAAAGAACTTTTGTCTTCAAGTCTTTAGTCTTCTTCTCTACTCTATCTTTCTCATCCTTATCCCTATTCTCATAGTACTGTGCAGTCGCCAATATCTGAGCCGACGAAGAAACATCCCACGAACTCTCAGAGTCCTTCAACTTGTTACAAAGCTCTGGAAGTAAATTAAAGACAAACTTATCTACGAACAATCTTTGGCCACCTTCCGTACTCATGTCCTGACCACTATGATCTATGAATGTTTCTTCAAACCTAGTGAAGAAATCTGACACACTTTCATCTTTCTTCTGTTTGCATGCTGCTAACTTGTCCCAATTCACTCGTAACGCTGGCATCATCGTTTTCATAAGATTTATAATTCTGCCAGGTAGATCTGCCACTAGGGGCTCAGGCTTAGAACCACCAACTTGTCTAGCGTCCGCAGCAGCAATATTGAGCCATGAGTCACCTAATTAAACCGCATGATCCTCATGACGAATCTTTGCCCATAGAGGTTGAGGTACTACATTACCCAACAGCATATCTATGTCGGCTAAATTCATAATGCATGCGTCAACTGTCTGGGACAATTCTTTGTAATAGCCAGCCGGATTCTTACGGGGGTCAGGTAAAGACTGTTTAAGGGCCAAAACTTCTACTCTCTTCCATGGCACATGTACCCATACTCTCTGAAAATGAGGCAGAACAGGCGGATTAGCGTTTGCGTCCCCTTCTCTCCAAATTGGGGAAACCTCTCTCATTGGATATTGTCGTACCTTTCTCCTGACTGCAGAATCAGGCTCAAATAGTCACTGAGAAGGGAAATCACTTCTACACGCAAGTACCATTGCAACTGCTTTCTCAATTCCTGGACCTACTATCGTCCCTTTCGCAAACTCGGACTGTGTATTTAGCAACTCCACTGGGACTGAACCCAAATCATTATCTTCCCATTCCTCACGGAGGAAAGTACACATTACATCAAACACATATCTTTGCTTGGGTGCTTCCCACTGCAGGAAAACATCCATAACTGACTCTAAATTATACCTCGAAACATTCTAAACCCATCTGCGAGCCAAGAGATCTAACACTGCCTGTTCTTCGGGACCAGATAGCTGACTACGCATTTGTTTACGTGCAGAAACAGGGGTCATACTAAATGACCCAAAGAAAGGAGACAAAAGACCAGTAACAGTATCAGTCATTCGTTGTCGAGAAGAAGGAGAAGCTGTCATAAGGACAGGAGACAAAGTATTTTGAGGTGATAGAAGTGTAGGGTTAGTAGCAAGAGAAGTCGAAAGTACAGGAGAATAAGGCAAAGTAGTTCCAGACAAAACCGATAGCAAAGTCGGCGGCCCCAGAGGAGGCTGCGCCGTAGGAGGAAGAACCAGCTGAGGAGGAGCCGGTGACTGAACAGCAACAAGAGGTTGTGCAACTGGAGGTTGCGAAGGTGCCGTAGCACTCTGTGCATAAGGGAGTGGTAATCTCAACAAATGTGACATCAAAGGATCCTTCTCAGGGTCCTTCGTTGCATTCTCAAGAAGAGATGGCAAAGCTGGATAACATTTATCAATAGCCATATTATGTTGCCTATCTGACACCTCAATTGCTTTATCTTCTTCGTTTTCTTTAAACTGCCTAGCAGCTTGCATTATTGATACATCCTTTTCTCTTTTATCTCTTTTAGCTTGTTTAATTTCTCGTTGTCTGGCTTCTTTACGCCAAAGGCGAAAGGAGTCAAACATTGCCGACCGGGCTTTCTTTCTAAATAATTTAGTTTCCAAATTGTCTAAAATCTCTGTATCAAAGCTACTATGTTGGGGCCATTGTAAGACACCATCTTTTCTAGTATAGCGGACCCATACTTCATTAAACGTAATGGGGCCCACGCCGTGTTTAGAATAGAGCTCATAAGTCGGAGTTCCAACTGGAGGTATCAGACATGAATCCTCCAATCTGGAATCCCTGTTACAACCACAACAGAATATCCTCCTAATTTTGCTAAGACTAGGCATCTTCGCTCACTATACTAGCTTCAAACTTCAAGGGATTATCTACAACGATAGTCTCGCAAATATACGAGTCCCTCGGCTTTGGAAATTGCAATTTTCTAATCAAAACTAAGGACCAAACAAACTAAGCACCAAAAAACTAAGGACTGGGAGCGACCCACTTATACTTAACTGAGGTATCAGTCACGCCACTAGAAGACCCGTCTATCGTCTCGCAGAACAAAACATCACAAATGGGTCCAAGACAGGGCGACAGTCAGGGCAGCAGTCCTTCGTAGCCGTCAGGAAAGCGGGAAGCCTCGCAGCAAAGACCTTCAGTCCACGTTCGACATGCCGGGGTCGATGAAGTGGTGGCCGTCCTCCAGAATTTCCTCACGAAGCTCCTCACGATCTTCAGGCTTGGACCGTACCGCTGAAGTCGCCCCACGTTGGAAGCGCCAACTGAAGAACCGGGTTTTAGAACCCAGCGGCGCCAGAGGCACGCCCAAAGTCTTCGGGTTCACCTGTCTTAGAATACAGAGACACATGATACTTCTGAGTGGTGTCAAAGATCAAATATATTGGCTGCAGCCAGTAACAGAAGTCCTAGAAATCATCACGGTATGAGTTCTCAGGAGACTGCTCAACTTTACAAAGCAAGTCATCCCTTTTTATGCCAAACATTATGCTTCAGGCAAACATTCTTTGTTTACAGTTTAACAAATCACATGTTTCCACAATGAAAGTATTGCATGACGACAAACCCATTTTACAGTTGTCCGGCCCATAATCAATCATTGAACAAACCCAACATTCTTCTTTAGACAAGCCGGACAAACCCATAATAAAAAGGACCACAACCCATATTGTAAATAGACCATAAAAGAAGAAACAGAAACAGATAGAAGTAGGATAAGGCATGTTTGTGTGCAGTAAAACTTTATGATGTCCTGTGCTCTGATCCTTAATCTTGATCAGCTGAAAGGCAGGAACTGGTTTAACAAGGTCAGCTTCAGGCAACAGGGTCAGTTCACTCAGGTCAAACCGGAGTCAGCACAAACTCGAGCTAAGGTGTACATGTCCTTAAAAGACTAGTTCAGCCACAGTCATCGGACTATGTGAGGGCAACCACAAAATGACTGCCATACACAAAATGGAACTCACGGGTTCAGAACTCACCCTTCTAGAGGGGTAAGACATGTGGGTAACAGTAAATGCGGTTAAAACTAACTAGAGCATCAGCATCACAAAATGGATGCTGCTGCCACAGACACAAGTCTGGCCTCCTGCTGCTGACCGAAACTCCGGCAGGGGAGGCCTGGACAAAAGGTTTCCTGTCACAGGGAGGTGTTACACCACCACAGACAGGAGATAGTGGATTGAGGCAGGCAGGGCGAGTGAAACTAGACACTGCCTGGGGCACACAAGGTGTCCCATGCATAGCCCAGTTCAAACCGGTCCTGGGGCACTCCAGCCCCAGCTCTGGCGAGAAACTGGACAAAGGGAAAGGGGTGTAACCACCCCCTTCCTGGGTCCCACCCATGGGAGGGACCTAGCAGGTAATCCAGCCCCTTGATTTGGAATAAAGGTAGGAGCTGTGTCCATAGACTTTAGATAATCCTGACTGAAACTTTGAAACATAACTCTGGACCCTTCGACATCCTACTCGACGTACAAGACTGAAGAATCTCCCTTGTGGTCAAGGAGTGACCACCCAGTGCAAGCAGGCACCATCAAGTGCCCAACAGTTTGCTTTGTTGCAGCTGCTGCCGGAGCTCGAGTGACAGTGATCAACAAGAACCAGATTTCCAGACATCCAAAAGCCTGATCCACAGCTCCAGCAAAGCTGAGACCCGTGGAGGGGACGTGAGACGTGGGACTGGCCATCTTGAAAAGACTGCAAAGTGCTTCCCGTGCAGCTCCAGAGGCACCTTTGAAGCTGTGCATTGGCGACCGAGAAGCCCCAGCCCAGAGCAGCTTGTGTACCGAAGATCATCTCTCCACACTCACCGAGTGCTGCGTGGGGCCCTTTTGCATTTTCCTGCTTGATGCGTCTGTCCGGTCACTTGCCCGTTGGCTAGTGACCTCTGTGACAACGAACTTTCAAATTTACACCACTGGTCTGGTTGCTCCAGACTGGCCCTTGCTCCCCTGAAAAGGAGCAGCCCATCAGATCTTGCTGATCTGATCCAGAAGCCATCTTTGATTCCTGCGTGGGTTGCCTTTGCCAAGGCCTGTTGACTCCAATCCGGAAGCCGACACCGCCGACAGCGAGAGTCTTCTTGGGACAGCTCGTGTTCAACTTTTGGTCATCGTCGATGCCCCCGAGTCCACGTGGCAGCGGAGACAAGCTTCTCAACAACTACCTGATTGAGCCCAACATCGCCTGGTTCCTTCCTGGTTTTATCCTGGTCACTGGCTAGTGACCCAGACTCTGTCCCCTCTGCTTTTAGGTACTCTACATCTTCGATCCACCCTTGGATCCAACCGGACACTTCTCTCCTGCGCCTGCAGCATCTTCATCTCCAGGCAGCATAGAACTCCACGACGTAACCCGACACACTTTGGCACCTATGCACCCGCTTCCTGTGGGTGAGGTAACGATAAAACACCGGTGCTCCTGTAGTGGTTTACACCTCTAGTGTCCTAGTTTAAAGTGGCTAAGTTTTAGTCCAGTCGGAAGACTTCTAAAACAGTAGTATAGTAACTTTTACGCACCATTGACTTTGCATTGGTACACGCGTGCACTTTAGACACTGCACCCGTATCCTGTGGGCCACCCCAGTCCTAACTACCGTTAGTCCAGTGTAGTCCCAGCGATTCTCAAGGCCCTAGGCCTTACCATTGTTCATGATGTGGTTCTTATACCACTTATTTAGTATATGGTTTAAGTGGCCACCGGGTCTATCCATAACTGTGCAACTTTTGTATATTTAACTGCGCTATTGTTTAAACGCTTGTGCCTCTGTCCTCATAAAGAGTACAGAGGATTATTCTAGTAATAAATACATATATTTTTATAATATATAACTTGTGTGGTGTCCTTTCATTTGGTATTAAAAGGATTCCATATGGTAAAACAGCTGGCTTCACATGCCCTCTTGAGTTAAGCCTAAGACTGCTTAGGTCTATGCTACCCCTAGGATAGCTTGTCTATAAGGTTGACTTACAACCACCCACCATAAGGGTTGTTTGGACTGATACAAGGTGATCACTAGAATAGTGAACATCATACATTAGGCCAACTTCTCACAGTAGTCAATCATGATCAAAGCAAACCGTGATGACTCAGGCAAACCACTATAAGGACCTGATATATCAAAAGCTACCTTCTGCCATGGTACTTCAGGCCACTTGACAATTTCAAAATGTTTTCACTCGATGCACATTCATGATATTCTCTAACCATGCGATCTATAAACCTGTCCATTCCAGGCCACCAAAAAAACATCTAACCAATGGCTTCATGGACGAAAGTCCAGGATGTGTCTTGTGGGCTATATTAAGTATAATGTCTTACATGCCTCTAGGAGGAACACATTTCACTGATTTAAACAGAAAATTACCTTCAAAATCTAGTTCTCCTGCTACATGAAAGAATGATACAAGGTCTGGTCTTACAATGTTTTTTTTAGGCCATCCATATATGACAATTTTTTTTAAATCACAGCACCTGTCATCTAGTTGTTCACAAGGTAAGCGCAACAGAAACTCTGTGGTTACATTTTCCCTCCTGGGTATGTACTCTATACAGAAATTATATTCTTGCAACCTAGAGGTTAACCTTGCAATTCTGGCAGTGGAGTGCCAACCCCCACCCGTGGATAGAATGTTGACTAATGGTCTGTGATCAGTACTTATGGTAGATTTACTGCCCCATACATATAACCTGTAATGTTCAACCTGCCACACACATGCAAGAAGCTCTATTTCTATCACAGCATATTTTCGCTCACATTCATTCAAAGTTCATGATACAAAAGCCACGTTTCATTCTTCTTTGCCCTCTTTTTGTGAAAGTACTCCTCCTAAACCATAAAGGCTAGCATCTATTGTAATAATACATTCTTTCTTCATTCGAAACGATTTCAAAGTGGGTGCATTCACAATATCTTTTTTCATGCCCTCAAATGCTTCCTGCTGTTCTTTTGTCCACATATATTTTGCATTCTGTCTCAATAATACTCTTAGAGGCTCCATCTGGGTTGCAGATTCCTCCACAAATTTGCTATAATACTCGCACAGCCCTGCGAATGATAATACTTGTTCTTTGTTTTTCGCGATGGAGCTTTAATTATGGCACCTACATTTGTTTTTTTTTTAACTACTCCATCTCCCGACAATGTATGCCCCAAATACTCAACTGAACATTTAAATAACTTGCATTTATGTGTCTTGAGTGTGAGACCATGGCTTTCTAATCTCTTACAAACTTCGTTTAAATGTAACACATGTTCAGACTCATGCCTCGAGAATATTAAAATGTAATCTTGGAAGCATTTGACATAATCATCTACGTCCCTGAAGATGTGGACCATAACCCTCTGGAACACTGACGCTGCTGACGCCAATCCAAGAGGCATTCTCGTGTATTGATACAACTCATATGGCGTGATAAAAGCTGTGTATTTTTTGGATTCTTCCATCAATTCTATCTGGTGGTACGCTGAACGTAAGTCCAATGTGGAAAATATTTGTGCACCCTTAAACATAGAACCCACTACGTTGTTATTCGGTAATGGGTGACAGTCAACTACAATGTTTGAATTTAGAGCCCTCAAGTCCACACAGACCCTCAATTTTTGGTCGGGTTTGCGAACAAGTACAATTGGTGAAACCCATTTCAGAGGATTCAATAGCCTCAATACTGCCTTCATCAGATAATTCCTTTAACAACTCTTTGATTCCTCTCTAACATTAATTGGGACACCTATTATTTTTTGTTTGACAGGTGCAACGTTATCTTTTAATACAATCTTATGTAAAACATTCTTTAGCTTGCCCAATTTATCGCAAAAAACGTTGTTATACTTACTAATTAACCTCTCTTCTCTGGAGCTCAGATCGACTTCTTTATTAACAACCACAATTTTATTATATAATATGTCATCACACAAAGACACAGGTCCGCTAGACTTTGGGTTGAGTGTTAAACCCAATTTCCATTGGTCGCGCCATCCCAATACATTAACACCTTTCTGTGTAATATATAATTTCACATTTGCACATCTATTTTTGAAATGTAACTCTACATAAAAGAAACCTTCAATGTCAATTCTCTTACCATCAAAACTTTCCGCTATTATGTCAGGTGGCTGTAGACTATCATATTGTAACTCGTGGCTTAATTTGTCTCTGTAGTATTGCTGTGTGATGATTGTCCATAGAGAACCAGAGTCTACTATAAGTATGAGTTTTCTTCCTAAAATTTGAAATTCACAATTGGGAGATTTCATCAAGTCACTCGGAACACTCTCGATAATTGATACCACAAATCCCTTGTTAATGTCGGAACTGGGATCACAAGGTTGTACCTTGTCATTACAACATAGGATACTGCACCATGTGCCTGTGTAGTGTTACATCTAATATCTCTACATAAACTACTAAAATGTCCTATCCTGCCATAATTTTTACATTCTCTATTTATTGCTGGACAACCTGGAGAAGAAACAATATAAGACTTATTACCGCACCTATGACATGCACTATGACCATAAGAAGTATTATTTCTTTTGTGAACTAGGTTGTAGTTAAATTTGTTACTATTATATTTCACACTGGGCATGTAACGTGTTTGTTGATGATCATTTTTTGATTTAAGAACACAAATTTCTTCTTCCGTGGAGGAGTTGTTAAAATTTTGTTTAGAATTTTGTTTTACAACTTCCATCCACTTCTCAGATTCTTCTAAGGCTTTAGCTTCAGTTATGGTATCAGCCAAACTTGGAACACCCATGACCCATAGTTTTTCTTGAATTTTCCTATTTTCTACATGTAGAATTACTTGATCTCTTATCATTTCATCTGTTAATAAACCAAAATTACAATGAATAGATAATGCTCTTAAAGCTGTTAAGAAATCATTAAATGATTCCTCTTCTTTTTGCTATCCGGTATAAAATTTAAATCTATTAAGTGCAATATTTGTCACAGGCTTAAATCTCTTAGCCATTCTCAATAGAGCCTCGATGTATACATTAATATTATCTTCACTACCTTCATTAGGTGCAACAACTTGTGGTAGTGTTCTAAAGATAACTTGTCCCTCAGATCCTAAACAATGTATAAATATATATTTTTCCTTTCCGCACCCATGCTTTCCCTGTCTATAGCCTTCATATACGTAATAAACTCTTCTTTCCACCTTGACCAGGGCATGGGTGGATCACCTTTCAATTGTAAAAACTCAGCTGGAGGATGGATTTGCATTGTAAGTTGATGCTAGAACAGTAAATGTATCAAATCATAATATAGGAATTCTTAAATATTGTATTCAACTAGTGTATACTTGGTAATGCACATTAAATGTGTTTGATTTTTTTTTAAGTATAATGTATAATTGTTACTCACGCGAAAATAGATGAAAATACATTAACATATTTGCAGCTGTTTGGTAATAATAGAGTTACATTATTTAAAAGCTGTATTCATTAAATACTAGATGGTAAATATAATGCCGTAATGCTTTGTGTTGTTTAAACCTCGATAAATAAGACAGCAACACAGTGTTAAACTCAATGTACTTCCGTTACCACGGTGAAAAGAAGTATATGAGCTCCACACTAGGGTGAATAGGAGAATACTTTAATCGGACCAATTACAGGAACACCCCGGCAGCAACTGCCGAAGTAGGAACACATCTCTCAACAATGTTCCACGCAGGGAACGTTCATGCACCCCGGTTCCAAGCTCATAGGAACTAGATCCCAACACACCTCCCCTCCTTCAATAAATAAACAAAGAAAGAAAAGAACAGAAAAGAAGAGAAAGAAAACGAAGACAGAAATATAAAAACCTCAGACATCAGCATATTATAACAAGAACCAAGCAAAATATGTTTCATTTACTGCATATTATAATCATGAAACCTGACAGGTAAACATTTTGTCCTGGATGACACTCTCTTGGGAGGAGTACAACTAGGAACAACAATTCCATTATTATCAAAAACATCAGCGGACACGGAAGGAACATAAGTGCCCATTCTTCTGTTGACCTCATCAACCATAGGTTTAGGAACAATGGAAATGCAAGATTTATTCCACACCCTACCATCCAGAAACACCACCACTCGTTCTTTTACAGCAGACACCCTATTAGGAGATGAAAAACGAGACTCGCCTTTTCTTAGAAAACCGGGTTTTTTTAATCTTACCCAATCACCTACCTTAACATTTAGGGAATGGCGCACACCAGGCCTAGTATCATACTTCAACTGAACAGCAGCTCTGACATCAGTCACCCCAGACAATTTACAAGAATCAACCATTCTCCTAGACATCCACTCTTTATTCAGTTTGGAACCTGCAACCCTTCCCCGAAGCAAAGTGAACGGGGCAAATCCAGTGCTAATATGAGGAGTAGTTCTCACTGCCCACAACATATCACAAAGAGCTTTGCGCCAATGCAACCCATTTACCAGAGCAAGTTGCACGTGTTCCTTGACAACCCGGTTGAAGCGTTCAACCAAACCATTACTACATGGGTGATAAAGTGATGTACAAACATGCTTAATACCCGCGTCCTTAAAAAATCCCTGCATTTCAAAAGAGGTTAACTGAGTGCCGTTATCAGAGACCAACTCTTCCGGAAAACCCTCCCTAAGAAAAACATCAAGAAAGAAACCAATGATGGATGACGAGTTGGCATTATCAACAAACCTCACCTCAGTCCATTTGGACATGTAATCAATAAGAACTAGAGCATACTTGGGAGAACAACCAATGAGACCAAAAGGACCAGCAATATCAAAAGCCAGTTTAGACCAAGGTAAATTCTTTACCACGATAGGTTCAACAGGAGAAGGTCTTGTCACCTGAGACTTGTCACTAGTGACACATGTACAACAATCACGCACAAAATGTTCCACGTCTTTATCCAGTGCAGGCCACCAAAAATCTTGCCTAGCCCTACGCTTCATGGCACGAATGCCAGGATGGCCTTCGTGAGCCAAATCAAGAATTCTGTTCCGAATGGAAAAAGGAATCACAAGTAAACCACCCCTACGTAATATGCCATCCACGACAGGCAATTCGTCTTTGACTCTTTTAAAAGGAACCAATTCGGAAGGACAATCCTTATCACACGGCCACACACCAGTTAAACAGTCAATTACCTTCAAAACCACAGTATCCTCAGTTACTCCATCCAACCACTCTCGCTCAGAAAGAGCACAACCAACAGTGTCATGTAAAGAACACACCGCACACACCATCTCCAAATCATCACGCTCAAGAACATCATTCTCAGAACGAAGGGGCAATCTAGACAAGCAATCAGCAACATGATTCTTAACACCGGGCACGTACTCAAGGCGATAGCGAAACTCTTGCAACCTAAACTGACATTTGGCAACTCGTGGTGTGGCCCTACCACCACCCTTTATAGTGAATAAGTCAACTAAAGGTTTGTGGTCGGTCCTCAAAATTAATTCATTTCCCCACAAAAAGTTTTTGAAGTGCTGTACAACCCACCACAAACCCAAGGCTTCCTTCTCAATAGTTGAATAAGTGCTTTCTGTACCCCTCAGTGTTCTAGAAGCGAAAGCAATTGTTTCTTTACGACCATCACTTCTTTTTTGAAGAAGAACAGCACCTAGACCCACATTGCTGGCATCAGTTGAAATAATGCATAAATCATTAATATTGAACAATTTAAGTGGACTTGCTTGTACAATCTCATTCTTAATCGACACAAAATTATTCTGACAATCCTCATCCCATACAAATTTGACATTCTTTTTAAGCAAATTGCGCATAGAAGCAGTTTTGTTGGAAAAGTTGTTGACAAATTTCGATCAATATTCTACTAGCCCCAAATATAAACGAAGCTGATCCCTATTCGTGGGCATGGGTGCGTTTTGAATAGCATCCATAATCTTAAATTTAGGTTCGATACCTTTGTGAGAAGTGTGGTGACCTAAGTAATCAACACCATCTTGCAAAAACTTACATTTGTCAGCCCTCAATGTTAAACTACTCGCCTTAATGATACTCAAAACATGTTTAACCCTCTCGTGATGCTCAAGTTCAGTTTTCCCATGAATGAGAATGTCATCCTCAAAAATACAACTCCAGAAATATCCTTAAATAAGTTTTTCATTAATCGTTGAAAAACAGCCGAAGCTGAGCCAAGGCCGAAGGGCATACAAATGTAACGGTAAGCGCCTTCAGGAGTAACAAAGGAAGTCTAATGCCTAGACTATTTGCTAAGTTCAATCTGATGGTATGCAGAAGAAATATCAAGGGAAGTAAAAAATCTGGCACTGTCTAAAGTGGTCAACAATTCATTGATATTAGGGAGGGGTTGACGGTCGACCCAGATGTTAGCGTTGAGGTCACGTAAATCAACACACATCCTCAGACAATTGTCTGATTTCCGTGCCAAAACAATTTGTGCGAGCCACTCAGAACCCTCGATGGGCTCAATTACCCCAGACGCACACAACCGTTCCAGTTCTTTTTTGAGTTCGGGACGAAGACTCAAAGGTACCTTGCGATCCTTATGCGCAACAGCCTTAGCATCGTTCTTGAGAACAATCTGGTGTTGGAAACCTATAAGTTTCCCAAGCTTCCAATCGAAAACTTCAGGAAGCATACGCTCCCACTTGACACCAGACAAATGGGTCATGATATGAGAAGAAGAAACAGGAACAGATTTATAAAATTCGCTGCGGGAAATCACCATGTCAGGATGATTGGGATCCAGCACAATGTTTAAATTACCCTGATCATCCCACCCTAAAAGATTGGCTCCCTCCTTGACCACAAATACAGTACCAGAAGCAAGATCAGAATGAAATTTGAGATTAGCAACAAATTTCCCTAAAACTTCAACCCGTTTGCCACCATACGCAAAGATTTTTATACAAGATTCCCCAAGTTGCACATTACTTAACTTGTCATAATTCGCAGCATTAATTAAGGTAAAAGGAGAACCAGAATCAGCTAGAAAGGTCAGACAGGTATCATTTACAGAAATTTTGCAGGAAGGTGATTTTCTTTTGTGAACACCCCCCAAAGCAGCTAATTCTATCACACCATCCTCAAGAAATGCATAGGAGGACAGCATAAGCAATTCATAGCACTCTTCATCAGAGTCATCAGTAATGGTTTTCACAATTTGATCCTGATTTTTCTTGGTGGAAGCGACTTTGCACATCCTAGAATAATGGCCCTTCTTTCCACAATTATAACAAGTATGATTTAGTGCAAAACAAAACTTAGCATTGCCAGATGAGTGGTACTACCACAACGGAAACATATTACATCCTTAGGTATAACCTTGGTTTGGTTAGAAGTGATAACAGAGGAACGTGGAACTCCAGAAGCAGGCTTGGTAACAGACGGCAACTTAGTGGGTTTGGAAGTGGACTTCAAAAGTTTAACCTCGGCAGAAGAGGTAGGATTGCTCATCTCTTTCACGCAAAACTGAGAATGTTCAATAGATCTAGCAACAGTTAGCGCAGTTTCTAAGTCAGGATCATCAGACGATAACAGCTTCTCCTGAATTTTTTTGTTGGAGGTCTTCTCAATTAATTGATCCCGGATGATTTCATCCCTAAATTCCCTGTAATTACAATTGACAGCAAGAATTCTGAGCGCAGCCACAAAATCATCAATTGATTCACCAGGAATTTGGGCTCGCTGAAGAAATTTGTGTCGTTCAAGAACAATGTTCCTTTTTGGACTAAAACGCTTGTCCAGGGTTTTGACGACAGTGGCATAATCATCCACCAACAAGGAATCACCACTGTCCCCACCAGTCATTAAAGTACTTACAGTTTCCATGGGTAGAGTTTTTAAAACACTTCTGCCTTCAGCCCCAAGATTATAAATCAATAAAGCTTTCTTTTTTTTAGAAGTGAAAGTCTCTCCATCGATTGCCTCCAAATACGCCTCAAAAGTGTCCTTCCAATCATTCCACTTCACAGGAGGAGTGCCAGCGGACTGTAAAAAGGGAGGAGGTGCTAAAAGGCGATCCATATTGGCACGTGGGTGAGTTGCTGTCCCACACAATAATGAGAAACACATCTTATAAGATGAAAAGGAATAAACAATTAATAACAAACCAACTATGCATGTAGCCAGAGGCAACTGTGCGCATCAGTGAAAATGGAGCTATTGTTGCAAATTTATCAGTTGAATGCACGAATGTAAGCGAGGTAGTATTGATCCAACTGTAACAAGTAAAACTGTGCGCATCAGTGAACTGCAGCGCAAGGCCAATGGCAATGTTGCTAATTAATTGGCTGAACGCGTTGAAAAGAAGCTGTGCGTATCAGCGAGATAGCTGTGTCAATAAATGATCTGTCGAACGCACTGACTCAGAGCTGTGCGCATCAGCGAGGTTGCCATGGAAATGGCAACCTAAAATGGCCGCACGTAGCGTCAGCGTCAGGCAGAATGTATAGGACAAGTCAGGCAACGCGGTGACGCGAGAGCAGGAATGGCTCTATCGCGTGGCCAGGGAAAATAAAGAAAGAAAGTACCTGAAAGTATTGACCACGCAGACTCCAAAATTACGAGGAAACAAAGCAGGCCACAGCTACAGCAAGAAACTGATTGGAGTCATTACAAGGTGGAAGGTGGTCAAAGGAAGTCCTCACAAAAAATCGATCGAACGAACAGCTGATCGCAGCACATCGGTCTGATGGTGGGGAGGCTGGAGCTGGCATCAATCGTCGCCAGTGAAAAGAAGTATATGAGCTCCACACAAGGGTGAGTAGGAGAATACTTTAATCGGACAAGTTACAGGAACTCCCCGGCAGCAACTGCCGAAGTAGGAACACATCTCTCAACAATGTTCCACGCAGGGAACATTCATGCACCCCAGTTCCAAGCTCATAGGAACTAGATACCAACACACGGCAGCCAAAATGGCTGGCAATGACGATGCACGTAGTACGCTGTAGACACAAATGAGCATCTGACGTGTAACCTGCGTGAATGTGAATACGTCAGTCACGGAAAGGAAACTCGCATCGCGCTCCATGTGGAATTCGTTGTCGAGGGATGCCGCTGATCGTTTGAAAGATGCAGCTGAAGAAAGTACGGTAATTACGTTGTTTCCTTTCAAAATTTGCAGTATTTTCACAGCTCGAAACGTGCAGCACCCTCGCGGCACACAGCAAGCTTTAATAAAAGAAATTCTTCCTTCGCAACCACAACGATGAGTATCGTATAAAAATCAATTAGTTCAGAAAATAAAATAACTACGCTCACCAAATTAACTCTCCCGCAGGTGCAATCAAAGCACTGCATAAACAGCCTCTGGTGCCATCAAATAACATCACATGACATTTGTAAGCCTAGATGCCTTAAGAAATCTCCCTCTGGTGCAATCAAAATACTGAAATTGCATATAAACCACTGCTGGTGCTATCAAAACACTTGCAGATAAAGAGTGATTATAGTAAATATTCACTATATTTAAAATCGTTGTAGGCAAGGCATATTAAGATTCCAATAATGTTAAAATAGAAAAGTCTAATGAAAACTAGTTCGAAGAAGAATATTGGAATAAAGCTTTCTTCAAGGGTTCAAGAAGACACTCTGTACCTGTGCTGAAGAAGATGACAAGAGTGGTTCTTCATCCCGTCGCCAATTGTAGAAATTATTCAAAAAATCCAATACATTTTTATATAGATTTATTTTCAGTATCAACACAGCAATGTAAGTCCTTCCATAAACAGGTCCAAATGCAACTTGGCAACAGACAGTAATCAGTATCAAGAAAACTATCTAGAATCTGGAATGTCAATGGAAAATAATCATAGTGCATTCCAGGCTTGCAGAGAACCAAGTGGTGTAATAAAGGAGGGAGGATGGGGAAGGAGAAACAGGGAAGGAAGAAGAATGTAACAGAGAGGCTCATGTGAGAGTTCACTCTCTGATTGGCTGGCTGTTGGAATGTTAGAAATTAAATAGCCGGCATTACGGTCTACTATGAAAAATCGGAGGTGTTATAGAAACAAATACAAAAAGCTACATAAGGGGGCATGCTTTCCCCCTAGATTTAGAGAGGAAGTGTCTAAGGGATAACTACTGTGAAGAAAATAAATGCATATTTTTAAAAACTAATTTTTATGATCTTGTGGGACAAGGAGTAGATGAAATCACAATGCAGTTTATCAGTAGGAATGCATCTTGTTGTCCTTGTTTTAGAGGAAGATTGTAATAGATATGTACCGTGATGATTAGAATTTATTTTAAACTATTATGAACTTGCAAAACTTTTGCTGGATTGTAAAAAGTATGACTCTACTATTTATGCCCATTGGTTTGAGAAGAGTTGTGAGTAGAGTTAAGGCTCATACAAACACTCTAATGTGCACACCAATCTTCTGAGATAGAGGTCTGAAAGGAGAGCTCAGTCCCTCCCCACATCCTACTAGACACATCTATCATCAAAAATAGAAGTCTCAGCAGAGATGCCAGTCCATCCACACACCCTACTATGAACACTTGGCATCTAAGATAGAGGTCCACAATGTGAGGGCAGACCCTCCCTACACCCTACTATACAGACCCATCATTACAGAGAGAGGTCTCAGCAGAGAGGCCAGTCCCTCCACACATCCTACTATGCACACCTGTCATCTGAGAGAGAGCTCTGAAAGGAGAACAGCCGCGGGCCGTGGAGGGAGTTACGGCGGGGCAAAATGCGATGCAGTGCGCGCTACGAAATTCGTTTTATTAATTAAATTGTTTACTTACCTGCAATTATCCATATGCCGGTTTTTAGCACCCTCCACCCCGTCCCTCCCCCTCCCCGCCTCCCTGCCCCACCGTAACTCCCTCCACGGCCCGCAGCTGAAGGAGAAGCCAGTCCCTCAACATACCCTACTGAACACAACTGTCACCTGACAGAGAGGTCCCAAAGGAGAGATTGTTCGCTCAACCATACACCCTAGTATGCACACTCGTCATCTGAGAGAGAGGTCTCAAAGGAGAGGCCAGTCCTTTCACACAACCTACTACGGTCACCCATCGTCTGTGAGCAAAGTGTCAGCAGAGAGGCCAGTCTCTCCCACACACTACTATGCATACTGGTCACCCTGAGGAGAGGTGTCAGCGGAAAGGACCGTCTCTCCTTACACCCTACCATACACTCCTTTTATAGTCTGGAAAGCTTTTTTTGTGGAGTTTTATGTAGCGCGAACTAGACCCGAAGGTATCAGAGTGCTTTACATGAGCACTAGTTACGTTACAGACAAACACATTCATTTTTGTTAGGCACCGGTAGATTACCCCAGAATCACAGAATAATGAACGTCCCTGCCGAGACTCGGACCCGGTTCCCCAGCTCCGAGATCTACCGCCCTAGCCGTTAGGCCACATTCTCTCCCCGAGTGGACAGGCCACTTTCTCGACATACCCGTGTAGTGGGAACTATAAAGTATAATTATGGAGGGGTATAGAAAACCTGTCTGAAGAGAGATGTCTCAGCAGAGAGGATTATGTGTTTGCACACTCTACCACCAATACCCAAGAATACAGTACTGCTATCCATAAGATATATGCTAAATGGTTGAGCTCTCTAGACTTTTGCGAGGGTTGGAGAAATATGTGGGCAGTTGCAGGCTTTTAGGTGCTTCCGCTCTCCCAAGAGCCTCGCGAGTGCCAGTATCCAGTAGCTGCGATGCCCCCTCTCCCAGCAGCAGCTTAGGCAACTATGCAACTATGCAGCAGCTGTTAATACAGCCTTCATTACTGTCATTGATCTCCAGTTTTCAAATATGTTCTTTTTGCCTTACATTTAGGATACTTATAAAGTAAAAAACAGCATCTTTTTCTTTAGATTTTGAATACGTGCTAGCTCTGCAGCAGATCTTCAGGACGAAATCATTAGGTTGGAGGCAATATTTTTTTCAAGGATAAATCAGGGAGTTGTAGAGGCCATCTGTGTATCAAATGGGGAGAGGATGTGCCATTACCGTCATAGATGACGTCTTTGGTAGTAGGGAACCAGGGCGGAGTCCCGGCATCAGCTCAATATTCAGTAATATTTTGCAAAAATCTCTGTGAATTTAAAAAAAATGCTTTTTTGCTCTGGAGGGGACTGCTCATAGCCCAAACTGGGCAGCCAGCCACCTGCTGTGCACGTCCAAAGGCCATGCAAAGCAAGGGGTTGGACGGCAACAGCGGGGCTAGTTGCAGCACGGTAATGCACAGCGGCAATGCGCAGCTGCGGTGTTGGCTGCAGATTGTCCTCAGTGGTAGAGCATATCCTTAAGTTTGAGTATGATTTAAAAAAACTGAAATCCACTGAAAAAAACACAAGGGTTAAAATAATGTTACAGTTAGATGCTGAAATAACATAAAAACAAATGCTTAAAAACCATTTAAACACTAAAATTCACAAATTATGGTTTACTGAGTTAACTTGCCCCACCATTTACTGCTTATGTCCTCAAATATTACATCAGTCAATAACATAATCAATGACATCACTGATGCCATCTCAAATGACAACCTCGCAACTCTTGTTATTCTTATTAAAATGAATACAATACCCGGCGAAAACAAATGTGTCGTGCAAGATACAATCCCGCCCTGACTATTAGCAGAGTTGTTTTCACGTGTAAAGAACCTGTTATGTGAGACCTGTATGGCAGCAAGAAATATTGTTCTCATGTCACCTTTTCTGTACTTTGGTAATACATTTGAATTTGGTCCTTGCACTGTAGTAATAAATGTGTGATTCAATAGTCATTAGTACAGCTACTCTAACTAACATCTGTGCGTGTATGTTAACTAGACCAAAAAAGTGTATGTTAACTAACATCAGGTATTGAGTCACACTCAAGTTTCAAATTTCTTTATTTCCTGCATAGTTACTTAAAACCATTGCAATGTTAGTACGTAAAATGAAAATTAGAACATAAAAAACATCTGTATATATAAAATTTCCACCGGGAATAAACAATTACCTCCATTTTCTCTACCTTTTTTTTTTTTTTAAATTATGATAGCAATCTTCAAAATAAAACCGGAAATAAAACTAATTATTAAATGTCTCTTTGCAGAGAAAGCAACTTATGTTTTGGCCATGATATTTGTCCTTGTGTAGCTAGCTATACATTACAGTTCCATTTTTTTCCAACCAGCCATAAACTTCTTTCTACAGGTCGTCTTGTTTTTGAGCCACACTCATTTCAGTGCCACAGTAGTGTCAATGGTACAACAAGCATTGGCATAGCCAATAGGTCTCGCTTGTGGGACCTTATAAGTATTTTGTTTTGCAGCACAATATCCTTGTAACTAAATACTTATAAGGTCCCACAAGCGAGACCTATTGGCTATGCCAATGCTTGTTATGTTTTGCAGCAGGTCTGTATATCTTGTCAGTGGATATCTTGGGTAGATCTGCATGTAATACTTTGCAACGGGCAATGATTGTGTTTGCTCAGATCTATGTTCATATAGAATTAGTTGCAATCCTTTGTTGAGCAGTGATAAAAGGAAATTGTTTCCTTTCACGGTACCTGACTGAATGAGAGTGAATATGAAATTGTAGGATTCATTCAAAACAGGAAATATTTATTTTCTACTAAGTACTGCAGTTGAGAATTTTTTGTAAAAATTTTTTTTAATTTTTTTACTGTAGTTATTTGAAATGTCAGTTTCCTGCAACCGAGTGGCACTAACGTGATTTATTTGATGTATAAAGCACATTTGTACGGGTCGTACAATATACGCTTGTTTTGAAATATAGAGATTATGGTGGTTTGCATTCACGTACTTTGAGAGGGCTACAGTTGGATGAGAGATTTAAATTTGCGCCAGTAAGATAGTGTGGTCGGCTGTGCATCCGTTTTACAGAACTTTGGTCAATCTGTAAATTGCATCTTCAAATAAAAGCATTTATTTATTTTTGTGTTTTTAAAGCGTTGTTGGGAAAGCTTTTCATCATCACAGTGTTATTAAAATAACTACGGTTGAAAAACTTCGAGATTTAAAGTAAGTGATATTTGTAAAAATAAATTATTTGCTGGGCTACATTACGGTGTGCATACCTTCTGCTGGACATGTATATTTATTCACGTTCTGTGCTGTTTCGCATCTGAGGCTGTGCCTTGTTGGAGCTTGCCTGGCGTTGAGGCGACACATGCTCCGACCAGCCCCTTCCCTTACCCACCCAGATAAAGCAGTCTGGACAGGAAGCTGCGAGAGGATAGAATAAATCAAGATGGCGAGGGAGCCACCCGAGCGTGGCATTGTTTCAGGGGTTACCAGGGCAGAGCGCGCTACATGGGGAGCAGGTGCGGGTATAGTCAGAGCAAAGGGACACGTGTGGGTTTCTCATTCTCTGGTGGGAGGCCCATGGGCTGTGCATGGATCTCAATGCGACACTGCCATGTGGCCCTGTAAACCGTGTCATCGCTTTTGTTAGTCCGACATAAGAGTGATGGCAAGATTTTGCAGCTGGTGTCGAGCCTCGATCCTTAGAGCAGCTCTTAGTTGTTAGCTTAAATGACAAAAGCGCCTTGTTTCATTTCTCCGAGAAAAAAAAACGAAGGTCCTCGGGCCTGGGGCGTGAATGCGAGCGAGCGAGGAGGGAAGCCGGGAAGCCGGATGGGGGTGGCAGAGCCTGGGGAGTGAATGCGAGCGAGCGAGGAGGGAAGCCGGGAAGCCGGATGGGGGTGGGAGAGCCTGGGGATGTGGCCGTGTAAACCGTGTCATCGTTTAGTTAGTCCGACATAAGAGTGATGGCAAGATTTTGCAGCTGGTGTCGAGCCTCGATCCTTAGAGCAGCTCTTAGTTGTAAGCTTAAATGACAAAAGCGCCTTGTTTCATTTCTCCGAAAATAAAACGAAGGTCCTCGGGCCTGGGGCGTGAATGCGAGCGAGCGAGGAGGGAAGCCGGGAAGCCGGATGGGGGTGGCAGAGCCTGGGGAGTGAATGCGAGCGAGCGAGGAGGGAAGCCGGGAAGCCGGATGGGGGTGGGAGAGCCTGGGGAGTGAATGCGAGCGAGCGAGGAGGGAAGCCGGGAAGCCGGATGGGGGTGGGAGAGCCTGGGGAGTGAATGCGAGCGAGCGAGGAGGGAAGCCGGGAAGCCGGATGGGGGTGGGAGAGCCTGGGGCGTGAATGCGAGCGAGGGGAGGCAGGCAGATTAGGGAGATGCGCGTGCTTGTGTGGTCACGTGACCCGCTTTGTGGCCACGTGACCTCACATGCACTGTGAAGAAACGCCAGTGGTTTCACTAGCCGATCGAGCACTTGAATTCGATCCTATCCATTCCTGCGGAATGGGACAGGCTCGACCTAAAAACAAAGAAAAGAGCTATGAAGAGAACAACTTTGTGGGTGGTGTGAGTTATGGTGTGTGCTGTGTGTGTTGGTATCCATAACTGTCAAATGTAATTGGTTTTCTGCATTTGAGCCAGAACTATAACTCAGTTTTTAATTGTGTTTTCTCAGTGAATGTCATTGTTTTTTATGATGTGCTTCAACCCCTGCTGAGCACGGCTTTCGGCTGTGTGAAGAGGGGGTTGGGTACAAGCCCTGCACTGAATCCACCTGCCGATAGATGGTGTTCCAAGGCCGTGCACAGCGGGGGTTGGCCACAAGGCCTGGCAGCTAGGCCATGTACCCAACACCCTTGGACAATCCCCACTGCTCTTTGGCCATGAGCAGGGAGGACTTGCAAGTAGGGCTTGGCCTTTGGTATTTATTTGTTGACCGATGAAGATGGAAGGAGTTTTCCACACAAAGAGATTTGAACCTGTGAGCATGCTCTCCACAGATTACTGTAGCTGGAATATTAATGAGCTGAGCTACTTTACTGGCAGCTTTTGCATGTTAGTTTCAGTTACATGTGCAAATAGGAATCTTCACAAGTGCAACTCAACTTTTGTTACTATTAGATGTTGATTTCCACAAGTATTTATTTAAACATATTTTTGTGTGAGTAAGTGTATGGGTAGGGTGACGGATGGGCAGAATTGGTAAGGTAGTGGGCATTGCATGAATGGAAAGCTCTGTCATTTTTGTAAACACCTCCTAACATCATAAAACAAAAGCAATCACACTTTTCCAGAAAAAAATAAACACAGCGTGCTATGTGGAAAAGTCATAAATACCTATTCAAGGATTGTGCATGTAGTTGTGGTTGTAGGTGTTTCATGGAGATGTGTTATTTCTGTTGCACACAAATACTGGATTTTTCCTGCTTTATAGTTGTTTGTTGTATCCCGATGAACTGCCTCAGTGCACAGGTATTACACAGCAGGAGAGGTCAACAGTATGCATAGTGTGAAGTGGCGGATTCTCAGTTATGGCAGAGTCACGTCTCCCTCCTGCTGAAAGTCAGCAGAGGTAAGGACATAAAATAAAATGATAATAAAACGTTTTTATTATCATTTTACTTTACGTCCTGCAGGCTGCCTGGCAGCCGAGCCGAGAGAGGGGCGGGGATAGCCTCAGTGATGCTACAGCTGCAGCTCCAGGCACGGCCAGATTGGGAACTGAAATCGACCCTGGCAAACTGATCGGCAGGCCACCCCATGGGGGCGAGTGGGAGTGCAGCCGAGCTGTTTTCTAGGGCCGGTTTCAGCCGATTTCATTACAGGGGGCCGATATTGATGGCCCATGGTAACAAAAACGCCCCCCAGGGATCCAAAACCGGCCGACCCTGGCGGCCCACCTGGGAAACGCCTGGTGCCCGCTACGGCCAGTCCGGTCCTGGCACCAGGGAGGAGGGGGAGTGGTGGGTACTGCTAAATGCGGGAAACATCCTTTACCATGCAACTTTTACCATGCAGTGCTTTTACAACGCAGGTTTTACAACGAAAACCATTACAACGCATTGCACTGGGGGCGCTCTAGGATAAGTAATAGTTTAATTTACTATCCAACACCTTCCCTACTATCCACGGGGACTGGAGTTGGAATAGTAAATTAAACTATTCACTATCCAGCACCGCCCCAAAGCAATGCGTTGTAATGGCTTGCGGTGTAAAACTTGCGTTGTAACGGCATGCGTGGTAAAAGCATGCGTTGTAACAACGTCCATCCGCTAAATGCGCATGATAATTTGACTGGCTCAAGAGCGTCGGCCAAACCATCATGCGCACTTAGCCCTTCTCCACCTAGCTGTGTTGTACGACTGGGTGGAGAAACCAACACATTCTTCCAGTCTATGTCAGAGCACTGAACCGAGGCGCTCCAACCAATCCTAGTGCTGTTCACTCGCTGGGAATACATTTGAGCAGCGCTGGGAGCCTGAGCAGTGTGCACCAGGTTCCTGAGGAGGACACGAGGATCGGGTGGAAGGCGGCGGCCATCGGAGCAGGTAAGCGAAAGTTTATTTTTAATTCTCTTTTTAGGTCAGGCATTCAAGACCTCTTGCATATACTTTAGTGTATATACTTTAGTGTATACTTATATGTGTATGTACTTTGTGGGCTCTGGAGATCAGCCGTAGGACTTGTCTGCTTCCGCTTAGGGACATTTTTTTTTTCTGTTCAACTGCCTCTATTTAACTGTCTTGATAGAAAACGACCAGCAGAGGTCAGTAAAATATCAGAATGGCTTTCTGCCAAGGAACTTTCTTTTAAAAAAATTCTGCCAACTGCTGCTATTTAACTTTCTTGGTAGAAAACGACCAGCAGAGGTCAGTAAAACACCAGAATCACTTTAGCATTCCCTAGATTCAAGGCAGTAGAAACTGTCTTCCACGAGCATCCATAGACAATAATATTCTTTTCAAATCTTGTATTTTCAGTGATATGACCACGAAGGCCCAGCTTTTATATTAAAAACAGGGCTTTGGACCATACCATTTCCAGCTGAAAGGCAATATTTCTCTCCACGTGTTCCCATACCTGACGTCACGCAGTTTGGTGATTACTTTCCCTCCATGTTAATGAACAGTAGATGTTTCAGCACCCAGGCTAATGTGCTGCATAACTAAATACATATAAGGTCCCAAAGGCGAGACCGTTTGCATTGCAAATGCTTGTTTTGTGTTACCCTCCCTCTCCCCCCACCACTTCATAGTACAAGCGGCCGCTCCTGGTAGTGTGTGGTTGTCACTTGGTATGAGTCTATGATGCACACTCTAGATGAAGCACACAGGTAGAGCCAAGAAAGACTACATGTCCCAGGACTCCACTGGATTCTGATGAGACTTGCAACGGTGGCAGCCATCTTAGATTCATGAGTATACATTCCTTGGGCCTTATTTATGAAGGCCTTGCGCCACCAGTGCGTCACTTTTTCCCATTTTAAAAGTGACGCACCGGTCGCGCAAGGCCTTCATAAATGAGGCCCCTTGTGTTTTAGAGCATTCTTTCCTGAGTAGTCAAGATACTTAGCTGTTACAGCTGGACTTTTTCTGTCGGAGTTTGCTACTGTTAGCGCAAGAGCTGGACTTACCAAAGTATTGTTGGATACAGAGAAATATTCTGGATATTATTTGAAAAAAGAATTATTCACTTGTACAGACTTTAAAAATATTTTCTTTAGGCTCAGGTATGGTATACACGTACTAAGAATGATTGGGAAGTGAATACTAATGTGCATCCACTATGTTGCAGCAGGTGGACTACCCATCATTCTGCATACAGACCTTATTTATGAGTCCCCGAAGGTAGTTATCGACAAAGAAATGAGCATTGTAGTTCAGGTACTTATTGCATTTATTACAGAGGTTTAATAACATTTCAACTCTAGGAAGTCCAAGAGTTTCAACCAAGTGTAGAGAGAAAAATAAAGAGATTGTCAAAAGAATTACAGCCTGATTCATGTACGGGCCGTTATGCGTGGCCCTAATAGCGAATCATAGCGACTCGCTATTGAGGACACGCAAAACGGCATTCATGTAGGAATTGCTAAATAAATAGCGATTCCTACATGATCTCTATTTGCGAGTAGAAAATTGCTACTCGCAAAAAAAGGAATAACTCCCCATTCATTCCTATGGGCCAAAAGGCCCATAGGAATGAATGGGGAGTATCCCTCATTTGCGAGTAGCAATTTGCTACTCGCAAATCAGATAGCGATTTTAAGGGTGCCAGGGGTGTCCAAAGGACACCCTGTAGCACCCCTAAAATGCACATTTGAACAGGTGTTGCGCACACACATGTCCAAAGGACATGTGTGTGTGCAACATGCAACTTAGAAAAATGCTTTTAAAAGCATTTTTCTGAGTTTTTGCTATTTACCGAGAGGTCTGACCTCTCGGTAAATAGCGTCCCAAAAGTGCAAAATCGCAAATTTTTTTTGTGTCATGAATAGCATTTGAGGAATCTCTATTAGAGATTCCTTAAATGCCATTCCTCGCAAATATGCGAATTCTTACATAGCGATTTTTGCATTTGGGATTGTGAATACCAAATGCAAAAATCGCACTCGCAAAGGGCCAGATTCTCAGAATCTGGCCCTTTTGCGAGCGCTTTTGGCTACATGAATCAGGCTGATAGTGAATTGGAATTACAGTGGTGAAATACAAAAAAATTCAACATTCCGGCATTGCAGGTTAAACCCAGCAGTAAGAACAGGCAGAGTGAAGACATCAGGGTCTCCGTTTCTCTCTTTGTTTCCACTCCCTAAGCCAAGGTCTATTTCTTGCCAGCATAGCATCCTTTGGATGGTTGTTAGTGGATTCAGTGAGGTGACGAGATTAGCATTGCGCCTGGTAGATGTGGAATGCCAAGTTAGTGCACACTTGACAATAAGGCCTTGGTGCATAGCAGAGTATAGATCAAACTATTTTTAGGGGCCAAAATGCAAGAAATGCCTTTACCTGTTGTGTGAGATGCCACTGTGACCATATCTAATAATTAAAGTATATAGTTGCAACACAGCACTAAAATGATAGTGGCAAAGGAAGTGACCTTGTATGCATTGTCACGCATATGGTATGCAGCAAGTGACATGATACAACATTTATGTGGATGAAACGTTGTTCTACTTGTTTGAAACAATCATTACTGTGTACCTAATATACATATGTTTTTAAGAGATCATTAGAACATTGGACTGTTGGGAGCTCAGTGGAGTGCTCCTGGCTTTGAATGGCTTTTAAAAGCCTGGAACTCCATTATTCCAATGTTTGTCGTTCACAGTTATTGCTGTGAACAAAGGTCTCATTACGCCCGAGGGGATTTAAATCCCCTCAGCCTCACTGGGGCCTTTGTTTTATTTGGTAAAACATTCTGCCCTCTAGTGGCGGAATGTTCTAATAGCCTTATAGCCCGCCATAGCTGGTCTATGCCAGCCGTTAAAGACCCGCTCCCTTGTTAAAGGCCCTGACCTTTGTCTCAGGCCTTTAACGGCCAAGCGGGCCTTTAATGACTGTTATAGCCTGCTACGGTGGGCTATAAGGTTATAATTGTGAAACTGGTTAAATCACAGGCTGGTGTAATGGTCAAAATGTTTTTAGCAGCAGCACTGTGGTTGCAGTTGCAACCCCTAGCTTCCCCTACATCACACCTCTTCACAGGACAGTCCGCTAAGGACTGTGGTCTGTTGCCTAGTTTCACGAAGAGGCATGTTTGTGCCACTGAAACCCCTGGATGCACCTTTATGACACTGATTCACAAATACAGTGTAGCAAGGAGCAGCAGCTACAGGCCTGTGCCATGGAATTGGCATGTTGATGCCATTGCCAGTACGGTTATCCCTACATAGTACCCTATCACAAGTGCAGGCCGGCATGGACGGAGCACTGTAGCTTTGCCTCATAGAAGAAGCATCTTTATGCCACTGCAGCCTCTGCAATTCCCTAAATGACAAGTCTTTATAAATACAGTCTGGCAAGCCCGGGCACTGACGGCTGGTCTCATGGAAAAGTCATGTTTGTTCCCAGTGTAACCCCTGGCTGTCCCTGCAAGACACCCTTTCACAAGGACAGGCTGGCACGGATTGGGCACTGCTGGCTAGTCACGTGGAAGAGGAAGGAAGCAATGTAGATGCTTCACGCTTTTCGGTCTTAATGATCGGAACAGGAGTCAAATAATAAACATTGTCTGCTTGCCATGAGTCAGACTCTTGATCTGCATTCTGAAGGTCACAAGATGGTTTTCAGACACAGCTGGGGATCTCTCAGTCCATTTTCTGCAGACATAACAGAAGGCCCTGTGTCAGCTCTGGGCCCAGGACCAGGTTTAGGCATTGGGGTAAAGCCAAAGGAAGACCATGGCTAGAATTGTGGAAGAAAAGGCACTTGCCAAAGATGTAAAAAGACGTCATGGACTCTCTGTATTAGAGCTGGGCGAGATGAGGACGGGCATTCTCACAGCACTATCCCATGCAAGGCCCTGGTGCCATCTTGCAACAAGAACTGCAAAGATCTGGAGAATGGATGTAAGCCAGCATGGCTGTTGTGAAGTAAAGGCTGAGCAGGGCAGTAGGTTAGGCAGTTAAGCAGGCCACACAATGAACAAGAGTTCATAGAATCAATTGATAGTTTTGATTGATTTATCAAGTTTCACTCTGGTGTATTGTGGTACCACTCTTTATCACCACAGATAAAGAATAAGCCTGGAGAGGTAGTATGAAACTCATGCTTGTTAGTAAGTGGAGAAGAGTGCTTTGAAGCAAGTCTAGTACCAATGAGAACTGAACTAAGACTGAATGTATAAAAGTAACTCTAATAGTGACGAGTACAGAAGCAGGACGTTTACTATAAGGAGTAGAAAGTATAGAAGCAATACTTTCTATGAGTTGAACAACATTGCAGCTGTTAGTACAAAGACTATAAAAAAGGCTTGAAGTAAGAAGCAAGTAACACAGTCAAGACTCAAGAACAGACTAATAAGGATTGTAAATAACAAATGAAAAGCAGCGTTCAGGTCTATACAGGATTATCTGTTCCAAAATCAACAGATGGTTAAACTGTTCTCCAGCAATAGATCATGTAGTCATGATGTGACAAATAAAAAGTTATTCAGGAGTCTTGTGAGTTGTTTTGAATCCAATTTTATTCAACAAATGCCAATTTGACAGAAGCAATCCATTCGCCCCAGCCAACGTTTTCCGTCCCGGTGGGACTTCATCAGGGCTTGATCTATATCCCAATGCCGTCATCCGCCCAGTGTTGGCTCCTGTTGTGGACTCGTAGGACACGTGAACCAGGAAACAGACAGAATGAAGGTAAGATGGGAGTGCAACACGCCATCTAGTGGTGCAAAATTGTATCTATGAGGATTTATGAGATAACAGGGCAGTGCTATTTCTTCTGGTTAAAAGACAGAAGAGGGGAAACCTGCTCAATTGCCTAATTTCATCTGGAAGTAGAAGAGTTCTTGTAAGTTTAATACGTGGTCATGCAGGAAATTAAGCCATTGTCGCCCAAGCAGTACCACAGTTTGTCCATGAACAAGTGTCTTGAATGTGCAAGGCAAGGATGCTTACACTAGGTCCAGGAAGGCCAGATTATATCTAGGTTTGGAATCCTGAAAGGGATGGTTGTCCCCTTACTATGTGGTAACTGTCCTGTGGCTCCTTTCGGTAGATTGATTGCTAGAGGTAACACTGCAAGGCGTAGGACTCAGGGTGATATTTCACCTGAAAATTAGAGTTGGATGGGAATTCCTGGCTTTCCTTCCATTTTATTGTATGCACCTCTGCCAATAAAATATAGAAGAACAATAAAATAAACAATACACAGCACCCTAAAATGCAAACACAGGAACACCGGAACCAACTGTAAAAAATTAAGACACGTTTCTTGGTATGCTATTTCATGCATTTTAGTAAAAAAAAAAACCATGATAGAGCTTTAGCCGTCCAGTCTTGAACAAGTCCACAGCTCCTCCTGTTCTAGCCTCCAAACAGAACAATATATAATCCAAAAACATCTTCCTGCCGCTGATGGCTCACTTTGCCCATTCTAACTAAGGACTCTATAGTGCTTTGACTGCAGACCCAGAAGCCTCTCAAGGTGGTGTATGTCAGATAAACCCACTTGGAAGCTCTACAGTATAGATTGGCATGGCGGCCCGCCCCCTTTGGAATAAGGACTACAGTACAGTTTTTGCAGAAGGTTTATTTATATTTTATTGTTTTAATATTTGTATTTTTTATTTCAATATTAACAGGCAACAAAGCAGTAATGCCAGCGTTCATGCCAGCGAGGAGCAATGCAGATTATCAGCCAAACAGGCATCCCCACCGTCCACATTAACGGATAACATAGACCACATAAAAGGGTTTATTTACATTAATCTTGTAATTTGTTCTTTTCGTCATGACAAATTCAATCTATATCAAGCTCTTCCTGGTCCAGAAAAACACACAGAGGGACAGGAGCACAGGGTGACTGTAAAGTCAATGATTATGGTAATTTGCGTCTAAATCAGAAAATATACTTTTAAAAGTGTTCAAAAGTCAGAACATTTTCAAAAAATCTGCCTTGAGTGGTCATCTTTGGTAGGGTCATAGGTCAATGCACTATTATGCAAGCACCCTTGCTTTTCGTTGGTCCTCGCGCTGTGTACGAAAGCCAAGTTGCACGGAGTCCAGCTGAGTTTTCAGGCCTGGGAATGTACGTCTGGCGTCTCGGGTTACGCCACATGTTGCTACGCTACCGGGCGGAGAGCGCGAGACACAAACTCTAAACTAAACAGATGACGCGGGAAAAGTCCCAAAGCCCGTTATCATGGGAGCCTTTCAGCTCAGTTTAAATTCAATTTCACATTGACTTGTCAATCCTCATTAGTTCGCGGTGCCGAGTGCCAGGGAACACTTGTCAGTTTCCTATTTCCAGAATATAACCCTTTGCCCAAAGCAGTGCGGAAAGTTTAGATGAAATATGGCCCTGAGGGGATTGGCTTCTGGAAGGCTGACGCGGCCGTCTCGAGCGCTCCCATGGAATGCGCCGCGTCCTGCAGCCTATGGCTGCTGGCTCCGCGTCAGGAAAGTGAGGCGTTGCCCCGCCCCCGAGTCCCAGGAGGAGAGGCTGGGCCTTCAGAAGATGCTTGCACTGCAGCAGGGAGATGCTTAGGGTGTGCTCAGACCCGAGCACGTTTGGCATTGTGGTCCACAACCTCCTGCTGTCTCACCTTTCTGAGCTGGGAATGAGGGTCCTTCCAGATGTGTGGTTCTGAAAAATATGGATCCGTAATAGTCCCGGACTCGAGAATAAAAACTTCGTCGAAATAGGACGAATTTGGTATCAAAAGACCGGAAATGACGAGTACATCAAGCACATGTATTTTCAGTATATTCGAGTGACAATTGCACCTCGAAATCGTCATTTCCCTTCTGAACCCTTAGTTGCATGTTGCCCTCTACATAGGCCTTAATCCAGTCGAATTTGATTCCACAAGGACACGTACTCCTTAATCGACTTCTTCCTGACCCCAGTACAAGTTAGAACCATTGCCCCAGGCCGAGCTCGTTAGGTCAGTTCCCTCCCAGTGGCCAAGCAAGATAGTATCTAGGCCCAACCGGCCATAAAACCATTTCAGCACGCACACCTGCCATATCTCGCTCACATCTTTCTCCACTCCTTTTCCTCACTTACTTTATGGTGGGGAGGTGACCAGTTTTATTAGGGGTCCAGCGATATCTGATGAAATGTTGGGCCTTGCCGGATGATTTGTTATGGGCAGCACAACGTGAAATATGTACATGTCATCATGACTCTGCTTTTCTTTTTGTAATCAGTAACCATAAATGAAATACCGCGCACCCAAGGAATGTTTCGCCAAAGGGTGAATATTAGGTATAAGAAGAGAAGCCTGACTTCATGAAAGTGTGCAGTCTCCTGAATATACTTGTATCGTACTTCTAGGACCCTGTCACCTTGGTTGCAGCCAATAAACTAATCTTTGAATTCACCTAGAAGACTCTGAAGTTTCTGTGGGTCTGACTCAGGAGAACCCGAGGTCTTTGGTGTGTTGATCCCCTGGCACCGCTGGGTTACCGGTTCGGTACCGGTTCCCAAAAACCCAGTACCTCATTTGGCGCCCAGCGTTGGAGCGATTCCAGTGGTACCAATCAGCCTGAAGATCGTGAGGAGCTTCGTGTGAAAATTCCGGAGGAGGGCCCACCACCTCATCGACCCCTGCATGTCGACGTGGTCCGAAGGTCCTTACTACGAGGTTCCCCGCTTCCCGACGGCTACAAGGACTGCTGCCCTGGCTATCGCCCTGATGTTGGACCCTTGACATTTTCGGTAGAGCGAAACGCTGAGACGAGTCTTCTGGTGAAGCCATCGATAATTTTCAGTTAAGTATAAGTGGAGCGTCTCCTAGTCCTTAGTTGGACTTACTTTGTGATATCTTAGAGATACATAAAGGTTTTTATTGGTTCTTGCAAGTACCATAACCGAAGGACTCGTGTTTTCACGAGCAATATCGTAATCGATAACTCCTTTGAAGTTTTGGAACTAGACTAGAGAGAAAGGATGCCTAGTCTTAGACTCGGGAATTTGTTTTGTCTTGGTAATAATAATAGGGACTCCCGATTGGAGGACCCATGTCCGGTTCCTCCAGTTGGAACTCCGACTTACGAGCTGTACGTTAAACATGGGGTAGGCCCCATCGTTTACAACGAGGTATGGATTAAATACACTAGGAAAGACGGTGTTTTAAAATGGCCCCAATATGGTAGCTTTGATTCTGAAATTTTAGACAACCTTGAAGTTAAACTCTTCAAAAAGAAAGCCCGGCCGGCGATGTTTGACTCTTTCCGCATATGGCGCAAAGAAGCCAAACAAAAAGAAATTAAATTAGCTAAGAAAAATAAGAGAGAAGAAGGACTTTCAGTAATGCAAGCTGCCGTGCAGTTTAAAGATAATGAGGAAGAGCAGATAAATGAGCAATTGCACAGGCAACGTAAAATGGCAATAGATAAGTGCTATCCAGTTTTGCCGTCTCTTCAGCAAGGGACAGAAAAAGAGCGTGAAAAAGACCAATTAATGTCGCAATTGTTAACTTCGCCACCGCCCTATGCGCAGAATGCTACAGCACCCCCGCAACCTTTAGTTGCACAATCTGCGCCTCTGGCTTTTCCACAGCACCCACCAGCTGTTCTTCAGCTGGCTCCTACTTCTTCGGTGCAGCCTCCTCCAGGCCCACCGACCACTTCTGTTTCTCCTGTGTTTTCTACGATCTTGCCTACTGTACTTTCTACAAATGCCCCTTCTATGATTTTGCCTAGCACCACATCTATTATTCCTCATACCTCTTCTGCCATCTCTGCATCCGCTTTACCTCACCCCGTTCTTTCATCTGTTTGTTCTTCCGTTTCACCTTCCCTTCGGCAGAAAATGGCCAGTACTGTTACTAATCTTCTTTTACCACTTTTCGGGTCGCCTGCTACGACCCCTAACATAGGAAGAAGACAGTTGCGAAGTCAACTGCCCGATTATCAAGAGAGAGATTCCCTGAATAATTTAGCTCGGAAATGGGTCATGGACACTGCAAAATATGATTTACAGTCTGTCACGGAAGTTTTCCATCAATGGGAAACAGCGACACAGAGATATGTGTTCGAACAGATGTGTGTTTTTCTTTGCGAGGATTTAGAAGACAATGATCAGGATTGCCTCCCACAAGAGATGTGTCGTATAAGGTTTAAGTTTAGTCTGGGTATGATTGTAGGTCCCGATGTGGAAGAAGCAGTTGAAATGCTATTATCACATCGAAGTAAGGGAAGTAGTTCTGGGTCACCATCAGAATCTAGTGCATCTAGTAGGAAAAAGGCACGACAATACCCTATGAGAGAAGTTCCCCCACAGTGGAGAGAGGGTGACGCGACAGCTGTCCCACCTGTCCTGCCCCACTTTCACCGAGTATGGGTACATGTTCCATGGAAACGAGCTGAAGTTTTAGCACTCAAACAAACACTACCAGATCCGCGTAAAAATCCTGCAGGGTACTATAAAGAATTATCACAAACTGCTGGGTCATGTATTATGAATTTAGCCGATATCGATATGTTATTCGGGAACGTCGTTCCACAGCCTTTATGGGGAAAAATTCGTCATGAAGATCATGACCAGGAATTAGGTGACACGTGGGCTAATATTACTGTTGCAGATGCACGACAAGTTGGTGGTGCGAAGCCTGAACCCCTGATAGCGGAACTACCTGGTAGGATAGTAGATTACATGAAGACAATAATGCCTGCGATACGTGTAAATTGGGATAAGTTATCTGCATGCAAGCAAAAGAAAGAAGAAACTGTGTCAGATTTCTTCACCAGATTTGAAGAAACATTCATTGACCACAGCGGTCAAGATATGACCACAGAAGGTGGTCAGAGATTGTTCGTCGATAAATTTGTGCACAATCTGCTTCCAGACTTGTGTAGAAAATTGAAAGATTCAGAAAGTTCTTGGGCAGTCTCATCTTCAGCCCAGATATTAGCTACTGCACAGTACTACGAGAATAGAGACAAGGATGAGAAAGATAAAGTAGAGAAGAAAACTCGAGAACTCAAAACGAAGGTTTTGCTACAGCAAGCTTATCCTCCACGTGGTGGTGGTAATAAAAATAATAATGGTCCGAATCACTACCGGAACACTTTTCAGCAGCCACAGAGAAACTTGCAGAGATTCGATTACCATCAAAACCGCATAGGTCCCAATCAGTGTTTATACTGCAAACAAGAAGGTCATTACAAGTATGACTGTCCTGCCCTGCGGCAAAGTACAAACGAGTTTTCTGGTGTAAGAGGTCGTGGTAGTCAGCAAGCGCCCAGAGATAGAGGGCGTGGAAACACCCCTCAGGACGCGCGTCCCCTTCCACCACAAAACTCTATGAACAGGTTTGATCAGCAAAATAACGTATCTGACAGGACAGCCCAATACTACGTCGATGAGTATTACACAGAAAATGAGCAGTGGGAGAGTAACGATTGCTAGGACAGCCTTAGACAAGGAGAGGGAGTTGTTTCAGTTCCAGTAGATCAGAGTGGACCTTACGTTGAGGTGATTACATCGGGTGTGTCAGAACCTTTTCTGTTGGATACTGGTGCTACAAAGAGTTCTATTATGCACTCCAAACTCCCTGGCGCACCTTTGTCTGGCGAAATGAACGTTTCCGTAGGTTTTTCTGGCGCCCCGGTTAGAAATCCGATTTCTGACCCTTTATCTCTTTCTGTTGGTCCTTGTGAATTCGAAACACCCCTTATTTTGACAACAGGTTGTGGTGAAAATTTGCTAGGATTAGATTTGCTAAAAAGATTGTATGCGACTTTGTACTGTTCTCCCTCAGGAGTACAACTTACTTTAGGTAAGAAAGTGGTTTCTCCCATGTATTTGTCGAGGAATACGCTTCCAACAGAATTGACACTTCTTCCGGATATTCTTTGGGCTACTGGTCCGAATGATGTAGGTCTTTTAGAAATTCCACCGTATGTTGTAACATTGAAGTCGAATGTCAAAATGCCACGAATTCCCCAATACAGGATATCCAATGAGGGCGAAAAAGCTTTGCTGGCGATTGTGTACGAGTTGATTGAGAAAGACGTAATTGAGGAAACACGAGGAAATGTTTGCAATAGTCCTGTTCTGCCTGTTTTAAAACGAACTGACCCTTCTCAGCCACCTGTGTATAGATTTGTGATTGATCTTAGGGAAGTAAATAAGATAGTGGTGCCACAATTCCCAGTTGTCCCCGACATTACAACATTATTGACTATGATTCCAGCATCCGCATCCTGGTTTTCGGTGATTGACCTGAAGAATGCTTTCTTCAGTATCCCGATTGCTGAGGAAAGCAGGGATATTTTTTCCTTTAGTTTAGGTGGTCGCAGTTTTCGCTTTAAACGCGCTCCTCAAGGCTACTGTGAAAGCCCCTCAATATACAGTCAAGCTCTGAAAAGTCAGCTTGACGCAATGGTTTTGCCCAAAGGTTCCACTCTCGTACAGTACGTGGACGATTTGCTCATAGCCGCGGATACTGAGAAAATATGTAAAATGGCCACATTGGCACTACTGCGTCATCTATGTGATCTACATCACAAGGTGTCACTTTCCAAGCTCCAATATTGCCGACAAGAAGTGACCTACTTAGGTCATCTCTTATCGAAGGAGGGAAGGAAACTGACCCCAGAAAGAATTCAGGCAATAGCGAAATTAAATGTGCCAAGAACGCAGAGAGAAGTACGCGCTTTCTTGGGCATTACATCGTACTGCAGACAGTGGATCCCAAATTTTTCGTTATTAGCCAAACCCTTATTGGCACTAACGTGTACAAATACACCCAATCCCATTCCTTGGTCCGATGAGTGTCAGAAAAGCTTTCTCGAATTACGCACAGCATTATGTTCGGCCCCTGTGTTAGGTAACCCCAACTACAGTAAACCTTTCACATTATATGTCCACGAGAAGGAGGGTTGTGCATTGTCTGTGCTGACTCAGTTATACGGAGATAGACAACGGCCATGCGCCTATTTTTCGTCAACTTTGGATCCGGTAGCACGAGCATTGCCAAGTTGTCTAAAGGCCACAGCAGCAGCAGCTGTTTCTATTCGACAGTCTGCAGGTCTAGTAATGAATAATACACTTATCGTGATGGTCCCGCATGCAGTAGATACATTGTTAAATAGGACCAAGACACAGCACTTAACTAGTGCTCGACTGTCCAGTTATGAATTGACGCTACTAGCGAGCCATGTGCACATCAAAAGATGCAGTACCCTGAACATAGCCACATTGTTACCAATTGCTGAGGAATCGGATGCTTCAGAACAGCACGATTGTTTCCTCAGAACGGAGGAGGAGACCAAAGGGAGAGTTGATCTATTCGATACTCCTCTCGCCGAATGTGATGGTACATTATGGGTGGATGGGTCATGCTTTAAACTCCCAAATGGTAATGTGACTACAGCATATGCTGTCACAACTCTGCACACAATCGTCGAAACTGCGCGACTACCACATGGTTCGGCTCAAGCCGCCGAACTCGTGGCGTTGACGAGAGCATGTGTGTTATCGAAAGGAATGAAAGTGACTCTCTATACCGACAGTCAGTATGCTTTTGGAGTGGCTCACAGTTTTGGTCGATTGTGGAGAGAACGTGGGTTCCTGACTTCACATGGAGCTAAGATTCAGCATGGTCAGTTGGTGAATGAGCTTCTTGAATCACTGACGTTGCCCCTGAAAGTAGCAGTTGTAAAATGTAGTGCACACAAGAAAGTGATCGATGATGTTGGTCGTGGAAATGCATTTGCTGATGAAACTGCTAAAGAAACGGCAAAGAATGTGATGAGCCGAATGTATGTTGCGAGCCCAGAAAGATGGACTGGTGATGTTGGAATATGTGAAGACACGATAGAAAGTGTGAAGTCCATCCAAGCTGAGGCCACGGAGAAAGAGTTAAGCATGTGGAAAGAAAGTACAGGGAGAATGGATGTAAATGGTTGTTGGATTGAATCGACAGAGCAACAAAGATGGTTGTTACCCGATGCATATGTGCCTGCAGTGTTTACAATGGCTCATGGGATGGCCCATATCAGCGCGAAAGGGATTTGCGACTTGTTGGCCCCAGTGTGGAAGAATTCAGGGATTCCCAAGTGTGCAGAGAATGTTGTCAAGAATTGCATGGTATGTCTGAAACACAATCCTGGTAGGGGAACCCCAACTCCAGCTGGTCATTTTGCACCTCCTACGTATCCGTTCGAGGTTTTGCAGCTAGATTTCATACACATGGAGAGGTGCAACAACTTAAAATATGTGCTCGTGGTTGTTTGCGCCTTCTCAAGGTGGGTAGAAGCCTATCCCCTAAGGGACAATACTGCCTTGTCCACAGCGAAAGCCCTTGTGAAAGAGTTCTTCCCCAGGTTCGGAATGCCTAGAATGGTCTGGTCGGACAACGGAAGTGAATTTGTGGGTTGTGTGATGAAACGAGTGTGTGAAGGGCTAGGCATTAGTCAGAAGTTCCACGCTGCAAATCACCCCCAATCAGCTGGATTAGTGGAATGTTACAATGGCACGCTTAAACTTAAATTGGCCAAAATCCAAGCGAGCACGGGTCTTAAATGGCCCGACGCTCTACCCTTAGCACTCCTGTCCACCAGAATGACTGTGCATTCGCGAATGAAACTCAGCCCCTATGAAATAATCTTTGGTCGGCCAGCCAACATATGGGGAGTGCCTAGGCCCACGAAGTTTAGCGAGCTACAACACCCCATTTTGCTCGACTATCTGTATGAATTGACGGCTAAATTGCGTGTTTTATATCAACAGGTCCACAACACCTTGCCTCCGGTTTCCGAGACACCGGGTCACTCCATTGACCCTGGCTCCTGGGTTCTGGTCAAGAATTTCCAGAGGACAAGAAACGACCAGCCCAGATGGACCGGACCTCACCTCGTCCTCCTGTCTACAAGGTCGACTGTTAAAGTGGAGGGGAAGGCCAATTGGGTCCGCGGGATCCACTGTAAGAGAGTACCTTTCCCTCTGCCACATGACCAATGGGTCCGAACAGGAGGCACTGACTCAAAGCGCACAACTGATGAACGCGTAAAAGAAGCTAAACGCGATTGTGACAGTAAGGACATTTTTCAAGAAACTACGCCGCCATCAGAACAATTGAACTCTGTGGAACCTGAGCTACTATTCCCGGACCAGACAGCACCCGGGAAAAGACGCTATAATTTACGACCGAGAAAAACAGACTAAAAGTAAAAGTGATTTATTTTTTGATCCGAGAGAAAAACCTGTGGACTAATAAAATAATAAGTTTTTCCTTCCAAAATGCTATTTTGAAAATGCAGATTCTCCCATCTAGGTAACTTGCTTATTTTTGTTTTTTTTGAACCGCCATCCGGGTTCCGCTGCTAGGGTCGCGGTTGACTAAAGACTTTTGGGTGCAGCTGACAACAATAGGTTGCTGGTTCCAGTTGGTCGAAGGGAGCCACCCTAGACTGACGGAAGCATCCTTTAGCAGAAACAACCTACCGCCGCGGGCAGCACCTTAGAGAGGATGGAGTTTCCTGATGTGGAGAAAACTGCCAGACAAATGAACTTTAAGAAGAGACTTTTGAAAACAATGAGAAAGAAAATTTTTATGATGATGTGTATTTTTATGATATTTAGCGTAATGGTGTTTTTGATAAGCTATGTTTTATTCTCTTCTCATATGACATTCACGCCTACTACATCGCCCATACCTCCCCCTACTGTTTCCTCTCATTCTTTCCACTCTTTGCCTGACCACGAATCAAATAGGAGATTAGAGTTCATTAATAACTCCTTCGTTCAGCTATTACACCAACACCAACTTGTAATGAACACAACCAACTGTTGGGTGTGTGGTCTCATGCCCCACACCACGGATAGAGGTATCCCCTATTTGGTCCTGCCATTTAGTCACAATGGGTCAGTATGGGCATATAGGACAATGTTCATATATGCACGAGAAATCCAACCCCTACGTTCTGTAAAAGACAACCTCAAGACTAGCGCCCTAGTGAAGGGTATAGTTGACATGATCAAGGAAGTGACTTCTTACGAAGATACCCCAGACGATGAGATACTTGCATATGTAGGTTGGAATGTGACCGGATATGGCACTACACTAAGTGAGAAACAGCAAGCCAAGAGATCGTCCCCTATCTGGATCGTACCCCATCAAGGTCACCTGTGTCTGCAAGGTATTGGTAGGAATCCCAGAGCTCAGCTAGGGAAGAGTGTCTGCGCAGAAACGTATGTTTTTGGATCTCAGACTTCCCCTGCCTTTTTAGCCGCAAAAGGTACTTATTTCATCTGCCACGATAGAGCCTATACATGGTTGCCCCCTGACTTCTCGGGCTCATGTTTTGTTTCATTCCTGTTACCTCCCACCTACACAGCAGCGGCGGATTACCATCGGACAAGGGTAGTTAGAGGTGTTTTGAGTAAAGAAGACACTGCGGGTCAAGAATTTGGTGACTTTGCGATGGGTATTCTGCCGTTCTGGGGAGCCATGGTTAACAGCAGAAACATAAGGCAATTAACAAGGGTAGTTGAATCCACCGTGATTGAGACTGCCGGTGCCCTTAGTAACCTGACTGCTGAGCTCCAGTCGGATCGACTGATGACCCTTCAGAACCGGGTCGCTTTGGATGTAATACTTGCGGATTGATCCAGTCCAGTTGTTGCATCTTTATTCCAGATAATGCTCCAACAGTATACAGGGCCATCTCCAAACTACATAAGATTTCCGAATCTATCCATGTGGACAAAGGAGATTGGTCATTAATGGGATGGTTCTGGGGACTGATATCTGCCTGGGGATGGAAAATTCTGATGGTCATTGGGATGGTCTTAGCCATTCTCTTCCTGTTCTGTCTATGCATACAGTGTGCTCCTACAATATGTGGCCTCTGTGCTACATCATGTGTAAGGAAGCCTGTGTCAAGACACGAACTCAGCACTAGAATGATGTTGCAGCAACACCTCAATGACTTTAGGAATATAGATCTGGACTCAGATTAACATAAGGATAGATTAATTGCCTATGTAAGGGCAAAAGGAGGGTCTGTGGTTCTGAAAAATATGGATCCGTAATAGTCCCGGACTCGAGAATAAAAACTTCGTCGACATAGGACGAATTTGGTATCAAAAGACCGGAAATGACGAGTACATCAAGCACATGTATTTTCAGTATATTCGAGTGACAATTGCACCTCGAAATCGTCATTTCCCTTCTGAACCCTTAGTTGCATGTTGCCCTCTACATAGGCCTTAATCCAGTCGAATTTGATTCCACAAGGACACATACTCCTTAATCGACTTCTTCCTGATCCCAGTACAAGTTAGAACCATTGCCCCAGGCCGAGCTCGTTAGGTCAGTTCCCTCCCAGTGGCCAAGCAAGATAGTATCTAGGCCCAACCGGCCATAAAACCATTTCAGCACGCACACCTGCCATATCTCGCTCACATCTTTCTCCACTCCTTTTCCTCACTTACTTTATGGTGGGGAGGTGACCAGTTTTATTAGGGGTCCAGCGATATCTGATGAAATGTTGGGCCTTGCCGGATGATTTGTTATGGGCAGCACGACGTGAAATATGTACATGTCATCATGACTCTGCTTTTCTTTTTGTAATCAGTAACCATAAAAGAAATACCGCGCACCCAAGGAATGTTTCGCCAAAGGGTGAATATTAGGTATAAGAAGAGAAGCCTGACTTCATGAAAGTGTGCAGTCTCCTGAATATACTTGTATCGTACTTCTAGGACCCTGTCACCTTGGTTGCAGCCAATAAACTAATCTTTGACTTCACCTAGAAGACTCTGAAGTTTCTGTGGGTCTGACTCAGGAGAACCCGAGGTCTTTGGTGTGTTGATCCCCTGGCACCGCTGGGTTACCGGTTCGGTACCGGTTCCCAAAAACCCAGTACCTCAGATGGAACAATATAAATCCTCTTGTAAGCCAGTCCTTTTTGAAGTCTCTTAGAGACAGCCCAGTTTTTACCTCATACATGTCTCTCCTGCAAAATTAATTATTTATGCAGACTCTGCTGCATCAAACGTCCCCCTAAAACTGTAAAAACGGTCTCTTCTGCTGCAGGCTGAGATTGGTGTATGAGTGCTAATATCCTGGCGCTCCATCTATTAAGATCTGAAACTTTTCTACTTTATAAATCCCACATATATAAAACAGTATACTGTGGACCATTGATTCCGAGCCGGCTCATCCGCTAAGGCGGAGGATCGTCGCCCAACTATTTTGTTTTAGCAGTATAAGAAAAAATAAAATGATAGTAACTCTGTTATTAACATTTTATTTTTTCCTTTTTAGTGCACGGCAGTTAAGTTTTGCAAGGCGGGGCGGGGCTGACAGAGCAGCTGAGAAGTGGCTTGCCCCCACTCCTAAGTGCACATGACTGTTTGGCCGTCCCTCTCGGGCCGACCATTACAGTCATGCGCACTTTCCCTCTTCTCCACCCAGACTTCATTACAGACTGGATGGAGAATATGCCCAGGCCCCCATGCCCCATCTGAACGCCGATCCATGGCGCTCAGACCAATCTCAACGCTGCATTGACACAGGGGAGCCTGGGTGCTTCCAGGCTGCTTCTTCTTCCTGCCGGCAGGAGCAGGAGAGACCCAACCAGGAGGAGCAGCAAGGAGGACGCGGCAAGCAGGTAGGTTGAATTTTTTTAAATTTCACTTCACCCCCACCGCCACACTACCACCCCTCCACCCCCGATCAGTGTCGGCTGCCGCTAAATTGATGAGGCATTGCCATCAGCCTTTATCAGTGGCCACTGTAGAAGTTTCTGGCTCCCCTTGCAAGCAGCAGCATTTGTTTTTTGCAGTTTGATATAGCGCAAACTCGAGCAGAAGGTATTGGAGTGTGTTACATGAGTACTAGTTACATTACACAAGGACACGTTCCTTTTATTTATTTTTTGTTAGGCACGGGGAGATTAAGTGATTTGCTGAGAATCACAAGATGTTGAGCGGACGCCAGACTCAAACCTGGTTTCAACAGCTCCAAGGTTTCCAGCTGTGACCGTTACGCCAAACCTATTTATGGCAGCTCGAGTATCCATGAATACTGATCCCTTTTAACATTTCCTTCAGGCAGGTACAGTAGATAATGCTTTCTGGTTTCGTCCAATTCAGGATTGACTTTGACAGCATTGTTTATTCGATCCTAATATCCATCATTTTAGGCCTGCTCCGGCACATTCCTAGCAAAAAATCGAGCTATTACAGTACAAACTTTTCGCAGGTCGCCAGTTTACAAACAAATATGCATTTAAAATTCTATGCTCCTTGACTCGTGTCTCTAAGAGAAATATTTGAAAATACTCTACTTCATGCTTCCCCCAGTTGGTCTACTGGCAGGGCGAGACTGGGGACTCAAAGCAGCCCTGGGAAAGTGTATCAGACCAGCCCCCGTGCGGTGCATAGCGAGGGCAGCGAGTGAGTCTGACCACTGCAAGTTCGTTTGGGGGCTTCTCCCCTCCAAAACAATTTAGGGAAAAATGTCTCATTCTAAAACTCATTCTTCATTATATATTCAATTGTATTAGATTTGAAGGCATAATAAATGTATGACTTTAGAGCGCACCAGAATATAATAATCTTTGTTGGGGCTCTTCAATGATTCTCTAACTCTCACCCTCCAATAGTGCCTCTCACCTCTCCATAACCCCTCTTTCACATGTATTTCATTTGTTTTATAGCGCCACTCATACCAGTGTAGGGTGTCGGAGCACTGTAAATCACACACAAATACAGAGACAATGAATCATACCTGTGTAAATCAGTGTATAGAAAATGTTACACAAAACAAAGATGACAACACGGTTTCATGTCATCCATACTGGTAGGTATTTTTTAAGAGTACATGGTGTGGAGAAGCACAAACCCAGGATTAGAACATAACACAGCGTTTAGAGTTAGCCTTACTAATAAGAAATCATTTGTACCCAAATTGAACCTTTCTTAGCAACATTAGGATAATGAAAGACTAGAAAAAAATATAACTTTCTTACCTGTACCATGTAGTTTGCAAGGGACTTCATAGCTCAGTGTGCTATATTATGAATGAAACTTATGAACAGCACAGTAACAAAATGGTCTCTGTGATGGGAGCAGAAACCCACTAAGCCATGCACATAAAATACTACTCTGTGATCTGCAGGGTACACACCCTTTGCAGCAAATATATTAACCCTCTGTGCTACCTTCAATGAGTCAAAACTGCAATTAGGCAAAACACTGATCTCTCCAGCAGGTGCATTAATCACCAGAGCTATCTTGATACTTTCATTGATGTCTGAAAATTGTTGGATATAAAAGGAGCTCTGCAGCAGGTGATTTCAAAACTACTGCCTTGCTACAAAAACAGCCCCCATTAACAAAACCGGGCCCCCAACCTCCTAGGGAAGCGCCTGATGCCTGGTATGGCCGATCCGGGTACAGTGCTTAATATGTAAAAGAGTGAGTGGCGGTGCCTGGAGCACGGCTTAGAAGCTCACGGCCTGTGCATTTAAATATAGGCTGGAATTTTTCATTTCACCATATGCTTTTTAATCCACTACCATACACTCCCTGCCCTTTATCTCATTCTTCATTCAATCAATCGGGGTTGGTAAAGCGCAACTGTTCACCTGTGAGGGTCTCAAGGCACTGGGGGGAAGGGAGTGGCTTAGTTAAGTGCTGAGGTCATCTGAAGAGCCAGGTCTTGAAAGCTTCCTGCTTTCTTCCTTTGTGACGGTGTTGACATCTTTCTCTTCCTCTGTCTTCCTGATCTGTGTGTTTTCCCTCTTCTGCTCTCTGTGAGAAATTGCTTAATTTCCACTGCACATGAATCTCAGTTAGTACCTCTTCCAGAATACCCTCCTTCAGAAAAACCTCTTGAAAAAATGTAAGCACCTTTAACTTCAAACAATTGTCACAAATGATCAAACAGCAACATCAAATACCCTATCTGCAAAGGTAACACCATGAATTGCCCTACAAAATCACACCAATTCTCTGCCACACTCTTCTTGACCATACTACTGGATTTTATTCCAGGAATATACTGACCAAGCACTTATCACAAGGATCACTTCCCATAAACTCCTTTATCAATCTTGAAACATCCCCGTCTAGGCCAGGCCACCAAAAACCATTTCTAATTTTCCTGTTGGTGATGTTGATTCTGAGATGGGCAGTAGACGCAGCTTCTGTTTTTTTCAGTATTATAACAGAGGGATCTACTTCTCATCTATCACTGGGGATAGTTGAATTGAACTGAATATTGCACTTATAAAGCATGCTGCCACTCCCAAAGGAGCATCCTGGTGCTAAGCGACCACGAGTGTGGCTGTGTGTGCTGTCAATCTTGTTGAGTCCATCGAGAAGAAAAAGACGTGCATCAGAGAATTAGTGAGTAGCAAAGATCATCTGAAATACCAAAAAGCCAGGCCTTTAGCTGCCTTTTAAACATCCTTTTGGCTTCAATGAATCTCAGCCCCCTAGTGAGTAAGTTATGGGTCCTTGAAACCAAGAAGGTTTACCTCCTATAGTTGTAAGTCTGAATGTGGGGGGTTTGAGCAGATTAGCTTGCGATGACCTAAGAGGCTGTCTAGTCAAATAATGGGTGACTCTGCAAATTAAGGGCCTTATTTATGAGGCCCCGCGTCACTTTTACGCTGCTGGTGCATCACTTTTTGTGACGCACCAGCAGCGTAAAAAATGTGCACGAAATTTACAAAGTGACGCATCAAGGTAGATGAGTCACTTTGTAAACACCTGCGCCACATTATACCTACGCCAAGTATAATGTATGCAAGAGGGCGTTCTGACGCAAGAAAAGGCATAGAAGTGACGCCTCTTCTAGGACGCAAATGTGTCAATTTCTTACGCCTGCCTCACAGCAGGCGTAAAACTGACGCAGGCCCTTTCACATGGGGCTTGCCCCATGTGAAAGGACACATTGCAGGAGTTGCGTCACTTTTGTGACACACTCCAGTAATGCGTCACTTTTACGCCATGTAGATACGTCACAAATACTGACATATCTGTAACTCCTTGCGCAATGATGCGTCATATTGTAAATATGACGCATCATTGGTGTCGCAAGGAGGGCGCAATGAAACGTGACGAATCGCTGTTTTGAAGCAGCGATGCGTCACTTTTCATAAATGAGGCCCTAATTTTGGCCTCAGTCCTCTGAAAGCTTTAAAGGCGAATAAAATAATTTTGAAAAGAACCCTTTATCCACTGGCAGCCAGTGTAGTGCTGTCAGGACTACTGATGCAGAGGAGCGGTGAGGAAGTTTAAGTACCAGTCTGGCCGCAGAGTCTTGCACCACATTTAGGGGCATATTATCAAGGGATTTATCTCTGCTTTTTTGGCTTTAAAAGCCAAGAAAGCAGAGATAAAATTATCTCCCTATCAGCAACAGGGTGCTAACACGCAAATTTGCATGTTAGCACCCTTTTTCTCTAAGCTTCCCCTTGCATCTCTAATGAGATGCAAAGGGGGCGTTCCAGAAAAAAATAATAGGAGAAATGTTGTTAAGCGACATTTCTCCTATTATCAAGGATTCCGCTAACCCGGTTAGTGCTAAAAAAAGCAGTGCTAACCGCGGTTAGCACTGCTTTTTTTACACCTGCTATTTTCCTGACTTAGCCATGATATCCTATGGAAGGTGGATATCATGGCTAAGTTTGTGAGCCCCTATCATCAAGCTAACTCCAAACTTCGAGAGATTATCGTTGGTTTTCCAGTGATAATCTCTCATTTGGCAGTTAGCGTGAGGATTTTTATCACCTCTGAGATAAACCTTGCTAATAGCAAGTTATCTCTGCGATAATTTCCGGCGATGCTTAGCGTTAAAAAATTCGTTGCAAAGCCTCGTTAGCTTTAAATATCGCTAATCGTTGGTAATATGCCCCTGAGTTTCTGCAGGGTTTGTTTTGAAGAACCTCCGTACAGGCTGCTGCAATAAATAGTCCAGTCTAGGGGCTTTCAAGGCAAAAGCTACTGTTTTTGTAGCCGATAATGTGAGATATTCAAAAAAACATTTCAGTGCTTTTATAAGACTGAAACATGTTCCAACTACAGCTATAGCTTGTGAGCGAAATGACAGAGTAGCGTCAAATTTTACACCGAGGTTCTTCACGCCCTCAATTGAAGGAGGAGAAGTAGCGTTGGGCCACCATGGTGCCAGGTCAAAGGTTTTATCTGCAACTTCTTTGCAGGCTGACTCTGTGAAATGTCTTGGACAGAATCTGGACTACCATGGGTGTAAAATGTTCGCCTCCCTTTTCTGTGTTTTTGCTCAGAACAGGAAGTAGTGAAATTGGACAGAGGTTTGAAAGGGCTGTAGGGTCAGCTAGTTGCTTTTTCTGTTGTGATTAACCACTGCTAATTTCAAATCGAGTGGGACTACGGCTATGCCAGTGAAGAATTCACAATTTCATTATTCACTGGATTTACACAGTCTACAACTGTATGGAGTTCAGTGGGAAGGCAAGGATCATATGGAGACTGATTTGCAGGATACAGTCCTGTGCCAAGACTGCAATAGAGTAGCAGTCTGAAAAGCTGTCAATACTAGTCCTGTCAGGGTATGGTTTCCTATTTAGACATCATCCAGAGGGGGGGGGGAATGCTGAACTCACGCTTGATAATCGTAGAAAAATTTGGATATTATGTGGAATATCCCTAGTCATTTCTGTTTGTTACAGGAATGATTTAGTGGTGTTAAAAATCATTTTTGATTCTATTGAGCTTCGTCAATTTGGGCAGAAAATAGGTCTTTTTTGCAATCTTGATGTGACTCTGGTTTTCAGGGCCCTTCTATATTGCAATAGGTCTTCTTCGCTGTAGACTCTCCGCCATTTACGTTCATGCTGTTTACATCTAAGGCGGTATTCTGCTATGGTCTGTGAGTACCATAGGACTGACGGCTGAGACTTCAGTTTTTTCTTGGAGGGGTTTATCAGAGCTACTCCATTAATGCCATGGCAGATCTAGTTTGTAAAGACTGAGACATCTTCTTCCACTTTACCTGACAAAGAAGGGGTGGAGGAATACAAAGCCCAGTCAGGGTTGGACCTCTTAGTAATTTACCCCATAGTTGAGAGGGTTGGGGGCCTGTCACTGATGAAGAGGAGTGAGAGTTCCCTGACTCAGGATGAATTTTAAGTGCTATCAACATATGGGTGTACAGTCATAATATCGAGTCAATTATTTCGACTGGACAGAATATCGAGTAAAAAATATAGAATGGACATAATATCGACTAGACATAATATAGACAACAAAAATATCGACTAGAGAAAATTAATATCGAATAGAATGGACATAATATCGAATCAAAAATATAGAATGGACATAATATCGACTGGACATAATATAGACAACAAAAATATCGAATTTAAGGTAAGTTAATAATAATTTTTATTTTTTGTGTAATATAAGTCTGTAGCGGGTTGTGGGTTTAAGGGGAATAGGGTGGGAAGTAATTTAATTCTAATTAATTAAATATGTTAATTTATTTATTGATATATATTTAGAATTAATTGTTAATTAATTATTAATTGGTAATTAATTAAAATATAATTGGTAATTAATTATAATTGATTAATTGATAAATATTTTAATTTTAGTAATTTATTTTCTGTAGCGGGTTGTGGGTTTATAGGGGAATAGGGTGGGAAGTTATTTAATTATAATTAATTAAATATGTTAATTTATTTATTGATAATAATTTAGAATTAATTGTTAATTAATTATTAATTGGTAATTAATTAAAATATAATTGGTAATTAATTATAATTGATTAATTGATAAATATTTTAATTTTAGTAATTTATTTTCTGTAGCGGGTTGTGGGTTTATAGGGGAATAGGGTGGGAAGTAATTTAATTATAATTAATTAAATATGTTAATTTATTTATTGATATTTTTTAAAAATTAATTGTTAATTAATTATTAATTGGTAATTAATTAAAATATAATTGGTAATTAATTATAATTGATTAATTGATAAATATTTTAATTTTAGGGTTCAGGGTCAGTTTTCAGTTTTTGGGTAAAGGGGTATTTTTAGGGTTCAGGGTCAGTTTTCAGTTTTTGGGTAAAGGGGTATTTTTAGGGTTCAGGGTCAGTTTTCAGTTTTTGGGGTAAAGGGGTATTTTTAGGGTTCAGGGTCAGTTTTCAGTTTGTAGGTAAAGGGGTATTTTTAGGGTTCAGGGTCAGTTTTCAGTTTTTGGGTAAAGGGGTATTTTTAGGGTTCAGGGTCAGTTTTCAGTTTTTGGGTAAAGGGGTATTTTTAGGGTTCAGGGTCAGTTTTCAGTTTTTGGGTAAAGGGGTATTTTTAGGGTTCAGGGTCAGTTTTCAGTTTTTGGGGTAAAGGGGTATTTTTAGGGTTCAGGGTCAGTTTTCAGTTTGTAGGTAAAGGGGTATTTTTAGGGTTCAGGGTCAGTTTTCAGTTTTTGGGTAAAGGGGTATTTTTAGGGTTCAGGGTCAGTTTTCAGTTTTTGGGGTAAAGGGGTATTTTTAGGGTTCAGGGTCAGTTTTCAGTTTGTAGGTAAAGGGGTATTTTTAGGGTTCAGGGTCAGTTTTCAGTTTTTGGGTAAAGGGGTATTTTTAGGGTTCAGGGTCAGTTTTCAGTTTATGGGTAAAGGGGTATTTTTAGGGTTCAGGGTCAGTTTTGGGTTTTTGGGGTACAGGGGTACTTTGTAAAAATAAAGTAAAATTACATTTAAATTACATTTATTTAATAAAATTAAATTATATTAAATTATATTATAATATTTTTTATTAATTTATATTCAAAAAATTATTATATACTTACCAATACTTATGTTGTAATGGTATGCGTTGTAAAGGTATATGCGTTGTAAAATCTTGCGTTGTAAATGTATGCGTTGTAAAAGTTTTTGCGTTGTAAAAGTTTTGTTGTAATGGTAGGCGTTGTAAAAGTATGCGTTGTAACGTCATACATCCCTGGAGTGGGAATAGTAATTTTAACCTCTACGCTATCCAGCGCTTTCCCTACTGTTGCACCCACTGGAGTGGGAGTAGTAAATTTTACCTCTACGCTATCCAACACTTTTGCTAATGTTGAACTCACTATAGTTGTAACAATAAATTTTAAACATTTTCTAAAATGTTATATATGTTTATTTAATAATATGTTTAAATATATATATATATATATATATATATATATATATATATATATATATATATATATATATGTGTGTGTGTAATTTTTGGTGATATATTTTTTTAATTATATAAATTATTTATTAAAATTATATTTTTTTAATAATTATTTCTAAGTTTATATTAAATATATGTATTACTATATTAGTTTTAACTTAATTTTAAGACATTTTAAAAAATCGATATTTTGACAGTCTATATTTTTGTAAGTCGATATTTTGGAGTCGATATTTTGGTACTTACCTGTTTGAAGATAGGGAGTCGATATTTTGTCAATCGATATTTTTGACTCGATATTTGTGTATCTCGATATTTGTGTCGTCGATATTATGTCAGTGATCCCAACATATGGTCAGACCAAGCCTGCGTGATAAGGGGTTTCGGTTGTAAGCTGAATATAGTTTGTATAGTCTCTATCCAGGCTGTACCCAGCAGTATGTGTAGGTGAAATAACCAGTTCAGTAAGACCGAGTGAACTTAAAGTGTCTAGAAAGTTGACTACATCTGAGTCTTTATGTTACATCCAGAGAAGACAGGTGCAACAAAGTAAGTTAGTCCAGTGGGTCGCTCACTACTTATCCTACCAGCGTGTAGCCCCGATGCGTTGTGGTCCTTGTAGTCAGCATCAGCGGGTGCGCCTCTGCCTGGGTCTTCAGAAAAAATCAGTCGCGTTGGCCATCCCTGGACACCGGTGTTTCGAGGTTGTTGCCTCTCGTCAGCAGGGAGTAGGAAAGTGTGAACAAAGTAAGTTAAAAGGAAATTTATTATCAGGAATAAGTACAGCACCCAAACTGCCAGAGTATCATTCTGTCAAGCTCCAGTCTTCAATTGACCAGCAGGAGCTCAAACATTCCAACATTGCTTAGCAACTAGAACATAGTTAGCAAATACATAAAGCAATACTTATTGAAACACATAATGATTACAATAACTAAACTAGAAATAAATAAACTACATCATAGGATATAACACACCTCCTCTCCTGTAAGAACAAAACACAATTAAGTCACATAGTCATTAAGATACTTAGGAGTAGCTTTCAACCTGGAACTAACTCTAATGGAAGAGTCATTTGAAATAAGCTCAGAACAACCTGAAACATCATTAAGAACTGTTAAATCATTATTCTCTGATAATGCACACCCTGTAGGACAAATTAGATCATTTGAACCTGAACCATAAAAACCCTCATCAGAGTGCAACATTACATCAGATTCGATTGAAGTTCCCATCCTGCCATTTGCCACTCTAGCAACACGACTGTTGCTCCACCATTTCCCACCTGAAACCATGACAGAATGTTTACTAATTTTAACAATGGTGGTCTCAGGATAAAATCTTGACCCTTTAACTTTACATGGTCTCCTTATTCTAACTTTATCCCCAACACTGAACCATTCTTTCTTCACATGTTTACTCTCATCATATCTGATTTTAGACTGAGTTTGAGATTTTTCTACTCTGTTTCTGACTTGATCCAAATTGAGTGTATTTCCTTCACACCTGGTTTTACTGACCACCCATTCAGGAGACAATTCATTGGAAGATTCTCTCCCTCGCAACATGGCAAACGGAGTGACTCCCGTTGTGGAGTGAGGAGTGTTATTATATGACCACACTCTACCACTCACCACATCTTGTACCAGTTGACCTGAGGAAATGGCTAATTGCACTGAATCTTTTAAAATGCGATTCACCCTTTCCACTAAACCATTAGCCTGAGGGCTATATAAAGCAGTGGTCAGATGTTTGATTCCAAGATTACTTAAAAAATCCATCATGTTGTGTGAGACAAATTGCACACCATTGTCTGAAATAAGGTAACCAGGGACACCCTCAGACCTAAACAGTTTTGTCAAAAATGTGATTCCATTTTCAGTATTGGGATCCCTCATGAACTTGAAAGACACCCATTTAGAGTGGTAATCCACAACAGTTAAGATAAACCTAAAACCTTGGTTCAAACCACCAACTGGTCCCACAAAGTCTATGCCAAGTTTTTCCCAGGGATTTTTTGGAAACTTAACTGGAGATAAAGGAGAATTAGCTGTGCGTAAAGATTTTTCAGCATGAGAGCACTCAATGCAATTATTCAATAATGTTTCAACAGAAATATCCATGCCCGGCCACCAGTAATGCAACCGTAGTCTTTTCTTTGTACTAGTAATTCCTCCATGCCCCTTGTGAGCCAAAGCAATCTCCTTATCTCTAATGGACATAGGAGGAATAAGTAAGAATCCCCTCATGACAAGATTTTCTTCAAGACTCAATTCATCCTTAATTTTAGAAAAAGGAATAATTTCTTTGTCCATTTGACCCTCTCTTGGCCACCCATCAGATACAAATTTCTTCAAAAGTATTTGAGAATAATCATTTTCCGAAGCTTGTAACCAATCAGATTTAGAGATGACCCCTCCCGTTAACTTTAGACCTTCAACCAAGCTTACTATGATTTCTTTATCATCAAGAATGATATTACCTTCTGAAACATTTAAAGGACACCTCGATAAAAAATCTGCTTTAAAGTTTTTTCCTCCAGGAATATGTCTCATTACGAAATTGAAATCATATAATTTAGAGAATAGGCGAACCAATCTAGGACTGGCGTTTCTTAGTCCTTTATCATTCCAAATAAAGATAAGAGGTTTGTGATCAGAAATAAGTATAAACTCTCTGCCTCATACATAAGTAGAAAAGTGTTTAACACCCCATACACAAGCTAGTGCTTCTTTCTCTATAGTACTGTAGTTTTTTTCTGAGGAAGAAAGCTGTCTAGACGCAAAAGCAACAATATTTTCATTGCCATTATCCATTTGACTAAGTATGGCACCCAGTCCAGTGTTACTGGCATCTACAGTAATGTAGGAAGGAAGAGCTTCATTAAAAGGTTTAAGTGCAGGAGCACTTATGATCAAATCTTTTAATTTTTCAAAGGCTGTATTTTGTTCATTTTCCCACACAAATTTAACTTTGTTCCTTGTTAAAAGTCTTAAAGGTTCACTGACAAGGGCAAAGTTCTGTACAAACCTTGAATAAAATTCGCTCAACCCTAAAAATGACCTCAATTGATCCTTGTTGGAGGGTTGAGCACACTCACGAATGGCCTTAAATAGATCTTGTTTAGAACTGATGCCTTCCTGTGAAATAACATGACCTAAATATTCCACCTGATCAAGTAGAAATTTGCATTTTTGTTTCTTGACGGTCATGCCATGTTTATTCAAAATTCCTAAAACCTGATCCAACTTGACAAGATGTTCTTGCACAGTATTAGTGGAAATTAATATATCGTCCTGGTAAGCCAGCACATCCTTAACATTACCAAAAAGTTGGAACATCAATTTTTGAAAAACTGAGGCCGCTGAGGCCAGACCAAAAGGTAGTCTTAAAAATCTAAAAGGACCAAATGAAGTATTAAAAGCAGTTAGATCCCTAGACTCATCATTCAGCTCAATTTGATGGTACGCGGCTCTTAAATCTATTGTTGAAAAAACTTTCGTACCCTTAAGTTGAGCAAGCATGTCTTCAATTCGAGGCAAGGGAAAACAGTCAATCTGAATATTCTTGTTTAGCGATCTGAGATCAATGCAGAGCCTAATTTCGTCACAATTCTTTTTAAGAGCGACGACAATTGGAGAAAGCCATAAGGAAGTATTGATCTGTTCAATCACACCTTCGTTGCATGACTGATCAAGATGACTTTTCAGTCTATCTCTAATACTTAGAGGAACGTGTCTAACCTTATGAATTATGGGAATGGCATCCGGTTTTAATATTATTTTATGTTCAAATCCTTTGACTGAACCCAATTTGTCCGAAAAGACACCCTGATATTTATTAATAATGGTGTCTAGCGAAGAGGGATCAATGGTTATGGAATTAATACTCTCAGAACGATCTAAAGAAATGGGATTATCGGTACCAGCTCTTAATATTATTTTAAATTTTCCTTGGTCCTTCCAACCTAAAATATTATAATCTTTTTTAGCAATATAAACCTTAGAGTCAAATGTTCTATCTTCAAAAGTGAGATTATCAACAAAATACCCCATCATTTCAATTTCATGCCCATTGAAAGCCACTGTATGTATATCAGGCGATATTAAATCAACCCCTGACCATTCTTTAAAAAAAAATACATCTGAAAGTATGGTAACCGGAGATCCAGAATCACTGGATCACCACTATCTGAATCTTGTTGTGAACTAATCATATCAACAGATAGCAATATTTTCTTTACAGAATTTTCTACTCTCATCAAATTCACTACACTGGAGTTGTCAGTTTCAACATACATAGTTTTAGATTTAAATTTACAAACTGAAGTAAAATGTCCAATTTTATTACAATTGGTACATTGCTTCTTTAAAGCTGGACAAGTAGGAGAATTAGCAAGATGAGATTTAGAACCACATCTAAAACATTGAAAAGACTTGTCAGACTTTTTCCATTCACTTTTGTTAAAAGTTTTTTCCTTTTCTCGAAGTATAGTAGATTGTGATGTTTATTGTGACACCTTGTTAACTGTTTCGGAAATAGTAGGTTTATTATTGCCAAGTTCTTTAGAAGCTGAGACTGACCTTTCAATACCTCTTGCTATTTCTAAAGTCTCAATGAGTGAAGAATTCCTACAACAGAGGATTCTCTTTTGAACTTCATTAGAGTGGCAATTAACAACTAATTGGTCTCTCAAGTATTGATCAATAGGACCTTCAAATTCGCAAAAAGCAGCTAACACCCTTAATTCTGCCAAGAATGTGTCAATATTCTCATGTTCTCTTTGTTTTCGAGTATAAAATATGTGTCTTTCAACAATAATGCTTGGTTCATCTTTGAAGTGTTTTTCCAATCTAAGCACTGCCTTAGTATATTCATTCCAATCATCAGAGGGTGGGCGAATAATTTTGGGTTGATGATCAAAAATCCTCTGACCCTCTGCACCTAAAGCATTATATAACAAAGCATTTTTCCGAAGAGAAGGAAATTTAACACCGTCAATAGCTATGATATAACTGTTGAAAGATTTATACCACTGAGGCCATTTTATTTTAGGAGAACAAGGTTCTGCCAGAAAAGGAGGAGGGAGGATGGCTGTTTGAATTGCCATGACAATTAAGTTTCTTTTAAAGATAATGTAAAAGAAAACAATAATCAACTTTAAAGTACTGTAGCTGAGTAACAGTGTAAAACCAGCAGTAATAAATGAAAATAAATACAGCTTAATGTAAAATATCAAATGCAATAAGTTATTGAATAATAATCAGTTACAAATATTAATTCTTAAAATTTTACTTAGCTGTGCCAATCAGCGTGATGAAAGGCACCATGACTTGTGTAGAAACATACCCAAAATTGTTGCAGCTGTGCGCATCAGCGAAGAAAATGCGCAAAGGAATAAAATAGAGATGAAACACTAATATTTTCTCTTTAAAATATGACTTTGCAAGCTGTGCGCGTCAGCGTATAATGCAGACGAACAGGAAACTCGAGTTGATAGCCATTGCCAGGATACCAACAAAATGGCCGCCACGTCACGTCACGTTGCGTGATGATACACAGAGAGGTGATGACGCTGGCAGACACCGTAACGTGGACGTAGAACGATGCAAGGAAAAGGAATGGCTGCGAGGGAATGATGAAAACTAGACAACGAAGAATCCAAACGAGCTGGTTGAAGGAGGACGTCAGGAGATTCCAAACAGAGCCAGTAAGCGTTTCAGCGATAATTTAAATGTCGCACTGAGTTTCTTCAAGTCAGGCTAATTTTCTTGAAAAATTTGAGTATAACATTAAATTGAAGAGAAAATAACTCAATGTTATGCAGATTATACGTAATAGAAGCAATAAATGACAGTTTTTGAGGAAAGCTGCAAGAACTGGGTGCAGAACAAGCCACTAATCAAAAGAGGCGAAATAAGTGAAAAAAAACTCTTGAGGATAAGTCATTAATTTTAAGAAGAGCTATTTCTATGAGCCTGCATCGAAATAATTTGGAAAAATTAAATAAGCAAAAATTCCAATAGGGTTTATTTAAAAGTAATTTAAAAAAAAAAAAATTATAATATGTAGCGAAGCTCCCAATAGAGAATAGATAAATAAATTGACTTATCTTAGTTAGTCCAGTCTTAGAGAAAAACGATCTGAAGCAGTTTCCATGAAATAACTGTTGAAGAGAAGGCACTGTAGTCTGGCAGTTGATCAATAAATCTTGAAAGTATTCAAAATAGTAGGATGTGGGTTCAAAGAGTGCTGTCTTGACCACCTCGTCGCCAAATTTATGTTACATCCAGAGAAGACAGGTGCAACAAAGTAAGTTAAAATGAGATTTATTCTCAGGAATAAGTACAGCACCCAAACTGCCAGAGTGTCATTCTGTCAAGCTCCAGTCTTCAATTGACCAGCAGGAGCTCAAACATTCCAACATTGCTAAGCAACTAGAACATAGTTAACAAATACATAAAGCAATACTTGTTGAAACACATAAACATTACAATAACTAAACTAGAAATAAATAAACTAAATCATAGGATATAACACTTTACTACATTCCAAATGGAGATTAAGATCTCCCAGCATTTTGAAATTCGCATAATGCAGTACCCCAGAGGCAAAGAAGATAAGGACATAAAAGGACTAAACTTCAGACAGGACCCTAGGCTTTCTGCCACTTTGATGGGGCTTAGATCAAAAGTTTGGCATTGAAAGGTATCTCAGAAGATTCTACCAAGGCCTCCCCCATGGGCTTCTAATCTATCTTGTCTGGATATGCCGTATCCCTGTGTAAGCACATTTACATGACAGGGTTACACCACACCATAAGCCATTATTCAGTGATAAACAAAAAGTCTAGCCCAGGGTCCATGAGTAACTCAGTCAATCAGTCAGCCATTTCCACTTTATTCACTAATAAAAATCATAAAAGTACACTGCAAACATCTTATACGACAACAATAAATCCTATACAAAAATCGTAACAAGATAATCTTAGATACCATAAGAATTTCAGCATCTAAACTGTCCTCCGCCTTTTTGTTGTTTTGGAATAAGCATATACAAAAGTTCATTGAAGAAAACTTTTCTGACGCACAGAGAGTCATTCTAAAAAACACTTCATCACAGTTTCATAAGAAGGATACAATTCAATAAAAAAGACATTAAGTTTAAAACACAAATCATCGAAGTGGTAAGAAAACTACAACATTTCATGACACAGTGGCCCTACTTTTCCTTTCCCTAACAGACGCAACTAAAAAACTGGCAATATTAAAACTCTCCCAAGTATTATTCAGCATCTGTAAATAGACTAGGCAGGCCTTACCCGTTGGGGCTGTTTTCAGCAGAAGATAGGCTCCTATCTTGGGTTTCTCTAGCTCTTTTGCCTCTCTTTCCATATGCATCATATTTAAAAAATGTTTTTTAACCCAAGGTAAGTCCTCTTTCCTAAGGTTATCTGGGGACTCAAAGAAATCGGGGTGCCCAAGTTTCTTTGTTAAGTTCTTTACATACCCTAACCACGCAATACTGCTAACTCTGTCCAGGGATAAACAATCTCGGGCAATCTCACGGTTCACAGCCAGTTCTGGATTAATCCGGATCGATAACCAGCTCATGAGTGGCACCAAACCTATCAAATCTGAAACAAAGCCTATGCCTAGTTCTTGATGAACAATATAAGATGAAGTTGATTGCAGGACCGAGAGCAGATTTCTAAGAAACTTGTTTTCCACGTTTTGTAGATCCTTGGTCTCCTTGTTGCCCCGTATTTCAGACCCATCTTTGGAAATTGCAACATATTTATAGCTCTATAAATATTAAGCATGGCTTTAATTGGCTTGGCCCCGAGCCTACGTGCAAAGCCGAGGACTGCTCCTGTAGATCTTGCCATAGCATGCCTTTTTGCTTTCTTCTGCGTAGCCCATGTTCCCCTCTCATCAAACAAGACCCCTAAATATGTAAAAGTTTTCACCCTTGTTATTTCGATTCTTAAAAAAAAAAATAAGTTCTTAGCTTTTTCGGTCTCAGACCCAAGGTTATTGTATGTGATTTGGAAGAAATAACGTTAAAATCCAGGTATCTTTTAAAGCCCACAAAGGAATCCAGGAGACTCTGGAGCCCCACCTGTGGAAAATGACTAAATTCGGTATACATAAGCGGCGTTCATTTATGTTCACCACAGCCACTGTTGAAAGTAGAGCGACAACCATGAAAACAGTAGCCACGCCATCTTGTCCCTTTTAGGCCCCATCGCGAAAGTAGGTGGCAGCCATTTTGTGTCACAACCTCTCTGCCCACTGCCAATAGCCTGCGCGCCTCTCCCCCTCACACCCCAGCCTTGCAAGCATTCCCCCACGCCCCGACAGCCCCCGGTTTCTCCTGCTTGGGCCGTAAGCGAACCTCTAGCGCGCCCCTGTCTCCAAGCCACATCCCGTGCTGAACCCCCTCGCTCTTTCATCTCATTCAAAGAACAGGCCCCTTTTTGATAACCTCTTCCTCCCTGCCCGATTGTCCAGCCCGATCCCAGGCCATCACCTAGCCCGACAGATGCAGTTTATTGCCCCCTACAGTAGGACCTCGCCTCACATCAAAGGAGCGGTGGTTAATCAATACCCTCACACCTCCAGATCCGACCGATCGCCCACTTTCCCGTTCCCAGCAGAATGTCCAGCTGCGCGACAACCACCACATGCTGAGGTTGAGGTGGGAACTCTACTGTAAATATGTGTGGGAACGGGGGTGAAGCGGGGATTCCGAGGATGTCTTTCCGTACATCAAGTATTGACAAGAATGTGTTTCATGTAATAAAGCAATAAACCTGTGTATAAGAGGCCAGGCCTCAAGGATGCGTTTAGAGCACCTCGAGAAGATACCCTGTTGTCTGATTTGACGTGTTCTGCTCCGTCGGAATAAACTCCTGTTTCCTGCCTTCTGTCTCCAGCGCCTGCCTCTTTGTTTGGTAATCTCGAATGGTATGAGAGGCGGCTAACGCCAGGCAAATACTGAAGGGTTCTTGGTCAAATTTGGCCCTACCTTTCGACAATTGGCGTCCCAAACGTGGGGCCCATCAGCGACGCGTGGATCCAGTGAGAGAGGTCCCAACGACAGAGTGAATGACTGCAACGATCGGGAAGTGCACCTGCCCGATAGACCCTCGTCTGGCAGCTGATCATCCGAACTTCACCGGTTCCGAGCAGACCTCTCTCGAGTGATCTACGGTCCTGACTGGGAACCATCAGGAGTGCCACAGCAATTACGGAGAATAGAGGACGATCAGGCGCTGGAAGCGGAAGACGAGAAACTGTCCATGCGGTCCGGGTAAGGTCGTGTAAACACGACGAATTGCGAATTGATTGTTTGATTGTTTGAAAATACTAGTATTACTCATTTGATTGTTTCTGAGAGATTCTCTATTTGCAAACAAGCACAGAGTCGCCATACTCTGTTTAGTCTTTGCAGATAGTGAAGGGTAGGTAACGCAGGCCTTTGCCCCCGTTGTAATCTGTCGTGCCTACCTCCCTCTCCATTTGATTGATTGTTATCCAAGCATTTACTGTTTTGGAATTGGTTCTCTTTGGATCATTCTCTATTTACAAAGAAGCACAGAGTCGCAATACTCTGTTTAGTCCTTGCGAATAGTGAAGGATAGGTAACGCAGGCTTTTGCCCCCGTTGTAATACGTCGTGCCTATTTTTATCCCTCATTTGATTGATTGTTTGACCGAACATTGATCGTTCGGAATTGGTTCTCTTTGGGTTATTCTCTATTTACAAATAAGCACAGGGTCGCCATGCTCTGTTTAGTCTTTGTGAATAGTGAAGGATAGGTAGTGCAGACTTTTGTCCCCTTTGTAACCCGTCATGCCTATCTTTGCCCCGTTTGTTGGTAGTTGGTTCAGCCCGGACCGTTTATTAGAGGTAGATCATCCGGCTCCACCGGAAGACGCCCCTAATAAAAAGGACATAAATATATATAAAAAAATTGCGGGTTAGCCGCTGTATCGTGCTAGCAAACAAAAACATAAAAATCGCTAAGAAAAACGAAAGAAATCAAACAAAATCAGTAGGCCACTGATGAGATCCTTTTTACCCCGCTAAAATAGAAGTACTAAGAATAGCCCCTTACGAGAAAAATGAAACCAGTGGGAGGAGCCAAGTTCGAAGCCGCGATGGACGCAAGGCAGCTCGACTCCTCCGTCCCCGCTGCCCAAACATGTCCGCCCCACCGCCCACCACGCCCAATAACGGTAACATGATACAGATAAAAGTTAACAGATACCTACCCCCATTCCGGAAACTCCCGAAGTGCAGCAGGTCCGCAGCTACGCCCATCCGGAAGACGAGGCCCCCGGCACGTATAGGGCGGGGCCTTGCTGGCAGCCATCGGCCGAAGAGGTCGTTGGGTGGATGGCCCGGAAGCACCACGGCCACGATGTTGTTGTACTGGCCTTCCCATTCGTCCACCCTGAGGTGGCATCCAGTGAGCCACGGGTGGGGGGGAGATGAATGCCTTGCTGATGACCCCCCCCTCTTATTGCCTGGTCCGACCATCACATATACCTGCGCCGGGAGACGGCGTGGGGTGCACTGGGAGGGAGAGGCGGCGCGAACGAGCCTCCTCCACCTCCCCAGGTGGAGGTTCCTCAGCTGCACCCCAGCGCTTCACTCGGCCAGCTGAGTTGAGCCCGCTCTTGCGGCACAGTGCCTCGCTCGGCCGGTTGAGTTTCGCCTGCTCTTGCGGCTACAGCGTCTCACCCACCATCCGGCTGAATTGCACCCGCTCTTGCGGTACAGCGACAGGCGGCTGCCACGGAGCTCACGAAATGGCGGTCGGCTCCACAGACTTGGGCCTGGCCTGCAAGGATGGCTCTGGGCAACCCTGGAACTCGGACGCTTGACTGCTAGGGCATGGGCCCCATTCCCGAAAGCGTCCCCTCAGCCTTGAAGATTCTACAAGAGTCACCGGGGCCCCCGACTCCCGCAGACTTCCGGTGGGGAGCGACTGCCATGATTGCTCGCGGAATGGCCACGACGTAGCCACGGGATGGTGGTGCTCTCATACTGACGCCAGCTTTAGTCTGAAACATCCAGAAACACTGTAGACTACCAATTCGATCAGTTCCGGTGGAGCCCCAACGTGACCCGGTAGGGAAGAACTTGCCCTCCCCTCTTTGACTGATGGTTCTTGTTGTCTGTCCCTTCTGTTGTCATATAACGGAACTTTTTTGGACTGCCGAAAGGGGTTCTGGTCCGACCGCTGGTTGGTGGAGACATTTTGACTATATTCTGGACCTGCCCGGCCTCGTCCAAAATGGCGCCGGTATAAATGAGACTCGCAACTCCTTGATGTGTACTGATTGCTCAGCCTTGATATCATGAGATATGTATGCAGTTTTGGAGCACATGGCGGGCGGGGACGGGTACTGATTGAACATTTGGACATCCCTATTGATACTAAGTTCTGATGTATTATTGATTACTGTACTATTGAAAGTTCGAATTAACGTTACTCATGGTACTTGCCCGCAAATGTATAGCTAGATAATTTCATTGTAACTGGTCCTGTCGTACCTTGATTATAAAATTAACGTCCACCGATTCCGCAACTGTTAGACACCTTAGTTCCTGCAACCTAATGGCCCGCCCGTTACGTTTTTCTACAGTGTAAATGTCCCCTCGTCATATACGATTCCAGTTTGCTCCGTGGCCGGCCCACGTGGTTGTAGGCCCGTATTTTTATGCTGACATCTTTTTCAATCAAGGTTTTAAAAGAAAAAAAAAATATGTAGAACTAGCCTCATATCAGTCACTTAGATTGGTAGGTTCTCGGATAAAGGCTACTATCTTCAAAATAAATAAAGGACAAGTAAAATGAAACAATTTTGGTTATGAAAAATTAGAAAGGCATGGTACATACGAACAATGCGAAAAGAATAGTCAAGATCTGTCGTATTTTTGCATTCCTGCAGCATAAGCAATAGGTAAAGGATCCGGATATTTAGATATATCTATGAATAGGACAATAGACCAGTTCCTCTGGGCTGCAATGCCGAGATGCAAGGTACTGCTTCCCAAAGAAGATAAGTTAGGCACGTGGTAGGTAAAAACATTTTCGTGTTTTTGCGCGCTGATGTGCTTTGTACGCTGTCACCCCCCCCCCTCTTCTCTTTCTCTGCAGGTTAATATCGGAATTTCAGCTGGAGTATGGAGAAGACCCAGAATGCACCGTGTTACACGCAGAAAGAAGAAGAATTGTATGGTATGAATGCGCGCGTGGGCCCCGATTTGTGTTGTATGAATGCTCATGTGTGGCGCACGTCTGGGTTGACGGACGAATGCTTTTTTTTTGTATGACTGAGGTATGGATCGAGCGGTTAATGGAATAAGAAAAACGAGCCCGAACATGATACCTGCATGTGAAGGACGAAAAAGAATATAGCACTTACCTTACCTACGAACGACTCTCTCCCTCTCTGCAGCTAGTGAATGGGAGAGTGGCCTACGCCAGAAACTTGAAGGGTTATTGTAGTACCTCGGACCCCAACCGATATCCCAAATGAACGCCCTAAATGACGCGCACCAGTGAGTCAACTTAATGTGCAGACTAGATGAGAAAAGTTAAGGATACCCCGGGTTGGGGTTCATCCAGAATCCCCCCTCAGCCCAGAAATTAGGGATATTGTCATGTTTTAGATTCACCCCCTCTTCTTCCATCCTCATAGAAAAGTCAGAATTGCACCATCGCACATCCGACAGACACCCCTCCTTTACCTCAACTTGGATCGTCATTTGTTAGATGTTGGAAGACCCCACCGTGAGTATAAGCACGACTGGACCAGTGTCCGACCAATTAAAAGGAGTAAGTATTTATTGAAGCGAGGTTACCAACAGAAATTGTCTGCTATTAGGAAGGAAGGAGAACGAAGAGCTCGACCCCCAAATGAATTAAATGGAGTACTGAAAATATGCAACACGCATGAAAAGGCTCTTTCGCCAAAAATAGCCCTCTGTTTTATCTTAAGTTTTCGTACTTGATGTATGTACTGTCGCACCCTATCTGGTATTTGTGTATACGTAAACTATGAATTTATGTTTTCCCTCAGCTTGTGTTTTATACGTGAAGCTGACCCGTACTGATCTATATGTGTGTGCACTGAATAGCCTATTATTGTACACGTCTCTCTCCCTCTCTCTCTCTCCCTCTTTTTATGTTGTACGTGTACTAATAGCCTATTTGGTACGCACGACGCTCTCTCCCTCTGAGGGCTCCCTCGCTCCCTTTTGAATAAATGACGACACTGTACCTCGCCGGTACGGGAATAATTGGCTTTTAGACACGACGGTGTTTGAACAAATTGACAGAAACAAAACGATCGTATTTTGCCATATTACTACCTCTCCTTTCTGTAAAATGATGAAACTTAATTGGCTGAGAAAGAAAGGACAGGTGAGACGACTGATGTCCCCTAATCTGACCCTTAAAAAGGGAACTATATGTCAGTGGCTTTTGTATTAAGTACTTTGGTAACACCACCCTCATCGTTCGGATTACCACCGCCCATTGTACAAAAATAGAATGTCCGATACGTCCCCGTTCCTCCAGAATGGTCCCAGTTCTGTACCAGCCGTCCCAGAAAATCTTAAAGACTGTAGCTATAGTCCCATGATAACAGCATTTCACATTTTTTATAAATTAACAGACCATGAAGAAACATATAGCTCAACAGGATTTGTTTTAGACAAACGCGAGTCTCTACTGAAGGAGCCGGTTTGAATTCGATAAACTATGTAATTTTTAGATATCAGACTTCTTGCCACGTTCGCAAATATAACAAGAGTAAAACGCCAGACAGACATGTTGTTTGAAAATAAAAAAATTAAAAAAAATGCTTGCCGACCTGCACTACAGCAATGATGCATGAGTTAACAACACACACCGATGTAAGGATTACTAAGCATCCACCCTATCGTGACCAATGAACGCTTCCCCAACTACTTGGGGTTGGGAGAGAAATTAAAGTGTGTAAACGTCTTCCCCTGCCAATTCTCTAAAAAAAACTGTTTTTTGTACTCATTTAAGGATAACGTGCAGTCGTCGGAGGAGAGGGGCCGGATGTGACGCACAGCCTAGCTGCAGATCGGAGAATATCTATGACCTCGACCAAGGTGGAGCCACAGAGCAAAGAGTTGCAGGACAAGGCACCGTTCTCAGCGTGGAAAGTGAAAGAAGAGCCGCCCAGAAGCCCCTGCACGTTGATGAGCTCGTGCCGAAAAGTCCCAGCCCATTGTGCCCGATTGATTGGCCCACTTGCTTGAAATTTCTGCCCTCCTTGGTCCGTTTCAGATCTGATCCCACTCCACCCTCTCTTCCCTCGGCCTTCCAAAGCACGCCCCCATCACCCCCCTTTTTTCATATGGAATTTTTGAACTTGACTCTGAGACGAAAGACAGCACAAAAGATAGAATAGGGTTTGTCATGAAGGAAGAACGGAATGTGGGTACCCCGCCTAAGGTACCTATGATAGGTTAGTTAAGGAACAGGACAAACACAGGACTGTGGTCCAAGAGCAAAGAATGGCCACACCCTGCAACGCGAGATCTGAAGGAGAGCTGGACGCATAGCTCCAACGCCGGTGCTCAACAGTGCCAACGAAAGAAGAAAAACAATGAGAGCCTACCAGTGATGGCTCGCTGTAAAAAGACACTGGACAGACGAACCCTTTTTTTGAACATTGCCACCCCTTGACTGTCCCTTGTATTAAGTTGAATTCCTCTCCCAACCATTTGTGTTGATTATCACCCAATTGAGCTTTCGAAACCTTACATCGGTCACTTTCAACTGTACTTGGATAACTAAGAAAGCGTTAACTCTGTATCATGATGATTGTAGAACACCAGTTCATGAGCATACCGTCTAGTTTTGACCCCCATGAAGTCCAGACCTCAAGAAATATACTTAATAGCCCTTATTTGGCCAGAACATTTTTGTATGACATCATGTTTGTATTCAAACGAATTTCCTACATCGTCTAAATAATATCCCCGTCTCCAAGGTCTAACATATGACACAGCTAATGTAATTTTGTATGCACTGCCTCCTCGCCTATCGCATCGACTACATGTGGTTATGTACGATTCTGTTAACATTGATAGCAGGATTATTTCCATCTGCCCGTAATGCATATGGGCTACCAAAGACCTCGATAGACAGCCCAGCCACATGCTTCCATTATTAGTATAACTAGATGTCAGCTTGTACGTCCTTACCTCAGACATAAACAGAAATGAACTAACTCATGATAAAAACTGGGGACTGTGGAAAATGACTAAATTCGGTATACATAAGCGGCGTTCATTTATGTTCACCACGGCCACTGTTGAAAGTAGAGCGACAACCATGAAAACAGTAGCCACGCCATCTTGTCCCTTTTAGGCCCCATCGCGAAAGTAGGTGGCAGCCATTTTTGTGTCACGACCTCTCTGCCCACTGCCAATAGCCTGCGCGCCTCTCCCCCTCACACCCCAACCTCGCAAGCATTCCCCCGCGCCCCGACAGCCCCCGGTTTCTCCTGCTTGGGCCATAAGCGAACCTCTAGCGCGACCCTGTCTCCAAGCCACATCCCGTGCTGAACCCCCTCGCTCTTTCATCTCATTCAAAGAACAGGCCCCCTTTTGATAACCTCTTCCTCCCTGCCCGATTGTCCAGCCCGATCCCAGGCCATCACCTAGCCCGACAGATGCAGTTTATTGCCCCCTACAGTAGGACCTCGCCTCACATCAAAGGAGCGGTGGTTAATCAATACCCTCACACCTCCAGATCCGACCGATCGCCCACTTTCCCGTTCCCAGCAGAATGTCCAGCTGCGCGACAACCACCACATGCTGAGGTTGAGGTGGGAACTCTACTGTAAATATGTGTGGGAACGGGGGTGAAGCGGGGATTCCGAGGATGTCTTTCCGTACATCAAGTATTGACAAGAATGTGTTTCATGTAATAAAGCAATAAACCTGTGTATAAGAGGCTAGGCCTCAAGGATGCGTTTAGAGCACCTCGAGAAGATACCCTGTTGTCTGATTTGACGTGTTCTGCTCCGTCGGAATAAACTCCTGTTTCCTGCCTTCTGTCTCCAGCGCCTGCCTCTTTGTTTGGTAATCTCGAATGGTATGAGAGGCGGCTAACGCCGGGCAAATACTGAAGGGTTCTTGGTCGAATTCGGCCCTACCTTTCGACACACCGCTGTGCGAGCTAATAAAACTGCATCATCTACGTATAACAGGGTGGGGATCAGCCCGTCCCCGCACTCGTGGAATGTCTTTGCAGGCTGTACACAGACAGCAGTCTAGATTATTTATATAAAGAGTAAAAAGGAGGGGAGCTAAAATGTAGCTCTGTCTTACTCCCCTTCTAATACAAATGTGCTTGGTATGATTACCCCTCTGATCATATCATACCTTGGCAGAGAGGTCCCTGTGCAAATCTGACAGGAAATTTACTATTCACAGGTCCATTCCCACTTCAATTCCTAGGACCCATAATTTCGATCTATTAACTCGGTCCAAGGCAGAAGACAGGTCCATAAAGGTCAAGTATAGGGTCCCTGTCTTAGCACCTGTGTATTTCCCCACTAATAGCTGGAGATTTAGGGATTGGTCCGTTGTACTCCTACCCTTCCTGAACCCATACTGCAGATCTGATAATACGCAATTCTCTTCTAACCATACAGTTAGTTTGCTAAGCATCACTCTCCCCAATACTTTTACAGCGGAATCAATCAATAATATGGGCCTTTAACATTGCGGAACTCCTCTCTGCCCCTTCTTAAATACAGGTATGATAATAGATTGGGACCACGCCCTCGGGAAACCATGTTGACTTGCCACATTAAAAACATGAGTTAAAATTTTAGACCAAAGTGCCACGTTCTGCTTATAAAGGTCTGCTGGGACGCCATCCGGACCAGGGGCTTTATTACTAGTCTTCTGCATTATTGCCATCTCTACTTCCTCTTCCTTAAAAAACAGACTGTGTGTACCCGTAATCAGTGTGGGGGGGCATAGAGTTCCCACATCATCCTGATTATCATATATATGTTTAAAATGAGTGAACAATTGATCCTTAGGTATATTACATTCCTGCGGGAAATTGCTGGAACCAATAAAAAAAGGTTTATTTACAATCTCCCAGAACCTAGCACTGTTCTTAAGGACGTCCACAGAAAGTAGGTCATTCCAGGCTTCTTGTTTGATTTCAGTTATACGATTTTCTAACACATGCTTTTTTCTCTTGGGGTATTTGCTTAAGGGCATTAAAAAGCTTTTGGTGGGCTGCAGTACATTCATGATCAAACCACCTCTCGCCTTTTTCGATGCAATACCCACTTGAGCATGTGAGACCTCTAGCCACCGGGTTGGAGGCTTCTTGCAGCTTAACAAATCACTAATCGCCAATACACCTGCTCCTCTAGCAAGCTTGAGGTCGAGGAGGGAGGTGGATGTGGGTGGTCTTGACCAGGAGGTGTGGGCAGAGGTGGCTTCCAGATAGTTAGCAATCTCCATTCGCTTTCGCCTAATACAATTCAAATGCTTCCTCCGAATTTGTTATTTTCATGCTCGGCTGTGGCGCATGGGGAGAGCTGAAGGCAGGAGTGATTCAGGTGCGGCTTAGGCTCGGCTCCTTTTATCATATGATCTTGGAATGCCCACCAGCGCAGGCTTAGTGAGGTGAGGTCAGTGAACAAGTTGGGAGGTAACAGGGTGACAGTGGGTCCTGGTCTCCAAGCTCACCCTGTTAGGTGTTATTGACTCTCTGTGGGGATTCCCGAGCCTCTCGCTTAACCACTTCCGTGCTGATGACGGAACCGGTCCGTCATCAGCCGCGGTAGCACTGTGCTAATGACGGAGCGGTTCCGTCATGGCCCGCCCGACGTGCGAAATCAGCGACGTGCCTGCGCGGCGCTGATTTCGCGCCTGCGCGGCGCATTCTATTGAGCGAGCGGGCCATGGCGGAACCTCTCCGTCATCAGCACAGCTCAACCGAGGCTGGTGACGGAGCGGTTCCGTCACCAGCATGGGCGCAGCGAAGGTGTTAAAGTGATGGCTTTTATTGTGACCAAAGGAGATCTGGCGAGGCACTGGGATTAGAAGTGGGTACCTTCACTCTGTCAATGGATGCCGAGATGGGCCAGTGTGCAGCGATGGAGAAATTGGTCTCTATGGCCTGCGGAGCTCCTCAGAAATACGAAAATATCTGGGCACCTTGGACTCAGTTGGCAGTGAACCTGCCCTGACGACAGTTGTGAATGGACTGGAAGGGGCTGAATGCCCTTGAAGAGGGCACACTGTTTCTGTACACAGTTGTGAACTGTATAGCACTGTTTGGTTCGTACTAACTACTGAGCATACACTCCCGCGGTTGTGTATGTTCGATGCAAAAACCCAATAAAATGTGTTAGAGGAAAAATATGTCTACTCTATTTCTTGTGTAGCTTCTGCTCAGCGCCTTTCAACCCTCATGGGTGAGTAGTCACGCTTTATAAGATTACTGATTAATTACTGATTGGTTGATGCTCCCATCTCCGTGTTACAGCTGCCCCACCCACACTCACAGCTGTTGCTTCCCCGTTCCACTCTAATAAAAGCACTTCCAGACAGTTTTTTTTCTTTTTAGTTATCAGTGGAACTCTGACCAGTACCTAAAGTGAAAAAAAGGAATGGCAGTCATGTCATTATGCAGTGGCGCATCTGTGGTGCACCTGCCTATATAACAAAGCAGGTAGCCGCGTCACAAGGTTTTTTAGGGCTCGCCTGCTGATGCGCTTCAGCGCATAGCTGGCGAAGCTCTATAGGGGCTTATCCAGTGTTTATCCACTGGCGATTCCACTGGCGATTCCTTCAAGTGCATGTGCTTTTTAGGTCATTGCGCTTGCGCAAGCCCTAAAAAGCGCGTGCACAATGCCACCAGCCGCCTGCCTGCCTGCCTCGCATTACCACATCAAAGGCAGCCCTCCGAGCGCATTTCTCACCCCCTAATTATTCACGGCCGGCCGGCAGGCACATCAAAGGCTGCTGCTGCAGTGACTCGCATTTCTCCTCCCTCCTCCCCTATCACTGCCCAGGCCGGCCGTACTTTCTCTTTACAAGGGCCCCCATTCCTGAATCACTTGAAATCTCTCCACATTATTTGCATTTTGTTAATTAAAAAAATTAACTTCAACACAGCGTTGCACATTTTTCTCGACTTCGGAAGGATGAGTCCCAATCTCATTTGTACAAAGTGTTGTAATGGGATTATTGGAGAGTTAGAGAAACGTGCTCACAAGTTACATTTTTATGCATATCATCTGAGTAAATAAACAATAGCATGGTGCCGTTTGCGTCCTTGACTTGATCTGGTTTTTATTTTTATTTTGCTATTATTCTCACAAAGGCTAAGAAGGTCTGCCTACTTTAGTATTAAGTGCTATACGTCGCATAAGCAACAGCTAACCATTCACTCACCCACGCAACGCCACTCACCCATGCAACGCCACTCACCCATGCAACGCCACTCACCCACGCAACGCCACTCACCCACGCAACGCCACTCACCCACGCAACACCACTCACACACGCAACGCCACTCACACACGCAACGCCACTCACACACGCAACGCCACTCACACACGCAACGCCACTCACACACGCAACGCCACTCACACACGCAACGCCACACACACACGCAACGCCACACACACACGCAACGCCACACACACACGCAACGCCACACACACACGCAACACCACACACACATGCAACGCCACTCACACATGCAACGCCACTCACACATGCAACGCCACTCACACATGCAACGCCACTCAACCACGCAACGCCACTCACACATGCAACGCCACTCAACCACGCAACGCCACTCACCCACGCAACGCCACTCAGCCACGCAACGCCACTCACCCACGCAACGCCACTCAGCCACGCAACGCCACTCAGCCACGCAACGCCACTCAGCCACGCAACGCCACTCACACACGCAACGCCACTCACACACGCAACGCCACTCACACACGCAACGCCACACACACACGCAACGCCACACACACACGCAACGCCACACACACGCAACGCCACACACACACGCAACGCCACTCACACACGCAACGCCACTCACACATGCAACGCCACTCACACATGCAACGCCACTCACACATGCAACGCCACTCACACATGCAACGCCACTCACCCACGCAACGCCACTCACCCACGCAACACCACTCACACACGCAACGCCACTCACACACGCAACGCCACTCACACACGCAACGCCACTCACACATGCAACGCCACACACGCAACGCCACACACACACGCAACGCCACACACACATGCAACGCCACACACACATGCAACGCCACACACACATGCAACGCCACTCACACATGCAACGCCACTCACACATGCAACGCCACTCACACATGCAACGCCACTCAACCACGCAACGCCACTCACACACGCAACGCCACTCAACCACGCAACGCCACTCACCCACGCAACGCCACTCAGCCACGCAACGCCACGCAACGCCACTCAGCCACGCAACGCCACTCAGCCACGCAACGCCACTCAGCCACGCAACGCCACTCACACACGCAACGCCACTCACACACGCAACGCCACACACACACGCAATGCCACACACACACGCAACGCCACACACACACGCAACGCCACACACACACGCAACGCCACACACACACGCAACGCCACTCACACACGCAACGCCACTCACACACGCAACGCCACTCACACATGCAACGCCACTCACACACGCAACGCCACTCACACACGCAACGCCACTCACACACGCAACGCCACTCACACACGCAACGCCACTCACCCACGCAACGCCACTCACCCACGCAACGCCACTCACCCACGCAACGCCACTCACCCACGCAACGCCACTCACCCACGCAACGCCACTCACCCACGCAACGCCACACACACACGCAACGCCACACACACACGCAACGCCACACACACACGCAACGCCACACACACACGCAACGCCACTCACCCACGCAACGCCACTCACCCACGCAACGCCACTCACCCACGCAACGCCACTCACCCACGCAACGCCACTCACCCACGCAACGCCACTCAGCCACGCAACGCCACTCAGCCACGCAACGCCGCTCAGCCACGCAACGCCGCTCAGCCACGCAACGCCGCTCAGCCACGCAACGCCGCTCATCCACGCAACGCCGCTCACCCACGCAACGCCACTCACCCACGCAACGCCACTCACCCACGCAACGCCACTCATCCACGCAACGCCACTCATCCACGCAACGCCACTCATCTATATGCAAAACGAAAAATGTCAAACTCTTCTATTGCGAGACCTATTGCATTTTCAATGCTTGTTTTAATTGTTGCATGACTGTGTGTGTGTGATCTAATACTGACAGTCAAGGAAGTTCATACTGATGGGCAATTACTACTTCTGGAGTGTGTTCTAATGTATGTAACCTTAAAGTAATTGGAGTAAAGGTCTTATGAGCAGGGGCCTCGAACAATAGTGTTTTTTGGGCCATTAGCTCTGGGTTCAACATAACCAAAAGTCAATTATAATGAAGCAGAGACCAGAATACAATTTCATAAAATTACTTTCTTTTTTTTTTCTCTATTTTTACTATAACTTTTCTTTTAGCATTTATATCTATGTTTATAATTATATGACCTCACACAGAGGGCACTTTATCGTTGATTATATGGCATTCTTGCTGAGGTCCTCGAGTGAATGAGAGTGGGAGGCATACTAATGGTAGATATTCTAGGAGATACACATGTAAAAAAAATATTGACTTGGAAACGTTTACAAATATAAAAAATAGAAACCCATTTGGGCCTTCTAATGGTTCAATATGAAAAGAAAATAGTTAAGTGGGGAATATACGAAGTAAGACACGTTCGTATGATGCAATTTAGCCGGAAAAACATTTTTAAAATCTCCCCGTTTAAAATAATATTTATAGAATTATAGATACACAAATCAGTGCTTTTTGTGACTTTATAGGTAACTGCAATTCATTATTTGCATTATTTATCTACTCTGGCATTGAATATGTCACCTGTGGCAGGGCCTTTCTTTGGCAAGAGTTCTACTTTGAGATGAAACTACAGCCCCAAAAAGGGGCAGAGCTCTGAGTAAGGCTGGCTATTATAAAAAGCCGAACTTTTGAGTGAATGTGTAGTTTCTGACAAATTGCACTGAGAATATGTAATAAGGAGCCGCCATGAGTCAGTGTGCCGTGTGAAATAAAGCTCAGTGGATTTCTGGTGTACTGGTATTATTAAAAATAGACTCTGTACGTTTCGCACATTCTTTGCTAATAGAAAAGAAAAAGAGGCCTCCATAGAAGTGAAGAATGGTTGAGTAAATTAAAGTCCCATGTAGACGTGCCTCTTTAAAAAAAAAGCATTGGCAAAACCAATCTGTCTCATTCTGCTAATGCACAACTGGCTATGTTAAAAATAAAGAAAATAGTTTCAAGGTTGTATGAACTGCACTGCATTGTCATGTCGCGTCATGGCAGATGGTGGGCATTTTGAAAGTATAGAAAATATTTCCTATTCATTCTAGGTGACAACTGCTTTGCATGATGTGATGCTAACGAAATGGATGTTGTGTCATGCAACATGGTGGCCATCTGGAAGGCACAAAAAACAAAGTTTTTTAGACCTTTAACATGGTCCGTCGCTGCTATTGACTTTGCCATTAAAGGGAGAATTTAAAAGAATGTGCATTGGAAAAGTCCGTATCGCAGCCGCTGCCCATGCAAGGAAGGGCGATGGGGTAGAGGGGCCGAGTGAGGGGATTTGATAGACGACAAAGAGGGTAAATTGAATAAATATTTAATTTTCCCTTGTCGTCATCTGTCGAAATCCCTCTCCACCTAGCCCTTGCTTACCACCGCTCTTACCTACACAGGCCACAGCTGCAGTAGCGGTGACTAACATGATGCAAGAGAGGGGTGGCGGTAGAAAAAAATATTCCAAAGAAAATGCATAATGGAAAGAAAGAAAGGAGAGAGTCAGCACTGAAAAAAATATTCAGAATAAGACAGAGCAAGCAGGGATCTGTAGAAATGTGAAGAACAACTACAGAGGTGCCGCACGGGAGAAAAATAACTAAAATACAGTGGAGTAAACTGATATTTGGAGCAACCTGAAGTAAGATAAAAGTGGGACAGATGGGTCTATTTAAAATAGAGAGCGAATGGGAATCTGGAGCAACACGAAGGGAAAAAAGGTCAGGTAAGAAGGACTTGGCTTGTCCAGGTTGAAGGGTCAGACAGGCCTTATATTCCAGCAGGCATTTCCGCAGTGGGCTGGAGCCCTTGGAAACAGGTTTTAAAAGCTTTGGGCGGCTCCTGGTGCTTCTGTCCCTCTCTTTTGTAACAAACACCAAGAAACCCCTGAGTCTTACAACAAACAGAACAGAAGAAGCCTAGTAGTGGTGGAGTGTCCTGTCCCCACTGCTCTTTTCATTAGTGATAGAGCCACTAGCGGAGCAATTGAGAACGCAAGGTGTGGATTGGGGTATTCCCCTGGCGGACCGACTACATATAGTGTCCCTATACGCCGACGACTTGCTTTTATATGTCAGAGACCTGACCTGTTTGCCAACGGCCCTATCTGACATTTTTCGCAACTTCGAGGCTATGTCGGGACTTAAAGTCAATTGGACCAAATCTGGGGTGTACTCTTTCAGTGCGGACATGCAGGAGTGTGAGGTCACTATCAATGGGGGGCGGCTCGCCTGGTATCCTACTACGTTTCGCTATCTCGGAATACATATATATAGAACCCCGATTGACGTGTTGGAGGGTAATTTGGTGCGAGCTATCTCCTCCATGCAAGAGCAAATGATCTTTTGGAATACCCTCCCCCTAAATGTGCCCAGTCGTGTCACGCTGATGAAGATGATAATATTGCCCAGGCTGTTGTACTACTACGCCAACCTCCCGGTATATGTCCTGACACGCATATTCCGTGAGCTAGAAGTCTCAATTAGAAGTCTCATATGGAACACGGGGAGGCCCCGAGTAGCGCTGAAAAAACTCTATGCGCCTCCTGATGCTGGAGGCCTGGTGGTTCCTAATCAGGAACTTTACTATCTAGCAGCGCAGCTGCAGTGAGTGGCCGGCTGGCTGAGCGGGAAGAACTTGAGTGATACTGCGTCGGCCTCCACGGTTTGGACACGTACGCAGATTCATGCGCTGTTCCATCCATTGACCAGGGCTCCCTATCCGCCACAGATACATTTAGAAGTCGCTCGCAAATGCTATTTGCAAAGCTTGAAACTTACTGGCGCAGTGATACCATATGCCCCAGTGCTCCCACTGTTGGGAATGCCCAGGGACGGAAATGTCCTTACAGAGACTGTGCTGGAGCGCTGGGTACAGACTTGGGTGGACACTGTGGGAGACCTGTACACAGACGGGGTGCTGGTTCCTTTTGAGACTCTGGTTGTGGACACGGGGCTCCCGGCGGGGCAGTTCCTTCTGCATGCAACAATAGTACGCACGTTGACACGGGCCTGAGGTGACCTTTTAGGGAATTGACAATGCATTTGCTGGTGCAGTACTTGCATGTGATGGGGAATGGCTCCCATGTAGTTCACTGGCTAGCACAGGCACTGCTTGCCCACACGCAGAGCTCTACCCAGGGCCTGCGAGACAGGCGGGCGGTGGACACGGGACGAGACTGGACAGAAAAAGAGTGGGCGGTGGTGCTTGCTGGTGCCACGAATATCCCGCGCAATTCCCGCTTCAAGCTCATGCAGCTTTATATTATTCACCGCACATACCTGTCGCCTGATTAGCTCAATTGTTACTTCCAAACTACAACATCCGCATGCCCGAGGTGCGCACTAGTGAATGCAAATCTCTTGCACATGCTATGGTTGTGCCCAACATTGCAGACATATTTGCAATTTGTGACAGCTTCCCTTGCGGAAGGGGTAGGCAAGGAGATGCAACAATCATGGGAGACATGCATACTAGGCATATATAAACGAACAAAACTCACTAAAGTCCTCTCTAGGTTTTGGGACCTAGGGCTCATTACGGCAAAAAGGCTCATCACTAAATGCTGGAAAAGCAGCGAACCCCCACAGGTGACACACTGGCGCGACTCATTTGACAACTGGGCTAGAGCGGAAAGTACAACCCTGCATAGGGAGGAAACGGCGGGGCTGCGCAAATACCCAATAGCGCAGGCCTGGGTTGCCACCTTAAAGACTTTTCATTAAGCATGCCTTCCAATAGGGACCCCGTAGATGCACCTTTCCTGGCCTTGCTTGGGGGGGTACCAGCGCCGGGACCTGGGGCCAATGTTGTCTTTTAATCCCTTCTGTCCCCCCACGGGACTCACCTGACATTCTGCACTGAAGTATAGTTGACCTAGACACCGACACTCACAGTCTCGAAGCGCCCATAGCCTGGTGCAAATGCTGCATGTGCTTCTGTCCCTCACCTCCTCGACAAACCCCGTATACAGCAGTGGCATGTTTCGTGACCCCCACACAAGCTTTCCCCAATGAACACACTCACGAACCAGCAGACACGCACTTATGATCTGTTATCAGTCTAGTCTCTTTCCCTTTGTTATAGCTTCTTTTTCTTGATTTTCTTATTTTGTGTCTCATTTTGATTTTAGTTCCTACAGTTGTTATAATGTTGTGAATATCGGACTATGTACGAATTGCTCCATACCTATTTACACGTGCCAATAGTAACGATTCGGGCTTTCTGCTATAAGACTGTTTAAGATTGCAGAACATTGGAGACACGGGTAATGGATTGAATCCTTGGTATTGCATTACTAAAGATTATAACGCATGGTTACTATGATCTAGAGCAGAGGTCTTCAAACTGGGGGGCGGGCCCCCCTAGGGGGGCCTCGAGTGATCTCAGGGGGGGCGCCAGGCTCTGGCCAAAAGAAACATTATGCTTTGTTTTCAGCCTAAAAAAATGAGCAGCAGTAAGCACGTCTGTAATGGGCCATCATTCACATCCTTTGTCATTTAAATCCTGGCTGGGAGAAGGTGTCAAAAGGGAAGGGACTTCAAATTTTCTCCAAGACCTACACTGCCATTTTGAATAACCACACTTGATCCTTTGCACATTAGTAAGGCCTGCCTCACCGGAATAGTATGTTTGGAAATCATGTATTTGTTTGCATTTCTAAAACAGTGACAGAACTTAGCTGCAATGTTTAAATAAGTCCATACATATTTAAACATTGCCAGTCAAATAAAATAATTGTGAAATATTTTGAGGGGGGGCCCGGCGAATTGTTTTTCTACACTGGGGGGGCGCGGAATAAAAAAGTTTGAAGACCACTGATCTAGAGACTATGTACTCTCTGCAGTTCACTTTGGATTATGAACTCCTTCGTTTCTCCTGCGCATTGGGCGTTGTTGTAGTGTACTGACCCCGCCACATTCTCCATCCCTACATATCTTTGCCGCTAAATGGATGTAGGTTTCTCCTACAACACGCCCCCGAGCACATCTTTGATTTGAACATCATGAAATATGCGTGGTACTGTGGCAACCTGTTGTTTCTATTGATAGTTATTGATTGGCTATTAGATGTAATGTTGCTTTTTCGAGACTATTACTATGATGTTCATTGTGACTACGGAAATAATGATAAAAGCAATAAAAGATATTCAAACTGTAATGGTGGAGTGTCCCTCTAAAAAAATGTCTGTTCTCAATACCCACCAAAGGTGGCATGCTTCATCATAGGGTAACCTCCCTGCACCGTCAGACCTAGTCACGATGCGGGCTACAACCCCCCTCTCTGAAAGGGAGAAGCTCAGTGATGTTTTGAGAAGAGTTATAATAAATATCTTAGATGAGTAGGGTGTAATGAGAGCAAGATAGCAAAAAATAAAGAAAGTGATAGCTGTACAAGCTCCAGGGTACGCAAATATCTAGAGGGACACTCCATCATCACTAGACTTCTTCTGTTCTGTTTGTAGTAAGGTCCAGGGATTTCTTGTGGTTAATATAGTATTATTAGGCGAGTAAATCCCTGCAGGTCTTAAAATCTCCTCTGGCCCTTTGTTGTGTTTTGCTTCTGTCCCTCTCCCAAGCTTCCCTAATTTAATTGCAACAGGCACAGGTAGGCTTCAAGAGAGAGAGAGAAAGAAAGGGAGGGAGAGAGTGGGAGGGCAAAGAGAAAGCGATCAGAGAGGTAGAAGAGAGAGCTAGAAGGAAGAAAGATTGGCTAGATAGAAAGAGCTACATTGCGCAAGGTAACAGGGCTGGTTTGGTGATGGTGAAAGAGGCGTGCTCCCAGGACGGGGCAAACACAGAATAGGTGGGAAAGCCCGCCGCTGTGTCCCTGCGGCCCTGCCCGCCTGCAATCCCATTCGCCGCCCCGCTCCCGCCTCCCAGCTGCTCCTCCCTCCCACATCCCCTCATATGGAGGCCGCGCAGCGACCGCGCTGCTGGCGTGCCAAAGGCACGCCTAAGGCAAGCCCATCTGTGCTCGTCTGCGCCTGGGCCACGCCCAGCGCCAAGACCCCTGGACCCCACAAACGCCATGACGCCGAACACCACTACGATGCCAGAACCATCCACACACTCAACACCGGACTATCACACACCTGCTTCCTGGCCGCCCGAAGCGCTTCCACGGAGCTTTCACCAGCCGGAACTGCAGCTTCACAAGCTTACGCCCCACCATGCTGCTGACCAGAAAGAACCCAACCACCTCAGATGCATCCTTCTCAACACCAGCTCTGCCCGCAAACACGCCGTTGAACTCTGGGACCTACTCGACTCCAACTCCCCAGACGTCGCCTTCCTGACGGAGACCTGGCTGAACCCACCTCGGCACCCGACATAGCCAAAGCCGTCCCGGAAGGCTACAAGATCACCCGCAGGGACCGCACCAACGGAGCAGGAGGAGGAATCACCATCGTCCACATGAACACTCTCAGAGTCTCGACCAACACCGACGACATCCTCAGCACCGCTGAACACCTGCACTTCCAGATCCACACCGACCCAAATGCCACCCTCAGAGGAACCCTCATCTAGAGACCCGCCGGACCCAGACCACAGTTCAGCGACTCCATCACCGAGTTCATCAGCACACACGCCCTCGCCTTCGTGGACTACATCCTCCTCCTTGGATCTGAACTTCCACCTCGAGAACAACAACGACACCAACTCCACCACCCTGATCGACAACCTAGCCAACCACGGACTGAGACAACTTGTCACAACACCCACCCACTCCGCTGGTCACACGCTTGACCCCATGTTCTCCGCAAGCCCCCATGTCTCCTTCAACCACACCACCGAACTCCACTGGACCGTCCATCGCTGCATCCACTTCACCTTCAAGAAACCCACCACGCACCACCACACCAAACAGATAACTCGCCGCTGATGAAGCAAAGTAACCGAAGACCAGCTAACCACCACCCTCGGCCAGAGCCCACCCGCTGACTCCACCGACGCCGCCACCCGCAACCTCAGACAGTGGATCTACGACAGAGTCAACACCCTCACCCGATCAAGAAACCCTCCAACAGTCACACCAACAAGAAAGTCAGCTGGGTCACTGAAGAACTCCGGTCCTCCAAGCAAACCTGCTGGCCGAAAGCTGGAGTAGATCTGGCTCCGTGAACCAACACCAGACAGCCACGCAGCCCAAACGAACGCCACCCGCAGACACCATCACCTCATCAGATCCGCCAAAAAAGACACCTTCAAAGACCGCCTAGACAACAACGCGAACAACAGCAAAGAGCGCTTCAACATCGTGAAGGAACTCTCCAACCCCAGCTCCAACACCAATGATGTCCCACCTTCGCAAGACCTGTGCGACTCGCTGGCCACCTTCTTCCACCGCTAGATCCAACATCCATGACAGCTTCAATGCCACGACTTCCCCGACAACCACTGAGACCTCCGCCCCCACGACCACCATCCGTACCAACCGCCTGCTCTACTGGACCAACATCAGCAACGACAACACCATCAAGATGATAAACAAAACCACAACGGATCTCCGACAGACCCATGCCCACACCACATCTTCAACAAAGCCAGCACATCCAAGCCAGCACATCCATCGCACCCCATCTCCGGAAAGTCATCAACACCTCCTACGAGACAGCAACATTCCCGGAGAGCTGGAAGCACGCGGAGATCAACGCCTTACTCAAGAAACTCAAGGCGGACCCCAAAGACCTCAAGAACTTCCGGCCCTTCTCCCTGCTCCCGTTCCCGGCAAAGATCATCGAGAAGACCGTCAACGAACAACTGACTCGCTACCTTGAGGAGAACAACATCCTGGAACCTTCCCAGTCTGGGTTCCGCAGCAAACACTGCACCGAGACTGCCCTCATCGCCGCCAACGATGACATCAAGTCCCTACTGGACAACGGAGAAATGGCTGCCCTCATCCTCCTGGGCCTGTCAGCAGCCTTCAACAAGGTCTCCCACCACACACTGCGAACACGCCTACACAACGCCGGGATCCAAGAGAAGGCCCTGGACTGGACCACCTCCTTCCTCTCCGGCAGAACACAGAGCGTCCGCCTTCCCCCCTTCCGCTCCGAAGCCACTGAGATCATCTGCGGCGTACGCCAGGGCTCATCCCTCAGCCCAACTCTGTTTAACATCTACATGGCACCGCTCGCCCATGTCACCTGTCGTCACGACCTCAACATCATCTCCTATGTCGATGATACCCAGCTGATCCTCTCCCTCACCAAGGACCCCCACACTGCCAGAACCAACCTTCACGAAGGAATGAAGGCCGTCGCTGAATGGATGAGGACTAGCCGAATAAAGCTGAACTCATACAAGACGGAGGTCCTCATCCTCGGATCCATCCCTTCGACCTGGGGCCTGGAACGACTCCTGGTGGACGACCGCACTGAGAACCGCTCCAACACCCACCAATGACACACGCAACCTTGAGGGTCATCCTCGACTCCACCCTCTCCTTGACTAAACAGGTCAATGCCATCTCCTCCTCCTGCTTCAACACCCTCCGCATACTCCGCAGGATCCACAAATGGATCCCCACTGAAACGAGAAGAATGGTCACCCAGGCCCTCGTCAGCAGCAGGTTGGACTACGGAAACGCCACCTACGCAGGAGCCTCGGCCAAACTCCTGAGACGACTCCAATGCATCCAGAACACCTCTGCACACCTGATCCTCAACATCCCTCACCGCAGCCACATCACACCCCACCTGAGAAACCTGCACTGGCTCCCGGTCAACAAGAGGATCACCTTCAAGCTCCTCACCCACACACACGAGTCACTCCACAACACCGGACCAACGTACCTCAACAGACTACTCAGGTTCTACACTCCCACCTGCCAGCTCTGCTCCGCCGACCTCGCTCTCGCCACAGTCCCCCGCTTCCGACGAGCGACCTCCGGTGGCAGATTGTTCTCCCACCTCGCCGCCAAGACCTGGAATACCCTCCCCATCCACCTACGGCAGACCCAAGACCTGCTGACCTTCAGAAAACTCCTCAAGACCTGGCTTTTCGAGCAGTAGCAGCATTCCCCACCCCAGCACCTTCGACATAGGCAAGAAAGTTATCCAATGAAAGAGCCTAAAGAACACCAGTGGCGGCTCCTCCGCTAAGGTGGAGGAGCATCGCCACACTGCTCGTTGAGCAGTGGAAAATACAAATAAAATTATAATAACAAAAAGTTATTATCATTTTATTTTTCTTTGCGACTTCAGCCTGATCGGGCAGGGCAGAATGGGGCTGGCTCACCACTGAGGGAGCAGGACTGATTTGCAGTCCCTCCCTACGTGCTCATGACGCCTTGACCAGTCCTCTAGGCCGGCCAAACCGTCATGCGCACTTGGCATGTTCTCCATTGGGCTGTGTTCCACAGCCCCATAGAGAACATGCTCAGCCACCCAATCGCTGCCCAAGCGGCCAAACAGGCCAATAGGACCAATCACGATGCTACTACTGCAGCGTCGTGATTGGCCAGCAGAGTCCGAAAGCCTAGTTGCTTCTGGTGATTCTTCCAGCAGAGAAGAAGCTGGATGAGAGGCGAGAGTGAGGCGTGCGGCGGAGGCAGTGGCAGCAAAGAAGGGAAGTTATTTTTTGTCATTGTTTTCATCCCTATTCCCGTCCTACCACTCCCGTTCACAGGCAACCGCCACTGTCAGAAACTATAAAACACAATGCTGATTGCAACAGACAGCAAAAGCTATCAGTAACGAGTGCACAACATTAGAAAAGAAGCCATTATATGAGATTTAAAATTACATTCCCAATGGTCTCTAACATCTGCCATTTTCAGCTAATTTTACCCTTTTATATTAAGTGTAGACAGTTTTGCCATAAATGGTTTTAAACAGGTTCCAATAAAGTCTCCGGATGGTCCGGCGCGCCCTATGTTATGTGTCACGCGAGGTGATGTTAGAAAGTTGGCTGCCCTAGAGGCGCCTGAGATTTCAGTATCCATTCAGCATTAATTAAAGCTTGCATTTGAAGAACACCTTTCAGGAGGTCTGTGAGCTACTGGCTATTCCACCCCTCCCATGTATTAGGTAATCAGGGCACTGTTGTGCCACGGAGGAAAGAACGACTGGATTGTGAGTGCAAACCTAAAAATGTTCTAAGCAAGCAAAATGAGCATGGGCCACCCACCACCCACTTCCAAATGCACAAAATGTCCATCATAGAGCAAAGCATGGAAAACACAACAAGAAATGGGCAAGGACAAGTCTGGGTGGCCTGATTGAGATCTAAAAACATTATTATGCTGCTTGTGCAAAGTGTGGAAAAAAGTACACACCAAAAATGTGTCCAAAGAAAATTTGCATTAAATAAAGTGATGGAAAGAAAAATACATATTAGATCTCTGAATACACTTTCTACATAGTACTGAACGTCTTTAGAAAAAAAAAGTAGACGTCCAGCGTAAATATCATTTCGCAACAACAACTCAGTATTTTGGTGGAGTGAATCACTGAGGCTGTGTGGCCTCTGAAATCAAAAGATGAAAATATTTCATCTCTTCCTGTTTATCTTGTGTAGCCAACCTGAATCGTCTGAATAACCTTCAGAGTGCAGCTAGGACTAGCAATAGTCTCCACCACCACTTCCTCACCCAGTCAACTAAGTAAAAAGGTAACTGCAGCAGCAGCCTGCCACTGTGCTAATTTGTATGTCTCTCTTCCCTAAGCATAAAAGGATGATTCACAAAAAACCCAGAGTACGAGAAATAGCATTACAGGAGTACTCTTTTACATACTCCTACATACCTCCATCAGTCAGCCCCGAAACATCCGAATCTCTATTAGTAAAAGGGCAGAGAGGGCTAGGTCAACTCTAGTAGTACTAATAACATATGTATACTGCTTGAAGATTCCCATTTTATTCACATTTAAGATGTTTTTAGGCTACATCACAGAGGCATGCAAGAGTCATCAAAAAAGTATTACAGGAGTACTAATTTATATACTCCAAAATGCCTTTGTGAATTGACTCCTTGATCCGTCCCAGTAAATTTGTTGACAGAGTTCCCAAAGTCCAATTCTCCTGCATCGCAAACAACATAAAATAGGGTATACTTCCCTTGATTGTTGCTAGATCCACAGATTTTTTTTTGGGGTTCATACTGCTCGTTTACATCATTTATTTATTTATTTATTTTATTTATAAAGTTTTATATAGCGCGAACTTGATCCCGAAGGATATCAGAGTGCTTTACAATTTGAGGCAATTAGGTACATCATTTATCTGACTCATCCATTACCTGGTACGAAGGTGCTGTCGGGAGGAAAGGGTGATGTGCAGTCCAATGCCATGCTTGGTACACTGAGGGAGCCTTCACTTCCTAAAGACTGTTGATTGGTATTTTGGACTTTTCATGAATGCCAACATTTTATAACAGGAAAGTGGAGAATTTCCCCCCCAAAAAATCTGAGGAATATATTTTCCACAATGAATTCTAGTGACGCAGAGGCAGTTTTAGACCGCAGACAGGTAAAACAAAAAGCCATTATTTACTTTTATGATGAAAATATTTAAAAATATTCCTTCTTGGAAGCATCTACCAACACACTTTTTAAGGTCAATGGTATGTCCAATAATCAGCTAGGATAAAAGTTTATTTTCATTTGCTTAAAGGGGGAAAGCGCCATCATCCATGATGACAACGGCACCAAGTCTGCAAAGTGCATCTTAGGCTTGGACAGTAGAGATGTGTCCAAAACAATTCCACAATTGAAGCAAGACCTCCATCCTATAGATTCTTTCAATTCCAAATCATCCCACATTTTTCTGATTGGCTCTTCTTAATTCTCTGTCATCTCTTATTCCCAATTTCACTTTATCTCACAAAGTGTGAAGGATTTTATTGCAATTCTACAGAATAATCAGTTTCATATATTTTCCTGGTAATACTACGATTGCTTGTAAAGCAAACTAATGCTGGTAAGAGCTAAATGAATTAATAAATAAAATATTTTCGTGTGACTGATTAGAGGGGTTGGTATAAACTCCAATTCACAGATCATGTTTGTGACCACCGTCTTCAATATAGTTGGCCAACCATGAAGCAGTGTTTCGTTTTAGGCTTTGGCTTTAGGGTGATGTTCAGAACCCAAATCCCATTGTATATCTTCTCTTTATATAAAAACGTTTACTTCCAAATAGCATTATATTAAGACTTTTTACTGAACAAGGAAAGTCCTAATATAATGCTATTTGGAAGTAAATGTTTTGATATAAAGAGAAGATATACAATGGGATTTAGGTTCTGAACATCATAAATTCCAAATCATCCCACATTTTCCTGATTGTCTCTTCTTAATTCTCTGTCATCTCTTATTCCCAATTTAACTTTTTCTCACAATGTGTGAAGGATTTTATTGCAATTCTACAGAATAATCAGTTTCATATATTTTCCTGGTAATACTATGAAATACCAGTGTACCTTCCACGGGCGCACAACCTTCGCCATACACAATGATCCTCTTATGTAATGCGCGAGCGGCGGAGCGAGCCTTTAATATAGCGGCCACCATTATTACATGAGTCATACGAATCACGCCCGACTCGCACCATAGCCTATAAAATTATGTCAGCCACCACAGACAATGTTACCGTCTCTGAATTTATAATGTGCCGATGACGGAAACCACACCGCAACTTAGTGAAGACATCGATCTTTATTACCCACGAGTAAAACCACACGTGCACCGCGCATGTAAGGGCTCAGTCGTTAAGACTTAGTTATTCATACACAGAGCAACACCTCTCGAACTCCATTGTTTACAAAATTCATAGATTATGTACACAGAATTGGAAACATAGGGGCATATTACCAAGCAATAGCGATAATTATCGCTAAGCTTGGTTAGCGGGTATAATAATATTGCCGCGCTCCGACGATTTTTACCGCTGAGATACCTTGATATTATCAAGGTTTATCTCAAAAGCGGTAAAAATCGTGGGAAATGCATGAATATCGCTGAGAAATCAGCAATATTCCTGCATTATCGAGCAAATGCTCTTAGCCATGTTATCCACCTCCCATTGGATAACATGGCTAAGAATTGCTCTGGACAGTCGTTAGCTTTTGGAGATAATCGCGCTTAGCCCACTTTGCATGTCATTAGCGATAAATATCGCTGACATGCAAAGTGGGCCCCCAGAAGCTCGCTATCTCCTATTATCTGTCGCTAACTGGTGTTAGCGACAGCTAGGTAATAGGGAGATTAAATTAACGCCGCTTTAGCGGGAAAAAAATCCCGCTAAAGCGGCGATAAGGCCCTTGGTAATATGCCCCATAGTATCTTTGACTAACCCGCACTATTTCCATCAATATTTCTTTCATGTTTAATGAACAGAGGCCTTCCACCGCAAAGCCTAACGCCATTTCCCTGATGACGAAGGTCACCTTAATCTGTAGATACAGATTGTAGCATTATGCACATAATGAACAATGAGAGAACAGTTGCCATATGGGAATGAGAGAATCTTGTCATTTTATAGCAAAGAATTGCCATTTTTCAGTTTGTTTATATTTCTTCTGTACTGAAATACATAGACAGCACCCAGCTATGACACTGCGTAAATTGACGCCATCTCTATATGTTTGTTCTGTTTGTCTTGTCCCCCCGTCCCTTTTTTCACCTATAGGTACTTGCAGAACTTATCACAGTCAGGATAATAAACCTAGACTTATCCCTAAATAAAAGGTCATTACTATCTTTTCTATTTTCACTATATATTTTAGGTCCTGAAGAAAGCCTACTTGACCCCCTCTGGGCAGCTTGAGGCTGAAACATGTCGACCTTTTTATGGACATAATTCAGTGCGGAAGCCCCATAACTCCACTTCCTACGCATGCCCAAATATTTTTAACCAAGCCAGATTTCCAGACCCAATAAAAATTCATCCTGTCATTCAAGCTTTTTTATCTAGAATTTTTCGCACTCACAATTTTTTGATCACTAATCACTACTGTACTAAGCAGTGGTTCACCTCCGGGTGGAGGAAGCATACGATCAAACCCAATGATGATGCTGTCACGTTGCTAAAAAGAGGCAGAGAATCAAGATACACCGCCATTCGAGCCTTGTTACGTGAATGAGGGTTTTTTATCGGTATTGGAAACGATTAACAAACAAACCCTGGTTACTCAGGACAAGTGATCCCTTCCCCCTTTGATTTGTTGATACCAAGATTTAGGAAGCTGAATGGATCACTGACTCTTCCTTCTCCCCATTTTGATTTAACGCTGTAATTCTTGATGACCATCCCACCACAGGAAACCACTTCTAAAGCCCTCCAAGAGCTTGTGAGACGCACTTGGAGACTCACAGAGTGTTAGGCAGAGGCCAAACAGCAGAGTTTCATCCAGATTCTGTTGTTGACCAGCTTGGTAGCTTACTGTGTCACTGTAACTTTAAGAGGAAGTCAGCCTTATGACCCTGTGAGCCCACTTCTTTTTCCTTTATACAAGAGAGCAGGCCTAGTCCTCCTGGGCTCTTCTCAGGTTTCAGAAAGCAATTTCAGTCAGGTCCAAGAGTATTCTGAAGGGGAGGCCTAGAGATGCCACATTTATTCCTGGCATGAGCTAGTGGGTGGTAATGACTCCTGGGCATGCCCTAACTAATGGGGTAAATGTGTAAAGGGCTGACCAACACACGTTGGGAAGTTTCAAAATTGCTGAAGTCCTTGGGCACACTAAACTTAGGCTTTGAGGAATGGGGATGTGTATAGGTGTGCATGGGTGATATTCTATGGTAAGCCTAGTTTCCTTCCACATCTAACTCTGAAATCCAGTGTGAGGCAATTACAGTACCTCTGATAAACCTTGAAGTGTGTGGTAGAAAAAAGCAGTGATTTCCAGCAACCAGACAGAGTTTCTGGCATCCTGTGTTTGCCCTTTGAAGCACACCAATTGTTATATGTAAAGCCCCAGCAGACTTGGTAAGCAGGCGCTGACAATCCAGCAGGATTGGCACTGTAATGTTACAAAGATGCCTAAAGTGATTGGAGCCTGCCTGCCTGCCTGGCTGGGAGGGAGGACAAAGGAAGTGCACTGCTCAGGTGTCAGCTAATGTTTGCCTATGACAGGGGAGGCCTACTTGAAGGTAATCCAGTTACTGGCCCCAATCCCACGAGTCATCCTGTCAACAACCACACCTTCCCACACCTAGACCTTTACTCAGGGCTCTACTAGAAGTTTTCACACCTCTTCATATACTAATATTGGCTGGCAGAAATGGGATACCAAATGCAAACAGGCCTCCAGAGGCTATATGAAGGGAGACAGTAACATTCTGAAAGAACCTTTTCTTTAATGTGTATAAATATCAAAATTCATCATTTAATTGGATTTTAATAACTATTGAAAGTAGTTATTTAATTATTTTCTAGCTATTTCCTCACCAACATTAGCATTATTAAATGTAATAATGGAACCTAGTGTTTTCTTATGGAACAGCCAGCCTCTCAACAGTGATGATAGCTTTTGTGGCTTTTACACTTTAAAGACATGTTTAAAAATAACTTATTTCACCCCCCACCTTTAAAAACCATGCACCCTGTTTTATAGAAACAGCAATGCCTAGATAGGGGAGACTTATAAATATTTGAAAGGAAAGTTTTGATGTCTCAAAAAGGGTTAATTGGACAGGTCCAATTAGCAGTTTAAAAAATGGTAGGCCTGCAGTCATGTTTGCAGCTCCATGGTAGTGGATGTCACCATGTGTGCTGCAACGCACTACTAACATTTAACTTACAGGCCCTGGGTACCCTTTGCAACATATAGATCGTGTGCACAGGTAAGATAAGCATACCAATGAGGGGTGTGCCAATTGCACCCCGTTGAGGGAAGCCCAGGCACTTTATAACTGGTTTGCAGGGGTAACATGCACATATTTCTATAGCCATAAAAAATAATGGGTCTAGCCAAAGGCAAAAAATCTGGGGTGACTCTGCAGAAAGGGCAAATTTAGTACAGTACCATTCTACAAGGTAATATTTCTTCTATATCAATAGCCAATTTAATGTTGCCAGTGGGCAGATTCCTTAGTTTTTTTAAATAAAAATGTAGACTACAGTGTTTGGTATGTATGTTTAAATTAAGTGTAAAATCATTTAATTGACAAGGAAAAACGATAACCAAATGAAATGTAGGTTGCACATGAGCGCTTGAGGATGGGGTGATGCAAGACATTGTGGGCTATCTACAAAGTGTTAAATAATGATGAAAAACAAAAAGGTGCAATCTTTCTTCTAAAATTAAGTACAAAGAGCTATTTTAAAGAAGCATTCCACTTGGTAATTAATCTTAACATTTTTGGCGATTTGTATATAGAGAATTGAGTAAGCATGGGTGTAAAATCCGCCCGCCACCTTGCACAGCGAGAGTTTGTCAACGCGAGTACGTCATAAAGGCTCGTGATCACGCATCGCGGGAGTAAACAATTGCGAACACGTAGATGCGGCGGGCAGCAACAATCTCGCACTCGCGAAATTGCAAAATTTGCAATTCTGCACAAGAAATCCACCAGCAAGCAGCATAAACCTTCTGAAAATGATGATTTTTATCAGAATAACTCCTAAGGTTGACATTTGCCTGCACTTTTTTTTGCAAGGAGTCCATTTTGGGGGTGGGGGGGTGGAAGGAAGGAAATGCCCCACAGTCTCCAACTTCCTGTTCCTGTCCAGCAGGCTCCACCCAGTGCTTTCTTCATGTGCTGGTCATGTGCTGGTCACTTTCATTTCGATCTTGACCTGGAAGGATTACTTTTTGTGGATGCTGCTGGATATTTGGATTTGAGGCCTTTTTGACTTTCTTTGGATCACTTTTGGATTAGAAATCAACTTTCACAAGTAAGTTTGTTTGGGGCATTACAGTTGCTGCAACTACAATTTTGGAACTTTTTCAGAACATTAAATAAAATATATTGTGGGTAGCCACAGTATCCAGTAGGACCAGGGTTAGTTATGGGTGCATGATACAACTGTTGAATTTAAACATCATGGAGGGCATGGATGGCATTGGATTGTGGTGATTTTTGTGTGTTTTTCGATTTTTTGGGGTGTTGTTGATGGGGACTGGCCATGTGGGTGGGGGCCATTTTGAATGTAGGCAGTGTTGTCAGGCCTGCACCCATTTTGCCTAGCTTGCATCCATTATGCCCAGGGGTAGTGAGTGGTGCATGGGCCTAGTCTTTCTGTGGGGTGTCTTCTTGAATTTAAACATCACTGAGGGCATGGATGGCATGGGATTGTGCTGATTTTTGTGTGTTTTTCGATTTTTGGGGCTGCTGTTGAGGCCTTTTGCCCAGGGGTAGTGAGTGGTGCATGGACTGAGTCTGTCTGTGGGGTCTCTTTAATGTAAACATCATGGAGGGCATGGATGGCATTGGATTGTGGTGATTTTTGTGTGTTTTTCGTTTTTTGGGGTGTACTGTTGATGGGGACTGGCCATGTGGGTGGGGGCCATTTTGAGTGCTGGTACAGGCAGGCGCTGGCCATGTGCTTGGGGTGCAAGGGGCCATTTTGAAGGCAGGCAGTGTTCTCAGGCCTGCACCCATTTTGCCTAGCTTTCATCCATTATGCCCAGGGGTAGTGAGTGGTGCATGGGCCTAGTCTTTCTGTGGGGTGTCTTCTTGAATTTAAACATCATTGAGGGCATGGGTGTCATGGGATTGTGCTGATTTGTGTGTGTTTTTCGATTTTTGGGGCTGCTGTTGAGGCCTTTTGCCCAGGGGTAGTGAGTGGTGCATGGACTGAGTCTGTCTGCGGGGTCTCTTTAATGTAAACATCATGGAGGGCATGGATGGCATTGGATTGTGGTGATTTGTGTGTGTTGTTCGTTTTTTTGGAGTGTACTGTTAGTGGGGACTGGCCATGTGGGTGGGGGCCATTTTGAGTGCTGGTACAGGCAGGCCCTGTCCATGTGCTTGGGGTGCAAGGGGCCATTTTGAAGGCACACAGTGTTCTCAGGCCTGCACCCATTTTGCCCAGCTTTCATCCATTATGCCCAGGGGTAGTGAGTGGTGCATGGCCCTAGTTTTTCTGTGGGGTGTCTTCTTGAATTTAAACATCATAGAGGGCATGGATGTTATGGGATTGTGCTGATTTTTGTGTGTTTTTCGATTTTTGGGGCTGCTGTTGGGGCCTTTTGCCCAGGGGTAGTGAGTGGTGCATGGACTGAGTCTGTCTGTGGGGTATCTTTAATGTAAACATCATGGAGGGCATGGATTGCATTGGATTGTGGTGATTTGTGTGTGTGTTTTTCGTTTTTTTTGGGGTGTACTGTTAATGGGGACTGGCCATGTGGGTGGGGGCCATTTTCAGTGCTGGTACAGGCAGGCCCTGTCCATGTGCTTGGGTTGCAAGGGGCCATTTTGAAGGCAGACAGTGTTCTCAGGCCTGCACCCATTTTGCCCAGCTTTCATCCATTATGCCCAGGGGTAGTGAGTGGTGCATGGGCCTAGTCTTTCTGTGGGGTGTCTTCTTGAATTTAAACCTCATTGAGGGCATGGATGGCTTGGGATTGTGCTGATTTTTTTGTGTTTTTCGATTTTTGGGGCTGCTGTTGGGGCCTTTTGCCCAGGGGTAGTGAGTGGTGCATGGACTGAGTCTGTCTGTGGGGTCTCTTTAATGTAAACATCATGGAGGGCATGGATAGCATTGGATTGTGGTGATTTTTGTGTGTTTTTCGTTTTTTTGGGGTGTACTGTTGATGGGGACTGGCCATGTGGGTGGGGGCCATTTTGAGTGCTGGTACAGGCAGGCCCTGGCCATGGCCATGTGCTTGGGGTGCAAGGGGCCATTTTGAAGGCAGGCAGTGTTCTCTGGCCTGCACCCATTTTGCCTAGCTTTCATCCATTATGCCCAGGGGTAGTGAGTAGTGTATGGGCCTAGTCTTTCTGTGGGGTGTCTTGAATTTAAACATCATTGAGGGCATGGATGGCATGGGATTGTGCTCATTTTTATGTGTTTTTCGACTTTTTGGGGTGTATAACTGATGTTCCTCTGTCTTCCATTGGTTTTAGGTGCACAAGAGAACCACCAGTGCCAGGAAGAAGTCCTGCAGCGGTGTGTGTGCAGCATAACGTCACGCGACGTCACGTGTGGCCACAGACAAGACAACTCTGCAACTCGTGCAACTGCGGCCTGCTGTTCTGACCTCTGAAGAAGATGGCCCCAAAAAAAGTTCCCCGTAGCTCCTCTAGCAAGAAAGTTGCCAGTAAGGAGCAGAAGAAGCAAGTGGCGCCACTTACCAAGGAGACTGGTGTGCCGACCGCCACATTTTTGGGGAAAAAAATAAGTACGCCTGCAGCAGCAGCGGGGTCTTCTGGGGACCAAGCTGCCGGGAGCAGCACCCCCGCTCCATTGGGCTCAGTGCCACCACCACCACGCCAACTTAGGTCCATGCCCTTGAGTGCTTTAGAGGCCGCCAATATAGTTGTTCAATCACCATCGACCAGTGATGTTGGCTCATCGCAAGAAAGTAGCAGCAATGTCCCTCAATCAACACAGGTTGTTGTAACTCATCTGACGAGTGTTCAACAACCACAGCCGCAACAACAACCACATGTGCATGTACAATCCCAAGTACATGTGGAAGGAGAGGCAGCGCAAGGAGATGCGCAAGCAGAGGTGCATGGAGCGGCACAAGTGCCCACAATAGTTGTTCCTCCCGAAGTAGGGGCACATCAGGAAATCGACATTCAAGCCAAGGTATCATTTGAGGAAGCCACTCCTCCTGATCATTCATTGTCTTCCACATCCCTAGCAAGGAAAAGATCAAGGATGGTGTCTACATCTTCTTCAAGCCCCCTTCCTTCTGATGATATGGATCCAACTTGGGAACCACCACTGCCGTCTGAGAGTGAGGCACACCATGATCTGACAAAGGTAGCTAAGCCTCCTCCGCCCCCCACAGACATTTGAAGTCCGCAGTTTGGGACTTCTTTAGTGTTTGCCCAAAAAGGGAAAACATAGCCATTTGTAGCATTTGTAAGCTTGCAGTTAGTCGTGGTAAGCTTGGTACCAACTATGGTACCGGAGGCCAGAGAGGTCATCTTAAGAGACAGCAACCTGTCCAATGGCTTGCGCACCTAAAGGAGATCAAGGAAGCCTGAATTGGAAGTCAACAAACTGTATCCGTTGATGTTTCATCTGATGATGACGAGGGGAAAGAAGCGTCAAACATTTCTTCACCTACACCCAGTACCCCTGTCAGCAGCACACCCCCTGTGCGCCACACTAAGAGTGTGGGAGAGAGTGAGACACCAATGCGAAAAAGTTCATCATCACCGAGCGTAATTGGGTCGAAGAAGTCATCATCTTCCCGTAAAAAAATGGTCCAGCCCACCATTAGAAGCATGTTGTTTTCAGATGCGCCATTTGAACGCAACCACCCAATGGTGCGTCTGTATAACACTAAGCTGGCTAAAATGCTAGCGCTGGACCTTCTCCCTTTTTCTTTTGTGGAAGGGGTTGGTTTTCTTGAATTAGTGGCAACGCTCTGCCCTAAATGGAAGGTTCCTAGCCGGTTCTATTTTGCCAGAGTTGCGGTTCCAGCACTACATGCAGATGTGCTGGAGGCGATTGGGGCAGCTTTGAAGAAGAGTGCTGTTCACACTATACATCTGATAACAGACATGTGGACCAGTGGCGCAGGCACTGATTACATGTGCATCATTGCACACTGGGTCTCTTTTTCAGGAGTTACAGCAAAGCTAAGGGCAGGTGTTGACATGGACAACGTTTTTAAAGCTGCTCGGAAACATGCAACACAAGCCATGTTTGGCATGGAGTCAAGTCATAGAGCAGAAAACATTTTGCAGGAGTTTAACACAAAGGTCTTTCAATGGCTGTCCCCCAAAAAACGCATGATTGGTTATGTTTCCACGGATAATGGCGCCAATGTAGTTAAGGCCATGGATAAGGGTAACTATTTCAGAGTGCCGTGTTTGGTGCACTGTATAAACCTGGTTGTTAAAAAATTCTAGAGTGAAAAAAGTCCAACGTGCGAGTTACTGACCACCTGCCGAAGAATGTGCACACATTTCAGCCATTCTTTTAAGGCCCGGAAGCATCTGAGGGGCCTGCTACATGAACGTCGACTGCCAGTGAAAGCACTCATCCAGGAGGTGGCAACACGTTGGAACTCAACCTTCTACATGCTTGAGCGTCTGTATGAGCAGTTTACGGTACTCGATCAGTATTTCCTTACACTGGGTACAGCTGTGAAGGACCTGAGGTTACATGCGGAGCAATGAGAGCTAGTTAAAAGCCTGACAGACGTGCTTCGTCCTTTTGAGGTCTTCACGCGGTCAGTCAGCAGGGAGGACTGTAGTTTGGGAAAAGCTATCCCATTGTTGCGCATGCTAGAGCACCAACTGAAGGCGGTGTCTTCTACGTTTCAAAAAGATGAAGAAAAGCAAGAAGCTTTTGATTTGGCGGAGAAATTATTACAGCGCCTACTTTGCGATGAACGTCTTCAAAAGATCCACACAGAACAGCATTACATTTCTGCTACTATTCTGTATCCACGCTACAAAAAGGCACTGGCAGGCAGAGCATTGTTTGGTTTTGGTGACGCAGAAGTTTCAAAGTACAAACGTTGGCTAGCTCTGTCAGCCATGAGGTTTGAAAGAGAACGGCAGGAAATTGAAGCAAAAGGCAGTACATCAGCATCAGCAGGCCATCCGGAGTCCAAAGAATCCACTTCTGCACCTGTGCTGTGGCAGAAGTAACCTCTCAGCCGTTAAAGACACCAGCAACTGGATCATCTGCACCAGAGACAACAGTAACATTGTGTGAAGAAGATGATTGGCTAACTCAGCTTGGGTTTACTTCTGAAAAGGTCCCAGCAAAAAGTAAGCAAAGTGGAGGAACCCTGCAGAACCTTGAGTCGATGGTGCAGGACTATCTGAATGACTCAACAGAGGTCTATATTCATGATGACCCATTGGCGTATTGGCATGGGAAAAGAGAATTGTGGCCAGAGATCACCAACCTGGCTATAAATTACTTGTCTTGCCCACTCGCAAGCGTGTCTTCTGAACGTGTTTTCAGTGCTGCTGGTGGCATTGTAACTTGCGAAAGGACCCGCCTCTCGCCCAAAAATGTGGAGAGGTTAACAATGATCAAGATGAATCAGCACCTCATACCACCAGATTAAAAAGTACGAGAAAACACACCGGAAGAAGACGAGGAGGACACCAACTTAGATGAGGGAATTTCTTCTCTGTTAGGTGACCTACTCCCGCCTGAATTCGCAGAGTATGAGGACAAACTCTGCTTCCATGACACCGAGCCCTGAAAATGAGCCAATGAATCAATAACTTTCTTTTTCGTCCTTATTCACTTTTATTCCTGTGTGTATGTCTTTCTTTGTTTTGCAAAGTCAATATAAATAAAATATTTAATCACCTAATCACAAAAACAAGCCCATCAGCAGAACTGTCTTCACTTATTTGCTTATTGATTTGAAGGTGCCGCAGTCTGCATTCCTCAGGTTCACAAGTTCACAAGAACATGCTCCTCTATCCTCCTCCTCCAGACTCCTATTTCCCTCAAAGCAGAGGGCTGGATTACGCCCAATGAAGAAAGACTCTGCACTTGTGGGAGTGTTCTACTTCTTTGCGGGTGAGTTGACGGCTCTGGGGCCATTGCTGGGAAGGTCTAATGCCGGATAAAAGTGGTTTGGACAAAATCGGAGGCGAAATTTTCTTTGCGTTTTTGCTGACTTGCTTGTCTTTGAGGTGCTGTTTGGGGGAGTTCCGGGTGTTTGTGGGTGGGTTTTGTGGTCTGGGAGCACTGCTGGCACAGTCTAATTTTGATTGCATTTGTTTTTCAGGAAATCCATGGTGGAAAACGGGAGTTATGGCCTAGCTGCACAGCGCGTTGGGACAGAATTGAAAGAAGGCCGAAAAATATTGCAAGTATGAGATTTTCCATTTTTGCTTTTTGCCTGTTTGGGGGTGTTGTGCTTTTTTGCGGGTGGGTTGGCGGGTCTTGGGGCATTGCTGGGAAGGTCTAATACCGGATAAAAGTGGTTTGGTCAAAATCCATGCTGAAAAGCCTTTAGGCATTTTTTGTAATTTAGGGTTCGTTAGGGTTAGCACTAGCAGCAGTATTCCATGTGTTTGGGGGTGTTCTAGATTTTTGCAACTGGGTTCTGGGGTCTTACAGCACTCGTGGGAATGTGTACTCTTGGTTGCAAGTTGTTTGAAGAAAATCCATGGTGGCATTTTTTTAACTTAGGGTTCGTTAGGGTTAGCACTAGCAGCAGTATTCCATGTGTTTGGGGGTGTTCTAGATTTTTGTAACTGGGTTCTGGGGTCTTACAGTACTCGTGGGAATGTGTAATCTTGGTTGCAACTAGTGGTTTGAGGTTCTAGCTGATTCGTCTCAGCTGTCCATGTGATGGTTAATACCAAAGATGCGACACACCTTAGGAGTATCCGTGTGAGCGGCAGGTTAAGACGTACTGCTTTCCAGCGTCTCCGCGTGTAAATGCGGAAGTCATTTACAGTTTACACGCGGAGACACTGTAAAGCTGAGACGGCTGAGACGAATCAGCGAGAACCTCCACAGTACCCGGTAGCCGGGTCGGAATTGGAAGCGGTTGAGAGCACCTAGCCATTGTGGCAATAGCTTTGGAACCGCTGCCCGCGGGAGCCCTGATGAAGTCGCGGGCTACTAGCCCTGATGAAACACGTGTTGGCTGGGCGTGGTGGATAAAATCTGAATTGAAGAAAAACTTCTATCAAGACTACTTCCACATTGTTTGTCTATTGGTTGTGTTGTTTGATTACCTACAGCATTTACTCTGTAAAAGGCGACGTGTGCACAGATACCTGTTGTAACAGTATAACATTTTGGCATGTATCTTTCTGCCGTCTTTGTAAGCCTGTGAAATTATTACTGGGAGTTTCAGGAATTCCACTAGCAGCACTATGGGTGGACTCACTACTACATACATAGTCAGAGAGTTACTTTTTTTCTCTTGGGTTGCAAAAGAAATCACTGGTACGTGAACTTTTGCTCGCCGCCATAATGGCAGCTCACTCTGCTTTCACCCTAGAAATACAGGCACAGGCCACGATGATGCAGACTCACAGTACTTTAAGCAGTACATGCAAGTGGGGATCTGAATGTCTTACTTTTCTATAGGGGTGGCACTGCCACTGGCCATACTTCTTCCACTCAGCGTCTGCTCTACTACATCATACACCTCTGCTATCGACGAGGAGGATAAAGAAGATAACATCCAGGCTTCGAACGTACGTCTATGATTCTTCTTGATGTCTCAAATGTACCAAAATTTACTTTTGTCAAAAACCAACTAACACCCTTTTCATTATATTTTGGAAAGCGCTGTCTTCTTATGTTGAATTGCATTCAACAAAACCATTCTATACAGTCATAAATATTAAGACTCGCTCGTCCTCCGTTTCACCCTTCTTTAACTTTTCGTTCTTCACATCCCTAAACTTCATCTGATATGACTTGGCTTCACAAATCACAATAAAAATTTGCCAGCTGAGTTGAAGTGAAATAGAGGGGGCCATTGGTTACCAGAGAAGTACCGCAGCTAATGCTATTAAAAGTCAAGGTTGACTGTCTTCTACGTGATAGTCCAAAAAGTAGTTCTAAATTAGTAAATGTTCTTGACAGTACAGTGTTCTTATACTAGTGTACTGTGTACTACTGTACAGTACATCATACACTCCTTTGCGAGGCTACTCAAAAAAATTTCAATAAGTAAGGAGTATAATAACTTACCACCGTCCGCCGCCGCTGAGTGCTTCCCCCCAGCTCCTCCTGTTGGCGCCGCCCCATCCTGAGTGGACCCCTCCGCACTGCTGGCCCCGGCACTGGTTGTCATCTGTGCCGCGTCAGATGTTGTGACGTCTAGGAAAAACATGTCATATTTTCAGATGCCTTACACAACCCCCTATTTTGTCTCGTAACGGAAGAAAATGTTACATAACACATTTTTTTTATTACTGGGATTGAAAAAAAGTAACGGTTTTGGGGAGGGTGTTAACCTTTTATATGCTTATTCCATTAAATGCTATACTTGTTCTTATGACAACTGATGAATGCTTGCTTAACGGGCACCATTTTTCTCATTACAGAAAGAAGATTCCATTGCCCTTCTGCCAGACAATTCTCCAACTACTAGTAAGTCATCACCAGCAGTACTGTGTTTTCATTTCTTAATTGAAAATAAAACTTTAAAACTAACAAACACTGTGTGGTTTTTGTTTACGAGTGAGTGAGCGGAAAGGTTTGAACTACTGCACTTGGCAGTCATGTTTCAGTGACTCAGATAGGCCGGGACTCGGAGGTAGTCTTCTTCTGTTCTTCTGGGTCGTAAAAATCATTGGTCAGACATTCTAGATAGTCGGTCAGGGGATTGGGGGTTCAACTTCTGTTCGGACTGAGGTATGTCGAAAGACGAACTGCACCTATCATCTTGTCCATACTTCTTTGTGTGCAGAATAGTCCCTGAAACACTAGCGGTATGGGATGTGCTCCTCTCAAATCAAAAAGGACACTGCTACCTTTTACTTGGTGTAAACAATTACATTTTGTTGTTGCAAATTGTCAAAGCACTTACATTAAGAAGACTGGAATAGACAGCAAGGGCAACCCAGAGGACTACACTCAGTGCCTAGAGCTATTGCTGTATCAGAGTTTTGTTTCACACCGTTTGCAGATTGGGCAAGCTTAGCTACCTACACAGACCGACGCATAATTGTAAATAGTAGTAGCACAGAGAGTGACGGTAGAGGCAGGATAAGAATTTAGAAAGTAGTCTACATTGGAAGAAGATCCAAGACTATTTTGTAAAACATAGAATTATTAGGAACCAGTTTATAATAAATAGGGGCTGTAAAAGTTAGGGAAGTATAAGTATTAAGATAACAATAAGACAACTTACTGGGGCCAGCAGAAGAGCCTGGAAGGGACTGCTCCTGTCCAACTTCTGCCACCGGAGTCTCTGTCGCCGCCGTCGCCTTGCCCCTGGGAGTTGCTGCTGGTGATCATGAAATAAAGAAACACAACATGGATGATTGTTTTTTGGGAAATATTTGATTTCTTTGTACTCAATCTAAAATTATGTCGGGGAAACAAATTAACATCAATTGAATCTGATCTGGTCAACTAAGAGGATAGTAGTACAGTATTGCAGGATTCGCAGACCGTCTAATAGGAAAGTTATGTAATTCACTAACTACATCAACAACAAAAAGGTTCTACTACGACTGCCATCACTCAGCAGCACGAGACGTCGCGTGACAGACACAGTTCGTCATCATGATTGCAGACCACTAACAAATGTCCTAGAACAAGTAATAAATAGTATACTCAACGTATCAATCCACCACTATCTCTTCAAAGTGGCAGCAGCAGGAGTACAAAGAAGGACTAGACTTGAGTCTACTGTCTCTAGCATTACGTAGTAATGCTCTCAAATGACTAAAAAGTTGCAAACAAGTAAGCATAGTAGCAACGCCAATAACCAGGCGAGCACCTGCAATAACAGAAGCTATTTAAACATTAATTTACCTGCAATGTAATCTAATCAGCAGCATTCATACTGTTCAGGAAAAAAATAGATTAGCAATATAACAGAGCAGAAGGAAAAAAAGTAGTTATTAAATAGCTACTTACCAAGCCCAGGGATCTCCACACCAAGCAGGTCGAGCATGTCATGCTCCCGGTCCAAGATGTCACTCCACCGGTGCGTCACTTGGTGATAGGTGCGCTGGACCCCAGACTCCTTAAGCATGCGCCGGCACACCTTGTCCCACAGCTGGCGACGCTCCCGGAGGCCGTAACTGGAAGCAATCCGCCCACCTGCTGCCACGGTCTTAGGGAGGTGGACATGGACAAAAACCAGCAAGGCGGCCACCTCCACCGCAGAAAAGATCTCCCTGGGCTGCACTTCCTCCCCCCTCCAACGCCCGCAAGGGAGCCGGGTACGTGGGGCTGGGCCCTTCCCCTTGCCCTTGTCGCCTCCCTTAGCCATGGTCCTGGGCACAAGAAGAAGGAAAGAAGAATAGGTGTGAAAAAAAATAAGAGAGAGAGCAAAAGAAATAAAGTAGGTAATAAAGTAACAAAAAGTAAAAAAAAACACAAAATATAGATGTAGGAAATTGAAGAGAGAGATAATAAGCAAAAAAAAAACAAAAAAAGTTCAGAAAAACATAGGATTGCAAAGATGTAAGGTGGATAGAAAGGTAGCATGCCCAAAACCGTAGCAGTGAATGAAAAACAAGATGGCCGCGCCCATAGAGGACCGCGTGGGTAAGTTCGCGCGATATTTCCCCCGCGAGCACGCAAAAACGCCCACGAATACGTAATCGCGCTCCGCATACGACGCGAACTTGCAACGAGCGGCCGGAAACGGTAACACGTCACGCAAACAAGATGACTGCACCCGTACATGACCTCATGGGCAACCTCGGAGTCGGTGCGCTGCAAGCGGCCCGTGAATAAGCAAAAAACCGCCCGAACATGCAAAAAAAAAGAAAAATCGCCAGAACATGCAAAAAAAAGAGAAATCAGCAAATTCGCACGAATCTGCGGATTGCAAGTTCGATTTCGCGTCCCGCAAATCTCGCGAAATAGAAGAAAAACAATTTTGGAAAACTGAAAGCACTTAGCAGGTGCAAAAGTTCAAACTAATTTGTAACCATTCCCTGTAGTGCTTCCTGAGGGGCCCCTCCAGAGTTCAGTTGCCTACTTTCAACTATTCTCTGACCCTGCTCTGACCCTCAAAGCAGGGTCAGAGAATAGTTACAAGTATGGCACATTGCTACTGTAAAAAAAATAACTGCAACAGGAAGGTCTTACAGCTAAGGAAGCAGGTGCCAGACTTGAAGCACAAATTCAGTGACACATTAACCAGCCCCAAATTAATTCATCTCAGTTGAGGCTGGGAAGGTGTGCTTTGCTTTCCCCCCATAATCTACAGTGGGAACAAGAGGGTGGTAGTGGTGAACCTGAGGGTGCTGTGATAAACCAGAGGGGGTCAGTGAGGATCCAGAGGTTGGCAGTGGCAAACCAGAGGGTGACAGGGATGAACCAGAGGATGGCAGTGGCCAACCAGAGGGTGGCAGTGATGAACCAGAGGGTGGCAGTGATGAACCAGAGGGTGGCAGCCTTGAACCAGAGGAGGACAGTGATGATCCAGAGGGTGGCAGTGGCAAACAAGAGGGTGGCAGTGATGAACCAAAGGGTGGCAGGGAGGAACCAGAGGATGGCAGCGATCAACCAGAGGGTGGCATTGATGAACGAGAGGGTGGCAGTGATCAACCAGAGGGTGGCAGTGATGAACCAGAGGGTGCTGTGATAAACCTGAGGGGGACAGTGATGATCCAGGGGGTGGCAGTGGCAAATGAAAGGGTGGCAGTGATGAACCAGAGGGTGGCAGTGGCAAACCAGAGGGTGGCAGTGATGAACCAGAGGGTGGCAGTGATCAACCAGAGGGTGGCAGTGATGAACGAGAGGGTGCTGTGATAAACCAGAGGGGGACAGTGATGATCCAGAGGGTGGCAGGGATGAACCAGAGGGTGGCAGGGATGAACCAGAGGGTGCTGTGATAAACCAGAGGGGGACAGTGATGATCCAGAGGGTGGCAGTGGCAAACAAGAGGGTGGCAGTGATGAACCAGAGGGTGGCAGAGATGAACCAGAGGGTGGCAGGGATGAACCAGAGGATGGCAGTGATGAACAAGAGGGTGGCAGCCTTGAACCAGAGGGGGACAGTGATGATCCAGAGGGTGGCAGTGGCAAACCAGAGGGTGGCAGTGATGAACCAGAGGGTGGCAGGGATGAACCAGAGGGTGCTGTGATAAACCAGAGGGGGACAGTGATAATCCAGAGGGTGGCAGTGGCAAACGAGAGGGTGGCAGTGATGAACCAGAGGGTGGCAGGGATGAACCAGAGGATGGCAGTGATCAACCAGAGGGTGGCAGTGATGAACCAGAGGGTGCTGTGATAAACCAGAGGGGGACAGTGATGATCCAGAGGGTGGCATTGGAGAACCAGAGGGTGGCAGTGATGAACCGGAGGGTGGCCACGATGAACCACAGGGTCGCTAACAGGATGGACACGTAGAAACAACATGGTCGCGACCGTTGCGACCACACAAGTAAGTTTGCGTTCCCAAACTTGTACAAAACCCTCGCGAACTGGCAAAAACAGCAAATTCGCTCGAATTCGTGAATTTTACGAATCGCGAGTTCGCAAATCCGCAAATTCGCGAACCGCAAATTCGCAAAATCCGCCCAGCAGGAAGTCCTTCAGGATCCATTTTTTACAAATCTCCTGCCTCGCCAATAATACCATATAGAATGACCAGTATTTGAGTACATTCTATATAGTCCGCTATTCCGGATATTATAAGACTAATGTCTGTCTTTAAATTTTGCCATAGAATATTTGACATTGGTGTTGGCATTTTCTAACAGAAGGTATGTAGAGGACATGAGACCACATATGGTAACTGAAGAACAAATTTGAAGACTGGTGCACAGCCTGGGTATCGTTTAAACAAAATTGTGTAGTTCGTCTTGCAAATTCTGGGTGCTATAAGGGTAACGCCTCTTGCCATGGACGTCAGTGAAACACTAGCTTATGTGCTCCTAATGGGACATTAGTTGCATCCTCTTATGCAAACCTGTATCGCCTTGGTATGGTCCCAAGGATTCCTTTCAAAAAGTAAATCACTCCTTTGTGTGTTTTAAACTTTCAATTCTTTATTTGGTTTCCTTTTCCATAATTGAATATTCATGAAATTATTTTCATTTCGTCATCAGTATATGGCATCTTTGCTTCATTTCCTATGCATTTCGGGCATGTATCCCTTCATCAGGGAGCATCGCTATGAAATCAAAAAGAATATTCTCAAACAATATACTACAAACATGATATCATTACTGTTCATGAAAAAACTAATAATGCATCGTGATTGTGAACCCAGTGAACACGTGTAAAAAAAACTATGTACCGTGTGTTTAGTGGTGCGATCTCAAGTCGCTGGTGCAAAAGAAAAAGGACAAAGAACGAACCCGTTCCTCGCTTACATGCCAATGCGGAGTCGCCTCCACTCTGTAAGAAAAACTTGTGAGTAACGTTTCCGAAGTATTTGAAAATGCAGGCTGTTGAGAAAGGGAACACAATATCTCAATGCTGTACTCTAACGAGTACTTTCCGGCTTGACAACAAGCCGCTGGTCGAGTCACTTACATGTTAGACGCGTAGCGTCCCTTTCCTTTCGTCCCTCTCGTCTCCGGAGTTTGTGTGTAGTAAGCTCTCTCCGTGTATTGGTTAAAGACTTCCTGGTTTTGGCATAAGCGACGTCCTGATTGGACGTCGTCGCCGATCAGGTGATCGTATAAGCTAAAAGAAAGACTAGATCGTGTGTTGATGTGTTGTCGCGAAAAATTACTGGTATAAAATATATGTAAGGAAAAACCCAAAAATGACGGGAATGTGTAAAATAAATGTATCTAGAATAATACATAATGTGAATACTTTTGCATACATGTGGAGAGGCAATGTGTACAATACAAGTTCTAGCTTTAAATGCCATACATAATATATAAACAGATGACAGGAGTGATGAGTCTCCAAACAGATGATGTAGATTTCAAATGCTTTTATTTCGGTTCATTTAATCCACAGCCTACGCGTTTCGCCCAACACGGGCTTCTTCAGGGCTTGTCGTTTTGTCTTGAGAAGAAAAACACGTAATTCCTATATTCACACAGTCTTCGCGGGATTCCCAATCATGGAAGAACCAATGTATCATGGACAATGAGGTCACCAACTCAGTTTGCAAGTGGAGTATAGTAATTGCCTTCTATCCGCTTGAAGGGTATCTTTGCTTTCCAGGTTAGAAAATATATTTCGTATCTCGGTAGCAGTGTTATGATGTCAATGTGCCGATTTGGGCACAATTGCTTATCTTCTCTCTCGAAGTCTTCCTGCGTGTATCCTCAGTCCGAAAAAGAAAAGAAGAGTGTGAATAGTTAGGTTCATGAGCACTGAACAACATGGTTATACGATAACATAATAATGCATCAAATATCGAGACAGAGCCAAGGCAATCATCGTAGCCACCATGGATACGGTATGAGGTTTTCATGTTACACATCATAAATAGCATGCAAATTCAATCCGATCACTCAGACTATGCGGTCTGCTTGAGTTCAATCTGTAAATCCAACTGTTTTCTCTCTGGAGTACGTACTTGTTGTTATTAACTCCTTCTTTATTGCTGACGGTCTCCAAGATTAGAAATTGTAATTGGGAAACATTGTGATGTTCTTCTGAAAAATGAAGCGCAACTGACGATTTTTGGTTGTGAGCAGTGTTCCCAGGAACGTGCGTGGCAGTGCGCGTGCTCACATCTGATCCCCCGAGCACGCAGTGCTGCGTGAGGAGCACGCATCCACAGCACATCTCAGAAAGAGCATTCGGGCCGCCGCTTTTAGAACAGCAGCGGCGCGAAAAAATTTTTAATTTCCGGCTTGCGGTGGCTCCTGCACTTGCTGCTAAAGGAGCGCAGATGGGGGGTGTTTGAGGACCATTGTAAAAATATTCCTGTTAATTGTAGCACTGTCGTGCGCTGTAATTAACATAAATGTTTTCACAATGGCCCTCAATCAGCTCTCAGCCGTGCTGCTGTAAGAGAAGAAATGCAGCAAGTCCAAAAGCACGACAAGTGCTTTACTCGCCGTTCTTTTGGGCTTGATGCATGTCTCCTCTTATGGGAGCATGGCTGAGAGCTGATTGAGGGCCATTGTGAAAATATTTATGTTAATTGAAGCGCACAACGGGGCTACAATTAACAGGAATATTTTCACGATGGTTCTCAATCAGCTCTCAGCCGTGCTCTATTAAGAGAAGACATGCAACCAGCACAAAAGAACGACGTGTAAAGCACACATGGTGCTTTTAGGCTTGTGCACACCTTTTGTTAATAGAGCGCGGCAGATTATGTGCCTTTTTAAAAGTTTTCATGCTAAATGCAGCCCCGTGCATTAGTATGTCGGGCTCTGCAATTAACATGAAAACTTTCCAAAAGGCACGTAATCTGCCGCCCTCTATTAACAAAAGGCATGCAGCAAGCCTAAAAACATAACGTGTGCTTTTACAATCACTAATATATGCTAGTGATTCTGAAAGCACACGTCCTGCTTCTGGACTTGCTACATGCTTTTTGTTAATAGAGCGTGGCTGCGGGACAATTGTGTACATTTTTTTAAAGTATTCATGTTAATTGCTGCAATTAACATGTATACTTTCAAAAATCCACACAATCTGCCCGCAGCCACGCTCTATTAACAAAAAGCACGCATTAAGCCCAGGGCGTCAAGTGGGCTGGCTCCTGTTGATGCTGAGTTTTTAAGCTGGTGCTGAGACAGGTCCCAATCAGGCTCTTCATTTTTGCACTCACCCTTAGGGTAAAAAAAAATCTCAACTGCTGAAAGCCTTTGGTGTAACTTCAGAGGACTTTCCAGAGTTTTTTCAGTCTGATCATTTCAGAACTGAGGCATTTTCAATAAATGTCAACGAAGCTGTAGTTGTTGCTTATTTATCCTATGCAACTAACAATCATTGACAAAGTCAATAGTCCTGGGTTGTTGTAGGTATAATGTTACTTATTTTATTATATATATAGATGCAGTGACAGAGGCAGCACAATAACGGTCGGGCTGCACACTATGCTAAGCAAAGATTTTTAGCTTACGTGTTTTTATGCCACGCCCTTAATTACATCAGGCACGCCCCTTTGAGAGACCCCCAGTTTTTTCATCCCACTTAAAGTCCTGAGCAAGCCTAAAACACCACATGTGCTTTCAGAATCACAAACATATATTAGTGACTCTGAATGCTCACACGGTGGACTTCTATGTACACTCAGCCCCTCCCCCCGGCGTATCCAAGACACCATCTTCAGAGCGGATAAGTGAACTCATTATTATCCATTTTAAAGAGTGGAGTAGCCCCCGCCTTGGTAGAGCCAGCTAGTCCGTCTTGTCCTGATGACCTTGAATAATTCTTAAACAGATTATTGCAAATAGCAATCTCCTTTCATTTATTTTTAATCTAGGTAATGTGTGAGATTGTATTATAGACATGCAACATCCATACAAAATGTTTATTTTAGATCCAAACAGGATCTCAGCTATGAGAAATGGTAGGATGTCACAGTGATTATTTGCAGTAGTATTAGTGGGTTTCTACTGTGTTACAATATTGGAAAAATACATCACTATCCCTGAATATTAACTATAAACACATTTGGAATTTGGACCAGTGTGCCTGTGCACTGTTTGTGATTTGGCCAAAAGGACACGAGAAAGCTGAAACTGGATTATAAATTCAAAGCTGATCCGCACAGAGGCCTGCAAAATAAGTTTGGCCGAGGGCGCTCAAAGTCCTTAAGATGTCCTAAAAATCTGGGTGTCAAGCTGGACAACCAGCTGTCGTTGCGAACGCATATTCTGGGTCTAGCGGGCACCTGTTATGGAATTTTGAAAATGCTCCGTAAATTCCTGCCCCTGTTGTCTGAGGAGCACAGGCGTATCACTGTGCAAGCTCTCGTCGGTTCGAGGCTAGACTATGCCAATGCCCTCTTTCTAGGCCTCCCTGATTACCTAGTCCAGCGCCTACAGGTGGTACAGAACTCTGCCGCCCGGGCTATCTTTGGCTTGCGTAGACGAGCCCGAGCTTCTGGGTTACTACAGGCATTACACTGGCTGCCTATCCGGAAGCGGATCCAGTTTAAGTCTCTGACTTTAATGCACAAGGCCCTATTTGGATCAGGGGCTGGTTATCTGCGGCGGAGACTGGCCTTCTACCGACCAGTCCGTTCTCTGCGCTCGGAGTCCCTCTTCAAAGCGGTGGTCCCTCGGGTGAGGAAGGCCCGTGCGGGAGGACGCTCTTTCAGCTGCAATGCTCCACAGTTGTGGAACTCGCTTCCTCTTGCGCTGCGCAGTACTGCCAATTTGTTTCAGTTCAGGAAGAACTTGAAGACTTGGCTTTTTAATCTTTAGGCTGTTTTTATTGTTTCAGTTTCTGTTTTCTTTCTTTTCTTATGTTTTTACTGTGTTGTGTTATTTTTATTCTGAGCTGCAGGTGGAAAGCGCCGGGACACTCTTTTTGAGTAGCCGTGCGCTATACAAGAGCGCTATAACATAACATAACATAACAACATGTCCCTGAGCTGCCACTGTGTAGTTAGTTAGGAAAGAAAAGGTTCACTGGCACTGTGGAAGGAGGCTGGTTGCCCCGTTTTCCTAATATAAATATTAGTGTAGCTTTGTCGTGGTTGCAGATGCTCTGCACTGCACTTTCTCATTTCAAACATGACACAACCATTGTATGCCAGTCACCAATACGAAGGCCAACCCCCCTGGCTGGACTGGCCTTAGCAGGCATCAGGCGTTTGCCTTGAAGGCTGGGGGTCAGTTTTAGAGCAGTGGGGGCCAGTTGTGTTACTGGGGGCAGTTTTGCAGTGATGTTGCAATTTGGGCCCTCAGTAACAAAAGCACCAGTGCTGGGGACCGGGTTTAAGCAGTAATGCTTTACACATGGCCCCCTCCCCCCACTCCACCCCACCTCGGGTGGGTGGGAGCCAGTGAGGCAAAATTTCCAGCGCTACTTTGGATTCCCAGTCCAGCCCTGCCTGCCTCATCAAACAGGCCTCCTATGTTCCAATACCTAGGTCATTTATCTGCACAATCAAGCAGGAACTCCAGTGTCAGAACCCCTGTCGCTGCACCCACACACGTGGTTGAGTTCTTGGCGCACATTGCCGTGGCTGGTGTGCACAGAGACCTCACACTGCCGCACACAGAGGAAACAAATTAGAGGGAACATTGGTTGTGAGTCCTGAAATTGAACTTGTGTTCGTTAATTTGTGTCTTAGTTTTCCTCTCTGTTTTTCCGACATATACTTTGCCGCATGGGCACTTCAACAAGTATATAACATTTGGTGTGTCACATGTTGCATTGACACGCAATTTAATGTTGTATCCCTTCATGGGATGTGTGATTGTCGTACCTTTTATAATGTTATTGCAATTTCCGCAATGCAGACATGGTCCGGTCCCTCTATAAATCAGGAGTGTCTCAGTTTCAGTTTTCAAAAGTTCTCCAAAGTTCTTACCCCTGGTAAACGAAAAGATAGGTGGATTGTCAAAACTGGAGTTACAATCAGGTTCTGCTTTGAGGATAGACCAATGCCTCTTGATAATCTTTTTGAAATTCAGACTGGATGTCGAGTATTTAGATACAATGGCCGTTCTGGCTTCATCTGTTTTTTTATGTTCCTTGAGTAGGTCTGCTCTTTTCATCTGGCTGACCCGTTTCTTGGCTGTGGTGATGATTTCAGTGGAATATCCTCTTGCGATGAACCTTTCTCCCATTTCTTCAATTCTTTGTGTGGCTTTTGAGGGGTCCGATGTTATCCTCTTTACTCTCATCATTTGAGAAGTAGGAAGGTGTTGTTAAAACACACAAAGGAGTGATTTACTTTTTGAAAGGAATCCTTGGGACCATACCAAGGCGATACAGGTGTGCATAAGGGGATGCAACTAATGTCCCATTAGGACCACATATGGTAAGCCATTACAGCTAGTAGATCTCACTGAAGGCATTGGGCTATTTTTCCAATGCGAAACGTAGCTACACCGGTGTCCACCGGTGGATCTTGTGGAGCATGGAGAAATGATTCTCTCTTAGCATAAAAGCCTGAACATTTATAAAAACGTGTTTATTTATTTACTACTTTGTTGCTGCTTTGTAATGAACCTTGTGGATGACTTTAGAACTGGTTTAGATCTTGGCAAACGGGTTACACCGTCACAATGGTGATGGATATCCCATCCACCGAAATATAAATCCCATAGATTATAATGGGATTTAAATTACAGTGACCGAATATCCATCACCGTTGTGACAGAGTAACCCGTCCACCAAGTTCTAAATTAGGCCCTTTGTTAAAGTATTTAGGAGTACAGGAAACCATCCCTCGAACAGACTTCCATTATGAGTTTGAGGAACAGACCCCAATTGGACTCATTATGATGAACTCTTAAAGATCTATCAATCTTTAATTGGAAAGCCCAAAAATACAGTTTCAAGTTTGACAGGACTGGTGTTCCCTTTTTTTAGGTCGAGCCTAATGCAGCATGCATGCGCTGCTCTAGGGGGAGGCTTCTTGTGATCACTCTAAACTTCTTCTTGTGGGTCTGACTCCTCCCACATATTGGATTGGCCTTTGCGTGTGGCTTTCAATAATGAAAGCAAAGAAATGGCCAAAGGCGGGCGCATGTCCCACCTCTTTGTTTACTGGTCACACCCATGATGTTTAGCTGTCAGGAGTGAGCAGGGGCGCGCAGGGTGTCAGCAGCATTCCTCGCATCCCATGGAGTTTTGCCTGCGGAGCAAGCAGTGCCTCCTTGTTTATCTTTCCATTCCTGCCTCGCACCTTCCTTCTTCCCTCCCCGCCGTCCTTCCCACCCTCCTCTTTGCTCCATGCACCTCCAGCAGCCCCTCTCTTGTTTTGCAGCGCGTGCTTGATGTGCCCCCCACCCCTCCTTGGGCACATTGCGGTACTGTATTTCGAGTCTGAATGTTCATTTTGTCGAGTGATAAAACGTTCTCGTCTTCAAGCGCTGGGGACTTCTATTCTGTCTCATACTGTCAAGTGTTCCCTTGGTCTTTTGCCGAGAAGTCCTAGTTTATTTTTAACTCAATTTCGTTTTGCACCCTCACTATGACCAGTGAGTTAATGATTGAATCATTCACTGAGTGATGACAGACAGACCAGAATGAGGGACTACGTGTCACTCTTTGGAATTTCCAAACGTCTGGTTCACATCGCTTCAAACTTTTACTGTACTGTGTTTAACAGAAAGAGGGAATTGGTCCGTTTGTTTGCTTGAGGTGCCCCCCCGCACCCCTCCTTGGGCACATCGCAGTGTGTGTACTGAGAGGACGGTTATACGGCACGCAGCCTCGTGCTTCTCAGAGGTGCTAGATGTGTAACAAGGGCGTGGTCGGCTCGGCTTTCTGACATCTGAGCCCTCGGATCACGGAGTAACTCAGCGCTCTGATTAGGCACATCTGTTGTAGGGCAAGTTACTGCTGACAGATTGTGGGACCCAACTCACTGGAAGGCGTAATAAACGGTCTTCTAGCGAGTGCACCATATAAAGCATTTATCCTCAGATGTTTACATGTACGGAAACATATAACTCTCATGTCACAACTCACAATTTCCTTCATGTCTGCAAAATAAATATAGATATTTGTAATTCCAAAATCTGTCCTGCCGCCCGCGGGGTGGGCTGTGTGTCGCAATCTCAGGCTGACAGAGGTGCTGTTACGACTGTGAATAATGCGGGCAAACACGAGAGTGTATGTCCAAAGTGTGCTTCGCTTTCACATTGCACTACAAGTGGGCTGCTCGGGGGGGTTGGGATGAGGGATTACTCTTTAAACGGGCCAGAGACTGGAACCCTCAGCTTCCTGGTCAATCGCTCTAGCTGTTACGCCACATGCTCTGATGAATGAATGTGGCTGGGTGTGGCAATCGCAGGCTGACAGAGGTGCTGTCACGACTGTGAATAATGCGGGCAAACACGAGAGTGTACGTACAAAGGGGCAGATTTACATTTCCTGGTGCATCCCTGCAACTCAGCTGGGATACGCCAGGAAAGATGCATGATGCATGATGCAAGTTTACCTTTGTGCCACCAAAGATGTGCCGCATTTACAATGTGGCGCATAATGGCGCATGGATAAACAGATGCGTGTCGCATCTGCCGGCGTAAGGTTGGCGCAGTGCTGGAGTTATGTCACGGGCGCGACGCAACTCCAGCACTGTTCCAACCTGGCCTATCGACAACATGGTGAGTCACTCCTTACGCCTGCTTCAAGCAGGCTCAGGGTTTTGACACAACGTGTCATATCTTATAGATTTCACTGCGTCACTTTTACGTTGCGTTCCGGCAACTGAACGCCCACCCTGCGCCGAACGCCCACATGAAACCTGATGCAGGTTTCATGTGGCGATGGGCTTTACAACGTGACGCATCTCCCTAGATGCGTCACGTTGTAAATAAGGCGCAACGTGGTGCATTGGTTTACGCCGCCCCGTGGAGGAAGTTGTGGTGGGGCAGACAGGCGGGGCGGGGGAGGGGCAGGGTGGGTGGTGATAAACACCGGAAAATGGATGATTGCAGATAAGTAAACTATTGAATTAATAAAACGACTTCCGTAGCGCGCCTTGCATCGCATTTTGCAATGCAGGGCGCGTTACGAAATTCGTTTTTATTAATTTAATTGTTTACTTACCTGCAATCATCCATATTCCGGTGTTTATCACCACCCACCCTGCCCCTCCATCGCCCCGCCTGTCTGCCCCACCACAACTTCCTCCACGGGCCGCGGCTGTGTGCATGTGTATACAGGTAACACACAGCTTCTAAGAGCGGACCCTGGGACAGCACAGCAGCAAAGTCGAACACTGACCATTTCTCCATCCCACGTGAGCCTTAAACTGGACCTCGTGCCAGATAGATAGCAGATATAGATAGAAAGTAAATAGTTCTCCCAACACGGTTCCACAGCTTCGCGCCTGACCTCTCCGGCGGTTAGGCCACATCCTCTCCCCATACTGATTGATAGGGAATGTTCTACTACTGCATAACTTTTTACTTTATAAGCATGGCGAGGCTGCCAGCGCATTACCCCCTCATGGGTCCTCCCCGTCCCAGTCCTAACAACGTGAGGCAGTCCTGCCTCCACCCAGCCAATCACAACGCCAGTATTTCTTTAGTACATAAGCCCCGCCCACCTACCGCCATGCCTGTTTTTTTTCTGCTCCGACGGCTGTCGGAACGCTGGTGCTCCCGGTTCCGGTCCCTGGATCCTGTTTCCTTTGGTGGCGGTTCCGTGAGTTTTTTCTTGTGTTTTCTCTGTTGTGTTTCTTGTAAATGCTCGGCTCCGCCGCTCCGGTTTTCCGGTCGGCAGAGCTCCTGTTCTGGGGTCAGGTACGCTCCCCGCTCATGTGCTGGGCTGGGGAGTTTTGGTGGTGTCCTGGCCTCGGGTCGTTCCGGCGCTGCTGCACTATCGCAGCGTCCGGCCCCCGCGGCCATTCTCTTATGACCTGTGGCTGTGGGTGGAGACGTCAGGGCTGCCCTCTTTTTGTTTCACTTCAAACACACCTTTGCGTGATTGGTTGGTTGGGGGCAGTATTTATTGGAGGTTGCTGGGCACTTCCTTTTGTTGTTGTGATTTCCTGTTTGGTTGCTACTGGGTTTTTTCACCATGAGTGAGGGGGCTTCTTCTCCTGTGCCGGCTAAGGCTGTTTCCAAACATCATAATGTTCAGGATCTACAGGAGGTCGACGTCTTGCAGATTTCTAGGGCTGATTTACGGGTCTTGATTGATCCTGTGGTCCGGTCTGCGCTGCTGGAGCCTGCGGCTAAGCGGGCTAAGGATGATGAGGTAGTACTGGACAATTCCCCTAAGGGGAAGTACATCCAGGGCGAGGTTTTTTCGGACATGCTGGTGCATGTTCATGAGGTGCTTGGGTTTGACCCTAAATCCCTGTCTGAAGATGGGTTTTACGCACAGTATAGTTCCTCTGTGGTGGATGACCTCCCCTTCCATGATGTCCTGAAGGATATCCTCACAACAGAGTGGCTGGAGATGGATAAGCAGGGTATTACGTGGTTTCTGGGGAAGCGATATCGCCTGGCGGTCTTTGATTCCCAGTTTCCTGCAATTCCGAAGGTTATTTCTCTTTTGTCTCCTATGGCTTCATCCTCTTCCTCTTTTGTCCACGTAGCATCTTTTGCAGTTTTTCTTGGACTGTTTTACGCTGCTGGTGCATGCGGCTATGCCATCATCTCTAGTTGGTGGGATCGTGGACGTTTTTCCCTGTTGGGGTATACATTCGGGGATGGTCCATGAGATTTCTGGCGTTTTGATGCTGATTCATTTGCTCCGGCGGGGTTTATTCCCATTTATTCCCGGCCATTTCGTGCTGTCCTGTTGGCTGTTCTGGCTGCGGTGTGGCTTGGCATTGCCATGCGGGGTGTTACTCTCTTTCTGGGGACACGATTTCGCCTGGCGATCTTTGTCACCTGGTATCCTCCAATTTTCTTATTTTTTGCACTCCGTTTGGTTCCCTGCCTCTGCGGCGCCTGCTGCTGCCCCTGAGTGTCAGTCGGATATGTTGTGCCCAAGAGGAGTCTCCGTGGCCTGGTGGTTGCATCTCTTCCTCTTCAGGTTATGTGTTCCGCTCCTGGTGTTGACCTGCTTGTGGGTCACCTATCTCCTTTGGTGACATTGTTGCGATTTGGGGGCTCGGCTCCGTTGTTCCTGGCTCGTTGGTCCAGTCTGCTTTGAGGATGGTGAGTCCTGTTGGTCATCATTCTTGATTGCCGGTTTCCATTCCAGGCCGTCCCCCTTTTGGGCTGTTTTCACAGTCGCTTCGTTGTCCATTGGCTCTGTGATGCGTTCTGTCGTCTTCTTTGGCGTCAGCCTATTTTTTGTCACTACGCTCTGTGGTGCTGGTTTCAGTGACGGAGTGGGGCCAGGGGTCCTCTTTCTCTCTGTTCCAGGTCCTGGCTCCCGTTGGTCTTTCTGTTTGGTTCTGCCTCCCGGGGCTTTGGTCGGGTTGGTGCGGCTGTGTCCCTTTCGGTTGTGCCCCTTTCAGCCCGGTTTTCCCCTCTTCTTGGTAGGTGATTTTGGCTTCCCTGGGTGTGGGAGTCGCCTGTTTTTCTCGTTCCCCTCCCTCCGGCTGCTCGGAGGTTTGCGGTGGTTGAGTTCCATTTCCTGTTTTCAGGTGTTTCCTTTCGGTCTCTCTCATGCTCCTCTGGTTTTTTCCACGGTGCTGGCTCCTGCTGTGGGGGTTTGCTGGCCTGGTTCCGGTTTCTGGGGTCATATTGGGTCTGGCCGTTCCTCGTCTGGTTCCTGTTCGGGGGCTTCGGTTCCTCGGGACCGGTTTGACGCTTTGCTGGGGGCTGTTTCTCAATGCTCGCTTCAGCGGCTCGTATGCTTTCTGTTGTGCGTTGCTGGTGGGGGTTGACATGGCCCCTGCGCTAGGATGTCACGCATTTCGTGAGGCGTTCCATATATCCGGATCTGTTCTCTGTCCTGTTGGATCTTCTGCGGGTCCTACTGGGTCTCCCTTCTGCCCCGGCTAAGGATTGGTTTTGTGTCCGGCGGATGGTGGTTGCCTCCTCGGCTGTGGTTCCTTGGGCTCTTGTGCACCTCGTGTCCTTGGTGTTTCTTCTGTTGACTCGTTGGGTCCTTTTTCTTACTGGTTACGGGGCTCTGGTTCCTCTCTCCCCTGGTCTGGTGGCTTTGCTCTCCCGACCTGGTGTGGGGGGTGCATTACTGCTTCCCTCTCTCCTCTTGTTGTCCTTGAATGCCTGTCCTTGGGTTGGGGGCCCCGTTGGGGTCCTTGGTGGCCGGCTTGTCTGTTGTTCGGGCTGGCGCTCCGGGGACTCGTTGTTGTTTGGGCCTTCTTGGGGGGTCCCGGTACGTGTCTCTGTTCCTGCGGGCTTCCCTGTCTTGTGTCTGGGCGGCGACTACTCTGTTGTCTTTCAGAGGTTCTTGAGAGGCATCCCTGTTACGGCGGTTGGTTTTCTTTAATGGAATGGTACTCTAGTTGTGCCTTCTTTTGGTGGCTTGGGCCGCTTCCTGCCGTCCTCTGTTTGGTGCTGTCTGGTGCTCGTTTCGACGGGACATGTCCTTTTGTTGGGACATTGCGTGGGTGCTTGGGACTGTGCGCTGGTGCTTGGTATGGCCCTGCGCTGGGATTTCTTGCTGCTTCGTGTAGCATTCCCTCTGTCTGTTCCTCTGTTCCAGGTCCTTTTGTCTTTGGTTTGGGTCTCTTGGTTTGGTCATTTTTGCTTCCCCTCCTGTTGCTCTTCTCCCCCGGTTTTTGTTCCGGGGTGGTCTGTCCTCGGGGGTTGCTCTCTCGTTTCCTTGGCCTTTGGGTTTTCTGTATACCTTCCCTCCCGTTTTTCTCCTCCCGGGCGTTCTGGGGAGGTTTTGTGGGGTGTCGGTGTTGTTGGGTTGGCCTAGCTGTTTTTGGTTTCCGCTCCTGCTGTTGCTGGTGGGAGTCGGCTTTGGCCAGCCTCCCTTGCCTCCGGCTCTGCTTCTGGGTCCGCAGCTGTCTTTGCCCTATCTTTGGCGCTTGCTTCTGACTGCCTGTCTCTTGAGCGGCTGTCTTTAGCGTTTTTGGGCTGTTCTTCTGTGGTGGCCTGTGGCATGTGTTGGTCGCGTTGGCCTTCCGCTCTTTGGAGCTGTGATACACTTTGGGGCTCTTTTGTTTCCTGGTGCTCTTCTCTTGGTCGGAATCCGTGCTGGGGTTCCTGTTTCTGTGCTGGTTTCTCCGGCTTGGGTTTGTTGTTGGGATTTTCCCCTTCCGCTTGTCTGCTCGTTGACGGCGGTTTGTGCTTATCGGGGCCTTGGGGCTTCCTCGGTGGTTGTTGCCCTTTGGTGAATCGTTGTCTGGGCTCTCCTGTGCTCGTTTCTTCTTTGGGCCTTGCCTGCTGTTTTGCATGGTCTGCGGTTGCCCCTTTCATGTCCTTGTTTGTGGCGGACTTGTTGTGGTTGTCCACTGCGGTGGCTTTTTTGCTGTCCTTCTCTTCCGCTTGTCGGTTGGGTGAGTTGGGTGCCCTGCTCGTTTTGTTTCCTTCTTTGCAGTTTCTGCTGGTTTGAGTTGTTTTGCCGCTTAGATCGGGCTTTTCTGCCTGTTTCTTCGTGTTTCCTTTTGCGGCTGGAGGTGTTGCTTCCTGTTTTGCCTGCTGTGGGGGTTTCTCCTGTTCCCCTTCTTTGGGTGTTCGCGGGGCTCTTCTGTTTTGCCTCCAATGTTCACTACAGTCTCGGGTTTCTCCTGCCCTGTTTGTCTCCTGTGGGTTCTGTGTCTGCTTCCTGTGCTGATGCGGCGGGGTCTCTCTCCTGGTGCTTTGTGGGGCGGCCTTTTGGCGGTCCCGTCACACTTTTGCGCGACATTCTCGGCTTGATGTTTTTCTTGCCTCTTCTGACGATTTCTGTTGGCGTCTTGTACGCTGCTGTTCGTTGATGCTTTATTGTTTAAAGTGTTGTACTCTGCATGGATCCCTGGTGTCCTGCGTGTTTTCTTTCTTGGTTCTCTGCTTGTGAGTTCCTCACGTTGTTAGGACTGGGACGGGGAGGACCCATGAGGGGGTAATGTCTTATTACTTACCGGTAATCCTCATTACCCCGATTAGGGTCCTCCCCGTCCCAGTCCTCTTCCCTCCCACCCTCCCGCTGTGTTTGTGTCGGAGTCTTGTTGATAACAGGCATGGCGGTAGGTGGGCGGGGCTTATGTACTAAAGAAATACTGGCGTTGTGATTGGCTGGGTGGAGGCAGGACTGCCTCACGTTGTTAGGACTGGGACGGGGAGGACCCTAATCGGGGTAATGAGGATTACCGGTAAGTAATAAGACATTTGGAATGGTGTGTGGCTGAGACACTGGGGGCATATTGTGAAGGTGTGCACTCACCCAGCGCACAGCCTGTACCATTTCAAACGTCTCTTTCTGACTCTCCCGTTTTGCCAGTTATTGATTTGATTGAAAAATCTGGACTAAATCAACTGCCATATGGCGGCCGCCCAAGCCAATCCTGTTGGATTCCCTTCTTGCATGTTAATGTTAATGTCAGTAAAATGGGAAATCTGGCAAATCCCTTCTGTATTACAACTGGTAGTGTTCCTGCAAACACTTTGATATCTGCTGATAGCTTGTGAGGGATGGTGGATCACATCCTAATGTGCATATGGATGTCAGTCTGCTTATCGTCTGACACAGTCATTGTTGATACCAATGAACTAAAAAGTGTTTGCAGGTGAAGTATGGAAGCCACATCAATTCCCTTAACACATAATTCTTGATATTCTGACATTTCAACAAACATACTTTTGGTGAAAAAAGTGACAACCACTTGCAAAAGACCAAATGTACCATCAGCATGATTTAGAAACCCAACTAGACTCATTCACCAATACGAAGTTATGGAAAGTAAAGGAATTCAGTACAAACACTTGATTAACTATTTACTTTTCCATGAAAAATGTGTTTTGCTTTCTAAAGTTGTCAAAGAGTAATGCAAATATTGCTTTGCATTCATTTGTATTACTTTACATCAAGGGGGGATTCCATGTGTGGTGCATGGGCGTTCCCAAGCGACCATCCATGGGTTTTGATGCAAAGCACTATGGACTAACAATGGCAGACAGGACCATGAGGCAGAAAATAACACCTCTTCGAGGCAGGTGTCAATTAAGAGAAATGCTTTTATTTCTCCTAACTTCCTACATTGTTTGCATTTTGTAATGTGCTGCACACATCAAAGGTGGTAAAAGATTTAATGTTAGTCTAAGCATAATATGTTGTACTGGAAGGCTTCCCTACCAGTACAAAACCTATGGTGCCAATGTGTTTGCATGGGGCATTGGCAGGATCAAGGCATCCCAGCGCAGGGGGAGAGAGAACAGCAACATATTTTTGTAGATATTGTGCTGCCCTGCTTCTCCCCAACACCCCCGCCCCTTCAAACAATGGAGTGCATCAACTTTGGTTATAAATCTGCCCCTGAGTGTAAGTTTCTATGGAAGAACATAATTTTAAAGCAAATAACTGTCAGACTAGGAAAGAAGATCTCCAACTCAGTTCAATTGAATTACAATAAATCCTTCCATTTTATTGAGTTTCTATTTTACTAGTACGTTGTTGAGCTGTGGGCCTTATAGATAAAGAATTTGTGCCCAGGATCCACAAAAACATGAAACCTAGATTTATTGGGCCTAAAGACACAGTCAAAGGTGTAAATAAAACAGATACATGATTAAGGCAGTTAATCACAGGTACAACAAGTGCATTATCCTCGGTACCCATCAGTAGGGAAGAATGATAGTGTATTCCATTAACCTCCTTTTTAGGTCTCGCTTGAGACAGAGCATGCGCTGTCTGTGGCAATACTATAAAGGGGGCGTGGACCCCACACATTGCTTGCCATTTGTTGGCCTCATTGCCCCTCCTATTTACGGACTCCTCGTTGGTCAGCGCGTGCTAGTTTCACTTTCTCTTCCTTTAATTTTCCCTTCTGGGGATCTAGGGCCAAGTACTGTTTTCTTGATATTATTTTAATGGTGTTCTAGAATTGAGTTACTTTATTATTTCTTTCCTCTTCCGTGTCATTGCTTGCCCGTTGTTGCTTGCCCCCTTCCCAAACCCGTATTGTTTCTTGTCTGGCATTTTAAAGTTGAAGTCTATATTTTGCTGTGCTGGGATAGGACTGACTGGAGTTCTTATCACTATGGAAATAGCTGTGTATCTCATGGAGTGGAGTCAACCCATGTATCTGCTTGTAATAACAATTTGAGATTAAAGGCAATGATGATTCAGACACTGGTCAGTCGTAATACCAGGATGTGAAAATCTATGCATGTGTGCCCTGCATCAAGCAACAATCGTTGCCACCATTCTGATCCAGGTCTCTAGAGCTTACCTTTGAAGATGTGGGTCTCTTGCTCACTGTGCCACTGGACCCAATATAAACCCGACTGAAGAGCCCCAATCAGGGTTATACCAATCTTGTGTTGCTGGTCTTTCTGTTCAGGGAGGATGTGACCCTGCATTTTGGGCTGGACTGCTCCTATTGGAGAAGGTCTAGATTGATTTGCATATGACTAGGTCCAAACTGAGGTGGCATGGTGGGCAAAAGAACGATGTGTTGGAATGCTGTGTCATACGATTCCTTGGGGTTAGACTTGTAACAAGCATTCCTCCCATCACCTTTTCTGTTTAGCAGTACAGCCACCTGCACTCACAGTGGCTTGATGGTTCTTCTGATGTCTGCTGTCTGCTGTCTGCTTGTGTATGTTGCATCCCTGGAAATGGGCACAGTGGATGAACCAGTGTTGAATACACTAAAAGGATATTCGATTTTTAGGATATGAGTCCAGGCAAGTGTGGGGTGTTCACAAGGGATGTAGAAAGGATGATGCGCTTCCATTAGGACACGATGGAGTGAGCATGGAACAACTGGGATGTCTCAAATGTGAGGAGGTCAAATCAACTCAACAACACAAGTCGCACAAATTGAATCATATTTCCAGTCTTTGGAGAAATGTGGTGTCCATAAAGAGAATGCGACTGACCCTAAGCGTAGAAACATATCTCGAAAATGTTGTTAAAGTTCTTAGGGGCATATTACCAACAGTTAGCGATATTTATCGCTAACTGAGCTTAGCGTTAGTTTTTTTAACGCCGCGCTTCGCCCAATATTATCGCTGAGATAACGTCCTATTACCAACGTTTATCTCAAAAGCGATAATATTGCAGGCGTTAGCGTGAATATCGCTGGAAAACCAGCGGTGTTCACGCATTAGCGTGCAAATGATGTTAGCCATGTTATCCACCTCCCATTGGATAACATGGCTAAGAACTGGTATTTGCAGGCATTAGCGTTTGGGGATATTCGCGCTTAGCGCGAATATTTCCATCGCTTCGCCTTTCTTGGTAATAGGCGATAGCGAGGTTAGCAACTGCTTTCAGTCGCTAACCGGTTGGGTACGCCCACTTTGCATGTCATTAGCGATAAATATCGCTGACATGCAAAGCGGGCCCCAAACCGCTCGCTATCGCCTACAAGCTGTCCCTAGCTGGTGTTAGCGACAGCTTGGTAATAGGGCGATGGAATTATCGACGCTTAGCGGCCGTTAAAACGGCCGCTAAAGCGGCGATAGTTCAATATCGCCACCCTTGGTAATATGCCCCTTAGTCCCTTGCTGCAAGACCCTTGATGAAACGGCGCTATAGTAATAACACTTCAATAAATAAGTCAGGTTGCAGCCCCAGCACCGCCGCGTCTGGGATCTGAAAGTATTGCCATGATGGTGAATAAGTTACCATGAGCAAGCAGCCTGGCTTCCTCTCACTGCCGGAAACAAATGATTTGTATCTCTTTTGCTGGAACAGCAAAATGCACTGAATTACAGTTTAACTCGACTTCTCAAAGACTTGAAAAGACATATTTCCAGTGCTAAGGAAGTAACTTCTGACTCACAAAAATGAGGCTGTATTTCAAAGGTGAAATGTTTTTTTTTGTCTGGGACAGGAAAACTCTCAGAGAGAGTTTGACAATCTTCGAGGGAGGAGCCCTTCACGTAAATGCTGTGGTTAAATGACGAATTGAGTGTTCTGTTTAAAGGACTGCAAGCACTTTGAGTGTGTGATCTTGAGCAGATCATGCCACCCTTGGTTACTCACCTATTAATTGCAAGAGCTTAGAATGTGCCACTGTTCTGTTTTACTCACTACGATAATGTACAATGCCCAGCCATTTAATGGAGCTGCTGGGAACTTGTAAACCAACTCCTGGGGTGATGCAGAACTCAACTTTCAACAGTTCACCCCTCGCTTTATGTATAAGAAATGATTTCAATCTCACCAGGACTGGCTTGGACAGAAATTCCTAAACATCTGAAGAGCTGCAGGTTATTTTTTTTAATGTAATTTAATTTTATTAAAGTAGTTCATAGGCAAATCACATTATATGCAAGAGACAGTCAGCAAGGTATACAGAACCAAATCACAGCAGTTGATAAATATATTCACTTGAATCAGGATTGTTCATGCATAGAGAGACCCATTTACTTCCTCGTGAGTCCTCGCCTTAGGTTTGTATGTCAACATCATATGTCAGGAATGTCATATAACACTATAAAAATCAGTGGTTAGGGGTCCTCCGCAGAAGGGGGGCATCTGTTACATCAAGGACATACAGAAACATGGGGTGTAATGGCCGGCTCCCACACTCATACTAGTGAGTCACCGGGTTCCTGTTCGCTGGTGGTTGGGTGCTCCAGTAGGTATGTCTCAAGTGGGCCCCATATGTCCCTAGGACGTGAGGAGATTGGGAGAAGTTTGGCGTACATACATGTTTGGTCCTGCCATAAGATCTTGTCGCCGATCCATTCCTTGAACTTAGGTGCCCTCCCATGTCCCCATCTACAAGCAACCCGTCTTTTAGCCAACACAAGTCCAAAGGACACAAACTTGCGATGTTTTGCCGGGATCTGCTCAGTATATCCGAGCAGAGGCACCAGAGGAGATCTCGGGAGTGATATAGAAACCATGCGATCTAGGGATGCATGTCGTTACAACGCATGCTTTTACAACGCATGCCATTATGACGCAACTTTTACGATGCAAGTTGTTACAACGCATTGCGTTGGAGGGCGCTGGTTAGTGAATAGTTTAATTTACTATTCCAACTCCAGTCCCCGTGGATAGTAGGGAAGGTGTTGGATAGTAATTAAACTATTCCCTATCCCATAGCGCCCTCCAGCGCAATGCGCTGTAATAACTGCATTGTAAAAGTTGCGTCGTAATGGTAGTTTGTTGTAAAAGTTGCGTTGTAAAGGATGTTTCCCGCGATCTAGTGCTGTGAATATCATATTCCAGTATGCGTACACAGCCGGGCAACTCCAAGCGAGATGGAGGAAGTCCACATCTTTTGCCCTACATCTGTCACATCTGCTTGTATCTCGCAACCCAATGTATGTAGCTTAACCGGAGTGTAGTAACTACGCTGGGGAAATTTGTAGTGAGTGATGCGCATGTGGCTGCTTGATGAGACTTTTTCTGTTTGTTTACGACAGTATACCCATTGTGTGTCGGAGATAGGATGCTCCAGTTCGGCCGACCACCTGTCCCTGGCAGCGCATGTGGGGTATGCAGTATCTGTGTACATGATGCGGTATAGTGCGTACACTAGATGAGAGGCTGTGGGTGTATGCAGTACATGATGCAGCCGTGTTAGCACCGCAGGCTCCAATGGGTAATCAGGGGTGCAGTCCCTCAGTCCATGCCGTAAGTGAGTGTTTAGAAATGTTTCCATAGTAGTGGGTGGGGGGTTTGAATACAGCTGGTCTAAGGTGCAGAATTTACCATTTAAGTATAAGGTGCCCCAGGAGCAGAGTTTCCGAGTCCTAGCGACCCTACTGAACACCCCTTCCTGGAGTAAGGGCATCTGTGGATGTTGTACTAGTGGGAGCAATGGTGAATACAGGCATGGTGTCTGTAATCGATCAGCAATGCGGTGCCAGGCTTGGAGCGTGCATTCCACAGAAGTGGGGCGAGGTTCCCAAAGCTTGATCGATGTGAGTATAACCCCCTCTAATGGGATAGGATCTACAAGCCAGTGTTCGGTAGCCACGTGAGGTGTATACCGAGGGGGGTTGAACCAAAAATGGGCAAAGTGTGCTTGGGCGCAGATGTAATAGAATTCGAAATAAGGGATATCAAATCCCCCCTGTGAGACTGGTCGCATAAGTGTGTGTGTGAACAGCCTGATCATTTCCGCACGGAGGCTGAAGAAAAAATGTCGCCCTGGGTCATATGGAATGTTTAAGAACAAATACAAAAATTTCGGTAGGACAACCATTTTAATGAGGGAGTTACATCCCGCCATGGTTAGTGGAAGGGCATTCCATCGAGTCACACAGCCGGCGACGTGATCCAGTGTACATCCATAATTAGGCCGCATCAATTCCTCACGATCCGTCGCGACAGTGATCCCTAGGTATTTCACCTCATCAGAACTCCATGCACAGGGGAAGTCTGTGTCGAAGGGTGTAGCAGCAGCAGTCAATGGGAAAATTTGGGATTTAGTCTAGTTAATATGAATGCCTGAGTGGCCGCCAAACTTGACAAATACCCTGAGAAGTGGGTTTAGATTTTTACGCGGCTCCTTTACATAAAGTGTAACATCATCTGCATGAAGAGATATGGGAATGGGGCGCAATAGTCATCGAAGCCCACTCTCCTGATGATGAAATGAAATGAAATGAAAATTAGATTTATAAAGCGCTACAGTTGCCCTGAGGCGTCCAAGCGCTAGGATGATGTTGCCGGATCTTAGCTGCTAGTGCCTCCATTGCAAGGGCGAATAACAGGGGAGATAATAGGCATCCCTGCCGAGTGCCCCACGACAGAGAGATCGGGGCCATTTAACGGAATCATCTCAATCAATGCCATGTATAGGAGCCGAATATAAGCCCTGTAGACATTGGTAATCCCCATACATTGCAGTATAGTGAAGAGGTAGTCCCATTCGACTGAATAAAAGGCCTTTGTGGCATCAAGGAAGACCTCCACAAGTGCCAGCTTTGGATCTACGTTTTGTAGTATAGAAAAGAGTGTCCGTAGGTTATGGGAGGTTGCCCTGCCAGGGATGAAGCCGGCCTGGTCCGGTAAAACTAGTTAATCCATGAGAAGTTTAAGCCGGTTGGCTATTATCTTGGCGAGTATCTTGGCGTACGCACTAATTAGCGAGAGGGGCGATAAGACTCACATCGGTCTGCAGGCTTATCGGGCTTTAATAATGAGGTAATGAGTGCTTCCCTTATCGTTGCAGGTAGGGTCTGAGTTTCCTGGGCTTCCAGGAAGACTTCTTGCAATACTGGGAGGATCTGATCGATATACATTTTGTAAAAATCTATAGGGAGGCCATCGGGCCCCTGATGTCATCAGCATGATGGCTTCACAAAGCTCATCATCCTCAAATGGCGCCTCCAAAAATTCCCGCTGCTGATCTCCCAGCCATCCCAGTGCTACATCTTCTAGATAATGCGATAAGTCCGGGGGTGCAGTATGGTGTGAGCTATACAACTCTGCATAGAATCGAGTTAAGGTATTGAGAATATCCCGACTATCTCTATGTCGCCCCCTCCATCACCATACACTACGTCTAGGATATAGTTAGAAAAACGGGGTGGTCTAATTTCATTTGCCAGCGCCTTTCTGGGTCTCTCCCCCTCACCATACCTTCGGGCCATAAAATACTTGCCCCTGAATTTGGCTTCCCGATCTGCTGTAGTGGTATAGTCTGTTATTTTTTCTCGGAGTAGGGCCCTTTGGGCGCACGACATCTTGCTCCACATGCTGAGTTCTAGCTTCTTAATCTCAATTTCTAGAGCACGAAAGTTTAGTCGTGAAACCTGTAAGACCCCAAAGCTTTTGGACATGCATGTGCCACGCATAGTATCGTTAAAAGCCTACCAGACCATACCCATGTGTGTAACGCACCCCTTATTTCTAGCAAAAAAGTAAACTCTCTCTTCACCTATCTCCGCCTGAAAACCGCATAAAATAGTGCCTCTAGTACAAGTCTCCAACATTGTGGGGTCGTAATTAAATTAGGTGGCGTGATAGCGAGGCACACAGGTGCATGGTCAGAGTACGTTCTGGCCATATGCTCTACCGAATGTATCCAAGTGCTAACCCCTCTGTAACACACCCATAATCCAAACGCGACCAGGTCAGGTATCCGGCCGTGTAAAATGTGCCCTCCCTAGGAGATGGGTGGACATATCACCACGCATCTATAAGCCTGTGGTCAAGGAATAATTGAGAAAGAACATCCTGTGTGTTGTTATAGTGCTGTGGAATAGGATTGGATCTGTCTAGGGAGGAACTTAGGGCAGTGTTGAAATCTCCAACCCCTATGACGTCAATGGATCCCACCTTAATTTTCTGTCCCCATAGTGTAGTGAAGTAATCTGGGTTGGCCGTATTTGGACCATAACAGCAGGCTAGAATACCCGATTGTGTGCCCATTGTACCCCAAAGTAAGCAGCTGCGGCCTGAGGGATCACTGTACGTGTCTCCAGTTATAAACAGTGTGGTCTTTTTGACCAATATGATTGTGCCCCGCGAGTATGTGGAATAAGAAGCGAACATCTGAGCGGAGGCCCATTTACTGCCAAAACACGTATTCCGACGTGGGTCTGTATGCGTTTCCTGAAGCATTGCTATCTGTATCTGATGTCTGTCCAAATACGCAAGTATTTGTTGGCGTTTTCGGGGGTCTCCAAGGCCTCTTACATTCCACATGATCATTTTAATTCGTAGAGGCTCAGTGTTCGACGACATTACCAGTGAGGTGTTTGATGAGATGGTAGTGCTGTATGGTAGTGCGTGTGGATGTGTACACAAAGTTTGTATATGGCTCACAAAAAGCGAAAATGGTTATCAGGTGCTGTCTCTTAGGCATCAATGCAAGCAGTAACATTCCGACCCCTAACCCTCCCCTAAACAGTTTCCCTTGCATTTCAGCAACAAGTCGACTAGCTAATCCCCATTCCTCCCCCACCCACAACAGCACCCCAATCGTGCAGGTACTTAAGTGCCCCCACATATTTCCCAAGGGTTACGGGAATATGGATAGAATAGATAGAACCGTTCTATCCAAAACATTTAAATCCCACCCAGTAGGGTGTCACAACAAGAGAGTAGATGATAAACAGTAGAGGGGATCTCCTATGGGAGGGGGGCACCAGTGGGCTATGACAACCCTTCCCATGTTCCAACTCCACTGCATTGCAGTTCCCATGTTTCCCGTTGTAGGGGGTGGCAGAGCAGTAAGGGAAGGGTGCTTGGTGAAGTCTATTGCAGTCCTATATTTACAAGAATAGCATAAACAAAAAGGGGAGAGCCCTCGCCCTTCAATCAAACAGCATCTACAGTGTGTATAGCTCCTAAGGTCACTTAGCTGTCCGTTTCCATCTTGTAGGTGAGACAGTGCTGCATGAAGGGCTATCCCAGTCTCCGCCCAGAGGAGACAAGGCACTCCAGCGGAGCCCCTCAGTTTGGCTGTTCCATCCATTTATCTCCCCGCAATGGGAGCACTGGACATCACTCCATGGCTGGTAGGGAGAACAGTTTGAGCATACATGAATTCAAAGTTGTAGACGGAGATCTGGAAATACATTCCTGTCTAGGCGATCTACGTTGCGTTGACTTCAGAAAATCTTCCACTTGGTGCGGGGTACTGCAGAGTATGTGTTTGCCATGATGCGTAGTCTGGAGTCATGCAGGATACATGAGGGCATATACGACCTGAGTCTTCCGGAGTTTGAGCTTTACTGGCAGGAATTTTCGGCACGCCTCTGAACCGCCAGAGTAAAGTCAGGATAGATGGTTAACTCATTTCCCTCGAAGTGCAAGTCCTTTAGTTCACGAGCTTTCCTGAGGGCCACATCCTGATAATTTAAAAGCCGAGCCATTATGGGGTGTGGAGTTCCTCCCGGAGGGGGTCGGGGGCCCAGGGAGTGATGCGCCCGCTCCACCACCATATGCAATGATAAGGATTCTGCTCCAAAGGTAGTGGTCAGAAGGCTCTCTAAATAGTCTTTTTTATGTGCCCGGTGTTTGTGCTCTCTGGCATGCCAATAAGTCGGATGTTGTTGCGGCGGCTTCGGGCCTCTAAATTTTAATTTTTGGCAGCAATGACTTTCACTACTTTATCCATCTGCGACATTTGCTTTTGCATCTGGGATGTGGCATCCTCATTATCCAATATCCGTTGGTCTGCCTCTTTTAATTGCCCATTGTGTTTGTCGACTTTCTGCACAAGAAAATCCAGTCTATTGTTCATAGTGTCCATTTCCCCCGAAAAGTCACTGAGGCTATGTTTCATAGCCAGGAGCAACATTTTAACATCATCTTCCGGGGTTGGCGAGGGAGTATGAGACTGGTCCGTGCTGTTCTGTCCAGAGTCCACCGAGGTGGATCTAGTAGAGGCTTTTTTGTTTTCAAAGGTGAGTCTGGGTTGGCGGCCATCAAGCTTCCCCATTATGGTTGTGGTGTTGGGTTGCTTTGCTCCTTCCTTTTCTTTTGTTGTTTCTTTTTCTTCCTCCCTTCTTCCATTCCTTACTTTTCTCCTAGTTTTTTATTACCCCCCTGATCTATTTCCCTCCTTATTCTCGTAATCTGTGCCGAGTAGCAGGATGGTGTGAGGAGCCCAGTGAAAAGCTGGGTATAGATAAATCCAGTCAAGGGAGGAAGAAATCATGCAGTTAAACACCCAAGGATGATTGCGTGCTATACCAGGTTGGTCCTGTGAGACTCGTTTGCCAGGATTTTCAGGGATGCATGAGTATGTCACGAGTAGGTATGGCAACTGGTTCTTTAAGTGGGGAGCAGACCGTTCGGTTCAATGGCATGCAGTGCTGTAAGGTCTGTCTGGTGCTATGACTCAGCAAGATGTCAGTAAAGGAGCGCCCTCTCAACAGACTTTGCTGAGCCGGTGAGCCTACGGTCCATTAAAGCACCTCGACCTGAGGTCCTGTAATCAACTTGTCAACACCAAGAGCAAGGACTTGGAACCCCCGCCCCCCGGACTTCCCCAGTAGGGCAGAGTCAAGCAAGAGGGCCAATCATGTGTCCCCACTGCCTGTTTGTCAGACTGAGGATGACAGCTGGACTGAACATGTATGCCTGAAGGGTTCCGAATTTGAAAGGGTTCAGAATTTCACTTTAAAATGCTCATGGCAGCCGAATGCTCCTGGATATCACTGGGATGCGTGTCCTGATGTGACTTTGGTTGGCCACCTCGCTGCACTGTTTGGCACCTGCGGTGAGAGTCCAGATGGCTCCTTTCGTTACTTTGGACTTCCACGGTCCAGCCACCAGTTTTCAGCCATGGCGCCGATGCTAACGTGAAGTAGGTGAAGGGATCACTCCCTACTCTCAGTCTGGGCGACTGTACTTCATGGAAGGCTTCTTGCGTGTGCACTTTGTCATAGTGAACTTCTCTGGAGCAGAAGGTCCTGGGATGTGTATTGTAAAGCGCTCTCTCATCTGGGCGCTGCAGTGGTGCACTTGGGAGCACCACTGCTTCCTCCATTTGTGGTGAGGTCAGAGGGTCTCAATGAGGAGCCGCGCTGTGCTTACCCCACAGACCACATTTGATGAACATGTGCAGGTATGCAGGGGTAATGCAGCCATGGCGCCAACTGGGGGCAGCGAAGTCAAGGGCCATGTAGGGGTTCATGCCACTCCAATCTACCCAGAAAACACTGCAACAGTTGGACTTCCTTAATCATAGACAACATAATTTTTGGTGCCAACTTTGGTGTAACTGCCTCGGGGTACTACATACTCTGGCATTTGACCAGCAGTGCAGTAGTACCAAGCGGTAAACAGTCAAAATATCGAGTAAAAAATATCGAATGGACATAATATCGAGTTTAAAATATAGACTGGACAAAATATCGAATGGACAGAATATAGACATCAAAAATATAGTTTTTAAGTTAAGTAATGTAATATCGTAGGTAAAAATATAGAAAGTTAAAATATCGAAGTATATAATTTAGGTTATTAAAATTATCGAATTTTAAATATTATCGAATTTTCTTTAGTGTTTTTTATGTTATTATATGTGTGAAAAATGTGTATTTATGTTATAAGTAATTTTAAATAATGAATTTTGTGTTTTTTTATTTTTGCTTAATTTAATTCTGTAGCGGGTTGTGGGTTTATAGGGGAACAGGGTGGGAAGTAATTTAATTATAATTAATTAAATATGTAAATTTATTTATTGGCATTCTTTTTTAATTAATTGTTAATTAATTTATATTTGGTAATTAATTAAATTTTAATTGGCAATTCATTTTAATTAATTGATTAATTGCTAATTATGTTAATTTTACTAATGTATTTTCTGTAGCGGGTTGTGGGTTTATAGGGGAATTGGGTGGGAAGTAATTTAATTAACATTAATTAAATATGTAAAAATATTTATTGGTATTCTTTTAGAAGTAATTTATTTATAATTAATTAAATAATTCAATTTATTTAATTGTATTTCATTTGAATTAATTGTTAATTAATTTTTTATTGTTAATTAATTAATTGTTAATTTGTAATTAATTTGGATTAATAGGTAACTAATAGTAATAATTAATTTTACATTGTAATTTTAATTGATTAATTGTTATATTATATTAAATGGGTAATTACTTTAAATTAATTTTTTCTAGATATTAATTTATATGTTTTTTAAATATTATATGAAGTATTTACTTTCCCTACTGTTGCACTCTCTGGAGTGGGAATAGTAATTTTTACCCCAACGCTATCCAACGCTTTCCCTATTGTTGCACTCATTTGAGTGGGAATAGTGATTTTAACCCCTACGCTATCCAATGCTTTCTCTACTGTTGCACTCTTTGGAGTGGGAATAGTAATTTTAACCCCTACGCTATCCAACTCTTTCCCTACTGTTGCACTCTTTGGAGTGGGAATAGTAATTTTTACTATACGCTATCCAACGCTTTCCCTACTGTTGCACTCACTGGAGTGGGAATAGTAATTTTTACCCCTACGCTATCCAACGCTTTCCCTACTGTTGCACACACTGGAGTGGGAATAGTAATTTTTACCTCTACACTATCCAACGCTTTCCCTACTGTTGCACTCACTGGAGTGGGAATAGTAATTTTTACCCCTACGCTATCCAACGCTTTCCCTACTGTTGCACCCACTGGAGTGGGCATAGTAATTTTTACCTCTACGCTATCCAACGCTTTCCCTACTGTTGCAGTCTTTGGAGTGGGAATAGTAATTTTAACCCCTACGCTATCCAACGCTTTCCCTACTGTTGTACTCTTTGGAGTGGGAGTAGTAATTTTTACCCCTACGCTATCCAATGCTTTCCCTAATGTTGCACTCTTTGGAGTTGGAATAGTAATTTTTACCCCTACGCTATCCAACGCTTTCCCTACTGTTGCACCCACTGGAGTGGGAATAGTAATTTTTACCCCTACACTATCCAACGCTTTCCCTACTGTTGCACTCACTGGAGTTGGAATAGTAATTTTTACCCCTACGCTATCCAACGCTTTCCCTACTGTTGCACTCTTTGGAGTTGGAATAGTAATTTTTACCCCTACGCTATCCAACGCTTTCCCTACTGTTGCACCCACTGGAGTGGGAATAGTGATTTTTACCCCTACTTTATCCAACGTTTTCCCTACTGTTGAACTCTTTGGAGTCGGAATAGTAATTTTTACCCCTACGCTATCCAACGCTTTCCCTATTGTTGCACTCTTTGGAGTGGGAATAGTAATTTTTACCCCTACGCTATCCAACGCTTTCCCTACTATTGCACTCTTTGGAGTTGGAATAGTCATTTTTACCCCTACGCTATCCAACGCTTTCCCTACTGTTGCATCCACTGGAGTGGGAATAGTAATGTTTACCCCTACGCTATCCAACGTTTTCCCTACTGTTGAACTCTTTGGAGTCAGAATAGTAATTTTCACCCCTGCGCTATCCAACACTTTCCCTATTGTTGCACTCTTTGGAGTGGGAATAGTCATTTTTACCTCTACACTATCCAACGCTTTCCCTACTATTGCACTCTTTGGAGTTGGAATAGTAATTTTTACCCCTACGCTATCCAACGCTTTCCCTACTGTTGCACCCACTGGAGTGGGAATAGTAATTTTTACCCCTACGCTATCCAACGCTTTCGCTACTGTTGCACTCACTTGAGTCGGGATAGTAATTTTTACCCCTACGCTATCCAATGCTTTCCCTACTGTTGCACTCTTTGGAGCTGGAATAGTAATTTTTACCCCTACGCTATCCAACGCTTTCCCTACTGTTGCACCCACTGGAGTGGGAATAGTAATTTTTACCCCTATGCTATCCAACGCTTTCCCTACTGTTGAACTCTTTGGAGTCAGAATAGTAATTGTTACCCCTACGCTATCCAACGCTTTCCCTACTGTTGCACTCTTTGGAGTGGGAATAGTAATTTTTACCCCTACGCTATCCAACGCTTTCCCTACTGTAGAACTCTTTGGAGTCGGAATAATAATTTTTACCGCTACGCTATCCAACGCTTTCCCTACTTTTGCACTCATTGGAGTGGGAATAGTAATTTTAACACTGTTGCTATGCTACGGTAATAATATTTTTTATTTTTTAATAATATTATGTTAATATATATATATGTTTTAAGAAATAAAATTGTATTGTTTTTTTATAACTTAAATTAATTATTTAATAATTTTAAGGGTATTTAAGTATATTTTAGTTATTTAATTGTAATTTTTTTTAATTTTACATTAATTTTACTAAATTCGATATTTTTACAAAGTACATATTTTTAAACGATATTTTTGATTCGATATTTTTGTACTTACCTGTTTGTAGATAGGGCTTCGATATTTTTGTAGTCGATATTTTGGAGTCGATATTTTAAGTGCCTATATTTTTGTAGTCGATATTATGTCAGTGATCCGTACTAAGCACGGGGAATAACCCCTCAGGCAGGCCAGGATCAGACAAGAGGAGATGGGGCTGGGTCAGTCTTGTTCAGTTGCTCTGCCCCTATGCTTTCCTCTTCTCAGGCAATAGACCAGACGTCACTTCTCAGGTTAAAGAAAAATATGGCAAACACGATAATTGTATGGTGTTTGCATTCCTTTCCATAGACATTTCTCTAGTGCAACTAACCCCAACATGTGAATGAACTCAAGCCCCAGGACAGCAAGGAGGAGGTGTCACAGTGAAAAAGGATCTGGGCGAATAGTACACTGATGACCTGAATCAGGTATTTCTGTGTAATTTCCCTTCTTTTGCACGAGATCCTGAGGTGGCTCACAAGCTATTGCCTGACCCAGCACTGATTTCACGTGTCGCGGCTGCCCAAAGCCTGACACTATGGGGGCATATTTACGAGAGCCTTGCATCATGCTTGCACCATGCAACATGGTAAATGCACGACACAAGCTCCAACTCATATTTAAGAAGCCAAGCAAAGCCACCCTGTGTGACTTCATAAATATGAAGATATGCAATACAGCGCAAATCGCTGCGTTGCATTACTCTAATAATAATAATAATAATCCACATTTGTAAAGCGCACAATCACCCGTTAGGGTCTCTAGGCGCTGGGGGCCGTCGGGAAGATTAAGCAAGCTATTGCCCAGAGTCACATGGTGCTGGGCTAACCTGCCGCCGGAGCCGGGGATCGAACCGTGATCCCCAGATTACAGCGTCAGTCGCCCTGGCCGCGGCGCCACACCTCTTCCCTCTCTGCACAAGGGAGGTGTTCCATGGGAGTTACAATGGGTGTTCTCATGCAATGCCCATGGTTTTTGGCGCAATACTAGCTTTACCAACCCTAGATAAACCTGGTAATGCACCATGAAGATACGCCTCCCCAGGTGAGGCATAACAAGGAGAAATTTATTTAATTCTCATTTGTTTTCCCTCTTTCTATATGTGCTGCATTTTGTAACACACGTAGAAAGAGGAAAATACCTCCATGGATTGTTTTTGCGCAGTATTGTGCCCCTTTCTGCACAAAAACAATCCTGCTTACAACAAAATCGGTGCCTGTGTTGGCAAAATGGTGCCGAGCTGGCACCGGCACAGGGGGAAAGGAGAACAAAGCACCATATTGGATAACACCTGGGCATTCCTGCCCTTTCCTCATGACACAGGGCAGCGCAGCACAGCTAGTTAACTTGCTGAGCTGCCCTGTGCTACAGTTCCCAAAAATATGCACCCAAGTCTGAGCAAATGAATGGCAACGAGTGCAAGATGTGGTAGACCAGAAGGCTGTGAATCCTTGACAAGGGTAGATGAAGACCAGCACAGATGAGAGCAAAGATTTAGCCATTCCTTTACAGGGAGGATTTTGCATGCAATTTAGAGCTAAGCCAATCTTCCCAGCCTGTTTAATGATATGCCTCATGGGTTTCGCCTCTCTAATTCCTCCATGTTATACGGTACCCATAGACAGAGTGAAATCAGAACCTAGCATTTCCCAATAGGTTTTAAACCACAAACAGCCTCTACACCAGTCCGCATCCAACAGTGGTGCATACAGTCATTATTCCAGCTGGCCTTTTCAATCATCTCTTAGTTCCCTGTATAATGTAGCTGTGGCTGGGCTACATAGTGCACCAGTTGCAAATATATACAGTGCTTTGACTCTTTATGCTGCTGGGCACCACCACCAGTCTGACGTAAATCAGGAACTGAACTCTGCGCTACACATTTTGTCTCTGCCTCTTCAAATTCAAGAAAACTTTCCAATCAAATAGGTGGCCCGTATCTGTGCAAACCAGTGTCTCTATATAAAGTTTGTTGCAAAAGCGTGGGGTCCTGAAGACGCAAAGGGCCTGGAGAGAACTGCTTCCTCTGCTCCCTTCTCTTCATTCAACCCTGACTCTACCCACATAATCTTGTATTTTACCTAAGCTGCCCTGATCTGCAGCATGGGGGAGACAACATATTTTGCTGTTATCCAAACTTTGGCAGGGAGTGTTCTGAGCAGTGGGCTCCGGAAGGATTTGTTAGGAAAGTGCAACATGGTGCAGTTGCCTGCTGGGTTCTGCATGATAAAGTATACTAAAAAGTGATGGATGGAACGCTTGAATTAATCTTAGTCCCGGGCTCACTAGACCTGTGGAACCAAGCTGTACCTGGCTGTAGAACCCTAATATGGGTGAAACCAGTCTTAGGTGGCCTGTGTTCTGGTTTAGGGAGGACCTGGCCTGGAAGTTCGGGCTTGACTGTGCCCATGACGAGCAGAGTCATGGCTGATTTGGAAACTGAGGTGGCATGGTGGACAGAAAACGATGGATTGTAATGCAGCCCTGAGTGACTGCCAGTTGATGCGATTTACACTCCACTGCCGCATTCTATGTAACTATCCCTACGATGTAGGAAGTGACCAATATCGGTTATAGGTAGGAATATAAATAACACTAAGTACCTCACAGGCCATCTATATAAAGCCCCTTTCTCTGGTATTTTCAGTATGGGAGAAATAGGTGCCTCACCTCATTGCTCAGTAACTCTGAAGGACAACAAATGTGAATAAGAGCTCACCTGCAGAGAAGAGCAATGATGACTACAGACTAACACATAAACAATTTTTATAACACTATATGCCATAGAAACACTGGCAGTGTGAAAAGGAACAAAAGTCAGAGCAGGCAAACACACAATATATATAAATATATTCAGGCCTACAGCTGGCAAATACACGAGATCCAGGGGTGTGGAATTTAATCAGATATCTACTTGTCCATGGGACAAGTTGCTTCATAAATCTACTTAGCCTGTAAAACAATCCGCTTGTCCCTTTGGTGCCATGTAGTGCAGCGAGAAGGTATGGCAGCAATCTCATTATAAGAAAGCTCTGACATTAGCCTCTCTCAGTATGCCAGGGCTCATACTCCAGTAGGGTTTGAAGTCTAGCAATTTCCTTATTTTGTCACTTTTCCGCAGTTCTACATCATGGGACTGGAGATAGGATTAAGCAATACTTCCAAGGATGGAGTGCCCTTTTGAGTGTGCGCAAACGCACTAAATTGCATGTTTTAGGTTTTTTACAACAGCTCTTCTTTAATATTTTCCTATACTGAGAAAAGTTGAACATTTACTCCTGACAATGGCAGAAGCACTAATCTTCCAGGGTTGGGAAAAAAGTGGTAGGAGGGAAAATGAACTTGAAAAATGCTCAATAGATTTTCGCATGAGGAAATCTATACCTGTATATTTGCTTGTGCTAAAAAGCAATTCACAAATATTTCCCTTGGGGTACTATTTCCTGGCCTACTTCTGTAAATTCTTGTGAATTCATGAAAGCCGTAAATCTGCACTAATACAGGGATATATATACCATGGGTACAATTTTGTGACTTTCTTTAAGATTTGAGCCTGTAATTAGGTCTGGATTTAACCAAGATCTTTTGTTTTTACTTAAATTCGATCTCTCTCTCTCCCTATCTATCCATAGACTGGCTTCTGCTCTTTTATAAGAAGCATATAGGCACACAAAGTCATTTTGTTCAGTTCCAGGGACAACTGTGGCAATGTGTTCTTTTTGAGACCATAAATATTATAGCTTTTTGCTAATGTTTGTTATAATAGTGTGGTCTTTGCAGCTTCCAAAACGTTTTACAAAAAACATATCAAAACAAGACACACATTGACATAACCAAAAGGTTGACAACCAATATCAGACCTAATGCTTGTTTATTTTCATGTTTCCCATAATCTTGTTAAAACTGATTGCACTGATTTTCCCTTTTGAATATTTTTGGGAAATACTAGCATGCATCAACACTTACTAATGATACTTCAAAGAAATATCACCTACAATTTCACAGTAGTTTAGCAAAATGTTTTATTTCCTATTTACATTTTTTGTGAACATTTAAGTTGGAAAGCAATGGATCATCAATCTTGTTTTCAAGCTTCTAAAGATATTTGCATCTATTTAGAGACCATTCTGGGAGCATTGAATGTAGCCTCATAGTGTTAAACTTTGCAAATGCGTGTACACATTTGGAAACACTGGCAGTAGTGCAGTCCAAGCTTACAACATTTCTTTAGTGTGCTCAATCAAATAAGAAAGGCTTTGTATTAATGAAGTTTGAACAACATTAACATTTGGACACAAATATTATCTTAAATGCCAACAAAGCAACTCCTAATCCAAAATGTGGTACTGTAAAGTGGCAGCAAAGTGTTATGCTGCAGTGGGTTGGGCCTACTTGTCCCAAGGACAAAATAAACATGAAATGAAATTAAAATGAATCTTATAAAGCGCACATAGCTGCCCGGAGGCGTCCAAGCGCTGAGACTAATGGTACTGCCTAGCGAGGCATACTTATTGAACAGGAACGTTTTCAATTGTTTTCAGAAGGAGGTCAGTTCCGGATTGGATCTTAGATGGAGGGGGAGAGCATTCCATAACTTGGCCACATTGAAGGAGAAAGAACGACCTCCTGCTCTTGTCCTTCTGACCTTGGGCACTGCGGCCAGGAAGGCGTTGGCTGAGCGCAGTTGTCTGCCGGGAAGATACGGGGTGATTAGAGGAAGGTTGATTGCCGGACCAGCTTCGCAGAATGCCTGATGGGCAATACATAAGGACTTGAAGCTGATTCTGTCCTTGACAGGAAGCCAGTGAAGGCTTTTCAGGCTGGGTTTAGCAGATTGCCTGCGAGGAATTTCCAATAAAGTGCGGGCGGCACAGTTTTGAATTACCTGCAGTTTCCGCAGAGTAAAGTCAGGGGCTCCCAAATACAGAGCGTTACCAAAGTCTAAACGAGATTGGATCAGGCCCTGTATCACCGTTTGTTTGGCTTTGAAAGGTAGCAAAGGAAGAATCTTCCTAATGACTCTGAGGAGGCCGAAGCAGGTGGCAGACAGCCTTGTTGCCTGACAGTCAAGCGTCAGAGACCCGTCCAGCCAGATACCCAGACTCTTTATTGTATTCTTAGGTACTGGTGGCGGGCCTAGTTTACCCTGACTGAAGAGCCATCTTCCTGTGCCAAGGAGACCACCAGCTGAGTATCCTCCGCATAGGTGACGATCTTAATACCATATGGACGGACGATCTCAGCTAGCGGTCTCATATAGATGTTAAATAACGTCGGGCTCAGGGATGAACCCTGTGGGACTCCACATCCCAAGGTTTTACTGGAGGAGATGGTATTTGCCTCATATACCTGAAAGGTTCTGTCGCTTAAAAAGGATTTGAGCCCCTCTAATGCTCTACCTGATATTCCAATGTCGCAGAGGCGCTGCAAAAGGATTTTGTGGTTTACCGTGTCAAAAGCAGCGCTTAGATCGAGGAGGATGACTGCCACTGACCCTCACCGATCCAAGATTTCTCTGGTTTCCTCCATGACTGCCAACAAGGCGATCTCCGTCCCGTGTTTGGGGCGGAAGCCCGTTTGTGAGGGGTCAAGCAGCTGGTTACTCTCGAGAAAACTTGTTGAAGGCTATTTATATGTTTCTCTAGGATTTTTCTGACCCAGGGAAGTAGGGAGATGGGGCGATAGTTATTGAAATTATTAGTGTCCATATTGGGTTTCTTCACAAGTGCCCGCACCATGGCCTGTTTCCACGCAGGTGGAACTGTGCTAGTGGAAAATTTGAGGCATTAAGTACCTCCATTATAGTAGGAAGAATGGTGCGGGTAACAGCAACCAATGTGCTTGGCGGAGCAGGGTCGCTGGGAGAGCCTGACTTTACTTGCGTCATTAGAGTAGCAAGTGATTCTGGGTTTAACAAGGGAAGCTCGTCCAGCGAGGGTGATAAGCTACATGTGGCATCCTGCGCATGGGACGACGGAGCATCCACTGGGCCGTTCAACTCAATTTCTGGGAATGATGAATAAATAAGGTCATTTTTATTAAAAAAGAATTCCGCTAGATCATCGCAACAGGCTTGCGAATTGTAGTTAGTTAGAGGGGGTTGGGGGAGTTTGGTAAGGCTTTTCACAATTTGGTAGATCTCTTTGGAGTTGGAGCTAGCTTCCGAGATTTTTTGTGTGTAATACATAGCTTGTACACTCTTTATCTCTTTTTTGTAGTCTCTGATAGCTTCCCTATAGATGGTTTTATCCAGCTCGGCGTACCCCAGGCGCCATTTTCTTTCCAGCATTTTGCACTGGCATTTTTCCTCCAGGAGCTCAGCCGAGTACCAGGGGGCAGTGACTCTGGATCTTTTTAAGGTAGTTTTTTTATAGGAAGTATGGTGTTGAGCGATTTTGTTATCCAGTTGTTGAAGTTGTCATTAGCTACCAAGGGATCTTGATTGGTTAATGGTTTTGTCGTCTCTAGCTCGTGGACCCATTGGTCGAGCGGGAGTCTGGACCAATTCCTAGCTTCCCGTACCCCTGGTGTTAGTAGAGGGGTTTTGTGCGTGATCCAGACAAGGGGGACTAACCAATGGTCCGTCCAAGGGAGAGCGATCGGAGATTCTGACTTCAAGTTGGGGCAGTTACTAAACACTGGATCTAACAGATGGCCTTTGGTATGCGAGGATGATAGAACAAGCTGGCCCATCTGCAGTGCGGAGAGATCTGCAGTTAGTTCTTGAGCAGTGCGATCAGTTGTATCATCGAAATGGATGTTCAGGTCGCCTAACAGCGTGAAGTTGGAGGGGGAGGAGGCCAAATTCGCAACAGCCGAAGGCAGATGTACATGAAACTGTTTTACAGGTCCTGGGGGGCGGTAGATAAGCGCCCCAGAGAAACTGATGTTCGGGGAAAACTCTAGATAAAAGGACATACTTTCGCAGTCTAAAAAAGGATTGGAGGAGCATCGGCAGGCATAGTGGTCTCTAAATATGATTGCCAATCCGCCGCCCTTCCCATAACCTTGCTATTTGGTAGCCCTGCAACAGGGCTTGTACCAGATCAGGTTCCGAAGATGGGGTTAGCCACGTTTCGGTGAGAAAGACTACGTCTGGTTTAAATTCATCAAGCAATAAGGATATTTCTATGTGATGTCTGGGTAAAGACCTACAGTTGAGGAGATACATTTTATATGCCTGCTGGCTCTTGGTGAGGGATGTAGGTTTAAGTTGAGCGTTACAGTGTTGGCACTGAATAGGCATATCTAAAGGATGGTAGAAATGGTGACATGTCCCCTTAGCTTGTGTTCTCAGTCTGTGTAAATCATTTGAGCACTAGCTCTTAAGATGCCCTGTGAGAGGAGCAGGGGTTGTGGCCCCTAGCCCCGTCCGGTCGTGGACGGGCGCAGACGGGCTTGCCTTTGGCGCGCCTACGGCGCGCCACCGGCGCATCCGCTGCGCCCACCCGCTGCGCCGCCGAGGAGAAAACTTGTTGGCCTTGGCCCCAAACTATATGTCCTGGGTGTTGGGCTAATAGGAATTTCACACTCAAGCTAAGATCTTAATATATAATCCTACAGCAGGCAAACACACAAGATCTATATATTCAGTCCTGCAGCAGGCAAACACACAAGATCTATATATTCAGTCTTTCAGCAGGCAAACACACGAGATCTATATACTCAGTCCTTCAGCAAGCAAACACACAAGACATATATATCAAGTCCTAATCAGTAAGACTGAAAATATAGGTATCAAGTGTATATTGTAATAAATGCATTTCTTGCCCAGAGGTGTAGGTATGGTTGTGAATTTTGGGTCCCCGGGCTCAGATGATCTCCTCCTGGAAGAATGAGTAAAGTCTGTAGGGTTTGCAGCCCATCCAGCGGCAAATGGTCAAAAAAGTAACAGCTGAAGAGCGACTGCAAGAGATGGTGAAGCACCCTGAACAAACACTAATAATGTATGGCAGCCAGGGTTCTGGGTCTGAAGATGAAAAATAGGCTGGATGGTAACCAGTGGTGGGCGGAATTTGCGTAGTTGCGCTACGCAAAGCTTCGCAAAACGGAAAAATCTCTGAGAGCACACGGAGTTCCACAAACACGAGGAATTGCTTGTTCCGCCCGTTCGCGATGCTTTTTTCCTGTTCTTGAACGTTGTTTGCGTGCTCGGGGGAAATATCACGCATACACACATTTTGAAAGCGCGAACAAGGAAAATATTCTGCAAAGCTGCGGATCGCTGAATTTTTGGCAAATCCGTGTTCTCCACGGAACGCAAAATTACCCAAATTACCCAAGTTCTGTGAGTGGAACGGAATTTACCGCCCAGACTTAATGGTAACCACAGACTGCAGTGAGTGTTCTGCATGTGGGATGCCAGTATTAGATGTGAATTTACAAAGAGTATGCACAATGTCAATGTTTGAATGGGAAAAACTAAGATGCTCCAGGTTTTCCAGCTGAAGGGAAAGCAGTGGTAGTTGTTCCATCATAGTCCCGCTTTCAGGCCTGAAACTATGAAGCTGATGCAATCATCCAGGGATGCAGAGAAGCTATACAGCAGCACACCTCTTAATGGATATACAGGAGCAGAATTCCTGTCTGCATAGGATGTATGACGTTACAACGCAGGCTATTACAACGCCTGCCTTTACAATGCGGTTTTTACATCGCAATCCATTACAACGCATAGTGCTTTTGGGTGTTGGATAGTGAATAGTTTAATTTACTATTCCAACTCCAGTCCCCGTGGACACTATGGAAGGTGTTGGATAGTAAATTAAACTTATTCCCTATCCTAGAGCGCCCCCCAGCGCAATGCGTTGTAATGGTTTGCGTTGTATGACCGCGTTGTAATGGTAGTGCGTTGTAAAAGTTTTGTTGTAAAGGTTGTTTACCGTCTGCATATGATTACATAGCCTCTCGCCAAGTTACATCTAATGATTAAAACCAGTCCCTTTAGAATGAGGCTTTTGTGCAGATGAGAGGACTGCCCTGGACTTGGATTTCCCCCAGAGCGTAGCTTCTGGTAGTTTGCCTACACAACCAGGGAAATCGCCTGGTGGCCAACTCAAGCATATCCTCCATGGATAGCAACTGGACCCTCATCAGAGATCAGGCTTTCCCTCAGCGGTATGTGGGCTGACCTCTGGGCACTGCCAGGCCTTGCTAATGCTAAGGATAAATGGAGATGTGATGGATACATTGGCTGAGAGCCCAGAGTTGCCTGGACTCTGGGGCATATGATGGTGTCCTGACGGTGGAGCAAAGGACAAGAGTGATAGGTCCCCTGAGTAAAGTTTGAAAAAATGAGCATGGAGAGGGGTCCAGGTAAATAGAGCTTGTGGCAGTGGAGAACTCCCTTGGTAACTCCATGAAATCCCCAGGGGACACTTGCTGGGGCACACTGTACACAGTGAATGCCACTAAGCACTCAATTCATAGTCAAAGTAAATTGACAACTTTCCTCAAAGCTCACTGGTGTCCAATGTCAAACAGTGACTTGCAGCGCTGACTCTATACTAGGCGACTACCTCAAGTGAACTTTACTCCTACCACCAGCACAACTTTCTTGAGTTATTAGTTCAGATTTAGATTGAAATGTCAGTGAAACATCCCAAACACAACCTAAACACATCTGCCAAAGAACTAAACTCTCAAATTCCCATAAGTAATGTTTTTGTCATGCTTGATTTGAATATACTTCCAAGGCGTAAGCCAGGCTTTGAAAGACCGTGTTGGAGCCCTCTGAGACTGCTCGGTACCTTGTTACTGTACAGTTTATTTTAGGTTCTGCCTGACAACTTAGGGATGGCGGCCATATTATTTTTCCTTGATCCAATAACAAGCTTACGTAAATAGGCTTGAAACCCAACTGATGAATGTTGCAGATCTGCATCCAGCCGTGCTACTCGATGTGGCGCAAAGGAAATGTCCTGCTGGGCTGAGTACAGAACATACTGTCTTCTGTACTTGCCAGGTCATGCGTTCAGTCTCCCGCTGTTCCTCAATTTGGAAATAAATCATAAATCTATTGAAAGTAATAGTTTCTGAAACAAAAATCAGCAGCATTAGAAAGGCATCGGCCCAATGCATCCCACCACCAACACCTTGGCCTTTAATCATACACAATTTAACACATACCATGGTGACCATTATCAGCAATTTGGTCAAATAACCCACAGAAAAGCAAGTGTGAGCTTTTCTGTCAATGGTACAGGATCTGTGTTTGTCCAAGAAAGGGATGTACGTTGCTACAACGCATGCTTTTACTACGCATGCCTTTACAACGCAGGTTTTTCAACGCAAGTTGTTACAACGACTTGCGTTGGGGGGTGCTGGATAGTGAATAGTTTAATTTACTATTCCAAATCCAGTCCCCGTGGATAGTAGGGAAGGTGTTGGATAGTAAATTAAACTATTACCTATCCTAGAGCGCCCCCCAGCGCAATTCGTTGTAAAGACTTGCGTTGAAAAACCTGCGTTGTAAAGGCACTGCGTGGTAAAAGTTGCGTCATAAAGGATGTTTCCCTCTGTGTTTGTCCAAGAAAGACTCAATACCTCCAATATACCACCTAAATAAGTCTAGACCAGTCTAGCTAATGAATTTATCAATTTGTTGTGCTACTTTCTTGATTGATTTCTAATACAATTATTATATTGTCTCAGAGAGCCTGCAGAAGAAAACAATTAGTCTAACAAGTGGAGTGATTGTTTTACCTACATTTGCTAGTCTCAGGAGCTTTTTATGATTTTTGTGATTTTCAGAGTGAGTTTGGAGTTGAATAGACTGTCTTACTTTGAAACAGAGGGGCAAATTTATCACTGAGTTGCGTCGCCCTTGTGCCATGCAAGGAGGCGCAACGGCAACGTAAAAGCGAAGTCAAATGTATCAAGCAATGCTAGGCCACCTTGCATGGCCCTGTGTGGCTTGATAAATCTAGAGTAACGCATTGCAGCACAAATCGCTGCCTTGCGTTTCTCTGCACCAGGGAGGCGTTCCATGGGTTACCCACGCATCCACCCGTGGATTTTAGGGCCTTCCCAGGTTTACAATTACTGGTAGACCTGGGAATGCATCAAAATGCTACGCCTCCCTAGATGAGGCGTAACCAGAAGAAATATCTTCATTTCTACTCGGTTTTACCTCTTTCTTAGAAAGAGGAAAATTCCTCAAAAGATTGTTTTTGAGCAGAAAGTGATCTTTCCTACAAAGAAAAAATCCTGTCTGCAACGCAGGCACCATTGCACCACGGCGCAAGGATGGCTGCATTGGCGTTGGGCAGCACAGTCTGAGCTAGCGCGAGGAAAGGATAGGAATGTGCCGTATCATGTTAAATACGGCACCTTCCTGCCCTTTCACGCAGCACAGATTGGTGGCTTGCTGCTCTGCGTGAAATTTTGATAAATCTATCCCCAAGTTCCCACATTGTTTGCATGGGGCAGATGATTGGATTTATAGGAATTTATCAGAATTTATACAATTTAATGTAAATGATGGAATATCCAAGATGATCAAATCATTTAAACACAACTGAATTTCAGCTCCTGGAAGTTATAGGGTCATATAGAGAACTGGAGATGTGTAAACACGCTCTAAGCAAGTTGTCTATTGTTATGATGGACTCTTTGGCAAGACGGACATGCTAAAGTTCCTATAGGTGAACCAACAATATCAATGCAGAGGCTATTCTGATAGGATTAATGCATTTAATGTCATGGGAAAACTTAATAGTTAAATAAAAGGATGACATTTTAGTGGTAACATGAACCATTTTTTTTAATTTGGTACTTTGCTATTTGTGTATTGTACTGATTGTGCAATTGTTACGTGATTAGTAATATCAATTGTGACAAATGGTTTTAAGGCTTGGATTTGCAAGTGAATTAAAATCATTGAGGCAAACCCACAATAAGAGCCTTCTTGAGTTACAGCTTTAGCCTGAGAAAATTATTTTTGCTCTTAGACAAGATTGAGTTTTTTCAGCTGAGAGCCAGTGCAATACCCAGAACCCATGATTGCGTAATTATGTGACATTTTTTTCGCAAATGATGCAAAGCAAATTAACTTCCTTAGCAAGAGTGTACAAAGTGATGTGGATTCTGGCACCCCACATGGGTTGCACAGCTTTAAACCTTAACGTAATCATTATAGGTTGGATCGCAATTGGAATCCTCTTCCAATCAGAGCACAGCAGTGAGTTCCTACCAAAGAGGTGCTAACGCGGGATTACTGGTTACTAGTTACCTTACCAAATCCCATACTAAGTCGACTGAATCGTTGGTACCTGTCATTGAGTAAAAGGTAATCTTATAATAAGTCAAACAATTAAGAACTTCCACCACTCTAAATGACCACTGACCAGGATAAAGTTTTAAAGATTTAATATAAAGTCAAAGATAACTGAAGATACAAACTTCTCAAAATGAGATTCAAAAGATAAATGGGTATCACTATGAACATGAACTTTTTGAATAATCTAAGTCTGAAAAACAAAATATTAAGTACAAGCTCAAAAACCATAAGGGTTGTCAAAATGGATATAAGTTGCAATCTCAAAGTCATTACAGAAAAGAAAAATTAAGGTTAGTCTGTCCCTACACTATGCTAAATGACATCCCTACTTAACAAGATCTTTACCCCTCTAGGTGTCAGCCGTGGTGACTTCCTAAGAAGATCACGCACTTCTCTTTGTCTCTTCTCTGATTGTGGGTCTCTCCTGATCAGCCTATCTGCCTACCCATCCGCTTCCTTAGGCTCCCAAAATCATCTGCTCTGCTCTCCTCCCGGGTCTCTTTCCCTAATACCAAATCACATTTCCAACAGAAATGCCCCTTGGGACGCCCCTCACGTGGTATCTCTGTGCGCGGCAAACTCCATGATGGTACTCTTGAAGACCCTTGTTAAAGTTGGCCTTGGTTCCCAGGCTGCTTCTCCAGTGCGCCGATACCCCCTAAATTCCTGGAAACTCCTCCAAGCCTGCACAAGGCGCCACTGAACAAAGTCCCTTTCATTCGAGCTGATTAGGACCCTCGCACCTGCATACAGCTCATCCTGCAGTGGGCCTCAAATTCCAGACTCCACCATATCTTTAGTCGTAAAACACTCTCAAAGCTCTGTGCTGGACACCTCACGACCTTTTCTCTAACGAGCACATGGCAATTTAAACGACATGACATTATCTGCTCTGGCCTACTTGATTTACATGCAGCAGGTCCCTGCACTCTTAAAACGTTAACTTGATTTAAACAGCAAACATTCTTAACTAGCATACGTTTCTAAAATAACACATCTATAAAGCATATACTTTTAACCCTAAGTTCAATAATACATTTGGAAGAACCATGTCAACCTTATCTCACATTATTTTAGCAGCACGTTCAGGTTTGCTGTGAATTGCCCTAAGGCCTACACATTATACTGGATTTCAAAGTTACATTTGATTCGGACATGATTCTTTTAACATGAGAACATGAGGTTTTCACATATATTCCAACATTTCTACATTAATCTCACACCGTTACAATTATAGTTACTCTACTTAACATTCTATACATTTCGCCACTGAATATAAAACACTCTGTATATTTCACTCCTGGATATAAAACACTCGTGTGCAAAACATGTTTAAACTAACTACGTGCTTGTAAATATGGCGTACTTATACATTTTTTTCCAAACTTGTGCTCTCTCAGTCCCCCCTTTGATGACCTTCAGGAGTCATCATTACCAAGACACCAAAAATGTAGAACCCTTCAAAGTGAAGACAGGGCAGTGCCACCTCTTTTCATACTCTCTAATGCTTTCAGACTCTTATATTGAGTGTCCTGCATCGCTGTCAACTCTTCTTCCTGTTTCCTCATAGCTCTCTGCAACCTATTTGCTCTATAACATTGATACAAACGCACCAATCCCCACAAAGTGATTACGCAAATCACAATTATGATGATGGGTTTCAGTATGTACCAAACGATACCCTTTCCTAAGTTGGCAAACCAACTTCCAACTTTACCCATTCCATGACCCACTTTTTCCCACACATTTACCTTTGCCAGGTCCTCAATTTCACAGTGTATGGCAGTGATGTTTTGTATATACTTCTCTAGAGGTTTTGAATTGTCTGGAATGTAAGTACAGCATTCCTGGACCTTCAAAGCCTTACAGACTCCTCCCTCTTTTGCTAACAGAACGTCTAAAGCAAGTCGGTTCTGAAGAACCATTGCCCTAATCGATTGCATCTCCCCTTCTATCAGCATCAAGGATCTTGCAGTACTGGCAGATAGTCTATCTATGACTGTAGCTAACCTCCTGATCTTAATGTCAGTCAATATCAGTCCTAAGATAGGGAATGCAGCGCCTAGTACATCTCCAACTACTTCTGCTGCACCCAGCCCTCTCTTCCATCTAGTTGGTATTTCTTTCCTTGGCGTGTCTAAATTCTCAACATGATATATTTTAGGGAAGACAACAGCCAGATAGCATGATCCGTACCAATTATCTGGTAACTTCACATAGGCATTTCTTCCACATACAAAATATACATTTGGTATTGCTTGCATCCCTTTCAAAAAGTCCTTAGAGTAATACTCCAATTGAAAGGCATGTTCACAATTGACTTGACCTACATAAAAGTTTTCATAATAGGAGTAACTCCTGTGTATGCACAGTTTCCCTCGTTTCTCCTTATCCAAAGCAATTGGACCAATACTACCTTTTCTTTGATGTGCCCTTTCCTCCTTGGTCCAATCTGTTTCCCATTGTCCTGATGCCTTCAAAATCTTCTGCCTCCTGTATCTAGTATCTACCTGTCCTATAAACTTTTTCTCAACTTCTGATATTTGACAAGTCAGATTGTTTCTTCGAGCATGTGAAGTATCTAACGTTCTCCATGGAATAAACCATTTGTGTAATCTGTCTTCGCTTTTGTAATAGTCCCACTTGTTCAAATGCTTGAAATTCGGAACCTCTGGCAATGTCGAGTCGAAATTCGAGAAGTAATACTCGAATCCTTCTCGTCCATAAAACATGCTCAACAATAAACTGCACGTGATTCCATATGTCAACGGAAGATGATGGTATCTGATACCCTCCTCCACCGAAGCTGGTAATTGCATACAAACGTAACAATCCTTCACTTCCATGGCATCAACATATTCATAAAGCAATTTAGCATAAGCATTTGACTTGTAATTTCCCTGTGACTCATCTGTGTGAAGCCTTTTTATTTCTGCATCTAACAACGCTTTATCTTTATCATTGATGTTTCCCTTTTCCTTAATAATGGTAGTTTTCGGTGTTGACACTCCCTTATCCTCCTTGACTGTAGTTTCACCCCCCTCGTGTCCCACTAGGAAGGAAACAGTTACCACTAAAATTATAAGAGAAACCACTACTCCTAAAAGTGCAACAGCTATACATTTTGCCCTGCGGTTCGGGTTGCCAGCCTCCATGTTCTCAAACAGTGTCGCTTTGGACGTTCTTTCCGCATCAACTTCTTCCTTGTTTTCAAACAAAGTCTTTCTCTCTTGCAATGTCTCTCTTTTGAACACTTGGAAGCTTGACAATTTGTTTCTGCAAAACAGTTCAAAGTCCAGTAGAAATTAGACAACCCTAGCCCTTCTCCATCCGCTAAAAGGAAACCCCTACCATTTTTTCTTCTTCCACTCGGCGCTAGGTTATCTTGCAGCAATTTTACAATTTCTTTTCAAGAGTCTTATTTTCGTCTGAAGTTATGTATGATTCAAGGAGGGACACTACGTCTTCATAAATGTCCATCCGAAGTAACATTCCCTCAGGTTCTGGGCAGTTCGTACCACAACATGGAAAGTCAACTTTTTCTAGGATTATTCTCCTTATTTCACTCAGGACAAGTGGGCGGACGAAATTGAGAGTTAGCGTTTTTTCAATTTCTACTCCTGGTACTATCAGTTCTACATCCACAATTACGAAGGGGTCCGTTCTAATCAAGATCACTTTTTTCACCTTTCCAGTTCTGCGCCCCTTTGAAGACATTCGTAATATGGTATTAATCCACAACAATAAGCGCTCCTAGCATTTCTACTACTCGCTCAAGCATTTCCAAACGAAGAAGAGTTCCCTCCAATATTGGATATCGTGAACAGCAAACTGGAAACTCAACTGTCTCTAAAATCAATTTTCTTATTCCGCTCAGGAGAGCAGGATGAACGATGTTGAGTGTCAGCAACCTTTCGGTCTCCGCTCCTGGCAGTAGAAACCTTATTTGCACTGTGATGATCGGGTCAGTTCTGATCAGTTCCACTTCCCTGATCCTCCCTGTTCTGTGTTTCCCAGACATCTGCAACGAGGTAGGTCCAGTCGGGAGTAGAGTATCGTCTGCTAGGCACTCGCACCCTACTTGATCTTCTAAGACCCTCCTCGGCTTGATCCTGGATATCTTCTTCTGGATCTGAGTCTTCGGATATAGGAGCAAGCGTTTCTTCCTGGGCCGACCTCAAACTTAGCCTTCTTCTCCTTGCTGGCCAAGTGGCAGCTCCAAGCCTTATTCTCCTATTCCTTGTCCTCTCACTTGGTTCTTGGTCGCTCTGATACGGATCTGAGTCTGAGTCGTATTCACTTCTGCTCTCTCCTTCAGTTGCGTCTTCCGTCTCACTGCCGTCCTGCCTTCGCTCTTCTTCTGAATCCGTTGCGTTCCCAACTTCTTCCGACACCCCCTCAGCTGCCTCAATCCCTTCTGGCGACTCTTCTTCCACTTCCGGGCTTTCGTCTGGGATAGGAGCTGTTCCTTCTAGAGGTGCTGGAACTCTTCGAGTATGGGATGCATGGATCCAATTTGGCAGCCCCCCGCACTTCACCGCGGTGTTCGTTATCAGGATTACCTGAAAGGGCCCACGCCAGCGAACATCTAGGCAGTTCTTCCGGACGTGTTTTTTAACCAAGACCCAGTCCCCTGGGTTCAGGTCATGACACAGGTTCCTCGATGCTGGAACTTCAACCGCATGCACCTGAAGGGACACAGAATGGATGGCGTCAGACAGTCCTTTACAATAATCCAAGATCAGATCATCTGTAATATTCAATAGGGCAGTAGTTGGAACTGTAGGAAGTCTCATGGCCCTCCCCATCAGGATCTCGTGGGGAGAAAGACCTGTCCTCCTGTCAGGGGTGCTGCGCATGCTCATGAGCACTAGAGGAAGAGCATCTGGCCAACTCAAAGATGTGGATGCCACTACTTTAGCCAATCTATTCTTCAAAGTGCCATTCACTTGTTCCACAATTCCTGAAGCTTCTGGTCGATAACTACAATGCAGCTTTTGATCGATATTCAGTGTGGAGCACAACATCTTCACTATTTCGCTGTTAAAATGTTTTCCTCTGTCCGATTCCAAAGAGGCAGGCACCCCGAAACGCGGTATCAACTCCCTGAGCAACAATTTAGCCACTGTGAGTGTATCGCACCTACGTGTAGGGTACGCTTCAACCCATCTGGAAAATACACATACAATCACCCACACATACCTAAGGCGATTGACCCTTGGCATTTCGATGAAATCTAACTGCATTCTATTGAAAGGCCCCCCCGACCTCCCAATGTGACTCAGTGTGACTGGTGTACGTTTGCCTACGTTCAGCTGTTGGCAAGTAACACATCGCTTACATACTGATTCTGCTGCTATTCTAAATTTAGGGCAATACCAGGTCTGCCTAAACACTCTCATCATAGCATCCCTTCCTAGATGTACTGGACCATGTATTTCTCTTGCCATGGGATTAGCTAATTCTTCAGGTAACACAGCTCTCCCATCTGCTGAAACCCAAAAATCCATTTCACTTCGCACACAACCTGCGGTTTCCCATGCCCTTTTCTCAGTTTCTGGTGCATTCTCCTGCATTACCCTCAAATCTTCCCAGGAATCCACGGTCTCTAACATCATGCTTAATTCTGTCCTTTCTTCTGCACCTTCTATTTCCACCTTTGAGAAAGAATAATTTTGTTCCGCACAGTAACGTGCGACTTCATCAGCGTATCTATTGCCTTGTGACACAAAATCTGTATTCTTAGTATGAGCTACACACTTCACTACTGCGATGTCAACAGGACCTTGTAATGCTTCTATCAGCAATCGCACAAATTCTCCATTTCGAATGGGCGAACCAGAGGAGGTCATGTAACCCCTCTGAGACCACAACTGCCCGAAATCATGAACCACACCGAAACCATATTGGCTGTCCGTGTAGATGGTGACTCTCTTTCCGTTTCCTGCTATGCAGGCACGAGTTAGGGCAATAATTTCTGCTACCTGTGCGGAATGTACTCCTTCCAGGCAAGCGGCTTCTACAACTCCAGTAATAGTACAAACAGCATAAGCTGCTCTCAACCGACCAGTATCGTCTCTTAAACATGAGCCATCAACAAAATAAATTTCATCGGGGTCAGACAATGGCTCATCCACAATATCTGGTCTGGGTTTCGTGCATAGTTCAGTCACATCAAGGCAATCGTGGTCTTCACATCCTTCGCCTTCTATCACAGTAGGTAATGGCATCAAAGTAGCAGGATTCAAGACAGAGCATCTCCTGAGAGTCACGTTCTCTGCGGCAAGTATAACTTGCTCGTAGCGCGTGAGCCTACTATTGGTCAGATGCTGCGTCTTCGTCCTGGTCATTAACAATTCAACTGAATGCGGTACATACACCACTAATGGATGTCCCATCACAATACTCTCGCTCCTTTCAATGCTGACACCCGTTGCAGCAACGGATTTGAGACATCCGGGCAACGCTGCGGCTACTGGATCTAATGTAGCCGAAAAATATGCAACTGGTCTACGGGCATTTCCGTGGGTCTGTGCCAAGACTGACAAAGCACATCCCTCTCTCTCACAGCAATAGAGTGAAAATGACTTCTCGTAATCGGGCATTCCCAAAGCTGGAGCACGACATAAATCGTCTCTCAACTGTAAAAACGCCACTAAGCATTCTTCGTCCCATGGTACCGGATCACTCACCTCCTTGTGCGTCAGTTTCTGTAAGGGCTTTGCTTTCAGTGAAAAGTTAACTACCCACTGTCGGCAGTAACCCACCATTCCTAGGAACATTCTAACTTCTCTCTGTGTTGTAGGCGCATTCATTTTCATTATCGCCTCAATCCTCTCTGGGGACACCTTACGTTTCCCTTTTTCTAACCTGTGCCCTAGATACTGTACTTCTGTCAGACAGTACTGCAACTTGCTCGTTATGTCCATTTTCAGCTAAATGGTTCAGTAAGGCAATTGAGTCTGCTTTACAAGCTTCCTCTGTCTCTGACGCAACAAGTAGGTCATCTATGTACTGTACCAGAACCGAGTTCTGTGGCAGTACTAGATTCTCAAGATTCTTCTTCAACAACTGATTAAAGATGGATGGGCTGTCTGTGAATCCTTGTGGGATTCGACACCATGTTAAAACGCGATCTTCCATTTTAAAAGCAAAAAGATACCTGCTCTCTTCATCCAATGGGATTGAAAAGAAAGCCTGGCAAAGATCTATCACTGTGAACCATTCTGCTTGACATGGTATTTGAAACAGTATCACTGAAGGATTCGGTACCACGGGACAACATGAAACAACTATGTTGTTAATCTTTCGCAAATCCTGTACTATCCTTAATTTCCCACTAGGTTTCTGTAAACCCATAATCGGGGAGTTACAAGGACTACCCACGATTTCTTTCAATATTCCCTGTTGTATCATTGACTCGATCACAGGCTTTATTCCTGCAATCGTTTCCTGTGACAATTTGTATTGAGGCGTTCTTGGAAACTCAACATTTGGTTTTACCAATATTTTTACCGGCTCTACCCCCTTAATCAATCCTATTTCTTCTCCTGTGAAATCCCATACCTCTGACGCCACTGCATCTCGTAAGTCTTGGGGAAGATCTTCTATTGTCAGAGTAGGATATAGTTCTACACAAGATTTTGAATTGGCCACCTTAAAAGTAGCATCTTCGTCGGTAGTCTGTACCTCCACTCCTTGCGGGGTGCAGTATATGGTGCAGTTCAATTTGCACAACAAATCCCTTCCTAACAGACATACCGGACTCGAGTCACAAACCACAAACTGATGTTCGTTCATGTGGTTTCCAATTTTCACAGACACTGGTTCTGTCAAGGGACTAGTCATTCTTTTATTTGCGACTCCTACCACCTGAATTGTTTCCCCTGACATTGGCAAGTCTGGAACCACCGCTGATCTCAGAGTCGAACGAGTAGCCCCAGTGTCCACTAAGAACGTAGTGGGACACCCTGCCACTTCTGCCTCAACAAATGGCCCTCTCTGATCCACTTCTAGGACTGCCCCGAGGGTACAGTCCTCTTCACTGCTCACCCGTTGTCCAGTCAATGGATCAATGTAATAACACTTTTCTTCCTCGATAAACAGAGGCATTTGCTTAAAGACCTTTCCCCCAGCTGCTATCTTCGGTGGCTGTGGGAATTGGGCCCGTGGAGCCGAAGTCCCCCCTTTGGCCACCTTACTACTTGGAACTGTCACCTTTTGCACTGGGACTTCTTGGACCTGCTCTTCTACTTCTAGCTCTCCATTTTCAGGGTTAAAGGGACACTCGCGTCGCCAATGCCCCACCTGGTGACACTGATGACACTTTGTCGTTTTCTTTAAAGTGGCAAAGTCTATCCTAGGTCTCTGCCCTTCCTCATTGTCCTTATTCTGACCGTTTGGCTTTCGTCCCATCCCCTGTTTCTGCTGGCCACCCTTTCCGGCGGACTGCATTTGTACCACCATCAATTTTTCCTTTAGATTCTTGGCTTTAGAGTCTATTTCATCACTACAGTATCTGGCATACCGTAAAATCTCATCTAGTGGTTTGTTCTGCCAACAGATTAAATGTTGTTGAATCATCAAGCAAATGTCAGGTCTCAACCCCAAGACAAATTTTGACACAAATTGTCCTATATCTTTGGGATCCATTACATCAAGTCCACTGTATTGCTTGAATGTTTTCAACAACCTCTCATAAAACTCATGCACGGTCTCCTTCGGTTCTTGCCTTGTTCGATCTATCTTCACCCAATCTATATCCTGAGGTGGTACCTTATCTTTCAACCAAGCTATTACCCTTTCATACTTTCGCATGACCATCTCAGATGGTCCATTTGTTCGAGCATCCCTCAATGGTTCAGCATTTGGCCATTCGACACTAGTCTTACAAGGGGTCCACAGATCAGATGGGACCACGATGTCAAACAACGTGTTCAAATCAATCCACAATACTTTCGAAATTTTAACAAACCTCTCTACCTGCTTATACCACTCTACTGGATTGTCCCGCAACTTCGGAAATGAGTTGGTAAATGCAGCTAAGTCTCCTCTACTCCAGGGCACATGTACATAATTTCCGTTGGATATTTCTCGCAAAGGGAATGCCTCCATCTGCATTACCCTTCCCTCAGGTGTCATCACATTTGTACTTCGCTTAACCGTGCCCTTTTTCGACCACTTTTCTTCCCATTTATCCAGTTCCCTCCACACTCTTATTCCTGATATCAGCTCTCTTATGTGAGTTTTCAATCCAGTAGTCCTCTTCTCATCTAGGTCTTGGTCTGAATATTGTAACCTATGGTTACTCTGTAGTGCTCTTGTCCTAGATAAATCTACAGCATACCTGTCGGCCAAATTAGACAGTTTCTCGTGGAATGCTCTAGCTCTCCTAGTAGTATCCTTCGCTATGAACAGCAACTCATCTTGTTCATACAAATCGATCCTTTCTAAAGGCACCGTTCCTTCTATAATCTCGTCTAGATCGGATTTCAGACTGGAGACATCAAGCCTTTTAACCTTTATCGCAGCTTTCAGCACCTCTGGTCCAGATGTACCTTCTGCCTCCCTCCCGTCCCAGCTCCTAGCCCTGCGCCTAGGCACTGGTGAGTTAAAGGGAGTCCTCCCCTGTTCCCATCTCTCTAGGTCCCATGCCTTTCCATCTTCTCGGGGTGGGTAGTGAAACACTCCTTCGCGCCTCATAGCCCCGCGTTCCCCAACCTGTCTGGTTTCACGGGATGTATGATAAGGAATTCCGTTACTCTCTTTTTCTTCCTCATGCACCTGTGACCTCCGATCACTCGATGTATGACGTGACCTTTCACTGTTCCCTCTTTGCCAGTGCTGTACATTCTCCCCAGGTGCGTGTGTATGATGGGTGCACCTAAACCTATCTCTGTACTCTTGCGTTCTTTGGTCTCCCTCTGATTGCGTGAAGCGAGACACTTCCTCACACTCTATACTTTCTCTCTGATTTGTAGGACATGCTTCCCCTTTATTCTCCTGACTTTGGCCTTCCCGGCCCTGACTGCTTTCGCTGGCCCCACAATGAGACACAGTTCCGTTACCCCTGCTTTCCCACTCTGGTTCCGTTCTTGTCCTGTTACTCGGAGATACTATGGACCCGTCCCATTCCCTCAAATCAGCTCTTAATTCTGAATAGGATCTTGGCCGCGGTCCCCTTAGATCCATTGGTCCTCTCGGACCTCCCTGTTCTGAATTGGGACCGACAGTTGTGTCTAATGGGGTATTCCATGTTACCAATCCTGGCAATTGTTTCCATGCATTTGTCACATTATTCCTCCTTTCCATCTCAATCCTTTCCCTATCCAATTGCCTTTGTTGTTCCTCTCTATCTCTCTCAGGGTTATAGATCGAAACTATGGGTCCTATGGTAACAGGCACTTGAAGAGCGTCTGGCAATCCCATAGACTCAGCCCTTTCGGTGGTTGGCGTTTTCTGCACCACAAACCTTCCCACTACACTCTGTACAGTGTTGTTTGGAGGTGTTTCTCCGCCTTTGATAGGTGTCCATTCCGATATGGGGAGTGGTGTATATCCCTCTATGTCATTCCCATCTTCCCTTGCGAGCCCTCTATCTTCTATCAACCCCACTCTCGGAGGTGGTCTATCCATTAACAATCTGTTTATCAGATTGTCCTCCGACTCGCTTTCCTCGTCTTCTTCCATGAGGTTTCCTCCTCCTCCTGCCACCTCCCTCATCGGATACATTTTTTCCACCTCAATAGCCTGTACCCTCCATCGCTTTGCTTCCTCATCCCATTTGGAATCTCGTACTGCCCTTACCGATCGCGTCAGCCTTTGTTGACGCCTGTTCAAATTTCGGTCGTGTGCAGCCTTAATCCATGCATTAAGGGCCTCAAACTGTGTTGGTCTAGGTGAGGGTTTCAATGAGGACATGGTTGCTTTTAGCCGATGTAACACTTCTAACTTAAACGTTCCGTACTTCGGGAACTGCATTTCCTCATTCCCTTCCGTAAGCTTATTCCAAGCCCCAATCCATAATATGGTATGCAGCCCAACATTCGTTGCCATATAATGAGCTGGCGTACCCTCCGGCGGAGCCTCCTCCCCGTAATAATGTTCACTTCGTTTACGTTTAAAAATCCCTTTCAAACACTTAAAACACTTCATGATTTCTCCTTTCTCCGCGTTTGTTTACTTCCTGATGACACTCCACCAATCTCAGCGCCGTTCTCACTAACTGGCCTATCCGTACGCGACTTTCCTCCGACGTCACTCCAGCCGCCCAACCAGAGCGCAGCCCTAGCTAACGTCACACCAACCGCTCAATCACAGCGCGGCTCTAGCCGACGTCACCCGTCCCCCTTCGCAGCAGTTCCCCCCCTTTCTCAGCTCGTCTCCTCGGTCATGCACGCGTCCCATTCATACTCTGAAAAATGATTACTTCCGTCCAAGCGATCACCTTTCTTGACTGTACGCCCACAGTCTTTCTGTAGTTGTCACCTTAACTTGGCGAAATGTCTTTCCGTTTACTTCCAGACAATCGCCTTCTCCGATAGGTTACTCACACACAGTAACTTTCGACCAGCGTCCGTTACTCATACACTCACTCTTACACTCCCCCTATCTTGGATCCACGGCGGTCAATGGTACCTCGTGACCTCCGTACTATGGTCGACAACTACCCTGGATGTTCGATACACCCAAAACCACTTAAGCTCTGGCCTGAACTTAAGATTTCACCAGTTCACCCGTTTACCAGGTTACCAGTTTACCAGGTTGCGCGCGCTCACAACCTTCTCTCATTCACGCTACAGGCATTCAACTCCGCAAGACATTACAATACAAATACAACACAAAACACCGCAATCTGTTCACGCATGACCCTTGTTATACTCACTCTCTTCCGATACTGCTGCTTTTCTCGCACCGTCTGCACCTTTCGGCACACGATTCTTCCGCTGCTCGTCTCTCGACGTCTCGGGCCTTGGGGTAAACTAACCTCTCTAGATTACCTTCCTCAAGAAGATAACCATCCTCACTCTGCTACCAACTGCTAACGCGGGATTACTGGTTACTAGTTACCTTACCAAATCCCATACTAAGTCGACTGAATCGTTGGTACCTGTCATTGAGTAAAAGGTAATCTTATAATAAGTCAAACAATTAAGAACTTCCACCACTCTAAATGACCACTGACCAGGATAAAGTTTTAAAGATTTAATATAAAGTCAAAGATAACTGAAGATACAAACTTCTCAAAATGAGATTCAAAAGATAAATGGGTATCACTATGAACATGAACTTTTTGAATAATCTAAGTCTGAAAAACAAAATAATAAGTACAAGCTCAAAAACCATAAGGGTTGTCAAAATGGATATAAGTTGCAATCTCAAAGTCATTACAGAAAAGAAAAATTAAGGTTAGTCTGTCCCTACACTATGCTAAATGACATCCCTACTTAACAAGATCTTTACCCCTCTAGGTGTCAGCCGTGGTGACTTCCTAAGAAGATCACGCACTTCTCTTTGTCTCTTCTCTGATTGTGGGTCTCTCCTGATCAGCCTATCTGCCTACCCATCCGCTTCCTTAGGCTCCCAAAATCATCTGCTCTGCTCTCCTCCCGGGTCTCTTTCCCTAATACCAAATCACATTTCCAACAGAAACGCCCCTTGGGACGCCCCTCACGTGGTATCTCTGTGCGCGGCAAACTCCATGATGGTACTCTTGAAGACCCTCGTTAAAGTTGGCCTTGGTTCCCAGGCTGCTTCTCCAGTGCGCCGATACCCCCTAAATTCCTGGAAACTCCTCCAAGCCTGCACAAGGCGCCACTGAACAAAGTCCCTTTCATTCGAGCTGATTAGGACCCTCGCACCTGCATACAGCTCATCCTGCAGTGGGCCTCAAATTCCAGACTCCACCATATCTTTAGTCGTAAAACACTCTCAAAGCTCTGTGCTGGACACCTCACGACCTTTTCTCTAACGAGCACATGGCAATTTAAACGACATGACATTATCTGCTCTGGCCTACTTGATTTACATGCAGCAGGTCCCTGCACTCTTAAAACGTTAACTTGATTTAAACAGCAAACATTCTTAACTAGCATACGTTTCTAAAATAACACATCTATAAAGCATATACTTTTAACCCTAAGTTCAATAATACATTTGGAAGAACCATGTCAACCTTATCTCACATTATTTTAGCAGCACGTTCAGGTTTGCTGTGAATTGCCCTAAGGCCTACACATTATACTGGATTTCAAAGTTACATTTGATTCGGACATGATTCTTTTAACATGAGAACATGAGGTTTTCACATATATTCCAACATTTCTACATTAATCTCACACCGTTATAATTATAGTTACTCTACTTAACATTCTATACATTTCGCCACTGAATATAAAACACTCTGTATATTTCACTCCTGGATATAAAACACTCGTGTGCAAAACATGTTTAAACTAACTACGTGCTTGTAAATATGGCGTACTTATACATTTTTTTCCAAACTTGTGCTTTCTCAGAGGTCCTGCGATGCACATCGTATTTAAGTCTGAAACTCCTGATTGGCCCTCGCTGCCCAGCTCTGCATACAATGGCTCCTATGAGCCATTGTTCACATCAAAACATAAACAAAGGCTGATCCATCTTTACTCAGAGATGTACCACCAGGGACCAAGGTCGCTCCAGTGGTGATGCCAAGGCGAGACACCGATCCTTATCACAGATTCTGAACAGAACGCCCATTGCATCATCAAGACTGATTTTGTAGGATACACTGGAAGCCGATGGACTACAACCTCAGTTGCTACTGCACTTGCATAAGCTCTACCCCCGGGAGTAGACACAGGAAGACCCCAGTGCAATATATGTCTAAAGCAATGTTCTCAACACCAACTGGCCCAGATGTACTAAGGAGATGCTCTATCTCAAAGTGACACATTGGTGTTTACTTTCCATTGCTAGGGGTATTTTGGTCTGCAAAGTTGCCTTTTCTCAGTGCAAAAAGCACTTTGCATTGTTTTCCATCCCTTTGCATTGTTTTGCGTCAAGGGATGGTACTGTGGGGTTACTTGGGTGGATCAGTGCAAAAACCCATGGGTTTCAACACAAAGCGTGACCCACTAAAATAGCCAGACCATGCTTTGCATGAAAGGCGAGTGTCGCCTCATAGCAGGTATTAACAAGGGAAAATGTTTTCTTTCTCCAAAAAAACACACATTGCTTGCGTGCTGAAGTGCTCAGCATGGATACAGTGCGTGGGATCCTTCTGAGATGTGTCTAGGCTAGCGATTTCTACTGGACGGGTATTCTTCTAATACAAACCCTATGCTAGACAGCACACTCTAATTTCAATTTCTGCACTATGGAGAGAGGCTCTGTATCATACAGGGCAGGGGATGGCAGCAGCAGCAGGCCAACCCTAGGAGCTACCGCTATGAGCTGTGTTTCCCGCTTGCACAATGCAGCCCAGCACGTTTGGTTGCTGAACTATGTGACTGAAAAATTAGTAAACTATTTTACTGCGGGAGGTAGAAAAGACAGCCTTAATGAAATAATATTCCCCTGCATCCATGACAGACAAAGCCCTTAGTAGTTAGTGGATAACTTTTTAAAGACTATCTGCTGAAATTGTGCTCTTTTCTTTCTAGAGGAAACTCTGTATGTTTTAAAACATCACAATAATATTTTTATCAGTACTGAATGTCATATTTGATAGATGACAACGTCACTGCCTGCCCTTTAAACACAATATGCTACACATTATAGTTTTCTTTTCTTTGTTGCAGAATCTTCTCAATCTTCACCCAAACTTTGTTCCATCATTACCACATAATTCCAGTGACCCTGCCATATTGGTTTTGGAACTGAAAACCTTTCAGACCTGCCTTACTTTATCTGTGGAGTTTGGCTCGGACTCGCCACCCTGGCAGTCTGACGTTTTCCCACCCGCTTGCAAGAAGGCTGCTTTCAGAGGACAAAGCAAAACCAAAGGGGATGATGGACGGAGTGTTGAACATTGCAAGCACTCACCCCCAATCAACCGATCTCGGTTTAATCCATCATCATTCTTTAGCTCACTCCACCACCCCAGTTCAGACATGGCCATGGTTTTGCTGATTTTGCCCTAAGTTGGCAGGATATGCCATACGTGGGTCCCTTGCTCACTTGGCCACTTGATTCAAGCTAGCCTGCCTGATGAGGGTTATGAACCCGAAACCGTTCCTAGGAAGCTTGTTTCCAGTCCAGGGAAGACATGGCTTGGCAGTTCTGGCTGGACTGTTCCCATTAGGCAGAGGGTCAGACTGATTTGCATATGGCCATGTCTGTACTGGGGTGATGGAGTGAGCTCAGCAATGATGATGGATTAAACCCAGATCAGTTGACTGGGGGTGAGTGCTTGCAATGTTCAACACTCCCTCCATCATCTCCTTTGGTTTTGCTGCTTTCAGAGGACAGGCTGCCTTGAGCCAACCAAGCTCCATGGTCCATTCTAGTCGCGGCCTCCTGCAGTGTGTCAATGGTTTGAACATTGCTGCCATGGCTCATATGCTTTCCTGTGAAACCCTGTGCAGCATGTTCCCATTCCACCAGAGAAGATCCTTCAAGGAAGGGCTATCGATATACAGCTGGAGTTTATATCTACACCACAATTGTATTTTTTTTTATAACAAACTTCATTGAATATCCAGCCAGCGAAGCCGGCCAAGGTGAATACATGGCACACACATAGCACATTGCAAAATATGGTATATACACACAAGTCAGAAACATCTCATAAGTATATCACAGTAAACATGAAGAATGACCACAAGTACAAATCAATAGGTACTTAAGCAAGTTGACCCAGCCACTTCCCCCACACCTGCCCATGTTTCTGGGGGCAACTGTGGACCTTGAAAACCATGCGCTCCTGCAGCGCACACCAAACTATTACCCTTCTCCTCTTCGACAGGGTAGGATGCCCGGGGGACAGCTGTCGCGCTGTCCCACGGGACAGTGCGACAGCTATGGTTTCCATGGATTTTTTTATCACTTCTTTGGATTTTATTTTTGCATTTGTGCTTTTTTTATTTTTCAATTATGGATTATTTTTACCTTTTGGATTGATATGGAATTTCATCTCTTTTGCTACAAAGCTGCAAGTAACTATTTTTAAAATATTTACAGGGTCAGTCTTGTTACATTAATGTTCTATATTACACTTTAATAATTTATTATGTATAAAAAAATGTAGATCGGTTCTTGGTGTTTAATTTTTGTAAGTCTGTTTATAGTTATAACAATTTTCTGGTGCTGTTTTTTATAGTAGTGAACTGGCTATTGTTTAAAGATCAGGCAGGCCTTGGTTATTAATAAATAGTCCCAATATGCCTGCTAGCATTCTTTGGTTTTGCTTCGTTTGCTTGGATATTTTCAGTTTCAGTTGTGCAAGGGATTTTTCTTCTCTTGGGGGCCTCATATACAAAGGGGGTCATTATGATAGCAGGCGGATTGCCAAAATCCACCCCCGCACGATTTCACCCCCGCCACATTACGATGGCGGGGGGACCCCGGCGGACAGGAACACCGTCCATCGGTTTCCCCCCGGTAGGCAATCAGCCCAATTGCCTACCGGGCGGAAAATGCCAGGAATATGGTGGCGGTGCATTGCAGGCACCGCCATCCATATTAGCATCATGGCGGTGGAATGCCTTTCAATGGTGGAGACTCTGCCATGGAAAGGCATGCGGTTTTGTCCCTGGAGGCCTGTTGTGGGCCCGCAGGGTGTTCGTGCGGGTGGGGGTGCACATGGGGGGTACCTATTGTACCCCCTGCAGTTCCATGCACAACATGGCAGGCACCGCACGCATGTTGAGCGTGGAACTGCTCCTCATGCCTTTTTGGCATTGCGGCTGGTGGACACCGCCCGCCGCAATGTCAAGAATGAAGGATGCGCCGCACCAATGGCGGGCGGTCCCTTTCTACGAAAGGATGGCGGGCGAACAAAGTACGCCCGCCATCCTAATGATGCCCAAAGTGTTTTAATGGTTACAAACTCTCAGATTTGCTAAATCTGATGGTTTGTGGCCACTTAGACACTTTATGGAATGTCCTAAACTCAATTAATGATCAGACAAATAGATTAAGGAAACAATAAGAATTTGGTATTTTAGAAGAGGCATATTTAGGGCGTCCCAATTTCTTATGGTATGCATTAATGTTTTCCAACCGAAATCTGGTTGCAAAACATTAATATTTGACCACTAACTCAAAAGAGGTGGCAAGCCAGGGGAAGGGGGCATAATTCTGTTTTTTAAATGCATCACTTCAAAGAAATATACTGCATTAAAAAAAATATTGTTTTATTTGAAAGCAATCACAGGCATGTTGATCTTTTGACATGGGGCGAACGATAGTGGGTCGCATTGTGTGACCTACATCATGCATAATAATGAGGTAGGTCCGGTGGGACCCATTACGATTCAGTATTTTTAGAACTGAGCCAATAGTACATAGGCCGGTTTGAAAAATACCAGTATATTCTGAAAAAGTTGGTGTGCAAATTGAGACTACTTTTACCAACTCCATTTTCATATATTTCAAATAGGAAATCATATATTTTAAATCGATTATAGTTGCAAATTAAGGTTTCTTATTTTGAATCTTGGTACAGAGGCCCTTAGTTAATTTACATTCAAGTCTTCTCAGGATTGCTCCGCGATCAAATCATCTTGCTGGTTTGCATGCCATATCTATGACTTGTAATTTTAGGTGTGGTTCTTTTCTAAATAGAGTGCATGAAGGCAAGCATGCTATACTTTGTACCTTATCAGATGACTGTGTTGTCCTATTCTCAGTTTAACTTGCGGTGTGGCTTACCATGTATAAATCATATTACACAGGTACCATATGCAGTACACAGCTTTCATGGAATTGTACGTCATAAAAGTTTTCAGTATTGTCCCATCTCTAATACTGCTGTTGTGTCTGCCTGTTACCGAGTTCTGTCTCTCCCACCTTTTAGGGCTCGGCCTACGTCCCACGAAGTGGGTGTGGCTTCAGAGTCCTTTTGAGAGGACTTCGAAAATCTAACCTACGAATTCCAAGGAAGCGCGTGAATTTTGTTCGTTATGTATGGCAGCTGCATGGCAATTGGCCCTCGCATGGCTGTGTTTTTACAAGGCAGCATGCAATAGGCCATAGTCTGTGGAGTTTCTCCACTTCCTGCATATTCCGTGCGGACACGCGCAGCAGAAGGCTATAATTCATCAATTACCAGCTGTCAGGGGCCGCGGAAATTGAAGCCAGATGCTGGGCGTGCATTCAGCACTCTCCAGTTACTTGCATTTTTATTTATTTTTTTACAATACGATCGCTTTCGCGATCGGTTGAAGTGCCGCTTGCTTTTAACTTCTGGTTAGCAGATGACCAGGCTTCACAAGCATTGTTGTGAAGGTGTGGCGAAGCCGTGTGACAGACTCTAGACCCTGCGCTTTCACTGAGTGCATGACTGTGAAAGTCCATTTCTCGCTATCATCTTTGTGGACTCAGCTATGAGGGTTTAACTTGCGTGTGTTCTCTGCGTGCATGAGTAGGAAGATGCATCTCATACTACCTCTGAGTGCACCACTGCGAAGGCACACCACGTGTTTGACCCTTGGGGTCGTGGGGTCACAGCAGTGGGGGCGCATGTGACGTGTGTGACCCTTGGGGTTGTGGGGTCCGGGCAGTGAGGGCGCATCTCACGTGTGTGACTCTTGTGCGCACGACGGCGGCGGCTGCGGAGGCGTTAGTGCACATCCTCGTGAGCTCGGTCTGAGGCGCCAGCCGTGCTTGTATTATCTCGTGCCAGCCCGTGTGTGTGTGTTTTGGGGGGGCAGCACTGGAGGGTGGGGGAGCTGCGGGACACGAGGCGGTTCTGTGGACAGCAGCCAAGAAACCTGTCAGGTGAACAAACATGGAACCTCTCTGGGGCAGTCTGACGTCACTGTTTTCTTAACTCCAAGTCTTGAATTAATCATGAAGCTGCAATGACTCCAGCGCTCAGGGGCGTGCGCGCTCCCGCTTCACTGGAGGGGAGCTATTGATCTTTATACGGATTGCCAGAGCATATTGAAATAAATTGAGATTCACTTAAGGAGGCGCGTGCACGCTGTTAGGACGAATCAACATTCATGAAGTAAGAATCGTTGCGCCAGGCTCTAATACACGAATTAAAACACAACTTCCAAAACAATAATTACATAACGCATATCTGCTGTTAAGCACTCTATATCACACCTGCTAATATTTCTCAATTTATATCACGCAGCTTTTCTGCTTTGGCAGGATTGGAACTCATGACTCAGAGAACGCTCTACTTTGTAAGCGGCGAAAGATAACAGGAAGCATCAGAACTTAAGCTGAGATACTACCGATACAAACAGCCCTGCACGATGCGTCTTCTTTTGAGACAGAACACTCCAGCGCGCCGCCTGTTATTTCTGAAAGCAAAGTCAGGTTTGCTAGCTAGCGCCAAATGTCAAACAAGGCTTCGTAGGAAACACAAGGGCATATTATCTGTCTTTGTAGGCTCTGCTATGTGCTAATTTATCTGGCGTGCTCTCTTCGGCGAACACAAGCAGAGACACATGAAATAATCAATCTAATTATGTAGCTGTTTTGAGAAATAGAAACAAAGGAAGGTGTTTTTTTGTGTGAGCCACTACAAAGGATTTCACGAAAACCTAACACAGCTGATGAAAATAAACGAAGTGTTTGTAAACTGTTACAATATCAGAGCAAATCAACTTTTACAGGTTTCATATGCAGCCTAGGCGCAGGTGCCTTTCTCACTGCCCTCCACCTCTCTAAACTACTTGCCTCAAACCTGATACCTCACCTGTCTCCACCCATCCCCATCCTGCCCCCTCGTGTCCATTCTGGCTCCCTGTATCCCGTGCCTCGCCGCACGCTGTGCCTCAATCCACCCTTCCCTCCCGTATCGCTCTCCCAGTCTCTCGCTCTTATCTCATCCGCGCTGTATCTTCCAGGGCTGCAGCCCTCCTTCCCTCTCGCCCCCTTCCACCCCTTTTCTTCTCTTGCCTCAATCCTACCCCTCCCTAACCGCCTGTCCCACCACAGCCCCCGCACCGGTCACCACCACCCTTCTCCCTCTATCTCTCTTCAGCACCTTCTCTGCAACCCGTTCCCTCGCCACTGATTTCGCTTATCCTCCCTTCCCCCGCCTTCTGTGCTATCTACACTGCCCCTTTCCTCGCACCAGTTCCACGTCCCTGTCTCCCGCCTGCCCTGCTCTTCACCACAAGCTGTATCTTATTCCTCTTTTTCTACCCCTATCTTCTCCAGGATACAAGAGACCATCTACCCTATTGCACATTTTCCGCCTCGCACCACCTTTTCTTTCGTATTCTGCCTGTCTGCCCCTCCCCAGCCCATTTATATTTCTGCGCATGTTTTTCACCATATTATAGGCCTGCTCTGCCCATTCCCATCCTGTTCCTCCCTGCCCCCTCCCCTCACTTCCCTATTTGGCCTTCTCTGCTCTCCTGAATGCACAATTTCAGCTCTATTGGGTTCTTTCCCCGCGTGCCGCTCTCCCTTCTAGTTTACTTGCCCTCTACCGCTCTGCAAAAGGCACCCACCTTTCTGAGTCACTGCCTCTCCACCTGCCAATGCTTTTCTTCTCCTTTTCCAGTTTCCGTGTTCTTCCTTCTCTTTCCACGCCTCAAGCACCCCCTCTCATTCCGATAGCACGCCTCTATCTTTCTCGTATGTTTCCTCTCTCCACCTTTTCTCTAATTTCACTTCATGTTTTTATTCTACCTTCTTAATTCCCTTTTATGTTGCTAATGTCCCCATTAGCCCCCGCCCCATTTCAAAACCACTCGTGTCCCTGCCCTTTCCCCTAGTTAACTCTCCCCTCCAGATGCCTCTCCTCTCTGCCCCTGAGTTGTGTCCTGCCTCACCTCTCCCCCATTGCGTTGTGTCCTGCCTCTCCTCTCCACCCCTGCGTTGTGTCTTGCCTCTCCTCTCTGCCCCTGCATTGTCTTGCCTCTCCTCTCTGCCCCTGCGTTGTCCTGCCTCTCCTCTCTGCCCGTGCGTTGTCCTGCCTCTCCTCTCTGCCCCGGCGTTGTGTCCTGCCTCACCTCTTCCCACCTTGCGTTGTGTCCTGCCTCACCTGTCCCCCCTTGCGTTGTGTCCTGCCTCTCCTCTCAGTCCCTGCATTGTGTCTTGCCTCTCCTCTCTGCCCCTGCGTTGTGTCTTGCCTCTCCTCTCTGCCCCTGCATTGTCCTGCCTCTCCTCTCTGCCCCTGCGTTGTCCTGCTTCTCCTCTCTTCCCCTGCGTTGTCCTGCCTCTCCTCTCTGCCCCTAGCTTGTGTCCTGCGTCTCCTCTCTGGCCCTGCGTTGTACTGGCTCTCCTCTCTGGCCCTGCGTTGTCCACGCTCTCCTCTCTGCCCCTGCGTTGTGTCCTGCCTCTCCTCTCTGCCCCTGCATTGTCACCTGCCTCAACTCTGCCCCTGCGTTGTCTTGCCTCTCCTCTCTGCCCCTGCGTTGTGTCTTGCCTCTCCTCTCTGCCCCTGCATTGTCCTGCCTCTCCTCTCTGCCCCTGCGTTGTCCTGCTTCTCCTCTCTTCCCCTGCGTTGTCCTGCCTCTCCTCTCTGCCCCTAGCTTGTGTCCTGCGTCTCCTCTCTGGCCCTGCGTTGTACTGGCTCTCCTCTCTGGCCCTGCGTTGTCCACGCTCTCCTCTCTGCCCCTGCGTTGTGTCCTGCCTCTCCTCTCTGCCCCTGCGTTGTCACCTGCCTCAACTCTGCCCCTGCGTTGTATCCTGCCTCTCCGCCCCATCGTTGTATCCTGCCTCTCCGCCCCTGCGTTGTATCCTGCCTCTCCGCCCCTGCATTGTGTCCTGCCTCTCCGCCCCTGCGTTGTGTCCTGCCTCTCTTCCCTGCCTCTGCGTTGTCACCTGCCTCTCCTCTGTGCCCCTGTGTTGTGTCCTGCCTCTCCTCTCCGCCGTTGTATTGTGTCCTGCCTCTCCTCTCTGCTCCTGCGTTGTCACCTGCCTCTCCTCCCTGCCCCTGCGTTGTGTCCTGCCTCTCCTCTCTGCCCCTGCGTTGTCCTGCCTCTTCTCTCTGCCCCTACGTTGTAGAAGACCGGGCACATGTTACTTGAGGCACACTGGTGTGGTGGTGTTAAAGACAGGGGCACTGCTTTCAGAGCCTTTGGCTCCTAAGGGGGACCCCAATCACCTGCCAGCTCTTTCACAGGAGCGCAACATTTCCATGCTCCCCCATCTGACCAAAGCTTCCATTCCAGACAACAGACCCCAGTGTCTCACAGAGGATCACACAACACCACACAGACACACACCACACAGACACAAACCACACACACCCCACACACACGCCACACACCACATACATAACACTACATACATAAGACCACACACACCACAAGCACACAACACCACACACACACAACACCACACACACACACCACACACACACACACACACACCACACAACCACTCACCACCACACACTCACCACCACACACTCACCAGGCACACACACACACCACCAGCCATCGATGCACACTTTCAACAGGCACACACTACATCAGCCGTCACTGCACGCTTTCACCAGGAACACACACACCACCAGCCATCAGTGCATGCTTTCACCAAGCACATACAACACCAGCCGCCATTGCACGCTTTCACCAGGTACGCACACCACCAGCCGTCTGTGAGTGAGAGTGACTGCAGAGTGAGAGTGACAGCATGAGGGACAGCAGAGCGAGAGTGACTGCAGAGTGAGAGTGACTGCAGAGTGAGAGTGACTCTGGAGAGTGAGTGTTCCAGAGAGATCAGGGTATGCGTGTGCGCTTACACGGTGCACTGACTCACAGGAGCTAACACAAAGAACACATGTCTTGGGAGCTTCATGGAGGCAGCCGGCCTTCTGTGAGGGGAGCAGCAAGTAGGGGACGCCCCAACCAATCAAGCCCAACTACTCACAACCTACTGTATGATTACAACACAGGCCAAAGGGCAGAGCTAGGTCTTTTTGTATTACGTAGGGTGAGCAGTGTGTGAGTGTGTAGGGTGAGCAGTGTGTGAGTATGCATGGTGAGCAGTGTGTGAGTATGCAGGGTTAACAGTGTGTGAGCGTGCAAGGTGAACATTGTGTGTGTGTAGGGTGAGCAGTGTGTGAGTGTGCAGGGTAAACATTGTGTGTTTGTAGGGTGAGCAGTGTGTGAGTGTGTAGGGTGAGCAGTGTGTGAGTCTGTAGGGTGAGCAGTATGAGAGTGTGTAGGGTGAGCAGTGTGTGAGTGTGCAGGGTGAACATTGTGTGAGTGTGCAGGATGAACAGTGTGTGAGTGCGCAGGGTGAACAGTGTGTGAGTGTGCAGGGTGAGCAGTGTGTGAGTGTGCAGGGTGAAAATTGTGTGAGTGTGTAGGGTGAGCAGTGTGTGAGTGTGTAGAGGCAGTGTGTGAGTGTGCAGATTATGAAAACTCGAACTAAGTCCACCACACACACACACACATAAGACCACACACATAAGACCACACACATAAGACCACACACACACACACACCACCACACACACTCTCACACCACACTCTCACCACCACACACTCACCACCACATACTCACCACACACTCACCACCACATACTCACCACCACACACTCACCACCACACACTCACCACCACACACGCAACCGCACACACAACTACACACACACCACCACCAGCCGTCAGTGCACGCTTTCACCGGGCACAAACACCACCAGCCATCAGTGCACACTTTCACCGGGCACAAACACCACCAGCCGTCAGTGCAGGCTTCCACCAGGCACACACCACCAGACGTCAGTGCATGCTTTCACCAAACACACACACACCACCAGCCATCAGTGCACACTTTCACCATGCACACACAACACCAGCCGTCAGGGCACGCTTTCACCAGGCACACACACCACCAGCCGGCAGTGCACGCTTCCACCAGGCACACACACCACCAGCCATCAGTGCACAATTTCTACAGGCACACACACCACCAGCCATCAGTGCACACATCAATTGTTAATGCATCCACAATTACCTATTTTAGCAATCGCAATATGGTGCACTTTACTTTTACACATGCCACCATTGCTACAATTCCAATCCAACCCACATAATTCCACTACACACCACATGCATACACTCCATAACACATGGCTAAAAGACATTGCCATTTACAATGCCATTAGCTCTAACTCAAATAAATCCGAGACCTATTGCATTTCCAATGCTTGTTCCTCTTGAGCACCTGGCTAAAAAGGTAGGGCTGGTCTTCTTGTTCCTGAGTTTGCTCCTTCTTGAAGGTCAGAATCCTCTGAGTCCGCAGATGATTATGAAAAAGTCACAACCCATTGGTTTTTATAACGCCTCCAGGTTTGAAACATGTCACAACTTTGCATTTGGTCATAGAAATTTTCTAATAAACAAGTCTATGTTTTCTCTTTGCTGTAACTATTCATGTCTGTTGAGACCTTATGTGTCTTTTTCTTCAATTCAATTTTGTTAAACTCAGCAACTGTTTTATTGAATTGTTAACATGCTTGTTCAGTTCTGCCAGTGCATCTGCTTCTAAGAGACTCATTTCTAGTTCTGAAATCTCTCCCAGTTCTCTTTTCCTGTGTTCCATAGCAACAGTCCTTGTTCTACTTATTAATTTTTTAGATTTTCTATGAGAGGTAGTTGCCCAGTTGCTTCTTCGGAACTTTGTGAAATTCTATATTATATTTTTAGTATAGTTCCTGTGGGACTGGGGCCCACTACTCTTAAGGCGTGCAGCACATTCCTAACTTGTATTTCAGTGTTGTTGTGAGGGTGATTGTGTTCTCTTTAAACTATATTTTCTTTGATGGTGTCTCTGCCTTAGCATGCATTGGAGAAATATCTAGTAACTAGAAGTGATGTATTTGTTATAGGTGAATCTCCTTTAAATGAATAGCATTTTCTCATTTTGGGATTTTATATATGTTGCGTATTTGCACCATTATATCTGTGGATTACAGAATTAGTAAATATATTTTATTTTTATTAAATGTTTTTTTTAAAACGATAGCACATTTTACAAAATGTTTTACAATATTGGCTTATTTTTTTAATCTTATTTTCGGGTTGGATGGTTCTGTGTTTTTGGAAGTGTTCATTTTTATTTTGTTATTCTTTTTTAACTTTACTGTTGAGAAAGAGAAGTGTTTTAGTAATTCAAGTTTTTGTGTGTTTGTACATTTTATTGGCTATTTCTACATTTAATCTTCTTCTTACATTTTATTTGCTCTTTGTTCTGATATGATTTTTCTATCATTTTGTAGCATGGTCTTTTTTTGTGTTGATTGGATGCCATTTTGTAGCAGTCTTAGTACCTGAGTTTTAGAGAGATAACATTCCAATACTATTTTTGTATTTGTGCGTCTATTAAGATATATAAATCATGTTTGTAGTTATGTTTAGGCTATATTGTAACTTGTAACTGGTTTGTAAATTTAGGGGTTTAATTTTTGGAGAGCAATGCCCTCTTTCTGTCGGACCGTGAGAGGCTTTCCCACAGTGGTGTCTTGTTATGCAGCAGTTTGTTTCTTTTTATACCATTTTTAAATTGGAAATCTGTCAACTGTTTTAAGTTTAATTTTATTGACTGCAGGGTTAATAGTTAGATTTTTTTTCAATTGTGTTCATTACAGGATAAACATGTTAAATGCTAATTACATTGTTTAGGTATTTTTATATATTTAATTTATCTATATTTAATTTGTTTTAAATATGTGTAAATACATATTTATATACGTTATATTTATTTTTAACAATACTTTGATTTAGGATAATTTTGTGTTCTTAATATTCAATTAAACAATATTTTTGTATATCAATATTATTTATTTCAATATTATGTTATTGGAGCATTATCACCCCAGTTTCTCTGATGCATGCTCTGGCAAAGATTGTTCCAAGCAATGTGGCATTATGTCCCCACAAGTACTAGTTGGTGATGAAAATACTCCATTTAGTTACAAGTTGTCCTTAAAACTATTTTCTTTGTGAGTTTGATCTGGATAGATGTAGGCTGTCTTTTTTCTAAATCACCTTTTTATGTTTGATGTAGCACCCTGGTTGCCAGGGTATGTCCAGACATGACTACTGTGCCTACTGTGCCACTGGAACTAAGCTACACTGGACAGCGAAAGCCTGCACTGATCAAAACTGGCCGTGGGTTTCTTGAGTTCAGGTACAAAGAGGCCCTGACTTTGCAGTTCGGGCAGGGCCGTTCTTATCGGAGCAGAGCCTGGTATAATTTGTATGTGGTTGGGTTTAATCTGAGATGAAATAGTGGGCAGAAAAGATCGGTTGTAATGCTCCACCTAGTGTTTGCCAGTGGGTTGCCAGAGGTTAGATTTTATGCAACACTTTTTTGTGTTTGATTTTTTTATTTTCTGAAAGCAACTGAAAGGGACCAAGAAAGACAGGACTTTAACAAAAACACCCACCTGCAGAAAACTGTGAGTCGGAATTGTAGCATTCATAAGAATTACAGGTATATCACAAGAGGAAATAACCACAACGTCGCACACTCCTGTACCAGTCCACTTCTGTGAATCGGTATTGATTCATTAATTGAGAAGTTTTATAAAGTGCTTAGCTACTCCACTGGGGTTGCCCAGCTCTAAAACATCAGGTTAGGTCTATCCATGTCACACTGAATTAGAACAGCCAGGTTTTCAACTGTCTTAAAAAGTTCGTCAGTGACCGACAATTCCTCAGAGAATCATGGAGGGAGTTCCATACATTAGGGCCCTGAAACACAAAAGACCGGCCTCTCGTATCTGTGCGGTTGACCAAGGGGACACCACACAAGGAGAGTTCACTGGAACGAAAGGTACAGGAAGGTTGATAGGCTTTTACAAATTCATGCAGATTTTGTGGGTCAGCCTCTGCTCTTGCTCTGTGCACATAGTACAAGGTTTTGAAATGAATTCTCTTTTCCACTGCAAGCCAGTGGAGTTCCTGTAGAAGACGAGAGGCCTTGGCACTTTTCAAGAGTCTATCGAGCATCTTCGCTACCGGGTTATGAACCAATTGCAACCGTTTAATGGATGCTTTATCCGCTCCCAGATATAATATGTGCTGTAGCACAGCTTCAACAACGATCATCACGGTCTCAACTCAAGATTCCACCTGGGACCAATCAGTTAGATTACCTATTCTGTACAGTTGAACATTTGCTAACTATTGTATACGATTTACATGTTGTGAAGCGCTCTGATACCTTCTGGTCTAGCTAGCGCTATACAAAACTACTAAATAAATAAATAAATAAATAAATAAGTGCCTGAACCACTGTGCTTTAAGCAGGAAATGAGAGCAGCCAAGTGATTTTCCGCAGCCATTTCAGGATGGTGAAGCCTGTGATGGCTACCTTCGTCAGCTGTGGTATCGTGGACAACTTTTCATCCACCGTAATGCCAAGATTTTTCACCCTGGGAGCTGGCACCGGATGAGGACCCAGGCTTTCTGGCCAGTGTTAGTGGCCCCAAAGGGATGAATTCATTCCCAACACCAGTACCACAGTCTTATCTCCGTTGAGCTTGAGTTAAGGTTTATTCAACCACTTTGTGACCAAGCCCAAACCAAATTTCAAGGCCTCTGAGTTGTGTCTCTGCATAAATCCCAATGAGAAAATGATTTATGTGTCATCTACGTATGAAAATAAGGTGAGACCAGAACGTCCTACCAAGTCCGCCAATAGGAGCACATAGATGTTAAAATGTGCCAGACTTAGAGATGATCCTTGGGGAACTCCTGAGGTCAGGGGATGCCTCTCGGAGGTGGCAGTGGTTGAGAACACCTGAAAAGACTGGTCTGTTGGTAAGAATGTCATCCACGAAAGAGCCATTCCATGAAGTTCCAACTCGGCCAGCCTCTCTAAGAGTGTTACATGAGACACAGTGTCAAAGGCCATGCTGTGATCGAGTAAGATCGGTACAGCCGTCTTGCCACCTTCCAGGAGTCGTCTAAGATGTTATGTGACTCCTAGCAGGACGGACTTGGTACTGTGTGTACTTCTAAACCCCAATTGGGAAGGGTTTTAGAACTGGAATTTTGTCTATATTTAGACCAGTTATCAGGGTCTAGATTAGGTTTCTTCAAAAGGGGTCAGACCAGGGCATGTTTCCATGCCTGTGGGATCTGTCCCTGCACTAAAGATGAATTGAGGAGCCTTACCAGGAACTGCAGATTGTCCAGATCTAGGACACTCATCTTAGCAGCAGGAATAGGATCTATGGGTACATCTGATTGAGGTCAAAAGTGACATGATCCCAGCTACGTCCAGTGTGTCCCATGCCATCAATTTATGGCACACTCCTGTGGAGTCAAGACCAATCAGGTACTTGGGGGCCTGCAACCCTGCAGTGCAACTTGGCGGGAAACCCTCCCTCCCACCTGTATGTAATGCCACATGCATGTCAACCATCTCTTTAACAAACAAACATTTACTTGGGCCTGCCTAAAATCCTCCAGCGCAGGCTCCAGCTAATTCAAAACCAGGCTGCGTGGCTGATATACACCTTGCCCAAACACTGCCACATCTTGCAGGCAATGATGGACCTATATTGGCTGCCAGTTGTACGAAGATCAATGTTTAAGGCAGGCTCATGGTTTTTAAGTCCCTCCACCTGAATTACCCTGCTTTCATGAAGTCTAGGATCTCTAAATACTGTCCAACCAGAGCTTTAAGATCTAATAACTTTCACCTCTTCACAACTCCGCCCTGGAAAACACAAAGGATCGGAGGGTGTAGGTTTGCTGTTATTGCCCCTCGGGTATGGAATAGCCTGAGTTTGGACCAAAGGTTGTCCTTGGATCTTGCTACATTTAGGAAACTCCTGTAAACTCTGCTCTTTAGACCGGCCTATTACTAAGAGAGGTTGCAGTTTGCCTGGCTACCTAGCGCCAAGAGACCGTCTGGTGGATGTGCGCTTTATAAATGGACAGTAACATAACATAACAGTACCTCACACTGATGATGCGACAGTGCTGGCACTGGTAGGATTCTATTAAGATCAAAAAGTTCCTTCACCACTCTGAAAGGAGTTTTTGAACAATTTCTGACTGCATTAATTTGATCCAAATAAAACATGGCACGGGTCACTCTTCATATCCCTTAATGGTGATAAAATCAAATGTGGCACATGCCAAGAATGGATTTTCCAATTCTTTGGTAGGTTGGGATGGAAGAACTTAAGAAAAATTAAAAGAGTAAAGTACTAAGATGTGACTGAGTGGGCAAAGTGAAACACACCTTGTTTGTTCATTTTGCAATGCTTTAAAAACTTTGTAAATGTTGTATTAACTGAAGCACACACACATTACACAGCCAACACTGCAGTCAAAAACTGAACTACACTGCACTTTGGTCATAGGTGGCAAATGCCATGAGTAAGGGGGAGGGGGGTGATGAGTGATGGGTAGGATATATCTTGTTCGCTTAACAAATACAGTGAGTTAAGGGAAAAGGACCAAAAATTAAACTCTACCCCCCACTTTGAACCGTAGCATTGTTAACCGTACATAAACAAAGTAAGCAAAGTAGGTCAGCAGCATGCCCCTCTCCTTGAGAAGAGCTGCCTTTCTTATTCATCCAAGCAATCCAAATATTCATTAATCATTTTGATCGAATTTACTCATAGCCACCATGATTAAACTTTATTTTCTCTCATTCAGTCTTTCACCAACATTTCCAATCCATTATCTAGCCATTCAATATCTACCCTTTCTTCCAACCATCCGTTTGCCCTTCCATCCCTTTATCACACCCACCCACGCACCCTTTCGACCACCTAGCCTTTCACTCATATACCACTTTCCTCTCTTTTAACCTTCCATTCTATCACGTTTCCTTCAAGCCATCAACGCCCATTATGTGAGCTTTTGATGAGTTGCAGATAGAAGAGCCATAAAACTCAACCACCGTTGCAGCTGGTAAAGCTGGGAGGGTTCACAGTCACGAGTTGACGATGCCCTGTTACTTGCTAGTGGATATAATAGTAATTGGCAGTGCCTGTCCCTTCCACCGCTTCGCCCCCTCCAAATGACTCTCATGCAGCGGGACTTGAGCAGGCGTCACTGGTGGTCTGCGTAGCTAGAATAAAACATAATACATATTTTAGATCCCAGATACGTCTCCCCTTAATTTTTTAAATAAAAAGAATACAACTGTAATACATCACTACCGTTAAGTTAGCACTGCAGTATCTTCGAACCAAAATATTACTCTAGGCATTTGGTAGGTTGACAATGTTAGGCAAGCCAGGGGTGGAATAATGGTCAATGAAAGACATATGGTGTTGGTTGGCAAATGCAATAGGAGTGGGCCATGCTGCACTGTCATGGAAAACTGCTAGAATACTGTATAAACATTGGAGGGGGTACTGCAACATTGGAGGGGGTACATGATCATGGTCACTATCTTGTGACCTCAACTGTTCGAGCATGAGCAGGAACATGAAAGCCTTCTCAACAAACATGCATAGTGAATATTATTTATAATACAAGCCTACTTGGGCCTGCAATCTTCATGGTATACAGTAGAGTACTAAAAATGTGTTCTTCTTATTCTCACTCTTACAGTACTACAAAATATATAGGAGAGAGGGGAAGGTTACCAACAAAGCAGAAGATAAGTGAACAAAGGACCGGAAAAAGACAGCTACTAAAAAAGAAAGCCTTGTAATATAAGGAGAAAAATATAATGCAGGGATAACAGCAGTGAAACAAAAATGTAATTTATTGTGCTTTGCACAAGTTAGTTTGTATCCCATGGCCTCATCGCTACGTGGCAGGAAGATGACAGGTAAGGGTGTCAAAGAAACTTTATATTTCACCAGCAACACTAGGCATAAACTCGCATCCTGGGACCCAGCGCTAACTATTCAATACCCACGATTCCACCCTAAGCCCACAACAATCATAAAACCTCAAATTAGGGAAATAATAATAATAAATATTAGGACTTACTAGGCTGAGCAGAACCATCTGAAGTGGCACTAGTGGTCTGCGCCTCTTCCCCAGCTCTTCCCGGACTCGTCTGAGCAACGTCCCTCTTCTTGCCCTTGGGTGCTGATGTAGGAAATGAAGAAGATCAAAAAAGTAGATCAGTGCTTCAGTTAATCTCGACAAAATGATGACAGGCAAACACACTCACATTGTACTTCCCTAAAACAGATCACCTATAGTACTAGTTTTGTGTCTATCGACTATCGTTGAGTTGCCCATACTAATCCTAAAATCCCTATTCCAAATTTCCTTAACAAAAATGACATTTGGAACTAATGTATTGCAGTGAATTATCTTAGATTTTATTCTCATTCCTCAAACCCCTTGATGGACCAACTCAGTCTCCCTTTTTTGCAATGCATTGAGGCATACTACACATCTCTGTGAAATAGCTTGGAGCTGTATGAGCTACATAGACAAAGTCACACAGAGAGCGCTACTCGCTGATATCACTGATTCACTATAGTGACAGGAGGACAGTCTGCAATGGTTTCTTAATTAATCAGCCAAAGCGAGCGCCAATGATGAGTACTATTAGGTAGCACTGAGCATCTGCCTAGTAGAAACTGGATCACAGAATAATAATATTCCAGCGTAAACTAAACGTAAACCTCTTAATTTGCATTCTAGAACACAACCACAACAAATAATTAATACTTACTGAGCGCTGAAATCTCAACGCTTCGTAAGTTGATCAAGTCCTGGTCCGGGTCTAAGATATCAGCCCAGAGCTGCGTTAGCTGCTGGACTGTGTGCCGAACCTAGCTGGTGCACCACTCGCACCTGTGCACCCTCCCCCAGCATTGCCGACCTCCGCAGGGGGTATTCACTGGCGGGCCTGCCGCCTGCTATCTGAATGGAAGGAAGGTGGAGTTGCAGAAAAGAAATAGTGCTGCCAACTCCTCCTCGCTCAAGATTGCACGGGGCTGCACACCAGGGCAACGGCGCCACCTGTAAGGTAGACAACCCTCTGCCATGGCACTGGGATGCGGTAAAGAATGAAGAGAATAGAAGGAAAACGATGGAAAGGAAAGAAGAAATAAGGAATTAGGGGGAAAAATAGGCAAAATACAAATTCACGGAAAGCACCCGAAAAATTACAAAGAAAAACGTCAAATAATAAACAGAAAAACACACACTAATATAATAAATAAAAACAATTGGTAGATAAATGTGATAGGGGGAGGATTAAAGAGGGATTGAAAATTTAGGCCCAGAAATATAACAGGGTGTTGAAAAACAAGATAGGCCTAGTTAGTGTGAATAAATGGTTAATGTTTGGCCACAATATTGTTGTGACTCCACTACTTGTGTTTGTGACATGTTTATGGTGTACATATATCATCAGCAGACAGTACAGCAAGCAACTGGTGTGTACTCCAACTTCCATGATACATTGCCTGGGCGGGCCATCCACCTCAATGTTCAGGCTGTGACGTATGATATAGGGATTAGTTAACATTATGTTATGTTAGGTACATAAAGGGAAGATGACTTACCCTAGCTAATGCCTCATGGATTGGAGGTGTAGATGTCAGTTACTCCTGCCACACTCTCAGGTTGCAGGTCCCCTCTGAGTATCTCTCACGGGAGTTAGAGGGGGGTGTTTTGAGAGTCCTCCACCTGTATCACAGCCCTCTACCATCCTGCTGGCCACCTTCTCTTTTGTACAGGACCTCAGGCCGTACCATCTCTTGTGGTTCTCTGGGATGGTCCTCTGGGTGACTCCTAGAGAGTTGATCTTCTCCAGGATGCTGGTCCAGATCCATGTTTTTGGGACTCAGGTACCATGAAGGAGACCTTACCGAACAGTTGGTCCATGTGGGAGACACATTCCTCTGTCAGGGCCTCCAGCTCCGTCTCAGAGAATTTGACCTTCCCCTGAGTCCTTCTTCTGCAGCCATTTTCTTTTCTTGGAATGGTGTGATGCACAGGCAGTAGTGATGCTGGGGTACTCCTTGCGTCCAGTACCTCCCTAGGCTACTTGGTTGTGGCCACATCCTGTATTTGTAAACTTCCTGGTCTACCATCATCATTCTGCATTCAGAAAGCTCAGTTTCCTAATTTGTGATTGCCTATTAGGAAATCACAATTTTGCCATTTCCTATTTGTGAATCCATAGGCATCCCTATTTGTGGAATCTAAGGTTACATACATAAGGTTTTGGAATTCCCAAATAGCAATTTGTATGGATTTGCAACTTGGAAATCACAAATTCAGAATTTCATACATATGACCCTATGTGCTGACCTTAGCATCAGTATGAATTGTTAAGTTGGCCTACCAGCTTTGCTGATTCACAGAATGGGTGTTACTCTCCAGTCATGCAGGTGTTTTGACTAATCATTATTAAAAATCTTCCACCCTCTTTAACAATGCAATTATGGCTCATCTGCATCCAATGATGATTTTGAATCTGAGTGCTAATTCATGCAAAAGGATATGGTTTTGAAGTTGCAAGGCTTTGTGAAAGCTCAACAAGACCTTTACCCATCTTTTATCAAAACCTTGACCTTGCCCTGACCCAGAGAACACTTCTGTGGCCTGTGCTAAGCTGCAGTAGACGATTAATGAAGGGATACATTGCCATTCTAGTCCTTCTTTATAACCAGTATCATTAATGACCTGCCCTGTTTTGAACTGCACAATCTTACATGCCCAACTCAACTTTCCTAACTATGTGTCACTAACCCACCCTTCACCCCTAACCAATTCTCACCCCAACATCTCTTCCTCATTCCCTCTCAACAAATAACAACTCCAACATCAAAGGCTGGATTTATATACCGGCCGATGGCCCGTTATTCCAGCAGGGCGATGGAGTAAATTACTCCATCGCCCTGGTCGAGAGACCAGCCACCAGATTCATTAATGGCTGCCAAGCTGGCGGTCATTTATAAAGCATTGGCAGGAACCACCGTCACTGTGGTTTTTGGCAATACATTTTGCTGTTTGGTACAGGGCTCCGTCGGTGCAACCAGTTTGCTTAATGAAAAAGAAAGTGCTCCCCTCATAATGGGAGTCTTCTCCAATGGTGAGGGGAGAATTCACTGCCCCTTACCGACAGGGTTTCCCTGGCAATTACTCACAGTGAAAAACTGACCTCTAATACTACCCATCTAAATTATGTAGGCAGAATTACTGGTATCCTTCAGATGGCCGTTATTTCACACAGCTGTCAGAGGGGTTCAATCACGGCATAGACGGAGTAGTATCTGCCGTGATTAAACCTATTGTCCTCCGGCATATAGATTTGGCAGGCAGATCATTATCTTGGTGGTAAATATATCACTGCTGTGCCGGAATATACATATCGCCAAGATTTAAATCAGGCCTTAAGTTTTAATATTCTCATAAATCTCTTTCTGACAATCCTTTTCCTTATTCATCACCTACCAATGCTTGGACCAAGCCCCACCTCATTGAATAGTCTTTTATCTCTCTCCTCCCATAATTTCCCTGTCCCCTTTTTCACCCCTTTTACCATATTTTCACCTTTACCACCAAGCATCACTTGTCCGCAAGTAACAATACTCAAAAATAACCTCAATTTCAAATTCACCCTTGCACGGGTTGGGTGGTGGGCTTTCCCTTGCCCGACGTGGGGAAAAGTGATTTCACTCCGTGCAACATACTGACATGAAGAGGCAGCCTTGCAGCCCTTGTATCAATACATAACTCTTCTTAACCGTCCCAAGATCTCTGACCGCAGAGGGCTCTACACGCCACTCCACCCAGGACCCTCAATGAAGCCATATGAATAAAGATCTATGTGACTCTTCGAAACGTCGACTTGAGTAAATCTTTTCATCCTGAAAGGGATTTGCGGGTTGGTTTTGTCAGTCTGGTGAATGTCTATCATTATGAACATTTTGTTGGAAAGGGTTTGCGAGAAGAGATTTATCATAACTGTCTTCTTTGGTCTTTGGAACCGGCCAGGCCCCCTGTTTGTTTTGTCACCACAGGGAGTTCAGCAGACTCCTGGTATTTACAGGAATTGAAGAAAGTGCATGGGTAAGGCCGAGGTCAGGGCTTCTGGCTGTCTAAAGTCTGCCAATACCTGCTAAACATTTATGTTAGCAAAATAACTATTAACCTCCAGCTTTCTAGATTTTTTGACAGGTTTATATAGTGTGAACTTGTAGGGTAAAAGTCATTAGAGTGCTTTACAACAGACCCAGATTATCTATTTTCATTTCATTTTAGGTCAGCAAAATGTGGTGGTATGCCCAGAACCACAAGTTGGATTCGAATCTGCTCCCCATTTCTAACATCATCAGTGCTAGCCTCTAGGTGCTAGGGCACATCTCTTCCCCTGAAGAAGCTTGCTTGCCCCTAGTGGAATCCATTCACAAGTCATTGCCAGTCCACAACCTGTTGCTCGTCCTCTGGGGGTCTGCTTTCCATCACCTCTGGTATGCCTCTCTGGTAGATCTTGGGGTGGTATTCCCCCAACTTTTTGCCTGCCTCCCTCTATTTTTCTGATCTTGTTTTTGCCGGCTTTAGGATTCTGCACACTTTGCCACCGCTAACCAGCGCTAAAGCGCTTGTACTCTCTCCTCTAAACATGGTAATATTGGTTTATCCCAATTGGCCTATTTAATTTACTTATACGTCCCTAGTAAAGTGTGCTACATGTGCCCAGGGCCTGTAAATTAAATGCTACCAGTGGGCCTGCAGCACTGATTATGCCACTCACATATGTATCCCCATAACCATTTCTCAGGCATGTCACTGCAGAGCCTGTGTATGCAGTTACACACTGTCATTTCTACCTGGCAAGAAAACCCTCTTGCCAGGCCTAAACCTTCCCTTTTCTCCATACAGAAAAGGTAGGCCCTGTGTAACCCACAGGGCAGGGTGCAGTGTATTTAAAATGCAGGGCATGTACTATTAAACTTTACATGATAGTGAAAAACTCCTAAATTAGTTATTCACTACTGCAAGGCCTATCTCTTCCATAGGATAACATTGGGATTAGCTCATTACATCTTTTTTTTATTATTCTGTTTATTGATAACAGGGCATAGCAGGAGGCAGTTACAAATTGGTAGATTAATAATATTTTCTTGACACATTCCCAATTGCCTTAGACATATCAGCAAGCCAGTTAGTACATTATAAGTAAAATGGAGCATTGCAAGCCGCCTAACCCCACCACCACCGCCCTCATTCAGAACCTTCATCTGATGCTGTCAACGGTGGAGTACAAATATATCCCCTATATTTATTCCAAGCTCCCCATGTTCTCTTCCATTTTCGGGGGCAGCCACCATGTACATATGTCACCTTTTCCGCCACCATGGCCCCATCCATGTCCTTGCACCAGTCATGAATTGTGGAGGAGAGTCATGATCTCCATAAACGGGCGATATTGCGTTTAGCGAACATTATCCCAAGGGTCGCCCAATCCTGTGATCCATGATTAAGATCAGTGGGTTCTCATTACATCTTTTAATTGTAATTCCCAATTGTGAAGAACAAGACTTTTCAAGTTTAGTGTCACTGAACTTACAATTAAAAACCACAGGTTATGGTGAAGTTGGATTTTAAATTCCAGTTTAGCAAATGCCAGAGAGAATTGATGTTAACTTACTTAAGCCATTTGGTGTCTTGTACCTATTTCTGGAATACCCACCTGGGGTGGGTGACAGCTGTCTTCCTGCATTCCCTCTAGACAGTCAAGCACAAAGGAAAGGTAGGCGTGCTTGCTGCATGCAGACAGGCCATCCTGCGCAGGATGGAAGAGAGGAGCTGACACTTATACCTGAAAGGGATGTATCCTGTCCCCACACAAAGATTTGTTTACGCCCCTGTAGTGTGTCTGAAGCCAGAGCAGGAAGGGAAACCCTCCGTGCACTTCAAAGCTTTCTTTGAGGTTTCTTCCACTTTAAAGGTACCACTGGGTATAAGTACTGGATCTCTGGTATTACCAAATCAGTACACTTTTGGGCCTGTCACTACTCTGCCAGGAAGAAGAGCTGCTGTGCTGCTGAAAGGACTGCTAGTCTGCTGGATTTACATAGTTATAGTTCGGAATTAGCATTTAAAAAACCTTAGAAATTCACGGATGAAACCAAAGGGACGTTATAGTTAGGCTGACATTTCTCTCAGTGTGTGAGCACCTGTGTGGCTGTCTGAGTGAATAATTCAATGGCTGTATTTGTGAGTGAGTGGGTCTATGAGTGGCACTATGGGTGAGAGAGTGGATGTGTGTGTAGATCAATTAATCAGTGAGTGGATGTGCAAGTACTGGAATGGCTCTGTGAATGGGTTTGTGAATGGTTGTGTGGGAGTGGCAGTGGATTTATTAAAAGATTCCAAAGGGTTGTGAGGGGGTGCATCAGAGATGCTTTGGATGATGTCATCACTGATGTCATGAGTGATGTCATGAGTGATGTCACACATGTCATGAGTGATGTAATCTGTGAGGTCATAAGCAGTGCATTACAAGGGCACGAGTTAGTTAGCTCAGCTAACTATAACGGCTGAATTTCTCTGGTTGTGTATGAGTGAAATGTCAGCCTTACTATAACGTACCTGTAACCTTTGTTTTTTCCGTGAATTTCCAAGGTTTTTTAAATGCTAATTTCCAACTATAACATCCCTGAAACCTGTGTTTTTCAGTGAATTTCCAAGGTTTTTAAATGCTAATTTCTAACTATAACGTCCCTAAAACCTGTTTTTTATTCAGTGAATTTCTATGTTTTTTTTAACTAGCAGTTGTGTTTACAGAGTGGTGGAGAAATGGGGTTGGGCCTCCAACTAGCGCTCAGGAATTCTGCTCCGTAGGACTTACATGAGGTACTAGGAGGGCTTCTTGGCCCCCAAGGTCCCTCAGGAGTAAAGTGGACTTCATCTCCCACCCAGTAGTGCACCAGAAGGCGCATTTGCAGAGTGGTGGAAAAAGGGGGGAGTGGTCTCCGAAGTCTTCTTTGCAATCCCACTGTGTGGGACTTACTGGAGGTAACAGTAAGGGTAGTTACAAAAAGAGAACTTTATCAACCAAAAGCTACCTTTTTTGCCAAATTTGGTGTAATTCCGTTCAGCCGTTCGGGTTGTAGCCGTGTCTAAAGTTTCCTATGGAAATTGACATTGAGAAAACACGTTTTGGGACCCCCTTTTTTCTCAGCCCCTGCTTGAGAATCACCCCAAATCTTTCAACATAGCAGCTAAAGTGAGTGGCCCATCAGTTTTGAAAATCTCATGAACATTTCTTAAACAGCGCTAAAGTTATTGGAAAAAGAGAAAATGCTTTTGAATGAATCAAATCAAATCAGTTGTTTGTTAAGCGCGACTACTTACCTGTAAGGGTTCTCAAGGTGCTGGGCATGGGGGATGGGGGGGTTCGCAGGTTCCAGTCCATCAAGGATGGGGTCTGTCGAAGAACCAGGTTTTGAGGTTTCTTGCAAAGATGGGAGCGATGTTGTCTGTCTGAGGTGGAGGGGAAGGTCGTTCCAGGCTCTGGCCGCGCGGAACGAGAAGGAGTGGCCTCCCAATCTGGTCTTTCTGGTGTTGGGCCAAAGCGTAGGAGAGCTGGGCTGATCGTAGGGTCCTTTGGGGTGCGTGGAATTTGAGTCGACTGTTCAGGTATGCTGGTCCGGTGTCGTGTAGGGCCTTGTGAGTGTGGGTTAGCATCTTGAAGCACTCTAGCTTCGATGGGGAGCCAGTGGAGTGTGCGCAGGTGCTAGGAGATGTAGCAGTGTCTTGGCAGGTTGAGGTCCAGTCTTGTGGCGGAGTTTTGGATGTTCTGTAGCTTGAGGGTGAGGTTTTTATTTATTCCGGCATAGAGTGTGTTGCCGTAGTTGAGCATGCTGGTGACCAGGGCGTGAGTGACGGTCTTTCTGTGTTCGAGGGGGATCCATTTGAAGGTCTTACGTAGGAGGTGGAGGGTGTGAAAGCAGGAGGACGATACGGAGTTGATCTGGCGGTCCATTTTGAGCTCTGAGTCCAGGATGATTCCCAGGTTGCGTGCGTGGTCCGTGGGGGTGGGCGGGCTTCCGAGGGCCGGGGGCCACCAGGTGTTGTTCAAGGCGTCTGGGTTTGGGCCCATGATGGATACTTCTGTTTTGTTGGTGTTTAGTTGTAGGCAGCTGTTTTTCATCCATTTGGCAACGGCTTCCATGCCTTATCAAAAGTTGTGCCTGGTGGTGTTGGATTCGTTGGATAGGGAGAGGATGAGTTGGGTGTCATCTGCATATGACACAACGTTGAGTCCGTAGGTTCGGACGATGGGGGTGAGCGGAGCCATGTAGACGTTGAAGAGCGTAGGGCTGAGGGAGGACCACTGGGGGACTCCGCAGGTGTAGGGTCCGAGAGGAAAGGGGGGAGTCTGACCCGCTGCGTTCTGCTGGAAAGGAAGGAGCGGATCCAGTTGAGGGCCTTGTCTTGGATCCTTGCATCGTGGAGTTTGCATATTAGGGTGCGGTGAGAGACTGTGTGGAACGGTGCTGAGAGGTCGAGGAGGATGAGGGCTGCTGTTTCTCCTTTGTCCAGTAAGGTACGGATGTCGTCTGTTGCGGTGAGGAGGACGGTTTCCGTACTGTGTTTTTTTCTGAATCCGGATTGGGATTGGGAGGAGTCAAGGATGTTGTGCTCTTCGATGAATATGGCGAGTTGGCTGTTGATGGCTTTCTTGATGACTTTCGCTGGGAACGGGAGGGGGTTGATCTTAGCGTGTTTCCAGTCATCAGGGAGTGAGGCGGTTGCCAGGGAGCGGTTGATGGTGTGGCAGAGCATGGGTGCGATGGTGCCTGCGGCTCTGTTGAAAATGTTGTGGGGGCAGGGGTCCGTGGGGGCCCCCGGAGTGGGTTGAATTCATCGTCTTCATTGTGTCTTCGGTGGTCAATTGCTGGCTGGCTTCAGGGTGTCGGGGTGGTTGGTGAGGGTTCAGTGTGTTGGCTGCCTTCGTCGAAGTTGTTGTAGATGCTCTTGATTTTGTGGTGGAAAAAGGTGCTGAGTTTGTCGCAGAGGCCTTGTGAGGGAGGGATGTCGGTGGACTCGCTGGTGGGTTGGGCGAACTCCTTGATGATGTTGAAGAGTTCTTTGCTGTTGTGTGCATAAGTGGAGATTCTGTCTTCAATCGCTTTTTTCCTAATTTTTCTGATGAGTTGGTGGTGGGCGTTGGTGCCGGCTCTGAAGTTGTTGTGGGCTTCTGTGGATTTGGTGTTCCTCCAGGCCTTTTCGAGGTGGCGGCAACTGCGTCAGGACTCTTGAAGTTTGGTGGTGAACCATCTAGTTTTTTGGCATGGTTGTTGTTGTTTTTCTTGAGGGGGGCTATGGTGTTGGCGAAGTCGGAGATCCATCTGTGCAGGGTTCGGGCTGCGGTGTTGGCGTCGTTGTTTTCCGCGATGGTTGGGGTGGAGTTGCTGAGTGATGAGGTTAGCTGGTCGTCGGTATTTCTGGTCCAGTTTATTCGTGGGAGCAGGTGCTGGTGTCTGTGATGGTGGGTGTTCTGAAGGTGAAGTGGACGCATCGATGGTCAGTTCGTCAGGAGGGATGTGGTGCTGGGGTCCAGTTGGTTGTTGAGGTGGAAGTTGAGGTCTCCCAGTAGGGTGTAGTTGGTGGACACGATGGCATGCTGGTAGATGATGTCCATGATGGAGTTGGTGAAAAGTCCGCAGGGTCCAGGGGGTCGGTAGATGAGGGTTCCTGGGAGGGTGGAGGTAGGGCTGGCCAGTATCTTGAAGTGAAGGTGTTCCATCGGGTCTGTGGGCTTGTCGGGGAGTGTGCTCCGGTGGAGGGTGGATTTGTGGACGGTGGCGATTCCTCCTCCCGGGGGTTGGGGCGGTCCTTCCTGGAGATCTTGTATCCTTGGTGAATGGCGATGGCGATCCGGTCCTGAGGTGGTGTTGGTCCAGGTTTCGGTAAAGAATGCTACATCTGGGGTAGTGCTTTACGAGGAGGTCCCAGATTCCGGTGGCGTGTTTGTGGAGGGATTGGACGTTGAGGAGGATGCATTGCAGGGTCTTCGGTTCGTTTGTGTTCTTGTGGGCGGATTGCGCTGGGTCAGTGGTCTTGGCGGTGCTGCAGGTGTGCTGGCAGCGGTGACAGCTGAAGGGTCCGTGGGTGTCGGCTGGTGATGCTAGCTTGCAGTTGTTGTTGCGGCCTGAGTTGAGAGCGCGGAGTGCTGCATTGTTGCAGCGTTGGCGGTGCAGAGATCCAGGGTTCCTCGCGCTGATCGCAGTCGGTCGCGGACGGGCACAGACGGGCTAGCCTTTGGCGCCCGGCGGTGCGGCCGCGCAGCTGCCGCACAGTGGCCGTCATAAAGTAGGGGTCGGGGAGGGCTGGACAGCTGGGAGGTGGGAGGGGGAGCGGCGTTGGTTTGGGCCGGTCGCACTGGTTGTACTGAGGAGGAGGGGCCGCGTGGGCAGCAGCGGTGGAGAAAAACTGGCTGAAAAAGGCAAAAAGAGAGAAAAATGTAAATAAGGCAGCAAAAGTGCAAGAAAGAGTGGAGGAAAGACACAGAGGACACAGGAGAGTAAAAGGAGGAGATTGAGATGAGGGTAAAAAAATGAGCGAAAAACGGAGGAAAGACACAGAAGGAGAGTGATGGGTGAGCTTGAAATGAAGGGAAAACAACAAAAAAAGGGCAAGAAATAGTGGAGGAAAGACAGAAGACACAGGAGAGTGAAAGGGAGAGATTAAGATGAGGGTAAAAAAATGAGTGAGAAATGGAGAAAAGACACAGGAGAGTGAAGGGGGAGCCTGAAATGAGGGGAAAAAACGAGTGAAAAAGGAGAAAAAAGCGGAAAGACAGAGGCTCACTGGACCACCAGGGATCAGGTGCAGGTGAAACCTGCGGGTGGATGAGGGCCTCGAACACCAACACTCGAGAGTACATGGGGCTGGGGGAAAGCCTCACTTAATGGTGGAGCTGCGAGGAAGGGAGAGCAATTTCACTGACAATGAGACACTGACACGGTCCTAACTAAAACCACCTACTGGCGTCTGCCAGTAGGTAATATATATATCTAGATTTACCCTGAAAAAACAAAGGTTAAATGGACGTTATAGTTAGAAACTACAAGTTGTGCTCTAAAGTAACTATAACTCCCACTCCCACCATGCAGTGTTGTCTTCAAAAATGCAATTTCAGACATTGCGCTGATGTTATCAATGATATCTTTGAATGTGTAATGGGTGATGTAATATGTGCCCAATTAGCAGTGTATGGTGAGGGTGCCAGCTACAGTTAATTTAGGGCAAGACCCAAAGTTACTTGTGCTAACTATAACTGGTGAATTTCAGTGGTTTTACCTTTTAATACAATATTTTTTAACCAACATTTGCACTTAAGTATTACTCCCCATTAACTTTTGTTTTTTTTAAGTGAATTTCCAAGATTTTTTTTATTATATAAGTCTTCGCTAGTCTTTTTGACCTACCTTCGGGTGCCTCAGATTCTTGTGAGACTTCTGAGATCTGGCCGTATAATAATTGTTAAGGTCCCCCAATTTAAGCAACCACAATATGGGACCTAACACCGGTGCGAACTGGGGCCTAAAACTTCAACTCAGGTTCCGCTCTACCATAATTCCGACTGAGACTGTTACTTTCTGTTAGCTGTGCATATCTTTGTGTGGTGTTTTTTGTAAATGTTAATGAGCTGTAGAAATCGATACATAAAATAAATAGCTGAAAAAGAACATACGCGCCAGGCGTCCTGCAGTGTAGTGTGTATCCAACTGCCCAATTGAGTGATTATATGGTCCCCAGAACTAATGCACTACAAGCTTCATAAGGAGTTCAGTTCCATAGCTGCCAAGGTTTCAGTTTGCTATGTGTGACATTTTCTTAATTTCAGTGTAATTATGAGTGACATTTCAACAACTATGAGTGACACTTTCCCATGACCAAAATCAGGCAATGTAATGGTGCTAATTTCATGCACAAACCACACAGGACTCAGGGTAACCGCTCCAATAGGCAGAAATAACATGTCTACCTATACAAAGCAGGCTAAGAAACAATAGCAAAAACAATAAATGTATGCCCAAGTGGGCCAATCACCCTTTTTGCTTCTTTCCACATGAGAGCCCTGCTTTTCGCACAGCACGCTCCACACAGCGCAACACGTGGACTCCAATATGGAAGTGCAGCCACAACCACTTACACAAAGGACCGCCATACCCCATCACATCATCCTGGCTGATCTGATGTGGACAGCACCACAGCTGACCAACTCATAGCAACCTGGCGAGCTCCACTCACCACAGAAAATCAGTTATCTGCAATGTAAGCAACGGTAGCCCATGAGGCTCTGCCACCATGTACCAAATCAGGTATCCGCCAAGAAAAGGAAAAAAAGGAGGAGGTGGTAACAACTAACAGCACTGGTGACCACGCTGTTTAAAAGCGAACAACCATTTGCAAACTGTGTAATTGTTTTTTGTTTCTGGCGCACAGTTGATGTCGGTCGTTCAAAGTACTAGCTAGAAATCTAACAGCAACACCAGATAAGTATCAATAAAGACAGCACATAAAATAACTTGTCACAATTTTAACGTGATAACTTGCCTCGGATAAGGGGTTAATAATGTTGCTGTCAGGAATGTTAAAATGAGCACAGCCTTATGATGTATTATTGCTCTAATTAGATAGGAAAAAACAACAAAGGCCTGCTTCAAACAAGAAAAAAACGATTAAAGCAACCCTTTCAGCCGGGGAAAACAAAAAGTGCATCTTTTATTCACTAAAATGTAACATTCAGTAAAATACAAATCTGCAGTGGTCGCCTACAGCTGAGCGCTTCTGTTCCATGGCTGGTTGATTTAAGAGCCCTTTATTTCAGCAACAGACTGACTCTCGTCTCTTGCATGAAATGCCCTTCCCCTTAGCAATCACTGCATAAGAATGTCTAACAGGGCAGAAAGACGACAGTCTCCGTACTATTGGGGCTGCATAATTATGTTTGGTCGTGGTAAATTGAAACCTTTCTTGCAGAACAGAACACTGCGTGTAAAGTTTAACTACATGCCATGATCAATGTCACGTCGTGGCACATGCAGTCTCACTTTGGTTACAGCCTGCGGCCGCCCGGCAGCCTCGCCTGTAGTCATGCCAGGGATTACTGAGCTACTAAAAAACACAGTCTCCTATTTAACACGACCGCCGGGCGGCTGCAGCTACTGACTGCAGGTAGAAATGCCTGATTATCTTAAGCTGCTGAAAATGAAATTTTTCATAAGAAAATTTTAATTCACACGCACAATGCTTCACTGAAAAAAGTACAGTCACTTACTTCAACTTGCGGCATCTCAGGCCGTGAGAACCACGGGAATTCATGTTTGCCGCCCGCCACCTGAGTCCAATGACAAAAGTCTCCGCTGCCGAACTCCGAACAGTCCGGGGTCGATTGTGAATGATTTTAAATATACTGCAGCTGAGCCACACATCTCTCTGTGTGAACACTGCAGGCAGCGATGCGCCCAGATCTACTCAAAACCAGCCAGCCTCCATGGGGCCGGACAGGGCGGGACCCCCCTCATGCGGCCAGCCCGGCCTGCTGCTGCCTGTGCGTGCCATGATGAGCGCCAACCGTACTAAACTTCCTGTTGGCGGCCGGACGTGAGGCGGGAGTACCGCACATCCGGATTTAATGATCCCAGCTCTCCTGGCAGACAGAGGTGCAACTCGATACATTTGTAGCGCCGGCTCTCAGAGAGCTGCGGCGCAGTCTGCTGTAATACTGTTTGGGACACAGGCGGTACCTCGAGCAGCAGAGAGCCACGGTTCACGGGCAGAGTGACAGGTGCCCGTTGGCTCGCCTGGCAGGTCACGGTAATGCGTGACATTTCCTTTCAGTGCGGTGATGCGGATCACCGCACTGAAATGCGTGGGCGTCACACGTGTTGCGTGACGCTTGGCAGGACTGCAGTTCTCAAGACTACCTCCTGTTCTGGGATACTCCAGCCGAGACTATTTGGTTCCTTCTAACTTCAAAATGCCCTGTCTGAGAAAATGCAATCACCTGCAGGCCTTAGCAATATCAAAAGGCTTCATTCGTCACGAAATTATCCACCGCCGCGTGCTGCACTTGGCAGGGAGCATTCCAGGGAGGCTGGAGGGGGCAGAAACGATGACTCAGAGGACTTCACGCCCCCGCAGTATCGAAGTTTCTATTGACAAACATCGAGCAATAAAAAAATATGAAGAATGGAGGAGCGTGCAAAGCGTGCGTGACGTGAGGGCGGGCCCTTCGGCACCGCTGATTGACGTCCGTGAGCGGCAGCTGGGAGGTGTTGTGGTTGTTACGAGAACACCTGCAGGGGGGTCACAGCTGGGCCGCGCCGAGGCTGTAAATGTCATATTTAAGGTTACAGCACTCAACGGCATCGCATGACCGGCGCGGCCGCCGGAGCCCCGCATTAACAGGCATTAAGAGCGTCGGGTTAAACAGTCGATTAATGAACTGTTATTGCCTCTGCAAAGCCTGGCGCTGCCAACCTAGCAGCAGCAGGCCTTTCGTTGACCCGCTGAGTGTCAGCGGTAAAGAGGAGTCGGGGAGGGGTGCTGGGGTCTCGAGACGCACAGTGGCGTGTCCATTGCGGGATCCACGCCATCCGTGGCCATTCTTGGGGAAACTAGTGACCAGACGTGGGATCACAAGACAGAGTGAACAATCCTTGCTTCGGGAAGCCAGGCCTTAGATGGTATTCTAAAACGTGGGCAGAGCGTAACCATTCCCAAATTTGAGTCAAGATGTAGGCCTATTTTGTAATCTCAAGTGGATACTGGATTTTCTGGAAACAAGAGGCGTAGTAGGGAAGAAAACTGTAATGGTGCGGAGTGAAATTTACACCACCCCATGACCCACTTTTATGTATTATTATTTTTTTTTTTTTACAAACCTTTCCAATAGTGCACCAGGTGCAGGTTTCAAGGCTTACTAGTAACTCACGTAATTCTGTGTAGCATGAGAATTCCGCGAGATTATGCATAATTATATCAGAAGAGTAATTTTGCGTTTAGCGCTATTCCTTAGCACAAAAGCGCCTCCTCGCATCCAAAACGGAATTTCAGAACCATAAATAAGTATTCCACACTGTGGGGTGGTACAGGGTGCTCACATGACCCAAAGACTATCAGCAAAACAATCAAACATCAGGACTTCACTGGAGTGCCAAGTCCCATGGCATCATTGGCTCTTTTGACAGTGTCGTTTCTCTCTCTAGAACTCATTAGGTATCGACTTCAGGGGAAGAAATGAACCAGCTGGTACTATTGAAATGGTTTTGTTATATTCAATACAACTTGGTGTTCTGGATGTCGAAAGCCTTGTCTTAAACAGACTTGGTAACGCCTCTGTTTGGAAGGGGTTCCTGTTTTGGTGTTTCAGACATGTTTGGGCCAACTTTTAGGTTTGTGTTGAAGGGGTGATGCTGTAGTCTTGTCTGCCAGTTTAGGGGCATCACGTACCCTGCAGGAAGTGACAATACTGCTGGGGTGGATTGTACTCAAGACCTACCACGCTAAAGGATGGTGCCCCTATTTTGATGTCCGTGTTCACTCATTGGTTATCCAAAATGTAAATTGATACTTGTATAGCGCACTACTCACCCGCAAGGGTCTCAAGGCGCTTGTACGAATACCACTGTGGAACCCATCCTGGCTTTCCCTGTGAGGTGTCCACTCCTGGGCACCCCCAAGGGGGAGGCCAGGCATCCTTAGCGTTGTGGGGGCCGTTGTGGAGATTAAGCAAGCTATTGCCCAGAGTTGCAGAGTGGGACTCCATGATTGGAATAGGCACGAGGCGAGACATTATCAGGTCTGTGGAATTTTTGAGCTCAAGACCCGCCGAGGCAGGGAATTGAACCCTCGTACCGGGTTAGACCTCTGCATCAGGGTCTGCCGCTCTAACCATTGAGCCACACTTTTCCAAGGTAATATTCTTGCACCTTGCTTTATGAATATGAACTTTAAAAAAACCATGCATTCATTAATTAATGAACAATATAAGAGTATTTGTGTGTTTTTTATTCAGGCAGTATTTTAGGAGTTCTTTGTCTATGAGATGATGGCATCTTAATTTTGGATTTTGAAAAAATCCTTTGCGAGACATTTGGGCATGAAAATCCACTGTCCTTTGCTGCAGCCCGTCGCTCATAGGTTGTTCGGAGCTTGTGGTCCACTGGATGCTGGTGCTTCTGCTTGTTCACGAGGAGTCACTCGTCTGTCTGGTGATTGATATACTGGACCTGTTTCTATCCTCTGTGAGGAGTTCACAGGGGAGGTGAAACCTGCTTTTGATGGACAGGCTGCATGATGATGGTGTTATTGGCTGATCAGGTTTGTTTTCTTAAATTACTCTCTGAAAACGTTAGTATTTGTCAAAAGTTGACATACTGACAGCTTAATCGTCACGTTTTGTTGCTGATGGTATCAATCAGCCCAGCAAACCGCCACTTTTCTTTTCCATCTCTTGGTGTCATATTTCGATCCCTTCTCTTTTGTTGACTTGTGCAACAATAAGCAAAGATTTCTTTTAAACAGTTTCTAACCACAATTAGCCTCCCTGAGGTGTGGCCTGTGTGTTGACAGTGAGTGGAGACAGAAAATACAGAAAACAGAAAAAAAAGGCAGCATTCTTGGCAAGGAGAGGGGAGGGAGGCTCGCGCCAGTGAAAGATGGCAGAGTGACAGGCCCCGCCAGGCTCAGATGAGCAAACACGGGCACTTAGCGATGTTGACTCGCAGCTCTGGTGTACTCTTGTGCAGAGCCTCTCTAAGCCAGTCGTGGGTTTAACCCTGGTGTGTGTTTACATCTGCACCTTGTTACTATTTCTACAAGTGTTATTTTCAGACCTGACTTATCACAGCATTAAAGGCTTGAACTCAAATTGAACCGATATGTTGATGCGGGGCCAGCCGGCCAGTGCATCACTTAAAGAGATTTGGGCCTAAATTACAGTGTCGGAGCTACCAATGGCGCAGCAGGTGCAGTGGCACCGGGGTCTGCACTGGGAGGGACCCTCTGCACCACAATTGTGCATATATATGCTTACAGTTCTACAATAAGCAAACTGGCCTCATTCTGTATCCTTGCACTGGTCCCCACACTGAAGTATACATGTATGTGCTGGATGAAATACATAAATTCATCTCAGCCACTGGTAATTAATCATGGTACATCCTAGTCTGCCATTTTTTTTTTACATTGTTATTTGGCACGAACTCGACCCAAAGGTATTAGTGCTCTTTACATGAACATCAGTTACGTTACAGAAGGATACACTAATTTCTTTTTGAGGAGGCACAGAGAGATTAAAGGCCATAAGTATGAAGCAAATTCGCATTCGCAAATGCCAAAGTTCGTAGAATTTTGGCGTTTGCAAATGCAAATTCGCAAAATGGTATGTATAAAGGAAAATCTGGTGCAAAATAAGGAATCTCAAAATTTGCGATTCCTTATTTTGCAATGTATGAAGCAAAATTTTTTGCAAATTGTCCCTAAGGAATCGCAAATTACCACCAACTTCAAGTTGGTGGTAATTTGCGAATTCCTTGAAAAATGCCCATTTTTGCATTTTTCAAAGTGCCATGTGACGCACATACATGCCCTTAGGGCATGTATGTGCACCACATGTGCACCCATGCTTATTTCAGGGGTGCAACAGGGTGTCCTTTGGACACCCCTGCACCCTTGAAATTATTCTCAATTTGCGATTTTCAAATTGCGAATCGTAAAATTGAGAATACCTTCCCATTCATTCCTATGGGCCTCCTGGCCCATAGAAATGAATGGGAAAGTATTCCTTAATTGCGATTCGCAATTTGCTAATCGCAATTAAGGAATACTAAGAATTCGCAAAAAAAATGCGAATTTGTACATACATACCAATTTGCGATTCTGAAATAGCAATTTCTTAAAAATTGTTATTTCAGAATCGCAAATGGGTACCTTGAAACATATGGCACTTTGTGATATCCCCAGAATCACAGGATGTTGAGCCAAAGCCGAGACTCGTACCTGGTTAGGACACAACAATATGCAAATCAGTCTTGAATCTGCTCCAATAGGAACAGTTCAGCTGGGCCAGGTCCGTCCTGAAACAGAACACATGCAACCAAGTACCGGTTTTGCAATCTATCCATCACCTTTTTGTATTCTTCAGGTTGACTCTCTAAGTGCGATAGGTATGCCCAGACATGAGTCCTGTGCTCATTGTGCCACTGGAATCAAGTTGCACCCAACTTAGGAGCCTCAGGCAGGGTGAATTCCCAAAACAAAACTGCAGTCTTTGCAGAGAAAAACTAGCAGTTGTCTCTCTTCCTTGCCAGCAAAGTTATGCTGATGTAGACACGGTGGTGGAGATTTTTTTAACGATGCGTCCTTCGATGCCCCCCCCCGAACCCCTGAAATCAGTACTTGTGACTTGTTTTTCTGTTGTGCACTATTCATCTACGCTTTGCGTGAATAGGCACTATTGTACATATTATATCAGCTCAGCAGTTAATTTACACGTTAGTGCAAAGGTTTGCAATACTATAAGGATGTATGTCATTATGACGCGGTGTTTACACTGCGCTACCATTACGACGCAGTTATCACAACGCAAGTCGTTACAACGACGCGCTGTAGGCGCTGGACTTAGGAATAGTATGATTTAGTATTCCAACTCCAGCCCACGTAACAGTAGGGAAGGTGTTGGAATAGTAAATCATACTATTCCTTAGTATATAGCGCCATCCAGCGCAAGTCGTTGTAACGACTTGCGTTGTGATGACTGCGTCGTAATGGTAGTGCGGTGTAAAGACCACGTTGTAATGGTTGTCTCCCATACTACAATCATATTTCATCACACATCTCTAATCAAATCATTTAACCTACTCCTAAATTGCTAAACTAGCTGTTTTATAGCTGAACTATACTGTTTTCTTTGTTTAAGTTTGGTACAGATTCTCCATGTACCTTATTGTGCCTTCGGGCCTAAAGTCAGCACTCTGTGCTTCTGCATTCCTCCACCAACACATTAATGTGTCTAACCTCGGCCCAAACACTGGTATTATGTATGTCTTTTATTGCATGGTGCTCTATGGGGTAAGAGGGGTCACCTCACGCTTGGCTACTATTTTGCTACATAGGACAGCGAACAATACTTGTGGTCAAAATATAGGAAGCATAGAGAAGCTTACTTCTGTTGATCTTCTCTTCTACCTTCAAAGTGAAACTTGCAAGGTTATCTTTTCAGCGTTTGTGTTTGTTAAAGGTTCCCTTCTTCTTCCTGTTAACTTGGCCCTCATAAACATGACTAATGAGCACACATATTTATATCAATCTTATGAAAAATAAGCAGGCTTTTTTTCGAGGCATTATAAGTACATCAGACACTAAAATGGATAAACCATAAACCTGTTAACATTCAGCCATGCCTATGTTGTATATAACAATACAAGGATTAAGTACTCCCTGTCCTACATTATAATGATATTGTAAGTCGCAAAGGAGTTTCATAACAATATAGAGGAATGAGGGCGAAGGCCGAGTTCCTTTAAAAGGTTGTGGACCTCAGAGGTAACTTGCAATATCCTTATCATGTATGCCAGGGAGTACTTTAGCCCATATAATACATGGTCACAACATCACCTTTTCCACAAGCCACTTAAAACAGTGGTGAGTAGCTCTTTCATATGAAAAAAAGATCATGTTTTCAAACATGTAGAATTAAAAAAACCTCTGGTGCAAAATTAAACACATTGAAAACCTGGTAGTTATTTGTTACAAACCGACATTAAAAACAGTTCAATAGAAGTCTGTTTAAGAAAAAGAAAAAAATTTGCCCTAGCTCAGATTGTGTAGAAAAAATCAGAAATATTCTAGCTTTTGTTTAACTAAGGAGTGCAAAAAAAAACCACGTTCTCTCTGCTTGTCATTTTAAGCTAAAAAATAGAACAGATAAAGGAACGCAACTTCTGTTTTTCGTTGCTTTAAACAGCTGCTTCAGTTATGCTCTGTGACCTGATCTGCCTTTCGCCTAGACTCCTGGCAGCAGGAATTGTACCATCTTAACATGACTGTAATAACTTAGAATTGTATAGTTCTGATGTTTTTTCTTTATAATCGGTGACTGAGTGTGTCATAAATCGCTGATTATAAGGAAATTGGAGACTGCCGTCTATACAGGATTACGGAATCCCATGTATTATGTAAAAATAGATAAAAAAACGCAAGTCATGCCCCATGTCATTCTGCTTAATTTGGTAAACCCTCTCCAGACTGTATGACAGGCCTGGAGAGATCTCTGTATAAGTGGGCGGTGCCATGACACACTCACTCACTCACTTATGCACATTCAGTGATGTAACGGAACCTGAGGGGATCCCCCTGCAAAGTACATGGAGGGGCATCCTCATGACCCGCATCCAGCCAGAAGCTCTCGGGCCATGGGCCTGATGCTTACACCCAGTGCCGGACGGGGCCCCTGGACCTCGGGGACCCTTGCACTGTTTAGGGCTACGGGGGCTATTGGTACAACACCGGCACATTGCAACATTGGCTTTCAACTGTGCTACTTTAAAAAAAAATAGATTTCATCTCAGTGTTTGCTAATATCAGAAGATTGGAGGTGTAAGAAGTACAGGCACCAGCACAGCACGTTGAATGTCCTGAACATTGTTTCTCCATTCTCTGTTGTTCCCAACCATATGAGGACATACACAGTACTGGGTATGCGCTTTTTATAATTCGTTTTTGTTAGCCTTGGATTAAATATTAATTATGCTGCTTACATTTTTTTAACTTTTTAACTTTGCTTGATGCAAAATTCATAAAATTGCCCGAAATTTCCCATTAAACGATTGCTCATAACTTTTTTTTATCCAAGTGTGCATCTCATGTAGAAAAAAAAGCCAAGCAAGATGCCATCAGAAGACTCGCTAAGAAACATTTTCTTCTCGAACCAGTTTTCTTCTGGTACCGCAGGACTATTTTCCCTGAAAAAGAGTGCGAAGGTAGGTAAGACCACAGCAAACCACATTGTACTACAAAAGTGCAATTTCATTAAATGTTTATGGAATTTTTAGAAATGTCACAAATCCAATATGGCACACATTTACCTATTTGCTGTTATTGCCGAAAGGGGAATAAAAATACAAGAATATAAAAAGAGGTACCGAATGAAGGTAAGTAACTCATGCCTATCAAAATACCATATTCACCTTCTTGTTTTAGTTATTTACAGGGAAAGTTACCAATAGAGATTTTAATGCTTTTTGCAAAAGGCTCTTAAATCATTTCTCCCTCTCACTTTCTTATGTGGCATGCCAAAAGCCTGAACTTTCATTGCTGCTTTCCCAAATTTTGATTCCCTTTGGTCAAGGTGAAAAGGGAGCTTAATGATGCAAGAAATTAGTGTTCATAATGAGCGCTGTATCAAAAGGAGTTAAAGAGGCATGAATGCTGCATCTGTACTTAACCTGTATATGTATGTATTGTGTATACCTATCAATAAATACACAGATTTTCACAGCCGTCTATGCAGTAGTTGAGTTGCTCTTTTCATTGAGTTCCGGCATGTTCAAGGCTAGATCGCATCTTCAGCGGCTTCTGGCGGGGTGTGAGAAGACTTGTCATGTCTGCCAGCTTTTTGGCCCATACATCTTTGGTCTGGTAGCTGTGTGTCATTAAGACGATTTTCTGGCAGTCACTCAACACTAATCTTCCTATCAATGTTTGTGTACCTGGTCATACCTCATTGGCAACTTGAAGGATAATAGTATTGGGTTGCGTGACCTCAACGTGCCTACCGCTGTCACCAGTTAAGACAGCCAAGTTTACTCAAGCGTGCAAGGACAGTCTGTTTCAGTTGCGTCACTCAGTCGAGGCCTCAGTCACTATACCACATACCTCTGCCAGTATTGTTGCCAACAGAGAAATAAAGGCAAGGGCATTCGTGTTGCAAAAAAAATACATTTTTGATGATTAACTAGAAAGTTTCACAATTTGAGCAGATCCACCATGCACATCAATGAAGGGCAACATAGGACAGCCTCTGTCTGAACACTGACGCCGCCCGCTCAAGCTCCGCAGGCAAAGGAGCACAGGTACACCATACTGTTTCCTACTACATTTTTTTAGATGCCTCACTGCAAATTTCTTCTCTTCTACCCTAGGACATCTTCCTCTCAGTTCCAGGATGTGTTGACAAAATATTGAGTCTAAAATATTGTGCGGACAAAATATCATGCCATTAATATCGAGGACAAGAATATCATGAAGGTAAGTTACTATGGGTATGCAAAGTTTTACTATTCTTAACTCTACATATATGTACCTTGACGACATGTATATCTTCTAAGTACATGGACGTGGCGACAAGAATAGAAAGTCTACACTTACCCGTTTATACTAACCTTCTCGATGTTTTGATCCTCAATATTTTTTCCATGATATACTGTCTACACAATACTTTTTTCCTCGATACTCTGTCAGTGATCTGGGTCCAAGTGTCCTCCTAACAACACTGCATCTCCTTTTACTCCACTTAAAACAGCTACTTCTACCCCTGGTTTGGACTTTGGTATCGCTAGCATTGCCCTTGCCGCACTATCCTAACCTTACAAAAAAGACCATCAAAAGACTGGCACACAACCCTTATGTTTTCACAAATGAAAAACATATTTATTTTGTTGATGGCAATGTGCCAAGCAATGACTAGTCTTCAGTGTTTATTTTCAAACCTCTAAAATATAAATACATAATCTTGAAATACACCCCCCCGTTTACTGTAATAAGTGACATAACGTGGTTCCATCGCATCATGGACAGCAGGTTCCAAGTCCCAGGCTTTGATTTAACATTTGAAAATACAGAATCAGGCTTAGGATTGGATCTGAGTGGTCACAAAACTGATTTTGACATGTCTTTTGTCATGTCACATCATACCACGATTTACATGAGAGCCATGTATGCATCTTTGGTTTCTTGGGTTTGCCACTCTGGGGAACAAATTTGATTTTGGTAGGATTGCCTTGCATGAATACTTTTGACATCCAATTTGTGAAGAATCCAAGGAAATATTATTGTATGATTGTTGGGTCACCCCCAAAGGTTTGCCTTCACCCCTCCTGTTTACCTGAATCCTTTTTTGTTGACTCTGTGCATTTTGCCACTGCTAACCAGTGCTAAACATGGTTAAATGAGCTTACAACAAATTGGCAAATTTAATTTATCTGCAAGTCCCTAGTAAAGTGATAAAGCCTATGTGTGCAGTTTTAAACTGCCATTTTACCATGGTAAAAGGATTTTTTTTCAGGCCTAAACCTTCCTTTTGAATAGATATGTGACCCCCAGTCTTTCAAATTGGAAGCTAAATTATTCCTATCAAACTCATTCTTACCCTAAGACGGATAGACTCACTTGCTCGTTGACGTTGTTCCCACTATCACGGCTCTTCTTTAATGCACACTGTGACCCCCCCTTGTTGCCCGTGTATACCTGTTTATTGTATTATCCTTCTGCGACCATTCCAGTCTTTCTCTCTCTCTCTCTCTCTCTCTCTCTCTCTCTCTATACAGAATGTTGATATTGCATTTATGTTCTTCCTCCCATCATATTGTAAAGCGCTCTGATATCCCGTCAGGATACCCTTAGGGTGACAGTTTTGCGCTATATAAGTTCTTTTTGGATGTATGACGTTACAACGCATACTTTTACTCCGCGTACCATTACAACGCGGTATTTACAACGAATACCGTTACAACGCATAGCGCTTTGGGGTGCTGGATAGTGGTAAGTATAATTTACTATTCTAACTCCAGTCCCCGTGGACCCTAGGGAAGGTGTTGGATAGTAAATTAAACTTACCTCTTATCCTAGAGCGCCCCCCAGCGCAATGCGTTGTAATGCCATGCGTTGTAATGCCCGCGTTGTAATGGTAGTGCGGAGTAAAAGTTGCGTCGTAACGGGTGTATACCGTTCTTTTTCCATTCCATACCATTCCATATCCTTCGGGATCTTTTTCGCGCTATATAAAACTTTGTAAATAACTAAGTAGGGTAGGCCCTAAATAACCCATAGAGTAGGGTGCTTTGGCTTTAAAAAGTTGAAAATGTACATTTACGTTCCACATGTCCTGGTAGTGAAAAAGCCTCAAAATCGCATTTTCACCACTGCAAGGTCAACCTCTCCCATAGGACAGCATTAGGTTACCTTTTTACATATAAAAAGTCATAACTTTTGTGTGGGAGCAGGTAGGAATATCATGTTTGGTGTCTAAGGAATTGTAATGTTAATTTAATTGTAAAGTTGGATTTTCAGTCACAATTAAAAAAATTACACTTTTAGAAAGTTATAATTTTCTCGTCCTAACCATTTGGGCCTGCAGCCTGTTCCAGTCAGCATCACTATAGAAGAGTGTTGACAGGATAGGCCATACTGGCTTAATTTGTGGGAGGAGTTGTCACCTACCACACTTGCACTTCAAAGGCACAGGCCCACCTCACACACAAAGAACTTCACACTAGCCTATTGTGCCCCAGACAGACTGGGACCACGGTACAGGGACAGGAAACACCAGACACTTCTGTAAGGGGAAATTCCAGTACCATCTCCTATTATCAGAGTGGGCACCAGGTATAAAAGGATGACCCTCAGACAACTCCTGGACCTGTGGATACTACAGAAGATGGACGCTCTGCTGCCCTGCTGCTTAACGCCTGCCCCAAGAGGTGCTCCCAGGTCTTGGACACATGGTGTATAAGTGCAGGTGGGTGTGCAGGTGAGTTATAATTTGTGCCCTAAGGTAACGTTAACTGGCACCCTCGCCATGCACTGCTAATTACCCTACATATTACAGCACTCATGACATTTTCTTTGGCATCATTGATAATATCACTACAACATTTGCAGTGAAATTATTGATAAGAAAACACACAAGCTATTAACTTAGGGCAAGAGTTATAGTTACTTGAGATAACTATAACTGTAAGTGGTGAATTTCTGTAATTTTTAGAGTTTAAAACCAAATGTTATTAATGAACATTTCACCTACGTATAACATTACTTAATTTTTGGGGAGTTTAAAACCTTATGTTGTTACTGAACATTTCACACTACTATAATGTTACATTTACCTTTGTTTTTTCAGTGGATTTATATATATGTATATATATATATATATATATATATGGATATATGGGGCCAAAACAACCTGGCGCCCTCTATGAACTCAGTACACATTCTGATTAAATATGCTGCCATTGACAGAGATGCAATATTGACCACAATCGATAAAATTCAAGAGCAAATTAATTCTATAGAAGAAACTGAAGCCGCCAAAAAATTAAAAGAAGCAATGCATGATAGACTCAAGAAACACGCAGACAAAATTAAAGCAAGGAAAGTCAGCAAATTTGCAAGAGATGCAGCGGATTACGCAAATGGCCAGATATTTACCTTTGCGCGTAAATATAATGTCACTAAACGGCAGCAGTTTAGGGGAAAGGGGAATGCAGTGCCAAATTCAATCTCTACAGCTAAATCAACTGAGGCACAAGACCACGCTACTGTGAGCTCCAACTCCGACACATCCTCAACCTCCAGTGAGTCAATTGGCTCAAATGAAGATTTAACTGCAACTGGCCTTCCTATGCCCATTCTTGATATTGATGAAGAGCTTGGTTTTTTAGTAGCCGAAAGACTGCGCACACTGAGACCGCGTCAAAAAAATGCAGCAACTCCCGCAGAAATAAAAAAAGACGCGAAAGGAGAAGGAAACACAAACAAAGGGGGACAGAGCAAAAAGACAAACCAATCATGGAAAAAGAGGAAGTAGAGATGGGGAGATCCATTGTGAACCTATCGGATGTAGTCCTCACACAAGCGGAACAGCAACTTTTGGTGCTTGGTTTGAACTTCTGCCCCGAACAAAATTTCAAATATGCCTCCACTAGAGTCGATGTGTACCAATATATTCGCAAATTAAAGTTGAAAAAATTCTTTGCGCTACAGAAATTAAAGTCTACTGTTGGTACTGAAGACAACAATAGTACCAACAACACTGATAATAAACCCCAATTATCAGTATGTGACGTACCAGTTTTTCTTGATATGTATGACCTTAACCAAGCAACAAACTCTCAAACAATGGGTGGTGATGGTGATACAAGCACACAAAAAAGATTAGAAAAAATCAACATGACTCAAAAAGGTTCAGGTATCACGCCATTCAAAGGAAAATCAGATTTTGTGCCTATCATGACTAAAGATGCGGTGGATGTTTTCTAAGATTGCATTATCGCAGACATCAAAGAGTTGTACAAAAAAATCAACAATCAAAAGAAAAAGAAGTATAATGTGCAAAAGGCCAAATACTTTGAACTTATGAAAAAGCTAAAAGATAACCCCAATATAATAGTGAAAACTGCAGACAAAGGGGGTCACATCGTTATTTGGCCCAAATCGGATTATTCTACAGAGGCACAAAGGCAGCTACAAGACCCTGCTTGCTACATAAAATCAACTAATAAAGAGTATTTGAAGGCAAACGAAAGCTTACACAAACTGCTTCTAAAATATCGCAGGGAAGCCCTCATCTCAGTGGACGAATACAAATTTATGTACAATGAACATCCAGTCCTGCCAGTCCTCTATCTTATCCCAAAAATTCACAAAGGGACATCGCCTGTTCCCGGCAGGCCCATCATCTCCGCCATAAACAGCTGTGGAGAAAATGTGGGTCAATATATTGATTTCTTCCTACAAAATTGGGTCAACAACCTTCCCAGTTTTGTCCGGGACACAAGCGACTTTTTAGCAAAAATAGAGGACTTGGATTGGCAAGAAGATATGCTGCTGATTACTCTTGATGTTGAACAATTGTACACGAGCATTGCTCATTCTTGTGGGCTAAATGCAGTCACTTACTTTCTTGGTCAACGACCTGCTGAATTTTATGAACATAATACGGTGATCCTGGGCTTGATTGAATGGTGTCTGGGCAATAATTACTTTTCATTTGGCAAGGAGATTTGAAGACAGCTGAGAGGTGTGGCTATGGGGGCCTGCTTTTCCCCCAGCTATGCGTGTTTACACGTTGGCTGGTGGGAGGAGCGGGTCCTCAATGTCACACATCAAGTATGGGTACGGGAGAAAATTGTAAAGTATCTCCGCTATATTGATGACATTTTTATTGTTTGGCAAGGGGATGAAAATGAAGCACGTTTATTTATTGATGAGATCAATCACAACCCCCTTAATCTGAAATTCACTTCCAGTATAAGTGCCAAACAAGTGGAATTTCTGGATGTCAAAATTTATATAGATGACAATAAGCGGATACAAACCACCCTACATAGAAAGGCCACGGCAGGCAATATCACGCTCCATGCCTCTTGTCTTCATCCCAGGCATACTATCCACAGCATACCTTATGGAGAAATCCTAAGGCTAAAAAGAATATGTAGTTCTACTGAGGATTTTGATAAATGTGTCACTGAGCTAAAACACCGAAAGAAGGCCCGTGGATACTCAGACCGTTTGTTCAATCAAGCAGTGATCAAAGCAGAAAGTCGCTCTAGAGCCAGTCTATTCTCAGACACAACAAATAATAACGATATGGCCACTGATTATGCCAGCGTAAATAGCTTAGACTGTCCCAGGTTCATAACAGACTATAGCAGTCAGGAGACCAAAATTAGACAAATAATCAACCGGAACTGGTCTACTGTCCTAACAGATACTGTTTTGGGATGCATGTTGCCAAACAAACCTTTGGTCACTTTCAGGCGGGCACAGAGTATGGGTGCAGTTCTGGACCAAAGTAGTCCAGAACTACACCAAAAACCTCATTGGTTATTACCAGCAGGGTTCAGAAAATGCTCAACTTGCAGAGCGTGCAAGTTTGGAATTAACAAAACACATTACAGAACCCCATTTTCCACCGCTGAAATTCCGATTAGAGGCAGCCATACCTGCAAGACGGAATATGCAGTATATGTCCTGACGTGCACTTGTGACCTTAACTATATAGGCAGTACAAAACAGCAAGTGCACGTCAGGATCCTTCAGCATATCCGTGCCATCTTACATTGCGATCAGGCATACCCAGTGGCTCGCCACTTTGAGATCATACACAATAAAGATATCAATTGCCTCTCATATTACGTGGTGGCATCTGTCCCTAAACTCAGAAGGGGAGGTAACCGTGAGCTCAAACTGAGGCCGCTTGAGTCAAGCTTGATCCTCGAGTATGACAGCAAGTTACCCAATGGGCTAAATAATACTGAGGATTTGTGCCACTTCCTTTAGATACTCGCTTCCGTAATTAAAGTCCAGGTGGTCAAGACTTCTTACCTGCATCCCATCTGCTCCCTAGATATGTCAGGTTCCCTGTGATCTAGGGAGATGGTCAATGTTTCAGTATTCAGTCTACATATTATTGGGTTCATGTATAACAGTAGAAGTGGCTAGTCAAGTTCCCTGTTGGCCACTCCAATGATAATTCCATCATTTCCGCTTCCTTATGTATATAGTAATTAATTGATTTGATATATAGATGTATATTTATAATTCTAGATGTGTGATCTTTTAGCACTTTTTTTACACAGGGTGTTTTTACTATATAAAAAAACTTGTTTTTATATATGATGAAGTATTTAAACCAGTATCAAATGTTTTAATATATGCTTTTACGTAACATATGTAAGGTAAATATTTTCCTTCAATGGCGTAACTAGCATTTATGCATTACATACACAGGTTACTATCACCATGCACTTCTAGCACTTTTTCCTCCCCCTTTTATCGCATTTTTGCACATAATATAATCACTCCACGAATTACAGACTGTGATTCAATGATTATTGTAATTGGCACTTTCAATTTTACCCGCTTCCCCTTTGTGTACAGGTCGCTACTTTGTACATTGCATAATGTTTCCAAAGGGATTTATCCTTGAATAGTTATTGAAACGACACAAAATAGAGGGTTTTTAATTGAAAATGTTTTTTAATTATTTCCATCATGGTGAGTTATTTTTCATTGTAAAGTAACTTATTTTGTGTATTTGCACATGTCTTGAGAGATACCATAGAGTGTTTTCTCTATTGCTATGATCATGTGACCTGTTTGAAAATTGGTGGGGAGGCGGGCTTCACTGCATTATAAAAACAAAAGAATACCGTTGGGTCATTGCATGTGATCAAGGGCTATTGGAGCCCGAAACGTGTCTTGCCCTCTCGCTACCAACCTTTCCTGCAATAAAGACCAACCTGTGAATTGTAAGCTGTGGTCCGTCTCCTGTTTGCTTCGCTAGTCCTGGGTTGCGCTGGGATTGGAAGTGGCGTTCTTTGGAGTCTGCGCACATATATATATATATATATCACTGCTGCAACCAAGAAGGGTCCTTCCGGGGTCCCGCTCCCATTGTCGGGTGGCGCGTCATCCGGCGAACCCGTAAGCCGGAAAATTCAATAACGCGTTTCGACACCAAAGTGTGTCTTGCTCACACGTGTGAGCAAGACACACTTTGGTGTCGAAACGCGTAACGTTTATTGAGTAAATTAAAAACTTTGGGCATCTCTACCACTGGGTGCGCGTAGTGCTTTCAGCACACTGGGACTAGTTATATATATATATATATATATATATATATATATATATATATATATATATATATATATATATATACGTATATATCCTGGACACTCGAATCACTTCCAACTTCCGCAGTGGCGGTTTGGCAAGGAAAGAGACACAGACCACACAGTTTAAGGGCAAGAAATCTTCCGTTTATTTGACCCCCAACACAATGCGTTTCAAGCCCTGAAGCCCTTGTTCACGTGTAAAAGCTGTGCAAAACGAAAACTTATTTTGAAAGTTTAAAAGTAAACACCCCCTGTTTGACATCACAGGTCACATGGTAGTATACATAAACAACAGACTGCTCGTTATTCGTTGTACTGATATATAAACATCAGACATAGCATCTAAACAACACTTATCGCACATTATTATTTAAAATACATGTAAATACCAATAAACACATGTTTATGTGCAAATAAGTAATATTAGTACCATTTGTTAATATTTTTCTCTTTTAGTTAGATTAATCCAACCTATGCCCATAACGAACAGTCATTAAAGCTTAACAAGTTTCTAACTGGATAAATCCACCCATGCATACAAACAACCTGTGTGTCCTATTTACAGCGAATTCATTTTTCTTCTGTTTTTTTCCCCGTTTTTTTAGTGCAAACAAGTGTGTACTGTGCAAAATAGTGCAAATATAAATATAAAGTGCTAAAGTAGACGACATTAGAATTGTAAACAATCTAAGATCTGATCTTATTTTTTACAAATGCTGGTATAGATCTTAAATATATCTTTCCTTATGTAAAATGTCAACAAGGGACACCATACTATTAAAAACATATACAAATATATGTCACCATGCATTATAAAACCCCAAGAAATTAATTAAAAACCAGATCATAGGAGAAAAGAGAACACTATGTTTATCTACAAAAAGTGGAAATACAAAACAATTAATCAGAGTCAATACCTGTATACTAAATATCCTTTATCTTCCTGTAGGATCTCACTGCATTATAGATATGCACAAATTAAAAACCATTCCATTGTTAATTTATAAAAAATTGTACATATCGTCAGTTGTGTTTAGACCGTTGGGCCATTTACAATCGAACTCTAAAATATATTTGGTTTCTAACTGACTTAGCTGGCGTTCTCTGTTGCCCCCTCTTCATGATTTGGTCACAGCATCAATTACATAGTAAGTGAGGCAGTTGATATTATTAGCATGAGCTCGTTTAAAATGTCTGGCCACAGGATAAGTCACATCACTGTGGATGATCGCCCTTATATGCTGCAATATCCTGATGTGCACCTGCTGCTTAGTACTACCAATGTAGTTTAGCCCGCAGGTGCACATCAGGACATATACAGCATACTCGGTCTTGCAGTTGTATGACCCTTGAATGGAAAGAGGATCTATACTAAATGGGGTGGTATACTCAGTTTTATTACACCCGAATTTACCTGCTCTGCATGTTGTGCATTTTTTGAACCCCTTTACAGGTCTCAGCCAAGATGTAACTTTCTTTATTTCGGGCAATACCCTGTCAAGAACTGTGCCCATAGTGCTACCTCTCCTAAAGGTAATGATAGGGTTATCTGCTAGCCTATCCTGGAGGATATTATCAGTAAGCACTATAGGCCAGTGTTTGGTAATTATGCTTCTTAGCTTATGTTCCTCCCTGTTGTACGTCGTAATCAATCTGGGAGTATTTTTGATTTTATATTCAGCTGTAGTATCGGGGATTAGGGATGTATTCTGCTCTTGACTAAAGAGGCTATTTCTAGATCTTGTACTAGCCTTCTCCATAGCCTCTGTGAGAATTTTATCCGAATACCCCTGATGTTTAGCCTGCTGACCAGCTCAGATTGACAATTCTTAAAATCTACCTCATTGCTACAAATCCGCTTCAACCTAAGGATTTCGCCGTAGGGAATACTGGCAATGAGGTGTCTTGGATGCGAGCTGGTCACATGTAAGGTAATATTGCCAGAAGTGGGTTTCCTGTATAGGGTACTCTCAATTTTCTCATCTTTGACATACAACCTTACATCTAGGAATTCCATTTCTGTTGTGTGAATATGGGAAGTGAATCTGAGATTAAGAGTATTGTTGTTAATTTCCTCTATAAATCTACAAGCTTCCTCTTTGAGACCCTTCCACAGAATGAACACATCATCTATGTATCTCAAGTATGACACAATATGTGTATCGTAGAGTGCCCGATGGGTGGTTTTGAGGACCTGCTCCTCCCACCAGCCAACATGCAAGCATGCGCAGCTGGGGGGGAAGCAGGCCCCCATTGGCCACACCCCTTATTTGCTTGTTTAAACCTTTATCAAACAGAAAAAAATTATTATGTAGGGACCAATTTATAAGCTCTACAATCACTTTGTTATGTTCATACAATGTACTGGATCTTGATTCTAAAAAATGTTTGACCGATATAACGCCTTGTTCATGATCTATGCACGTATATAAAGACTCTATATCAAGAGTGACAAGCAATAAATCATCTGTCCACCTTAATTTCGCAATTTTTTGGAGAAAATCACCAGTATCTTTCACATAGCTAGGCAACTCCTTTACCAAGCTCTGTAGGAAAAAATCTATATACTGGCCCACATGCTCCCCAAGACTATTAATGGCGGAAATAATCGGTCTCCCTGGGATTGGGAAAACATTTTTATGAATTTTTGGAATTAAATATAAGATGGTCAGTACAGGAAATTCATTATACATAAATGTCTGCTCCTCCATAGAGATAAGGCCCTGTCTTCTCCATAATGCAAGATATTTCTGTAAGGTGCTTTTGGCCTTGTCATACTCTTTTGCACTAGATCTCCTGTAACAGCTCTCTTCACTGAGCTGCCTCTGTGCCTCTATTACATAATCTTTTCTTGGCCACAAAACAAGATTACCACCCTTATCGCATTTTTTAATTACCACATCCTGATTTGTTTCAAGTTTGTTCACCAACTCTACATATGCTCTTTTTAAAAGAAAATAGATTTCTCTCCTTTCTATTTTTATGAACAGTATGAGTTAATTTTTTCAGATCATTAATAACCATGTCGTGAAATACATCAATACTGTCCTTTGGCATGAGGGTTACAAAACATGATCTCAGCTGAAAAGGGCTGATCCCAGCACCTTTTTGGAAGTGATTTATTTTGAGTAGTCTTTCTTGAGTAGCTATATCAATATTAGACTCTGTAGTAACTGTTCCGTTTGTTTCTTCATTTAAAATTTTGGCCAACAGTAAAATAGGAATGTCTGATGCTGCTAAGCTAGGCATTTCCTCTTGTGACTCTTTTGTACCATCATTGTCTTTATATGCTTTAAAGACAAAGAATTTCTTAAGTTTCAGTTTCTTGATGTAACAGTACACGTCAATTCTCGTGCGTGCATAATTGAAACTGTGCACTGGGCAATAATTGAGACCTAAGGCGAGTAGTTGTTGTTCCGCCTTGGTAAGTGTGACTGTTGACAGATTTACCACACTATTATCTTCTATCGGCGTTTCCTCTGCTGCCAGTGCGTTTTCTTTTTCATATTTTTGTTTGGATCGTTTGCGCTGTTCGCGACTCCTTTTTGTTCTTCGGCACTTATGGCTTTTTTCTGCCGAGGTCGAACTGTCTGCAATCTGGCCTCCACTAAAAAATCCAATTCTTGCCCTACATTTAAAATGGTCTTTCTTCCAGCCTTAGGCACAGACTCCGTACTTGATTCACTTGTTAAAGATATTGTATCCAAGCTGGAGATGTCTTCATTTGCCTGTGCCTCATTCCTTGTATCCTTGCTTTTGATTTTTTCATTGTACTGTTGTCTTTTAATTGGATCGAATTTGCGGGAAAAAGTAAAGATCTGGCCGTTCTCGTAATCTTGCAGATCCCGAGTAAATTTGCTGGCTTTTCTAATTTTGATTTTCTCCTCATGTTTCTTTACTCTTTCCTGCATTGCTTCTTTTAGTTTGATAATTTGGTCCGTTGGTTCAATTTTGTCCAATTTTTCAATGATTATTTCAATCTCTTTCAATATTTCCAATCTATCGATATGAGCATACTTAATTAAAATCCTGACAAGGTTCATGGAAGCATCCAGATTACTCTCCCCCCACAGCCGTAACATCTCGGGGTTTGGTTTGTCGAAACTGGGTGCCAGGAGAATACGTAATCCCCTCGGCACCCTCCCGACTTCAGCATACTTTGAGAGAGATCGGTGCTCCCACCATTTAGTTATCTCTAGCTTCCGCTTTCGTTCGAGATCTTTCAACAGGTTTTTAACATCCGAGTCTTTGTCATTTCCAATGCTGGCAGTAGGCAAACTATTAGTCGAGGTGCTTGGCCGATTACCAAACAGTTCTTCTGCCGCCAATTCTCTTTCCCTTATTTCTGCAATAGACATGCTGGGTCTTTAAATATTACGTACTTCGTGCAGACAAGCTTCCTTGCTACTATCATGCATGTCCAAGCCTTTTTAAACTGATTCTCTTCTCCTACGAAATCTCATCTTATTAAACTCACCGGCTCTCGGCGCTTTCCCACAGGCCAGCCGACCTGGATAATCGCGTCTTCCGCACGGTAGTTGCTTATTCTTCACGAGACGTAGGGGGCAGCTGTAACAAATCCGTCACGGATCCCATGCCACACCGGTTAAAAACAGCCGCCAACTTACGAAGAGGAGGTCTGGAAACGAAGGCAACCGTTCCTTCGTCAAATTAGATCCTGGACACTCGAACCACTTCCAACTTCCGCCGCGGCGGTTTGGCGAGGAAAAAGACACAGACCACACAGTTTAAGGGCAAGAAATCTTCTGTTTATTCGACCCCCGACACAACGCGTTTCAAGCCCTGGAGCCCTTGTTCATGTATAAAAGCTGTGCAAAACGCCATCTTACTTTTAAAGTTTAAAAGCAAACACACCCCCTGTTTGACATCACAGGTCACATGGTAGTATACATAAACAACAGACTGCTCGTTATTCGTTGTACTGATATATAAACATCAGACCTAGCATGTAAACAACATGTATATATATATATATTACCTACTGGCGATAGCCAGTAGGTATATATAGTTAGAATTGTTTTCCATAGGGAATTCGCAACATTCTATTGGGAATAACTTTGGCGCCGGTTGAGGAATCTTCCTGAAATTATCCTTAACTTTGCCTCGCGGCGCTCCGGTCCTTCCCTGAAAGTTTGGGGGGGATTCGTCAAGCGGGGGCCGAGATAAAAGGGGGTCCCAAAACCTGTTTTCCCCATGTTAATTTCCATAGGGCGGTTGGACTCACTTTTAGCCCGAACGGCTGAATGGTTTTCCACCAAACTTGGCAAAATTGTAGGGACTGGTAGCCCAATGTGCCTTTGCTATGTCTCAAGATATGTGCTCCAGTGGTTTTTACGAAAATTAACTTTGAAAAAATATATATTGGGCTACATTGGACTATATATTTGTTAGAGCCCAAATGCAGCCCAATGTAGCCCAATGTAGCCCAAAGATGGCCACCAGAGACAAAAAAAACAAATGTAGCCCAAATATCAGCCAGATGTAGCCCAACTATAGCCCAATGACAGAATGTCCCAGAGTGTTCTAAAGAACAACTAGAGCGCTAACAGTCTTACTTATGACAAACGTATGGCACACCTGAAGTCATCTTGATTGGAATAAAGTGTTAACACTTAAAACATTTAATTTGCAAAGGAACAAAATGAGGGGGTTCATTTTGCCATAGAAATTATGATTAGTGCTGAAGAAAGAAAAATTAGGGCACATTTTGAGTGACTTCTCAAATCCTCTTATATTTCATTAAAAAAATTCTGATATGCAGTCTCCCAAGATGGCCACCAGAGACAAAAGAGCCTGTGCTTAAAAACTCTGTTAGCAAAGCAGGCCTTTGAGATTTAAAAAACGTTTTAATATATAAAAACGTTATCCGCTAATAGAATTAGCATTTAAAAAACCTTGCGAATTCAATGAAAAAACCATAGGTTTCAGGCCTTATATAGTTAGGAATTAGCATTTAAAAAACCTTGCAAATTCACTGAAAAAACAATAGGTTTCAGGCCTTATATAGTTAGGAATTAGCATTTAAAAAACCTTTGAAATTCACTGAAAAAACCATAGGTTTCAGGCCTTATATAGTTAGGAATTAGCATTTAAAAAAACCTTGCAAATTCACTGAAAAAACATAGGTTTCAGGCCTTATATAGTCAGGAATTAGCATTTAAAAAACCTTTGAAATTCACTGAAAAAACCATAGGTTTCAGGCCTTATATAGTTAGGAATTAGCATTTAAAAAAAACCTTGCAAATTCACTGAAAAAACCATAGGTTTCAGGCCTGAGTAGGATGACTTCATATGTGAATAGGATGCGTGCTGTTGTTTAATGTCGATATAGATGTGTAAGTATTTTTGATAGTGTTCTATTGTTCATTGACAGCATGTATGAGTGAATCCATAGGTAAGTGATTAGATGTGTGTATACATCTATGAATCACTGAGTGGATTTTTAGATACTTGTATTGCTGTGACAATGGATTTAAATATGATACTCTGTATTTTACAAAGAGTGATGAAAAATTGTAATGCTGTTGAAAGTTGGACTGAGACCGTCAACATTATCGGCGCCCTCTTGCTCTCCTTAACCTTTTTGTGCGCGTAAAACAGCCGCCATTTTGAACACCATGGCTTCCCTGCTCCCGCCGAGAGCCAGCGCGCCTCTCTCCCACTCCTAGCTTCGCCGGCATCCCCCCGCATACTGACAACCCCCCTGCCTGCACCTGCCGCGAGTCATAAAACCCCTCTTCAGCGCTGCTCTGCCCCAGGCCCTCGTCCTGTTCCCAGCGCGACACCTCCCTTCTTCCCATTTATGATTCCCGGCCCTTTGATGCAAACCCCTTTTCCCCGTGTGCCCGTTCGTCTTCCTCGTTCCCAGGCCGACACCCAGCTCTGCCGATACTGTTCCTTGCCCCTCCCCGTACAATAGAAAGTTCCCCCCCAGCAAGGGATCCCCGGGTTGATCAAAGCCCCCCCGCCCTACGAGACCCGATCAAACCCCACACACTCCGTGAATCGGCGGAATATCCAGCTGCGCGATGATCATCACCTGTTGTGAACGGGGCGGGGACTTCCACTGTAACCTTGCGTGGGAACGGGCTGGGAAAAGGGGGGGGGGGATTCTGAGGATGTCTTTCCGTACATCAAAGTATCGACGAGAATGTGTCACATGCAATAAACAGATAAACATGTGTATAAGAGGCCAGGCCTCAGGGATGCAGTTAGAGCACCTCAGAACGATACCTTCTGTCCGTTTCGTTGTGTTCTCCTCCGGAGAAAATAAAAACCTTGTTTCCTGCCTTCCAGTCTCCAGCGCCTGCCTCTTCAATAGTTTAACGTCTTTGTGGGTTCAAGAGGCGACACCGCCGGGCAATACTTAAGGATCTTATATTCTGGTTGGTAGTGCCCCCCAATTATTTTCACAATTGGCGTCCCAAGCGTGGGGCCCATCAGCGACCCATGGATCCAGTGGGAGAGGTCCTGACGACAAAGTGAACGACTGCAACGATCGGGAACGCGTCTGTCCGATAGACCCTCGTCTGACAGCCGATCATCCGAACTTCACCGGTTCCGAACAGACCTCTCTCGAGTGATCTACGGTCCTGACTGGGAACCATCAGGAGTGCCGCGAGGATAACGAAGAAGAGAGGACGATCGGGCGCTGGATTCGGAAGACAGGAAACTGTCCATGCGGTCCGGGTAAGGTCGTGTAACCACGACAAGTCGCGAAATAATTGCTTGATTGCTTGTTTGTTTAAAAATACTAGTATTGCTCTTTTTATTTATTTGGAGATTCACTGTCTGCAAACGGAGAAACAACGGGCTCTCTCTTTGCAAGCAGTGGAGGATAGGTAGGGCAGCAGCCGTGCTTATTTTTTCTCCCCCACTCAATAATCACTTGAAACTGAACTGTTGTTCGCAAAACTATTGTTTCCTGGAGATTCCCTGTCTGCAAACAGGGAAGAGACCACCCTTTTTGCAGATAGTGAAAAGGGTAGGTAACGCAGATCTTTGCGGACCTGCTCATTCTCCCCATTGTTATTTATTGGTCTTTTGTTATTTTTGATCCATGAGGTATTCACTGCCTGCAAACAACGTAGAATAGAAATATTCTGTCCAGTCTTTGCACCTAGTGATAAGATAGGCAGTGCTGACTTTTTAGTCCCTCGTTACGAGCCGTCATGTCTGTCTTCTCCCCACTGATTAGTAGCCTGTTTAGCCCGGACCGCCTATTAGAGATGGACCATCCAGCCCCACTGGAAGGCACCCCTAATAAGGACATGTTCATGAAGCATGGATTGACCGCTATAGCCTATAGTAAACTATGGCATAAATATACAAAAAAGGGTCAAGAAAGTCAATGGCCCCTGATAGGATCCTTCGATGATGATAAAATAAAAACGCTAGAAACTGCCCTGGGTAAAAACAAGACAACACCTACTATGCTTGACAGCTTCGGCATGTGGCGAAAAGAAACTGAACAACGTAAAAAGAAAACTGAGAGTAGGTTGGAAAAAGAGCTGTGAAAAGCAGCCCACCTAGCTGCTCAGAAACTAGAAAAAGAGATAAAGGAAAGAGAGAAAGCTAAACAGAAACTAGAAATGGAAACGCCAAGCCAGTGTCCGGTTAGAACCCCCTCCATGCTCTACCCTGATTTACCCTCGAAACGACAAGCCAATGAGGACCTGCTGTTAGGTCCTCCTATCATCTACATGCCCCCTCCATATGCCCCTTCTCAACCCGTGGCGCAGCACGCGCCACCCCCAGGTACAAACGAAGATACCGCCACAGCGTCGGCCCCAATGGCCTCTGTGCCAGCCGAACCCCTTGTATTAAAACCCGCATCAACAACAACGTTAGACGACCATGAGGCTCGAGGGGCTGGCCCTGCAAGAACAAACAGACTAGACAAAGATGAGCGAGCGGGGATCGACAAAATAGCAAGGACACTGGTAGAAAGGAAGGATGATGAAGAGTACATCACAGATATGTTCAGCTCGTATACAGGGAGTCACAGACGACATTTTACCGTACGACTGTGTTATCATGTCTTGAATGCATACGAGGACCGATATCGAGACAAAGGTCCCGAGAGCCTAAGGACTCTGTACCGGAAGGTCGATATCGGGGATGAGGGCGAGTGTGATGTGTCGGACCTCCTTACGCGTACGCTTGAGGTTTTCCGCCACCTCACTGAACGAAAGCCGGGAGCTAAATCCGCAGCCCCCGTAGTGACCGAACCACCAACCGAGCAATCTAACACCATGATGCCGATACGTGAGGCTGCCCCTTACTGGGTTCCTCCTCGGGGTACAGGGACTCACGATGATGCAAACAACCAAGATGCGAAGGGAAGGGTAGTATACAACTGGGTCTACCAGCCATGGGACCGGCAAGAGATACTGACATTCCGGAAATCTCTACCCGACCTACGTAAAAACCCCACTGCCTTCTATACTGAATTGGGTACAGCCCTGGGTTCAACGATCATGACCCTGGCTGACATCGACTTGTTCTTCGGGTTATGTCTACCAGCTGATGTGTGGAAGCAAATCCGGAAAGTCGACCACCTTGAGCTGTTTGGACATACCTGGTCACAACTCGATGACCTGGACAAACAACGGGGACCAGGACAAAAGCCGTTGAAATCCATTCTAGACCTCCCAGATAAAATCGTAGAGAAATTAAAAACCCTAATCCCAGAAAAGAAAGTGGACTGGTCGATAGTAACAGCCTGTCGCCAAAAACCCCAGGAGGATGTATCGGAATACTTCTCCCGGTTTGAAACGGTGTTCTCCGATTACAGCGGCCAGGACATGACCACTGCAACCGGACACCATCTGTTTGTCCAGAATTATGTTAAGGGCCTATCATCGGAAATCTCCCAGAAACTACAGGCCAGCGAGAGTAGTTGGGCAGCCTCCAAACCTACAGCGATTCTCCAAATGGCCCAATATTATGAACATCAGAAAAATGAAAACGATAGGGCGACAGAGAAAAAGAAGAAGGACTTAAAGGAGAGGGTGATGATTGCCAAACTGCAAGGGGTGACTATAGGACGAGACCAATACCGGGGAAACTACCAGACAAACGTCCCTAAGACTACATTTCCCCAGGACCGCACTCTGACTTCCTACAGTGGACGCACAGACCTTAGAGAAGACCAGTGCGCTTTCTGCAAAGGGACTGGCCATTGGAAATCCCAGTGCCCAGTTCTTCTGGAAATGATCAGAAACAAAGACCCCAGGGATGTAGCAAACGGACCGAGACCTAAGGGACAACAACGAGGGCCCCCAAATGACGCAACTAATGACAGATCAAACAGACCAAATACGTTCGACCGACCCAGGCAGAACCAATATCAACAATCTGACTATGACGACACTCACACCTTCGCATAGGACAGCCAAGGGCGAGGGAGGGATCCAGTCGAGCTCTATGTTGACCAGCAGGGCCCTTATGTCACTGCTAAGGTCCTGGGTACCAAGTCTCCATTTCTGGTAGACACTGGCGCAACACGTAGTGCGTTATCTAAACGACTGATTCCAAGGGCACCCTTGTCTGGCTCACTCATAACATCGACAGGTTTCGATGGAACGCCCTCCACCAACCCTTTGTCTGCCCCGATTCTCTTTGACGTAGAAAACAACACCACCGACACCACGTTCTTGCTTTCCTCCAATAGCCCTGACGCCATTATGGGACTTGACTTACTGAAACACTTCCGAGCGACGATTAGGTGTTCTCAAGATGGAGTTCGAGTGTTTCTTTACGACAACCCCGTTCTGCTTAGACATTGTTCCCCCCGACACATGTTTTCCATCACCGACGTTGACGCGTCCCTGCTTGACACTCTACCTCCGTATCTGTGGGCCAAAGCGGATTCGGACGTAGGGCGTATGTTAATTGACCCAGTGCACATTACTGTCCGACCAGACGCAACACTCCCAAAACTCCCACAATATCGGATATCGCCAGAGGGCGAGAAGGCATTGGTAATGATTATCCAGTCACTGATAGACGCAGGAGTGGTAGAGGAAGTGGTTAGCAACGTTTGCAACAGCCCTATCTTGCCCATTATCAAGAAGCAGGGAGAGGGAGATGGGAGAGCATACCGTTTCATCATCGACCTCCGAGAGATCAACAAAGTGTTGGTACCCCAGTACCCTGTGGTCTCAGACATCACCACCATCCTGACCTTGATTCCATCCACTGCCACCACCTTTTCCGTCATCGACCTCAAGAACGCATTCTTCTCCATCCCCATCCACCCAGACAGCCGATATCTCTTCGGCTTTACCCTAAAAGCCCGCTCATATAGGTTTTGCCGAGCGCCTCAAGGCTACACGGAAAGCCCTAGCATCTACAGCCAGGCCCTCAAAAGACAACTAGACCAAGTCCAGTTACCCGACGGGGTGGTGTTGGTACAATATGTCGATGACATCCTTTTGGCAGCCGACACCACCCCTCTAGCGGTTACCGCCACCATTCAACTCTTGCACTTCCTTGCGGAAAATGGCCACAAGGTCTCCAAGAAGAAGTTGCAATTCTGCCTACCCCAGGTCACTTACCTAGGCCACCTTTTGTCCAAAGATGGAAGAAACCTCACCCCTGATCGGATCCAAACCATTCTAGATACCCCTGTCCCTAAAACCCAGAAGCAGGTTCGCTCCCTATTAGGCCTCACCTCCTTCTGCCGACAATGGTTACCAAACTTCAGCCTCGTTGTAAAACCACTGCTTTCTCTGCTAAACAAAGACGTCCCTTTCCCACTCCCTTGGACTCCTGAGTGTCAAACTTCCTTCACAGAACTGCGAGATGCCCTTTGCTCAGCCCCTGTCCTGGGTACCCCTGATTACAGAAAGCCCTTCTCCCTTTACACTCACGAAAGGGAGGGGTGCGCTTTATCTGTCCTGACCCAGGCCATCGGCCCTAAGCAACGACCGTGCGCTTACTTCTCTGCCACTCTTGACCCTGTCGCCAGAGCCTTGCCTGCCTGCCTTCGAGCTGTAGCTGCTGCTGCAGTCTCTATCCGACAGAGTGAGGGGATTGTACTCTCGAATTCCCTCACGGTACTGGTACCCCATGCAGTCGACACCCTCCTGAACCAAACCAAGACACAACATCTGACGAGTGCACGACTGACTGGATACGAACTGACCTTGCTTGCCCCCCATATCACCCTGAAAAGATGCACCACACTGAACCCAGCAACTCTGTTACCCTTGCCAGAGAACGATCCCAATGTGCACCCCGTACATGACTGCGTGACTCTTACGGACGAACAGACCAGGAGTAGGGTCGATCTCAGAGACACAGCTTTCCCTGACCCCGACGGGGAGTTGTGGGTGGACGGTTCTTGCATCAAACTCTCCGATGGTACCACTTCCGCTGCCTATGCAGTCACCACGGCTCGAACTGTAGTAGAAACAGCCCGCATCACCCAGCGATCTGCCCAGGCAGCGGAACTGATTGCTTTGACGCGAGCCTGCATCCTGGCAACAGGAACCACAGCGAACATTTACACTGACAGCCAGTATGCCTTCGGGGTGGTTCACCATTTTGGGCTCCTCTGGAGGGAGAGAGGATACTTGACCTCACACGGCACACCCATTTTGCACGGGGATTTAGTCTCCGCCTTAATCGAAGCTGTCCTCCTCCCCAACAAACTTGCCGTTATCAAATGCCAGGCACACAAGAAAGTGACAGACATTATTGGACAGGGAAATGCACTAGCCGACATCACCGCCCGAACGACAGCTGAAAATAGAACGACAACACATATGTACGTGACCAGGTCACAAGCAGAAAACTGGACTGACGCCAAGGACACAATTAGAGACATACAAACGGCTAGCACACAACACGAATTGACTGAATGGACACGGGTGGGATTGAAAGACGATGAAGGCTGCTGGCGGACAAAAGACACGAACAGATGGTTGCTACCTGATTCGTACTTGATTCCCATATTAACCATGGCACACTCCCCTGCCCACATAGGATCAGCCCCCATGATCGAACTTGTCTCCAGGGTTTGGCACAATGACAAGATCCCAGATTCCGCCAAACGCCTGGTCCAACAATGCTTAATATGCCTGCAACACAACCCCGGGAAAGGAACTGTAGTACCCCGGGGGGGATTTGGGGTCCCAAACCACCCATTTGAAGTCCTGCAGATGGACTACATCCAGCTAGACAGATGCCAAGGCCTGAAATATGTACTCGTCGTGGTGTGCGCATTTAGCAAGTGGGTGGAAGCATATCCAACCCGTGACAACACCGCTATGGCCACTGCAAAGGTTCTGTTAAAGGAGTTTTTCCCCCGTTATGGCCTCTGTCGTGTTTTATGGAGTGATAATGGCCCCCACTTTGTAGCCAAAGTTATCCAGCTCATCCTAAATGGGCTGGGTATTAAACAGAAATTCCACGCAGTCTTCCACCCTCAATCTGCTGGGCTTGTCGAACGGCACAATGCCACACTAAAGCTTAAACTGGCCAAAATAGTGGCTACGACGGGCCTGAAATGGCCAGACGCCCTCCCATTGGCATTGCTATCGATGCGCTCTACCCCCACCCGACATCACTTAACCCCTTATGAAGTTGTCTTCGGTCGACCCATGAGCGTCTGGTCTGCCCCGAAACCAACTTCCATTCATGACGTTCCGGATGTCCTAATGTCTGATTATCTGTACAAATTGACTGAAACTTTGTCTGTCCTTCATCAGCAGGTGCAGCAGGCCATCCCCGATGCTTCCAGGGGTCCGGGTCACGCCATCCAGCCGGGGGACTTCGTGCTGATCCGAAATTTTCAGCGATCAAAGAGTTTGGAACCCCGGTGGACGGGCCCCTGGCAAGTGCTGATCACCACTCGGACCGCACTTCGAGTGGAGGGGAAGAAACACTGGCTGCACGCTCATCACTGCAAAAAGATCTCTCCAGCCCTGGCCACGACAGACACCGTCAACACCCAAGAAGAGCTCCTGAACCAGGACCGACCATCGTTGAACTGCTACCCTGATACTGAGACACTTGAACTTTCAAAACATCCTGACCCCACTGTGCCATCTCGAGAAGGGTATTTCCTGCGTCGAAAGGAGGGAGCTTCGGCTAAGTAGGCCACGGACTAGGTTAAAGGATCTCAGAACGGTGACCCAAACTACCAAGGGTTACCCGGAGAGAAGCTAAAACTAAGTCTGTGGTCCTGCCCACTACCGAGCACCTTGAAGACGAAGATGATGGAAGCGCCAGATAAGAAGATGATGGAAGCGCCAAATAAGAAGCCGACGGAGACAGCAGGAAATACCCACTACAGAAATCCGAGAATAGACAGACTCCATAGCTCAAAGACAATTGCACTCTTCATCGTAATCCTCCTCTGTTTTCTCCTCATGACTACGCTCTGGATTATGGAAGAACACGCACCTGCTCACGAAACATTCCTAACCACTGCTCAGCCTACCACCATGAAGGAACATTATCTAATTTCGCTCTCTCCTCAACTAAGAGAGAGGCGAAAGGAGTTTTGGAACAACTCTTTCGTGCAGCTACTTCACCAGCACAACCTTGCCACCAATACCACCAACTGCTGGATCTGTGGGTTGCTACCCCATGCCACTGGACATTCAATACCATTCATCCCTTCACCCTTCTCTGTCCACGGCTCCTGCCTTGCCTGGCTGATCCTCCTGCAAGAGAGCTATATGGGCAATGCCACCTCCAGCAGGACTGCAGCACATTCTTCTCATGGGGCCGGGCGAAACAAGACAAAGACACACTTCTGCCCGCTGACCCCCAGCGACTCGAACCAAATGGACATCCCGGCTAAAGAACGAATCGAAATGCAGGTGTTCAACAATCCAACCAGACCCACCTTCTCCTATCTGCGGAAACGAACGGCTGCCACTCTGACTGTGGCCCTGACGGTCATCAACGTCACAGGCCACATGTGTGTAGAAGGACTTGGGACACAGCTGGTGGGTCGCAGCGCCTGCCGCTTTACCAGAACTCTGGATTCCACGGATCCACCTTCCTTTGTGTCATCCCCAAACATGTATTTCATCTGCGGCACGAAGGCCTACACCTGGCTCCCCAAAGGCTGGGGGGGCACTTGCTACATCTCCTTCGTCCTTCCTCCAACTTATGTGGCCCCAGCGAATCACCACAGGCAAAAACGAGCCAAAGACGTTGAGCAAGCCGACTCAACCGGGGCGCAGTTCCTCGATGCTATGAAAGGACTCGTCCCCCTCTGGGGCCCGATGGCAAACAGCCGTGCCATCCGACATTTGACTCAGGCAGTCGAGACAACCATGAACATCACAGCGGGCATCTTTGCCAACAACACTGCCGAGCTCCAAGCGGTCCGTTTGGTGGCTCTTCAGAACCGCCTCGTTCTAGATGTGGTTCTGGCGGACCGTGGAGGAGCATGCCGCATTATTGGGTCCAGCTGTTGTACATACATACCGGACAACTCACCTTCAGTGTACAAAGCCATCGAACATCTTCACAGACTCTCTTCGGAAGTTCACCAAGAGCAAGAAGAATGGTCGCTTGGTGGTTGGTTCTGGGACACCGTCAAAAGCTGGGGCTGGAGACTGCTCACCATTATCCTGATTCCCGTAGTTATAATATGTGGCCTATGCTTAGGAATTCAATGTTTGCCACCTATGTGTTCTTTATGTGCGAGTTGTATTTTTCCCAAAACTGTGGACGTTGGAAGCGAACATATGAGAGCATTGTATGATACCGAAGTTAGGAATTTGATGAAAATTGACATTGAGTAAAGCAAGGTGGCTAGATATGTTGAAAAGGGGGGACTGTTGAAAGTTGGACTGAGACCGTCAACATTATCGGCGCCCTCTTGCTCTCCTTAACCTTTTTGTGCGCGTAAAACAGCCGCCATTTTGAACACCATGGCTTCCCTGCTCCCGCCGAGAGCCAGCGCGCCTCTCTCCCACTCCTAGCTTCGCCGGCATCCCCCCGCATACTGACAACCCCCCTGCCTGCACCTGCCGCGAGTCATAAAACCCCTCTTCAGCGCTGCTCTGCCCCAGGCCCTCGTCCTGTTCCCAGCGCGACACCTCCCTTCTTCCCATTTATGATTCCCGGCCCTTTGATGCAAACCCCTTTTCCCCGTGTGCCCGTTCGTCTTCCTCGTTCCCAGGCCGACACCCAGCTCTGCCGATACTGTTCCTTGCCCCTCCCCGTACAATAGAAAGTTCCCCCCCAGCAAGGGATCCCCGGGTTGATCAAAGCCCCCCCGCCCTACGAGACCCGATCAAACCCCACACACTCCGTGAATCGGCGGAATATCCAGCTGCGCGATGATCATCACCTGTTGTGAACGGGGCGGGGACTTCCACTGTAACCTTGCGTGGGAACGGGCTGGGAAAAGGGGGGGGGGGGATTCTGAGGATGTCTTTCCGTACATCAAAGTATCGACGAGAATGTGTCACATGCAATAAACAGATAAACATGTGTATAAGAGGCCAGGCCTCAGGGATGCAGTTAGAGCACCTCAGAACGATACCTTCTGTCCGTTTCGTTGTGTTCTCCTCCGGAGAAAATAAAAACCTTGTTTCCTGCCTTCCAGTCTCCAGCGCCTGCCTCTTCAATAGTTTAACGTCTTTGTGGGTTCAAGAGGCGACACCGCCGGGCAATACTTAAGGATCTTATATTCTGGTTGGTAGTGCCCCCCAATTATTTTCACAATAGTGTATGAAAAGGTGTATGTGATTGTCACGTGGATGATGTCATCAGTGATGTCATCAGTGATGTCATTTGAGATGTCATCAGTGATGTCACTGACCATGTCATGAATGATCTAATATGTGACATCATCAGCAGTGGATTGCGGGTGCGCGAAATATAGTTAGTACAACTAACTATATAGGAGCAATTTAAATGGTTTTGTATGAGTAAAATGTCCAGCTAACTATAACACCACTAAAACTTATAGTTTTTTGAGTGAATTTCAAAGGTTTTTTAAAAGCTAATTCCTAACTATATAAGGCCTGAAACCTATGTTTTTTTCAGTGAATTTGCAAGGTTTTTTTAAATGCTAATTCCTAACTATATAAGGCCTGAAACCTATGGTTTTTTCAGTGAATTTCAAAGGTTTTTTAAATGCTAATTCCTGACTATATAAGCCCTGAAACCTATGTTTTTTTCAGTGAATTTGCAAGGTTTTTTTAAATGCTAATTCCTAACTATATAAGACCTGAAACCTATGGTTTTCTCAGTGAATATATATATATATATATTATGCTCAAATCCAAGTTTGCCCATGACGTGCACAAAGAAAACCGCACTCCGGGCAGCTTGAAATGCAAGTTCTTTTTATTAATACAGCAACAGACGCGTTTCGGCGGAAGTGCCTTTTTCGATGTATATATATATATATATATATATATATATATCTATATCTATCTATATTACCTACAACATTCTATTTGGAATAACTTTGGCGTCGGTGGCGTCGGGTATATATATATACGTGGGCGGAGACACAACCGGACTCACAGCGGCATCTGATGAAGGCTACAACGCCGAAATGCATCGTGCCTATGCTGTCATTTATTAAAGCTTTCTCTGCTATCCCCTGTTGTGGCCTCTCACCTTCTGTAACCGGAGTGGTGTTAATTGGATTTTTCACACGCCTGCCAGTGGCGTGACAGAGGCCCGGCTCCTTCAAAGTGGCAGGAGACTCTGGCACCAGCTGTTCCAGCTTTTGTAGTTATCCAAGGAATTGGACTTTCTCCTGCCCACCCAGGTTGCCGACGACGCCAGGGATACTGCTAGCAGCAGCTCGTGACTTCACGAGGAGCCGTTTTGCACACCGTCAAATCGACTCACAGCCCGGCTGAATCGCTGACGCAGGTTGGGAGCAAGGGGACCCAGGGAGGCTGAACTTCATCACTGCTGTCTGGCTTGTCTTTCTCCATACAAACGCGCCCTTTCCCATTAACTTTGTTCACTGCACCCACAGCCCGAAAAACACTGCATTTTGGGAACTGGAGTCTTACTTGGGTAGCAGTGGCAGTGCGACCATGTGACTGGGGGCTGAACTTTGACCCTCCATTCTGGGAGTGCACAGGAGATTCTTAAGGCGTGGGCGGAGACACAACCGGACTCACAGCGGCATCTGACGAAGGCTACAACGCCGAAATGCATCGTGCCTATGCTGTCATTTATTAAAGCTTTCTCTGCTATCCCCTGTTGTGGCCTCTCACCTTCTGTAACCGGAGTGGTGTTAATTGGATTTTTCACACGCCTGCCAGTGGCGTGACAGAGGCCCGGCTCCTTCAAAGTGGCAGGAGACTCTGGCACCAGCTGTTCCAGCTTTTGTAGTTATCCAAGGAATTGGACTTTCTCCTGCCCACCCAGGTTGCCGACGACGCCAGGGATACTGCTAGCAGCAGCTCGTGACTTCACGAGGAGCCGTTTTGCACACCGTCAAATCGACTCACAGCCCGGCTGAATCGCTGACGCAGGTTGGGAGCAAGGGGACCCAGGGAGGCTGAACTTCATCACTGCTGTCTGGCTTGTCTTTCTCCATACAAACGCGCCCTTTCCCATTAACTTTGTTCACTGCACCCACAGCCCGAAAAACACTGCATTTTGGGAACTGGAGTCTTACTTGGGTAGCAGTGGCAGTGCGACCATGTGACTGGGGGCTGAACTTTGACCCTCCATTCTGGGAGTGCACAGGAGATTCTTAAGGCGTGGGCGGAGACACAACCGGACTCACAGCGGCATCTGACGAAGGCTACAACGCCGAAATGCATCGTGCCTATGCTGTCATTTATTAAAGCTTTCTCTGCTATCCCCTGTTGTGGCCTCTCGCCTTCTGTAACCGGAGTGGTGTTAATTGGATTTTTCACACGCCTGCCAGTGGCGTGACAGAGGCCCGGCTCCTTCAAAGTGGCAGGAGACTCTGGCACCAGCTGTTCCAGCTTTTGTAGTTATCCAAGGAATTGGACTTTCTCCTGCCCACCCAGGTTGCCGACGACGCCAGGGATACTGCTAGCAGCAGCTCGTGACTTCACGAGGAGCCGTTTTGCACACCATCAAATCGACTCACAGCCCGGCTGAATCGCTGACGCAGGTTGGGAGCAAGGGGACCCAGGGAGGCTGAACTTCATCACTGCTGTCTGGCTTGTCTTTCTCCATACAAACGCGCCCTTTCCCATTAACTTTGTTCACTGCACCCACAGCCCGAAAAACACTGCATTTTGGGAACTGGAGTCTTACTTGGGTAGCAGTGGCAGTGCGACCATGTGACTGGGGGCTGAACTTTGACCCTCCATTCTGGGAGTGCACAGGAGATTCTTAAGGCGTGGGCGGAGACACAACCGGACTCACAGCGGCATCTGACGAAGGCTACAATGCCGAAATGCATCGTGCCTATGCTGTCATTTATTAAAGCTTTCTCTGCTATCCCCTGTTGTGGCCTCTCACCTTCTGTAACCGGAGTGGTGTTAATTGGATTTTTCACACGCCTGCCAGTGGCGTGACAGAGGCCCGGCTCCTTCAAAGTGGCAGGAGACTCTGGCACCAGCTGTTCCAGCTTTTGTAGTTATCCAAGGAATTGGACTTTCTCCTGCCCACCCAGGTTGCCGACGACGCCAGGGTTACTGCTAGCAGCAGCTCGTGACTTCACGAGGAGCCGTTTTGCACACCGTCAAATCTACTCACAGCCCGGCTGAATCGCTGACGCAGGTTGGGAGCAAGGGGACCCAGGGAGGCTGAACTTCATCACTGCTGTCTGGCTTGTCTTTCTCCATACAAACGCGCCCTTTCCCATTAACTTTGTTCACTGCACCCACAGCCCGAAAAACACTGCATTTTGGGAACTGGAGTCTTACTTGGGTAGCAGTGGCAGTGCGACCATGTGACTGGGGGCTGAACTTTGACCCTCCATTCTGGGAGTGCACAGGAGATTCTTAAGGCGTGGGCGGAGACACAACCGGACTCACAGCGGCATCTGACGAAGGCTACAACGCCGAAATGCATCGTGCCTATGCTGTCATTTATTAAAGCTTTCTCTGCTATCCCCTGTTGTGGCCTCTCACCTTCTGTAACCGGAGTGGTGTTAATTGGATTTTTCACACGCCTGCCAGTGGCGTGACAGAGGCCCGGCTCCTTCAAAGTGGCAGGAGACTCTGGCACCAGCTGTTCCAGCTTTTGTAGTTATCCAAGGAATTGGACTTTCTCCTGCCCACCCAGGTTGCCGACGACGCCAGGGATACTGCTAGCAGCAGCTCGTGACTTCACGAGGAGCCGTTTTGCACACCGTCAAATCGACTCACAGCCCGGCTGAATCGCTGACGCAGGTTGGGAGCAAGGGGACCCAGGGAGGCTGAACTTCATCACTGCTGTCTGGCTTGTCTTTCTCCATACAAACGCGCCCTTTCCCATTAACTTTGTTCACTGCACCCACAGCCCGAAAAACACTGCATTTTGGGAACTGGAGTCTTACTTGGGTAGCAGTGGCAGTGCGACCATGTGACTGGGGGCTGAACTTTGACCCTCCATTCTGGGAGTGCACAGGAGATTCTTAAGGCGTGGGCGGAGACACAACCGGACTCACAGCGGCATCTGACGAAGGCTACAACGCCGAAATGCATCGTGCCTATGCTGTCATTTATTAAAGCTTTCTCTGCTATCCCCTGTTGTGGCCTCTCACCTTCTGTAACCGGAGTGGTGTTAATTGGATTTTTCACACGCCTGCCAGTGGCGTGACAGAGGCCCGGCTCCTTCAAAGTGGCAGGAGACTCTGGCACCAGCTGTTCCAGCTTTTGTAGTTATCCAAGGAATTGGACTTTCTCCTGCCCACCCAGGTTGCCGACGACGCCAGGGATACTGCTAGCAGCAGCTCGTGACTTCACGAGGAGCCGTTTTGCACACCGTCAAATCGACTCACAGCCCGGCTGAATCGCTGACGCAGGTTGGGAGCAAGGGGACCCAGGGAGGCTGAACTTCATCACTGCTGTCTGGCTTGTCTTTCTCCATACAAACGCGCCCTTTCCCATTAACTTTGTTCACTGCACCCACAGCCCGAAAAACACTGCATTTTGGGAACTGGAGTCTTACTTGGGTAGCAGTGGCAGTGCGACCATGTGACTGGGGGCTGAACTTTGACCCTCCATTCTGGGAGTGCACAGGAGATTCTTAAGGCGTGGGCGGAGACACAACCGGACTCACAGCGGCATCTGACGAAGGCTACAACGCCGAAATGCATCGTGCCTATGCTGTCATTTATTAAAGCTTTCTCTGCTATCCCCTGTTGTGGCCTCTCACCTTCTGTAACCGGAGTGGTGTTAATGGGATATATATATATATATATATACATGTATATATATATATATATATATATATATATATATATATATATATATATATATATATATATATATATATATATATATATTCAGGAAAATACTATAAATAAGTTAAACTACTATCTTTTTGTTTGGTATATAAACCTAACTTCAAGTACACAAACATTAGAAATTCTACTGTTATAGTTATATCTTTAATTTCTCATTCAGGCACCACTTACAACGTTATATAAGTCATATTTATAACTCACATTTATATTTACTCACCACCTTAAAATTCAGATTACTCGTGCACCTTCGTACGCAATCTTCTCACCTCACTCGTCACACAACGTTTACTATTACTCTCCACTGTACCATGCAGTGTGTCCAGGCAAATCATGAAATTTGCAATGTAATTTGCACACCGTCAAATCGACTCACAGCCCGGCTGAATCGCTGACGCAGGTTGGGAGCAAGGGGACCCAGGGAGGCTGAACTTCATCACTGCTGTCTGGCTTGTCTTTCTCCATACAAACGCGCCCTTTCCCATTAACTTTGTTCACTGCACCCACAGCCCGAAAAACACTGCATTTTGGGAACTGGAGTCTTACTTGCGTAGCAGTGGCAGTGCGACCATGTGACTGGGGGCTGAACTTTGACCCTCCATTCTGGGAGTGCACAGGAGATTCTTAAGGCGTGGGCGGAGACACAACCGGACTCACAGCGGCATCTGACGAAGGCTACAACACCGAAATGCATCGTGCCTATGCTGTCATTTATTAAAGCTTTCTCTGCTATCCCCTGTTGTGGCCTCTCACCTTCTGTAACCGGAGTGGTGTTAATTGGATTTTTCACACGCCTGCCAGTGGCGTGACAGAGGCCCGGCTCCTTCAAAGTGGCAGGAGACTCTGGCACCAGCTGTTCCAGCTTTTGTAGTTATCCAAGGAATTGGACTTTCTCCTGCCCACCCAGGTTGCCGACGACGCCAGGGATACTGCTAGCAGCAGCTCGTGACTTCACCAGGAGCCGTTTTGCACACCGTCAAATCGACTCACAGCCCGGCTGAATCGCTGACGCAGGTTGGGAGCAAGGGGACCCAGGGAGGCTGAACTTCATCACTGCTGTCTGGCTTGTCTTTCTCCATACAAACGCGCCCTTTCCCATTAACTTTGTTCACTGCACCCACAGCCCGAAAAACACTGCATTTTGGGAACTGGAGTCTTACTTGGGTAGCAGTGGCAGTGCGACCATGTGACTGGGGGCTGAACTTTGACCCTCCATTCTGGGAGTGCACAGGAGATTCTTAAGGCGTGGGCGGAGACACAACCGGACTCACAGCGGCATCTGACGAAGGCTACAACGCCGAAATGCATCGTGCCTATGCTGTCATTTATTAAAGCTTTCTCTGCTATCCCCTGTTGTGGCCTCTCACCTTCTGTAACCGGAGTGGTGTTAATTGGATTTTTCACACGCCTGCCAGTGGCGTGACAGAGGCCCGGCTCCTTCAAAGTGGCAGGAGACTCTGGCACCAGCTGTTCCAGCTTTTGTAGTTATCCAAGGAATTGGACTTTCTCCTGCCCACCCAGGTTGCCGACGACGCCAGGGATACTGCTAGCAGCAGCTCGTGACTTCACGAGGAGCCGTTTTGCACACCGTCAAATCGACTCACAGCCCGGCTGAATCGCTGACGCAGGTTGGGAGCAAGGGGACCCAGGGAGGCTGAACTTCATCACTGCTGTCTGGCTTGTCTTTCTCCATACAAACGCGCCCTTTCCCATTAACTTTGTTCACTGCACCCACAGCCCGAAAAACACTGCATTTTGGGAACTGGAGTCTTACTTGGGTAGCAGTGGCAGTGCGACCATGTGACTGGGGGCTGAACTTTGACCCTCCATTCTGGGAGTGCACAGGAGATTCTTAAGGCGTGGGCGGAGACACAACCAGACTCACAGCGGCATCTGACGAAGGCTACAACGCCGAAATGCATCGTGCCTATGCTGTCATTTATTAAAGCTTTCTCTGCTATCCCCTGTTGTGGCCTCTCACCTTCTGTAACCGGAGTGGTGGTAATTGGATATATATATATATATATATACATGTATATATATATATATATATATATATATATATATATATATATATATATATATATATATATATCAAAACAAAACCCTTTCAGGCATAGAGTGACGCATAAATTATGCAAAAAAGAAGGGGAGAACTCTGGGTAGGTCTCAGTTTAGGTGGAAAGCAGCTCCTGTTAGAGCACTCTCAACACCAGCAACACTCTAGATCTGCTCACCTCAAATGTCTGTTTTTCTATCAAAGTTTTTAAGCATAGGATTAGACAGTGCTATCCATGCCGAGATAGAAAATGACAAAGTCTTTCGCCATTTGAACAGGAAAGTCTTTAAGCATAGGACTAGTACAGTGCAGTCCTTGCCGAGCTGTCAAATAACAAAAGCCATTTATCACTCCAGGCACAATATTACAGATTTGAATTGGTAAAATACCAACTCAAGCCAACCTGAAATGAATAAAAGCAACCCCTGACACAGTGTTTCGCTCTAATTAGAGCTCTTCAGAGAGGTATAGCTTTGTCCAGACACAAGGGAGCACCCAGTATTAAGTCAAAACAAAACCCTTTCAGGCATAGAGTGACGCATATATATATTCAGGAAAATACTATAAATAAGTTAAACTACTATCTTTTTGTTTGGTATATAAACCTAACTTCAAGTACACAAACATTAGAAATTCTACTGTTATAGTTATATCTTTAATTTCTCATTCAGGCACCACTTACAACGTTATATAAGTCATATTTATAACTCACATTTATATTTACTCACCACCTTAAAATTCAGATTACTCGTGCACCTTCGTACGCAATCTTCTCACCTCACTCGTCACACTACGTTTACTATTACTCTCCACTGTACCATGCAGTGTGTCCAGGCAAATCATGAAATTTGCAATGTAATAAGTGTTTTTAATAATGCAGTGATTTTACATTCTTCAACGTCTGTATTATGTAAGGATATAGGAGCAGCATGGAGAAGGGGGAAGTTATAGTTAATGTAGTGTGGCAAGTGAGGTGAGAAGACTGTGTACGGAGCTGCACGAGATATCTGAATTTTAAGGTGAAGCATATATATATATATATGTATATATATATATATATAATATATATGTATATATATATATATATATACACCCCATCTTAACCAGTTGTTTTAAAAGAAAAAAATATATATATATATATTACAAAAAAATTAGAACAACGGGTTAAGATGGAGTTATACTTACGTCTTTAGTTAATAAAAAAACTACAGTTTTAAAATCCAAAACACAGAAAATCACCAGTTATATGTAACTCACAAGTATAACTTGCAGCGCTGTAGATTGTTGATGTGATCAATGAGGTAATATGTGTAGTCATGCAGTCATATGATGTGCATCATAGTGGTGCATGTTACACTTATGACAGTACTGTATAACTATTGAATTTCAGTGTTTTTTTGGTTACAAAACATTACATTTTCTTAATGTAAGTTAAAATCTTACTACCTTACATATAACTCCACTATAACCTGTGTTCTTTTCAGTGAATCTGTACGTAAAGTTATATCTTATTACAATACATCTGTGGCCAACCACCTGCCCTGCATGGCCCAAGCATTCAGGCCCTGAGGCCAACCCCCCAATGGGCGATCAACACCCTTCAAGAGGTCATCCAGTCACACACCGCCCCCTCAATTTCTTTTATTTCCTTATGGGTTCACACAGGTTGGGTCATGCTTGGTCCTGCTGGATCCCTGCGGGTCCCCGAAGAAACCCCCTTACCGAGCTGATTTCAGCCCCGGATACCCCATCCTGGGACCCACCATGTTGATGAATGGGGAGGGGTGCACGGGCCCCCTCCCTAAGCCTCTTCTGGTCCCTGGTGACCCTATTCACTGGGGCTGTTTTCTTTTTTCATGGGAAGGGGTCAAGCTTCCCTGCTTTCCGAAACTTTACAGGCCCCGTGGTACACATACCCAGAGCCATATTATTTTTAAATGGGTGGAGCTGCACCGCCCCCTTCTCTGAGTCATTATGGGCCCCATGGACCCCTTCCCTCTGGCCATTTTATTAAAAGCACAGCCCCCCTTTCTGAACCTTGAGAGGCCCCCAGGACCGCATCCCCAGGGAGCGGCTCACTTCTTGTGTCCTTTGGGGCTCTCCTCAGGACACTCTTTCCCTGCTCGTTAGAGCACTAGCAGTAAACAAGCATTTGCAATGCAATCAGTCTCGCCTTTGGGACCTCATATGTATTTAGCTATGCAGCACATAAGCCTGGGTGCTGAAACATCTACTGTTCTTAAACATGGAGGGAAAATGAGCACCAAACTGCGTGACACACCAGGTATGGGAACACATGGAGAGAAATATTGCCTTTCAGCGGGAAATGGTATAGTCCAATACTCTCTTTTTAATATAAAATCTGGTACTTCGATGGTCATATCACTGGAGGAGTGTGGCTCACTGATTAGAGCGGCAGACCCTGATGCAGAGGTCTGGCCTGGGACCAGGGTTCAATTCCCGACGCGGCAGGGTCCTGAGCCCAAAAATGTCCACGGACTCGATAATTCTCGCCTCGGTGCCTATTCTAATCATGGGGTCCCACGCTGCAGCTCTGGGCAATAGTTGCTTAATCTCCACTACGGCGGCCCACCCGCTGCGGGATGCTTGGCTTTCACCCTGGGGATACCCAGTAGGGGTTATCTCACAGGGAAAAGCCAGGACGGGTTCCCAAAGCAAGCGCCTTGATGCCTTCGGGTGATACGTGCGCTATATAAGTCGCAATACATACATACATACATACTGAAAATACAAGATTTGAAAAAAATAATATTGTCTACGGGTGCTCATGGAAGACAATTTCTATGGACTGAAATCTAGAGAATGCTAAAGTGATTCTGGTATTTTACTGAAAAGAAAGTTAAATAGAGGCAGTTGAACAGAAAAAAAAGTCCCTAAGTAGAAGCAGACAAGTCCTAGGGCTGATCTCCTGAGCCCACAAAGTACATACACATATAAGTATACACTAAAGTATATACACGAGGTCTCGAATGCTCGACCTAAAAAACTTGTCTCCACTCCACCGGTGAAAGTTGCAAAAATGCTTCCACCAGGTGGGAGTAGACATTTCTTTCCCTGCCCACACTCTTGTAGGCAGGGGAACTGAGCCTGCTCCCGCCAGGTGAGAGCAGAGAAAAATTCTTGCGACTGCTGGGTGGAAGCATTGCCGGCTGCCATTGCACTGTTTGATGACTTGCTGCGCTGTGTGACTTTTTAATAAACATGCCCCTGAGTGCTTGCCGCTGCATACACCTTCATGTCCCAAGGTAGATACCATTAAGAAAGAGGTCTGCCATCACGTTCATCCCCATATTTCAAGGTGTAAAATGTAAATACTGCATCTCTTTGTAAACCTGGATAGTACAGGCAATGGGGCCTCACGCTTAATGGATATGATTCCTGGTTATTTTACTTAATTCTGGATTTAGATTCCCCTTTTAATATTATTTTGTACAAAAAACACTTCATTAAAACGAGGGTGCCAGTAATACTTTTTTTTAAACTTCTGATTATTTGTAGCCTTTTCTTTTTTTTCTATCACAACATGAACATTTGCATTTAATTTAATCATTAAATCTATTCGTTTTGACTAGCTAACCTTTTGCATAATTGGAATTCAATTGCTTTACATCTGTGTAGCAAGTAAACTGTCAATGTTGTTCTCATCAGCAGCAAATCTTTGACCTTTTAATTGCAGGCTGCAAAAACAAATTGTGAAAAGGATTGACACATTACAATGATTTTCTGATCATAAATCAATATCAGTCTATATGCATTGTTGTATATTGTCAAGGGTATTTTATTATTTTGTTTGCACGTTTTGTGAACCTAGATATTGGATATTGTTTTGAATTAGACATGCAGTTCTGGTATTTTGTGTAATATGTATTTCCCATTCGTAGTAACAAAATGATTGCGTTCCCATCAAAACTTTGACTCACCTGCCTTTTCCAGTTTAGTTCCCACCTGTCTTCTCCCAGTCACAAAAGGCAACATCAGCCAAGATGTTCCAGTGCTTGCAACACTGCCATACCCATGATGGACTCTGTTGATGCACTGAATTTGGCCACTCCCTCAAGAACCAGGATACTTGGTAGCCCGCCTCTCATCACAGTGAGGCACCAGAGCCCTCGCAGTATTAGCCATAGACCTGGTGACGCATCAGCGGCTGCCCTAATGACATAGTGCCAACATTGCAACGCATGTGTGTCAGTGATCCTGATGCCATGACAACCCAAGCCTTCACTGCAAGGTGAGAATAATTCAAACCTACGGACACACCACTGAATAACAGATGTTTATTGTTACCCAACTCAATGGTACTCATTTTATAGACCTCAGAAGGATGAAAGGTTGGGTGGACCTGCCGGGATTTTAACCTGTGACCATGAGGTCAAACACAGACCCCTAAACTGGACACATTAGTCTGCTAAGCCACTAGACCCAGCTATCACACATCCTCGGCTGAATAGGGGCACCCTGAAGGTGAGCGGCCCCGCTGCACCAAAGGGGCTGCACGGGCATGCGTGCCCTGTGATCCTCTTCTGTTACTGCAACAGTACCTTCTCCCACCACACACACTACGGGCAGTGCAATTGTCTTCAGCCATTGTCTGCCAGTACAATTGTAGCGCTTCACTGTTTACTCCTCCCCTTGTTTGACCGCACACGATGCTGGTTTTTTTTTTGTTTATTCTTACTTGGTTCAATATGGCTACTTGGTGTCTGTAGTCCTTTCTTAGTGTTTCTATCTTCTAACCTAAGAGTGTTCTATCTGGTGTGTGTTGGATTCCAGCCTTGGCAGTTGGTCTGGTCAGCTGTGAGGTTTACTGCTCTACTGTCTTATCTTGTGTAACTTAATAAACCTATCTTAATATCCTGAAGACGTGTCTTGCTGCCTATTTAATCCATTTACAACAGTTTTAAATGTAAGTTTTAGTGGAGCTCATACAAGTAACACCTGATGGAGCAGGAGAGCTGCTGGCAGAATGGAATCCTATCACGATTTACCAAACACTCCAATCCCCACAAAGCATACTAACACCACCGTAACACTTCACAAACCACAACTATTCTTGCGGGCAGAGTGCCACTGTTTAACCTCATGACTCTAGATTTGGTACTGATTCTGCAGGCAAATACCATGAGCCATAATGTCTCATTTAGTGCCTTTTCTTCAAGTGAAAATACTGGTAATGTCTTAATTTATGTCACTTATTGCTTTTTTAGGTCGAATTTAGTAGACAGCGCATGCACAATGTGTTGAGATGCATATTGTGGTTTAGCATGAACATAGAGGGGCTTAGCACCTGCCCATTGCTTACCATTGGTTGGCTTTCCTTTTCACTCTCATGTGCCTGCTTCTTATTTGTGTCCCAGATTGTAAATCTTGCATTTGTCCCTTAGGTAGATCATTGGCTGTTTCCAATCTCTTTGGTTGGCTGGTATCACTGCTTCACTGTTTGCTTTTCTGGTGCTGTTTTTTTTGTGTGAAGCAGTCCATTTTGAGTCATCTCCCTCACGATTTCTACCCCCTGCACTCAGTGTTGCCTGACTGCTTCTCCCCGCTCTCCTCTCTCTTTCAGCATCGCAAATTGACAGCCAATGTTTTATTATAATTGCTTTCTTGCTGTCTTATGTATGCACCCAGGCAGTGCTTAATTTGTGAAAAAATAAGATGAGGAAAATAAGTGCCAATCACCAAAAAAGAGTGCCAGTGAGCCCCACGTGCAACCACCAGTTCAAATTAACCATTGCACCTAGGTGATTTCTTATGCTCACCTGTAACAATCATGATTCTTAAAACAGCACCTCTCACCAGTGCATACCACTAACAAAATGAAACAGACCATATTGGATAGAAAGCTTCAGGACAGATATGCCACAGACCCGCTGAGCAACAAATTCACACAACCTGTTCCTTCATAATGGGGCACACACAAATAGACAGCATGAGACAGAATCACATTAAATACATTATCTACACCTAACACTTCACTGATACTCCACGTAATTGGTTAGCATAGTATCCAAAGTAGCACCTCCCACCAATAAATATCACAAAGGTAAACACTCAGATCACCCTTGTTATTACACTGTACACATGAAGGGGCTGGTAATATACACTATTGTTATTCTCTTCCAGGGGATCCTCATCAATAGTCATTAGCACTGAATATTCCCACCTACGTGCGTTCACCTCGTGCATGCTCCACAACAGAGATGTACCTACTAGACAGCAATCTTGATGTTGCCAATGCATCTAATTGCAAGAATTATCAACCAAGAGTAGTCAGTAGATGGACCTTACAATATACACCTTGTACAGAGCCAGTAAGTCATACAGGCAGCTATTACAAAAATGCCAAAAACACTTATAAACTAAAAAAGGAAGCTATTTAGTCATTAAAATACACTTATAGCCAATCCCACAGAAAGAAGACATTAGGCCTTTTGTGGAGTTAGTGGCAGACTTTTCACTGACTGCACTGTGCTTTGGGCTAACAAACCCCACAGCGTAGATGGTGAAAAGGACAAAAAACAGAAGAGGTGAAATGCAAGGGCATGGAAGCCGGGGGGGAAGGACCCCTGGAAAGAAGAAAGAATATGGAGAGGCCACAAAAGGGAGGTGGGCCACAGGAGGCAAATACAGCTTCCCACATGGATCAGCGCCCACCAGTCCAGTCAGCACTCCAACAAAGAGGCTGTTCCTTGGTTAAGAAAAAAAAGAATTGTGGAAGGGGTGGCGCTGAAAAACAAAGTTCGGGGGGCGGAGTTAGACAAGGAGTCAGCGCATGAAGAACAAGCAATCAGGGGTTTGTAGAGCACACTACTCACCCACGAGGGTCCCAAGGCGCAAGGTGGTGGAGGGCAGCTCCGGATCAGTCAAAGAACCAGGTATTGAGGTCCTTTCTGAACATGTGCAGAGTAGGGGAGTGAATGATGTTCACGGGGAGCTCGATCCTGGTCTTGGCTGCGATGAAGGGGAAGGCTCTCCTGCCTGTTCTGATTCTGCGCATGCGGGGGACTTCTGCCAGGGCGAGGTCGGTGGAGCGGAGGTTCCTCTTGGGTACATGGTGTAGAAAAGTCAGCCCAGATCGCACCTGATGCCCAGGCTGCTGGTGCAGGGCGACTCTTAGTTCCCATCTTGAATAATTACCAAATAAAGAGACGGGCGCTGAAGGCAGGAAAACAAGAACAGAGTTTATTTCTCATGAGGAGAGCATGTCATTTCGGACACTCTCATAGTGTCTTCAGGAGGTGCTCTAACAAGTTTCTCTGAGGCTTTGTCTTTTATACACAGGTCTATGGCACACAGGCATCCTTTATTACAATCAAGACATTGTGAAGTACGAAGATATTCCAACACGTGGCTACAGTAGGGGCCCTTATCCTCCATACAATAGGAGGGGGCTGTCACGCAGCTGAGTGTTCTGCTGATTCCTTTGGAATGTGTGCTCCTGATCGAATCTCAGGGGGTGGGGAGGTCATGATCAATAGTGGCTCCTTTCAAGAGAGGCGAGTGCATACAGTAGTAGGCAATAAACTGTATCCTCAGGCTAAGGGATGACCAGCGGTCCATGTAGACAATTAGGTTCAGAGGAAGAGGTCATCAAAGGAGGGGTATTCATGGAGGGAAAGGAGGTGTTGGTCAGGCACGGGGTGCGATTCTCAGAGACAGAGTCATGCGGGAGGGGAGGGCTCATGACTTGTGCATGTGAGAGCGGGGGCGGTCAGGGTGCATGGGGGAAGCTTGCAGGGTCAGGGACGGGCGCTGGTGATCGATCGCAAACAGAGAGACCATGGTACCTAAAATGGCTGTTGTATATATGTGTGCATGGGTCTATGCTGGCGGGATAACACAGTCAGTGTTTTGCAATGTCCATTCTGCTTACGACAAGAGGTACAGTGAACACAAATGAACGCCGCTTATGTACATACACATTGCTATTTTCAACAGTCGCCGCTTTTTAACGTAAGCTAGTTCTTTTGTGTTTACCCTAACTGACGGAGTGTACATATAGCCATGTGTGGCCAATGAAATAACGTTCGTAAATGCTAGCAGATTGAGTATAACCACATGTAGTCACAATCGATTGGTGAAATGTGGTACGTATGAATTTACATTTGTTGGGTTATTTCATGCAAGTCTAGAGATCGGCATAATACTTTAGTCGGGGTCAGTCAAGGAAAAATTTTCCGACACATTATAAAATCAAGTTCTCATTTTCTCTCCAGTGACATCGACATACAGAAAAAAGTGCTCTGATACCTTCGGGTCTTGTCAGTACTATAAGAGACTTTTGAAAAACTAAATACATGAGTGACCGATGAAACATTTTAAAAGGCAATACAAAATGGTTGAGGGAGGGATTCAATTCGATACAAGCAATTAGTCAAGGGGTGAGTAGAAAGTTCTGGAAAGGGGGAGGGTCTTTGTCGCAATGTCTTTTAACAGAGTCCGTCTTCTTTTGTTGGCGCTGCTGAGCACCGGCGGTGGAGCTATAGGTCCAGCTCGGATTCATCCTTACACGTTGCAGGGTGCGATCAGTCCTCTGCTGTTAGATCACAGTCCTGTTTCCTAACTTATTTTCTTAGGGGTGTCTCAAGCTGGGCACCTGCGTGTCTTTCTTTTTCCGTGGCAAAACCTCATTCTATAGTCAAAAGTTTATGCGAAAAAGGGTGAGTTTGTTGAATAATCGAGGGAAGAGAGGGCGGAGTGGGGCCAGATCTTTGAACACACCAAGGGACCAAGGGAGCAAAGGACAACGAGCAGGCAGGCCCATCAGTCGGACTCAAAAGGGGACGGGGACTTCAGGCACGAGTGGGTCAGCAAGTCGAGGGCTTCAAGGCAGCCCTTCATTCCTTCATCTGCCGAGTTTGAAAGTTGTGCCTCGTCCCGCGTCTCATTGCTCTGCGGCTCCGTCTTTGGTCGAGGTCACACGTGCTTCATGATCTGTGGCCAGGCTGTGCGTCACGTCCAGCTCCTCTCCTCCGGTGATTGTATCTTTGAATGGGTAAAAAACAAGTTTTAGAAAAACTGGCAGGAGAAGACATTTTTACATCTCAATTCCGTCCCCAATCCTGCGTAGGTGGGGGATATGTTCATCAATCACAGTCAGAAGTCGTCACTTATGGAGTCTGTAGGAGTGCATTGTTACTGATTTCATAAACCTGTGTGGCGTTCATGCGCGACGTATGGTGAGAGAAATTGGACTTTTATACATGGTGTATTATATCATCACTCAAACTCGAGCCCCTATGTAGAGACTCGCCCTTTTTCATTTTAACCCAAGTACTGACAGTCTTACACTTCCCTTCAGGGTCGGCTAACTCTTGCAAGCAGGGGCATTATCATCATGAAGAAGGGGGAAGGGGGCAGATGTTAAACATGGTTTTCCTGGGGAATGACCGTTAATCAAGGTCATCAATTACGTTTCGTGGGTAGCTGACATGAGGCTGGGGTTAATCGGGGGAAGCGTGGGCGCTTTGGACAGGGAGCTGGGGTCGATCGGGAGAAGTGGGGTACTCCGGACATCCACACTTAGGTGCAGAGGGGTGGGGCAATCGGGGCATTGGGGATCGCATTTCTAACGAACTGAGAAACAGAAGACCATTGATGTTATAGTCCCCTTATAAAAAGGCCAGATTAGGGGACATCAGTCGTCTGACCTGTCCTTTCTTTTATTACCTACTCGGGTTCTATTGTTTTGCAGAAAGGAGAGGTAGTAGCATGGCAAGTTACGATCGTTTTAGTTCCTGTCAATTTTGCCGAACACCTCTGTGTTCGAAGAGACCCAATTAGGTTTGTGCCGGTGGGGCACAACGTTCTTGCACAAGGGGGGGGGAACAGGGGGACCCTCAGAGAGAGAGAGAGAGAGAGAGTCGCCCGCACTCTAAACGAACCATTTGGTACACGTATGACGTGGAGAGAGAGAGAGAGAGAGAGAGAGAGAGAGAGAGAGTGAGACGTGTACAATAATGGTCCATTCAGTGCGCACATAACACAGAACAGCGGGGGTTAAGCAATACGGAAACACAGGCAGAGGGATGACGTAGATCCATACATCACGTACACACAAACTCAGGCGGGGGAGACAGTACATGTATTATATACAAAAATCCAAGACAAAACATAAAACAGTTATTGGCCAAAATTATCTTTTCCTGTATGCTGTGCATCCTTAGCATCCTAAGCTCTTTTTACCTTTTTCTTCTCTTTTATTCGTCGGCTGCCTTTACTGGTGGCTTTGATTGTACACACCTACGCCTTTGGCAATTGGTCATGAACTAACCTGGTCGGGCTAATGCTCACGGTGGTATTTCGAGTCATTTTAGCAAATGTGTTTCCAGGCTGAGACAACAGTTGGTGTCAATTGGAGAACAATGGGGCAGCTTGGAGTTACATGTCTATGAGGATGCGAAAAAGGAGGTAGTAGGTTTTTAAATATTGGCAATATTCCTAGTCCTCCCGGCGGAGGATACTTGTGTAAACCTTACCTCGGAATATTCCTTAAACTTTCCCTATTTAGTTAAACGTAGGAATGTATTCATTATTGTACGTCAATTTTGGTTGCATTATTCGGGGTTTGTCGCGGTTAGGTACCATAATCAAACGCCTTTTTCCCGTCTCTTCGTCCGTTAGATCACCATTTCCCTTTTCGTATTTTTAATCGATGTTCCAAAGTAACCTGCAGAAAGGGGGAAAAAGAAGGGGGCGGGGGCAACATTTAAAAACACATCAGCGCGCATAAACCCGAAAAGGCTTTTACTTACTACATACTCGGTCTATCTCCACGGAGCGCAGTTCTTGCCAACTCGGCATTTAAGCCCAGATGAACCTTTTAGTGTGGGAGAGATGATTATCGGAAGCCGGTGTGTGGTATTACGGACCGTATGTAGGGAGGCCAGGTGGCACTCCTTCGGGGCGACTTAGGGACATTTTAGCACAATTTTCCTGATACAGGTAGCATATAAAGTATAGGCTGAATTCCAGGGTTTTTTAGCGGTTGCTTTAGGCTGTACAAGAATGTGCAAAGTACATACAACAAAAACCTGGACCATTCATATTTGCACTATTTCTGCGTACTATACGTTTTAACCCTTAACTAATCGAGCTGAGCCATTTCACCTGTATTTTAGTTATATCGGAAATAGTGATCATTCATTTGAAACTTATCAACTTACGCGTGACAACTATGTTTGCTTTTTCCAAAAATCTTAAATAAGAATGTCGGTGTACAAATACGGGCCTACAACCCCGTGGGCCGGCCACGGAGCAGGCTGGAACTGTAGATGTGGGGATACTTTATTAGTGGAAAACTTAATGGAGTCGGTGGTCGTTAATTTCATAAAAAGTGCGCCAAGTGCAATAAAAATCATATCGAATCTTTAGTGTGAGCGAGTATCATAAGCATTGAAATTTCGAACTTTCAATAATCATGATGCGCCAAAACTTAACAACAATTCATTGTCCGAATGTTCAATCGGTACCCATCTCATGTCAATTCATTGTCCTTCATTGTCCGAACACACAATCAGTACCCATCTCATATCAATTCATTGTCCGAGCTGACAGTATACATCCTATATCAATCCATTGTCCGAACATATAATCAGTACACATCCTATATCAATCTATATGTTTTTTAAAAAAAACTTCATACATATCCCATGACACCAAGGCTGAGCAATCGGGGTACAATAAGGAGTTGAGAGTTTCATTTGCATCGGCGCCATTTTGGGTGCAGTCAGGCAGATCCAGGCATAGTCTAAATCTCCACTAACTCGTGGTTGGCCCAGAGCTTCCTTTTGGCAGTCCAAAAAGTTCCGTTAAAGGGCAAAAGAAAGGATCGGTGGTCTGAACCACCAGTCAAAAGGGTGAGGGAGGCAACAATTTTCCTACCGGGTCATACTGGGGTTTTCACCGGAACTGTTCCGAACTGTAGTCTGCAGGATCTTAGTCATTCGAACCGAGGCTGGCGACAGCATGGGAGCGCCGACGTCCTGCGGCTACATTTCCATCGTTCCGTGGGCAGTCATGGCAGTCATTCCCCATCGGGGGTTTCTGCGGGGGTCGGAGGCCCCCCGCGGCTCCCATAGAATCTTCAAGGTCGTGGAGAACTTTTATGATGGTGGAGTCAACAAGTGACCGGGCCATTCCTTCATGCTGTGCCCGCTCTTTGCAAGGTCGACCGCCATTTTGAGAGTTCGGCAGCTACCGGCGCTCTCGGGGTCAAATGAGCAGACGGGCTCCAACCTGCCGGGCGAGGCGTCGCAGCATCGCCACAGTGGACGAATCCTTTGCTGGGTGCGAGGAGCGTTGGGGGTGCAGCTGGGGAACCTCCACCTGGGGAGGTGGGAGAGGCTCGTTCGCGCCGCCTCTCCCTCCCGGTGCACCCCACGGCGTCTCGCTTGACATTTGTTATGGCCGGACCAGGCGATGAGGACGAGGGGGGGGTCGGAGGCATGTGCAAGACATCCCCCCCCCAGTGTTGTCACAGCAATTAGAGAAGAAGTGGCGACGCCTGGCACGTTTCGGGCCGGGCCTCCGGTTGATGGCGGCCGGACGCTCTTCGCTCTGGCCCCAGGAACGGGTCCCTTGGTTCATCCGGTGGGGCAGACCTTGGCGCGTGGTGCCGCCTTCGGGCTATTTGTGCAGTGGCCTCTCCACCCCCAGGCCTCTTATGGACGCTGGTCCAGACTGTCTGAGAGAGGGGGGGGTCGGGGCATGGACATTCCCCCCCCTGCAACTCTCCAGGGTTGTCGTAGCCGCCACCGCGGCCGGATCCCGTCGGCCCCAGCCTCTCCTCAGGCCCACCTCATGCGATGACCTCCGGCCGACGGCTGGCAGCAGGACCCGCCCTACATGTGTTGAAGATCTCGTCTTCCGGCTGGGCGTAGCCGCAAACCTGGTGCACTTTGGGAGTTTCCAGAATGGGGGCGGATGTCTGCTGACTTGTATCTTTCCCAGGTTGCCGTTATTGGGGAGTGGCAGGCGGTGGGACAGACATGTTTGGAGCAGTGAGGGGCGATGAAGCCTCGTTGCCTCGTGGCCGTCGCAATGTCAAGCTTGGCTTCTCTTATCATTTTCATGTTTCTTATTACGGGCTTATTTCTAACGTTTCTTGTTTCTAGGACAATCATATGTTTTATCGTTAAGTGTTGTTATTGTTTCCTTATTCGTTATTTAATAAAAATTTCATCAGTGGCCTACTGATTTTGTTTTCCTATTTTTTTTTCTTTCTAGTTTGTTTCGTGCTAAAGTTTCTGTTAACAGGATACAGTGATCACTTCGTTATTATTGCATATGTCCTTTTCACTAGGGTGCTCTCTGGTCGGGCCAGATGACCTACCTCTAGTAAATGGTCCGGGTGGAACTGGTTTATCAATCAATGGGGAGTAGATAGGCATGCAAGATTACAACGGGGGACAAAGGTCCGCATTACCTACCCTTCACTACTTGCAAAGACTAGACAGAGTATTTCTTTTCTATATTATTTGCAAACAGAGAATACCTCCAAACAGAACAATTCCAAACAGTCAATGTTCGGACAACCAATCAATCAATGAGGAACGAAATAGGCACGACGGGTTACAATGGGGGCAAAAGCCTGCGTTACCTACCCTTCACTATCTGCAAAGGGAGAGAGAATATTCCTATTCTTCCCCGTTTGTAGGCAGAGAAGATCCTTAAGAGAACCAACTTCGAACAATTCAATGCTCGATCAAACAATCAATCAATGGGGAGAAAAATAGGTATGACGGATTACAATGGGGACAAAAGTCTGCATTACCTATCCTTCACTATCTGCAAAGGGAGACAGAATATTCCTATTCTTCCCCGTTTGTAGACAGCGAATGTCTCAAAGAGCAACAGAGCAACCAATCAATCAGTGGGGAGAAAAATAGGTCTGACGGATTACAATGGGGGACAAAAGTCCGCATTACCTATCCTTCACTATTTGCAAAGAGAGAGAGCCGTTCCTATCTGTCGCTGTTTGCAAATAGAGAATGTCTCCAAGAGAACCAATACTTCAAGTAGCACCCAAGGCTAAATGAACCAATCAATGAACAATACCAGTATCTAAATACCGTTTCCAATATCAATAATCAATCAATCAATCAGATGGATAAAGCCATCCTACCAATTAGACGTAAAAGACGTCCTACTTAACCTTACCCGGACCGGACCGTGTGGACAGTTCTTCGCCTTCCTTTCTCCAGCGCCCGATCGTTCTCTTTCTCCATGTTTTTACCGCAGCATTCCTGTGGGATTCCAGTCAGGACATTAGGTCACTTGAGAGAGGTCCGTTCGGAATCGGTGAAGTTCATTCAATCGGCAGCCGGACGAGGGCCCTCTCAAGGCAGGTATACTCCAATCATTTAGATGTTCACCCCATCGTCTGGACCTCTCTTACCGGACCTCATGTCGCTGATGGACCCCGCGTTGGGACGCCAATTGTAGAAAAGTCAGCCCAGATCGCACCTGATGCCCAGGCTGCTGGTGCAGGGCGACTCTTAGTTCCCATCCTGAATAATTACCAAATAAAGAGACGGGCGCTGAAGGCAGGAAAACAAGAACAGAGTTTATTTCTCATGCGGAGAGCATGTCATTTCGGACACTCTCATAGTGTCTTCAGGAGGTGCTCTAACAAGTTTCTCTGAGGCTTCGTCTTTTATACACAGGTCTATGGCACACAGGCATCCTTTATTACAATCAAGACATTGTGAAGTACGAAGATATTCCAACACGTGGCTACAGTAGGGGCCCTTATCCTCCATACAATAGGAGGGGGCTGTCACGCAGCTGAGTGTTCTGCTGATTCCTTTGGAATGTGTGCTCCTGATCGAATCTCAGGGGGTGGGGAGGTCATGATCAATAGTGGCTCCTTTCAAGAGAGGTGAGTGCATACAGTAGTAGGCAATAAACTGTATCCTCAGGCTAAGGGATGACCAGCGGTCCATGTAGACAATTAGGTTCAGAGGAAGAGGTCATCAAAGGAGGGGTATTCATGGAGGGAAAGGAGGTGTTGGTCAGGCGCGGGGTGCGATTCTCAGAGACAGAGTCATGCGGGAGGGGAGGGCTCATGACTTGTGCATGTGAGAGCGGTGGCGGTCAGGGTGCATGGGGGAAGCTTGCAGGGTCAGGGAAGGGCGCTGGTGATCGATCGCAAACAGAGAGACCATGGTACCTAAAATGGCTGTTGTATATATGTGTGCATGGGTCTATGCTGGCAGGATAACACAGTCAGTGTTTTGCAATGTCCATTCTGCTTACGACAAGAGGTACAGTGAACACAAATGAACGCCGCTTATGTACATACACATTGCTATTTTCAACAATGGAAGGATACTTTCTTGTTGAGGTATTTGGGTCCAATATTGTTGAGGGATGTGTAGGCATGGTTGAGGAGTTTGAAGGTGACCCTCTTCTCGATGGTGAGCCAGTGGAGGTCTCGTAGGTGTTTGGTCATGTGTTCATGATGAGGAGTTCCGAGGACGAGCCTGGCAGCGGCGTTCTGGATGGTCTGGAGTCTGTGTAGTAGGGCTCTGTTGATTCCGGCGTAGAGGGCGTTGCCGTAGTCACGTCTGCTGGTAATGAGCGCGCGGGTGACGGTCTTTCTGCATGCGGGGGGATCCATTTGAAGGTCTTGCGGAGGATGCGCATGCAGTTGAAGCTGGTGGAGGCGACGGCGTCGATCTGGCGGTTCATGGAGAGGGAGGAGTCGAGGATGATGCTGAGGTTTCGTGTGTGGTCCGTAGGAGTGGGTGGATTCCCGAGGGTGGGGGGACACCAGGTGTTGTCCCAGGCAGAGGTGCAGGGTCCGAGGTTGAGAACCTCGGTCTTCTCTGAGTTGAGCTTCAAGCAGCTGTCTTTCTGCCACGTTCTTCATTCCTTCCTGGAAGCTGAGTTGTGTGTCTTCGGGGTTCTTCATGAGTGAGAGGATGAGCTGGATGTCATCGGTGTAGGATACAATCCTGAGCCCCTGCTGTCTCACGATGGCAGCGAGGGGGGCCATGTAAATATTGAAGAGCATGGGACGGAGCAATGATCCTTGGGGTACTCCGCAGATGATGTTGGTGGGTTTGGAGAGGAAGGGGGGAGTCTGATCCTCTGGGTTCTGCCGGAGAGAAAAGAACGGATCCAGTCCAGGGCTGCTCCCTGTAGCCCTGCGTCGTGCAGTCTGGCTGCGAGAGTGCGGTGATAGACGGTGTCGAAGGCTGCGGAGAGGTCTATAAGGATGAGGGTCGCAGTGTGTCCCTGGTCGAGTAGCATGCGGATGTTCTCAGTGGGGGCGAGGAGGGCTGTCTCGGTGCTGTGGTTGTTGCAGAATCCAGACTGAGAGGCGTCTAGGATGGAGTTCTCTTCGATGAAGGTGATCAGCTGGGCGTTCACGAGTCTCTCAGTGACTTTGGCTGCGAAAGGGAGGAGAGAGATGGGCCAGTAGTTCTTCAGGTCGGTTGGGTCGGCCGTGGGCTTCTTGAGGAAGGGTTTAACCTCTGCCCGCATCCAATCGTCAGGGAAGAGGCCGGACATGAAGGAGGCATTGACGGTCAGTCCGAGTTCGATGGCGGCGGCAGCCCTATGGAATATGTGCGGTGGGCGCAAGGGTCCGTTGGGGCTCCCGAGTGGGTTTTCTTCGTGGTGGCGGTGATCTGTTCGATGGTGGCGGGATCCCAGTTCATGATGGTTGGCTTGTCGGCAGCGTCGGGGGGGGGGATGTCCAGCGTCCGTTCGCTGAAATTGTCGTAGAGGGTCTTGATTTTCAGATGGAAGTATGAGCTTAGTTTGTCATAGAGGTCCTGGGAGAGTGTGACGTCTGTGGCTTCGCTGGGGGGTTTAGTGAACTGCTGTATGACGTTGAACAGTTCCTTGGCGTTGGTCGCGTTAGTCTGTACCTTGTCCCTTATGAAGGTCCGTTTGGTGTCTCTTATGCACTGGTGGTATTCCTTTAGGGCGCTCCTGTGGTTGTTCCGTGCTTCCTTGTTTTTCTGGTTTTCTCTAGAAGTCTGCAAGCGCATCTGGCTTCATGCAGTTCGGTGGTCAACCAGGTGGCCTTCAGAGGGCGTTGTTTGGCGGAGTAGCGGAGGGATGCGAGCTTGTCGGCGCCACGGGATATCCAGCGCTGGAGTTCTGTAGCTGCGGAGCAGGTATCGGTCGTGGCTCTCGGGGGGGGGGTCTTGGAGGAGGGTGGTGTTGAGGAGTTCCTCTGTGACCTTGCTCCAGCTCCTTTGTGGTGGTCGCGGGGCAGGCTTGGGTACGGTGGTGGTGGTAAAAGTGAAGTGGACGCAGTGGTGGTCCATCCCGAGAGGTTGGGTGGTGTGGCTAAAATGGATGTTATTTCCTCCCACGAAGATAGGGTCCAGGGTGTGTCCACCTTTTTGTGTGGGTGTGTTGACCAGTTGCTTCAGTCCAAGGTTGGCGAGGAGCGTGATGGAGTCTGGGTCATTGTGGTTGTCGAGGTGGAAGTTCAGGTCCCCGAGTAGAATGTAGTCCGTGGAGGTTATTGCGTGGGGTGCGGTAAAATCGGCGATGGTTGCAGACTGGGTGCGAGGTCCCAGTGGTCTGTAGATGAGGACGCCACGTAGCGTGGTCCTGGGGCTGGTCTGGATCTGGAAGTGGAGGTGTTCCGTGTTTGAGTGGGGTCACTCATGCTGGAAGTGGAGAGACAGGGTCTTGTGTGCGATGGTGAGTCCTCCTCCTGGGCGGTGAGAGTGGTCTTTTTCTGGATCTTGTAGCCATCGGGGATGGCCATGGCGTTGTTGGGCCGGAGGTGGCGTTGGTCCAGGTTTCCGTGAAGAATGCGACGTCGGGCGAGAGGGTGTCGATCAGGTCCCAGAACTGGCGTGTCAGTGCAGGGAGCGCATGTTGAGGAGGATGCATGTCATGGTGTTAGTGGTGCGTGCGGCGGGTGGGCCTTTGGCGGTAGTGAGGGTATTGTCGGTGGTGAAGAATCTGCGGCAGAGTCTGCACGAGAATTGTCCGTGGGTGGTGATCGGCGTGGATCTGACGCAGTCAGAGTGTCTTCCGGGATTGATGGCATAGAGGGTGGTAGAGTCGTAGCATTGGGGCCTGGGAGAGCTAGGGTTTCTGGTGCTGGTCACCGTCAGGTCGCGGACGGTCGCAGATGGCTTTGACTTAGGCGTGCCTTCGGTGCGTCAGCAACGCGCCCGCTGCGTGACCGAGCAGCAGCGGCCATTAAGTAGGGGAGGAGGCGGCACTAGAGGAGGGGAGGCGGGAGCGGGAGTGGTGGCTGTGTCAGGGGCGGGGCCACAGCAGCGGGAAAGATAGCTAGCGTGTATGGGGGAATCACCTGTAAAGGAAGGAACTAGCAACAAGACAATTGGAGGAACTATAATAAAAATGAGAATTACACCTGAAAAATGAAACAGACAACAATATAGCAGGGGGTAAATGTTAGAAACTTGGAGAATTACAGTGAGACATCAGGCTGGAGCGTGATCGGCTCAGAGCAGCGACGAGCAGCTGGCGCAAACCCAGGCAAGATCCAGGCAAGACAGGAGGCTCTGAGCAGAGATGAGCCTGTGCTGAGTGTGCTGGCCTGGACCGGAGGTTTCACTTTCCATGAATAAATGCCCTACAACCACTTTAGATGAACCTGACATCCACATGTACATGAAACAGCATCATAGGTGTATTTATAACAAAGTACTACAAATTCAATTGTACAGCCAGATCATCTCACCAACATGCATCTTAGATCCCTTCGGTACAAGTTACTATATGCACACCAGCCACTCTACATTGTAGCTATAGACATTTCTTAGTGATGCTAGCCTTGGGAATGGTCTAGTTCAGGCCGCACCCTAGTGAAACTGAAGGACCAGCAAAGTCCATGACACACACATCCTTACACACAGGACACCACACAGCTCATTTATGGGATTGAACACAGATTGTTTTTCGCATTATCTAATAAAAAATACAAAATGTTATTAACTAATAATTCTGACAAACCTATCTTCATTGATCCAACACACCCAATGTAGCCAATTAATGAAAAGCCAAGATTCATTCGGAAGGGCTCTGAGTACCTGAAAGTGCTTCTGATCAAAGAAATGGTAACAGTGAGGTATGCACAGGCTGATAGCTACCAAAGTGTATTATTAATATTATAAAGCGGGTGAGGATGACTATGTAGTTATGGTTTTAGCTTTATCCCCACTTGAAGAATCTGCACAAAATGTGTCTTTCAGTTTATACAGTTCAGGTGGTGCATGCCAACTTTGTGCAGATAATTTCTGTGTTAATGAAGTTGTAGAGGGCGGAACAAAAGTTTCAGATTCATTTTAGCTCATGTAGAAAATTAGCTGCTGCCTACAGAGGAAATTGCTGAACAGAATTTCACCAACTTGGCATCAAACACGAATATTTTCCTTTGACTGGTTTGTTTTGATGTCAATCTGTTCTGTAGCTTTTGAGCTATTTGCATTTCAAACTAGTGTTTGATGGGCTTCAAAGGGTGACCCGTCCAGGGACATTTGTGTATCATCTTGTCTGTTAGTTTTTAGATTATTTATGAATGCAGATTAGAGGCTGTCCACAGCAGGGGTGAGTCATGGGGGTGGGGCATAAGACTTCGCTAAAGGTGAAGCTCCGCAGCCTTGTACTGTTGGGCTTGGATAAAGGCAGTGCACGCTGAGATGTGGTTGAATTGAAGGGGGCTATAGCATGTCATCAAAAAATTCCCAGAATTCACTGAGAAATCTTTGCTAAGGATATGTTATGCTTTAAAAAATATTTCACAAATTCACCTAAGAGAGCAAAGTTAATGTGTAGTGGCGTCTCTGGAAGTATTTTTGGGGAGGGCACATTTGTGCCATAGATAAAACAAGTGCGGCAATTTACAGAAAGTAATTGTAAGACGAGTGTGTTCGAACGTATATATATATATATGATACTACTTTTTCTTATCGCTTCCTCCAAGAAAAACGGAACGGACACCACTTGTTTCGTGCTTCAAATATGTATTCGTGCGTTTGCTTAAAATAGCCTGAATGTATATATATGCACACGTACATTCAATGCCAGATTTAGACATTTTAAGTAAATGTTGTTTAATGTATTGCCTCAAAGAATCGATGCATTGAAGTGAAAGGTAGTTGGACAAATTATGTGTGGTAAGGAGCAGTGTTTTTTTTTTTTTTTGAGTCACCTCTCAGCAAATTCAACAGCTCTGGGGGTGGGGGAGGCAGTAGAAATGCAGCAGGGCTATGACCCCTATCTGCACCCCCTCTAGAGACACCATTATTAATATGAAGTTATGGTTACAAATAAAAATAAGTTCCCAAGACATTGGCCACTTATGGTTAGCAACACACTCCATACCATAACTCATCCTGGAAATGAAGTGCGCATGACCTTGCACACTCTGGCACTGATGACATCACTGATGACATTGCACATTACTTTCACATCAGCATTATCAATAACATCACTATGGAAACAGTAATATTTCTTTGGATATGTGTCACTATGATGGGATGTTAAGAAATGCCATTTATTGGTATAAAACTTGTGAGTGCATAAGCAAGACTGACAGAAAGTCCTCCACGTGGATAAAATGAATGGCTGGAGGTTGTTTATGTCTTGCGTTAGTTCGCTGTGAAAAGCCATGCAGAGTGATCTCTGACGTCAGAGGGCAGAGGTCATGGCCACAGGACTGGATGCAGGAATGGCCAAAAGCCGAGCAAACAGAGCCTACAACCCCAAAGCACAGACGTTAATTACTTGCCCTGCAATTATGGGTTTCAACCGAGTCGAGGGAGCATATTGAAAAGTAACTGTTAACATCCGTTAATGCCCAGGTGCATGTGGGCATGAAGGTGGCTATCACCTGTGTTACGGTCACTGTTGCCATGGTGCTCAGGAATGCGATGTGGTTTCGGAATCCTGGACACCGGCAGTAGAGACAGTTGAGGTAGTCTCACCAATGTCGCTGACATCAATGAAGCATGGAAGTACCCCAGAGTGTCACCGTGCTTACTTCAGTTTGGCGACGAGGATGGGATTTCTTCAACAACGCGTCGGACGTGTCAGCAACTGTCTCTGTGTTCTATTACTTAACTTCACTCTCTCATTGAACGTCGAATATGTGCAAACTACAGGAGTTAGTTCCAACATTCTAGGAATTCACATTGAAATGGTCAGTCTGAGCATCCCATGCAGGTATACATTCCTGTTCATCCTGTATCCCAGGATCCAAGGTCTCCGGTGGCTGAAGAGTACTTGGCTTTCGTAGTTGCTGTATATGACCTTGATGTGTCTGGGGGTCATACTGGTCCTTTATCATCTCCTCTGCAGTTGTCTACACAACTCTTACTATGTATGAATATTCTCAGGAAGTTCCTGATGAGTGGCTTTCCCATAGTTTGGAGATGTTCCTACTTTTCTTTTGCCTGTGGCTGTAGTCCTTTTCGTCAAATGTGTTAGTTGTAGCGTCAGAGAATGTTATATGCACGTGAATACCTTGCTTCTTTCCCTCAAACTGCGATGCACCAGTAAATCGAGCATTTTGTTTGCAAACTTGTGTTTAAAACGTGCTTATGCTTTCTCGCAAGCACTCCGAAACCTCATTTTGACAGTGATTTGTGAGCTTTTTATAAGTGACAGCATGCTTTGTTTAGGGTTTCACCACAAAATACTGCAGAACTCATTCTCTTCCTGTGAAAGACCAACTCAAATAGAACCTTACAACCTTCAGTTATTGACCACAAGTTTTTGGATGAATACCTGCAATTTGCGAGAACATTTCCCCTAAACTCTTCCCAGACCATTTCCTAGAAGCACAATCTCCATCTTGCCAAGACAGCACAGAAAACAGACCACAGGCTGAGTCTTAACTTGATGTATCCCATCCCCAACGCTGCCCAGAGGCCATGGCTGGGTGCTATCAGGCCTGCCTGTCCTACAAAACACATCACAGAGATTGTATCATGCTTTGAAAGATTATATTTCAAATCACTCAGCAAGCTTTATCTGTTGGGATTGCTAATATTTTTAGGAATGTGGGTAGTTACTGTGAATTTTACATGCACTGAGTGAGAAATGCAATTTTCCTGAGGGTGGATGTGTGTTAATCTTCCCCCTAAAGCTAAGGTAAAGAAATCAAGATACGTATGCGAAAGCAGGCTGGCAAAATAAGGGCTTCATTTATGAAAACTGCTGCATCGATGCGTGAAAACAGCGATGCAACAGTTTTCACTGCGCCCTCCTTGCGACGTGCTGGATGCGCTGTATTTAATGTACGGTGCTCCATGTCGCAAGGAGTTACAAATATGTCAGAAATCTGTGGGAGCAAAAGTGACTCATTGCTGGGGTGTGACTGAAAACAGACGCAACTCCAGCAATGTGTCCTTTCACATGGGACAAGGCCCATGTGTAAGAGCCTGCGTCAGTTTTACGCCTGCTGTGAGGAAAGCGTAAGATATTGACGCAGTAGCGTCCTGGAAGTGACACAGTGACATCTGATAGACCTCAGTGCACCACTTCTACGAGGCTTTTTGCGGGGTAAAGCCCACCCTGCATACATTATACCTGGTGCAAGCATTATGTGACACAGGGGTTATCACTTTGTAAATATGGGGCAACGTGGGGGCCTTTTTTACGCTGACATTGTGTCATAAACAGTGAAGAAACAGTGCCGCAAAAGTGTATCAAGGCCACAAAAATAATGGCCTTAATGGGAACAGGTTAAAACAGCATACGCATCAGGTTTTGTAGTTGCACAGTCATGAGAACAAGCCTCAAAAGATGGCCCAATGAAGTGCCTCCAAAACTTAGGGTGTGAACGAAGTAACAGCATGGTGCAAAACTTTGCAGTGACTCATACATTATACCTCAAACCTGGTATGATTGTGATGCGCACAGCTCTTAATTTGAGCCAAAGGTTGGAGGTGGGGTCTACCGGCACTTACTTAAGGGGGCCAGCACTTATGTTTTTTGCATCTAGCTTTGACTCAGGGCGAGAGAGGGAAAACGCAGAAGTGAGAAAAAAGGAGGAAGAGGAAGACAACAAAGGGAGAAAGAAGAAACCTGCAAGAATGGGATAAAGGGACAGGGAGTGTCTGGTGGTGGATTAAAGAGGCATGAGGTGGATGTAAGACTACGCAGCCTTCATAGTCGGCACGCAAACAGCTCTAGCACGGACATCTGAGCAAAACTTTGGGCCTCAGCACTTCTTGTTTTAAAATTAATCACTGGATGCGCATGTGCTACAAGCAGTGAGCATTCCTCCATTTGCAAAGAGGGATTGAAAAGAAATACAACTTGTAAAGGTACATACATTGCTTTATTGGTGACCAGCAACAACAGGCTTCCGGCAGCATCTGCTTTCCTGGAACCACAGAACTTACATTCTATTTTCCCTCAAGATTACACCCATAACATTTTAACACTTGCCCTAATCCACAACCACCATAGTTCAACCCAACACATTTCCCTTCCTACAATATAACCAAGGACACCACTACAGAAATACAATAAAATAGGGAAAATATTCAAAAGTGGGAGATTCAAATTACGACATCCGGTTATGAGAGAAACAATAACATGCAGGAAAGGAATTACGAAGAACAGTTGCACATGCAATGGCTGTGTAATAAGAAATCATCATGTGGCACATACACAAGGTAACAGCGAAATAACAACGAAATTACACCATCATAAACCAGGAGAAATACATTAATTTAAGAATTAAAATCATAGTTGTTTTATATAGCACGAACTTGACCCAAAAGTATCAGATATCAGAGGGCTTTACATGAGCACCAGTTGTGTTACATAAGGACACATTCATTTTTGTTAGGCACAGGGAAATTAAGTGATCTGCCCAGAATCACAGGATGTTGAGCATCTGCCGAGACTCAAACCTGGTTCCTCAGATTTGAAGTCGACCACCCTAGCCACTAGGCCACATCCTCTCCCCTGCATATTCCTTGCATAATCTTTAAACTTGGATGGTAAAGATTTGGCTCATACAGGCTTGGAACACCCCACTGGGTCTGGCACCAATTACCTTCTATTGTCAGCACTGTTGCTTACACTTTTTTGCACATAATCAGTCATGACATCGGGTACAATAGCAATCATACTTCTGTTCCAGATCTTATCCTTCTCTAGCACCACAATATGGTATTTGACTTCTTGGAGTCTGACCGGTGCAGAGAACTTGGGATGGCTTTTAGTTACAAGGTGGGGTTTCTTGCCTCTCATCCAGTCCTCCTCTTTATTTATTTTTTTATTTTATTTTAAAAGTTTTATATAGCGTGAACATGATCCCTGGTCGTATCAGAGCGCTTTATAATTGTACTACAAAGAGGAGGCATGTAGATCAAACAACAAGGTAATCAAGAAGATGCAAGAAGTAGTAACTCTAGACCAACAGAACAAAGTACAATGATAACAGTCAAATAATACACAAGGGTGAGGGAAATGTGTCATAGCGGGCCTGGAGATAGGAGGCTCTAGAGTAAGATAGCGCTTTACAATTGTTCAAGAAAGTGGAAACCTGAGGATCCAGCAACAAGGTAATCACGAATGGTGCAAGAACTCTAAACCCACAGATCAAAATACAATCATAATAGTCAAATAGTAAACAAGAGTGAGGAAGGCATGCCATAGCGTACCTGGAGAGCAGGGGTTCTAGGGCAGAAATTTGTTCATCAATAACATTTTAACTTCCTTTTTGAAAAATGCCGTTGAGGGGATCAGCCTGATTTCGGGGGGCAGGGAATTCCAGATTCTCGAGACGATACCAGAGAAAGCTCAATTGTACATTTTCATTTTATGGAATTTCTGTGGCATCAGCAGTAAGGTGCTGAAACTTCTAAAGTATCTGGAGCCACCAGATAGCTTGCGTTTTTGTGCGAGGTATATCAGGGTGTTGGAAGTGTAAGGCTCTATGGGTCATGCAGGCAATTTTTCGTTGTATCCTTGCTTCACATGGGAGCCAGTTTAGGGATTTTAGCCCAGGCACGATTTGGTTGGTTCTTTTACAGCCTGTGATAAGCCGTGCAGTAGAGTTTAAGAGAGGCCCGCAGTGGAGCCATCCTAGATTGAGGAAGCCTCAATAATCCAACTTGGAAATCACTAGAGCTTGCACAGCAGATTTGAAGTCACTGGGGGGAGGAACATTTTTATTTTCCTTTAGATGCTCATTTGAAAGTTTGCTTCTTTGGTGAGAGCAGTGATGGGCTTCTACATATTCAAACCCTTATCAAGCATTATACCCAATGATCTTGTGGAGTCAATGATGTGTGGTATGCAGTAACGAGCTTGATTTATCCATTCTTTGATGGTTGGTGACTGTTTGGGGTTAAGAGGAATTCTGTTTTAAGAGGGTATACTTGTGATAATGGATGCAAGATGATTTAAATATAATAGTTAAAGGCTCCATGAACAGGCTGAAGAAAGTTGGTGAGAGCGTGGACCCCTGTGATGCCCCTAGATTGGCCGGTGATGAATTGGACAGGAATTGGTTAACCATAAATCTTTGAGTTCTATGCTGGAAAAATGAGGTGAACCAATTTACGACTGGCCTTGAGAGCCCCATCCTATGCTCCAATAGGTTGAGTAGGCTGTCCTGAAACGGGTGTCATGAGGAGTGTAGAAACGGCTCCAGTGTCCTTTCTACGCTCACCGTTCCGGACCTCAGGCACCAGCATTATCCTGCTAGCGTCGGACCCGACATCGCCTAAACTTTTCCCGCACCCGGGCTGCCTGCCGCACTCCACCCGCCACCTACTGAGCTCCTTATGCCCACGAGAATGCTGGACAATGGACAGCCTCCTTCTGTCACCACAGGTTCCATCTACTGCCCAAACGCCGTGGCGCACCCGCACCAGCACTAGTACCAAACAAGCTGTATGGCCCAAAAGCGGCCCCCCTATTTCCTACCCTCATTTCGAGAGTTGCACATCATCCAGCGCCTGTCTGCCAAGTTGCTCCAGTCTCTGGCTCGCCCTTTACCGGGTTGGAAATATCACAGGTTTCTGGGGTCCAGCACATCCACTGATGCTATCGCCTATTAGCCCTGATGAGTCACGGGACCTCTCCCTGTGACGAAACACGTTTCGGCTGGTTCATTGTATTCAACATAGTCGTTGAAGTATAAAGAAAGTTTTTGAACTAACATTGATGTCGACCACTGTATTTATATAGCGCATTGAAACTGAATGTTATATTGCAAATGCCCCCACCGCGTGTGCCCAGGACTGTGTTTAGCTACCGATAATTGGCTAGCTTGGAGGTAAGGTGTAATAGGTTTTGAACATCTGCCTTGAGTTATTGGAGGACTGGTAGTCAGACAAAATATCGAAATTAAAATATCGATATACAATAATATCGATGTTTTAATATCAATGGTATAGTATATCGATGTGCCATAATATCGACAGACAGAATATTGAGATTAAGGTATGTATGCTAGTAATATCGAAATTTTGTTGTTTAGTGTTATGTATTTTATTTTGTTGTTTATATGTTTGCTAAATATGTTTAGAAATGTATGTTTGAAAATTAGTAATTTTGTTAACATTTTGCGTTTTAGTATTAGAGCGGGTTGTGGGTTTATAGGGGAATAGGGTGGGAAGTAATTTAATAATAATTAATTAATTATTATATGTTTGTAAATAATTTTAATTAATAATTAATTGGTAATTAATTAATATTAATTAGTTAATTAATTAATATAAGTTTGTACATATTTTTAATAATAATTAATTGGTAATTAAATAATGTTAATTAATTTTGGGTAAAGGAGTATTTTTAGGGTTCAGGGTCAGTTTTCAGTTCTTGGGTAAAGGGGTATTTTTGGGGTTCAGGGTCAGTTTTCAGCTTTTGGGTAAAGGGGTATTTTTAGGGTTCAGGGTCAGTTTTTGGGTAAAGGGGTATTTTTAGGGTTCAGGGTCAGTTTTCAGTTTTTGGGTAAAGGGGTATTTTTAGGGTTCAGGGTCAGTTTTCAGTTTTTGGGTAAAGGGGTATTTTTATGGTTCAGGGTCAGTTTTCAGTTCTTGGGTAAAGGGGTATTTTTAGGGTTCAGGGTCAGTTTTCAGTTTTTGGGTAAAGGGGTATTTTTAGGGTTCAGGGTCAGTTTTGGGTTTTTGGGGTACAGGGGTATTTTTAGGGTTCAGGGTCAGTTTTGGGTTTTTGGGGTACAGGCGTACAGGGTAAAAATAAAATACATTTAAATTTAATTTAAATCAATTAAATGAAATTAAAAAAAATAAAATTACATAAAATGATTAAGTTTTTAATTTATTTTAAATGTATATGTATTACTTTTAATTTTTTAATTATGTTTTAATGTTTTTATTTAATATTTGTTAAATTATATGTATTTTAACATTATTTTTACATTATTATTAATACATTTAAAAAACGATATTTTTATTTTCGATATTTTTGTACTACGATATTAAATTTTCGATATTTTTGTACTTACCTTTATGAAGATATGACTCCGATATTTTTGATTTCGATATTTTTGTGTCGATATTTTTGTATGTCGATATTCTGTCTGTCGATATTATGTCATACAACCTGGAGGACTAGTGTGATGTCATCAAGTCTGGCTCCAAGTGAGGTGTAGGAGCGGATTTCCTAGACTTGTAGCCTGGGGCTGGGTGGGTATGTGTGTTTGGGAATATAGTATTAAACAAATGCTGGCCTGGGCGAGCTGGCAGAGGTGAGGTAGGGTTATGGATGGAGTACGTATTGACGGGAGGAGTTGGGGAGCGCAACAGCTGGTTGAGTGGAAGCGCTAGGGTCAAAGAGTTATATTACTAGCCTGGTCTGGGAGTTTAGATTTCGGGCATGACAACGATTGGGCTATGGGGAGTGTCTTAGGCACATTAGTGGTAACCATTATAGTGTGTTTAGAGGTGAAGGGTATAGGCGGGGTGATAGTGTGACTTCTGAAGCCTTTTAGCTCTGCGCTAGCTGCTCTAGAAGAGTGATGAGCATGCAGAAAAGTTTGGTGAATGCTGGAGAGGTAATAAGACCCACTGGGTGGAGTTGAAGAGTTGGTATTGTGTATGAGGATTCCTCTGGAGGAGCAAAGAAGAGAAGGATCAATTGAGATGCGATAGCTGTGAAAAGACACTACGTGATGGTCTAGGAGGTTGCCAGAGGGACTAGACATTTTTTGGGAGAGGGCGGAATCAGTACTAGTCATTGTGTTTTTGATGATGAGGAATCTATTGTCAAAAAGGACAAGGTTGCAGTCTGATTATTGGATAACGATAGTCCCATTGCTGTAAAGGGAGATTGTTGCTTCTGCTCAATAAACAGGTGAAGGTTCAACTGTAAGTCTTAGACCATGAGGAGTTTTGGTAGATGTAGTGATCAGGAGCAGTGAATATAGAGCCTACCTCCATTGAGCAAGTCTTTTTATATAGAAGATAAGATCACTTATTAAAGCTCCTTTTTTCGTGTAGAAGTAGGGATCAGAAATAAGGGTTCCGAGATGAGATTTGAGGAGTCTGTTTTTGAAGTTTTTGGATGCGTTTTTGTTAAGTTAGTAGAGTATTTGATTTTATAAGCATTATGGACCGAAAGCTCCAAATTAGTACGGGTAGCTCTTGATGATTTAGGATCCATGTCGGAGCTTGATGCAACTGATGCCATAAAGATGGAAAGTGGAAATAGATAGGGTCAGGGCTCCAGTTAGTAATAAGTGTAGTGTCCTTTGTATTTCGTGAACCTGCGAAAGGAACGCTGGTTACTAGTTTGAGCTTGAACCAAATTGGAGTCAAGCCAGTCTGCCGTAAGGTGGAGAAACACATAGATTTGAACCAGTGGTAAAGATTGGAAAAGGAGCACCGCTTACATGTTTGAAGTTGACCTGATGAGAGACAAACCAGTCTGTCAAAACTGAGCCCAAAATACATACGTGGTAGATTTTGGGAGGAGTGGAGAAGTAAGGGAAATGTAGTTCAAAATGTAGATTACATCTTGAGACACATGATATGGCAGGACCCTGGGCGGAAATGGCAAAGGCTGCAATGATGGTTGAGGAGTAGTTCAGATCCTGAGTCACTAATGTTATGGCAAGATTATGAGTGGAAATGGAAAGGCTGCAATGTCAGGGTGAGAAGTAGATATGCAGGAAAGGTAGGTATCGTACCAGAATACTTCCAAGATGGCCGCTGCTTAAAGATTGTGGTTGTGGTTCCGGTCTTGTGCTTGGGCATGCTAGTAGTCCTTCTTTACTTTCATTGAAACTGCAAATAAGCAGTATGTTTGCAGTTTCTCTTCAGAAGGGACAGGACCTCCATCTTAGTAATGGACTCTCCTAACTAAATGGGGCCTCAAAATTGTGTGAAAGTGAAATTCAACTGTACTGTAATTTCTTTACACCACACTTCTTATGTCCGCCACCTGTTCAAGTTTACTCAAATACATAACTTTCTATCCATCCATTCCTTGTTCAACCTAGAACCTGCTAACCACCCTCTCAACAAGGAAAAAGGTGACATTCCTGCACTTATGTGAGGCATAGTCCTAATTGCCCAGAGCATATCTCAAATACCTTCCTTCCAATTGACCATGTTCACGAGTGCAAACTGTAACTGATCTTTATTGGTGTGATTTAATCGTTCTACTAACCCATTGCTGCGGGGATGATATAAAAAGGATCTGATGTGTTTGATTCCAACTGACTTCAAAAATTCCCCCATTTCCCTAAACATGAATTGGGCTCCGTTGTCAGTTACTATCTGCTTTAGGTAGCATACTATAAGAAATACTGCAATGACTGCCATGGTGTACACTGTTTCCACAACCTTTAACTCAGGCCATTTTGACATGTAATCTATTAGGACCCAAACATACTTAGGAGTGGCACCACGAATGGCCAATGGCTCAGCAATGCCCAACGCTTGCTTGTCCAATGATACATTGTTGCATTGCACTGGCGTCACAGGAGCAGGTACTGTTACTTGAGCTTTGTCTCTCAAAACACATGCATAACACTTTCTTACATGATGTTTATTGTCCCTGGCTCCACAAGTCCACCAAAGATCTTTCCTCACTCTTCGTTTCATGGCATGTATATCTAAATGGTATTGACAAGCAAGATTTAATATGTTACCACAGGGTACAACTAAAGTTCCCATGTGTGCATTACTCTGTTCATTATGGACAATTCCTCTGCAGCTCTCTGAAAGGGAATTAGGGTTTCTCGAATTTTCCTAGTATGTGGCAATGTACCTGACAAATACTGCATGACCTCTTGCATTACCTCATCATCCAAACATGCTTTCTTCCATTTCTCTTCCGAAAGTGTGCTATTCAATACCACATCTACTGCACACACACACATGTCAAGTCCTTGGAGTCCTGATCAACTTTGTGAATTGATCATTTAAAGGCAACCTGGATAAACAGTCAGCAGCAAAGCTAAGCACCCTAGGAACATATTGCAATGTATATTGGAAGTCCTGTAACTGGTATTGCCATTTGGAAATTAGGAGTTGCCCTTCCACCATGCTTGGTTATGACCAAATCTACCAGTGTTTTATCGTTGGTTCTCAGGAGAAATTCATTGCCCCAGATTAAAGGACTTATTACGATGGCGGTCGGACGAGTGTCCGACCGCCATCGTTGCGGGATCGGGAACGGTCGACAGGTAGTCAGTGGTCCCGCTTGCCGAATTGCGATATGACTGCTGTGTAGACAGCCGAAAATATGCCATTTGCAATTGAGGCTTGTGCTGCAGAATGAAAATGGGCTACATCACAAGCCCCAATGGCAAAAGGCGTGTTTACAAACATCCTTGCACTGTGTACTAGGCACCATGTGGTGCCTGGCACAGGTTGCATAACTGTTTGGAGAGGCCCCATAGAGGAGGACTAGGAAGGACAGGGGCCTGCTGACCCCAAACTCCCTTTCTGTCTGCCTTTTCAGACAGAGGAAAATAGACATCATAATTCTAACGGCGATGCCTGTGCAGGCACCGCCGTCATTCAGGGATTATTAGTCCGACCGCCACCTTGTTTGGAATTTCAATCTTCTCTGAGGAGGAGGTCTTTTCCCCCCGACTACAGCGCTGTGACCACCAGCAACATAATCTGGCAGTTGGACCGCAGCCCTGGAGGTGAGGCTGACCGCCACCAGTATCTGACCTCAAACGGTATTATAGCGCCTAGACGCTAAGCACTATAAAAACACAGATAACATGTAGGCACACAATTAACACTGCATCTTTCCGATCATGTTGCACAGGGTTGCTCTCATTCACTAGAGCCATAATACCAATCCTTGCATTGGAATGATATAGTTTCAGCATAATAATAATAATAATCCACATTTGTAAAGCGCACAATCACCCGTAAGGGTCTCTAGGCGCTGGGGGCCGTCGGGAAGATTAAGCGAGCTATTGCCCAGAGTCACATGGTGCTGGGCTAATCTGCCGCCGGCCCCGGGGATCGAACTGTGATCCCCAGATTCCGGAGTCAGTCGCCCTAGCCGCGGCACCACACCTCTTCCTATGATGTGAAGTCAAAGGTTCTTGATCAGTCCCATAACATTCCACCCAAAGAAACAGAAGTTCCTTCCTTTCCTGAGTGAGGACACAACTCTAGTGGCATCAGGAATTTGACCCCAGGTGCTAGATGTCTTGGCACAGTTTACTGGAGTCCCACTAGTCCAGTACCCACCGTCTAGCTGTATGAGGGTAGTGGCTGGACAGAGTGCCAGTACAGTATAAAACGGTGATGGATTAAAACCATGATCTCTTGACTTGGTAAGAGTATTCTGCATCATTCAGAAACTCTGTACATCACCACCCCCCTTTTCCAAAATCGGTTTATCCACACTATGTGTGGGAGGGTATGCTCAGACGTGAGTCCCTTGCTCATTGCACCATCAGGATTCAAGCAAGCCGGGCCGAAGAAGGCTGTGATGCCAGAAACCGGTCCCCGGAAGCTTGTTTCCTTACCAGTATAAGAATTGGCTTGGTAGTTTGGTTTGCCCTGTTCCCATCATGCACTGAGACAGGAACAGACTAATTTGCATATAGCCAGGTTCTGAGCTGGGATGGTGCATTGAGCTAAAAAACGGTGATGGATTAAAACCATGATCTCTCGACTTGGTAAGAGTATTCTGCATCATTCAGAAACTCTGCCCATCACCACCCCCCTTTTCCAAAATCGGTTCATCCACACTATGTGTGGGAGGGTATGCTCAGACGTGAGTCCCTTGCTCATTGCACCATCAGGATTCAAGCAAGCCGGGCCGAAGAAGGCTGTGATGCCAGAAACCGGTCCCCGGAAGCTTGTTTCCTTACCAGTATAAGAATTGGCTTGGGAGTTTGGTTTGCCCTGTTCCCATCATGCACTGGGACAGGAACAGACTAATTTGCATATAGCCAGGTTCTGAGCTGGGATGGTGCATTGAGCTAAAAAACGGTGATGGATTAAAACCATGATCTCTTGACTTGGTAAGAGTATTCTGCATCATTCAGAAACTCTGTCCATCACCACCCCCCTTTTCCAAAATTGGTTTATCCACACTATGTGTGGGAGGGTATGCTCAGACGTGAGTCCCTTGCTCATTGCACCATCAGGATTCAAGCAAGCCGGGCCGAAGAAGGCTGTGATGCCAGAAACCGGTCCCCGGAAGCTTGTTTCCTTACCAGTATAAGAATTGGCTTGGTAGTTTGGTTTGCCCTGTTCCCATCATGCACTGGGACAGGAACAGACTAATTTGCATATAGCCAGGTTCTGAGCTGGGATGGTGCATTGAGCTAAAAAACGGTGATGGATTAAAACCATGATCTCTTGACTTGGTAAGAGTATTCTGCATCATTCAGAAACTCTGTCCATCACCACCCCCCTTTTCCAAAATCAGAGTGCCAGTACACCCAGGTACCCCCAGATAACACAATAGGAAAGGTGGGGGCCTGTACCACTGGACACTCTTCAACAGCTACAGAATGTAACTGGAAGTACCACACAGGCTCCACAGCACAGGGGAGGGGTCTGGGTAAAGCGATCCAAACTTCGAGGACTGGGATCAAGCTTCCCCATCTCCTTCTGCCTTCGTTGATGTGCTGCAAACTTCCTTTCCTTATATTGTGCAGCTTTCTTTAATTTCCTTGTTCAAAGTGTCAGCTCCACAAGCCTTACAGGAACAGCTGTTCTCTGACTGATGCTGATGATGACCTTGCTCCTCTTCTAACTAGCACATTACTTTTCAGCATAATCCGTCAGTCATAGAGAAAAGTTCCATAAGTGCCAGATGTGGTGATCAAGCTTCTCATCTCACACCACGGATCACAGATGGGTTTCTAGGACGGACCCGGTGTGAGCCACCTCTTCAGAATCATAGCTCACTCTTAAACAACAACTGACAGCTACTTCCAGACATTTATCACCTCTTATTGATATGGGGATCCAATCAGAGAGTCTGTTACTTTTTAATCCTGAGGCCCCTCCAATCACAAGGCACATTTATGGCATATTCACTGTGTGACCAAAGCATGCAAATAATGACCTACTGTCTTCCCTTGTACCTGCTCTGGCTATTCCCGAGAGAGGAATTTTAATTAACTCCAGACCAGGGGGGCCTGACCTTCTCCCAACAGATAGGTTCCCTCCTAGCAGGGTTAGGGCTGCTAAACACATATAAGAGTCCATTTCTAACCCCAGGACATTAAGCCTCTCCAAGGAATTAGGAGGGGCACTGGGGAGCTGGAATGTCCAGCAGAACAGCATGGATTACACCCAATGGCTCAAGTGACCATCTTTCACCAGTATACCCACCGGTTCTCAAACACACGTCAGTTAGACAAAGGCAACAGGAACACTAGTCATCCACCCTTATTATAATACTGGGATACAGATCTCCCTGACTATAGATTTATTGCTGCCACCACTGTCAGTCTCTCACCCGTGCCGGCTCGTGTAGGGCGTTCCACCGGGCGGTGACGTGGAGCGAGGGAGGGGCAGGTTGTTGGGGTGTAAAATACGGGAACGGACGATTACAGGTACGTAACGTAAAAAAAACTAATTTTGTTGCACGTGCTGCATCGCATTTGGCTTGCAGCACGCGCAACAAAATTCGTTTTATTTATTTTTTACTTTATTTACCTGTAATTGTCCGTTCCTGTATTTTACACCCCCCCCCCCACCCTGCCCCTTCCCCGCTCCACGTCACCGCCCGGTGGACCGCCGTACACGAGCAGGCACTGTCTCTCACAGCCTGTGTAGCGAGAGAGCAGTAACCACTGTCTGTGAAGTAGGAGTGCATTATGCATGCCCACGACCTCTGAGCCAAGGTATACGTTCTCAATCCATGTAAACAGGTAGACTCTTAGTGAACATGCATGATTGTCATGTTCACTGAGATAGGGATCTAAAAAACATACAGCAACTTTTAAATGGCTTGCCTGGAGATCAGCATAAGACAGGGAAAGCATACTCTCCAGAGACATGAAGAAGACTCCCTTTCCCAACATATGCTTACCCCAGATCAGAATGGCCAGTACTTACTCCAGAGTGAGAGAAGACTATTCATCTGATTGGGTAAACCAGAGGGGAAGGCCATCTGCATTACCATGCTCTCAGTCAGCTGTATGTTCCACAGTGATATCTAGTCCCTGCAGAAATATGGACCACCTGAGCAACTTTGGGGTCTTCCTCTTTGTTGCCATGAGCCACTCAAGGGGCTTGTGATCTGTCTGTACCACAAACCTAACGCTAAACAAGTATGGCCTAAATCTTTGAATCTTCGAAAGGCCCACACTATGGCAAAGCATTCTTTTTCAGCTGGAGACCAGTTCTGCTCCCTAGGGAGTAGTCGGCAGCTGATAAAGGCCACCGTATGCTCCCTTCCCTTCTCATTGAGCTGGGCAAGAACTGCCATAACTCCCATGTCTTAAGCATCTGGTTGCATAATAGAGGTCTGGGTGTAATTAGGGGCCATAAACACAGGTGCATTGCATAGTACAGTCTTCAATTCATTAAATGCCTTCTGACACTCTTCAATCCAGATCACCTTCCTGGGCTGTTTCCTAGAGGTCAGGTCTATCAATGGAGCAACTTTGTTCCCATAGTTTGTTACAAAGTTCCAATAGTAACCAGTAAGGCCCAAAAAGGCCCTTACCTGGGTCTGAGTAGTGGGAATCTCTCAGTCCAGCAACACCTGGACTTTAACCTCCAGGGGGCAAACCTTCCCATGAGCCCCTGATGCCCAAGATAAACAACAGAGGACTGCCCAACTTGACACTTGGTAGCCTTGATGGCCAGTTTGCCCCCTGCATCATCACAACACCTGTTTCAGGTGTTCAACGTGGTCCTCCAAGGTCATGCTGAGGTGATAGGAAAACAATTACCCATCCTTGAGGTTGGCATTAACTTGAAGAAATGCTTTTCTTTCTCATACTTTTTCGACTTTGCATGTGTGGTGCACTGTACAGCACACATCCAAAATGAGAAAAGCTTTAAAGTTATTTAAGGCATAGTATGTTGTATGGGATGCTAGACTTGATGCAGCCACCCTTGAACTATGGCTCAAAGGTGTCTGCATGGCAGCTAGGCAGCCTAATTGTGCACGGTACTAGGAAGCAAGTAGGACAGTACAATATTTTATTAGATATGGCAATGTTCACCCCTCGATGAGAATGTATATAATGCCCAGGCACACAACTCCTGAGTCCATCCAGGTACACTGAATTAACTCTAACTGACCCATTTCTGAATGACTAAGATCAGGATGGGTGAAATAATTAGAAAGACGCTGGTTGTCTTGAAATTTCTAAGTCTGCTAATTGCTCTGACTAGTGTCAAGTGTGAATTACAACAGTAAACTGGTGCAACTGTCTTGTGTCTTGCAGCTTGTCAGCCATACACGGCTGGAGCTATTGAATATATACGCTATGTGACATTTATTATTCTTTTTAGCAAAATTAATCCAAAAAAAGGTACTGTTTCTCCAATATATTAACAAAGTCTGCCTAAATGATCATAGTAGAAAATTAGTCGCTGGCGTTGTGCCTCATCCAAGTACATTTACATTATATTCATTCCATTATAAGACTAATTGAGCAAAGTAGTAGTAAAAAACATGGGATTAAAAAGATGACAAGTGGGATTTGGGAAATGAAATAAGCATAATATAAATTTTTGTGGAAAGAACAAAACAATTACATATAAATGACCAAAATGAATGTGAACTATGTCTGACTATTTTCAGTTTTGCATAACCAAATCCAGCCTTTAAGTAATTACACCAATTGGATAATTTTGACATCTCACCCACCACCACAAACAAGTGATTCACATTCTCACACATAGAATGTGCTAAGTCAATGACAAAAGCATGTTTATCATTCCACAGATCAGAAACAAACACCATATGTGCAATTACCAGGCAAATCAATAAACAAAGGAAGTCAATAAAAGACACGTTTCCACAGCAATACAAAGGAGAACAATAATACAACAGAAAGGTGTGCATTTACAGCTCAAATAGATAAGACGATACATGGCCCCAAATACCTGCTTCCAGGCAACCATGCCATTACAACATGGCACAACCTCTATCCATGTGGCCAAAGTACACAACCATCACAGTAAAGTAATGGATACAGAGAGCACTGTATGCATGCCCACTACAGGACACCACAGTGTACTCCACAAATCAACCCATGGGACATGTTGTTGCCTCATAGAGATGAAGCTTCTTTTGCATATATCCTCATGGGGAGATGGCCATATAGAGTCTCGTGAGTGGACTGCCAGTCTGCCAGGTCAGCAGAGTTTATGGCCTCCATTCTCATTTTGGAGAACTTCCTTACTTACTGCCCATTATGCTCATTATGCTCATTATGCTGAATGGCTTTTTGGGCAACAATGAAGGACATCTACTTCTGTCTGTCTTGGGCAAGTTTCTGTACAGTGCCCCAGCTGTACTTCATTTCTGTTTCCATAGTTCAACTTCAGGCGTTCTTTGGCCTATCTTCCTTTTGCCTTCTGGGGTCCAGAGATGAGTTTTTATTGTGATGGAATCTTGTTCTCTTCCGATAGTGTGTCCTATCCATCTCCATATTTTTCTCATACGCTTTCATTTGGTCAACCGTTTGTTCTCGATGTTTGGGGATGTTGCTTTTCATTATCCATTAGTTATAACAGATGGATCTACAGTAAAAAATAGATACACAACCCCCACTCAGGTATGTATGGATAGCCCTCACTCACCACTTAGAAGAAGACAATGTGTACTTGTCTGTACTGTGCTAAAATTGCAAAATAATTGCAAAGAGCTTCCTATACATGACCAGATATGAGAAAATAAGGTTTTGTGGACTTGTCTGTACTGTGCTAAAATTGCAAAATAATTGCAAAAAGCTTCCTGTATATGACCAGATATGAGAAAATAAGCTTTTCAATCTTTATATGCTACAGTGCATATAGTACTTTCACAATGGTATAACTGAAAAATTGGCAAGCAGTGGGAGATGTGATGATTTTGGGATCCTCTCTAACCTAGGGAGAGTACCAAACAGATGCCTTGAAAACAAAAAAGCACGTCTTATTGAACGATTTAGTTGTGGTCCCATCCTCTTAGGACAAACCCAAACACAGTTATTGGCAAAAAAACATTCCCAACCAAAGGCCCTGCAAAGCATTATAGGATGAAATTAGCAGTGGGCAGTGAATATTATATAGTATACAATATCAAAAGAATTCTACAAAGAGCTGCAGTTCCACTGGTCGTCCCTAGATGTCCCTCACGATTCAAATGCAAATGCTTGATGAAAGGGTTTCAATGGTTTTGCATTTCACTCGTGAGGGACCAGTGGAACTGCAGCTTGATGTAAGAATAATTTCTTTTACGTTTGAAGAGCTTTATTAGTAAGAATAATTTCAATGCTTTGCATTTGACTTGTGAGGGACATCTAGGGTCGACCAGTGGAACTGCAGCTCTTTGTAGAATTATTTTGATATTGGATACTATAATATTCACTGCCACTGCTAATCTTGTCCCATAATGCTTTGCAGGGCCTTTGGTTGGGATTGTTTTTTGCCAATAACTGTGCTTGGGGTGGTCCTAAAATGATGGGATCACCACTGAAGTTCAACAAAATGTGCTTTTTGTTTATGCTCTTTGTGTTCAAGGCATCTGCTTGGTGCTCCCCCTAGGTTAGGGGGGGGGCAAAATCATCAGCTCTCTCATTACCTAATGTTTTCATTGAAAAAGTTCATATTTGTGAATCGGTTATATGCTGTTAAGCATGTAAAATTGCTTTTTCAAAGCATCTGAGAATAACATTCATTTAGATGCTACTCTAGATGTTTCGGAAGTGAGTGAAAGTAAAAATAGTGCATGTGGATGGAGGACCAGCCTCCTACAGTACTCCCAGTTTGGGAGACTTCAAAATAAGTGTGTAATGCACTAGTATGGTGAGAAGAAAGCACACCATGGATCTCGGGAGGGGGGTGGGGGCGTAATTGGCACAACATCGATTTGTAATGCGCATAGCTGCCCCAGCGACGAGGCGTCCCAGCGCAACCAGAACCGGCAGCGAGAACCGGGGGGCCTACAAACACGGAAGATTACAGAGTGGGGAACAACCATGTTTTTAATGATTTCCGAAATGGCAAAAGATCGGGGGTCGATCGAATGCTAACTGGCAAATAATTCCAAAGCTTGGCTGCCATGAAACAGAAAGAGCGACCCCCGGTTCTTGCCCTCCTCACTCGAGGGACACAGACCAAACCGTGGTGTGCGGAGCGCAAGGTGCGCCTGGACAAATAGGACTTCAGCAGGCCAGATAGCCCAGTGGGGGCTTGCTATCTCTACCCTCAAAACCGGATCCCGAGGGTAGGGTAGAGGGTAGAGGCAGATTCTTCTCACTATACAAGTGGATTACACACTTTTTTTGAAGTCTCCCAAACTGGGAGTACTGTAGGAGGCTGGTCCTCCAGCCACATGCACTATTTTTACACTGTTTTTACTTTCATGTCCCTAGGTTAGGGTGGACCTTAGCGTGTCCACACCGCCGGGGTTTAGTCCACCTTTGTCCTGATGAATGCCTGGTACATTCACACCGTTTCAAGGCAGAAACATGTTGACTGACTATTAAGATAGTGGAAATAACTAAACAAGTTATTTGGCCAAATTTCCGACACTCCAATTTTTAATATGTCCAAGTGATCAAACATTAAATCCTTTTTTTGATACACTGTAGACATTTTTACATATCACCATCACTTTAAATCACTCACTTCACGTCTATTCACAAAATACCTGCTCCGCAGTAATCCTGCGTTGAAGCACACTGGGGAGGCACTCGGCCTCTCCAGTGGGGCCCAATGATGAAGCATGTCACCAACCAGGTTGGTGAGTGAGAGCTTTCCATACACACCTGAGTGGGGTTGTGTATCTATTTTTTACTGTTGCTCCTTCTGTTATATCTGATAGACTTCTGGACACTCTTTTTTTTGTTGAAATAAGTATAACCGGGGACTAAGAGTGTTTCCGCATTCACCCTACCTCTCTTTTTGTTGACTTGCTTTTCATTATCCGCCAGGATGCTGATCCATCCAAGAGTGTGGACAGACTGCAGCTCTGGTAGAGCCTCAACTTGGTGTTGGTGCTGTACCGAGATGACCTCCACACATTGTTCAGCATCCTGACACCATTCCTGGCCTTGTTTAGTCTGCTCTTAATTTCACTGCCTGCCACTCCATCATGTCTCATAGTACTGCCTAGGTAAGTGAACTCTTCACTCATGGCTATGTCCTCTCCACCTACCTTGATTGGTGAAGGGATTGGGATGTTGAGCGATTCCACACCAGTTGTAACACTTAGTTAATATTCCCTTCTTTGGTATCTTGACGATGTTGCCTTGGTGCCTGTCATCTGGTGCTTTCTTTTCCTTCTAAATTGATGTAAATAGTGGTCATAGGATCTTGGCTGACGTTTCAGGGTTTGTCTTGAACATTTCTGCATTCAGATTCTCATGGCCAGGAGAATTTTCATTCTTGTTGACTCAGATAGTAGCGACTACTTCTAATCTCTATGGTGTGGCGGTGTTCACATCCAAGTCTATCTCTGCTTCTTGGATGTCCACTTCCCCTGTTGGTACTATTCTCTTCTACTACTTTGAAGTCCCATGCTTCCTGTTCTTTCTCTGTTTTGAATAGTCTACATTGCTTGTCCATGACAGGGGTGTTGTATGTTGCACACGCTTTATCACTGACTATTTTCATCATCTTCCTCTACTTGGCTGGCAAGGTTATCCATGCATACCCGCTTGTCTGCTCTTGCTATTCTTTTGAATGCTCTGTTTGCTTTATGTCCTGTCTCTTGTACGACTCCTGCAGCCTCTCATTTTGGACTCCATGAGTTTCCTTTTTGCTGTCCTCCTTCTTCAATAGCTAGCCCTGTATCTTGTCTTATCCATTCTTTCCTCTTATTTGTCTCATCCCCTGTCATGTTTCACTGCTCTTCATAAATAATGACCAGACCCGTTCCCATTTCTTGTCGCTGCAGCTGACTCCTGAACTTCAGCTTCACAAGAGAAGTCACTAGATGGTGATCACTTCTGTGTCCGCTCCCCTACTCATGCTGACATCTTGCAGAAAGCATCAACAAGTGCGGTGCTGCTTAACATCATGTGCTCAATCTGGTTTCTGTCTCCGCCATTTAGTGAGCACCAAGTTAGGTTGTAAAATTATGGTGGAAGAAGAGAGCCCCTCCTATGACCAAAATTCCAATAGTCGTTCTCCATTGTTGTTCATTGTTCCACAACCTTCTTTTCACTTGCATCCGTCACTGCATCCGCAGTCTTCATCTGGCCTTGGCCCATCGTTCCCGGCTGTCTCCCTATCTAGACCTCCTCTTTCTCGATTTCAAGAAAGACTTCGATACGGTGGGCTGGGACTATCTTCAAGACGTGCTGCGGGAAATGGGTTTCGGCCCACGGTTCCGCAGTTATATTGGGGTCCTCTGTGCAAATCCCAGGGCCCGAGTACTGGTCAATGGATCGCTTTCGCAGGCATTCCTGATCGGTAGAGAGACGGGCCAGGGGTGTCCCCTATCTCCACTCCTATTCGCGCTAGCAATGGAACCCCTGGCGACGCTCATCCGGCATGATCGCCTCATCCAGGGGTGGGCCTGGAATGAGAGTCACGTAGATAAAATCGCCCTCTACGCCGATGATGTGCTCCTGTACTTGGCAGACCCGGCGAACTCGGCCCCAGATGTCTGCACCTCCTCCGAGACTTCGAGCGGGTCTCCGGCCTTCGACTAAATGCGGCCAAATCCACCCTGGTCCCCTTGCACCCATCCCGGGAATGTTTCGACTGGCAGTCGTCTATCCCTCTTCGTCACAACTCGGTCAAATATCTGGGGATATGGGTGACTCTCCTGCCGGAGTTGGAATGGGCACTGAACATCGCGCCCCTGGTGGCCCGCATGAAATCGGACTTGAAGAAATGGCACTCCCTTCCCCTTAATCCCCTCGGACGGAGCGCGCTGTTCAAAATGATGATTCTCCCCCATTTCCTTTATACCCTACAAAACACCTCTAGTCCACTCCCCCGTGCCTGGTTTCGAGAGCTGGATGGAGCTCTGTCCTGGTTCTTCTGGAGCGGCGGGCGACCGCGGATCCCCCTTGCACACAGCCGCATCCCACCCTATGACGGAGGCCTAGGGGTGACTCATCTCTACCTCTACTACCTGGCCACCAAACTGATAGTTATCCACGACTGGTATGCGGGCGGCTGGTCCGACCCGGCATATCGGGTGGAATTGGCAGAGACGGACTTCCCTCAGATCCAGGCCCTCCCCTATGGCTGCCCGATTCCGCGAACCTTGGCCCCCATTGCCAGAGCGGTCTTGCAGGCCTGGCGTACTTCCCTACGCCACGCGGGATGGGACCGCACACTTACCCGCCAGACGCCACTCAGGCACGGAAACTGACTCCGAGAGGTATCGTTCCTGGACGGGTTCCGACGTTGGGATCTCATTGGGGTGTCAGTGCTAGGAGACGTATGGGTGGGGGATCATCTTTGAGCCTTTGCCGACCTACAGCAGAGTCACGCCCTTCCCCACGTACAACACTTCCGCTACCTCCAGCTGCGTCACACCCTCCACGCGCACCTCCCCACACCGGCTACCCTCCGGGAAATGTGCCCATTGGCGGCCCAGGTAATGATGGGAGACCTGGGGAGGGGGGGAGTGTCCCAGATCTACCGAGCCCTAATCAATAATAGCCCCGCGTCCCTTGACCACTTACGTGCCCGATGGGAGGGGTGGGTGGGACCCCAAGAAGAGGCCGACTGGAGGGACGCCTTGATGGCCCCACGCACCCTGACCATGTCCTCCAAGCTGCGGCTGGTGCAGACATTACCTGTACACGTCCTACCTCACCCCGGAGAGGCTCTTTCGAGCCCACTTGAGAAACTCCCTGATTGCCCTAGATGTGGAAGCTCCCCGGCCGATTTCTTTCACATGGTGTGGGTATGTCCGGGATTGGGGAGGTTTTGGAGGGGAGTGGAGAGGGAGTTAACACAAGCCCTGGGCTGGGAGGTCCCCCATGACCCACTTCGGATGCTCCTGGGGATAATTGATGGACTAGATGGCAATAAATCGGACAAGCGCCTGCTGGGGACGGCGGTGGCCGTGGCTAAGCGGGAAATCGCACGTCACTGGCTGCGAGACTCAGCTCCCATGGTGAAGGGCTGGAGGAGAGGGGTGGACTGGTGCGGCGCCCAGGAGGAGGCCCTTTGCTAATCCCGGGATTCACCGGAACAATTCTCCAAAGTTTGGGGGAAATGGTTCAATTTGCTGCCTCCGTGAACATTGATACTTGCTTGGTTTTTTGCTCAATCCAAATGTATGTGCTGTCGGACTGGATTAATTTCTACCTTTTAATGACTGTTGCTGATTTTCTCCAACTGTACCTATTACTTGCTGAGCTGCTGCCAATGAACTTTCCTTGTTGTTTCGAAAATGCCAATAAAGTTGATTATCAAAAAAAAAAAGCTCTTCAATAAATAAATAGTTACGGTGCATTCCTGCCCTTTTTTTTTGCCTCAGGGCAGTGCAGCAGGAAGCCCTTAGGAAGCCCTGTGGCACTGCCCTGTGGCAAAACCCTGTAAATAAGGCCCCTCGTTTGGAAGAGAGAGATACAGCAAGCGCACTCTGTCCCTGGAACTCTGTTGTCTTCACCTGTGCTAGTGCAGAGCTCCATCCTGGTTCTTGGTGAGTCATGGAACAAAGTACTGGTCAAGCTGGGATGGATCTATCAGTAGAGTTTACTAGCTCTGCTCCATTGTACAAAGTCAGGGGGGTCCTCCAATCCTGCATGTCCTCTGAAAGATCAGCTCATTCTAGGGCCATAGCCAGGCTATGCAACAGACAGGCTATGCAACAGACCACACTGTGGCGTGGTGCAGCGGAGAGTACGCACTTTCTTGTGTAGGATTTGTCATACTCATTGGATACGTGCAGCGTGTCGCAGTACACACGCAATGCAACAGATTCTTGGGGAAATTGATACATTAACCTTTGTGCATGCCCTCACTAGGTACTCATTTTTACGCAAAATCTTGTTGAGTTATCTCGGTTGATTGGATTTGCGCCAAAATCTATGGGTGTTTGCATTGATCCAGCCTCAGTACGGTCCCCATACGCTTAGCAGCAGAACATGGATTTAGTGCTGTGAAAATGCAACTTTCTTGGTCAAAGCACCTTTTGTGATGGAGAGGAAAGAACTGCTGCTGCTTTGTTCAACTTTGTACTACCTTAGCTCTCCTGCAAAGCCTTAACAGATCTGGGCCTGTGTTTTTAAAAAACACCACAGGTTATCAGGCTAAGGGGATTGTCCTCAGGAAGTCAATGTTCAACCCATGGAAAAGCCTGTAGGCTTTGGTTGTGAGACGCGGATATGCAACCTGTGGAAAGCAAAACGCCCCAAAAAAGACCAGCGTTTAACAGAGGCTAAGCGGGTTCAACCAGGAGTTGCACAGTGTCAATCTGTTGAAGATACACCGACATTAAACACCATCAGACTTAAAGAGGCCACAGGGCCGCTCATGGTACAAGAGGTTCATTTAGCTGAAGATGCAACTACATAAAAACTGTCAGACTTAAAGAGGCAACAGAGTCACCCAGGGGGGGGGCCAGATGTTTAGTCAGCTGCAGAGACACCTACATACGTGGCAGACTCAAAGAGGCCACGGCCAACCCAAGGACACCAGAGTTTCAATTCCTGCAAGTCGTAGCTTTCATAAAACCACTGGAATTTAGCTGGGGCTATAGGGCCTCCAGAAGCAGGGGAGGCGCTACCAAGAGAGGATGCTTGGCAGTGTTTAATTTGTGAAAAAATAAGTGCCGGCGCCCTTCTCAGGTGGCCACTGCAGTTTGCACCACCCACTGCCCCTGCCAGCACTGTTAATGACAGTACCAACACAACTACTAGCAATCATACTCTTCCAGGTGTGACAATTTCTGATTATTCCAGGCCCTCAAAGGTATAACAATGCTTGGAAGGCAGATAATAGTCATTTTTAGGGTATAATGAATTAACAAACAACACTACTGTGCTCACTTCTAAATTAAACAAACAGCGCCAACATGTGGCAGACTATCATAAGCACCGGTGTTGACAATTAAGTGCCAATGCCAAGCACTGGAGACCACTGGCTCAAATTAAGCACTAATTCTGGGATGTCAGAGGGAGTAGAGCTGATAGAGAGGAGTTGAGGGTGCCTTTGTATCATAATCATTGGTGCTTTGCAGCTCGGGTTTAATCTTGGCCAGTACTTCACATGGACTTTGTAATACTGTTTTTCAGTTCGAGTGGAAACATTTTTTGATTACAAACAACTTCTGGTGCTCAAATCTACTTTTATTTATTTTCTATTGCTGCTGTGAGAAAACATTGCTAATTGAACCAAGTGTCTCAGCACATTATTGCTTTTATTGACTGTTTAAAATGGCAACAAGACTTCATTTTTTCATTGGTGTTTTGAGGTCAGTATTTTTCTCAACCCTCATCTTTGTGAGGAGAAGATGTATCCTACTACGATATTTTTACACGGATATTGTAGCTGCTAATAATTCATCAGAAGTGCTCAGGCAAGCAGACCTTCCAAGTCGTTACTGGGACTTACTATATTTATCTTTCTTAGATACACAAAATAAATATGTTATCTCAAATCAGTGCACATTTTGTTGGTCTCACCTACGAGTGCATGCTTTGTCTGCTTTGAGACATATTGTTATCTTACAGTGGGCTTAGAGCCCTTCCATCGGTGATCATTGGTTGTCTTCATTGTCACTCTCATTTGCTTGCTTCTTATTCGTTAGCTGTGCAGGCTTTCTTTCCGTTTCTTCTGAAGCACGGATACATTATTATGTGTTTCGACTGCTTGCTCTTTCAGATGCTACAGTTATCCTTTTTCAAGCATTCTACAAGAGTGCATGTCTTTTCCTGCTGTCTCTCTCATGTGCTTCTCCTCGGCTGCATGGGGTGTTCCTCTCGCTCGACAAGCGCTTCTCCCCCATGTTACCTTCTCACCTTGCCATGTACCTATCTTTTTCCTTTTTGATCCACCCACCCATGCCTCTTTGTTGCTTATGCCCCATATCCCCTGAGTTGCTTCACTTCCCTAAACCCATACTTCAACCCTGTTGCTTCCCCCACCTAATTTCATAAAAAGAACTCTTTGATGCTCCTTTTTTCTTTTCAGTTATTGATCAACTCAGAATAAAAAGCATCTCCATTAATTTGCAGGCGCACGCATGAGTGGCGTGTGCCTACAAAATTAAGTGATACAAAAGGGGATGATGGACGGAGCGTTTGAGCAAATCAAACACTCACCCCCAGTCAACTGATCTGGGTTTAATCCACCACCATTCTTTAGCCCACTCAGCCACCCCATTTCAGACATGGCTATATGCAAATCAGTCTGACCCTGTGCCTTATGGGAACAGTCCAGCCCGAACTGCCAAGCCATGCCTTCCATGGACCGGAAACAAGCATCCTGGGACCGGTTTCGGATTCATAATCCTCATCAGCCAGGCTATCTTGAATCCAGTGGCCAAGTGAGCAAGGGACTCACGTCTGAGCATACCCTGCCACACTTAGGGCGAACAAAGCAATACAAAAGGGGATGATGGACGGAGCGTTTGAGTTAATCAAACACTCACCCCCAGTCAACTGATCTGGGTTTAATCCACCACCATTCTTTAGCCCACTCAGCCACCCCATTTCAGACATGGCTATATGCAAATCAGTCTGACCCTGTGCCTTATGGGAACAGTCCAGCCCGAACTGCCAAGCCATGTCTTCCATGGACCGGAAACAAGCATCCTGGGACCGGTTTCGGATTCATAATCCTCATCAGCCAAGCTATCTTGAATCCAGTGGCCAAGTGAGCAAGGGACTCACGTCTGAGCATACCCTGCCACACTTAGGGCGAACAAAGCGATACAAAAGGGGATGATGGACGGAGCGTTTGAGCAAATCAAACACTCACCCCTAGTCAACTGATCTGGGTTTAATCCACCACCATTCTTTAGCCCACTCAGCCACCCCATTTCAGACATGGCTATATGCAAATCAGTCTGACCCTGTGCCTTATGGGAACAGTCCAGCCCGTACTGCCAAGCCATGTCTTCCATGGACCGGAAACAAGCATCCTGGGAGCGGTTTCGGATTCATAATCCTCATCAGCCAGGCTATCTTGAATCCAGTGGCCAAGTGAGCAAGGGACTCACGTCTGAGCATACCCTGCCACACTTAGGGCGAACAAAGCGATACAAAAGGGGATGATGGACGGAGCGTTTGAGCAAATCAAACACTCACCCCCAGTCAACTGATCTGGGTTTAATCCACCATCATTCTTTAGCCCACTCAGCCACCCCATTTCAGACATGGCTATATGCAAATCAGTCTGACCCTGTGCCTTATGGGAACAGTCCAGCCCGAACTGCCAAGCCATGTCTTCCCTGGACCGTAAACAAGCATCCTGGGACCGGTTTCGGATTCATAATCCTCATCAGCCAGGCTATCTTGAATCCAGTGGCCAAGTGAGCAAGGGACTCACGTCTGAGCATACCCTGCCACACTTAGGGCGAACAAAGCGATACAAAAGGGGATGATGGACGGAGCGTTTGAGCAAATCAAACACTCACCCCCAGTCAACTGATCTGGGTTTAATCCACCACCATTCTTTAGCCCACTCAGTCACCCCATTTCAGACATGGCTATATGCAAATCAGTCTGCCAATGTGCCTTATGGGAACAGTCCAGCCCGAACTGCCAAGCCATGTCTTCCAAGGACCGGAAACAAGCATCCTGGGACCGGTTTCGGATTCATAATCCTCATCAGCAAGGCTATCTTGAATCCAGTGGCCAAGTGAGCAAGGGACTCCGTCTGAGCATACCCTGCCACACTTAGGGCGAACAAAGCGATACAAAAGGGGATGATGGACGGAGCGTTTGAGCAAATCAAACACTCACCCCCAGTCAACTGATCTGGGTTTAATCCACCACCATTCTTTAGCCCACTCAGCCACCCCATTTCAGACATGGCTATATGCAAATCAGTCTGACCCTGTGCCTTATGGGAACAGTCCAGCCCGAACTGCCAAGCCATGTCTTCCATGGACCGGAAACAAGCATCCTGGGACCGGTTTCAGATTCATAATCCTCATCAGCCAGGCTATCTTGAATCCAGTGGCCAAGTGAGCAAGGGACTCACGTCTGAGCATACCCTGCCACACTTAGGGCGTACAAAGCGATACAAAAGGGGATGATGGACGGAGCGTTTGAGCAAATCAAACACTCACCCCCAGTCAACTGATCTGAGTTTAATCCACCACCATTCTTTAGCTCACTCAGCCACCCCATTTCAGACATGGCTATATGCAAATCAGTCTGACCCTGTGCCTTATGGGAACAGTCCAGCCCGAACTGCCAAGCCATGTCTTCCATGGACCGGAATCAAGCATCCTGGGACCGGTTTCGGATTCATAATCCTCATCAGCCAGGCTATCTTGAATCCAGTCGCCAAGTGAGCAAGGGACTCACGTCTGAGCATACCCTGCCACACTTAGGGCGAACAAAGCGATAAAAAAGGGGATGATGGACGGAGCGTTTGAGCAAATCAAACACTCACCCCCAGTCAACTGATCTGGGTTTAATCCACCACCATTCTTTAGCCCACTCAGCCACCCCATTTCAGACATGGCTATATGCAAATCAGTCTGACCCTGTGCCTTATGGGAACAGTCCAGCCCGAACTACCAAACCATGTCTTCCATGGACCGGAAACAAGCATCCTGGGACTGGTTTCGGATTCATAATCCTCATCAGCCAGGCTATCTTGAATCCAATGGCCAAGTGAGCAAGGGACTCACGTCTGAGCATTACAAAATTAAGTGAACACTTTGCCTCAAATGTTTTTTTTCTTTACATTTTTTAGCAAAGTGACAAAGCACTGGGCTAAAACCATAGGCAAGACTACCCCCCACCCCTCTTTGCGGTGTCTGTCCGCTGAACTCCTTGCCTTCCAAACAGCGGCAGGGTTTAAAGTTAATTTTTCTAAATCGCAGATTCTCAACATCTCGGTCCCGGATTTATATATAGGACATGCAGAGGGACTTCCCCTTCTAATGGGTTCAGTCGGATATCACGTACCTGGGTATACGATTAGCTCCGACTCTAGCTCAAACCCTTGCCTTAAACTATGCCCTCTTAGCGGAACACTTCACCAAGGCCCTCTCCGACTGGTCCCGCCTTAAATTGGCTTGGTTTGGGAGATTGGCCGCAATTAAAATGACTGTGCTTCCCGTGTACTCTATCTTTTTCAGATGTTACCCTTGAGCCCGCCACCGGGCATGCTGCGGAGACTACAGGGTCTGCTCAACAAGTTCTTATGGAACAACAAGAGGCCGCGCTTTGTGTTTACAGTGACCACTACCCCGAAGGCGGCTAGTGGATTGGGCTTTCCGCTACTTGCTGTGTATTTCCAGGCGTCCTGTCTTAGGTACATAGTGGAGTGGAATAGGCCTCTGTCCAGTAAGCACTGGTACTTTATGGACCAGACGGTGGCCGGATGTAATATATGGCGGTATTATGGCTGCCGCGCAAGCATCGAGCATAGGTGCTGTATTTATCCCCAGTGACCGCTCCTATGCTAAAAGTTTGGGACCAGTTGGCGCTCCGTAAGGGCTGGACTTCCTTCCCCTCTCCGATGAGCCCCATTGTAGACAATCCCGACTTTCTGCCAGGCTGCGCATCGCTGGCGAGAGGAAGGCTGCAAAAGGGTTGGCTCGCTCTTCGACCTTGATGGTCTGATCCCGTTTGCCACATTGCGCACGGAATGCTTTCAGCTGCCCGAAGGGGACGAGTTCCACCACGCCCAGGTTGCACACTGGGTGACCAAACCGGTCAATATGGCCCTCTTGTCACGGCCGCTAAACAACCTTTGAACGTTGGCTGGTATGCAAATAAGATGACCGGAGCCTTATTTCGGAGCTCTACGCGATGATTCTACGTTGTTCACAGAAGCAATGTACGAAAGCGCAAGTCCGATGGGAAACGGAGTTGGGGCGTCCTCTGACAGCCATAGAATGGGAGCATGTGCTCTATAGGGCGCACCACCCGACATCTAACACTTTTGGGACTGAATCAGCTTACAAAACAGCGACATATTGGTATTATACCCCAGCGCGCATCAAGATGTGGGACACCGTGAAATTAGGCCTCTGCTGGAGGGGATGTGGGATGTCAGGGACTCTGATTCACTTGTTATGGCGATGCCCGAAGTTGGAACGCTTCTGGGCCACAGTCCTTGATGAGATGGATCCTGCTTTTCAGATTACACTTCCACGGCTGCCAGTACATACCTTACTAGGGCTTCCCCATCCTAAATTTTTCCCTTTGCGTTCACACAGGGGCAGGCAAATTGGGCTGCCGCTCCTGGTTGCGAGGCAGGTTCTGCTGGCGCAGTGGGGCTCTACGGCAATACCTGATCCCCGGGATTGGATTCAACTATTGTGGCATACCCTTGCTATGGAGCGACTCTCTCTGGGTATGGATGGGAAGGGTTCTGAGTATGCTAGACTCTGGGATCCGTTCTTGCAGATACTGTCAAAAGATCTCCGGGAAGTGACATGCCCAAAATATTTGCAAATCTTACAATTTATACCTTTGGAACCTGTAGGTGCCACGCCGACCACTTGAAGGATCGCTGATTGCAGTCAGTCAGAGAGGGTGGATCCTGCGAGGCAAGTGATGTGTAGGGAAGCTGGTGCGGAGTGGGATGGGTGTGGGAGGGTGGGGTTTGTTAGTTTCTTATTGTTCCTTTTTATCGTCTTCCTTATAAAAGCGGAGGCTGCAGCTCAGGTGGGGTGACGGAGCTTCTTCGTTCATGCGGGGTCGACCTCCGGGATGTAGACCCAGACGCTGTGACTTTAATGAGCGAATCCGCCCTGCCGGCAAGTTGATGTAGGCAGCTGGGCTATGTTCCTATCCGCACAATAAAAATGATTGATTCTAAAATCATAGACAAATCCAATAGGTTTCAGCGGTGGTTCCTCCATGGGAGCGGATGAGTGGAGCCCCCACACTGCTGGGCAGAAAGCATAAAAAATTAAATGGTAATAAACTGGGGAGGGGGTAATGAGAAGCGGCCACTTAAGTTTGCATTGCACATGTTGTCTTGTACATCTTTCTTGCTACGGCCAAACTGACATGTGCAATTCAAACCTGTCCTCTTGGACAGCTGGGTTGGAGAGCAGACTCAGGCCAACAGTGCCTCTTGGAGTGTGGAGCCAGCCCGCTCCAGCCAATCAAGACGCTTTAAAACAGCGTCTTGATTGGATAAGAGAGTAGGCTGTGGGATTAGTGCTCGGAGGACGTGCAGCGGATCGTGAATGTACTGCAAAACATCGAGCCGCAGTGTGAGGTAGGTGATTTTCTTTAAGTGTATACTTATATTAAGTGTGCTCAGGACGGCCCTAGGTCACACTGGGCGTGTGCTCAGGACGGCCAGGGGCCGTCCGAACGCCGCCGATTCTCCAGCGCAGCACGAATTCCGCACCTGCGCTGGAGAATTAATTAGTGGGCGGAGTTCGGATGCCCCCCACCCGTCCTACGCACATGCCCAGCGTGACTTAGGACGACTGGGGGCGTCCTGAGCACACAAGGGGTTACACCCCCTAATTAAATCCCCACGTCGCGGTGAAATTCGTGCCGCAGGGAAGGGGTTAATGTGTATATTATTGTGTATATGTTATGTGTATTATGTGTATTTGTTATGTGTATATTTTTTGCGTCCCCTCAATGTGTATTGCCACCAACCGTCACTGAATAGGTTCCACTGGCGAGAACTATTGGCTTTCCCAATGCTTGTTTCAAAGTAAGGTCACAGGTATAATAATTACTTTGTAGATTATACTGCTTCCTTAAGTTAACACCGTAGGCAGCTGAGCTCGCATTCGGTTACTCAGGTCACACTGTGCTTCAAAGGCGATGCCAGGGCTGCTCGGCTATCCGTTAGGTTCCAGCAGGATGGCAGGGTACTTTGCACCTTCTCACACTGACCATCCAATCCCCGCGCACTCCGCTGACAGTAGGTTTTCCCTCGGCATCTGACTGGAATGTCAATGTCCACATCCGTTTGGCGCTGAAAGACCCCAGGCCGTGACGGTGGTCCACAGAGGGGGCGCAGCTCCTTTGCCCTCTGAGGCCCCCGCTGCCTTTGAACCCTCTCGCGTCTCTGCTTGGCAGAGTCTCACCGGATCCAGGCCTCGCTGACAGACGCTCTCGGACGGACAATCCCCGGTGCCCTCCGGAGCGGCCCCACCCCTGCGCGCCAGGAAATGGTGAGAGGGACGGAGGCGACAGGGATCAGCAGATTCCTTTGTCCCGAGAGATAAATATAACTTGGCCCGAGCGGCGGCCGCGCTAATGCATGCCGAGGCACCTTATCTCTGGCACCGGGGCCCGGGCCGGCAGCGATCCCGCAGAGATACGGATCCGCGGAGCCTGCAGAGCGCGGAGCTCCGGTGCGGGCCTCGGGCTCCTCTCTGTGGAAACCAGGCAATGCGTGGGCCTCGGGGCTCGGGGAACCACCCTGCCAGCCTGCCGGGTTCAGAGCCTGCGGTCGACACACAACAGGCTGCACACTCTTCGAAAGCCAGTTATCATGGACACTTAGCCCAAAAAAATGTAGTTATTGACAACAACATACTGAATGACATTAATATTCAGTTAAAAATCCCAAATGCATAAACTTTCTAAACTCTCCAAAAAATCCTAAATGCCATAAATAAGTTACAAGAAAGTTCTTAGATCATCGTTTAAGCGTTGGCCAGTCGCCATAAGGCTGGGTGTGCCAGCTCTGCAGGGGGCCTGCTGTAGGGTGACCAGGCGTCCCGGATTTGCCGGGACAGTCCTGGGTTTTCACCAGCTGTCCCGGCAGATTTCACGAAATTGAGCTCATGTCCCTGTTTATAAAGAGGATCGGTTGAAAACGGTCGTTGGGAGTTGTCTTTTTATGTTTTGCAAAGCAGGGATAGTTGGGAGCAGTTATAAGAAAGCAATTTAATTAACGGGCATGATACTGGATTTAAAAATTGCATTTTATTCATGTTCTTACTGCCTCTTCTGTAATTCTCTGCCAAGGAGCATTGTCATTCTGTGCACTCGGTTGTAGTAAAATTGTAGTCCTTCTATTTTTAGGAAATGGCCCGGTTTTTGTCTTTAAAATTCTGGTCACCCTAGCCTGCTGGCCAATATTTAAACTTCAACCACAAGCCTTATTTTGCTATTGTGGGAGCCACCTTGGCTAGCCACGCCATGGTGGCATGGAGGAGGTGTCATCTCTTTTTTTGGGTCTCAGTTTTTACAAAACGTCCGACAAACAAACTATCTATATGCATAGAGTTGGCTTTCCCTGCACCACTTTCAATCATTTCTTTCTTTGACCAGTCTATGTCAGCCATTGGCTGAACTCTCTGTCAAGTCTTGGCTCCGCCCAGTGGAATATTACCTCTCACCTAATGCTATTGGCTATTTGATCGCATGCATCCACCTCCATTCCAAGGCTTGCATTGAACTGCCGAGGGACTACCTCACAACTGTGTCCCTCCTTGTCTGCTGGCTCCCTCTCGAGTATCTCGCTCTCAAGCTCTAATGTAAGCAGTTAGCAAGTTAGAGTGAGACACGATGCATTAGCACAATAGATCGGATTACTCGAGAGGGACCCAGCAGGAGCAGACCGAGGGCAATAGAGTTTTTGGTTTTGCCAATGCCTTTTTTTTCATACACAACAATCCCCTGAAGAGGGACCTAAACACATATGTCCCTGGCGTACTAAAGTTTTCTGCTAGAGCATGGGGGACATTTGGCCAGTTGTCTTGCTAGGGACTAGAGTGATATATCTACACATGGGTGCAGAGAGGAAAACAGTGTGTGGGCTCACCATTGTCAACGGTGAGTACCACACCAAACAGATTTTCATGACGGCAAAGCCAGTGGTGGTTCCACCACTGGGACAAAGGCCAACCCCAACCACTAAATGCAAGAGGGATATGCATATACTACTTCTGCATTCCCTTAAATGTACAGCAAACGAGACACAGTCCAGCTAGGGAGGTGGCGGCAACTTGCCATTCGGGCCCATCCATAGCCAGCCTGCCATATTTAAAATGTCCAACCGTGTCAGTTGCTTTTTGCATGAAATGGGTTCCTCTCCAGAGCATGGGTGCGACCTCCATCTAAAAACGTTGTACAAAGTGGGTACTTGTCATTTGGAAAAGAACCAGTGGCGGCTCGCATAGAGTATGCTCCGTTGTATGTCTGAGTTTACTACCCCCCACCTTGCCCCTCCCCCGCCCTACCACCCTGCAGCACGCCCTATGCGAGCCGCCACTGAAAAGAACTGCATATCCCTGGGTACCGAGGGCTTTCTCTCATCATGATTTCTGGTGAGGACTGCCAAAGTCAGCTAACATGGTTGACCTAGCTAGGGCATTGCGCCAGAGGGTTTTTCTTGGAATGCATTGAAACTTTGGAAAATGTTATAGGGGGTGGGCAGAATGTTTCATACTAGTTGCATAATTTTGAGCATGTTGGTCACTCCATGTTACTCTTTAACCAGAGCTCTGGCCAAATTCTGGCAATCACAGTGTGGCAGAGTTTTTCCGCCACGAGGCTCCAAAAATGAGAGCTGGCGAGCAAGAGTTGGCATCCCCTAGCGAGATATTCTAAAGTAGGAGGTCATGGGTGGTCACGAGCGGTCACAGTCAGAGGGCGGTCGCAGAGTAGATTTTCTGCAGTTCAAGTAGATTTTCCACTCGAACTGCAGCAAAATCAACTTGAATGGCCACACCCTCTTGGACAATGTATGGTGCTGTTTGCACTGATCTTCCAGCGCTGCTCGCACTACCGGCATTAAATTGCAGCATGAGCTGCATATTTCCTGCCCGTTGGTGGAACTCTACGGAATCTTATGGGGTATGTATGTGACTCCAAAGAATTCCGTGGAGGGAAACTGCTCGAGTTCCACCCACCCCAATACTTTTATATAAAATATAATTATAGCAAAGATTAGGCATTCCATCATTTTTATTTTTTAAATTCAAATAAATAATTTACATATGATAATTCATTAATTAGTAGTTAATTAACTTCCTTTCCTATACCCCTATAAACCTAGCATCCTGCAACTAACATATCAGTACCATAAATCAGTATTCCATATTTTACATAAATAACAGTTAATTAAATAATCAAGTACAAATTATTAATAAAGTATTATTTAATCCACTTCTCAAACTTATTTGCTACAAACCTAGCAGCCTGCAACTAAAATATATGTAAAATAAGTAAGTATTCCATAAATTACATAATTTAAATCAATGAAATAATTAATTAGCAATTAATAATTAGTCGTTAAATAATTACTACTTAATTAACTTCCCACCCTATATCACCACAAACCTAACAGCCCACAAATAACATATATTAAAAATAAATCTATATTACAGATTTTTTTCATAATATATATGAATCATATAGTTAAATTCAATTAAATAATTCATTATTAATATTAACTAAGTAACTTCCCACCCAATCTCCATAAACCCAACAACCCACTACAACACTATAAATTACTATAAAAGATGAAATAAAAAATTCTAAATCACTTAAAATTACAAGCTATGGAGGAGGAGCGTGGGAGGAGCGTCGGAGGAGCGTCACCCCATTGCTCTTTGAGCAGGAAAAATAAAATGATAATAATCTACTTATTATCATTTTATTTTTTTGCAGGTTTGGGGCTAGGGTAGGGTGGGGCTGGGCTGGAGGCACAGGAGGAGGAGTGGTTTGTGCACACTGTTAGACCTGTCAGCCCTAGGGTAGTCTTTCCTTATTTTTTTCATTTTTTCGCCCTTGCTTCATTTTTTCCCACCTTCTTTTTGTTGGCCTTAGGTCTCCGGACACCTTCCCATTGCTAAACAATGCTAAGGTGCAGGTGCTCTCCCCTACCAATATGGCTGCCACAGGCCCCTGCTACTGCGGAGTGGACTTGATAGTAGCACCCTAGTTGCCAGGAGCTGGCTGGAACCCTTAAACATTGTTGCCATATCAGCCTGCCTTCCCTGCCCATGGCTAGAGTGAGGAAGCTCCTGGAACCTTCCGGAATTGGGGAGTGGTCACCAACTGCCATCTCAGAGAGTGGTCACCTGACCTGGGACTATAAAAGACAAGCATTAGAAATGCAATCGGGCTCGGATTTATTTGAGTTTGAGCTAATGGCATTGTAAATGCCAATGTATTGTTGCTATGTGTTATGGAGTGTGTTCATGTGGTGTGTACTGCCAGTGATCTCCTTGTGAGTGTGAGAATGTTGCACCGTTACTGCCTGTGATGTCCTTCTTGTGAGTGTGAGAAGCTTGCACCTCTGCTGCCTGTGGTCTCCTTGTGAGTGTAAGAAGCTTGCACTGCTGCTGCCTGTGATGTCGTTCTTGTGAGTGTGAGAAGCTTGCACCGCTGCTGCTTGTGATGTCCTTCTTGTGAGTGGGAGAAGCTTGCACCTCAGCTGCCTGTGGTCTCCTTGTGAGTGTAAGAAGCTTGCACAGCTGCTGCCTGTGATGTCCTTCCTGTGAGTGTGAGAAGCTTGCACCGCGGCTGCCTGTGAGTATGAGAAGATTGCATTGTGCATCTCTGTGCTGTGCCTGTTCTTTGTAAGGGACTCTTGCTCTGTTGCTGCTGCTGCCTTGGCACAGTACCTGCTGTGAGTGTGTAAGGGAAGCTTGCACCACTGCTGCTTGTGATGTCGTTCTTGCGAGTTTGAGAAGCTTGCACCTCTGCTGCCTGTGGTCTCCTTGTGAGTGTAAGAAGCTTGCACTGCTGCTGCCTGTGATGTCGTTCTTGTGAGTGTGAGAAGCTTGCACCGCTGCTGCTTGTGATGTCCTTCTTGTGAGTGGGAGAAGCTTGCACCTCAGCTGCCTGTGGTCTCCTTGTGAGTGTAAGAAGCTTGCACAGCTGCTGCCTGTGATGTGCTTCTTGTGAGTGTGAGAAGCTTGCACCGCTGCTGCCTGTGAGTATGAGAAGATTGCATTGTGCATCTCTGTGCTGTTCCTGTTCTTTGTAAGGGACTCTTGCTCTGTTGCTGCTGCTGCCTTGGCACAGTACCAGCTGTGAGTGTGTAAGGGAAGCTTGCACCACTGCTGCTTGTGATGTCCTTCTTGCGAGTGTGAGAAGCTTGCACCTCTGCTGCTTGTGCTCTCCTTGTGAGTGTAAGAAGCTTGAACTGCTGCTGCCTGTGATGTCGTTCTTGTGAGTGTGAGAAGCTTGCACCGCTGCTGCTTGTGATGTCCTTCTTGTGAGTGGGAGAAGCTTGCACCCCAGCTGCCTGTGGTCTCCTTGTGAGTGTAAGAAGCTTGCATAGCTGCTGCCTGTGATGTCCTTCTTGTGAGTGTGAGAAGCTTGCACCGCTGCTGCCTGAGAGTATGAGAAGATTGCATTGTGCATCTCTGTGCTGTGCCTGTTCTTTGTAAGGGACTCTTGCTCTGTTGCTGCTGCTGCCATGGCACAGTACCTGCTGTGAGTGTGTGAGGGAAGCTTGCACCACTGCTGCTTGTGATGTCGTTCTTGCCAGTGTGAGAAGCTTGCACCTCTGCTGCCTGTGGTCTCCTTGTGAGTGTAAGAAGCTTGCACTGCTGCTGCCTGTGATGTCGTTCTTGTGAGTGTGAGAAGCTTGCACCGCTGCTGCTTGTGATGTCCTTCTTGTGAGTGGGAGAAGCTTGCACCTCAGCTGCCTGTGGTCTCCTTGTGAGTGTAAGAAGCTTGCACAGCTGCTGCCTGTGATGTCCTACTCACTACTCTACTCTACTCACTACTCTACTCACTACTCTGCACTCACTACTCACTACTCTACTCACTACTCTACTCACTACTCACTACTCTACTCAGTACTCTGCACTCACTACTCACTACTCTACTCACTACTCTACTCACTACTCACTACTCTACTCACTACTCTACTCACTACTTACTACTCTACTCACTACTCACTACTCTACTTACTACTCTACTCACTACTCACTACTCTACTCACTACTCACTACTCTGCACTCACTACTCACTACTCTGCTCACTACTCACTACTCTACTCACTACTCTCCACTCACTACTCTACTCACTACTCACTACTCTACTCACTACTTTCTACTCACTACTCTACTCACTACTCACTACTCTCTACTCACTACTCACTACTCTGCACTCACTACTTTACTCACTACTCTACTCACCTCACTACTCTACTCACTACTCTACTCACTACTCACTACTCTACTCACTACTCACTACTCTGCACTCACTACTCACTACTCACCTCACTACTCTACTCACTACTCACTACTCTACTCACTACTCACTACTTAGCACTCACTACTCACTACTCTACTCACTACTCTACTCACTACTCACCTCACTACTCACTACTCACTACTCTACTCACTACTCTGCACTCACTACTCACTACTCTGCACTCACAACTCACTACTCTACTCACTACTCACTACTCTGCACTCACTACTCACTACTCTACTCACTACTCTACTCACTACTCACTACTCTACTCACTACTCACTACTCTACTCACTACTCTGCACTCACTACTCACTACTCTGCACTCACTACTAACTACTCTACTCACTACTCACTACTCTGCACTCACTACTCACTACTCTACTCACTACTCTACTCACTACTCTACTCTCTACTCACTACTCTACTCACTACTCACTACTCTACTCACTACTCACTACTCTACTCTCTACTCACTACTCTACTCTCTACTCACTACTCTACTCCCTACTCACTACTCTACGCACTACTCACTACTCTACTCACTACTCACTACTCTGCACTCACATCTCTGCACTCACTACTCACTACTCTACTCACTACTCTACTCACTACTCTGCACTCACATCTCTGCACTCACTAATTTGCACTCACTACTCTGCACTCACTACTCACTACTCTGCACTCACTACTCACTACTCTGCACTCACTACTAACTACTCTACTCACTACTCTACTCATTACTTACTACTCTGCACTCACAACTCACTACTCTACTCACTACTCACTACTCTGCACTCACTACTCACTACTCTACTCACTACTCGCTACTCTACTCACTACTCACTACTCTACTCACTACTCTGCACTCACTACTCACTACTCTGCACTCACTACTAACTACTCTACTCACTACTCACTACTCTGCACTCACTACTCACTACTCTACTCACTACTCTACTCACTACTCTATTCTCTACTCACTACTCTACTCCCTACTCACTACTGTACTCACTACTCACTACTCTACTCACTACTCACTACTCTGCACTCACATCTCTTCACTCACTACTCTACTCACTACTCTACTCACTACTCTACTCACTACTCACTACTCTGCACTCACATCTCTGCACTCACTGATTTGCACTCACTACTCTGCACTCACTACTCACTACTCTGTACTCACTACTCTGCACTCACTACTAACTACTCTACTCACTACTCTACTCACTACTCACTACTCTGCACTCACTACTCACTACTCTACTCACTACTCTACTCACTACTCTACTCTCTACTCTACTCACTACTCTACTCACTACTCACTACTCTGCACTCACATCTCTGCACTTACTAAATTTGCACTCACTACTCTGCACTCACTATTCTGCACTTACTACTCTGCACTCACTACTCACTACTCTGCACTCACTACTCACTACTCTGCACTCACTACTCTGCACTCACTACTCACTACTCTGCACTCACTACTCTGCACTCACTACTCACTACTCTGCACACTCACTCTGCACTCACTACTCACTACTCTGCACTCAATACTCACTACTCTACTCACTACTCTACTCACTACTCTGCACTCACTACTCACTACTCTACTCACTACTCTGCACTCACTACTCACTACTCTACTCACTACTCACTACTCTACTCACTACTCACTACTCACTACTCTGCACTCACTACTCACTACTCACTACTCTGCACTCACTACTCACTACTCTACTCACTACTCTACTCACTACTCACTACTCTACTCACTACTCACTACTCTACTCACTACTCTACTCACTACTCACTACTCTACTCATTACTCGCTACCCTGCACTCACTACTCACTACTCTACTCACTACTCTACTTACTACTAACTACTCTACTCACTACTCTACTCACTACTCACTACTCTGCACTCACTACTCACTACTCTACTCACTACTCTACTCACTACTCACTACTCTACTCACTACTCTACTCACTACTCTACTCACTACTCTACTCACTACTCACTACTCTACTCACTACTCTACTCACTACTCACTACTCTACACTCACTACTCACTACTCTACTCACTACTCTACTCACTACTCACTACTTACTACTCTGCACTCACTACTCTGCACTCACTACTCTGCACTCACTACTCTACTCACTACTCACTACTCTACTCACTACTCACTACTCTACTCACTACTCAACTCACTACTCACTACTCTACTCACTACTCTACTCACTACTCTACTCTCTACTCACTACTCTACTCACTACTCTACTCACTACTCACTACTCTACTCACTACTCACTACTCTACTCTCTACTCACTACTCTACTCTCTACTCTCTACTCTCTACTCACTACTCTACTCTCTACTCACTACTCTACTCTCTACTCACTACTCTACTCACTACTCTACTCACTACTCTACTCACTACTCTACTCATTACTCTGCACTCACTACTCACTACTCTACTCACTACTCTACTCACTACTCACTACTCTACTCACTACTCTGCACTCACTACTCACTACTCTGCACTCACTACTAACTACTCTACTCACTACTCACTACTCTGCACTCACTACTCACTACTCTACTCACTACTCTACTCACTACTCTACTCTACTCACTACTCACCTCACTACTCACTACTCTACTCACTACTCACTACTCTACTCTCTACTCACTACTCTACTCTCTACTTACTACTTTACTCCCTACTCACTACTCTACTCACTACTCACTACTCACTACTCTACTCACTACTCTGCACTCACATCTCTGCACTCACTACTCACTACTCTACTCACTACTCTACTCACTACTCTACTCACTACTCTACTCACTACTCTGCACTCACATCTCTGCACTCACTAATTTGCACTCACTACTCTGCACTCACTACTCACTACTCTGCACTCACTACTAACTACTCTACTCACTACTCTACTCACTACTCACTACTCTGCACTCACAACTCACTACTCTACTCACTACTCACTACTCTGCACTCACTACTCACTACTCTACTCACTACTCACTACTCTACTCACTACTCTGCACTCACTACTCACTACTCTGCACTCACTACTAACTACTCTACTCACTACTCACTACTCTGCACTCACTACTCACTACTCTACTCACTACTCTACTCACTACTCTATTCTCTACTCACTACTCTACTCCCTACTCACTACTGTACTCACTACTCACTACTCTACTCACTACTCACTACTCTGCACTCACATCTCTTCACTCACTACTCACTACTCTACTCACTACTCTACTCACTACTCTACTCACTACTCTACTCACTACTCACTACTCTGCACTCACATCTCTGCACTCACTAATTTGCACTCACTACTCTGCACTCACTACTCACTACTCTGTACTCACTACTCTGCACTCACTACTAACTACTCTACTCACTACTCTACTCACTACTCACTACTCTGCACTCACTACTCACTACTCTACTCACTACTCTACTCTCTACTCTACTCACTACTCTACTCACTACTCACTACTCTGCACTCACATCTCTGCACTCACTAATTTGCACTCACTACTCTGCACTCACTATTCTGCACTCACTACTCTGCACTCACTACTCACCACTCTGCACTCACTACTCACTACTCTGCACTCACTACTCTGCACTCACTACTCACTACTCTGCACTCACTACTCTGCACTCACTACTCACTACTCTGCACACTCACTCTGCACTCACTACTCACTACTCTGCACTCACTACTCACTACTCTACTCACTACTCTACTCACTACTCTGCACTCACTACTCACTACTCTACTCACTACTCTGCACTTACTACTCACTACTCTACTCACTACTCTACTCACTATTCACTACTCTACTCACTACTCACTACTCACTACTCTGCACTCACTACTCACTACTCACTACTCTGCACTCACTACTCACTACTCTACTCACTACTCTACTCACTACTCACTACTCTACTCACTACTCACTACTCTACTCACTACTCTACTCACTACTCACTACTCTACTCATTACTCACTACCCTGCACTCACTACTCACTACTCTACTCACTACTCTACTTACTACTAACTACTCTACTCACTACTCTACTCACTACTCACTACTCTGCACTCACTACTCACTACTCTACTCACTACTCTACTCACTACTCACTACTCTACTCACTACTCTACTCACTACTCTACTCACTACTCACTACTCTACTCACTACTCACTACTCTACTCACTACTCACTACTCTACACTCACTACTCACTACTCTACTCACTACTCTACTCACTACTCACTACTCACTACTCTGCACTCACTACTCTGCACTCACTACTCTGCACTCACTACTCTACTCACTACTCTACTCACTACTCACTACTCTACTCACTACTCACTACTCTGCACTCACATCTCTTCACTCACTACTCACTACTCTACTCACTACTCTACTCACTACTCTACTCACTACTCTACTCACTACTCACTACTCTGCACTCACATCTCTGCACTCACTAATTTGCACTCACTACTCTGCACTCACTACTCACTACTCTGTACTCACTACTCTGCACTCACTACTAACTACTCTACTCACTACTCTACTCACTACTCACTACTCTGCACTCACTACTCACTACTCTACTCACTACTCTACTCTCTACTCTACTCACTACTCTACTCACTACTCACTACTCTGCACTCACATCTCTGCACTCACTAATTTGCACTCACTACTCTGCACTCACTATTCTGCACTCACTACTCTGCACTCACTACTCACCACTCTGCACTCACTACTCACTACTCTGCACTCACTACTCTGCACTCACTACTCACTACTCTGCACTCACTACTCTGCACTCACTACTCACTACTCTGCACACTCACTCTGCACTCACTACTCACTACTCTGCACTCACTACTCACTACTCTACTCACTACTCTACTCACTACTCTGCACTCACTACTCACTACTCTACTCACTACTCTGCACTTACTACTCACTACTCTACTCACTACTCTACTCACTATTCACTACTCTACTCACTACTCACTACTCACTACTCTGCACTCACTACTCACTACTCACTACTCTGCACTCACTACTCACTACTCTACTCACTACTCTACTCACTACTCACTACTCTACTCACTACTCACTACTCTACTCACTACTCTACTCACTACTCACTACTCTACTCATTACTCACTACCCTGCACTCACTACTCACTACTCTACTCACTACTCTACTTACTACTAACTACTCTACTCACTACTCTACTCACTACTCACTACTCTGCACTCACTACTCACTACTCTACTCACTACTCTACTCACTACTCACTACTCTACTCACTACTCTACTCACTACTCACTACTCTACTCACTACTCACTACTCTACTCACTACTCACTACTCTACACTCACTACTCACTACTCTACTCACTACTCTACTCACTACTCACTACTCACTACTCTGCACTCACTACTCTGCACTCACTACTCTGCAATCACTACTCTACTCACTACTCTACTCACTACTCACTACTCTACTCACTACTCAACTCACTACGAACTACTCTACTCACTACTCTACTCACTACTCTACTCTCTACTCACTACTCTACTCACTACTCTACTCACTACTCACTACTCTACTCACTACTCACTACTCTACTCTCTACTCACTACTCTACTCTCTACTCTCTACTCTCTACTCACTACTCTACTCTCTACTCACTACTCTACTCACTACTCTACTCACTACTCTACTCATTACTCTGCACTCACTACTCACTACTCTACTCACTACTCTACTCACTACTCACTACTCTACTCACTACTCACTACACTACTCACTACTCTGCACCCACTACTCATTACTCACTACTCTGCACTCACTACTCACTACTCTACTCACTACTCTACTCACTACTCACTACTCTGCACTCACTACTCAACTCACTACTCACTACTCTGCACTCACTACTCACTACTCTACTCACTACTCTACTCACTACTCTACTCACTACTCTACTCACTACTCTACTCACTACTCTTCACTCACTACTCTACTCACTACTCTACTCTCTACTCACTACTCTACTCACTACTCACTACTCTACTCACTACTCTACTCACTACTCTACTCACTACTCACTACTCTACTCACTACTCTACTCACTACTCACTACTCACTACTCTACTCACTACTCTGCACTCACTACTCTACTCACTACTCACTACTCTACTCACTACTCACTACTCTACTCTCTACTCACTACTCTACTCACTACTCTGCACTCACTACTCACTACTCTACTCACTACTCTACTCACTACTCACTACTCTACACTCACTACTCACTACTCTACTCACTACTCTACTCACTACTCTGCACTCACTACTCTACTCACGACTCTACTCACTACTCACTACTCTACTCACTACTCACTACTCTACTCACTACTCTACTCTCTACTCACTACTCTACTCACTACTCACTACTCTGCACTCACTACTCACTACTCTACTCACTACTCTACACTCACTACTCACTACTCTACTCACTACTCTACTCACTACTCACTACTCACTACTCTGCACTCACTACTCTGCACTCACTACTCTGCACTCACTACTCACTACTCTGCACTCACTACTCTGCACTCACTACTCTGCACTCTGCACTCACTACTCTGCACTCACTACTCTGCACTCACTACTCTGCACTCTGCACTCACTACTCTGCACTCTGCACTCTGCACTCACTACTCTGCACTCACTACTCTGCACTCTGCACTCTGCACTCACTACTCTGAACTCTGCACTCACTACTCTACACTCTGTGCTCACTACTCTACACTCTACACTCTGCACTCACTACTCTACACTCTGCACTCTGCACTCACTACTCTACACTCTGGACTCTGCACTTACTACTACGCACTCACAACTCTGCACTCCCTACTCTGCACTCACTACTCTGCACTCACTACTCTGCACTCACTTCTCTGCACTCCAAAAATTATGAAAATGTCACACATACCTATCCTCCACGTTGCCTTCACGCAACAATCATTGCCGTGAATGGGCAGTCGATGACGTTTTCCTATGGGTTTCAGTGACTCGCCCTCTGCCTTTTGCAAACTTCAGCACGAACAATCTCCCTACGTCCCGTGCCTGGAGCACCTAATTTAGAAATACACACATTGCCACCTCGGAAATTAGCTTTGCTAATTGCCATCATGTCATCGGTTAACCTTCCCACTGAGCGCCTCCGGAACAAACAAAAGTTTCAGCATCAAAAGGATTTTAAATAACTTGCTGTTTACCCGCTGCACGCTTTTATTATTACTTATTTCAGCACAACAGCTTTTTCACATTCCCCAACCAGTATTTAGTTCCACTTGACCGATATTACATTGGGTATTAAGTTGGCTTTATTCAGAGCTGCTTCCGTTACCGTACCCTGTACTCTAGTATCCCTGCAGTAAAGCAGCGTGTCTCTGCTTCAACAGTGAAACGTTAATGCACATTACTAAAATGTAACAGAGTCAAGTGTGGGTGAGTGTGCCGTGCACGGGCCTGGGCGCGCCTAACAAAAAGACATTACACGCTGCAGACGAACGCGCGCATGATACATGCAATGCAATGCTGAATGGTGAACGCGCTCCCACCATCTGGATTGCATTTGGAGGAGCACCCTGACAGCTCCTAATTAAAATTAATGGACTGCCGTGCGCGAAACCGCACAGAAAATGCCAACAATGGCGGACGAAAATGACATATAGCCTATCGCGTCAAGGCTACTAAAAAGACAGCACAGCGAAGACGAATCACTATGCAGAAGCCATAAAAAAAGCTCGCGCACTAAGGAATGTTTCTGGCCCGAGCCCTAAAGAAACCTTTTTTTTCTTTTTTTTTTCTTTAACAATAGGAGCTCGGAGCTCCGCCCCACTTCGTGGTGACGTAGGCCGAGCCCTAAAAAAGGAGGGAAACTTTCCAGTCAGTTGGGGCATCACTGACCTGGGGGGCCCTACGCAGGAGACTAGTCAGAAACCTATACCACTGGGGGTGACAGGGTTTAGGTGCTGCCCACCAAGCTGTTTGAGGAACACTGAACTAGCCCACTGATCTGGCCCGGCGGGAGGGGAACCCAGGGACCACCTACAGTGACCTGCTGAGGAAACCTGTTAGCAGCCTTCAACTCAACCCCCCCTCTTCAAGCAACCAAGAATCTGCTTCCACAAAAAGGGCACCAGAACCACCAAGCGCCAAGAAGAAACCTAACTGACCAGGACTACTGGGGATCAACCAGGTACTGGGCTGTGCCCCCTCTGTTTGCACCTGTGGCCCCTGTGCTGTCCTGCCTTCACTGCCTACCCAGCGCTCCCCTACTGTGCCCCCTTGAGAAGCGCTGAGGTCCTGGAAGCTATTGTGCCTTGAAGCACTGTACCTGAGAAGCGCTATTACTCAGACTGCCTGTGCTGCTAGAACTGCTGTGACTGCCCCCATAGTGCATGTCACCCAGGCGCTGGGCCCCCAGGAGAAGCACTGTTGTCTCCAAATGCGTCCCGCCTTTCATTGAGCCGATTTACCCCCAGGAGAAGCGCTGCGAAACCTTGCTAGCTCTGTGCTTTGAAGCGCTGAGGAGAAGCGCTGGTGGTACCACTCACCGCCGTGGCCCTTGCTGCCCCGCCAGAACCTCAGGCGCCGTTTGCGGCCTCTGCCGGCCCAGTAGCGCCAACCTCATCACCCCCACGGTGGCCCCCGGGGGCCAGGAGAGGGCCGCCGTAAATCTTAGTCAGGCCGCGATCTGATGAGAAGGCCGTGCTAGGCCCTGAAGCCTGCCTCCAACATCACGTGATGGGGGCGTCGTCCTGGATCCCGCCACCCGTCAAACACCGCACAGCCATTGGTCCTGGCTGGCGCACCCCCATTATCTGCACCCCTATTGGCCGGGAGAGCCAGGTCCTTCCTTGTCAGCCTTTCCATTGGTCCCCTACACCGCTAACATCATGACAGGCCCGGGAATAAGCAGCTTCACCATTGGAGGGCTCCGGAAGAGCCTGAAAGCCCCTCCGAGCTGATACGCCCTTGGGGCCGGCCCTACCATCAGCGCGGGGCCCCTGCCGCCCTGCTCTGTCTGCCGCCGGCCCTTCTTACCCCGAGGCCTGCTGACATCGCCGCAAGGGGCCGAGGAGGCCTAAAGAGACCAGGTAACCCCCGGGGAGGAGGGTGGAAGGCTACAGGAGGCCCCAGGTTCGCCCCTCCCCTGGGGAATACTGTTGTTGGGCCCCGTTGGCCCTGTGAAATCCTTCCCAAGTACTGGAACTTGGCCGGAGCCCCAAGAGACACCTTTGGGGCCTAAGTCGGTCCAAGTTAACCCCTGGTTGGGGAAAGTAGTTGGTTATAGGTGACTGTGGGACCCTACTAGCAGGAGTGTGGTGATTGACTTACATAATGTTACTCCTGAATAAGGAAATGTTTATACCTGCCGTAGGAGGAGGTTCACGCTGATTTAAGGATGTTGCCTAGTTTTTAATGGAAATGTCTATTCTGACCTGATGTAATGTTCATACTGCTTATTTATTGAGAAGCTGATTGCGACCTCATGCACCAGATCTGCCTCTGCTAAATGCAATATTGATGGAGGTTTCCACTAGTGAATTTCCTGCAGGGGGTGATACGATAAAATTTTGACAAAGAAGTTATTACTGTGTATTTTCTTACAGGTACTGACTAGGAGCAAGGCTGATGCCAGGCCTACAGTTATTTAGTATTTATTATTTATTTATCTATTTATGGCTGAGAAATGAAAAGTATACTCTTTTAAGGAAATGTGAATTTAGTTAATGCTACCTTGATTACCTGGTCGCCCCGAATGGTCTATCAGCCGTGACCTTAATCCAGATAAAAGTACATTGTTTTAATCAAACTCACTGGTGTGGTCTCTGTCATTGTGTGTGTTACCTGTCTCAGTGGATGTGTGTGCTGTGTGATCACTTACACCTAAGCTTCGGATGCCTACCTGCTCGGGCCAAGCTACCCCCCAGGGAACTAGTGACCCCAGTTCCTACATTTTGGTGGCGAGCAGTGGGATTCAGGACCTGTGACCATACAGCACCCTCCAGTGAGACAGAGTGCGCTGCAATTAGATTAGACACCTATTGTGCATGCAGGCCTACTCAATTGACCCCCCACTGTTAACCTGAGTGTGTAGAGACCTGTTTTGACCCAGTATTGTTACATAAGTCCTAGTATCTTTCCCTTGATTTATCTGGGACCCCACCTGTCAAAATGGAGTTCCAGCTAGCCAACCTTGAAGTGTATACGGTGGTGCAGTTAAGGGAATTTTGTCAGGGGATGGGGGTGCCGGGTGGGCGGAGAGCCGCAAAGGAGGATCTCTGTACCACTTTGAGGGCATGGGTAAGGGCCCACCCAGAAGGGAGAGGGAATGGGGGGCAGGAGGGGCAGGTCACACCAGGGGGGACGGGTGCTCCAGAAGAACTAGACTTACTCAACATTGATGTGTCTGAAAATGTGTTGCCAGAAAGATGTTCCAGGGCAAGTAGTAGTGGGTCTAGAAGGAGTACGTCGTCACAGGAATATGAGGACAGGAGGGAGAAGAGGCATTGAAGTGGGAGCTTGCCAAGCTAGAGCACGAGAGGGAGAGAGAAAGGGAAGATAAAAAGTTTGCATTGGAAGAGAAGAAGCTGGCGCACGAGCTTCAGCTGAAGGAGTTGGAGCTGAAAGCCTTGCAATTGAGTGTGCCAGGAAGTCCCAATGGTGGCAGTGTACCAGGGGCTCAACATGAGCCTAAGTTTTGGTTACCCAAGGAGGTGATAGTAAGTTACACCCAGGGGGATGACATTGCCAAGTGGTTGGAGGCGTATGAAGTGGCCTTGAGAGCCCATGGTGTGCCTGAGAGCCACTGGGGAGGTGGCCTGTACCAATACATACCCCCCAATGTTAGGGACACCCTCCTGTACCTAGATAAGGTGGATCAGTTCAGGTATTCCCCCATGAAGGAGGCACTACTTAAAAAGTTTGGCCTCAACCCCGAAAGGTATCGCCAGAAGTTCCGTGGCAGCCATAAGCTGTCCACGCAGAATTGGGTGGATTTTTTTGATTATGCCGTAAGGCTCTGGATGGTTGGGTGCGTGGCAGCGAGGTGCATGATTACGAGGGCCTGTCCAATTTTTTTTTGAGAGAGCACCTCTTGGATAAATGTTTTCCGGAGCTGCGCCAACATTTGGTGGACCGCATGCTAACGGATTCCCGTGAGCTTACGGAGGAGGCGGATACTTGGATTAGCACCCAGGTGTCACACAAGGGCCCCGGGGGAGATGGCCCAAAAGGAAGACCCCAGAAGAAAGAGGGGGGAGATAAAAAGAAGGAGTTCTCACAAGGCCCACAAAACAGACAGTTTGGGAGAGGAGTAGGTACCACACCTCATTCCAGTTCCCCAAAGCCCACTTACCCTGACAAGAGTCAGCAGCCAAGAATTGTCGGGTGCTACGAATGCGGGGAGGTTGGACACTACAAGGGAGATGTCCAGTATCGCAAACGACCCCCAGCCCCCACAGGAGGCAAGAGTCTCGGGTGGCTAGAGTAGCGCTTTGGATGGAGCTGCCCCTAGATAGGGAAGGGGAGTGGACAGGCCTAACCCTGGTTTCACTCGGGGACAGAGACATGGTCCCAGTGACGCCCTTACCATCAAACACTGTTAATTACCAACAGAGGGTGAAGGTTAACTGGGAGGAGGTGGAGGCTCTGAGGGAACTGTTGCCAGCATGATCACCGTAGTGAGGCGGCTGGTGTCCCCTGAGCAAGTGGTACCTGATGTATTCTATCCGGCCGTGTTGGCTGACGGCAGTCTGAGTTACTATACCGTGGCTCAGGTTCCCTTTAAGTGGGGAGGAGTGAAAGGCCCATTGAGAGTTGCGATAAGCCCTGCCTTGCCTGTGGACTGTCTGCTAGGAAACGACCTGGAACATACCGCCTGGAAGGAAGTGGAGTTTAAGGCCCACACTGAGATGCTGGGATTACCAGGATGGACTTGCGTGGTCACGAGGTCCATGGCTGCCCGGCAAGAAACTCAACTCGGGTTGGAGCCTGAGACAACGGCCCAACCCAATGCTGGTCGTGAAGAGGATAGTGTTGTGGAAGACACACCCCGTGTGATGGATGGGGAGCCTGTGGAGGTACCCCCGGAGTCTGTGGAGGTGGATGTTGTTCCCGTGGGGGACTTGCCGACCCTTGCCGAGTGGCATGTGGAAGGAGGGCCTACCCGGGAGGAATTTTGTCGGGCGCAGAAAGAGTGCCCCACGCTTGAAGGCATGCCGCGGCAGGCCGAAGCCCAAGCGGTCAACCAAGAGACCGGCAGTTATCACGTGTATTGGGAGGATGGCCTCCTTTACAGTGAGCCTAGGGTTCCGGTGCATGGATCTTCGAGGGCCTGCCAACTCAGAGTGTGGTCACCTGACCTGGGACTATAAAAGAAAAAGAAGGGAAACTTTCCAGTCAGTTGGGGCCCCACTGACCTGGGGGACCCTACGCAGGAGACTTAGGCGGTAGGGCCTAGTCAGAAACCTATACCACTGGGGTTGACAGGGTTTAGGCGCTGCCCACCAAGCTTTGTGAGGAACACTGAACTAGCCCACTGATCTGGCCCGGCGGGAGGGGAACCCAGGGACCACCTACAGTGACCTGCTGAGGAAACCTGTTAGCAGCCTTCAACTCAACCCCCCCTCTTCAAGCAAACAAGAATCTGCTTCCACAAAAAGGGCGCCAGAACCACCAAGCACCAAGAAGAAACCTAACTGACCAGGACTACTGGGGATCAACCAGGTACTGGGCTGTGCCCCCTCTGTTTGCACCTGTGGCCCCTGTGCTGTCCTGCCTTCACTGCTTACCCAACACTCCCCTACTGTGCCCCCTTGAGAAGCGCTGAGGTCCTGGAAGCTATTGTGCCTTGAAGCACTGTACCTGAGAAGCGCTGTTACTCAGACTGCCTGTCCTGCTAGAACTGCTGTGACTGCCCCCATAGCGCATGTCACCCAAGCGCTGGGCCCCCAGGAGAAGCGCTGTCATCTCCAAGTGTGTCCTGCCTTTCATCGAGCCGATTTACCCCCAGGAGAAGCGCTGCGAAGCCTTGCTAGCTCTGTGCTTTGAAGCGCTGAGGAGAAGCGCTGGTGGTACCACTCACCGCCGTGGCCCTTGCTGCCCCACCAGAGTCTCAGGCGCAGTTCACGGCCTCTGCCGGCCCAGTAGCGCCGACCTCATCACCCCCACGGTGGCCCCCGGGGGACAGGAGAGGACCGCCGTAAATCTTAGTCAGGCCGCGATCTGAGCAGAAGGCCGCACTAGGCCCTGAAGCCTGCCTCCACCATCACATGACGGGGGCGTCGTCCTGGATCCCGCCCCCGTCAAACGCCGCACAGCCATTGGTCCTGGCTGGCGCACCTCCATTACCTGCGCCCCTATTGGCCATAAGAGCCAGGTCCTTCCTTGTCAGCCTTCCCATTGGTCCCCCACACCGCTGACATCACAACAGGCCCGGGAACCAGCAGCTACAACATCGGAGGGCTCCGGAAGAGCCTGAGAGCCCCTCGGAGCTGTTACGCCCTCGGTGCTGGCCCTACCATCAGCGCGGGGCCCATGCCGCCCTGCTGTGCCTGCCGCCGGCCCCTCTCACCCCGAGGCCTGCTGACATCACCGCAAGGGGCAGAGGAGGCCTGAAGAGACCAGGTAACCCCCGGGGAGGAGGGCGGAAGGCTACAGGAGGCCCGAGTTTGCCCCTCCCCTGGGGAATACTGTTGTTGGACCTCGTTGGCACTGTGAAATCCTTCCCAAGTACTGGAACTGGGCCGGAGCCCCAAGAGACACCTTTGGGGCCTAAGTTGGTCCAAGTTAACCCCTGGTTGGGGAAAGTAGTTGGTTATAAGCGACTGTTGGACCCTACTACCAGGAGTGTGGTGATTGCCTTACATAATGTTACTCCTGAATAAGGAAATGTTTATACCTGCCGTAAGAGGAGGTTCACGCTGATTTAAGGATGTTGCCTAGTTTTTAATGGAAATGTTTATTCTGGCCTGATGTAATGTTCATACTGCTTATTTATTGAGAAGCTGATTGCGACCTCATGCACCAGCTCTGCCCCTGCTAAATGCAATATTGATGGAGGTTTCCACTAGTGAATTTCCTGCAGGGGGTGATACGATATCATTTTGACAAAGAAGTTATTACCGTGTATTTTCTTACAGGTGCTGACAAGGAGCAAGGCTGATGCCAGTCCTACAGTTTTTTACTATTTTTTTTTTTTTAATCTATTTATGTCTGAGAAATTAAAAGTATAGCGACTGGTGCCTCGTCTCGGTCCATTGTGGACTGGTTACCCTTTTTATCACTCACTTTTTCTACACCGACTACACTACCACCTCCCTGACTCGCACACACCGCCGGCAAGGAATAAAAGAACTCCACCAAAAGGGTGCCTGCTGGCACCCCGTCAGACATTGCAGCGCCGGTCTGACGAGGAACAGTGAGCCAATGATGACACTGGACACCCTACGGTCTGGGCGTGTTCCACACCTAAATGCCTTGGGTGTGTGAGGCTCTCTAATTCCGACAGAGGAACCTCTTGGTTCCTTGATGGTCTACTCTGTATTCATCTCTCCTCTGTAGCTAAACCTCTTTCCCTGGGGAACTTTGTACCCTTTTGCGCGCTCTAGTCCTGGACACGTACACTGGACCCCTTGTTAATATTGTCCCACAAGTTCCTCTTGTTGTTAAAAATGAAAAGTATACTCATTTAAGGAAATGTGAGTTGAGTTAATGCTTCCTTGATTACATGATCGCCCCGAATGGTCTATCAGCCGTGACCTTAATCTAGATAAAATTATTTACAACAAGGGGTAGTGAGGGACAGAGTCTCTGAATTAAGCAGAATACTCTCACCCAGTCAAGAGATCAGGGCTAGATCCAACACCGTTTTTTAGCTCATTGCACCATCCCAGTTTCAGAACCTGGCTGTATGCAAATTAGTCTGTTCCTGTCCCAGTGCATGATGGGAACAGGGCAAACCAAACTACAAAAGCCAATTCTTACACTGGGAAGGAAACAAGCTTCCGGGGACCGGTTTCTGGCATTACAGCCGTCTTCGGCCCGGCTTGCTTGAATCCTGATGGTCCAATGAGCAAGGGACTCATGTCTGAGTATACCCTTCCACGCTTAGGGTGGACAAAATTATTTACAACAAGGGGTGGTGAGGGACAGAGTCTCTGAATTAAGCAGAATACTCTCACCCAGTCAAGAGATCAGGGCTAGATCCAACACCGTTTTTTAGCTCATTGCACCATCCCAGTTTCAGAACCTGGCTGTATGCAAATTAGTCTGTTCCTGTCCCAGTGCATGATGGGAACAGGGCAAACCAAACTACAAAAGCCAATTCTTACACTGGGAAGGAAACAAGCTTCCGGGGACCGGTTTCTGGCATTACAGCCGTCTTCGGCCCGGCTTGCTTGAATCCTGATGGTGCAATGAGCAAGGGACTCATGTCTGAGTATACCCTTCCACGCTTAGGGTGGACACAATTATTTACAACAAGGGGTGGTGAGGAACAGAGTCTCTGAATTAAGCAGAATACTCTCACCCAGTGAAGAGATCAGGGCTAGATCCAACACCGTTTTTTAGCTCATTGCACCATCCCAGTTTCAGAACCTGGCTGTATGCAAATTAGTCTGTTCCTGTCCCAGTGCATGATTGGAACAGGGCAAACCAAACTACAAAAGCCAATTCTTACACTGGGAAGGAAACAAGCTTCCGGGGACCGGTTTCTGGCATTACAGCCGTCTTCGGCCCGGCTTGCTTGAATCCTGATGGTGCAATGAGCAAGGGACTCATGTCTGAGTATACCCTTCCACGCTTAGGGTGGACAAAATTATTTACAACAAGGGGTGGTGAGGGACAGAGTCTCTGAATTAAGCAGAATACTCTCACCCAGTCAAGAGATCAGGGCTAGATCCAACACCGTTTTTTAGCTCATTGCACCATCCCAGTTTTAGAACCTGGCTGTATGCAAATTAGTCTGTTCCTGTCCCAGTGCATGATGGGAACAGGGCAAACCAAACTATAAAAGCCAATTCTTACACTGGGAAGGAAACAAGCTTCCGGGGACCGGTTTCTGGCATTACAGCCATCTTCGGCCCGGCTTGCTTGAATCCTGATGGTGCAATGAGCAAGGGACTCATGTCTGAGTATACCCTTCCACGCTTATTGTGGACAAAATTATTTACAACAAGGGGTGGTGAGGGACACAGTCTCTGAATTAAGCAGAATACTCTCACCCAGTCAAGAGATCAGGGCTAGATCCAACACCGTTTTTTAGCTCATTGCACCATCCCAGTTTCAGAACCTGGCTGTATGCAAATTAGTCTGTTCCTGTCCCAGTGCATGATTGGAACAGGGCAAACCAAACTACAAAAGCCAATTCTTACACTGGGAAGGAAACAAGCTTCCGGGGACCGGTTTCTGGCATTACAGCCGTCTTCGGCCCGGCTTGCTTGAATCCTGATGGTGCAATGAGCAAGGGACTCATGTCTGAGTATACCCTTCCACGATTAGGGTGGACAAAATTATTTACAACAAGGGGTGGTGAGGGACAGAGTCTCTGAATTAAGCAGAATACTCTCACCCAGTCAAGAGATCAGGGCTAGATCCAACACCGTTTTTTAGCTCATTGCACCCTCCCAGTTTCAGAACCTGGCTGTATGCAAATTAGTCTGTTCCTGTGCCAGTGCATGATGGGAACAGGGCAAACCAAACTATAAAAGCCAATTCTTACACTGGGAAGGAAACAAGCTTCCGGGGACCGGTTTCTGGCATTACAGCCGTCTTCGGCCCGGCTTGCTTGAATCCTGATGGTGCAATGAGCAAGGGACTCATGTCTGAGTATACCCTTCCACGCTTATTGTGGACAAAATTATTTACAACAAGGGGTGGTGAGGGACAGAGTCTCTGAATTAAGCAGAATACTCTCACCCAGTCAAGAGATCAGGGCTAGATCCAACACCGTTTTTTAGCTCATTGCACCATCCCAGTTTCAGAACCTGGCTGTATGCAAATTAGTCTGTTCCTGTCCCAGTGCATGATGGGAACAGGGCAAACCAAACTACAAAAGCCAATTCTTACACGGGGAAGGAAACAAGCTTCCGGGGACCGGTTTCTGGCATTACAGCCGTCTTCGGCCCGGCTTGCTTGAATCCTGATGGTGCAATGAGCAAGGGACTCATGTCAGAGTATACCCTTCCACGCTTAGGGTGGACAAAATTATTTACAACAAGGGGTGGTGAGGGACAGAGTCTCTGAATTAAGCAGAATACTCTCACCCAGTCAAGAGATCAGGGCTAGATCCAACACCGTTTTTTAGCTCATTGCACCATCCCAGTTTCAGAACCTAGCTGTATGCAAATTAGTCTGTTCCTGTCCCAGTGCATGATGGGAACAGGGCAAACCAAACTACAAAAGCCAATTCTTACACTGGGAAGGAAACAAGCTTCCGGGGACCGGTTTCTGGCATTACAGCCGTCTTCGGCCCGGCTTGCTTGAATCCTGATGGTGCAATGAGCAAGGGACTCATGTCTGAGTATACCCTTCCACGCTTATTGTGGACAAAATTATTTACAACAAGGGGTGGTGAGGGACAGAGTCTCAGAATTAAGCAGAATACTCTCACCCAGTCAAGAGATCAGGGCTAGATCCAACACCGTTTTTTAGCTCATTGCACCATCCCAGTTTCAGAACCTGGCTGTATGCAAATTAGTCTGTTCCTGTCCCAGTGCATGATGGGAACAGGGCAAACCAAACTACAAAAGCCAATTCTTACACGGGGAAGGAAACAAGCTTCCGGGGACCGGTTTCTGGCATTACAGCCGTCTTCGGCCCGGCTTGCTTGAATCCTGATGGTGCAATGAGCAAGGGACTCATGTCAGAGTATACCCTTCCACGCTTAGGGTGGACAAAATTATTTACAACAAGGGGTGGTGAGGGACAGAGTCTCTGAATTAAGCAGAATACTCTCACCCAGTCAAGAGATCAGGGCTAGATCCAACACCGTTTTTTAGCTCATTGCACCATCCCAGTTTCAGAACCTGGCTGTATGCAAATTAGTCTGTTCCTGTCCCAGTGCATGATGGGAACTGGGCAAACCAAACTACAAAAGCCAATTCTTACACTGGGAAGGAAACAAGCTTCCGGGGACCGGTTTCTGGCATTACAGCCGTCTTCGGCCCGGCTTGCTTGAATCCTGATGGTGCAATGAGCAAGGGACTCATGTCTGAGTATACCCTTCCACGCTTAGGGTGGACAAAATTATTTACAACAAGGGGTGGTGAGGGACAGAGTCTCTGAATTAAGCAGAATACTCTCACCCAGTCAAGAGATCAGGGCTAGATCCAACACCGTTTTTTAGCTCATTGCACCATCCCAGGTTCCGAACCTGGCTGTATGCAAATTAGTCTGTTCCTGTCCCAGTGCATGATGGGAACAGGGCAAACCAAACTATAAAAGCCAATTCTTACACTGGGAAGGAAACAAGCTTCCGGGGACCGGTTTCTGGCATTACAGCCGTCTTCGGCCCGGCTTGCTTGAATCCTGATGGTGCAATGAGCAAGGGACTCATGTCTGAGTATACCCTTCCATGCTTATTGTGGACAAAATTATTTACAACAAGGGGTGGTGAGGGACAGAGTCTCTGAATTAAGCAGAATACTCTCACCCAGTCAAGAGATCAGGGCTAGATCCAACACCGTTTTTTAGCTCATTGCACCATCCCAGTTTCAGAACCTGGCTGTATGCAAATTAGTCTGTTCCTGTCCCAGTGCATGATGGGAACAGGGCAAACCAAACTACAAAAGCCAATTCTTACACTGGGAAGGAAACAAGCTTCCGGGGACCGGTTTCTGGCATTACAGCCGTCTTCGGCCCGGCTTGCTTGAATCCTGATGGTGCAATGAGCAAGGGACTCATGTCTGAGTATACCCTTCCACGCTTAGGGTGGACAAAATTATTTACAACAAGGGGTGGTGAGGGACAGAGTCTCTGATAAAAGCACATTGTTTTATTCAAACTCACTGGTGTGGTCTCAGTCATTGTGTGTGTTACCTGTCTCAGTGGGTGTGTGTGCTGTGTGGTCACTTTACACCTAAGCTTCGGGTGCCTACCTGCTCTTGCCAAGCTACCCCCCAGGGAACTGGTGACCTCAGTTCCTACACACACTAAGTGCTCATGACTGCTTGGCTGGCCGTCTGGGACCGGCAAAACAGCCAGGCACACTCAGCATGTTCCCCACCAGGCTGCATTACACAAACTGGTGGGGAACGTGCCCAGGCGCCCAGTCCCCATCTGAACGTGGATTCACGGCACTCAAACTAATCACAATGCTGCATTGCAGCAGAATGATTGGCTTAGGGGAACCAATCACAACGCTGTAAGGCAGTGTTGAGATTGGCTATGGAGAGCAGGGGTGCTTCTTGGTTCCCGGACTCTGGAAAAGCGAAGAAAGACGGCCAGCGGAAGAGGTAAGTGGTATTTCTTTTTTATTATGTGCCCCGCTACTCCCTCTTTCCCTCCACCCCTTCAACCGCATTCCCTGCCTGCCGCTACTGGTTGCATTATTAGATCGCTCTACCGTTTTCCACACCCTTGACTCCAACTCCTGTATCGTTGCCTGTCTGGTGTCTCCTTATAGCACCTATGATTCTTAATAGCATATGCTCCTCGTTGGAGAGTGGATGAGAATAATAATGCCACAGGCAGGGTTAGATTGGTTTCTGAAGAAAATTATTTATTAATTCTACGATAATTTTCTGAATGTCTCTTAAGTCTCTTTGTGAACAACAAAAGATAGGAGCTCAAACTTGAATTGTCTTTAATGTTTTCCTTTTCCTCTTGTCCTTTTGTGTTCTCTTTGATCCAGGATATGGTAGTCTAGTGACCAGGTTCAGTTTCTTCTCACTACTGTAACCCTCGAAAAAAACTGAAGTAAGTACCAGTGAAAATTAAATAAGAGAAATATAAAATGTCCTTCTGCTACATTTTCTTCTACTGTATGTGTATCTTGCTATCTTCCTTTCTTCTTACTTCTTAAAAGAGAGTTTCACTGTTTCCTACTTTCAGTTTATTTGCTAGGATATTCTTGTCACTTTCTACCTCTTTTGTATTTTTCTCTCGATCTCTCTTTTTCTCTCTTGCAGAGTCTTGGGGGTTTCCTTGTCTCTTTAGAGCTTTTCTTTTTCAGGCATTTTTCCTTTATTACAATTTTTTGGGGGGTCTCTTTATTTGTTGCAAAGACCCAATTTTATAAAAACCAACACGTGCAAATAAACTTCCAAACAACTGGAGGCATGACTAAAATAATGTCTATAGTAGTTTCCTTTGAAACACCACACCCAGTTTTGTTTTCACCGCCCCCCCACCCGCATACAGTTCATTTGGCTGGCAACCAGCTTCTAACCCCTTTTATCCCATTTTCTGCATGCTGCACAGAGTTTTCGTGGCTCTGGGTGGTACGGTGTGAAGATTCGCTGTTGGCGTTCTGGCTTTCCTTCCTTATGAGTCAGCATTCCTCTTCTTCATCTTCTGTTTCATCTGCTTTCTGCATTTTGACTTTCTGAAGAGAGTCAACCCCTTCTTTAATGTTTTTCTTTATAGTCACTTCCTGCTCTTCTTTTTATTGTCTCTTTTATTTTTATCTTGTCTTATCACATACTTGGAGGAGGTCAGAGTTCGGTAAGGGTGAACAGTACAAGGACCCAACAAAGGCTCTTATTACGATGTCAGTCCGACCGACACCGCTGCGACTGGAACTGCCCGACCTTAGGACAACGGTTCCGACTGCAGAATTTGGATGCGACTGCCCTATGGGCGGTCAGGAACATCCTTTTTACAATTGTAGCTTGTGTGGCCGATGGAAAAGACCCACAGCACAAGCTACAATTGTAAAATGGAAGTTTTTGCACATCCCTATACCTTGTGGCAGGCACCAAAAGGTGCCTGCCACATGGTGCAGGGATGTGAAGGTGCTCCTCAGGTCTCATTGCAAAGGCTGCTGTGGGGCAGCAGCCATGCCAGGGGTCCCCAGTCACTTTTCGACATGGAAAGGCTGTGGGAAAGTGACATCATAATACCGACAAAGGAGCCGAGTTTGGCTCTGCCGCCAGTATAGGATTATGATGCCTTCCGATGCTCTTTTGGGCTCCCGTCGGAAGCCCAGCTGAATCCCCCTACGGGTTTTCCTCCAACCGCCGGTATTGTAGTACAGCGGTTGGAAGGAAACCATCAATGTCGGGCGGAAAACCTCCTGCAAGCTGTCGAATGGCTTTCCGCCTGACATCATAATCGGGCCCAAAATGTTAGACAAAGCAGTGTCATGAATCAGATACTGATGAGGCAAAACCGAAAAAAGAAGGAAAACATGAAGAAGCAATGTGATGAGAGTTTGAGAGTTGGGTACGATTGAAAATAAGAGAGTTGTGTGTTGACAATTGTAGGAGACAGACTAATTATTGAGTTTGAGATGGTGAGGTAAAAATATTTTCATTACAAAGTTTAAAGATACAAGATAGTATTAAGCTGGGGTAAGGAGTCACAATGAAACTAGGTGAATATCAATAAAAGTCAGCAACGGGAACCTTTTAAGTTGTTAGAAGAAAGAAAGCTTAAGAGTGCTATAGAGATCCAGGCACATAGGGTTACAGAGAGGAACGGTTTGGACTAAATAGGCCCTTCCTTATTTGCTCATCTTGCTGAACTGAGACACCAGGGTTAGAAGAAGATGCCTGCAGCATCGAGAAGGGTTGAAGGAACAGGGCATCCATGAATGAAGGACCAGGCTTACAAAAGGGCCGAAGTTCAATGCGCTAGATCGTAAAGGTTGCTTGGTGCTCCAGGACATGGTAGACTGGCATGGAAACCTAATCACTTTCCCGTTAAGTGTGCTCCATGAACGTGCAATCCCAAAGACTCCTGGCCGTCTACATGGATTCATCCACAGGAAAACCTTCAAATATCTCTACATTGGAAGTATAGACTGTGCTCCGGGACATGCTTTCCACCAAAAGAACCCAAAAACTCTTGCAAGTGCAGAATAATCTGTAAATAAATTGGCAGATACTCCTTTCCTGGCCAGGGACCGAAACCGTAGAAAAAAGGATTCCTGTGGTTATTTATCCCATAAATAAGACCTGGTAACCAGAAAGACGTCAGCATCTCACCTCCTCCAATGGGTTCATTTAATTCAGGCTGTTGCACTTGCAGTCAACCCGCTGAGGGCTGTCTGAGAGCCCCCTGTAACTCCTGCACATCACCACAGGGGAAGTGTGAAGTGTTACAATCCTGAGAACAGCAGAACCAAGCACCTTGTTTCTTTGGCGCGAGCTCACACACTGCAGAAGTCCCGAGGGAGCATCTGTAGGCGCCTCACACCTGACTGTCAGATTGTGTCTTGACCATAGGGTCAGGCTTCCCTCCCCACCAGCTGGCCAGTGGCTGCAGGGCTGAGATTAATGACCTGCACTCCTGTGAGACCTTCCTGAAGATCCATCATACACCAGGGTCAAGTCAGAGAGACCCCAACCCTTCCACTCCTCGGCCAGCCCCCCTACAGATGAAATCCCAAACAACAGCCCACAGCACGAACATCTGGCAGAGCCAGGCAGGGAGTGCTTGCCTGGCTGGGGTTTAGCAGCAGGAGGGTTTGCAACTGACTCTGTGTAACCTCAACTGACCTGTAGTCAATCACTTGCATTTACACCTGGCCTTTGTTAACCCTTTGCGACCTCATATGTCACCACCACAGAGGAGAGGTTTAAGGGCAAACCTAGGATATGGAGAGATTGGTTAGGTCTTTTATTCAAGTAGAACATAGATTTCTCACCTTCTTGAAAGAAGAAGTAATCTAAAAAAGTTATATTATAACATAGTGTTCTTCTGGACGGTGCCCTCCTTCTGTAGAATGTATACCGCATGGAGTTGCTATTGCTAACCTACTCAGTGGTAATAATTTTTGTAACTTGAGAAGGTTAAAAGCCGAAGTTTGCACTTTTGGGATTCAGCGATGCTAATTTCCACTTATTTTGTATTCAGAATGCTGTAGGCAGGGTCACTGAAAGTCGACAAACAGTGGTAACATTTTCAAAAACAGTTTTCTACAAATAGAGAATGTTGTTTTGGAATCTAGGGCGAAGTTAGCATTTTCAGTCCAGATCCCATGGCCTACGGCCTGCCCCCTGGATATTAGAACAACATTAAACAATCTGTAAAAAAAAAATATAAAAAAGGAAACCTGACTTTTGAACACGAAATTTTTTCTTTCCATTTCCACTGACCTTTTCAGATGTTTTTGCACAAACTGGTTTCTACGAGGAAAGAAGGAAACTATTGATAGTTAGATCTGCGTTGTGCAATCGAATTGACCTAATCTTACATGACATAACAGGTGACAGGAGGTGTGGTCATGCGACAAAACAGGTTGAGTGAGATGAGTTCAGTTATTCAGTTTTTTAAGGCTCAAATCCATAATTGCAGACAGGACCGGGAGGGTGCTACATAGGGTGACACTAGAAGGGAAAACAGAGGGATTAGAGACTACGCCTGAATGAGTACCGAAGGCAAAGTTTAGTGGAGAGCCGGATAGCATTTTAAATCCAATCTAGTGATCAAGTCAGATTTAAAATTACTATTTTGAAAATGCCACTTTTAGAAAGTTATGAAAGAAGGGAGGGGGGACCTGACACCTGTTTGCAACGACCAAACACCAAAAGAATATAGTTTGATCTGGTTATTTATTTAACCTTTCCATTCAATGGTATATTGTGGGTTTTTTCCACACTAGTTCAAATGCATTAAAAAATAACACTTTTAATTCCAGAAGACATAAACAGTTTACAAACAAAACATTCAAAGTTTCTACAATAAACATTTAAAACATGTGACATCATTACATAAAACAAATGTCTGACATTACAATACACCATATCATGTTTCTTAAACAAGACAAACCTCAAGGCTGTTTTTCAAATCTTGCAGATTAATTGACAATTTCCTGGAAGATTAAATTCGCAATCCGCATGAGAATATTGTTTCACTTTTGCAGGTATGCATTGAAGTTTGGAAATAATATCATTCAAACTAATGCCTCAAAATGTAAATACATGACAGTTCATTTTATTTCAATTCCATTTTCATTGTAATAGGGTGGGAATTCATTCCAAGACCCACTGACAGCGGCCGGACTTGTGTGACCAGCTTCCATCAGGTAATGCTGTCCACAAGAATGTGGTAGATTTTGAAGGAAATGGAGAGAGTGAGCTATGTTAAAAAAGATTCTTTTTAAATGGAATTCCCCTTTATGTGCACCTATCATTTTTTAGATTATATCAATGTTTCACAATCTCGAAGCCCTGATGAGGGCTTCGGTACTTCTTGCCTGGGATTGAAACACGTTGGCATATAGCAACACAGAGGAACCATAAATTAATAATAATTTAATCACACTAGTTCAAATGCATGAAAAGAATAACACTTTTTATTCCACAAGACATAAACAGTTTACAAACAAAACATTCAAAGTTTCTACAATAAACATTTAAAACATGTGACATCACTGCATAAAAAAAAATGGCTGACATTACAATACACGATATCATGTTTCTTAAACAAGACAAACCTCAAGGCTCCCACACAGTCCAGCTCAAAGGAATGCTGCACACAGGGAACAACTACTACAAATGGAGGCCGACACTTTCCATTTAATTTCCCTCTGATTAAATTAATATTAATTTACGGTTCCTCTGTGTTGCTATATGCCAACGCATACCTGCAAAAGTGAAATAATATTCTCATGCGGTATGCGGATTGAATCTTCCAGAAAATTGTCAATTAATCTGCAAGATTTGAAAAACAGCCTCTAGGTTTGTCTTGTTTAAGAAACATGATATGGTGTATTGTAATGTCAGCCATTTGTTTTATGCAGTGATGTCACATGTTTTAAATGTTTATTGTAGAAACTTTGAATGTTTTGTTTGTAAACTGTTTCTGTCTTGTGGAATAAAAAGTGTTATTCTTTTCATGCATTTGAACTAGTGTGGAAAAATAACACAAAATACAATTGATTTAAAAGGTTGAATAAATAACCAGATCAAACTATAATCGGTTGGTGTTTGATCGTTGCTTGAAAGAAATAGCACAGAAGTCAAACAGGTGTCAGGTGCCCCTCTCCCTTTTTTCATAAGTTATATGACTCTACCCTGGTTCTTTGGGCCTAACGCCATTTGTTGGTCTACTTTTAGAAAGTTGGCATTTTCCTACTTATGCCAAAGCTTCCCTTCTGTAAGTGTCACCTGACTGGTAATACCTCTCCTGGGTCGAGATGTGTATTGCTACCAGACAGTGATTGACTGTAAGAAAACGTTAGAAATTTTTTATTTGTGTAGTTAATTAAAACCATTGCAACACAGGTATCAAACATTCTTAAAACATCCTTATAAACACTTAAAATAGGTCAAAAAATAGAAAATTCATTATGAAGAACCTCAGGAAAGCTGGATAGAGTGCTTTCATTTTTTCACTATCTGTAGTCCTGGACTCTATGTTAGGAAGCTCTAGTCCTGTTCAGCCGGTTACTGTGAATGCCCCATGGGCTCTGCTTGCTCAACCATGTAGCAATAGCGCTAGACATTCATGTTCAGTAAGATGACAATCAGTGTCCATCTGTTGATCGGCCTACTTCTGTAGTATTCTCCGCCAGTTTTTGCATTCTCTGTTCTACCACCTTCAAGAATTTCCACAAATCTGCAGTTTAGTTGCGTATTTGATGGATTCAAACAGGCAAGCACCACTTGCCTTCTGGTGCCAATCCCTCTCTGCTTACATTGGTCTTTGAGAAGCGATTGAGGAAAAGTGTTTTTCTGATCGGCATCATTTGTACCGGGACTCCATTGTTTTTTGATTGCCATCTCGTATCCAACACTTCCACACGACCCACCTGGTCGTTTCTGCTGATGCCTGAGGAAAATTTAAAGTGACACGACAGAGACCATCTTGCAGCCTGCATTTCTGCCCAGGAACTGTCGCACACCCAACCCCCTGTTCTTTGCAGTTCAACAGAAAGCCATGAGACAACCACGCCCTGTGTAAACAAGCTTGTTTTCCTTCGCCTGCTCCCAGCCTGGTAAACATCCTTGACACAGTGATCAGGTTATCTGGACAATGGTCTGGCTGTTGGACCCTGATCAGGGTGATTAAACAATGACTTGAAAGACCGGCTTTGATCAAGCCGACTGAACAATGATCTGTGTACCAAGCCTTGACCAGGTCACCAACTAAAAACATCGTCTGGATCTGGTTATCAACTGCAAACACTGCCCTGATTGAACAATGGACTAACAACCAAAAGACTGGGATGAAAAATGTATAAAAGGCTTGTAAGCTACAGAGTGAAGTAGCAGCCTCCTCTGTCTTGTCTCTGACTAGCTTGGGACTCTGTTCCATAGCCCGGGCTATTGAAATAAATCTGGGTTCCTCCTGCAGACGAAGGCTCCTGTGTCTCCTTTTACTAAGTATGGAAGGTATGGAAGATTTGGGCGGTTCCCCCGCCGCCGAGACCCAGGAAGTGGGTTATCCCGGCTCTTCACGATTGACGGGCTTGTTGCAATTCTTCACATAAGCAGATTACGTGAAGGATGTCACCATTGATGGAGTTACATAGCCTGCAGGTCTCATTGCCATCCTTCCTCAGCCATGGTGGTAAGTGCCGCGAGCATGGCAGAATCCCTAGTCTGTACATTAAAAAGCTCATTTTTATGGCTCTGTGGTACCCCTGAATAAAGTATGTCTGTGGTATTAGTTATTTGTAGGAGTTTAGAGTTATCCATGCATCTGATCTTTTTGAAAATAAGACCTCGTCCTCTTGTGGAAAAGTAAATTTTGCCATGTTCTGTGTCCCTACGTGTCATCCATCATATGTTATGTGTGCATGATTAAATATGCATATGCACTCCCTATGTCCGATTAAAGACGCAATTATAGTTGTGTCCACCTCTAGTATGCCAGTTTCCAGTCCTCGTGAATACTACGAATATCAGGCCTATGTAAAGCTACGTTGCCACGTTTCTCAGTGTGCACGTTATTCTATTATAAAGTCCCCGTTTCTAGGCCTCAAAAGGGCCTGGACACCAGATTCAGCTCCTGTCTCCTGCAACTTCGCTGAGGAGCGATACAGCCCCCACCTGTATCCTCGACCCTTCACTTACTTCCTACCTCGCAGTGCCCGGCCCAGCCTGGCTCAGTCTCTGAGTCTGCCAAAAGTATGTTATAGTTCCAGTTATCAGTTCAGTCCTCCTCCTCTGCATTCCTAAACTACTGAATCGCATCAATAGTTTCCGTCATTGTCTAGCCTTCACGTCTCCACGTTAGAGAAATACTGCATTTAATGGTCATTTAATATTCTTCATCACGCACTACATGTAGAATAATGCATGGTCCAGTCTTAGAATCAAGTTAGCTTTTCCTCTCCTGACTTCTAGTTTATATCAACATGTTCTCTAAACATCAGATACTAGATACTGTTTAGGTACATGTCGCCCTGACTCTCCAGACTTCAGTCTCTGCTCCTAGCACAGAGTTCATAGCCCCCAGCTTCTCCTAGTAACACGTCATTGCCAGTTTGCGCGCACCATCAGGTTAGAGGTCCCGGCTCCTTAGGTAGCCCCCTCCATGGTTTCCGCCCCATTTATGACATATTCTGTTACGTTTGCATCACATGTCTATGTATACGCCCCGTTACACCTCTTTTCGCCCTTATCTTTCGCGACTGCTACGCGTCACGCCTTCTGCTCCACCCACTGCTACGCCTACTGCAATGTAATGCTATGTGTTTGCGTTATGTATATATGCTCATGTATTGTTATTAAAAGTCAGCGCGCTCATCCCAGATCCAGCCCCAGCAGCTGCTGGGCCCTGTCATCCTATTCCTATGCAGGTTGTCCTGTTCCTGTCCTTATGCTGTAATAAACCTGCGAAACTCCTACTACCTCGAATCTTGACTCTTATTTATTGAGCTATCTGTTATGATATATGTCTAGTCAAAAAGAGAGGTATTATTTATTTATTTACCACATAATGGCGCCCGAACAGGGACTTGCCCTTTCCCCACGCGTCGGTGAAGCCACGCCGACCCCCTGACCCTCTGCAGCCGTGACGGAACCATACCGTGCACATGCAGATATTTCTGCTTCAAGTATCCCTCAGGCCCACGGAGGAGACGGAGGAGGCGGTCCAGCATCCAAACGAGACGGTGGAGGAACGCGGCGAGTCCCGACCAGAGCCCAAGCCAAGAGTCCAAGGTCCGAGGTATCCGGAGGTCCACCCGTAACTGAAGTCCGAAGTCGTCCGTCGTCGTAGCAGTCCAGTCCGATCCGAGGCCTTCCGTTCTTGCTGCCCGGTGAGTACCATTACTGGGGTAGTATCTAGACAGGGTCAATCTAAATTGACTCTGGTCCGTGGGTTGGTGGTACACAGACTCACAAACGAAGTGTTCACCTAGGTGGATACGGGTCTTGATGCGTCCCTTTATGGGACCGGTATGTTCCGTACTGTTTCAGCAGTGCATCCAGTAACTCTAGTCTGTTCCGTTCTCGAGAAATTCTTGTGTTTCTGTTCTCAGTATTCCAGGTAATATTCTGTCCGTACTGTTATGTTATGATGTTGTTCAATGTATTTCCAATGTCGTGGTATGCCTGAATTGTTCTCCAAATTGTTATTGTTTCTCGTGTATTGTATTGTGTTCCGATTCAAGTTTACAATGTCTCTCTTTTCGAGATTACGTCAGCTAAAAACTAGAAAGGGTTTGTTAGAAGAAGCAGTTCCTGTTCCGCCGAGGGACAGTCCAGGTCATTTTATGTATCAGAAGCATGGCATAAGCGCCATATTGTATCTAGATTTATGGGTAGAGTATACCAAACAGTTAGAAGAAAAGTATAGATGGCCCGTATCGGGTACATGGGATGCCGAGTGCATCATGCGAGTAGAAGAAGCATTATGGAAAAAGAAAGCCAGACAGTCACAGAAAGATGCCATCGAGTTATGGCGTAAAGAATCTCATAAAAGAACTGAAAAGGAAATCAGAAAGTCAGAATTAAGTAGAGAATCCTTAGAACGAGCACAAGAAAAAGAACTAATCGAGATTGGTGAACAAGTCAAAGCCGAACAGTCAGACAGACAGAGGCATGCCCTTATTAGGGGTATGTATCCTCTCCTTGCCGAGGGCTTGCCAAAAGCGACCCCAGAGGCATCCAGTAATTTCCCGCCACCATTAGTTCCGACCAAGCTACGTCACAAACAGACCGCAGCTGATATTTTTATTTCGTCCTATTTGGACGACACAGTCCCAGAATATGCAAATCCTGTTCGCGCTCCGCCAGTCCCTGTAAATCAGGCACTTCCCGCTCCTCCAGACACCGGAGTACCTGTTACGGTACCCCCGGTCCAGCCCGTCATACAAGTCCAGCCTACATTTCCATTTCCCACTCTGCCAGGACGAAGAGCCTCAGTAGACCTAGACTCCAGTTTAGGGGCCGCAGGGGGAGGTACTCCTCAAACCCCGCCGCCACACAAGCGTTTAACGTTATCCGAATTACATGCACAAGCGTCACAGCGTACGCCCAGACATCAGACTGTAGCAGAAATAAGAAAATCCCTTGCCGAATGCGGCTATGATCCAGTCCCAGGCGAGGATAATATGGTTTTATATTCATTCCGCGTAAGAAAGGTGGCCGAGTATCTAGTCACCTTACCGAATATGAAAGAAGATCTAGACAGAATATATCGTTTCATCCGTACAGGAGATGATCCAGAAAGTATTAGCGAGGCCATGTCTCAAAGGAAAGCCGAGATCCAGCTCATGATATTAAAGTTTCTGATCAATTGTCTAATAAGAGAACAAGATTACCCGTCTAAAGATCCGGCCGAAATGAAAATCCTGACATGGTGGAGTGATAATATAGCCGAGGGTAAGCACAAGACCGTCGGTGCTATGGAGAGTATGTACAAGAAAATCCGTAGAGAAATAATAAAGATACACGAACAACGTAAAGCAGCACAAGTAAGCGAGAAAGAAAGTAACTCTGATACTGAAGAGGTAGAGGACGAGAATCCCGCCAGAATAGCGTATGTAGGAAAATCTAGATTTCCAGATCGCCATTTACGCCTAGAACACAAGTCTACTTTCCATCATCCAGCACCAGAACAAGGTTCTCTAGAACAAGTGTTTCAAGCTACCGATCACATTCTGAAATCACGAATCGGTTACAGTGAGTTAAGTACTATGCATGAACAAGAACTAGCCCGATCAGCAGTCCGATGGATTACTGATTCTACCACTTTTCCAGACGAAATAGTGGCACAAATGTTTCTGAAAATGTCCCCAGCCGAGCAACGACTGGCGGGTATGTATATGATTCAGCACCTCATTACATTGTATGAGGGTCAACACTCTGATCCAGGTCCGTTACATGATGTCCTGAACGAGTTACTCCAGTATAGATGGAAAGGTCTAGGTACCGATTTAATTAGTGTCATTCTAGAACAGCGCCACAAATATAGGACGTTTCTGAACCCGCATTTTGTTCATGCCTCACCTCCAGAAGGTAAACCATTTTACATGGAGAGACAGAATCCGATACGAGAAGTCCACCCAGTTAAAGGAACGGGTGGCGAAATGCAGCGAGTGTTTGTATACACTCCGATTACAAAGATGGAACTCCTCGAGATGAAGAAATTAATTCCCTGTCATGACAAAGATCCAGCAGGGTTCCATAGAGAATTAAAAGACATGCTCCGTATGGGAGAATACACATATCCAGATATAATTAAAATGTTAAAGGTTCTGCTGCCCGCAGGGGTGTATGAAAAGCTCAAGGAAAAAGAATGGGAGGTGGGAGAGAAAAAGATCGATTGGGCAGTTCTAGAAGCTGAAGATAAGGCACGAGTACCAGGTACCGGTCTTGGAGATAAATGTAAAGAATTACCAGAATTATTAATTCAAGTTTTACCCAGATTATTGACAACTAGAAAAGAAGACTGGGATGCAATCTCAGCTTGTAAACAGAAGCAAGATGAGGATATTAGTGATTTTTATTCTAGATTTGAAAAATGTTTCGGTATCAACAGTGGCCTCAAGACAAGTAGTGAGTCATACCCTCACCTTTTTGTTACTAAATTAGTCGAGAATTCAAGCCCACAAATTAAAAATCGAGTTTTGAAAGTCGAAAGTACCTGGCAAGCTAATACCCCGTCCCAGATGTTGCAAATGCTTCAATACCACCAGAATAGAATCAGAGAAGAACAAGAACACGAGAGAAAACGTATGAAAGACACGAAAATGAAAGTACTAGTTGCACAATCTGTTCCTCAAGACAGTCAGAAGAGGGGTTCGAATCAAGCCAGTCATCCTGCAGCTCCCGTTAAAGGGAACTGCAATTATTGTAAACAGCCAGGTCATTTTATAAATGAGTGTGCAGTTCTGAAACACAACATAGCTACTGGTAAGACTAAAGAAAGACCACGTCCGCCTAGACAAGGACAAGTTTCACAGATTCCTCAGCCACAGAATGCACCACAGACAGTTACCGCACCGCAGCCTATTGCTGCAACACAGCATGTTACATCGCAGATGTACCAGTATGCACAGTCTGAGTATCCAGAGTACCAGCAGTATTCATGAAACAGCCTAGAGAGGGAGGTAGGCTTGCCTCTCATCGAGATACCTGTAGATCAAGAAGGTCCCTATGTTCACAGTCAAGTATTAGGGAAAGACAGAAAGTTTTTGATCGATACAGGGGCAAGTAGGACCACAATTAGTCATGCCGAAGTTCCAGGGGCTCCGCTCTCAGGCTCAAGAAATGTTTCCCTTGGATTTTCAGGAAAACCTATCGTAAATGAGATTTCAAAGCCAGTTACTCTAGAAGTAGGTCCATTGTCCCGTACTACTGATCTGTTACTTACTAAGTCATGTCCAGAAAACCTATTAGGCATTAAGACACTGAAAGAGTTAGGTGCAGTTATATGCTGTTCCCCAGAGGGAATACGATTGTTCCTACGTGACTTTAAGGGTCACTATGTATTACGAGATTTTGATTCAAGACTGTCTAATGTTCCGCAGCACTTATGGGCGCAAGGTCCAACTGATGTAGGGTACATGCAAATCACACCCTATCGTGTGACTCTCAAGCCAGGTGTAGTGTTACCACGAATCAGACAGTACAGATTGCCACCTGAGGCTGTAGCAGCCTTATCCAAAATTATTGACGAGCTCATCGCTCAAGGAGTAGTTGTAGAAACTGACTCCAACGTATGCAATTCTCCGATCATTCCAGTCATGAAACGTACTGATCCAAATGCACCCCCAGTATATCGATTAGTGATTGACCTACGAGAGCTTAATAAATGTATTATTCCTCAGTACCCAGTTGTCCCAGATATCTCTTCCCTATTGACAGCCATTGATTCCGAAGCCACGTTCTTCACTGTCATAGACCTCAAGAACGCATTTTTCAGTGTTCCTATTCATCCAGACAGCCAGTTTCTTTTCGGATTCTGTTTAAATGGAAGGAGCTATATGTTTACACGAGCTCCTCAAGGTTTCACAGAAAGTCCTAGTATTTACAGTCAAGCACTCAAGAGACAACTAGACAACATTCACATGCCAACTGACACTGCCCTGCTCCAGTATGTCGATGATCTACTGATCACAGCCCGTTCTGAACGTGCTTGCGAGCGAGCATCCCTTACAGTTTTGTATTTCCTAGCCGAGATGGGGCACAAGGTGTCCCCTTCGAAGCTTCAATTCTGTGTCCAGCAAGTGGTCTACTTAGGACACTTACTGTCCAAGAGGGGTAGGCAGTTGACACCAGACCGTATCCAGTTAATAGCGAGTCTTCCTCAGCCCAAGACCCAGAAGGAGGTACGTGCTTTTATCGGCCTTACTTCTTACTGCAGACAATGGATTCCTCAGTATGCATTTCTAGCCAAACCACTGATACAGTTAACGACACAGGAGGCAGCCGTATCGACTGTCCTCCCTTGGACATCTGAACATACACTTAGTTTCAATGAGTTAAAGAAAGCCCTATGCCAAGCTCCAGTTCTAGCGACACCGAACTACAGTAAGCCTTTTACACTTTTCGTCACTGAACGTGAAGGTACAGCATTATCTGTTCTCACACAAGATCAAGCAGGACAATACAAGCCCTGTGCTTATTTTTCGAGCACATTAGATCCTGTAGCCCAGGCTCTGCCTGCGTGCCTCAAGTCAGTTGCAGCCACAGCACTAGCTATCAGACAAAGTGATTCCATAGTCTTAGGACATACCTTGACAGTACAAGTTCCACATTCTGTGGAAGTTCTTTTAAACCGAACACAAACTCAGCACTTGACAATTGCACGTTTAACAGGTTATGAATTGACACTGTTCCAGCCTCACATAGAAATCAGACGCTGCAACATTTTAAATCCTGCTACACTGTTACCATCAGTTACTTCGAATCCTGACCCACATGACTGTGTGGAAGTAGTTAACATTACGACAAAGCCAAGACAAGATCTGACAGATATTCTGTTACCAGATCCCGACCTGACACTTTATGTGGATGGTTCATGTATGAGAACAAGTACAGGAGAACTAGTCGCCGCGTATGCAGTGACTACTGACACTGAAGTTATTGAAACACACCGTATTGACACCCTGTCCGCTCAAGCAGCAGAGCTAGTTGCTCTGACTCAAGCCTGTATACATGCCAAGAACTTGAAAGTTAATGTTTACACAGATTCACGTTACGCATTTGGAGTTGTACACGACTTCGGAGTGCTCTGGCAGGAGAGAGGTTTCATGACTTCTCATGGAACCAAGATTCAGCATGGTCTCCTCATTCAAGCTCTGTTAGATGCCATACACTTACCGACATCTATTGCTATCATGAAGTGCAAAGCACATACGAAAGTTACTGACATTATTTCCCAAGGTAACGATCTAGCAGATCGCACAGCCAAGCTTACAGCACAGACTCCAGACATTCAAGTTAATCCGACACAGACACATACTCCAGATCCGATTACATGTATGACAGTTAAGGACCCTACACAAGATGTCATAGATATCCAGTTACATGCTACTCCCGAAGAAATCAAGAAATGGTCCGAACAAGGAGGGGTCCAGACAGATCAAGGATGGTTAACAAAGGGTAGAGCCACATGGTTTCTCCCCGACTCTATGGTTCAAGTCATTATTAATACCGCACATAGTCCAGCACATTTAGGAGAAAAAGCTATGTTAGACAGTATCCAGAACATTTGGTTCAACAAGCATTTACGAGCTGCAGCCAAGCAGAAAGTCCGTACCTGTATGATATGTTGTCAGTTTAATCCAGGTAAAAGTGTCCCGGTGGAACAAGGTGGATTCCAGCCCCCTGACCACCCTTTTGAAGTCCTCCAGATGGATTATATTCAGATGGAGCGATGTCGAGGTTTCAAGTATGTCCTTGTAGCTGTATGCGCTTTGTCCAGGTGGACAGAAGCATATCCAGTCCCAGATTACACAGCCGCGACCACTGCCAAGCAGTTGGTTCGTGAGTTTTTCCCCCGTTATGGACTCCCTAGAGTCGTATATTCTGACAACGGCCAGCCATTCTCATCTGAACTCATGAAGCACGTTTCCCTGTTATTAGGGTACCAGTGGAAGTTTCATTGTGTACGCCATCCTGAAGCAGCCGGTCTTGTAGAGAGACATAACCAGACCCTGAAAATCCGTTTTGCAAAAGTGTGTAAAGAAAAAGGTGTGGACTGGCTAGTAGCTCTACCAGTCGCTTTATTTTATATGCGCATGGTCGCACATTCCAGATCAGGTCTGTCCCCGTATGAGGTCGTTTTCGGCCGCCCCCCTAACATGTGGGGTACTCCTAGACCCCGAAGTATTACCGATGTTTCAAGTAATATGCTGACAGATTACCTAGCTTCCTTGATGTCTGCCCTCAACTCATGTCGTTCACAGGTTGCTGCCGCATTTCCAGACAATACCGAGGTGGCACCGCATGAAATCGTTCCAGGATCCATGGTGATGGTCCGCAACTTTGACAGATCAAGTCCGCTGGAGCCTCGTTGGAAAGAGCCCCGACAGGTCCTCCTCACCACCCGTACAGCCGTGAAGTTGGAAGGACGCAAAGGCTGGGTGCACCTTTCTCATATTAAACTTTTTAATGGACTGAAACCCGTCTTAAAGAACATTTCCCAGGATTTGAAGGATTGCCAAAATATTGTTCTCAAGGACTGTCCCGCAAAAGACATTGCTACAACCCCTCCCCTGTTAGAGAAAACTCCGCAACAGGAGTACAAGCTAAAACTCCGGTCTAGTAAAATAAGTCAGTCAGTTTGATTGTCTAAGTCCTCCCCTAGGTGAAACGGTTAGACTGTTTCTGACATGTATAAAATAGACCCCCATAGTGAGAGAGTTAGTCAAAACTCAATCCGATGTATCGTTTTTCTATGTTTCATATTATTTCTCAGCCTTATGATTTCCTGCACCAGTTATGCATTTTTTTTGTATTTCCCAGTTCTTCATGTAAATAAGTCTGCTAATGCTACAGTAGAGCACACGTTTAGTGATCTGCCTCCTCATGAACTCTCTTACCGCCTCGCCATGCGTAATAACTCCTTTATCCGCATGTTACATTACTCACACCAGTCCAGCAATGCCACTAATTGTTGGGTGTGTGGTCGACTCCCCCCTTTCCAGACACAGAAGGGAGTCCTGCCACTTTTTCCTTATCCATTTTCACATAATGGTTCGTGTGGAGCATGGTCCACGTTAACGTCATCCTCAACAGATATATCTTTTCTTAACAATACATGTTTTCCAGACAAGCAAGGTCTTCCCCACAGAACAGGTTTAGATCTAGAAAATGAAGTGTATAATCTAGGAAACTATTCTTCGAATTTCATGGTCCTGAATGTTCAGTCTGATACTACTCCAGACTTACCTGCTATTTCAGTACTACCAGTCAAAGGCGAATTATGTGTCCGAAATAATGGTTCCATACACGTAGGACATAGTGATTGTACTACTATTGTCAAGTATAGTGACAGTGGGAAATCTATTTTCAAAGCTTCACGTCATTCTTATTTTATTTGTGGTCAAACCGCATATGTTCGTCTGCCCCTCGATTGGGAGGGAACCTGTTACATTGCCTTCCTACTGCCACCTGTTTTTCTAGCCCCACCTGATTATCATAGAAATACACATCTAGTACACATTAGACATAAAAGGGAGTCCCCAATTGTCGATTATACTGAAACTGCTCTAGAACAATATACAGATTTCAACAGAGGTTTCTTTTTCTTTATAGGACCTATCCAGAATAGTAAACTGATCCGTAGGTTAACCAGAACCCTCGAAGCTGTAGTAAATGAGACTGCCTCTGCTCTAGGTAACTTAACTGAAGAGCAATCTGCTATGAGATTTGTCGTTTTACAGAATCGTCTCGTCCTTGACGTCATACTGGCCGATAGGGGCGGGGCCTGTAGAGTCATCGGATCTAGTTGCTGCATTTTCATTCCAAATAACGCGCCGTCTGTTTATTCAGCTATAACCAGACTCCATAAAATTGCCCATCTGATACACCAAGATCCAGGCACCTGGACATGGTCCGGTTGGTTCTGGAATATAATTTCCGCATGGGGATGGAAAGTCTTGTCCTTTCTAGGTATTGCAGTAGTGATCATATTCAGCTGCTGCCTCTGTATACAATGTGGCCCTGCGATTTGCGGCATTTGTGCTACCTCTTGTATTCCTAGTCCCAAGCCCCGTTCTACATCCCGTTCCAGGATAATTCGAGACGAGCAAATGATACTGTATGAAATGATAGATGGTATCATGAATATTGATGTTTCCTGATGGAAACGTAGTGACAAGGAGGGAATGTGGAAAAGTAAATTTTGCCATGTTCTGTGTCCCTACGTGTCATCCATCATATGTTATGTGTGCATGATTAAATATGCATATGCACTCCCTATGTCCGATTAAAGACGCAATTATAGTTGTGTCCACCTCTAGTATGCCAGTTTCCAGTCCTCGTGAATACTACGAATATCAGGCCTATGTAAAGCTACGTTGCCACGTTTCTCAGTGTGCACGTTATTCTATTATAAAGTCCCCGTTTCTAGGCCTCAAAAGGGCCTGGACACCAGATTCAGCTCCTGTCTCCTGCAACTTCGCTGAGGAGCGATACAGCCCCCACCTGTATCCTCGACCCTTCACTTACTTCCTACCTCGCAGTGCCCGGCCCAGCCTGGCTCAGTCTCTGAGTCTGCCAAAAGTATGTTATAGTTCCAGTTATCAGTTCAGTCCTCCTCCTCTGCATTCCTAAACTACTGAATCGCATCAATAGTTTCCGTCATTGTCTAGCCTTCACGTCTCCACGTTAGAGAAATACTGCATTTAATGGTCATTTAATATTCTTCATCACGCACTACATGTAGAATAATGCATGGTCCAGTCTTAGAATCAAGTTAGCTTTTCCTCTCCTGACTTCTAGTTTATATCAACATGTTCTCTAAACATCAGATACTAGATACTGTTTAGGTACATGTCGCCCTGACTCTCCAGACTTCAGTCTCTGCTCCTAGCACAGAGTTCATAGCCCCCAGCTTCTCCTAGTAACACGTCATTGCCAGTTTGCGCGCACCATCAGGTTAGAGGTCCCGGCTCCTTAGGTAGCCCCCTCCATGGTTTCCGCCCCATTTATGACATATTCTGTTACGTTTGCATCACATGTCTATGTATACGCCCCGTTACACCTCTTTTCGCCCTTATCTTTCGCGACTGCTACGCGTCACGCCTTCTGCTCCACCCACTGCTACGCCTACTGCAATGTAATGCTATGCGTTTGCGTTATGTATATATGCTCATGTATTGTTATTAAAAGTCAGCGCGCTCATCCCAGATCCAGCCCCAGCAGCTGCTGGGCCCTGTCATCCTATTCCTATGCAGGTTGTCCTGTTCCTGTCCTTATGCTGTAATAAACCTGCGAAACTCCTACTACCTCGAATCTTGACTCTTATTTATTGAGCTATCTGTTATGATATATGTCTAGTCAAAAAGAGAGGTATTATTTATTTATTTACCACACTCTAGTAAGGAAAGTGATTTGACATTTTTCCAAACTATTTTTTTTGAAGTTGCTATGCTGTTGAACTGCATTTTAAAATGACACACATGACTCCATTTTGTGTTGCTATGCTCTCGGCAACCTGGTGAAGAATTGCTTTCCAAGTCCCTGTCAAAACTTGTTCAACCCTCCCTGCTCCATCTGGTCAAGCCGATTCGGAGAAGCTGCCTGTGTGCCTCACCCCCCCAGTTGTGCCAGAGACTCAGCCACATCCTGTCCATTGTTGGTAACTCCGCCTGTCACAACCAGCTGCCCTGTGACCACACCAACTGATAGAGGAAGCACGAGGCTGTGCCCTGTGACCACACCAACTGATAGAGGAAGCACGAGGCTGTGCACTGTGATCAGACCAACTGATAGAGGAAGCACAAGGCTGTGCCCCATGACCACACCAGTTGGGCAAGGAAGCACGGGGCTGCGTAGATTGTGCAATCAGAGACAGATGTCCCCTGGCCATGATTGCACCACACAAGACTGATGAAGAACTTGTCAGATGAGGAACTTATCTGAATGAGGAACTTGTACTGTGCAAATGAGGTTGGCTAGCTCTATACGTTTGTGTAGGCTGCGGAGTAAAGCAGCAGTCTCCGTAGAATTGTCTTTGTACCATTCTGGGACCCTGTCCTTAGCTCGAGCTAATAAATACCTTACTTCCCTCCACGGCTGGCTGTCCTGGTCTCTTTGGTAATGTATGATTTAAGCGAGAAGAACCCCTAGGTATCCCCTGCACCGCTGGCTTTGACTTGCCTAGTGGGGGAGGGGTCTCCAAAAAGCTGATTCTACAATTCCCAAGCAGTTTGTCCCAGATCTCAGAGAGTTTGGTGACCTCCAAAGCTGACTGGGGGTACTTTCTTGCCTCTGAAGCGTCTCTGCTATGTATATCACTCCATAACAGAGAGTTTAGTGTTTTTGTGGTAGCGCTTCTTAATTTGTGGCAGCAAATGATGTAAGCTCCTTGCCTGGCTAGATCTTCTTTCTGCAGGCCGAATTCCTCTCTTATTTGAGCTGGGGATGTATAAGTCGGGAACGAGAACATTGTTCTGTAGGCCTTCACCTGTATGCTGTCCAGATCCTTGGAGTCCCTTCCCCTCATCGCCTCGCTGCCATAAGTGATCGTGGGCAGCAGTTTTGCCTTGATTACCTTCAGAAGCGGGGTCATGGTCAGACCCATCAGTTTGGTTGCCAGATTTTTCATCGTCAAGGCAATCAGTACGCCTCTCCTTCTTATTTCCTGCTTCTGATGCGTGAAAGAGCCTTATTTATCAAATAAGACTCCCAGGTATTTATACTCGCGAGCTGGGTACATTTTTGTGTCACCGAGCAGCCAGCACTTGCATTGTTTTTTGTTGGCGTTTATAGACATTATACGTGTCTTGCTAAGATAAGTTTTTTTATTATTTTCCTTGGCGTAGTTCTGCATTTCAGTAAGAAGACGTTTAAGACCAATATAAGTGTGATTGAGAAGCACAACGCCGTCTGCATACAGAAGGTTGCTCATGGTTTTTCCGCCTTTCCTTGGGGAATGAGAATTGCAGGCATCGAACGCTTTCGATAGATCCGCCATAAAAAGATTGAACAAGGTTGGTGCAAGCACGCACCCTTGTTTCAGGCCTTTAGTAGTTGGTACTTTTGAAGACAGGTGAGTGCCGCTACCTAATTTCACCTGCACCCAGGTGTCCTTGTGGAGGAGCATTAGCATATTTAGAATTGGCTTTGGTAGGCCCCATTGCGCTAGTTTCCCCCAAAGCCTGCCTCTCTCTATGTTATCAAATGCGGCGCTGAAGTCAATATAGCCCAGATGTAAGGGAATCTGGGATGTTTTTGCTGCATTAATAATTACTGGCATGGCAAGAATATTTGTTGATGTTCCAGTTGTTTTTCTAAAGCCTGTCTGATTCAGCGGAATTATCTGATTTGACTCAGCCCAAAGTGTAAGCTCCTCTAATATCGTGCCATCAAAGTATTTTGCCTCGTTGTCCATAAGGGCTACTAAGTGATAGTTGTTTGGTACAGCCTAATCTCCCTTTTTGTGGATTGGGACAATCGTCGAACCCTGCCAGGATTCTGGAATTTTGTTTAATAATCCGATTTCCAAAAATAATGGTTGCATGATGTCGCACCACTCTTTGTTCTTTGCTTTATACAGGGCAGGTGGTATGCCGTTTGGTCCCAGGGCACCTTCTTTTCTGCCTTTTGCTATCTGTTTTTTAATTAGGTCTGACTGCTGGCGCCTCGCTGTCTCTGAGTGGGGGATGTTGGTGCCTGTGAAGGCCAGTCCCCTTAACTCTGGCGTGCCCTTTTTCCCAATTCTCTCTGGGCTCTTACTAATCCCCATATGAGCTCCTGGGTGCTCTGTGTCATCGTTGAAGTGGCTGGAGAGATATTTTGTCCAGGTCTCTTCAGAGATATGGGATCCTATTTCTTTGTGCTGCGGGCGCATGAAGCCTTTTACTGTTTCCCAGAAACGGGCGCTGTTGTTGCTATTTTGCTATTAATGTTGTGTAGGAGTTTGGCCCATGCTTTGTTTTCGTCCTCTCTTTTGGTGTTCAATTTAAATCGTTTAAGCGCAGCTCTTTGTTGTTTCAGTATTACTCGTAGGCTGGTGTTTTTAGGAGCTTTTCTCAGTTTGCGTAGAGTCGTGTTTGCTGATCTTTTGAGGTTCTTTAGTTGAACTCTCTGTTCTATGTTTAGATTGTGTTTGCTGCCCTCTGTGCAGGAGTAGTCTTTTGGGGGGTAGTTGACTTCGAGCTTCTGTAACAGTGTTGACGTGTACTGAGCCCAGTAGGTGATATGCCGGACTGCAGTGGATGCTTGGGCATCGAAGAGTTGAAGAGCAGTTTCGGCTTGACGGTTCAAATTAGTGATCGTGCATTTGATCCTCTTTTGGTTCGAGAGATAAATCGGCCCCGGTGTTGTGTCAGGCCTGATCGGGATTGGCATGTTTGATCTTCTGTGACATTCCTGGGGGCGATGATCGCTATCGCCCTTGTCGCCCATTCTGAACCCCGAGATGTGAGGCAACAGCGCAAGGCTTGCGAACGTATAATCCAGTATGGATCTTGTTTTTGTTGAGTAGAAGGAGTTGACTGGAGGGGAGTCTGCCGGAAATCTTCCATTCAGTGCCTGGAGATTTTGGTGTTCTGAGTCATTGAGAAAGGGGTTATTATGGCATTTTTTCCTGTCTGAGAGGACCCTCTGCGATGCGATATTATGTATTCTGTTTAGAGCCAGTACCTCCTCCCCTTCTGCCGAGCCCATTAGGTCTTGGTTTAAGTCCCCCATCAGAAAGAAGAGTGGGTTTTCCATCTGAGTGACGTATTCGGCCAGTTGATTTGTTATTTTAATTGAATCTTTCATTTTATTTTTTGGATGTACGTATGAATTGATTATGCATACCTCCTCGTCTTTCCCGTCAAGGACAATTTTGATTTAACTGCTAGTATTGTGTTAGAAGTTGAGACCATAGTGGTTGCTGATGCTATTGTTGTGGTAGAGACATAGGTAGCCACTCTGCCTGAGTGGTGGCCAAACCTGCAGGTCCTAGAGGCTGGTGTGATGAAGCACACTGAGATGTGTATTGCAACCGGACAGTGGACAAGAGGCGTGGGTGTGGGGAGATGCTCTTACCTCTGACATGATAGCCATCTGGGCTGTGTACAGGAACCTAACTTCACTCCAAAGAGTGCCTGCTCTTTCACAAGCAGATGTAACTCACACCTAGGCTTGCCACTTCATTGTCCTGCTGACCAACCAAGCACTAATCTCAGTGGGAGAGGGTCTGCCCCAGAAACGGCTTTTAGGGACCCCAAGGGAAGATGTGGCCATTTTACTAGCCACTCCTGTGGGTGGGCACAGGAATCTCAGCAAAGGGGAGAAAGGTTCTGCCATATTGGTTTTAGGTAGAGAGGGGCGCTGTGGAATACATAATAGTAAAACACACCATAAATGCTGCATAAGTGGGTGGGGTCACCTCAGGAACTTTTACTCCATTAGTTGGGGAGCGGCCAGCCATTAGAACAGCTTTGGACCTGTGGAAGACAGAAGAAGAAGAGAACCTGCTGTTGAACCTGCGAAAAGAAAGGCCAAGCGCTGGTACCTGCTTCCACCTGTGCCCAAGGCAGAAGAGGGGACTCACAGAGCTAGTTGTCTAGCCTCCTGCTAGGTCCAGGATCACAAAAGCTGCAAGAAGTCCAAATCTCTGCTGAGCCCAGCTGACCGGTTCCAACTAGATTTGACCTGGACCTTGCAGGTGGTTTCTGGGAGATTGAGTCCTATCCGCAAGTGGTGGCAAAAGGTCCTAGACCTTTGGCTGGTGTTAGAGTGTGCTCTTTCCACCTACAAAATTGCAAGACTGGACACGTTTCTCTAAAAGAAGAAATGGCTACCACTAGATTGCCATCAAGTCACAGCCACCGATGTCGATCTGCCAGTCGAATTCAGTTTGCTGGCTTGCATGCCCTGCAGAAAAGATCTTGACTTCCAGAAAATTTGGTAAGACAGAACCTAAAGTACTTTTCTTAAGAAAAATGACTAAATCCGAATGACTGAGCACAAAGGTAAACTTTCCACTGGGAATAACCTGGTCCCTATATTTGACTCGAGCTCCATCACTGTCTGCCATAACATTTGACTATGACACAGTCTAGCAGAACCAGATACCCGCGATTGGTGAATCATATCTCCAGTTCCCTACATCTGATTTTTTGTTGGTTTGGTGTCTATTTGTTTATTTAATCTCCTATTATTTTTTTATATAAGTTGTATTTGTAATGTGTTGTGTTTTCTACTTTTGAACTGTTTTGGCACCGATACATGCTTTACACATTTCTCCTATGCTATACCTGCCTGCTCTGTGCTACATCTACCATCCACTGTAACTAATAATCCACATTGACACAATAAGCATAGTATTGTGGGGAAAATTTTAGATGCCACTCCATATTTAGAGTTCCGTCCAGAAATTGGAGGATTTTCAGTTCAGTTCAAGCCCTAAGTGAGTCCCTAAGTTGAGGGTCAATGGGTGGGTGGCAAATAGGATAGGGGAGGGATGAATTGTCTAGGTATTGTTTGCATGAACGTGAAACATTATGGGACCTGTGTGGGACTGATCTCCAATGGACAATGGGTACATCAAGTCAGAAAAGGATTCTAGTGCTGTGTTTGAACCAATACACTTCTAAGCAGAACCCTAACTTGTAGAGTTAGAAAGGGGGATAGCAGATGTGATTGACTGGTGCAAAAATCCTCATTTTCCTAAGATAATATGCCCGTGGCAAGAAAAAGAAATCAGGGCTGTAAGGGATAGGCCCTTTTAGGGGTGTTACGGGATAGGGCCTTAGAACTTTTGATTTCAAGGGCTCATGCCCTAGGTTTCCAGCACACAAGGATTTAACCCCGATGGCTGGTGTGGCTGCTCACATTAGGCCCAGCTCTTTAGTCACAACTACAGCTGTGCACATATTGAGATCATGCAGGATTGTGTTTCAGATGCAAGGAATAGAACTCTGGCTGTTTCCCTGTAGAAAGCCAGGGCAGAAAGATGTCATTAGCAGTAATTCTCTATTATCAAGTGTTACAGCCGCAAACATAGACACAAGTTACCTTATGTTACAGTCAATTTTATATGTTTCTGGAGAAAAATTAACTGGTGGAATTCTTCTGCAAGAAAACTCTTTCACAAACTTTCACTCTCCTTCCTGCCTTCTCTCCATCATTCCTGTGTATTTTATTTGCAACAAGTCTTAGTCGCCTTTTGTGAGCACACACTTGAAAAGATGTTGAATAAAGAATGTTCTTTATGGAAAATGTTGAATGAGGTGTGGGAGGTTCAAAGACATGCCTCAAACATGATGTGGCATCTATCCGCGAAGGCATGAGAGTGTCAGAACAGAGGCATTAGGGTATATCTGCAATGTGAATCACATAGTTAATTGCCTACATCTCCATGACTATGTGGACTGGAAGGGGAGTTTTTTTCTTGTTTTGATGTTTTGTGTCCTTTGAAACTCAAGAACTTTATTAATTTTTATCATTCAGGATCAAATTGCGTAGGTACCCTGGTTTGAGGAAAAACAGGGTATGGGAAGATCTACCTCCACCTTGTCATCATGTGAAAGCTTCATTCAGATACTTGATTGACTTGAGGTTGAAAGTATGCAAGATCCTGGGATCCATGTAGGAAAAACTGTTCTCTTGAAGGAGCCATGATGACCCTTTAAGTGACTTTGCCATCACAGACATTAGAAGAGACACACTGTTCCCACAGAAGCTAGTGAGATATTGTTCCTTCACAGAGGCTAGAGGTGGTGTTTTTCACATGTGTTAGAGGAGGTATTGTGTCCCAGCAGGAGATAAAGGAACCACAGTGATCCCCACCCAAAACATTAGGGAAACCACAGTACCCTCAGACATTTTGGAGGATGCATATTGTTCCTACAGAAGGGACACAGCTCGCCCGCAGCATCACTAGAGATAGACTGCTCTCACAGATCTTAAAGGAGACACAAAGTCCTCACACAAGTGGTAGAGGGAACACAATGCCCTCATAGAGAAGAGGAGATACAAGGCTTACATAGATGTTTGTGAAGATACAGAGTTCCCAGAGGCGTACATTTGTGACACAGTACCCTCGTGGGTGTGGAATAAGGCACAGATCAATCACACAATTAAACATAGACAGAGTGTCCTCCAAGCAGGTAGAGGGGACGCAGTCCAGTAGCACATCTTAAAGGGGACACAGCTCTCCTCACAAATGCTAGAGGAGCCACCAGGCCATCAGAGGCTAGAAAAGACACAGTGCAAAGGGATAGCAAATGTGGTAGAGGCACAGCAGTTCCTTCAGGGGTGTTAAAGTAGACAGACTGCCGCCAAGCGATAGATGATATCAGGGCCTGCAGAGGTGTTAACCGAGGTACCGTACCCTTACAGGGGGTAGAGGAGGCACATTACCCTGAGAGACATTAGAGGAGAGACAAGGCTCACAGAGGTGCTAATGGATGTACAGTGCCTATATTGTTGCTAGAAGACCCTACAGGTATTAGTGGAGACATGGCACCTTCACAGATGTTAGATGAGGCACTGTGTCCTCGCAAGTGTTATACGAGTCTGTGAAGTCACGATGTCCAGGATTATATGACTTATATTTATTTATATAGGTAAACATCAGGTTAACAGAGTAAAGGGCCCAGGAGATCAGAGTCAAGGTTCTCTCCAGCCCCACAGTCACATTCTGCCCGGCAACGTTCTACAGGCTACATTGCATAACCTATGAGTACACCTCTAATGCTAGACACCACAGAGTCACTGCCCCTCAGCAGGCTTTGCAGGACCAACAAGCCCCCAGAGATGGTACACACAGTCAGTTCACAGACAACAGAGGCAGGGTTGGATTGGGAAGGCGGGCACTCAGGCAATGGGCCAGTATCTGAGTTACAGCTGTGGGCCGCTTTTCTGGGCAGCACCGAGGCCGGTGCCACCACCTGCCCAGTGGGGGCATGAGCAGTCTTTCAGGAGGCAGATGGGCCTCTGATACCTCCCTTTTACCAATGGCGTGGAGGTGTCATTCCCAGTCCCTCGCTGGGCCGGCCCATTAATGTATGCAGATTGGGCAGAAGTGGCCTCACTTGTATTCAGGAGTGGTTCACCAGTGTGAACTAATCTGTCCACAGAGTCCTGGCAGGGTTTGCACTTTTTTTATCTCAGTGAAGTTAAGGAAGTATGCCTCTTTTAGACAATTCTTAAAACACTGAAGCAGTGTTTTGGGAAAAGGTGCAATCTGCAAATGTGGGCCACTTTTTTTTTTAAGATGTCAGGGCCTATTTTGTATTCCAATCCAAACTTGATCAGAGGTGATGCAGGGCACTCACAGGGGTGAGAAGAGACACACTGTCCAGCAGAAGGCAGCAGGCGCGGCCGGCACAGGTAACCGCGGTGGGGGTGCGGGGGTGGTGTGAAGTTGACAGATGACGGAATAGTATCAATTTTTTTATTTTATTTTCTCTATTCCGTTGTCTCTCGACTTCCACACCACCACGTCTCGCCCCACCGCTGTTAGCTGTGCCGGCCGCGCCTGGGTGGCAGACTAGACCAGGTGCCCTCCCAGCTGTTCCGGGACCATCCTGGACCGAAGAGAAGAGCAGAGCACCAGGAGTGGCTGGCTGCTTGTGTCACACCCAAATATTTAACTTCAGCCAGGAATTATGGGAATTACTGTATTGTAGCCATGAATAAGGAGTCTCAGCAGAAGCAGCATGCCAGTAAAAACAGCAGCATGTCAAAGTCTTAGAAAATCAACCTGTTTTATGAACTGGTTTGTTCTCATAACACATTACGACACAGGCATTTCTAGGAATAAACTCCCCAGTTGGTTGATGCAATGCGATGCTTGCAGGCAGCACGTCTGCATCAGAGAAAGGATGCAAAAATAACCGAGGTGCATCGGTAATGCTTAAACATCTGCTAGAGATGATAGAATCTGTGCAGAGAAACACTTAATACTGAATCAGGAGCTCGCGGTGTTAGGCCGGACAATCGCTGGACCCCTCCTGTCTGCTTGGCGCAGTAATAGGACTATCACTGGCCTGTTCCAGCCAGAGACGTCTCGAGGCCTGGGGAATTGACCTCGGCCCCCACTTTCCAAAGGACCTACTTTGAAAATAAAAATTCTCTCTATTTGACCCGTCTAGTCTATCTATTTATACTTCTGCCCCTATCTGCCTTTCTCGACCACTGATTCTCTCTACCCAGAGTCATCTTGGGGATCTGTGGGGACCCAGGAAATACCTATTTCAACAGTTTTGGGGTCATCCTGGTGAAGTTTAATATATAATTTAGTTTTTTAAGCCTCCTTGAATGATTTTTGTATTTTACCCTTTCATTTTGTCATACATTTGGATTTTCTTGACAAATTGCTTTTGACTTATATATGATATATATCTCGTATGCATCATTTTGCTTTATCCTTTATTCTTCTATTAGATGAGATAAATACTCCTTATTTTCCTCCCCCCCTTTCCCTCTCCACCCCTTTCCCCTCCTTCCTCCCTTCCTCCTAGGTAAAATCTCGAAAATGCTTTTATTCCTCCTTTGCAAATATCAGCTTATTCATTTACTTTATTTATAGCGTTCTTCTATGTATTGCTGGTATGTTTATATCTTATTAAATATTAATAAAGCTTTTCAAACTTAAAAAAAAAGAGTAGCCAGGTAAGCTGCTGTCTTTCTTCTAAGAATATTCAGATCTGGTCCATTCAGCAAGTCTGCAATCAGGCAAAGTAGAATGATCTCCAGCCCCCCCCCCTGCACCCTTCCTCGGCCACAACAAACTGGGTGACCTTATCGGTGAGTGACCGGGGCAGGTGATCGCTTGCACCCTATAGGCCATAGATGTCCCTACAGACCATCCCCCCGAAAAGCACAAAGATTAAGCATGAAACTTACTGTGGTGGGTACGAAGGTACCATGGCTAAAAATGCACCACTATCTTACCCCAATAGGAAAGCTGCTTTAAACAGGAACAGGTAGTAGTATGCCTCAGACCTTCACCCTTCCTGACTTCTTCAGCAGCTGCGACTGGTACAGTATCATTTAAGGCAAAGGGATCAAATGTGCAAATGCCATTAATGTGCAGAGCTCTGGAGCCACCCATAGACAGGCACATTCATTAGGTCTTGTGCTTCTGTGAGCATGCAGGGTCACTCCCCTACTGATGTGAGAGGGAGAGGTAACTTCATTAGTGTGGCAGCCTCAGTGACATTGGACCAAGGGTAGCAGGTCACAACCTTGGGGACACTAAATAGATTCACAATTTAAGAGGTGTTTACACTAACTGCTCATTCTTTCTGCCATGTCCCTGGGGGAAAGGTGTGTCTATGGTGGGCTCAGATTGAACCCCACCAGCTCTCCAGTCCCTCCTTAGTGGTGTCAGGAAATGCAAACAGCTATACAGTCCCTTTTACCATCAAGACCAGTCCAACCCTTTTAATTTTTCGCAAACAACTGAAAACTTGGCTCTTTGATCAATGATTCCATTCAGCACTAAATCTGTCAATTGATAATCCTCTGTGCCGAGACACCTTTGGGTATTTGTGCGCAATACAAATCGACTAAACATAAACATAAACATAAACATACAAAGGGCTGCACAGATGTCTATGTAACATGACACTGCATGTGGGACTAAAGTGCAATGAGAACGGTTTCTAACTTCAGTCCCAATATCAATAAATACGACTGCGGCTTATCAGTGGTGTACTGAAAACCAGCAGCCAGCCTTACATATGTGGGAGGAAGGCTTGTCGCAGAGGGGATGGGTGTGCACCCTGAATATCGAATCCAGAATCACGAGGCACGTAAATGTCAAGGGCAAAATATTGAATATTGAAATGCAAGTAAATGTAGATTGCTTATACCTAACTCCACATATATGTACCTTGGTGATTTATATGAGTTCAAGGTGCATAGATGTGGTGTTGCAACAGTAGATCTCTCCTTCCTCTATGTACACTTATGTTTCAATATTTTATCCATGATATTTTTGTACATTGATATTCTTGGGTTCAATATCCAGTATTGCAACTCAGGAGATACTTGAATCTAAACATTCTGAGTGCTCTTCTAGGCCAGGAACCTCTAGGAATGGTGAATGAGTGAGTGTGTGAGTGTGAGAGAGAGAGAGAGAGAAGGAGAGGGAAAGAAGGAGAGGGAGAGAGAAAGAGAGAGGGAGAGAGAGAGAGAGACTGGGAGGGAGAGAGAGAGAGAGAGAGACAGACAGAGAGAGAGAGAGAGAGAGAGAGAGAGAGAGAGAGATGTGTTAATGATCAATACATCACAATGCTTTAAATGTCCAGCTAAAGCTCCTATCACTTGTTGACCTTATGATTGTTTTTCACCTTTTACAAAGCTCCACTGCTTTTTGGGCAGGTTCACTCCTAAATATCATATACATACATACAGAATGGGTGGATGGATGGAAGGAAAGAGGTGGTTTGAACGTTTTGCCAGAGATGCTTTTAGTTGCCAGTCTGGCTGTGGACATTTTGGAAGAAATTCCCAAAACCTTTCCAGATCACTCCTGTTAGCCTATGCAGCTACAGTTTACCAAGCTTTGCCCTGGAAAGGTTTTGAGAATTCCAGTTTCTCAAGCGAAAACAAACACACAAGTTTCAGCAGAAGACAAATTAGAGCTAGCGCATGTGCACTCGGGGACTTTTTAGCGTTTAGCAGGGAAAAAAGCCCCTCCAGACACAGCTGTTCCCCTGTGGCCCCACCAGCACTGGGGATAAGATCTTCCCCTTCATTTCTCCTATCAGGGTGGACGTGCATGGAGGGCATTGAAGGGTAAATACCCACTAATATGTTCAATTCTGGGCATTGGTACAAATCTCTTTATTGATTTATTCATGCAGAAACCCCCCTGAGACTAAGGGCCTAACTCACAGTGGAGGTGCGATGGCGGTTGATGACCACTGCACCAGTGGTCTGACCGCCGTATTACAAAAACAGCAGTTGGAACGCCTTAGGACCACGGTCCCTGGAGGTGGGGTGGGTATCTAGGGGCCCCAATATGGCTGGTGGTGCCACAGCATCACTGCCAAGCATATTACGAGTTTTCTCACCGCCACAGACTTCATGTCGGTGAGCCCGTCAGGAAACCTGCGGCAGTCGTGAAATTAAATTCCCTCATGGCCTGAGGATGCATGCAGGTGGCACATAGAGTGCCCCCTTGTCTGCATGCACCCCCGTGGGAACGTCAAGGACCTCCCACCAGATCACGAGAAAACTCGTAATCTGGCGGGCGGCTGGCGGTGTGGAAACAGGATTGTGGCGTGCCGCCCCACTCCCTCACTGCCAAACTCATAATCAGGCCCTAAATTCTTTTGCAAGTACAAGAGCATTTTTTGTCACCAGTAAAGGTCACTTATGTAAAAGATGATAAATGTTCATGTAAATCTAACTTATGCATACAAATAGCTTTGCTAATCCGGTCCTTTAGTGTTTCAGTATATATTTTTTCAACTTAGGTTTTTTCAGTCTATCTGGTGAGTTTGCCCCAGGTTAGAAAACAGACAAGTACAAAAAGGGGTTTTGCTGTGTGCCAAAAAAGTGATGATAAAAAAAGGGAAGCCATCAAAACTGAAACATAAATTTAGTGTTGGCTAAAAGATTATGTTGCCAATTCACAAATTAATTTATTAGTCCATACAGTGTACTACAGGAGTACTAATTCACATACTCGTAAACATCTTTGTAAATTGCCCCATCTGTATTCACATGGGACTCTATGATTCGCCATCAGGCTTTCCCTGGAAGTCAAGCAAATCATGTAAACATACATGAGACCTTACAAGGATGTATCTGAGCCCTGCAGTAGGTGTAGAAAATAAAATGTTGCAGAACCAAAATATCGAGGCCTGAATATAGTTAGGATGAGTGAACATAGGTAAATATAGATTTACTTTTAATATATGTAACTCCATATCTAAGTACTGTAAAAAAAAACACACCCACACATATTGTCAAGGTACATTTATGTGCATGTAGGTATAGTAAACATATACTTACCTGGATACAATTACATTCATGATATTCTGGTTCTCGATAGTCAGGCCTATGTAATTTTTTATTTTCTGGTGGAATATCAAGCTGGTCCTGTGCATTGATTGACCATATCTGAGAGCTTTTATACAACACTATGGGGCATATGTAATAAGAAAGTGTTTTGCTAGTCCTTAATAGCGAATCTTAGCGATTCGCTATTAGGGACTCGCAAAATGCAATTTATGTAGGATTCACAATATTAATTGGGATTCCTACGTATTCTTTAATTGTGAATCGCAAATTACGATTCGCAATTAAGGAATAGCTTCCCATTTATTCCTATGGGCCTCTAGGTCCATAGGAATAAATGAGAAGTTATTGGATGGGATGACATTTGCGAGTACCCATTAGGTACTCGCAAAATGCGAATGCAATTTTAAGGGTGCAAAGGTGACAAAAGGACATGCTGTTGCACCCCTGAAATAAGCATGTGTGCACATGTGGCGCACTTACATGCCCTAAGGGCATGTATGTGCGCCACATGGCACTTTGAAAAATGCAAAAAAGTGAATTTTTCAAAGAAATCGCAAATTACCACCAACCTGAAGTTGGTGGTGATATACGATTTCTAACGGCAAAATCGCACAACTTGGGTGCTTCCAGAATTGCATTTAAGGATTCGCAATTTGCGATTCCTTAAATGCATTCGCAGAACAGAGAATCACAAATTTTGCGATTCCCTATTGTGCGAGGGCCTTTTGGGATGATACATTCCAAAAGGCTTTTTCCTGTTTGCAAACGGGTCGATTCTGAGAAACGGCGATTGCGAACGGTAAAAAGGCTTAATACATATGCCCCCAATTCTCTCTGCAATTGCAATATATGTTTTTATTGCAATGTCTGTGGCTATACAGAGAACACTGAAAAGGCAACATCAGAAATACAGAAGCGGAACACTAGCTCAATAATAATAATGTAATGGAAAATGAAATCTTGAACTGATATAGTTTTCCACTAATCTTAGCCAGAAAAACATTAGAACATTGTGTACAATATCACATAATTCCAGTGACTTCCCATTAACTCTTCCATGGGTAAAACAAACTGTGGTGTTGATGGTGTGAAATGAATAAAAGTTACCATAAAGTTCCTTAGGCACACTGCCTCGGTGCACTGCTATAAGTCCCATTTCTATATGTACCTTGCAGAGTGAAACGTTCCAAACAAATGACACAGGGATGGAAGGGATGAGAAAGCTATATATGGACTACTGTGAAATACTCAACTACTCTAGAATGAGTGGATTTAAAAAAAGTAGAACGAGTGAATTACTAAATTAACAATGTGCTGCCTTTCAAGGATAATAGTTTTTATTAAATTATACATTAAAGTCCATTAAAGATTCGAGCTATCCTGCATTAATTCAGCACTAGACAGACTCCTAGGGGACCCAAATAATTCAGGCTATACTCATCTCCACAGAAGTTCACTCATTGTATTCACAACCCAACCTCTCAGCCTCTCAGCCTGCTGCAGGAAGCAACCTCTCTGGCCACAGGCCTTCAAAAGTGGAACTACACTCTCATTTCTGTAGAGTGATTATCTCTGCACACCTATATGCTGTATTGGGTCACTTTCTTATGAAAACTTCCCTCTGTTAGCTCATGAATATTCCAAACTCTCTTATGACATTTTACGTCAACATTTATTCTTAAATCCATTTATATTTCGTGGAGGTGCCATAGAAAAAAGAGCCCCCAGGCCTATTGATGAGGTATTCTCCATCAGGTGGTCAATCATAATATAGCTACAAAAAAGTATGAGAAAAACTGTTCAACTAATCAATATAATATAGTATTTAACAGTCTTTGAAATCAGAAATCCATGGTTACCGACCCAACTTGCCAGTAACCATGAAACACGTCTATTAACTCATCTGTCTGACTGAGATTGAAATCTTGTCTTTATAGCGATAACACACATTGCTACAAAGTACATTATCTGGGCCAGTCATCACAATAACAAACAATACTTCCCTTTTTACTTCTTTGTTGGAAAATCAAAAGTACGTTCACCTTGATTCAAACCTTTACACGTTTCATTGTCCAAAATTGTCATTTTATTGGCCACCAATGCCCTGTTTTTAACTATTGTTGAGAAAGTAGAATACACAGACCTGCTTTTAATCCTAAACTCAGTTGACTGACTTCGTTTACCCCTATATCATTAGTGGCCTCTTGAATTCCTATTGTTGTCCCTTTGCTGCTCTCTATTCAACAATAGATCAACTTCTAATGGAAGGTTAGACTGTTGTGGGGCAATTGATGGACACTTTTCTAGGATGGGGTATTTGAGAGGGCACAGGAAAGGATGGCCTTATAAGGGAACAGATAAGAGACCGGACGCCTGCCTTTTATATAATTAAGGGCCAGATGTAGGTAATCCCATTTTAACAACTCTAAAATACCGAATCATACTGATTCGGTATTTTAGAATTGGAAAATGGGATGTAGGTGATTTTTCTGTAAAAAATACCGAATCGTTAAGATTCGGTATTTGCCATTGCCATTGCCATTCATTCCTATGGGTCTGGAGGCCCATAGGAATGAATGTCAATTACCGATCGGTAAATACCGATTCGGTAACAGGGGGAAAACATTGAAGGGTGGCAGGGTGTCACTTTGACACCCTGTTGCTCCCCTCAATTGTGTATGGGTGCACATGTTGCAGTCATACATGCCCTTCCAACATGGCACTGTTGGAAAAGCAAAAAAAATGCTTTTTCAAAGGTTTTCGTTATTTACCACCAACTTGTACTTGGTGGTAAATAACGAATCCTTAACTGAGGAATGCATTAACTTGAGTGCTCCCTATATCCTGGATTCGGTAATTTACCGAATCGGTATGTTACGAATTCGGTATTTTACAGAATCCTTAAATTACCGATTCGGTAAAATACCGAATCCTGCAAAAATGCCACCTACATCTAAAAAGCCCAATACCGGTCGGTAACGGCCGAAATTCGGTAATTTCGGCAGTTACCGACCGGTATTGGGCGACTTACATCTGACCCTATGTCACAAGAAGGCTCTAGTTTAAAAGCCTCCTGGACTTTTGCCTCTGTCCACAGCAAGAGGAAAAATCTGTTTCCAGATGCAGAAGGTGGATCCACCTTTACACAGAGCTGGAACTGTGATGGGACTTCGAGCTCCAGAGAGGGGAGCCTGGCTGCTGCCATCTTGAAAAGAGGCCTCTGCAAAGGCTTCATTCTGCATCTATTGTGTCGTAGTAGGTCACCAATGTGTGAGCAGCACATTTGATAACATTGGAACCCCAACACAAGCTCCTCAGAGAATTCTGATCCTGTAAAAACTATCAGAGAAAGGAAGATTGCTGCCTGACCTACCACAGACGATTCTTGATCCCAGGACTGGTGGCTGCCCTTCTGTGACTGCTACAGCTACCCAAGAGGCTGAAGTAGACTTCCATCCTGTCAGGAAGAGCCAGCCACCTGGTTGAGAGTGAACTGTATTAGTCCCTGTGGCATCCCTAGCTTTAGGGAGACCTGGGGGCATATTACCAACAAGTAGCGATAATTATCTCTAAATAGGCTTAGCGACTATTTTTTTATCGCTGCCTATCGCTGGATATGTTAGCGGAGAAAACATGTTATGAGCAACGTTTTTCTCCATTGTGCTAAAATATCCAGCGATAGCGGCAAAATGTGTGAATATCGCTGAGAATACAGCGATATTCACGCATTAGCGACAAAATGCTCTTAGCCATGTTATCCACCTCCCATTGGATAACGTGGCTAAGAACTGGTCTGAGCAGGCATTGGTTTTTGGCGATAGCGGGAATATTTCCACCGCTATGCATGCCTTGCTAATAGGCGATAGCGACGTTAGCGACTGTTTTCAGTCCCTAACAGGTTGGGTACGCCCACTTTGCATGTCATTAGCGATAAATATCGCTGACATGCAAAGCGTGCCCCAAACAGCTCGCTGTCGCCGAAAAGCTGTCGCTAACATCAGTTAGCGACAGCTTGCTAATAGAGCGATAGAATTATCGCCGCTTAGCAGCCAAAAACAGCCACTAAACCGGCGATAATTGCATATCGCCACCCTTAGTAATATGCCCCCTGGATCCTAGGAGCCTGGAACTAAATGAAAGACCAGCATCAGATTCTCAACAACTGAGATAAATTAAGACTTTTTCATTTTTTTACTTTCGGAGGACCGAGACCAGACACTGTGGTTACCCCAGTGAAGGTGCAGCTTTGGCAGGTAAGATTGTAGCACATCACGCTTTTGCTATGAAGGAAAAAGTTTCAGCAGGGCCTTGCAGTGATAATGCTTGGCCTTGTGGTTCCCTACCTAGGTACAGGGCTCAGCCTTGGGCACTGGAAGATTATCAAAACCAAAAAGGTGACTAATCCCGCAGGTAAAACTTGAGATGCAGGTGAGGTGTGGAAATGTTATCCCAGTGATAAAGAGACATTGGCAGCTACAAATTCTGGTTTCATTCCACTCTGAGGGTCACATTTACAATATTTTGGCGTAGGGCAGTTCCATAAGCCTTCTAGCTGTGTTGCCCTATGTCAAAAGAAAAGGGCGGGACTGCACCTTATCTACATATTATGGGGCACTCCTGTCCTTTCTGCCAGCACCGGTGCTGAAACTGCAAGCGAGCGCCAACGCAGGCACCCTAGCACCATGGTGCAAGGGTACCTGCGTTATTGGCATGATTGTTTTTGCGCAGAAAGGGAAACATTCATTCACAAAAACAATAAAAGGAGGTGTCTTCCTCATTTATTTGTTCTGCAGAGTGCAGCACACGTGGAAAGAGAAAAAAACGAGAAGAAATGTAAACATTTCTCCCTGTTAGGCTTGCTTTGGGAAGGCATTAGTTTTGGCGCTGTCCCAGATGTATGCTATGTTGTAAATCTGGGGAAATGTGTCAAAAATTATGGGTTGATGTGTGATAACACCCACAGCAACACCCATTGAACCCCTTTTTAACGCAGAGTAAGTGATTGCCTTACTCCCTATATACAAGGCCAAGAAAAGCCACGATGGGTGGCTTTGCGCGGCCTTGTAAATATGGGCCGTCACACTCAGCCTCAGGAGCGTCACAAAAGTGACGCTCTGGTGGCATAAAAGTGCCGCGCAGGCGCATTGTAAATAAGCCCCAGAGTTTTCAGCACCAAAATGATGACTTCAACTGGAGCATGATGGCATGATCCCTTGCCTTACTGGAAGAAACTGAGAACCAACAGAGTGACATAGTCCCACAATCAAAATATGCACTGGTGAGACCATTAAGGCTTAAGTGAATCCCGCTTCATCACAGTCAGCCCAAAATCCCTCCAAGGACCTGGTCTGTAATGAATATTGACTTGCATTTTTTAACAACCGTTGTTTGTGTAATTTTGGCTATTTTATTTTACTTGATTTTTCTACATTGCTTTGGGAGTATTATTGTATTGTGTTTTGAACTTTAATGTTGTCTGGTAGTGCTTAATTCTGATGCGGAATTTTCCTAGATATAATGTTGGTTGTGCCATGGCTACTTGAGGTTGATCAGAAGCTGTGGTTGTAATCTAACAAGACAGTGTTTTATTGCGTTTGTAAGGTCACTCTCTGCCTCCAAAATTAAAAACACACTCTTTGACAATAACGACAAGCATTGCTTGATGTTTGTATTTTGCGATCTTATTTACAAACCTTGCAGGTCTCCTTGTTCTAGGGAACAGTAAGACTGACTTATTTATAACAGCGTTTTTGATTACACCTATGTAGGCAACAAAATGTGTTTGTAATTTTGCTGAATTTGTGAAATTCCAGATTTTTTTTTTGTGATGTTCTTTTCTAATAGGAAACTTATTAAAAGGCAATGCATTCACTTCCTACACACACCCTGTAAATATGTGGATATCCTATGCACCCCCCTCTCTGAATCCTTAAACCTGATTCTTTCCCTTGTTAGTTTGGAAGTGCAAATAATCATGACAGAGGCAATCCAATTCAATCAATGCATTTGTATAGCACGCTACTCACCCGGGAGGGTCTCAAGGCGCTGGGGGAGAGGGTTACGTCACGGCTCGAACAGCCAGGTCTTGAGCTGCTTCCTGATGGATAGGTGGTCCTGGGTCAGCCGAAGGTGGATGGGGAGGGAGTTCCAAGTCTTGGCTGCAAGGTAGGAGAAGGATCTTCCTCCAGTGGTGGCTCGGCGGATGCGTGGTACGGAGGCGAGGGCGTGGCTTGTTGATCGTAGCTGGCGGGTGGGCGTGTAGAAGGTCAGGCGGTCGTTGAGGTACTTTGGGCCCTTGTCGTGGAGAGTCTTGTGTGCGTGGGTGAGGAGCCTGAACGTGATTCTCTTGCTGATGGGGAGCCAGTGCAGGTCTTTCAGGTGGCCGGAGATGTGGCTGTGTCGTGGGATGTCCAGGATGAGTCTTGCGGAGGCGTTCTGGATGCGTTGGAGTCTTTTTTGAAGTTTGGCTGTGGTTCCGGTGTAGAGGGTGTTCCCGTAGTCCAGTCGGCTGGTGACGAGTGCCTGGGTGACTGTCTTCCTGGTTTCGGTGGGGATCCATCGGAAGATCTTGCGGAGCATGCGCAGGGTGTTGAAGCATGATGAGGAGACGGCGTTGACTTGTCTGGTCATCGAGAGGGAGGAGTCCAGGATGAAGCCGAGGTTGCGTGCATGGTCCGTTGGTATGGGAGTGGTGCCCAGGGCAGGGGGCCACCAGGAATCGTCCCAGGCGGAGGGCGATGATCCCAGGATGAGGACTTCCGTTTTGTCTGAGTTCAGTTTCAGGCGGCTGTTCTTCATCCACTCGGCGACGTCTTTCATCCCCTCGTGTAGACTAGCTATGGCGGTGGCGGCGTCGTTGGTGAGGGAGATGATCAGCTGGGTATCGTCGGCATAGGAGATGATGTTGAAGTTGTGTTGGCGTGCGATGTCTGCGAGGGGGCTCATGTAGACGTTGAAGAGGGTTGGGCTGAGTGATGATCCTTGTGGTACACCGCAGATGACTTTGGTGGCTTCGGATCTGAACGGGGGGAGCCGGACTCTCTGGGTTCTTCCGGCGAGGAATGAGATGATCCACTCCAGTGCCTTCTCTTGGATTCCGACGTTGCTGAGGCGTTGCACTAGGGTGCGGTGGCAGACAGTGTCGAACGCTGCGGAGAGGTCCAGGAGGATGAGGGCCGCTGTTTCCCCGTTGTCGAGCAGGGATCCGTTGTCATCGGTGGCTGCGATCAGGGCGGTCTCGGTGCTGTGGTTGGCTCGGAAACCGGACTGTGAGGGGTCGAGGGATCCGTTCGTCTCGAAGAAGGCGGCGAGCTGTCTGTTGATGGTCTTCTCGATGACTTTGGCAGGAAAAGGGAGGAGCGAGATGGGGCGGAAGTTCTTGAGGTCGGTGGGGTCCGCTGTGGGTTTCTTCAAGAGGGCCCTGAGCTCGGCGTGCTTCCAGCTCTCCGGGAAGGTGGCGGTGAGGAAGGAGGCATTGATGATGTCCCGGAGATGGAGTGCGATGATGGCGTCTGCCTTGTTGAAGATGTGATGGGGATAGGGGTAGGTGGGGGATCCGGAGTGGATGGAGTTCATCGTGCGGGTGGTGTCTTCGGTGCTGACCGGGGTCCCGTTGCAGAGCGTGGTGGTGGCGGGCGTTGGTTCGGTGGTTGGGTGCATGGTCTGTGCGCCGAAGCTGTTGTGTATGTCGGCGATCTTGCGGTGGTAGAAGGCGGCGAGTGAGTCGCAGAGGTCTTGGGAGGGGGTGATGTCGTTGTTTCCGGCGCTGGGGTTGGAGAACTCTTTTACGATGCTGAAGAGTTCCTTGCTGTCGTGGGCGTTGTTGTACAGTCGTTCTTTGAGTGCTTTCTTTTTGGTGGCGCGGATCAGCTGGTGGTGCTTGCGGGTGGCGTGCTTGAGGGCGGTCCTGTTGTCTGTGGTCTGGTTGTGGCGCCAGGCCTTCTCGAGGGTGCGGCAATTCTTCTTGGAGTCCTTGAGTTCGTTGGTGAACCAGGGGGCTTTCTTGCAGCCGGGTCTGCTGGGAGGGTTCTTTAGTGGTGCGAGGTCATCGGCGCAGGCGGTCAGCCACTGTGTGAGGTTGCTGGCTGCTTCGTTGGGGTCCGTTGTGCTGGTGGGAGGGTTCTGGTCTAGGGAGGCGGTGAGCTGCTCGGCGGTGATCTGGCTCCAGCTCCGTCGAGGAACCTGTTGCGGGTGGTGGTGGGTCGTCATTCTTCTGAAGCTGAAGTGGACGCAGCTGTGGACAGTCCAATGAAGTCCGGTGGAGTGGCTGAAGGAGATGTGCTTGCTGGATGAGAAGACGGGGTCAAGAGAGTGGCCGGCGTAGTGAGTCGGGGTGTTCACCAGTTGCTTGAGTCCGAGGTTGGCGAGGTTGTCCAGCAGGGTGGTGGTGTTGCTGTCATTGTTGTTCTCCAGGTGGAAGTTGAGGTCCCCTAGGAGGATGTAGTCAGCGGAGGGGAGGGCGTGCGGGCTGATGAAGTCTGCGATGTCTTCACTGAATTGCGTGCGAGGGGGTCTGTAGATGAGAGTGCCTCTGAGGGTCGTCTTGGGGTCGGTGTGTATCTGGAAGTGGAGGTGTTCGACGGCGGTGAAGGTGTTGTCGGAGTTGGTCGAGATGCGGATGGTGTTTTTGTGTACGATGGCGATGCCTCCTCCCGTCTGGTTGACGCGGTCCCTCCGGGTGATCTTGTACCCGTCCGGGCTAGCGATGGCGATGTCAGGCGCTGAGGAGGCGTTCATCAAGGTTTCCATGAGGAAGGCGACGTCTGGAGATGTGGTGTCGATCAGGTTCCAGAGTTCGACGGCTTGCCTGTGGACGGAGCGGGTGTTGAGCAGGATGCACTTCAGGTTGTTGTTGCTGGGGCTCGGTTTGGTGGGAGCGGTGCTGGTCCGGAGGCAGGAGAATTTGCAGGCATGGCAGGTGAAGGGTACGTGGGTGCGTTTCGGGGTGGCTCGGTAACAGGCGGCGTTTCGGCCGGGAGGCGGGAGCGGGGAGGACACGGAGAAAAAGGGGGCGGGGCTGCGAGATCACGGCGGCGGGAAGCGGGGAGCGGGGCTAACCAGGGGAAACAGGCAAAACAGGATACAATGCACAAAAATTACAGTGATACAGCAGGGGAAAACAGTGAGGCAGTACCAGCAAACGAGCTAGGAAAAAACAGGCTAAACGGCAGATCGTGACTGTGAGCAGCAGCAAGGGTCACACACACAGCTGGGGGGCCGTGCGTCGCGGGGGTGTCCTGAGAACAGGTCACACTCACCTGCGCCGCGTGGTCTCCATTTAAGGACAAGTGGGAGGGAGGAGCAGCTGGGAGGCGGGAGTGAGGAGGACACGGAGAAAAAGGGGGCGGGGCCGCGAGATCACGGCGGCGGGAAGCGGGGAGCGGGGCTAACCAGGGGAAACAGGCAAAACAGGATACAATGCACAAAAATTACAGTGATACAGCAGGGGAAAACAGTGAGGCAGTACCAGCAAATGAGCTAGGGAAAAACAGGCAAAACGGCATTGTGATTACTGAAAAAGGTGAACTTTACGGGTGTTCACTTGATTTGAATTGCACTTTTCGTTTTTTGGGGGGTTTGGACATTGCACTGGTATCATCCATTGCTACTCATGGAAGTGCAACTTTCCCAGGAACAGAGAAATTACTTGTTTCCTAAGTGACTGCAGATTTAACTTGTGAATCAGAATTTCAAAGGGTTCAGCACAGACATGTGGAAAAAGGGCGCAAGTAGGTCAGATCGATTACCCCTTTTCAACGTTTGCCCGGCGATAGCCGCCTCTCACCCAACTCAAGGTTACCAAATGAAGAGGCAGGCGCTGGAGACTGGAAGGCGGGAAACAGGAGTTTATTCCGACGGAGCAGAACACGTCAAATCAGACAACAGGGTATCTTCTCGAGGTGCTCTAACCGCATCTCTGAGGCCTGGCCTCTTATACACAAATTTATGGCTTTATTACATTTATGACATCCGTGGTATTGCTTTGAAGTACGAAAAAGGCATCTTTGGAATCCCCGGTTCAGGCCCGTTCTCACACATATCTACAGTAGGGGTCCCCACCCAAATCTCAGCATGATGGCTATCGCGCAGCTGGACATTCCGCTGGGAACAGGAATGCGGGCGATCGGTCGGATCTAGGGGTGTGAAGGCATTGATTAATCCCCGCTCCTTTGATGTGAGGCGAGGTCCTACTGTAGGGGGCAATAAACTGTATCTGTTGGGCTAGGTGATGGCCTGGGATCAGGCCGGACAATCGGGCAGGGAAGAAGAGGTTATCAAAAAGGGCCTGTTCTATGAATGAGATGAAAGCGTGAGAGGGTTCGGCGCGGGATGTGGCTCGGAGGCAGGGTCGCGTTGGAGGTGCGTTTATGGCCCAGGCAGGAGAGACCGGGGGCTGTCGGGGCGCGGGGGATGCTTGCGAGGCCGGGGGGTGAGGGGGAGAGACGCGCTGGCTATTGGCAGTGGGCAGAGAGACCATGGTTTTCAAAAAGATGGCTGCTGTTGTAAGTGAGCGTGAGTCTGAAAGGGGACAAGATGGCGCCGATAATGTTGACATCGCAAACCAGATTTTAACAGTCCTCCCTTTTCAACATATCTAGCAATTTGGTCTAGTCGATATCGATCTTCATTAAATCCTCAACCTCGACGTCGTACAATGCTCTCATGCGTTTCTTGTCAAAGTCCAGAGTCTTTGGGCAGATACAGTTTGCACATAGTGAGCACAAAGGCGGCAGGCATTGAATTCCTAGGCAGAACCCACATAACACAACAACGGGTATCAGTATAAATTGTAAACAACCTCCACCCCCAGTTCTTTACAGTACTCCAGAACCATTCGCCAAGCGACCATTCTTCTTGTTCCTGGTGGACTTCTGAGGAAAGTCTGTGGAGATGTTCAATGGCTTTGTACACTGAGGGGGAATTGTCCGGTATATAGGTGCAGCAGCTAGACCCTATGATGCGGCATGCCCCTCCACGATCTGCTAGAACCACATCTAGAACAAGGCGGTTCTGAAGGGCCACCAAGCGGACCGCTTGAAGCTCGGCCGTGTTATTTGTGAGGATGCCAGCTGTAATGTTCATGGTTGTTTCAACTGCCTGGGTCAAATGTCGGATGGCACGGCTGTTTGCCATTGGACCCCAGAGTGGAACAAGTCCCTTCATTGCGTCCAGGAACTGTGCTCCGGCAGAGTCGGCTTGTTCAATGTCTCTCTCTTGTTTTTGTCGGTGGTGGTTTGCAGATGCCACATAGGTCGGAGGAAGGATGAAGGCAATATAGCAGGTACCTCCCCAGCCTTTTGGGAGCCAGGTGTAGGCTTTCGTACCGCAGACAAAGTACATGTTTGGAGAAGTGACAAAAGAGGGTGGGTCAGTAGTGTCCAAGGTTCTGGTGATGTTGCAGGCACTGTGACCTACAAATTGTGTCCCGAGGCCTTTGATGCATACAAGGCCCGAGATATTGACAACAGATAGAGCCACAGTCAGGGTGGCTGCTGTTCGTTTCCGGAGGTAGGAGAAGGTAGGTCTGGCCGGGTTGTTGAACACCTGCATTTCGACACGCTCTTTGGCTGGGATGTCCAAGTGAACAGAGGTGTTGGTCGTCAGTGGGCAAAAGGGTGCAGTCGTTTTTTTGTTTCGTTCAGCCAGACCCCTTGATAAAAGTGCGACATGGTTTCACTGGAGATTGTCTTATCTCTGTAGCTCTCTTGCAGGAGAATCAACCAGGCGAGGCAGGAGCCATGAACAGAGAATGGTGAGGGGATGAAAGGGATGGAATGACCAGTGGCATGCGGAAGCAACCCGCAGATCCAGCAGTTGGTGGCATTGGCGGCAAGGTTGTGCTGGTGCAAAAGTTGTACGAAGGAGTTATTCCAAAACTCCTTACGTATTTCTCGGAGTTGAGGTGAGAGAGAGATCAGGTGGTGTTCCTTCACGGTGACAGGTAGTACAGTGGCTAGAAGTGTCTCTTGTGCTGGTGAGGTTTCTTCCAAGATCCAGAGGGTGGTCATGAGGAGGAGACAGAAGAGAAGGGTAACAAAGAAGGCAATAGTCTTTGAACTGTGCATTTTGTCAGTCTTTGGGTTCCTGTAGTGGGTCTTTGGATATCCGGTCGCTTCCACCATCTTCAAGTCGGGTGCTTCCATCATCTTCGTATCGGGCGCTTCCATCATCTTCAAGGGGGCTCGTAGTGGGCAGAACCACAAACTTCGTTTGGCTTCTCTCCTGGCGACCTTAGTAGCGTTAGGCCACTGCTCTGAGAATATAAACTTAGTCAGTGGTCTATTTAGCCGGAGCTCCCTCCTTTCGTCGCAGGTTGTACCCTTCTCTGGATGGCACAGTGGGGTCGGGATATGTTGCCAGTTCAAGCGCGTCTGTTTCCGGGTAGCAGCTCAGGGATGGTCAATCTTTGTTCAGGAGCTCTTCTTGCGTGGTCACGCCTTCGGTTGTTGTCAGATTCGACGAGACCTTCTTGCAGTGGTGTGCGTGCAGCCAATTGCGCTTTCCCTCCACTCGAAGAGCTGTTCGGGTGGTGATCAAAACTTGCCAGGGGCCCGTCCAGCGGGGTTCCAGACTCTTCTCCCGCTGGAAGTTCCGAATTAGGACGAAATCTCCAGGCTGGATGGTATGTCCGGGGCCCCTGGAAGCATCGGGGATGGCCTGCAGCACCTGATGATGAATACCAGACAGGGTTTTAGTTAGGTTATACAGATAGTCAGACATTAGGACGTCCGGGACGTCGTGAATAGATGTCGTTTTGAGTGCAGACCAGATACTCATGGGTCGGCCAAAAACTACCTCGTAAGGGGTCAAGTGGTGTTTGGTGGGGGTGGAACGCATTGACAGCAATTCCAGGGGAAGAGCGTCTGGCCATTTTAGTCCTGTGGTAGCCACTATTTTTGCCAGTTTTAGTTTCAATGTGGCGTTGTGTCGCTCGACCAGTCCAGCTGATTGGGGGTGAAAAACTACGTGGAATTTCTGTCGTACCCCCAGCCCCTTTAGGATAAGCTGGATAACCTCGGCTACGAAATGGGAGCCATTGTCACTCCATAAAATACGACAAAGGCCGTAGCGAGGGAAGAACTCTTTCAGTAGTACTTTTGCAGTGGCAATGGCAGTGTTGTCACGCGTCGGGTAGGCTTCCACCCATTTGCTAAAAGCGCATACAACAACAAGTACATACTTCAGTCCTTGACATCTCTCTAATTGGATATAGTCCATCTGTGGGACTTCAAATGGATGGTTGGGGACCCCAAACCCTCCCCGGGGTACGACAGTTCCTTTCCCAGGGTTGTGTTGCAGGCAGACTAGACATTGCTGGACTAATCGTTTGGCTGAGTCTGCAATTCTATCGTTATGCCAAACTCGGGAGACAAGTTCGGTCATAGGGGCAGATCCTATGTGTGCAGGGGAATGGGCCATAGTCAGTATGGGGATCAGATACGAGTTGGGTAGCAACCATTTGTTCGTGTCTTTTGTCCGCCAGCAGCCTTCATCGTCTTTTAATCCCACCCGTGCCCATTCAGTCAATTCGTGTGGTGAGCTGGCCATTTGGATGTCTCTAATAGTTTCCCTAGCGTCCGTCCATTTTTCTGCTTGTGAGTCGTCGTCCTATTCTCAGCTGTGGTTCGGGCAGTAATGTCGGCCAGTGCATTTCCCTGTCCAATGATGTCTGTCACCTTTTTGTGTGCTTGGCATTTGATTACGGCAAGTCGTTTGGGGAGGAGAACCGCTTCAGTCAGAGCGGAGACTAGATCTCCGTGCAGGATGGGTGTGCCATGAGATGTCAGAAATCCCCTCTCCTTCCATAAGAGCCCAAAATGATGAACCACCCCGAAGGCATACTGGCTGTCCGTGTAAATGTTTGCTGTCGTCCCCTTTGCTAGGATACACACTCGCGTGAGGGCAATCAGTTCTGCCGCCTGTGCGGATCGTTGCGTGATGCGGGCGGTTTCAACTACAGTTCGGGCTGTGGTAACTGCATAGGCAGCTGATGTGGTGCCGTCGGGGAGTTTAATGCAAGAGCCGTCTACCCATAGCTCTCCGTCAGGGTTTGGGAAGGCAGTGTCTCGGAGGTCAACTCTTCTCCTAGTCTGTTCGTCCGTGAGGGTCACACAGTCATGTATAGGGGGGACATTTGGGTCATTTTCGGGCAGAGGCAACAAGGTGGCTGGGTTCAGCGTGGTGCATCTTTTCAGCGTGATGTGGGGTGCAAGCAGAGTCAGTTCGTATCCAGTCAGTCGTGCGCTAGTCAGGTGTTGCGTCTTAGTTTGGTTCAGGAGGGTGTCAACAGCATGGGGCACTAATACCGTGAGGGAATTCGAGAGTACGATCCCCTCACTTTGTCGGATAGAGACAGCAGCGGCAGCTACGGGTCGAAGGCAGGCAGGCAAGGCTCTCGCTACGGGATCAAGAGTGGCAGAGAAATAGGCACATGGTCGTTGCTTGGGGCCGATGGTTTGAGTCAGGACAGACAAAGCGCATCCCTCCCTTTCGTGAGTGTAGAGAGAGAAGGGTTTGGTATAATCGGGGGTTCCTAGGACTGGTGCAGAACAAAGGGCGCCTCGAAGTTCTTTGAAGGAGGATTGGCATTCGGGGGTCCAAGGGAGCGGGAAGGGGACATCTTTAGCTAGTAGAGAAAGCAGTGGCTTTACAATGAGGCTGAAGTTTGGCAACCACTGCCGGCAGAAGGCGGTGAGGCCTACCAGGGAGAGGACTTGTTTCTGGGTCTTTGGGACAGGGGTTTCTAGAATGGCCTGAATTCGATCGGGTGTAAGCTTTCTCCCGTCTTTGGACAAGAGGTGGCCTAGGTAGGTGACCTGGGGTCGGCAGAATTGCAACTTCTTCTTGGAGACCTTGTGGCCATTTTCCGCAAGGAAGTGCAGGAGTTGGACAGTGGTAGTGACTGCAAGTGGGGTGGTGTCGGCCGCCAAAAGGATATCATCGACGTATTGTATCAACACCACTCCATCCGGCAGCTGAACGGCGTCCAGCTGTCTCTTGAGGGCCTGGCTATAGATGCTGGGACTTTCAGTGTAACCTTGGGGAGCTCTACAAAATCTATATGAGCGGGATTTTAACGTGAAGCCGAAAAGGTAGCGGCTGTCTGGGTGGATGGGGATGGAGAAGAGTGCATTCTTGAGATCGATTACAGTGAAGGTGGTGGCTGTGGAAGGAATCAGGGTCAGAATGGTGGTGATATCCGAGACTACAGGGTACTGAGGTACAACCACTTTGTTGACCTCTCGAAGGTCGATGATGAAGCGGTACGCTTTCTCATCTCCCTCACCCTGCTTCTTTACAATGGGTAGGATAGGGCTGTTGCAAATATTGCTGACTACTTCCTCTATCACTCCTGCCTCTACCAAGGACTGAATTATCTTTACCAATGCCTTCTCACCTTTGGGCGATATCCGATACTGTGGGAGTTTTGGGAGTATCGCATCTTGGCGAACAGTTATGTGCACAGGGTCAATCATCATGCGTCCTACGTCAGCGTCAGTTTTGGCCCACAGATACAGAGGTAGAGAGACGAGTAAGGGTGAGTCAGCGTCAGAGATGGAGAACATGCATCGTAAGGGATAAGGTCTGAGCAGAGTCGGGTTATCGTACAGAATGACTCGAACTCCGTCCTGTGAACACCTAATAGTAGCTCGGAAATGCTTCAGTAAGTCAAGTCCCATAATGGCATTGGGGGTGTTGGAGGAAAGCAGAAACGTCGTGTCAGTGGGGTTACTGTCCAAGTCGAAGGAGATCGGCGCGGACAAGGGATTAGTGGAGGGCGTTCCATCAAAACCTATTGATGTTATGTGTGAGCCAGACAAGGGTGCCCTTGGAATCAGTCGTTTAGATAACGCACTACGTGTCGCGCCAGTGTCTACCAGAAATGGACACTTCGTACCTAGGACCTTAGCGGTGACATAAGGAACTTGCTGGTCAACATAGAGCTCGACTGGATCCCTCCCTTGCCCTTGGCAGTCCTATGCGAAGTCGCGGGCATCGTCACAATCAGCCTGCTGGCATTGGTTCTGTCGGGGGCGGTCAAAAGTGTTCGGTCTGCCTGGTCTGTCATTGCTAGCGTCGTTTGTGTGCCCTCGTCCCTGTCCTCTATTTTTCGGCCCATCCGCTACGTCTTTTGTGTCTCTATTTTTGTACATATCTAACAGGACCGGACACTGGGACTTCCAGTGCCCAAATCCCTTGCAGAACGCACACTGGTTGTCGTCAATGTCTGTCCGTCCAGCATAGGGCGCGGGGGTACGGTCTTTAGGGGGTGGATTTCTAGGGGCAGTCGACTGGTAGTGTCCTTTGTACGGTTCCCTACCTATCGTCGCTCCTTGCAATTGAGCGATCATTACTCGTTCCTTCAAGTCCTTTTTCTTTCTCTCAGTCGCTTTGTCGTTCTCATTCTTTTGTCGTTCGTAGTATTGAGCCATCTGAAGGATAGCCGCGGGTTTGGAGGCAGCCCAACTATTTTCACTAGTCTGCAGTTTCTGCGAGACTTCTGGAGTCAGGCCCTTTACGTAATTCTGGACGAATAAGTGATGTCCGGTTGCAGAGATCATGTCCTGGCCACTGTAATCGGAGAACACCGTTTCGAACCTGGAAAAGTATTCTGATACGTCTTCCTGGGGTTTCTGGCAGCAGGCAGTTACTATCGACCAGTCCACCTTCTTTTCTGGGACTATGGTTTTGAGTTTTTGTACGATTTTGTCTGGCAGGTCTAGAATTGATTTCAAAGGTTTCTGTCCGGGCTCTCGTTGCTTGTCTATGCCATCGAGTTGTAACCAGGTATGTCCGAACAGCTCAAGGTGGTCGACTTTCCGGATTAGCTTCCACACATCAGCTGGTAGACATAGCCCGAAAAACAAGTCGATGTCCGCTAGGGTCATAATCGTCGACCCCAAGGCGGTACCTAATTCTGTGTAGAAGGCAGTGGGATTCTTTCGTAGATCAGGCAAGGACTTTCGAAAAGTCAGGATGTCTTGCCGATCCCAGGGTTGGTAGACCCAGTTGTACATTACCCTCCCCCTCGCATCTTGGTGGTTAATATCGTCGTGTGTTCCCTGTCCTCGTGAGGGGACCCAATAAGGAGCTGCTTCTCTTATCGGCATCATGGTGTTAGTTCCCTCGGTTTGAGGTACAGTCGCTACAGGGGTCGTGGTGCTAGCTTCTAATTTTTGTTCAGTGAGGTGGTGGGAGACTTCAAGCGTGCGCATGAAGAGGTCCGTCACATCACACTCACCTCCGTCTCCAATGTCGACTTTTCTATACAGAGTCGTTAGGCTTTCAGGACCTTTGGCTTGGTACCGATCTTCATAAGCATTAAGGGTGTGTTAACAGAAACGTGTAACAAAGTGTCGTTTGTGCTTATTGGCATACGAATTGCATATATCTGTTACGTAATCTTCGCTTTCTTTCCGTTCCACTAGCGTCTTTACGATTTTATCAATCCCTGCTCAATCCCTGCTCGTTCATTCTTACTTACTCAATCGATTTAATCTAGCGGAGTCTTTCTTCTCAGTGTCGGGGTCATCTACTGTACAAGGGGCTCGGCCGGTGCGGAGGCCGCGAGGACCGAGGCTATGGTACCGCTCTCATCTGTGCTTGGGGGTTGCGTGCGTTGCACTAGGGGTTGGGAAGGGGCGTATGGAGGGGGCATGTAGATGATCGGGGTACCTAGCAGTAGATCATCGTTCGCTCGCTGCTTCGAAGGTAGCTCAGGGTAAAGCGTGGCGGGCGTTCTAACGGGACACTGGCTTGATGTTTCAGATTCTTGTTTTAGTTTAGCATCCTCTCTTTCTTTTATTTCTTCTTTCAACTTGTTCGCGGCTAAATGAGCTGCTTTTCGTAATTCTTTTTCTAGTCTGACTTCATTTCTTTTCTTTTGCTGATCTGTTTCTTTGCGCCACATGCCAAAACTATCAAGCATAGTGGGCGTTGTTTTATGGTTACGAAGGGCTGTTTCCAGCACGCTTATTTTAGTATCATCGAAGGATCCTATCAGTGGCCACTGACTTTCCTGATCCTTTTTAGTATATTTATGCCATAACTTACTATAAGCTACGGCGACTAGTCCATACTTTAAAAACATATCCTTATTAGGGGTGCCTTCCAGAGGAGCCGGATGATCCACCTCTAATAAGCGGTCCGGGCTGAACCAACTACTGAACAATGGGGAGAAGATAGGCATGACGGGTTACAATGGGGACAAAAGTCTGCACTACCTATCCTTCACTACTTTGCGAAGACTAGGCAGAATATTTCTATTCTACAGTATTCGCAAATAGGGAATACCCAAAGAGAGAACTAATTCCAAACAGTCAATGTTCGGACAAACAATCAATCAATCAAATGAGGAAAAATAGGCGCGACGGGTTACAACGGGGGCAAAAGCCGGCGCTACCTACCCTTCACTATCTGCAAAGAGAGAGGGAAATTCCTGTTCCTCCCCGTTTGTAGGCAGAGAAGATCCTTTCAAAGAACCAATTTCGAACAGTTAATGCTCGAACAAATAATCAATCAATGGAGAGGAAAGTAGGCGCGACGGGTTACAACGGGGGCAAAAGCCTGCGCTACCTACCCTTCACTATCTGCAAAGGGAGAATACTCCTATCCTTCCCCGTTTGTAGACAGAGAATCTCTCAGAACCAAACAATCAAATGCGTAATACAAGTATTTTCCAAGACAATCAAACAATCAATTCGCAATTCGTCGTGTTACACGACCTTACCCGGACCGCATGGATAGTTTCTCGTCTTCCGCTTCCAGCGCCTGATCGTCCTCTATTCTCCGTAATTGCTGTGGCACTCCTGATGGTTCCCAGTCAGGACCGTAGATCACTCGAGAGAGGTCTGCTCGGAACCGGTGAAGTTCGGATGATCGGCTGCCAGACGAGGGTCTATCGGGCAGGAGCTCTTTCCCGATCGTTGCAGTCGTTCACACTGTCATTGGGACCTCTCCCACTGGATCCACGTGTCGCTGATGGGCCCCACGTTTGGGACGCCAATTGTGGAAAAAGGGCGCAAGTAGGTCAGATCGATTACCCCTTTTCAACGTTTGCCCGGCGATAGCTGCCTCTCACCCAACTCAAGGTTACCAAATGAAGAGGCAGGCGCTGGAGACTGGAAGGCGGGAAACAGGAGTTTATTCCGACGGAGCAGAACACGTCAAATCAGACAACAGGGTATCTTCTCGAGGTGCTCTAACCGCATCTCTGAGGCCCGGCCTCTTATACACAAGTTTATGGCTTTATTACATTTATGACATTCGTGGTATTGCTTTGAAGTACGAAAAAGGCATCTTTGGAATCCCCGGTTCAGGCCCGTTCTCACACATATCTACAGTAGGGGTCTCCACCCAAATCTCAGCATGATGGCTATCGCGCAGCTGGACATTCCGCTGGGAGCAGGAATGCGGGCGATCGGTCGGATCTAGGGATGTGAAGGCATTGATTAATCCCCGCTCCTTTGATGTGAGGCGAGGTCCTACTGTAGGGGGCAATAAACTGTATCTGTTGGGCTAGGTGATGGCCTGGGATCAGGCCGGACAATCGGGCTGGGAAGAAGAAGTTATCAAAAAGGGCCTGTTCTATGAATGAGATGAAAGAGTGAGAGGGTTCAGCGCGGGATGTGGCTCGGAGGCAGGGTCGCGTTGGAGGTGCGTTTATGGCCCAGGCAGGAGAGACCTGGGGCTGTCGGGGCGCGGGGGATGCTTGCGAGGCCGGGGGGTGAGGGGGAGAGACGCGCTGGCTATTGGCAGTGGGCAGTGAGACCATGGTTTTCAAAAAGATGGCTGCTGTTGTAAGTGAGCGTGAGTCTGAAAGGGGACAAGATGGCGCCGATAATGTTGACATCGCAAACCAGCAGTAGAAGCTCCCTTGACAGACACATAACAGGTGCATGTTGGGCAACAGCAAAACCAGTTCCCTTGCCATTTTGTATCTTATTTTCCTCATATCTGATGGCCTCTGTGCATACACCATAAGACAAGGCTTTGTGGAGACTGAGAGGATGTTGTTGTGCAGAGGGAGAGGGTTGTATGACGGACCCACGCATGCAGGTACCACTGAAGCAAAAAAGGTTTGAGAACAAGCCTAGTATTATCAACTATTACCAACTAACTATAGGCAAATAGCCTTATTGACAGTATGGTTCAAATTTCCTCCATCCGGCCCTGGATGCTGCTCTCTATGGAACATAACTATGGGGGCATAAAGGTGTGAATTATTTTGTGCTTACTGAGAAACATTTTTAGCTGCTGATGGGACTCCCGGTTAGCTTCTCTTAGGTTGGACATGGGGTTCAGATTGATCACCGACAGGATTTGGGTGAGACCGGTCCACAATGTGTAGAACAATCTGGACTACTCAGGAATGTGACTGCAACTGAACGGGGCTAGAAGTATCCCGGGGGCAAAAGATCTCTTCTGGTTTAAGTATGAAGAAAAGACCATGAGAAAGATGGGTAAAGAGAGACTCTGAGAGGACCCGAGGGTGGCATCTTCCACCTACAAAATAGGCCTCAAAAGAAATGTTGGCCAATACAAATTGCAATCTCTCCTGGCCAGCCTTCTCTAGGCCCACTGACAGACTCTTTTCTCCTGATGAAGGTTGAATATGAAGCAGAACAGTTTCTTGGTGAGATTGAGCCCGCACTGGCAAAGACGCTTTAAATTTAAGTTTAGATATGGGTCCCTGTCACTGCGCTCATATACTGCCAAAAGGCCCGTATCACTAGAGCATCTGAGCAGGTGTGCCAGTCCTGTGGAACCACAAAGGAAATGGTGGAACATGCACATTTTTTTGGCGTACAGGTTTACCAGGAGAAAAAGGCTAATTCCTGTATGCTGAAATTTTGGTACCAAGCATTACAAGGAGGCCTTTCGAATTCTACTAGCTGACACAAGCCAATATCTAGTTTTTGCTGTCTCATGGTACCTGTTATCAATGTGGCGAATTAGGCAAAAGCTGAGCTCGCAATCTATGGTGTCCCGAAGACAGTGTAACCCTGTAGATAACCCCATCTAAAGAACTTTGCACTATATTCCACAATGGAGACTACGCTAGATATATTTTCTACACATCAGTCTCATTTTCCCTCTTATTGTGATTATCGCACTTTTCCGGGTTGAGGAGAACTGGAGTAATTATTGCCTCTTTTGTGGATGTAAATTCCCAGTGAATGATGAGCTTAAACCATTGATTGTATCTGCTAAATTAGAGTCCTATGTATGACTTCGTATTTTATATCGTATTTAATTTTACAACAATAATAAAAACATTCTAACGTTTTTTAACTGTATCAATGTCTGTACACTAGGGGCTTCATTTACAACAAAATGATGCAGCATGGTGCCGCAATCCATTTTGCTGCTCCAAGCTGCCTCATTTTAAAAGCACAGGGATGCGTCATATTTACAACAATATAGCTCATCCCTGTGCTTTCCCCTGCACTGGTGCACAATTGGCTGCTATGCACCAATGCAGGCACCCTTGCACCATGGTGGAAGGCTGCCTGTGTTGCAGGGATGATTGTTTTTGAGCAATAAGGGACACCTTCCTGCGCAAAAACATTCACTGAGGGTGTTTTTTTCTTTTTACAGAAAGAGGAAAAGATGAGAAATTAAAGTATGTCTCCTCGTTGCGCCTCCTTACACCTCCCCTGGAAGATTTACAATGTTTTGTAAACCCCAGGATGCGTCAGACTCCTACTCCTTCCATGGGGAAGCTTAAGGGAGGGGCAACAAGGAGAAATACCTTTATTTCTCCTTGTTTTTATTTTTTCTACGGGGGCTGCGGCACACATAGACAGAGAAAAACACCTCTTGCAATTGTTTTTGTGCAGGAAGGTGTCCCTTCCTGCAGAAAAACACTCACCTCTACAATGCAGACATCCTTCAACCATGGCACAAGGGTGCCTGCGTTGGCGCATGGCAGCCGATTGTGCGCCAGCGCAGGGAAAAAGGACAGGAATGCACCGTATCGTTTAGATATGGCTTATTCCTGCCCTTTTGTAATGACGCAGGAAGTCTTGCTCCGCAGCAGCAAGTCTTGAAACGCTGCTGTGCGTCGAAATATTGTAAATGAGACCCATACTGTGGTTTACTGTAGCTCTGGATGTAGTAAATAGATCACATACTCTGGGGGAGACAGCGCAAGAGGGGGTGCTCAGCAGTGGCTGTTATGTATTTATTGATGTTTAAATAAATATTTGTGCTGGGTCCAGTCACCATCTAAATCCGCACTCTGAGTCTTTTTTCTCTGTTTGTGAACCATCATAAACAGTGTGAGCCTAAATCACAAAAAAAGCTCAAAAGTACATTCAAAGACTTATCTCCCCTCTTTAAAATATCTTTTCACTACTTAGGAATTTATAGACATTCCCAGGTGCATATCTGGAGAGTAGCAGCAGCTGCAGCTTTTCATTTGTACTTTTCAGAAAGTCACATGACATTTTCTGACGTTAGTAGTCCCATAATTCAGATTTGTGCATACAGGATGTGCAAAGGCAGAGACAGTGGAAATTTGCAGTTTTTGCTCTTATTTTCTCTCCACAGCGAAAAATGAACTACTTCCCCATACCTCAACCAGATTGAGGGATGCTCTATTTTCATTCACCCTGAAAACAGATTCAGTGCTTAATTTGTAAAAAAATAAACAAAATAAGTGCCAGTGCCGAGCACCGTAGAGCACCAGCTCAAATTAAGCACTGGATTTACTCCAGCAATTTTCTGAAGTACATTACCTCCTCATGGAGTCCTCTTCATCTCACGTCGAACAGCTTCTACCATGTTATTTCCTTTTTTTTAGTTAAGCTAGACTGATTTTCCCATATGTTTTCCTCATTCAGGGCTTATTTACAAGTCCCTTGCGCTGCCAGTGCGTTACTTTTAATATGGGAAAAAGAGCACTTCAAGGTGCTTGTAAATAAGCCCCTCAGTATATACTCTGTATCAACAGTCCCCCCTCCAAGTCTTCTCCTCTTGCTTTTATGTCTGTCCGACACAGATAGGTCATGTTTCATATTATCCATAGCATTGTTTATTTGTGGGGCATTTGAGCTCACCACGTTTACCACCTTGCTTGTGAGGGTGTTTTACTTTTTTTCTCTTAGGGCGCTACTGAGCGCGCTCCCTGCCCATGTGTTGAGCTGGGGTGGGGAGAACTTCCCTGCCTTTGTTGTCGGAGCTGTTCAGGAGCTACCAAGATAGCGTTCCTGAGCCTTTGCCAGTGTCATCGGGCAAGAACCGGGCGGACGAAGGCGACAAAGTTTGTTTGAAGCGGAGTCTCACGAGAAGAGACTTAATTGCCAAGCAATGATATAAAACAGGAACTACACACAGGTTTCGCATGTTCTAGTTTCCTAACAATTGTGGCCAAGAAAGCAAGACAAGGTGGTTCTGCAGGTTAGCACGAGACCTCCATTTTTAGGTCGAGCCTGGGCAGTACATGCGCTGCTCTGCGAGGCATGCTGTATTGAGGAATGGTAAAAAAGCTCCGCCCATCTTTTTAATGGACTCCTGTTACAGTCCTTTTTAAATCGTTGCTTTTCATTCGTGAGTAGGCTTCCTAGTCGCTCCTTGGTACCGCCTTGTTTACATTTGTTACCTCTCATAACGACTGGAATTTTTACTTATGGTCTTACATGGTCTGCATTATCTAATCGGTGAGCAGTATTTTCTTTAATGGTCTTCTCCTATTCCACCCACAACGTCGCCACCTGCTATTACATTGTGATTATTATGATACTTGTTTGATCATTTCCCGCGCGGTTCGCTTTCACTTTAGCGACCGCACTTCTTTATTTATTTAATTTGCAGCGCAGTCTGATTTCAATTTAGCCGCCATGCTTCTTTATTTAATTAACTTGCAGCGCGGTCCACTTTGACGAGCTTCTTTATTTAGTTAAGTTGCAGCGCTGTCTGCTTTCACTTTAGCGGCAGCACTACAGAAACTTGCTTTCTTTATTTCTTTATGTTTTTTACGCAGCCTGGCGCCGCTGCTCCTAATCAACCACAGTGGCGGCCAGCAGCACACCGGACAACGGGGTCAAGGGGAGCGTGGGTCATACAATATTGTACCATGTACACATGCGCTGCCCGATCGTAGCACTTTATGGGTTTGCAATCACAAGCCCTCGAGCTCCTTCCCTGGAGTGTCGCTACTGGCTTGCGTTTGGGCTATCCTTTGGCTGGTTTTGGGCTATTAGAGCAGAATGTCGCACTGCTCTCATCGTTTCATACAGATCCTAGTGCTCCCCTCCATTCATTGTTAGTGGGGCTTGCAGCATTTACATACATCTAACCTTGAGGTAAGCCGGTAATTTGGCAGAATACAATCATCGACCTGGTTATGCTGATTATTGAAGGGAGGTACTTGGCTAATTAAACATAAAATACCAAAGCAGCACATGTTGGTACTGTCCTGGGAGCCAGAATTAGTATCCGGTTACAAGCCCTCTTGCTCCTTCCCTGGAGTATCGCTACTGGTTTACCATTGGGCTACCCTCTGGCTGTTTGTGGGCTATTAGAGCAGTATTGCACGCTGCTCTCGTCGTGTACCAGTTGCGGGGCTACTTACACAAGTTAATTTTTAAAATGGTGAATAGTCACTGTTGATGCTTCCCGCCTGTCTCCGGCTCATACCCAGTACTGTTGTTCAGGTCGTTGTCTCTGGTGCCGCCTGCAGCAGGTTAACTCCTCCGACACTCATGACGAGCTCACGGTTCTCGTGTGCTCATGACGAGCTGAGCTCGTCATGACCGTTAGAACGCTCAGGTGCGGGGCTAATTCTCCTGCTGTGCTGGGCGTTCTAAAGAACGGGTGTGGTCATGACGAGCTCAGCTCGTCATGAGCACACGAGAAACGTAGCTCATGACGAGCTGAGCTTGTCATGAGCACCCGGGTACTGTGTGCGCCCCCTCTCCCCCCAGCACAGCGCGGGAATCGGCCCTGCAGCCAAGGGGTTAAGCCATGCCACTGTAAAGGCATGCAGTGTCTGTTGTTCTACTGAAGCTGAAGAGTGTATGTAGTTAGATGTACTTCACAGCGCCTGCATGCCTCGGTGCACATGAGAACATGCAGGCTAAAAATATGGAATCCACATCAATGGCTCTGTTTGTATCTCCTCTAAAATATCTCAACCCACCCCTTCCCCACCCCTCACCATGCCTGCTGCTGTATAGCTGGGCGGTGCTGTGTAATCTATAAATCACACATGGAGCACATTATTTTGGGGATATTGTACATATGCAGCATGGATATTTAATTACACTGACATTTTCTTTGCTTTAAAGTGAGTTTTACAGCAACCTATACTTATCTATTATTTGTGCAGAAAGTTTTCACATGCCCTAGCGCTTCCCTTCATACCTTAATCCAAATTCCCCTACAGTTCTGCTTTTTAATTTGGTTCATGCCTTATGTTTTCATCAGCAACAGAGTCTAAATGCACCGTGGCACACTCTACTGCTTTTCTGACTCTAAGGAATTTTGTATTGTGTTAATGCTAACTTTTGATCAGAGCCTAGCTTTTAGTGCAACATAAAGCACTCTTATACTTTGCCAACTGTAATAAAATGTATACTCGGTTTGCGATACATCTCCGTGTGTCATTACAATATGACACTCTCTGACGTTTCACTCAGTGGCGGCTGCCATTAGCAAAGGGTGGGTGAGTGCAGGGGAGGGAGAGTGAGCATGAGGGCGAGGGGGAAATTTAAAAAGCATACCTGACGCCGCCGGCTGCCTCCCGCCTCCCACGTCGCTACTGCTGGGTAGCGTCAGCCCCTGGTACAGACTCCCAGCCAATCCCTGTCCTGCAAAGCAGCGCAGGGATTGGTCTGAGTGGGCTGAAAAGATGCCCTGCGCACAGCAGGGAGTCTGTGCGCATGTGAGTTTTGGTTGACCTGAGACGGCGGGCCAAACACACATGAGCACTTAGGCAGTCTACAACCACTTCTTCTCCACCCTCCCTTGCCCTTCCCCTCCATGCACAATGGTGACAAAAGAAAAAAAAATGATACAGCAGCATCGTTTTATTCTTTTTTTGCTGGCTCTGCACCAGGATCTATTCTCCTCCACCATGACAATACGATGTGTCCGAACGTCTGCAAAGAAATGTGGTGTCCACAGCCTGGCTAGTGGAGGCCATGGTGGTTCCTTGGGTCCAGGGCTGGCTCGTTACCAGTGTCTGGCTTTTGAGAGATTAGATCTGGAGGGTCTGGGTTGTTCGAAGCAAAGTGCTTGGAGATCTAAGCTTCAGGAAGAAGGTCAGCCCTGAATTCCTATGGGGAGCATTGGGATAATTTCTCCTATTGGTGTTTATCAAAGTCAGAAAAACCTATATTGATTAACCCCATTTCAAATCTTTGAATTTCTTAGGTAAGATTTGCTGAAGCCCTTGACTCCCTCCACATTGTCTACTGTTATTATGGCATTTTGCCAATTTTAGATGTTTTTTTTGAGATACCTAAGATAGTCTTAATAGTGAGACTTAAGTCTTAATAGTGAGACTAATTAAAAGTCAATAGTGCTAAGGTGATTTGCAAACACCACCAGTCAAACCTCTAAAAGAAGCAGACTTGGCATGCTATCAGCAAAACCCTTTCTTGGTTCCCAATACTTGTGGATGGCTGGGGGAGTTAGGCGCATTGACTGTTTCTTACCATACCTACAAATTTTTCCAGATGATGGTTTGAAGTTAGATCCTAAATTAAGTCCTATGGTTTTAGCCTCCTTTCTTTCCTCTCAAGAAGTGATTTTGCCAGATTAGTAGGACAACACTGCCATGTCCATTCCTACTTCATGGTTTTTAAAAGAGGGCTAATGCCTTTATTAGAGATATGCAGGGCAGCCACCTGGCCATCTCATCACACTTTCATCAGACACCTGGCCATCTCATCACACTTTCATCAGACACTATCGTCTCCAGGTTTTTGACTCTATACATGAAAAATGTACTGCTAGTGTAATTTCTAGTATATACAGAATACATTATTTCTGCACCTCTTACTATCAAAGCAAGTGTATTAACCTGGAACATCCTCATTATCTTAGGCCTGGGACGAGGGGGACTCCATGAGAGAGTAAGAGCTTGGAAAAAGCTGTCGGGGAAGGTGGGGCTCCTCATTGCGTTAGGACTGGTACACGGAGGACTCTCAATCGGATTAATGAAGATTACTAGTAAGTAATTGGTTCATATCTAACCTCTTTCAGGGTGAGAAAGGGCTGGAAGTTTGTGACTGCTGACAAACTCAGAAAATAACCCCGCCTTGAAATGCCTACTTCTCACCCCATACGTGGTCTTTAAAGTTGCATAAACGTACGCTTTTGTAGTGTTCAATCAGCATGTGCAACTCACTCTGTCAATTGGGTACCAAGAGTGTTTACTTTGTCCATGGACATAGTTAACATACTACAGGCCCTGTGTTGTACATAGAGGACGGAGACAAAGCAGACCGGGGTTGATCTGAGCCACTTAAGTATAATCGTAAATTAACAAAAATAGCTGGGCTACCCAGTGGTTGTCTGTCCTCCCACCAGTGCTTTTGCCAAATAAATAGCCAAACTGCCCTGTGGTGGACCGCGCTCCCTACCCGAATGGTCCCACAAATATAACAAGCATTGAAAATGCAATAGGTCTCGCCTTTGATTAAGTTAAAGCCATTTGCTTTGCTAATGATATTGTATAATAAAGCAAATGGCTTTAACTTAATAAAAGGCAAGACCTATTGCATTTTTAATGCTTGTTTATTCTGTGGTGCATAATTAAGGCACTTCCCGACAGCCTCTTGCACCTGCACCCATGTCTGTAAAAATGATTAGGTGTGGGGGCAAAAGTGTTCCCTCATTTGATTTGGGTCATGCCCCCAGGCAAATGAGGGAACACTCCTTTGGATCAACAGGTGCAAAACATGCACATGTGCAAACCATATTACAGCAGAGGAGCACCGGTGTCTGCGACACTTTATGTATTAAGAAAGTTCCATAGGGAAAGGCAACTGAGTGCACATTCCTTTTGTGCCATTTGACCACTTCTCTAGTACAGCTTCGATGTCCAGTGGCTGCAGCCGGGCTGATTGTGCATAATCCTATCACTCATGTCTGGCCAGCCTAGGCTTCCAAAAAAAAGTCATCAGGAAATCAGAAATCTTAAATCTATAAAGAGTTTCACACACATATCAACAATATCTCTTTTAATCCTCCTCGCTGATCCCCATCAACCTCTTGACTTTCATTTGCTCACGTGTAACTTGTCACGCCACTCCATGTCACCCACTTCCACCATGAGTAATTTCCATCTCTCTCATCTTAATCCCACTGTCAGTCAAGAAGTTCTCTTGCATCTTCTCTATGTTCCACTTCTCTTATCAATACTTTCAACTTCAGTCAAGCTGTCCTCGCCCCTTCAAACAATTTTTATTGCTTTGACCCAAATCTTTCTTTTAGACTGTAATCATTCACAGTGCAGCACCTTCTGTCCACACTCATGAGATACGACGAGCTATCCTCTCACATGCATATTCTTTGTTAGAATGTACCACCTCTTCCATTACACTCACTCACACTTAGCCATAAGTCTCTTATCCCCACAAATCAAAGAGGCAAGCCAAAGTCTCTCATTCAGTCATATCTGTATCCAAATCAACCTCGCCTACCCACACTCTGAAGGTAAGTATGCCCCACTACTGTCCCTCACACTCTCGTGAGAGGCACTAAAGAGATTTGGAGAGCAGTGAAACTCCACGTGATCAGGAAAGTTTTTGCCGATGTTGGAATGATAGTATTGTGGTCGCAAATCTAAACTCAGGAGGAATGAAGTCCCAGATCTAGGATGTCTAGAAGGAAAGATTTAGGGATAAGATTGTTTTAGTTTGGGTAGATAGGAGTCTAGTTAAAAACTTACAGACACAGCCAGAGGCGGTATTTACAAAGAGATTCTTAAAGTGAGGAACTCAGTTTCGTGTGGGTTGGATTTTAGTTTGATATTGCTATCATGAGTGGAGACTCTTGGATATGACCTCCATATTGGTGTCTAGCTGTTCCATATGTAAATTAGAAATCACAGGGGCGCCGGGGTACCCAACTGTACAGATGATGGACATTGAGCTGTCCATTTGAATGAACTGGGACCATCTCAATAGAAATGACAGCCAGTGTAGATTGTGATATCAAAAAGGGGGACAATGGGGCAGGTTTAACGAGGTCCAACATACGTGCTCCAACTCATACAGTGTGCAAAAAGGGGTATGAAGTTCCTCTATGTGATAAGAAAAGGAACAGAGAGATACTGCGAGGAGTCTGGGTTCTAATGTAGAACCACACTGAAGATAAAGGGGAATTCCCTTTGTTGGAACTAGAGCTCTCGCACACCTAGCAAGCTAGGTGTCATACTTCATCGTATGAGCCTGCCCCTCGTCAGGTCTGCGCTGCAATACCTGACGGGCACCCAGTACGGGGCTCTTTGGCAGGGATCTTTTGTTCCTGCCGGTGGGTGCAGTACATTCAGTGTAGATTGCCACCATTTACCCCAAGGCAAGTGCAGAAGGTGGAGGTTGTTGTGCCCTGGTGCAACACGTATAATATTGCTAGACGTCAAGACGTGCCTCCAAGCAACCATCTCTGTCGTCAATGAAACGTGCAAATGTGGCACCACTTTAGTTCCCCTTCAATGGGTAGCCCCAATGACCAGCATATGTTACTGTGTTTGTGAATGCAAACTAAAGTGGAATTTAACAAGTCTCAGAAACTAGAAGATTGATGTGTGGCTCCAAAGACTACATGCGTAAGCACATATACGGTGCTGGTTGATCACATGATGTTTGTATCAGTCAGTGTATCCTAATCACCGCCGCCAGCCTGGGAGCATTGCTTCCCTTCACCTGCATACGTCACAGGTAAAGCCGCGCTGAGATTGGCCCCAGCATCGCGGCTTGCCGGGCATCAGGGAGGCTCGTCCGGAGGAAGCAGTGTTGAGTCCCGAGGAAGCGCACGGTACCTTCTAACGGCCAGGGCTTCCCTACGCCCGCAAAGAAGATCAGAGTGCGCCCAGGACTTGAGAGCGCCACCAGAAAGGAAGCTGCTTTCGCTGAAAGAGCAACGTGGACAACCGAGCCCTCTCTCTCAGGTAAAACATAGATGGCGTTGGGCTGTCCACTTGCGCGTGCATGCCCAACGCCATCTTTGTCCCTCCATACGCGTGAAAGCAAAAGCACGCCGCCATGCGCATCCGTGTTGACATTATTCGCGAAGAGTTGTCATGACAATGGGAAGCTTAGCACAAGACAGAATCGGACTGTCCACAGTCCGTACGGACACGCGCATGCTGTTTGCTTTGGACAAATGGCGAGAGCAGCCATCTTTGTCCATGTCGACACGTGCATGTATGACTTTGGACGTGCATGTATGACTTTGGACGTGCATGTATGACTTTGGACATGCATATATGACTTTGGGAGAATTGATTGCAAAAGGTACTCGATTGGCGAGACAGCGCATGCGCTTCTATCGCCAGGCGAGACCTAAATACTGGCCTGTGATAGCATGTTCTCTACCGCGGGGCTTAGTGGAAAAAAACTGAAAGCAAAGCAAAAGTTCAGATCTTTCGGGAGACCTGTGGGAACTGTAAAATCTGATCGAAACATTCAACGTCATTCCACGGGTTGCTCCTGAAAATATTCACACAGGACTTTTTGTAATCACATTAACCAACATGACCAACTCTTTTGATGAAGTGCATTCTGGGACTTGTAGGCTCACACGTCCCAGTCTAAGTGCTTCCCCAAGTATCGCGTGCTAAGAGCTGTTGGCTGAAAACCACCCAGGTCTGGCTGGAGCTGTCGCACATGGCATGGGGCCACGTGGCAGCTATGCCCTCTACTTAAATGACTAACCCCCTGCGCAGCCGAAACTGCCGTGGCACAAAAAGGGAATTAAACGTATGATCCAGACAGCCCTGAAACTCTCAGCGCAGCGACAAAGCTCAAACATGCAAAAAAAGAGGGAAGAGGCCGGGGAGACATAAACTTCGTATAAACTGTGAGAAAAGCTGTTGGGCAAGTGCCGCACAGAAGAGCTTTATGGGACAGCGGTTACAGCAGCTTATAATTATATGGCATCACGAGTGGTGGCTACGTTCTTGGGAAAACAAACACAAGTCCCTCAAGCCTGGCCTTTCTCACAGTACTTTCCAAGTTTTGAAAAAGGCTGGAGGAGAAGTGTGCTTCTGCACCAGAAACACACTTCTCGCAAGTTCAGGGGGCGCCAAGGGGTCAGGGCCCCTCGCACGTTCGGGGGGCGCCACGGGGCCAGCTCTGGCTCAGTGGATGTAGGCCACAGATCTGTTTTTAACCGACTAGACTGATTGGGCTCTGTTTTTTATCGGTGCGTAGAACTTTTTACCTCTTCTAGGCACTGTAAATTAAAGGGGATTGATTCACAGAGATGTTTCCGTGCCTTGTTCGTTTAGTAGTTATGATTTCGTTTTGAATTCCTGGAATGGCTAGGAGGAAGCCAGCCAGGTTTACTCCTGCAGTTGAAGACTAAGGCAGAATTACGACGAAAATCATTTGTTCATTGGGCAATATGTGTTTGTATTATTAAATTTAGCAATACTAAACTGACCCACTTGAGTGGGAAGAAGGTCGACGTGGTTTTGGAGGGGTTCGAGCTCGTGACTTTAGGTCACTCACACCACCACATACCAACAAGTGTATGTAGCTGAGCCATCCTGCTCATCTACAGCAAACGCAGGCAAACCCTGTACCTCTGGGCTTTCATTTGAATACTTTAATGACTGTGTGTGGATATGACTTGCTCACTTTGCCACTGGATTCAAGCAAGCCGGGCTGAAGACGGCTGAAATGCCAGAAACCGGTCCTCGGTAGCTTGTTTCCGGTCCAGGGAAGGCATGGCTTGGCAGTTCGGGCTGGACTGTTCCCATGAGGCACAGGGTCAGACTGATTTGCATATGTCATATCTGAACTGGGGTGGCAGAGTGGGCTAAAGAACGGTGATGGATTAAACCCAGATCAGTTGACTGGGGGTGAGTGCTTGTATTGTCAACGCTCCGTCCATGAGGCGAATGCCATGAGTGAAGGATCTCAGCTCCAACAGAAAGCAAACTAGGTCCACTGTTCAAGACGCGCAGGCCAACAAGCATTGGCCCTAGACAGAACAGCTGTGCCCCAGAGGATAATGTAGCCTTTTTATAAACTCTGTCCTTATACGGCAAAGTAGGCTTCAGGTTCTGCAGATCCCACAGGAGTCAACTCTGAGAGTTACCCCTCAAGCCCCACAAACCTCAAAGGTCAAGGTACTATTAACCAAAGCCAACCCTCAAGCAGCATAGGGCACAGAAGCCTGACCAGAGAGGTGGTGTGAGCAAGTTGGTGGCTCAGTAGTGCAGTCGTGGTGCAGAATGATGTTTGCACTGAGTGAATGACTGTGTGATGTGTTAAATGGGCGAGATATATGTGTGGCATTAGCCATGTGGGATGTAGTACGAAACTGAATTGTGTGTGCAACCAGCGTATGTACGTGTGGGTGCTGATACTAGTGAGTGACGCTGCTGGGCCCTGTTACGAGTAACTGAGTGATGCGAATAGCAGAGCTGTGATTCACAACATGTCCTTGATGTGAATATGGGTGGTGTGGCAAAGAGTGAGTACTGTTGCATTGTATGGGGCTGCACGTGCCACCCTCGACATTTCTGAATAACAATGTTGCCGAATACCAAGGCGGCCCAGTGCTAGTCCCACTTCATGTCTCTTTCTTCCACCATCCTTACTGCTTTATCTGCAAGTTCTAATTCATACCTGCTTTTTTCCCTTTGCCACTAGATTCCTATCTCTCTCTTCCTTCTTTCTCAATTTTCTGTTTTTCTCGGGAAACATTCTTTACAACACAACCATTACATCGCATTACACTTACAAAGCAGTCATTACATCGCAACATCCTTTACAATGCATGACACTACATCACATAACACTACATTGCATGTCACTATAACGCAGGCATTACAACGCATACCATTACAACGCATATCATTACAACGCATAGTACCCCTACACTATCCAAAACTTACCCTACTCTTGCACCCCCTAGAGTTAGAATAGTAATTTTTACCCCTATACTATCCAACACTTACCATACATGCAATGTAATGGTATGCCTTGTAATGGTATAATGCGATGTAATGGAATGCGTTGTAAAGGTAGTTTCTAAAAATGCAATGTAATGGCATGCTATATAATGGAGTGAGTTGTAAAGGATGTAGTGATGTAAAAACTGCGTTGCAAAGGCAAGCGTTGTAAATGTATGCGTTGTAACGCCATACATTCATTTTTCTCTCTCTCTTGCCTTGGGTCGAATTCTAATGATGACAAATATTGCTCTGTCCACAAAAAAGAGTGCTGGTGGCAACAGCGGCATCCGCTTATATAAATTAAACATGAAGGGGCATAATTATCAATGTTTTGCATCGCCTTGTGCCAGGCAAGGTAATTCAAGGGCGATGCAAAACATAGAAGTGATTTACCAGGCCACGCAAGGCCACCTTTTGTGGCCCTGCGGGACTTGTTAAATGTGGAGTAACCCGAGGCAGCACATGTTGCTGCATTGCACTACTCTTTCCCAGCGAGGCATTCCATGCATGGAGTGTGTGTGTTCCAATTCATCCCCCCATGGATTCGGAAGCATTCCCAGATTTAGCAATACTGGTAGACCTGGGAATGCATCCGAATGCTACGCTTCCTCAGGGGCTGCATAACAAGGAGAAATACCTTTATTCCGCCTTGTTTTTTCCTCTTTCCTGTTGTGCTGCACTGTGCAGCACACTTAGAAAGAGGAAAAAGCCTCAGAAAAATGTTTTTGTGCAGGAAGGTGTCTATTCCTGCACAAAAACAATCCTTCTTACAACACAGGCACCCATGCACCATGGTACAAAGGTGCCTGCATTGGCGTTAGGCTGCAGTTTGTTTCTGTCCTCTCCCTTTTATGCAGTGCATTGCAGCACAGTGGCTTGCTGCGTTGCTGTTAGAAATTGGTCACTGGTTGACTGGTGTGTGAGTCCTGGGAATGTAGCAACCATGTTAGGAACTTATAAAGTGGAAAATTAGAGCTCTGAGCTCTAATTCCAACCTCCCTTCTGATAGGGGCATAGCTTAGCCAGATTTGTTAGGGTAGTGTGCGTCTGAGATTTCTCAAAAAGCACTGTGTGGCATGCCAAACTTAGAAGGACAGTGATGTGCACATAACAGGAAGCAGTGCTAGAAAAGTGTGGGAGCAGTTCTGATTCCGGTGTGGGAGCAATTTATGAGCTGAATTTGGGATGGCCCAAGCAAATCCTTCCGCCTGTGCAACGGTGGAGAGTACTGGCACAAGCACACATTAAGCGGCATGCATACATTCAATATGTTTATGTTGTGTGGAGAAGTAGCCACCAGTGGTCAGACAGGTCAGTTTTTACTTCTCGGTCATCAATGCTCAACTTATCGGACAATCACAATTTAATCTACCTAAGGGGTTCCTCGGCTAGCGGCAAGGCTGGGTCTGGTGGCTTAGTGGATTAATGCATCCACTCTAGGGGTTTTTGTTTGAACTCATGGTCACAGGTTCAAACCCCAGTGGGTCCACTGAGCCTTTCATCCTTCAGAGGTCGATAAAAAGAGTACCATTGAATTGGGTAACAATAAACATCTGTTATTCAGTGCCAAGATATCCTTGTTTGACTTTGCGCAGTGCAAATGCAGGTTATGTTATGTCTTAGAGGTCAAAGTCAAAGAGTCAAAGATAGCTTTATTCGATACCATAAAAAGGATCATATAAGCACAGCATAAAAAGCATACAAATTTTAAAATACAATTTCATTATAATACAAAGAATGGTTACAAATTTAGGATAATACAATCAAATATTTGTAAAAATATGGGGACAGGAAATAGGTGCAAGATAAGGCTTTCTCTTTCCAAGTTCATTTATCTCAATAATAGGGTATAATACGGGGTTACGATTAAAGTGCAAGAGTGCAAAGCAGAGTTCATTCAAACCATGGAGGATCTACATCTGATTATGAATCTTAGGAATTTAGATACAGATCTTATGGTCATTTCATCCTGTAGTAAAAGAATTTTAAAAAGTGCCGGTCTGCACTGTCTCCATCCCCAAAGTTTTAACAATGGAATTAGGTATCTTTTTCGTCCCCATTCAAAAAATTTGCAAAAAATAATACAGTGAATTGTGGACTGTACAGAATGATTATCGCATGGGCAATTTGTTAAGTTTTTTGACCAATCGTTAATTGTTGGGAAGGTGACAATCCTAAAATAAATACCCATTCTTAAGCGTGCCACTAGCATTCTATGTAACTGGCCAGCTCAGGAGACAGATAGAGCTGCCAGCCAGGATCCTGCATTAGTGAATGATGATGCAGGACTGAGGTCTTCTTCCCCTCCATTGTTCAACGTTGATCAGCCAAATAGACAAAACATTGTTCTTTTAACATTTTTCTCGATATGGAGAAGAGGGATGCTGGCATGCTAAAAAATTCCTGATGTCCTATATTTATTAGGAAATCCTTCACATAACAAAGCCATTGGATGTTTTTGGACCCATCATGTCGCATACAGTCTCTGATCATTGCCCTGTTAAAATCAGTTTCGACAGAGGTCCAAATTTTGTGCCACAGCAACACAGGGCTGATCCTAATAGTATCAGATATATAAGGCGTGGCCAGTTCCATATGGCAGACGTAAGTTGAGGTAGATCTAGGGACAGCTAACGGGTATCTAAGGAAATAATTTTCCTTCAACTGGATTTCATGACAGTTCGCAATGCCCCAGATACCGGCTCCATAGGTAGCAGTCGACACGCATTTAGCTCTATAAATATCGAGCAGAATGCGAGTTGGTCTACCTCCCAATTTGTTAGCGAACTGTATGAGTGCCCCAATGGCACGTGAGAAAGCTAGGCACCTAGTGGTTTTAGCTGTAACCCAAGTCCCCTTATTGTTAAAAACAACCCCCAGATATGAAAAGGTACTAGTATTTGCTATCTTTGACTGGTTTAAAAAGCTATTACAAGCTACCTTTTTTTTTTAAGTGCAGCACATGGTAAAGGTTTTCCCAATATTAATTTTCAGGCCCCTAGATCCCATAAATTCTGAGAAACTAACTAATGCCTGCTGGAGGCCTAATTGGGTTCTTGCCATAATAGCCGCATCATCTGCATAAAGCAGAATAGGGACTGTGGCACCTTCAACTTGGGGGAAATCCACAGCCAATTTTCTTAGATGGTCAGCTACGCTGTTAATGTAGAGGTTAAAAAGAAAGGGAGCAAGGATACAGCCCTGCCGTACACCCTTCTTAATAAATTTTTTTGTAGTACATTCACCTTTCTTGCCATGGCGCACCCTTGCCCCAGCCCCCCTGTATAATTCCTTGAGAAAGTTACAAATATTTACATCAACTCCCAGGGTTTCCAAGGTATCCCATAAAACTTCGTGGCTCAGACAGTAAAACGCCGAACTGAGATCAATGAATGTTATAAATAAATTTCCCTTTTTGGCCGTCTTGTATTTTTCTATCAACATCGACAAGTTATGTCCTTGTTCGATGGTACCCAGACCAGGCTTGAAACCATATTGGAATTTAGATAAAATACTCTCCTCGTTGGCCCATATCTGTAATCTGTTTAAAATAACTCGACCTGCAATTTTCATGAAGGAGTCGAGCAGGGAGATGGGGCGATAACATTTTGGATCATTTCGATCTCCCTTTTTAAATATGGGTACTACAATAGCATCCTGCCAAGTGAAAGGAAAACCGCTTTTATTATAGCTATTTAACACGTTGGTCAGCAGCGGTGCCCAAAGAGCAATGTTCGCATTATAAATATCAATAGGAATGCCGTCTGGGCCTGGGGCTTTACAGTTTGAGCTATCTGCAACGGCCAACTCTATCTCTTCCAAAGAAAAAACTATATCCAATGGGAAGAAAGATTGGGTAGCAGGTTCCAAAATATCAAGCTGGTCAATGCTAGTGCTACCCAGGATGACCAGGTCGTTCTTCTTGTAGAGCTCTGTGAAATGATTAACCCAAACAGTCTCCTCAATGGCGATCTCAATGGTATCGCATTTCCTCTCTGCAAAGAAAGGGGCCTTTAGTGCACGCCAAAAGGCGGTGTTATCCCTCAAAGAGGATGCCTTGAGCAAGGCTATCCAAGCTGTCTCTTTTAATTCCTTTTTTCGTTTCTGCAGTGCTAATTTTTAAGTTGCTCTTGCAGACTTGATATCTTGGGAATTTCTAGGGACGCTCTTTAGGGTATTCTTTAATTGGGAGTGTGCCCTACTGCATTCGGAGTTAAACCACCCCTCAGCCTTAGGATTACCCCCTCCCCGTATAGTTCCTGTTAACTTACTACTGATATGAAGAGTGATGTTTTGAAAAGCTAACGTAACCTCTTTGGGATTTGTGTTTTCCCCGAGACAGATCATAAAGTCTGATAGATGATCGGTTAACAGACTTTGAAGAAACCCTATGGGGTCCACCTTACTCCACTTTATTGAATAGCCATTTATTCTATTCAAAGCGATCCCATGGCTATACAGGTTGTCTATTATATTAGATTATTGGCCATATTTTTCGCCCCAACTAAAAGTTGAGCTAATAGGGAAATGGTAACTAAGAGCAATATCCTCTGTTTTGAACGTTATACCATTGCAATCATAACTTGTAGTGATCAGGGTATAATCGATCACTGACTTGGATCCCCTACCGTTAAAGGTTGGTTGAAACTTTTCCTGGGGGATAGAAAGCTCATTTACAAAACCTAGGTCTTGTTCAAATATCAAGTTATTGAGCAAATTTCCCAGCGTGGAGTGCTCAAAGTGGGAACATGGATCTCCCTTCAGATTAACCATGCCGCATATATTTAGGTTTCCGTGGGGACAGAGGTGGCAGTTAAAATCTCCTGTCACCACAGTACACCTTTCCTCTTGTGCTGTGCCAATTTCTCCACGTAATTCTGTATTTAACTCGTCTAAAACCCGCATGCAATCACCTCCAGGGATATTATTGTATAAATTAATCAGTGATAAGCTGCTTCCACTTACCTTAAGGGTAAGTGCCTGATAATACTGGTTATTACTCTTACTGGGGAACCATTTAGCAGCCAGGTTAGCAGTGTTGGATATGAAAGTGCATAAGCCGCCTGAAGCCCTGCCCCTGCTGGACTGCTGTGCTGGGGAAAAAAAGGTGCGGTACCCATTTAAATGGATCTCAGACTTTTCCCAGCATTCCTGGAGACAGATTACATCAAAATTATATATATAGGCTAGGAAAATTGGGTCTTTTACTTTGCTAGACAAGCCCGCTACGTTCCAGGAAGTCAAAGTCAACCTACCCCTATTTCAGGTTCAGGTTTTAAAGTCTTTATTTCGATATCAAAATCATAAAAGACAATATTTAAAACACATTTCATTGTAATTACATTATTCCTTTAGAAAAACACTAACGCAAAGCGGGGGCCGCGAGCAGTGGGCTGCAATCCAGGGGGTAAAACAAAAAGTTAGCACACCACTCCCGTGGCTTCTACAACGCAGGAATCCGCCGAGAAGGAATCAGCACGGCACTTAAGGTGGGGGCGGGAAGAGGACCAGCTGCGGCAGATTAGGCAACGCGCTGCCCGCTGGTCCTCGCAGTCCCGCTGGGGTCCAAATGAGTCACTTGACAGCCCGCTAGCAAAAGTCTCCTTACTCGAGCGGCTCCCGCGAAGCGGGGGCCGCGATCAGTGGGCTGCAATCCAGGGGGTAAAACAACAAGTTAGCACAACACTCCCGTGGCTTCTACAATGCAGGAATCCGCCGAGAAGGAATCAGCACGGCACTTTACTCAGTCCAGGAGGTGGGGGCGGGAAGAGGACCAGCTGCGGCAGATTAGGCAACGCGCTGCCCGCTGGTCCTCGCAGTCCCGCTGGGGTCCAAATGAGTCACTTGACAGCCCGCTAGCAAAAGTCTCCTTACTCGAGCGGCTCCCGCAAAGCGGGGGCCGCGAGCAGTGGGCTGCAATCCAGCGGGTAAAACAACAAGTTAGCACACCACTTCCGTGGCTTCTACAACGCAGGAGGTCAAACTGAGATCTTAGCTGGAATTTCATAACTCTTCTAGGCACAGCAGCTCACTTGGGGACCAAAGACACCATGTCAAGTCATACAATGCCAGGAGACAAACAAATCTGAAAGGTTAGGTTCGTTTAAAAAAAAATTATTTGCTTTTTTGACCACTGTACATAGGAGTTGTCACTATTATCTTTTCTATGGGCTAACAGTTGCACTGGTGCACCAGAAATTAGATAACAGTAAACCAGGTTCGACCTCAAAAGTGTGACCTGCAGATCACTGCATTGGTTCTTGAGCAAGCACTGCGCAAAGGCACCAGTTTATACACAATAATGAGTGTTAATTTCACCAACAACTAATTTTAACAACATTAGAATTACAAAACACAAAGTCACCTTGGATGGTTAAAGCAGTTGTTTGTAGGTGGATGAAAAGTCCCTGAGCTGCTTTACTATTAGTGTAACTTGCCTCCTGTACGTTGTACGGATCTATGCAACAGCTGCTTTAATCCACCGAACACTTATGCCTAGTCTAAATCTGTGATTTGCAGTTTGCATGCTTTGCTCTGCAGTAAACACATTAACATGAACTAATCTATGACTCACAGCTGTGACTTGGACTGCCAATAAATCTCAACATTGTAGGCCAGGTTTATGACACTGCACACAACACAGTGCGGCTTCCAGAGCTCTGGCACTGCTCTGTGTGACAGGAAGTGAGGAGGAAAACACCATATCTACAGAGAAAAGGCACTCTCCTCGCCTCTCCTTAGAGTCAGCACACACGCAGGCAGCCAAGTGCCAACCACACGCCTTTGAACCATAGTGCAAGGGTAACTGCGTAAATCTAACATTCTGGTTTCCTTCCAGAAAAACTGCATTATCTTTCCTACTTTGTATGGGTGCTGTGTAGTGCAGCACACATGCAAACTTGTAATGAAAGGAAATATAAAAGTATTTCTCCTTTTAGCGCCTGCTTCAAAGTGAAGTTATTGTTTGGCGCAAAAACCTTCCTGCTATTGTGTCATTAAGAATGGGAACACCCATGTACCACCTTTGTTACACCCCTCTGAGGCAGACTAAAACAGAGAAGATTTGTGCTTCAAACTAAATGCAACAAAAAACATTCGAGGCAGGTTAGTACTCATTTTGTGATGGAATCCCAGTGCAAAACATTTATAAATCTGTCCCTGCATTAAAAACATGAGATTTCTTATCAGTATTGTACACTGAGACTTGCTGGATACACATTCGTTTCTGCTGCATGTCCCATTGAGGTACTTATAATGGGGTTTGTGAAAAATGGAGTAAAGCAAAACAGATGAATTGCCATATTTTCCTCCTCAATTTATTTAGGAGCAGAGTGTGAACAGTTAATGCATCTATCCAGACAGACCATCGACTGACTGCCATTGAGTCAGCCCCTCATAATGCCCTCCCTCATGACTGCACCTCCTGCCATCAACCCTCCCTCATGACTCCACCTCTATCTGCCACCAACCCTTCCTCATAACTGCACCTCCTGCCATCTTTCCTCCCCCATGACTCCACCTCTATATGCTATCGACCCTCCCTCATGACTTCACCTCTATCTGCCGTCAACCCTCCCTCATAACCGCACCTCTATCTGCCATCAACCCTCCCCATGAATCCACCTCTATATGCCATCAACCCTCCCTCATAACCGCACCTCCTGCCATCATTCCTCCCCATGACTCCACCTCTATCTGCCGTCAACCCTCCCTCATGACCACACCTCCATATTCCATCAACCCTCCCTCATGACCACACCTCCATATTCCATCAACCCTCCCTCATGACCACACCTCCATATGCCATCAACCCTCCCTCATGACTGCACCTCTATCTGCCATCAACCCGCCCCCATGACTCCACCTCTATCTGCCATCAACCCTCCCTCATGACTCCACCTCTATCTGCCATCAACCCTCCCTCATGACTCCACCTCTATCTGCAATCAACCCTCCCTCATGACTCCACCTCTATCTGCCATCAACCTGGAGAACCGCATCAGTTACGCCCGGTGGCGCAGGGTATGCCTGAAATCCCCGGGATTCACCTGCCTTGTCAAAACAGAGACACGGACCCTTCGTCTGGCGTAGAAGATAGTATTTATTAGCTGCAGCTAGTACAGTGGTCTTAGAAGTCGTCAGTGCAACGAGGTTCAAAAGAGACTGCCACTTAACTCCGTGGCACACAGGATTATATACGGTACAATACAATTCAAAAAAGCAATCACACAAGAGCACGAGACATATACAAAAGTTACAGACAATACTTTAAATCTTAAGCAACTCAAGTTCCAGGGTTTGTTTATCACTCGACCCCTTTAGCAAATTACAAATGAATCCACACAATCCAGTTTACGAGCAGAGAAAACACAGCTGTGTGTAGTAGAGAGACAATCGAGTAAGAGGAGAATGCATGAAACGTGTAGCGAAGTACAGCAGATAAGATAACTCAAAGGAATGAATGGTGTGAACTAACAGACAGGCTGGACGGGGATTATTCAGCTCAGACAGGAATTGGTGTACTCGACCAGTCCCTGACACTTGTTCGTAAACACAAGCAGAAAAGTTACCTGATACGTGAAGACAGAAACGACAGAAACATCGCGTTCGCCGTGCAGCCTGAGTGAGGGCAACACCAAATGGCGGCGATCACAAAATGGAGGCTGAGTACAAACGAATTCGTAATTTTTCAGAACCTCAGACCCTCCTTTTGCCATTACTCAGGCAAATGGCAAACCAACTCATGCTAGTCTGAGTCGGAACCAGTATCGATGTTCATAAAATCCCCAAGTTGTTGCTGCATCATCATCCTAATATTCTCTGTCCTCTGAGCAGTAGCTTGTGGAACACATAGAGTAGCCAACAGGCCACATACTGCGGGGCCACAGTGAATACACAGGCAACAAGAGAATATGATGGCCAAGATTGCTCCAAGGAATGTTAAGATCTTCCATCCCCAAGTTGACAATATTCCCCAAAACCATCCCATAAAGGACCAATCCCCTTCGTCCTGGTGAATGGACTCGGAGATGGTGTGCAATTTGGAAATAGCCTGGTATACTGTTGGAGCGTTGTCTAGAACGTAAATGCATCAACTAGATACGATCAATTTACAGACGCCTCCTCGGTCTGCCAAGATCACATCTAGCGCAATCCCATTCTGCAACATCATAAGACGGTCAGCTTGAAGCTCTGCTGTAATGTTACTTATTGCACCTGCAGTAACATTAATGGTGGTTTCAACCACTCGAGTCAATTGCCTTAGGTTTCTGCTGTTAGCCATAGGACCCCAAAAGGGGAGGAATCCCTTTAGAAAGTCTCCTCCCTCTTGTCCTGCCGTATCTTTAGCTTCAAAGACACCTCGACTATATCTCACTCTGTGGTGGTCCGACGGAGCCGTGTATGTAGGGGGAAGAAGAAAGGCTATATAACAAGTGCCAGAAAAGTTAGAAGGAAGCCACGTGTAGGCTCTATCATCGCAGACAAAATATGTTCCTTGGGACGGAACCAATGGGGGAAAGTCAAGGGATGAGAAGACGTAGGTGTACAAACATCTTTGCTTAGTATCAGCTTTCTTACTATTAATCTGGAGACAAAGATTACCTTGATGGGGTACAGTCCATATTGGAGAGGGCTCACCCTTTGTATTCTTGCCTTCCAGACTAGAGACATAGTGGGTAACATTCCAACCTTCATACGCTTTCTTCTCATCCAATGGGATCTTACTCTTCTCTACAACCTTAGCCATAACCACTATACCCTTAATTAAAGAGCTATGGCTAAAGTCCAATCCTTGTCCATAGGCTTTCACGGGGCTTCTAAGTCTATTGTGATATGCAGCTGAGAACATGGTCAGATAAGCCCAGGCTGAACCCTCATACGAAAAAGGAAGTACCAAATACGGCATTCCTTTCTTTGTATTATGTGGCATAAGTCCACACACCCAACAATCAGTCATATTGATAGCCAACTGATGTTGGTGCAACAACTGAACAAACGTATTGTTCCTGTATTCAGCTCTCCTGGTTTGCTCATGCGGGGGTAACGAATGCATCTTATGAGAAAGGATAGAAAAACGAGAAGGCAAAGGAGTCGTGGAATTGGTGACATTCTTAGGTTGCAAAACATGTACGACTCAACCTGTGCAGGCTAATAAAACACACAAACATATGAAAACACACAATGTTATGCCAAATCGACTACGCAATAATTTACAATATTTTAATCTCATCTCCTGTCTTCTATTTTCCCTTCCTACAATTGTTGTACCATCCATCTTTATCTAAAAAAATGTCGCTCACGGCACTTTTCCTCAATCACCCAGCTAATATTTCTGTATCCTGAGGCACTAGCCACTCACTAAGAGAACAAAACCAGGTTACAGTGTGAGTCTCCTACCGTGACCCTGCGACGGAGACAGATGGCACATCTAGTACTAATTATCACAAAAGGGGGGCCAAAAAGGGACCCCAAAAAGAATGTCTCTGAATATTTCAAGGAGAAAATGAATAATTTAAATGCACAAAGTGTTCAAGTCCTCTGATTAGCTCTCGGCCTCAAATTGTAGCGGGTCTTGTTCGGCACAGTCTGATCTTGGAACAGAGCTTGCGGATTTGTAGTTTCTATTCGACGGTGGACAGGCACAGTTGCTTGCAGGATGTCGTCATCTGCTTTTTCCGACTGAGTTCCATAAATTTGGGCGTCACTGAATGGCACAAAACGAGAAACCGAGTCTGTATCTGATTCTCTCACACCACTGCGAATCCACTGGTCAAAGGGTAACGGTAGTGGCACTTTTTTACAGTGCACCCCATGAACCCAGTTGCGTTTACCGACCACCTTCACAGCAGTGCGAGTGACAAGAGGACTTGAAAAGGTGTGGACCACCGAGGCTCCAGATTCTTAGACCGCTGAAAATTCTTGACGCAGACCCAGTCACCGGGTAGGATGGTGTGACCTGGGTCTGTAGAAGCCTCCGGCAAAGCACTTTGTACCTGTTGACGAATAATACTCATTTTAGTAGTCAAATCACGCAAATAGTCAATCAACAACGGATATGGTATGTCTGAATACTTTTTAGGACCAGGGACACCCCAAACATTAGCCGGGCGTCCGAATGCCACTTCGTAGGGGCTAAGTCCCATACGAGAGTGCACAGTAGTTCTGGTTGACAAAAGAGCTAAAGGTAAGGCATCTGGCCAAGCAAGGCCAGTACTGGCTTGAATCTTAGCTAGTTTGAGCTTGAGTGTTCCATTATAGCACTCAACTAATCCTGCAGATTGTGGGTGGTTTGCCGAATGGAAAATTCACTTCCATTGTCACTCCAGACAATGCGCGGCAAACCAAATCTAGGGAAGAACTCTTTGAGTAATACTTTAGCAGTTGACAATCAGTATTATCTTTCAGAGGGTAGGCCTCTATCCATCGGGAAAAGGCACATACCACCACCAGAACATACTTAAGGTTGTTGCATCGATCCATATGAATGTAATCGATTTACAACACTTCAAAAGGATATGACAGGGGAGAGAAATGACCTGCCGGAGTTGGGGTACCCTTCCCTGGATTATGCATTATGCAAACAATACAATGTTTAACCACATTTTCCGCACATTTTGGAATTCCCTCATTCTGCCATACTGGGGCCAGATGTTTACAAATGCCCTTGGCGCTAATGTGAGCTGGACCATGAGCCATAGTTACGACCGGCAATACATAAGCATCCGGCAACAACCATCGCTGATGTTCCGACAACTCTGTCCAGCAACCAGCTAAGTCTAACATTCCCGTACTCTCTTTCCACGTTCTCAATTCATTCTCAGTAGCCTCTCCCTGTATCATTTTCACACTTTCAATCGTGTCTTCACACATTCCAACTTCCCTGACCCAATTTGCAGGACCAGCCACACACATTCGACTAGTGCTGTCTCTAGCTGTGGCTCTTGCTACCTCATCTGCAAACGCGATTCCACGGCCCACATCATCTGTAACTTTCTTATGCGCACTGCACTTTATGATCGCTATCTGTGCAGGTAAGGTAAGTGACTCAAGAAGGTCAGTCACTAATTGTCCATGTTGAATCTTTGTCCCGTGAGAGGTAAAGAACCCTCTCTCCCTCCATAACCTACCGAAGCTATGTACAACGCCGAATGCGTACTGGCTGTCTGTATACACATTCACTCTTTTTAGACAACACACATGCTCTAGTTAAGGCAATCAATTCGGCTGCTTGGGCTGAATTATGTCCGATACGTGCCGTTTCAACGATCGTACATAAAGTAGTAACAGCATAAGCAGAAGTAGTCTCCCCATTTAGAAGCTTGAAGCAAGAACCGTCCACCCATAGGATCCCATCCGGGTCCTTGAGCGGAGTGTCCTTTAAATCAATCCTTCCCTTTGTCTCTTCCTCTGTTCGAAGAAAACAATCATGTTTTTTCTGAACGTCGCCCTCATCTGGGAGTGGCAACAATGTGGCTGGATTCAACGTGTTACATCTCTTAATATGCACATGACTCGCTAAGAGTGTCAACTCGTATCCAGACAAACGGGCACTCGTGAGGTGCTGCGTTCTCGTCCTGTTCAGCAAAGTATCCACTGCATGTGGAATCATTACAATAAGTGTGTTATCCAACACCAATCCGGCAGATTGTCTAATGGAAATTGCTGCAGCTGCCGTAGCTCTAAGGCAACCAGGCAAAGCTTTAGCTACTGGGTCTAGTGTGGCAGAGAAATAGGCACATGGCCTTTGCTTATCCCCAAATAACTGTGTCAAAACCGATAATGCGCAACCCTCTCTCTCGTATACATACAGTGTAAAGGATTTGCTATAATCTGGTGTACCCAACACCGGAGCAGAACATAGAGCAGTTCGCAGGTCAACAAAACTTTTTTGACATTCATCTGTCCAAGGGAGTGAATGGGGCGTATCTTTTAATGTTAGTGCCAGCAATGGCTTAGCCAGCAATGAAAAGTTAGGAATCCATCGTCTAAAATAGGAAGTGATGCCCAAAAAGGCACGCACTTGTCTCTGAGTAGTAGGTACAGACATCTGTGAAATAGCATGAATACGTTCTGGGGTCAATCGCCTTCCCTCCTTCGACAAGAGATGACCTAAATAGGTAACCTCTTGGCGGGCATATTGCAACTTATAGGGGGACACTTTGTGATGTAACGTAGACAAATGACGCAACAACGCAATGGTCACACTCTGACATACATCTTCCGTATCAGCAGCCACCAGCAAATCATCCACATACTGAATAAGCGTTGCACCTGGAGGCAAAGGAAAGGCATCAAGTTGTGATTTAAGAGCTTTGCTATAAATAGAAGGGCTTTCACAATAGCCTTGTGGAGCTCTCTTAAATCTAAAACTTCGTCCTCCGAGAGAGAAACCAAAGATATCCCTACTTTCTTCCGCAATAGGAATACTAAAGAAAGCATTCTTAAGGTCAATCACTGAGAACCAAGCTGCCGAAGATGGAACCATTGTCAACAAAGCAGTAATGTCCGGGACAACAGGGAATTGTGGTACGACGATTTTATTGATCTCTCTTAGGTCAATGATAAATCGATAAACAGGAGGTTGCGATGGATCTGTTCTTTTAAGAATCGGAAGAACGGGGCTGTTACAAACATTACCTCTCGTCTCTTCAACCACACCCTTCTGGATAAAATCATCCACAATAGCCAAAAGTGCCTTCTCACCATCGCTAGAAATACGATACTGGGGAATGCGTGGCATTTTAACATTCTCCTTGATAGTGACAACGTATGGCGGGATCGCGAGGCGACCCACATCATTAGGACCTGTAGCCCAAAGGCTTTCGGGAAGAGAAAGCAACTCAGGTGGAAACTTATCCTGAGACAAATACATGGAAGACGTTAATTTCTTCCCCAACGTAAGATGCACACCAGAAGGGGAGCAATACAATGTCGCATGTAGCCGTTTCAAAGAAATCCAAACCTAATAGGTTCTCACCACAACCTGTTGTCAAAATAAGCGGGGCGGTCAAATCGTAAGGACCAATTGAAATAGGTAGGGGACATGAAACCGAATTACGGACTGGAGTGCCAGAAAATCCTACAGACGTATTTATCAAGCCAGACAAAGGTGCCCCAGGGAGTTTAGAATGCATAATGGAACTTCTCATCGCGCCAGTATCCAAAAGAAACGGTTCTGACACACCCATAGTATTCATAGTGACATATGGCCCATCTTGATCTACTGGGATCACCACAACTCCCTCACTTTGTCCATGGCTGTCCTATTCGATCTGGAAATCGTCGACCCTTTCGACACAATAATCATCATTATAGTACTGTGTGGACGGAACCCGTTGCTGGTCAAAGCAATTCGTAGTAGATGGAGAAAAAGAACGCTGCTCTTGAGAGGACGCACCTCGTCCTCTACCTCTAGATCCCGTTTGAGAATTACCACGACCTCGCGGACCAGGCATCCCATTATTACGTTGCAGTAAAACCGGACAATTATTCTTGTAATGTTCCTCTTCCCTACAATATGCACAATGATTAGGACCCAATGAAGGGCGGGGTGCAAAATACTCTAGCTTTTGATACACTTTCTGAAACTGTGGGGGTTGAAAGAACTGCGACTGCGCAGAGCGCGGAGGGTAAGCTTGCTGTAAGAGGACCTTTGTTTTCAAATCCTTATTTTTCTTTTCTTGCTTCTCTTTCTCCTCCTTATCCCTATTCTCATAATACTGCGCAGTTGCTAGTATTTTAGCAGGTGAAGAGACAGCCCAAGCACTGTCAGAACTTTTCAATTTATTCGATAATTCAGGGATCAAGTTATATACAAACTTATCCACAAACAATCGATCGCCACCTTCTACACCTAAATCCTGACCGCTATGGTCGATAAACGTCTCTTCGAAGCGAGTGAAAAAGTCTGAAACACTTTCATCTTTCTTTGGTCTACACGCAGCAAGTTTATCCCAATTGACTCGTACCGCAGGCATCATCGTTTTCATTAAATCAATTATTCTGCCTGGCAGAGCCGTAATCAGATCATCAGGCTTTGTGCCACCCACTTGATTACCATCCGCAGCTCGAATAGCAGCCCAATCAGCACCTAATGCACCAGCATGATCCTGTCTACGAATCCGTGCCCATATTGCTTGCGGAACGACATTACCGAACAACATGTCAATGTCCGCCAAATTCAGAATACTTGCCTCAACTGTTTGAGACAACTCTTTATAATACCCAGCGGGGTTCTTACGGGGATCCGAAAGAGTCTGTTTAAGCGCCAATACTTCAGATCTTTTCCATGGCTCATGAACCCAAACACGCTGGAAGTGAGCAGCCACAGCAGGTGGACCAACCACCGCGTCTCTCCATACTGGAGGAACTTCACGCATGGGATAAGTCTTATTTTCATACTTAGTAGTGGGATCAACCTTGAAAAGGGACCGGGACAAAAACATTGTTCGAAACGCAATAAGTCTATTTACTGCCTCTTCGACTTTCGGTCCTACAATAAAACCTTTATCAAAATCAGCTTGTAATTTTAGTAATTCTGAAGGGAACGTGTCGGACTCCATATCTTCCCAACCTTTAATAAGAGTTTGACACATAACATTAAAAACATATCTTTGCGTCGGTTCTACCCATTGATAAAAACAATGCATAATATCTTTGATACCATATTCTAATCCATTCTCAATCCAATTGCGAGCAAGGGAACCCAAAACCACTTTCTCGTCTGTAAGAGGGAGCTAACAACGAGATTGTCGTCTCGAGAAAGCGGGGGACAAGTTAAAAGATCCAAGGAGGGGAGAAAAGAAATTTGAGAAAGCATCCGGTATTCTTCTTTGTGAAGAAGGGGAGTCCCTAAAGAGTATAGGAGGCATAGTAGATGTAGAAGGTACTGGAGCCTGGGAAACAGAAGCGGGGGACTGTAGAGGGGGTGGGGGCTGATTTACAGACTGCAAGAGCAGAGCAGAAGCAAACAAAGGAGCATTGATAGGCTGTGCTTGTTGCTGAAGAACCGGCAATTGAGCAATCGCTGGCTGAGCAACAGGAGGAGGTAATAGAGGTGCATTAGCATTTTGCACATAAGGTGGAGGTGAATTCAATAAACAAGACATTAAAGGATCTTCTTCCAATTCTTTCCTTTTATCTGAAGAGGAGGTGGGCAACACCGGGTAACATCTATCTATTGCCATATGCTGCTGTCTTTCCATTATCTCATTCGCGGTATCTACTTCATTATTTTTAAACTGCTGAGCAGCTTCTACAATCGACATGCTCTGCGCTTTCTTGTCCCTTTTTGCTGGTTTTATTTCTTTCTGTTTGGCTTCCTTGCGCCACAGGCGAAAGGCGTCAAACATTGCCGGCCGGGCTTTTCTTCGGAATAAGATCGTTTCTAAATTCGCTAATATAGCGGAATCAAAGCTACCATTTTGGGTCCATCTTAGAACTCCACTATTTTTCGTGTACCGGACCCATGTCTCGTTAAAGGTAATGGGACCAATACAATGTTTCGAGTAAAGCTCATAAGTGGGAGTTCCAACCGGAGGAATCGGACATGATTCCTACAACTGGGAATCTCTCGTACAACCAAAGCAACAAAATCTTTTAAACTTACTTAGTCCAGGCATCTTTTATTTCTCTAGACTATTCCCAAACCACAAGGGGGATAAATCGAGGAAACAGTACAAACGTACTTACCCCATGGCTTCTGGTATTGCAATAACAGAAAATCCTAAAACAAAGCAAGGCAAAGGATTGTGGGAGCGACCCACCAAATACTTAACTAAGAATCATCCTACACCAGCGAAGGTCCGTCTATCGTCTCGCTCTACCAAATCTCATCAGAAGGGTCCAAGGTAGGGCTGCAGTCAGGGCAGCAGTCGTCAGTAGCCGTCGTAGAGGAGTAGCCGCGCAGTCAAAGACCTTCGGTCCACTTTTCGACATACAGGGGTCGCTCAGGTGGTGCGCATCCTCCAGAGTTTTCTTGCGGGGCTCCTCATGACCCTCGGGCTCAACCGCTACCGCTGATACTGCCCCACGTTGGGCGCCAGCTGGAGAACCGCAGCCGTAAGACCCGGTGACGCACGGTGACGGTTGTCAAAACAGAGACACGGACCCTTCGTCTGGCGTAGAAGATAGTATTTATTAGCTGCAGCTAGTACAGTGGTCTTAGAAGTCGTCAGTGCAACGAGATTCAAAAGAGACTGCCACTTAACTCCGTGGCACACAGGTTTATATACGGTACAATACAATTCAAAAAAGCAATCACACAAGAGCACGAGACATATACAAATGTTACAGACAATACTTTAACTCTTAAGCAACTCATGTTCCAGGGTTTGTTTATCACTCGACCCATTTAGCAAATTACAAATGAATCCACACAATCCAGTTTACGAGCAGAGAAAACACAGCTGTGTGTAGTAGAGAGACAATCGAGTAAGAGGAGAATGCATGAAACGTGTAGCGAAGGACAGCAGATAAGATAACTCAAGGGAATGAATGGTGTGAACTAACAGACAGGCCGGACGGGGATTAATCAGCTCAGACAGGAATTAGTGTACTCGACCAGTCCCTGACACTTGTTCGTAAACACGAGCAGAAAAGTTACCTGATACGTGAAGGCAGAAACGACAGAAACATCGCGTTCGCCATGCAGCCTGAGTGGGGGCAACACAAAATGGCGGCGATCACAAAATGGAGGCTGAGTACAAACGAAAGCGTAATTTTTCAGAACCTCAAACCCTCCCCATGACTCCACCTCTATCTGCCATCAACCCTCCCTTGTGACTTCACCTCTATCTGCCATCAATCCTCCCTCATGAATCCACCTCCTGCCATCAACCCGCCCCAATGACTCCACCTCTATCAGCCATCAACCCTCCCCATGCATCATCTCTACATGCCATCAACCCTCCCTCATGACTCCACCTCCATATGCCATCAACCCTCCCTCATGAATCCACCTCCTGCCATCAACCCGCCCCCATGACTCCACCTCTATCTGCCATCAACCCTCCCCATGAATCCATCTCTATATGTCATCAACCCTCCCTCATGACTCCACCTCCATATGCCATCAACCCTCCCTCATGATTCCACCTCTATCTGCCATCAACCCTCCCTCATGACCACACCTCCTGCCATCATTCCTCCCCATGACTTCACCTCTATCTGCCATCAACCCACCCTCATGACCACACCTCCATGTGCCATCAACCCTCCCTCATGACTGCACCTCTATCTGCCATCTAACCCTCCCTCATGACTCCACCTCCTGACATCATACCTCCCCCATGACTCTACCTCTATCTGCTGCGAACCCTCCCCATGAATGCACCTCCTACCTTCCATCAACCCTCCCCATTAGTACACCTCCCATCTGCCATCCACCGTTCCTCATGACCACCTCCTACCTGCCATCGACCCTCCCTCATGACTCCACCTCCTACCTACCATCATCCCTCACCTGTGACTCCACATCCTACATGCCATTAACCCTCCCTCAACTAGTTTGTCAGTTTGAGCAGCAAAGTATTTCCATTTCCAGTACCAATGCGACAGCTTTATTTGCTATTCATAAAAGCATGCCTTTGAGGCGATAATGATAGGAAGCATAGATGACACTGGGCTAAGGTAAGAAGATGAGTTTAAATTATAAATTCCAACCGGTAAGCCATGCAGAATAAGAGGTCCCTTGGTAGGCTGAAAAAAGGAGGGTAAGTGGAGGCAGAGGTCAGAACTAAGGTCAGGAACTCCAATAAGACAGGAGAAACACCCTTTTCTAACTACTGCCAACAGGATAAATAAAATGAGGACTAGCCCACCGATCCCCAAGCTGCTATTCAAACATATACGGTACAGATAGGTAAATATGGAGCAGGCTTACCTGTAAATGCCATGGCCATGAGATCACTCTCTCCCCTTCTCCCTCCCTGAGTATATAAGTCAGACAACATTCACTGAGAGACCACATGCAAATGGCAGAAGCAGGCGGTTCAAGGAAAACAGAACCAGTGAGTAGAAACATGCTTGGGGACCTGGTTAACAAAGGCCCGCCGCAGTTGTGGCGGAGCCATCAGAGTAGTGGGGTTATCGCCTAACTAAGGGGCGGGCAGACCTGAGTCTGCCCGCCATCCTAGCGGGAACAGGACCGCCTGCCTGCCATGTGGCAGTCCCGCACCCCTGACAATGATGCGACCGCCACCGCTGCGGTAGCATCCGTCATTTTAATATTGCGGCGGATGCTGTTGGCTGCAGCACCCACCGCAATGGTAAAATGCCATGTTGTGCATTTCCATGCACAACGTGGCAGGCACCGCAAGGTACCTGCCACCTTGTGCATGGACATGAAAGGGGGTACCATAGGTACCCCCCAAGTCCCCTCCTACCCCCCACAACCGGGGCCCCCACAACGGCCCTCTAATGCAAGTCCCTGCCAGCCTTTCCATGGCGGCATCGCTGCCATGGAAAGGCCTTGAAATATAAACGTCATAATATGGATGGCGGTGCCTGCTAGACACCGCCACCATATATGAACCCCAGCTCCGCTCGGACGGCAATCGTAACGATTACTGACCGGCGGCAAAGCGGCAGACGGACTTTCCATCCGCCGACATATCTACCGCCATCGTAATATGGCGGTGGGTAATTCACGTTATGATGGCGTGATGGTCGCCACCACCGGCACGGCGGTGGTGATTGTTACGCCATCATAATCGCCCCCTAAGGCGGAATTGCCACTTTAAGAATTCTCATTGCAGAGATTCCACCTCGAATGTGGAGGCCCCCCACCCCCTTTGTGAATCAGGCCCTATGTGTTTGTATGCTAATGAGAGTGCTTCATTTGAGCCTTTGGTTTCTGTTGGGGCCCACTTGCACAAATTGTTTGGGACTGGATCTTATTTTCCGTCATCAGATGCTGACCGAGAGCAAGAGCGGAAAAAACACAAACGTGAAAGCAGGAGGTAGAAGAAGACAGAAAACCACCACTAAAGTAGAAAGTAAGGGCTTGCAGTAGTAGGATAAAAAGGCAGGGCATACCTGGTAGTGGATTAAAGAGGCATGAGGTGGATTTAAGACTATGCAGTACTGGTATTCTGCGTGCCAATATATAATTGCACCGGCCACATGCTTCTGAGCTTTGGGCACCAGCACTCATTCTTTTACAAATTAAGCAATGATAACAATGACATTTTATACAGCACACTACAGCCTTTTTATTTTGCAATAATGCCCTTATTTTGAGTTCCCCATATTTTGAGGTAAGCACTCTGGGGGCCACAATCTTCAATTCGGTCCAGTCTCCTACATGAAAAGATCACAGGTATTACTTGAAGAGACCGATGGACATATGTACGAGGAAATGTCGGAGCGCAGAGCTGCGTCAAATTTGGCAGCGCCGCACTTGGACCTCTCCAAAACACAGGGATGCGCTGTAGTTACAACAATACGGTGTACTCCTATGTTTTCACAGCTGCCTAGCACCAATGCAGGCACCCTTACACCATAGTACAAGGGTAACTGCATTGCAGGGAAGGATTATATAAGTGCGGAAAGTTGTCCCTTCCTGCACATAAACAATCATTCATGGAGTTGTGCTCTCTTTAGGAATGCTGTACAATGCAGCACACATAGAAAAAGCAAAAACAAGGAAAAATAGAAGTATTTCTCCCTGCACTTGAATGGCGTTAATTTTTGCCGCTGCCTCAGATTTACGCATCCTTGTAAATCTGGGGCAGTGTAAAAAAGTAATTTGTGTTGCAGCGGTAAGTCCACAGCATCACCGTTGCACGCCCCTTTCATGCAGATACCCTCAATTAACTCCACTTTGTAAATATGAAACAGGGCATAGCGCAATGCCCTTGTAAATATGCCCGTAAGAGGCCAGATGAGTAGGCTCAGCAACTCCTCTATTTAAACCTCACTCACCACCACTTCAGCACTAACTCCAGTGCTTAATTTGAGCCGGTGATTTCCGGTGCTCGGCACTGGCACTTAATTGTCAACACCGGCACTTGTGACAGTCTGCCACAAGATGGCGCTGTCTCAGATGACCCCAACAACAGTCAATTATTAATTCAATGTACATTAAAAATAACTATTACTTGCCGCCCAAGCTATTCTTACAGGGGCCTGGAATAGTCTGAATTGTTACACTTGTAGGAGTCTGATGGTTAGTAGTTTTGTTGTTACTATCACTGTCACCATGGCTCGGGCAATGTGTTGTGCAAACTGCAGTGGACTCTAGCTGAAAGCCCTGGAACTTATTTATTTACAAATGCAGCACTGAGTAACTCCCTCTTCCACTTTCAGTCTGCACAACACTATATAACTGTTCATGGCTCTCCATTACACCACAGCGGCAGATGACACAATCAGGATTCCATGGTTTGGCAGCAAGTAATGCATTAACAGGCAGATACCACAGGGAGAGCCAATCCACAGCTAAGCCAAAGGCCAGCACTGACTCTAAAAGCCAGGCAGAAGCTGAGCCTTGAAACGCTTTGGCATGTAAATCCTGCAACTAACGTCAAGTAAAAAATATGATAAAGTCTCCTTGTAAGGAGGGAATTTCTTTAACACACTGAAGTGTTTCACCGTAGTACATCAGATTATATCTCTGCTCTGAAAACCTATGAAAAGTGATAGTTTTTGATCCTGCACTGAAAAACGAAGTGGCAATTGCAATGTGGCCCCTTTACATAGCATAGATTTTTATTATACATGGAGCACCATTATAGGCATTTAAATCAAGCACAATAGTGGTTTTCAGTGCACCCCCTGAAATCACATGTATGAAGGTGTTTTATATGTGACAATGAATATAAGTAACGAGACAGAATATTTACGAAACAAATTCAAATGATAATAATATCGAGTGACAAATATCGTGTAAAAATATTGTTTTTTAGTTACTGTTTTGTTTTTAGTATCTATTTTGAATGTATATGACTTAATTTTGTTGTGTAATTATTGTTTCTCTTTCTTACTACATAACTTACATTTTTAGTATTTATGAAACTAAATGTAATTGAATTTTGTGTTTTTTAGTTTCTGTAGCGGGTGTTTGGGTTTATAGGGGTATAGGGTGGAAAGTAAATTAATTATAATAAATTAATGATTATTTTTTCATAAATATTAATATGTGCTTTTTAGTTCTGTAACGGTGTGGGTTTATTAGGATATAGCATGGGAAGTAATTTAATTATAATAATCTAATTATTATTATTATTAAATTTAATTTATAAAGCGCACAGCTAACCGGAGATTTCCCGATGCCACACTAATGATTATTATTTAATAAATATTAATATGTGGTTTTTAGTTCTGTAGTGGGTTGTGGGTTTATAGGGGTATACGGTGTGAAGTAATTTAAATATAATAACATGATCATTATTTAATTATTATTATTTATTTAATTGATATTTAGTTAATTGTGTTATTAATTTTTTTATGGAAAGATGTTTTGCTGGTTATAACATTTATAGTGTAAAGGGTAGGAAGTGATTTATTTTTAATTCATTAATAATTATATGTAATTAATGATAATTCATTCATTGATAATCATGTTAATTGTGTAATGAATGTTTTTAGGCGTGGGTTGTGGGGCTATAGGGGTAAAGGGTGGAAAGTAATTTATTTGTAATTAATTATTAATTAGTTGTTAACTTATAATAATTCAAAATGATAATTAATTATGTCAATTGTTTAATTATTTTTTTTAGGTGTCGGTTGTGGGGTTATGGGGAAATGGGTAGAAAATAATTTATTTGTAATGACTTAATAATTCGTTTTTAATTATTAATTAATTAAATAATAGTTAATTATGTTAATTGTGTAATTATTTTTTTAGGTGTGGGTTGTGTGGTTATAGGGGTGAAAGGGGGGAAGTTATTCATTTTAATTGATTTAGATTTTCATGAATAATATCTGTCTAATTGATAAACAATTATATTAATTTTGCAAGTACATTTTTTTATTTAGATGTGGGTTGTGGGTTTCGTAGGGGTATAGGGTGAAGAGTGAATTGATTTTACATTTTTAATACTAAATATATTTCTATTTTGTATTGAACATATCTTTTTAATGTATTTACTGTTTTCATTTATTTTAATTTTGTCTAATATATCAAGGTTACATACTCTGTATGTAAACTACCAATATATTGTATCAAGAAAAAAATAAGAATATACATTTATGTATATTATCTAGTGGCGGTTGCCACTAGGTGGATATAGTTAGGTCTGCTTTTCCATAGATGAAGAGTATCTTGGTTTTCTAATAACTTTGGCCCCATTTCATGAATCTTCACAAACCTTAAAAAAAATAAGGTGATTTGCCTCAGCTCTTTCCTGGAAAGTTACTGGGTAATCCAACTATTGGGTAGCCGAGAAAAAGGGGGTGTCTTGAAACACAAACTCTCCATGCATTTTCCATTGACTTCTTTAGGCAGGGCTACAGCAAAACCTGCTAAATGGAATTACACCAAATTTGGCAGGAAGCAAGATCTTGGTTTGCAGACTCTGCTTTTTGTGTGATTTGGTGGAAATCCGTTCACTAATTTTTAAGATATTAAGGGGTCTATTACGAGTGCGGGCTGACAAAGCCCGCCCACCATTGTATCGGCAAATGGGACCGCCCACTATGTGTGCAGCGGTCCCGCAAAAAAAAATTAGGATGCGCCCGCCACACTGGTGGTGCTTTCAGCAGCATCCGCCGCAATGTAAAAAAGGCACTTGTGCATTAGCATGCACAATGTGGCAGGCACCGTGCGGTGCCTTCCCGTTGTGCATGCAAAGGCAGGGGGGTACCATAGGTACCCACATGTGCACCCCCACCCCTCCAACACCCTTGGGGCCCGCAACGGGCCCCACATGCAGACTGCGCATGCCTTTCCATGGCAGCAACCTGTTTGACCGGCGGAAAACCGGCAGACGGTCTTTGCGTCCACCGGGGTACCCCCACCATACTAATATTGAGGGGGGAAATGGGAGGCAGGCGGTGAATAATGGCGGGCGGATCCCCACCGCCATATGGGCAGTGGTGATCCGCCTGCTATTATAATAAACCCAAAGAATCAAATAAATTGTATATTTTGGCAGTTGGGCTCGAGAGAGTCTCCAATACCCTTGTAGGCACTCCAGTTTAAAAATAGAATGCTCTGATTGGTCCAGGAAGCTTTATTATTCTTGGCCCATCTCGCTTCCACGGGAGTCAGACTTCCGCAAGAGTGAGCACTCTGATTGGCTTGGACTTAGTTCCCTGTCCTGAAGTTCTTTAAAAAAATGATATTTGGGGCCAGGGTAGGAATACCCTTACCCTCTAGAGGCTAGGGGGAGGGAGAAACAGGGACCCTCAGTCCAAAAAAGAAAAGGGCACAAAAATCTACAATTCCACAAGACTCTCGCAGGATGGGAAAATAATGTTGCATTTATTTAGTATAAGCCCCAGGGAGCCTACCCGGGGGGCTGTGTTTAGAAAGAGGGGGCTGCGTGGCTCCCCTCCCCATGACAACCTGCGGGGCTGACATTGATTTTTATGGGGTGGAGGTGGCACATGCAGCACATGCAGGGAAAGCTATGTTTGCTCTCACTTGGCAGGAGCATTTTTAAATCCCCCGCCAAGACTGAGAAAACATCAAGTCCGCTCCCAGCTGGCGGTAGTTTAAAAAATGCTCCCACGCACTGGGAGTGGACTTTAGGTCTGTTTCTCTGCCCACAGTGATGCATTAAAAATAAGAAAATACACTCAAGTAATTTAAATAACAATTAATTAATTAATTAATTTGCATAATTAATTACCACTTAAATATTGAATGTACATGAAAAATAAACATTTAGAAACAATTTATACTTTAAATAATTTCCCATCCTATTACCCTACAAACTCATCTACCCCCTGCTATGTAATACATTACTAATTACATTTTTGTAATATTTAAATTACACAGAAAAGTTGAAACTATATTTAAGGAAAAGCAAAACAGTTGAATTAGTAATACTAATATCTAAAATTAATAACAGATATATATTACATTTATTAAAGAATGATATTTACTACAACTATATTAAGGTAAGTGATATTACATACACAATTTTTAAAAACAAATATATATATATATTCCAATATATTGTGCAACCTAAATGTTGTGGCAAAATGTTAGACTAGCTAGAAGATTCCAATGATTCGTTATGGGATAACACAGTGTATACCTTTTAAACAAAAGACTGTGACAAAAATCACGCCAACTGTCAAAATGCTGCTCAAATTTCAACACTGCATTTGTCATGACAACATTCTACAATGGTGTAGGAGGAGTGCACCCATGCCAGCGTAGCAAATTCTTTATATTTCGTTCTCTTCTGCATCTTGCCACTTCGCTTCAAAACCTTTTTAGCTTTCCAGAACACTAATCTCCATGGTACATGGCCCCTCAACTATCCTCGACACTGATCTTCATGACGCGTGGCTTCTCAAACTTCCAGGGCACAGCTCTCGGTGAAATGTGGCTCTCAACCCTCAAGAACTTGAATATCCTTGCTAAGCAGTAACTCAGCCTTGGTAGGAGGCATGTCAAGCTTTCAGAGCATCAATTTCCTTAGCAGGAGGCTCCTCGACCTTCTGGATCACAAGTCTCATTGTCATTGGCGAAGGCTTCTCTTCTTGGACGGTGGCTCAGCCTTCAAGAGTACTAACCTTCATGGTACGTGGCTCCTCCACTACCACGATCGCTACTCTACATGGCACTTCCCACCTCTTACTATTCAGGACACTAACTTCCATTGCACGCCGTTCCTCTACCATCTAGAACACTAACCTCCATTGGACGTCGCTCATTCGTTATTCCGAGTACTAATCTCCATAGCACATGTACAACAACACCAAGAAAGAAGATACACAGAGGAACACTGACAACCACCACAACATAAGCCACCACAAATAGTTCCCAAACAACTTAATAGCAACTAGGAAAGGAATAACCAATGACCCTTCCAGTCTTTTTTCTGTACTTGGTCTGGTTTTCTTAACGGAGAGTCTTTCCCTTATTTTGTGTAGTGCATAGTATGTGAGATACCCTAATCGATGTAAATGGGGCCATATCAAGACTGCTCGGAACCTTAGAGAAGAGGCCTGATCACAGTTGTGCACAGTCCTGTGCACAACAAAGCTTTCTGGGGAGAACAGCCAAAAATACCTGCGGAAATTAGCCCGATGGTACACCTGAAAAAGAAACCTCCTTCACTATCTGCTAACTCAATGCAGCAACTTTTGTTCAATCAAATACACGATGGGGGCAGAGCCTTCAGAGTACAAGTCAAGACTGAGGATGGCCTTCAGGCCCCTCACTGAGATCAGAACTAGGCCTGGGGGTACATTCTGCTCTGCACGTGGAATTTGCTGAATCTTTTGCTTGTTCGCGCTTTCAAAATGCGTGAGACTGGGGATCCCCGCTCCACCTGGGTGGATCCCGAGTACTGAGTCTGCACCTGCTCCGCTGGGACGCCCGGGCCGGTGGGACTGCTGCGGAGGCGGTGGCGAGCCTGGTGAGAACTGAGCCGGCGGCGGCCAAGATGGCGGCTCCGGAGTGATCGGGCGCCTCGAGACCCGGGAGGCACCCCTGCAGGCGACCGCTGACGGAACGAGAGGCCGGCGGGCCCTGGCTGCGGGTCCTGACGTTACCCGAGGGTCGGCCGACCCCCGCTCGAGGTCCGGAGTGGGACGCGAGACGGCCGGCGGAAGAGCCGGGAGAGGCCCCGCCCCCCGCCCGAAGCTGCTGTAACTCCAGGCCCCGGCTTTGAGGCCTGTGGAGCGGACGACAGCGGCCCATCCGGGCGAGAGGGAGGAGACCCGGTGAGGCCTGGGACGTCGAGACCTGGGGTGAGGAGGGGAGCGGGCCGCCTTGGTACCGGGCCCTGGAGGGGGACAATGGAGCTCTGCCTCCGCAGAGGACCGGACTGGAGGTCCCGGCTCCGAGGCCTGCCCCGTGGATTTTGGGAGCACCACCGCCGCTGCGGGCGGGACACTTGGACCGGGTGCAGGGGATCTAGCACAGGGAGAAGACCCTGCCTGGGGCCCTGCCGGACCGCCGAGTCTGCTGTGGTGCCACAGAGAAGAGGAGCTCGGCAACGAACTTGCCCTGCCTGGTCCAGGGAGCACCGGGAACATTGGACACCCAGTGGGGAGGTCGTCCTCCCCGCCACCGGACCTGGACTGAGAAGCGCGGCCCCCCCCAGATACTGCACCGCACCGAGTACTGGGAGATTGACCAGCGACTCCCTCCTGGGCTGGAGCCGGGGTTTCCCCAGTAAAAAACGCAGGGGCATTGCCTTGGAGGGGACCTGCGACACTCCTCCCAGTGGGACCCCGGTGAGAGTTGGCTGATCCTGGTTACACCCTATGCCCTGCCCGCCGGGGACCGGCCTTCTACGAAGCTCCTGATCGTACCCAGCACTAGAGCATTGGCACCGCAATCGGGGACCCGAGGGGCAGCTTTCTCGGCCCGGAACTGGGCCACGAGGACTGACCCAACGCAGGGGTTTTTTTCCCCTCACCGCGTACCCCCGGGAGCTCGACCCGCCGACGCGGGGCGATATGGGCAAGCCGAAGGGCCCCAAAGGGGATGGGCCCCCAACTACGGACGCATCGGAGGACCCCGTGCAACCTGCGACGGACCTACAGCAAATGCAGGACAGGATCCTGGAAGCCATAACAGCCACGAAAGACGCCCTGCACCACGATATAGCGCAGGTGTCGGAGGGGTTGGGGCTCCTGCGGGCTGACCACGCGAAGCTATCGAACAGGGTCAAGGAGGTGGAGACCACCCTGAGGGACCTGGCGCCAGCGCAGAAGGTGATAGATGGGAAACTAGCAGACGCGCTCGACCGGATTCAAGCGCTTGAGAGGAGGGCAGAGGACGCGGAAAATCGCAATCGCCGGAACAACGTGCGCCTCGTGGGCCTTCCGGAAAAAACAGAAGGGACGGACATGGTGACCTACCTACAGGAATGGCTGCAAACTGTGGTGGCCCCGGAGGGGCTGTCCCCTTTCTTCACACTGGAGAGAGCGCACCGGGTACCGTCGAGACCCCCGAAGCCGGGACTCCCCCCGCGACCTGTGGTCATCAAACTGCTCCACTACAAAGACAGAGACTTACTACTGCAGCGGGCGAGGGAGAAGGGCCCGTTCCAGGTCGACAACAGTAAGGTGACACTGTTCCCGGACTACACATTCGAAACACAAAGACAACGCGCCTCTTTCCTTTCTCTGAAGAGGGAACTCAGAACGGAAGGCATACAGTACTCATTACTGTTCCCGGCAAGACTCCGAGTGCTGGTCGACGAGAACACCCTGTTCTTCCCGACATCTTCGGAGGCTTGGGCCTGGTGGGACACCTACAAAGCTGGCACAGATGGGGCCCGGTTCCGAGCTGAGGAGCAGCGCCAGGGACAATCGCTTTGGCGTTCGAGGCGCCACAGAGGGCGTGGAAGGGGCTTGAAGGGCCCGACGACCTTCCAAACGGTGGACGAACGGAAGGCGGCGCTGCAAGCGGTGAAAGAAGTATCGGGGGCGGCGATGGCCCATTCGGAGAAAGGAACGGGCTCGGAGGACCAGGGCATGGGCTCGGACACTGATCGCTCTGAACTGGGAGGAGCCAGGGGCCCGAAGATCACGCCACAGACATCGGGGGAAATCGTAGAGGGTTGAACTTCTGGACAAGGTACCGAATGGGGTTGAGGGGAGCTTGCTGAGATCATTGTTGCCCTTGGAGCAGAAGGTTATGTGACTTGATTGTTTTGGGACCTATTATGTGTGAAGGGGCGGGGGATCAGGGTACAGCGCTTGATAGACCAAGCGGCTTGTTGGCACACCCCGCGGCCCATAAGGCCAACACAGCATTGACTGTGTATTAGTCTTTACGTGAGCACGTTGCTCAATTGTTTGGATGGGAACGATTCCTCTGAGGTTGGATCCCGTTCTGGGGGAGGGTGGGCCTGGAGAGGTTGGGGTTGCTCTGGGGTTGACTTGGGGTTGGGCAGTTAAGGGCTACTTGGAGAAGGGTGGGGGGGGGTCGAGTCAGTGATCAGGATGCAGCACACCAGTAATTCTCCTTTTCTCCATCGGGACAATGGCTAATGTGGGATTGTTGTAATGTGTATCATGGAATGTACGGGGCTTGCACACCATGGCGAAAAGACACAAGATCCATTCATACCTGGTTCGTAGAGGGGTGCACATAGCATTTCTGCAAGAGACCCACTTAACCAAAAAGGAGGGTATAGCGCTCCAGCGCAGGTGGAGAGGTCATTTGTTCTACACTGTGTACTCCGCGTTTGCTAGGGGGGGTGCTCATTTGGGTTAAGGCGGGAATCCCACTTCAGGTGACTAGGCACACGGTGGATCCCAATGGGAGGTATGTGGCTGTTGAGGGACTGCTGAGAGGATGACATATAGTGCTCTGTAGCGTTTACGCACCAAATACGGAACAGGCGACTTTCTTTACAGGTCTCTCCGGGGGGCTTGCCGGCTATCTTACTGGATCAGTGCTGATGGGAGGGGACTACAATTCCGTAGAAGATGTTACGCTAGATAGATCACACCCACCACTCCGCACCTCCCCTGTACACCGGTTAGCGAGATGCAGGGCTGACTGGCAGAAAACATGGGCCCTGACTGACTGTTGGCGCTCACAGCACCCCACTGAGCGCGATTATTCATTCTACTCCAGTATACATGACCTACACGTGCGACTAGATTAATTCCTGAGCTCCCCCCAGGTGCTTACCGCAGTGACCCGAACGGAATACCTGACACGCACATTGTCTGATCACAACCCACTCCTCCTGACACTAGACTGGGTCACTGAACCCCCCAAGGTTCCGACGTGGCAGTTGCGACCCGACACACTAGATGATCCACCATTCAGGGCTGAACTTGAGGAGCGGATTGCCCGGTATTTTGAAGAAAATGAGGGTACGGCTTCCTCCAGGGCGGTAGAGTGGGATGCCTTCAATATAGTGGTGAGGGGACACTGCATCGGAAAATATGCGGAAGTGCGCAAGACATTAATAGATGACTTACATAAGGCTGAGCGTATTCTTCGGGAGGTTGAACTAGATCGACCGAATCGTCCTGAGCTGCAGGAGAAAGTGAGAGGAGCACGGGAAGCGGTAGCAGTGGAGATGGAACGCCTCCGTAGTTTCGACCATAAGGTATACCTAACGCGGACACTAGCTGAAGGGGACAAGACAGGGACACTCCTCGCTTGGTTGGCGAACCCCAATCGGCGCAGCCAACCGATCTTGGCCTTGCAGGACGGTGGATACCACACCCTTACCGCACAATCGAATATACTGGGCTGTTTTAGGTCGTACTATGAGAAACTATACGGAGCGGGCCCGAGCGATCGCGCTGCAGAGCTGGAGGTTTCCCTGAGCGACCTGCAGCTACCGCGCCTTGAGCGGGAACAAGCAGATGCTCTGGGGGGCCCAATCGCCCTGTCTGAAATACGAGGGGCGGTGAAACGAATGGCGCGCAATAAAACGCCAGGGATTGACGGATTACCCGTAGAGTTCTACGGGAGATACTTAGATCAACTAGCTCCAAAACTCCAGACGGTATATAATGAGGCCAAGGAAGCAGGCAGACTCCCCCGGTCGATGAGCGAAGCCATAATTATCCCCTTGTTGAAGCCTCGTAGGGAGAGCACAGACCCGGCGTCCTACAGACCGCTGTCGATGCTCACAACAGACTACAAGATACTGAGCACGGTGCTGGCCACCAGACTACTAACTTATATGCAGGAGTTGGTCCATACAGACCAATCTGGCTTTATTCCCACGAGGAACACAACGCACAACATTCGCAGATTACTGCGATTGGTGGACGCTCCGCCGCCTGAGGCGCGATCCCCGGTGGTGTTGGCGGTCGACATTGAAAAGGCCTTTGATAGCCTTGAGTGGCACTACCTGTACACGGTAATGCACAACTTCGGCCTAGGGGAGGGATACATACAGTGGACAAGGGTGCTCTACTCCTCGGCGAGAGCGAGAGTGAGAGTGGGATCGATGGTATCGGATCAATACGAGATACACCGTGGTACCAGACAGGGATGTGCGTTGTCCCCGCTGCTGTTTGCGCTCGCGATAGAACCGCTTGCGGCTCAGGCTCGGAAAGGGGCTTATTACGCCGGGCTGGCGCAGGGGGGGGAACTCCATTATATCTCCCTATATGCGGACGACCTCCTCCTCTTTCTAGACAACACCGAAGAGGCGGTAGCGGGCGCTGAAAGTCTGTTGGAGCGCTTTGGTGATATGTCAGGTCTGCGGGTGAATTGGCCGAAAACCTGACTCTTCCCGCTACGGAGGGAGGAGACATGCCCCTCACTCCGCCAGACACTGCGATGGGAACCTCAATGCCTGGGCTACCTCAGAGTGCACATTTACCACGACCCGAAAGACCTTCTGGACGGTAATGTGGGCCGCTGTATCCGCTCACTGAAGAGTTGTATGTCCTTCTGGGCCACCTTGCCGCTCTCCACGGCAGGCCGGGTGGCTCTTCTGAAGATGATCGCTCTGCCGCGTCTCCTATATTTTTTCCGATCCCTCCCGGTATGGATACCCGGCACGATTTTCAAACAGCTGAAATCGGCGGTGGTGTCCTTCTTATGGGGAGCTGGCAGACGTAGAGTGGCTCTGACGACGCTGACCAGCCCGAAGGACGGGGGGGGGACCAGACTTTGAGCTCTAATATTTAGCGGCTCAGTTACAATTCTTCACACAGGAGGTCGCAAGGGTGTATCGCGGCCCGGAACAGGGGAGAGAGTTCGGCACACCCGGTCATGTCCTTGCATATATCACTCTTCAGCAGAAATTGCTTCTGAAGAGCTCTCCCTGGAAGAGCGGACCCTTTGCCAATGCTGGAACAGATCGCAGAGGCGGACCGGTACCGGGCACCCATATGCACCGGAAATCCCTCTGGGCATGGTGACGGCGCTCCCGCATGGCGGCGATTGGTCGAGATTACATCTTTGGGAAGAGGCGGGACTGCAGATGATAGGTGACATCTATGAGGATGGGGAATTATCCCCATACCAGACGCTGCAAGAGCGATATGACCTCCCGAGGGGGGACTACCTACTGCATGCAGCAGTGGTGAGAGCCATACAGGCGCATTGGGGTGAGGGACTGATAGAGCCTGCTACATCACTAGCGTGCCAGTACACCATGATGGCGGCGGGAACGGTTAAAGCTGTTACGTGCCTTTATCGCAGAATGCACACGGACGCCCTACCTCCGCTCACGACACTTAAAACTAAGTGGGAAGCTGACCTCCAATTAGAGATCCCAGACACTACATGGACACAATTAATACGGCGAGTCAAGAAAGGCACTCGGAATGCGCGCTTTCAATTGATACACTTATTTATACTCCATCGCCCGTACCTCACACCATACAAGGTCGCAGAGTATTTTCATGTAACAGATGCAGCATGTCCCAGATGCACTCTTGCAGGGGCTGACCTGGTCCACATGTTACGGGGCTGTCCGGGGCTGCAAGTATATTGGACGGGAATTGAGGAGACCCTGAACACAGTCACTGACAGACAGTTACAATATAATAGTGCAGTGTCCATCTTACATTGGTTCCCCCACACAAAGAAAAACAAGCTGACAAGTAAATTTATAGATATGGGACTATTGATAGCCAAAAGGGAGCTGACCAGAGGGTGGACATCGAAAGTGGCACCGACACACAGGAGATGGGTGAATGAGTTTCTAAAATGGGCGACTGCGGAGAGCACGATACTATATCAGCTGGCCCGCCGTGGCTCAAATGACAAGGCGCAGGAGGTTGCAATGCTATGGGAAACGCTGGTACAGGCGCTGAGAGATAGTCTAGCAGAGGAGGAGGAGGGGGAGGAGACACTAGACGAGACGCCCCGAACAGGATTAGACACGCCGACAGCCAACTCACCAGATGCACACAGACAATAAGAAGCATTGACTCCGATTTCTTCTTTTCCCACAATATGGGTATCACGATTGCACCGATCACTGACGCCGACACAGGGAGGGACGGTTGGGGGGAGGGCAGGGGTCTCAGATCAGGGTTTCTAGAGAGGGTTACATACATCACGATCAACCCAACAGGGTGATGACACACTACATAAATAAAAGCAGAGCAAGGAGCTCCTGTTGAGCTTACAATAGGATCGTTCTCAATCCACAAAGTTATTGATATGGTGAAATAACGCCGCCCTGCCTCCGGGATGTGGGCTGAATGGCTGTGTATCATGAAACTGAGAAACGACTATGACAGATTGCTACTGAACTGTATGGAGCTCACTGTATAACTGAATGTTTTATCTGACCCTGCAATAAAAATTATTTTACAAAAAAAAAAAACAGCATTTGCGAACAAGAAAGAAGCATTACGAACGGGCGGAGCAAGAAATTCCACGTGTTCGCGGAACTCTCTCGGAGATTTTTTACCATTTCGCAGAGCTTTGTGGAGCGCGACTACGCAAATTCCGCCCACCCCTAAATTCAGAACCTAATCTCATGGATTTTAGGAAATATCTGAAAGTGGAATGAATGAAGCTCCCTTTCTGTCTTGTAGCCAACTAGGGACTGTGACCACAGAACATCAGGGTCGGCCACCAACCCTACCTGGCTGGACATGCTCTCTCCGCCTTCACTTTTCATGTCTGGCCTGGACACTGTCTCCTTTTTTTCCCCCAAGACTCATAATAAAAATACACATATTTATTTGGTCTGTTCAAGTGTTGCCCGCCGGGGAGCGATGTGGTATTCAGAAATTCTTTCCCCGATGCTGTTGGCACACTGGTTACAGGATGTTCCAACTATTCCATCTTGGGTGATCTGAACCTGCATTTTGATACCCTTTCCAACTTGACGGTAAGCAGCATCTCCGCTGACCTGGAGGCCTGCCAGCTTTTTCAGCTGGTCTCTCAGCCTACCCATATAGGAGGACACATCCTCGATCCCTTTTTCACCAATCTACCGGAGACTAAAATTACATCTATTTCTCCGTTAGCGTGGACCGACCATTTCTTGGTGACTGTTCAGTGTCCTATTCCTATGACCCCCTCCATCCCTTCAGCGAGACGGGTGCCTAGGAGGCTCTGGAACAAACTCAGGCTAGAAGACTTCCATCGCCTTCTAGCGGAAGATCCGCTGGGCCCACTGAAAGGCGCGGAAGAGGGTTACGACCTCTTTTGCACTTGGATTACCAGGGCTCTCGACTCTCTGATTCCCATCATATCGAGTAAGATCAGTACGAGAGAGTCGAGTCCCTGGTACGATAGTACCTTGCGTGCCTTGAAGGGAGTCTGTAGACGGGCGGAAAGAGCCTGGCGGAAGACGTATGGGGCTGATTTAAAAGCCGCATATGCTATTTCCGTCAAAACCTATCATCGGGCTATTTGTCGAGCTCGAGCGGCATATTATGCTGCAGAAATCCGCAATAGCTCAAACCCGTCGAAGACCATCTTTAAGGCCGTGAAAGATCTCATGGTGAAGCGGACTTCCTCTGTGGTTGTGAGCTCCATCTCCCACTGTGAATCCCTTGCTTCATACTTTCTGGGAAAAGTCCAAGTAATCTATCGGGCATTCCCTAGCACAGGGATCGATCTGGGAAGTTCTAATGGGACATTACATCACTCCACCCTGCTCTCTTTTCCCCCTCTCTCTCCGGAGGGGTTTGACAAACTTGCTTTGCAAGTTAAATCTGGCTCTCCATCTGATCCAGTAAGACCTGCTCTCTTCAGAGATCAGGCCTTCATGGGACGCTCTGTTGTGTGTTCCCTTGTCAACCTCTCCTTGGAGTCGGGGGTGGTTCCAACTAAGTGGAAGCAGGCGGTGGTGTCCCCTATTATTAAGAAGCCTTCCTTGGATCCGTCTAGGCCTGAAAGCTATCATCCCATCTCGCTGCTGCCCTGGCCGGCGAAGATAACAGAGGCCCATGTCAACCGGGCCCTGTCAGAATATCTCATCCGAACCAATGTCCTTGACCCCACACAAAACGGCTTCCGTGCTGGGCACAGTACGGAGACCGCTCTCCTTGTGATGGTGGAACATCTCCGTGCGGCGTTGGATGCTGGTCAGACGGCGGCGCTGATATTGTTAGACCTTAGCGCCGCCTTCGATACGGTCTCCCACAGTATCCTCCTGCATCGGCTCGAGGAGATTGGTGTCGGCGGCCAGGCCTTGCAGTGGTTCCGCTCCTACCTCGGCAATCGTTCCTTCTGTGTTGCCATCCCTCCCTTCAAGTCCAATTTCCAGCCGCTGGCCATGGGGGTTCCGCAGGGATCCTCGCTGAGCCCCACGTTGTTTAATCTGTACGTGAGACCGCTGGCTGATGTCGCCAGGCAGTGGGGCCTAACTTTGGTCTCTTATGCCGACGACACTCAGCTAGCGGTTACTCTCAGCGGGGATGCGGAACTAGATGCCCCCAGGTTTCAGGATGAACTGAAGGCGGTGGCCAGCTGGTTGACGGGGAACTGTCTCCAGCTGAATGCCACCAAGACAGAGGTTATGATTGTCGGAAGGGGAGTGGAACTTTGGGGCGACCATTGGTGGCCATCGGAGCTGGGACCAACCCCGACTCCGGTGTTGGAGTTGTAAAACTTGGGCGTCTGGTTGGATGCTGGTCTCACCTTTGTAGGACACACCAAGAGAACAGCTGCTTGCTGTTTTGGTCTGTTGAGAGGCGTAAGACCTGTCCTCAAATATTTTGATGCCCCAACCAGACAGCTAGTGATCCAGGCCATTGTCATCTCTCGCCTGGATTATGCTAGCTCTCTTCTGGCTGGGGCCAACCAGGCTGAGCTCACTCGCCTCCACAGGGTGCAAAACGCTGCGGCCAGAGCGATTGTCGGCCTGCCCAGATTTTGTTCGGTGGCGAATGTCCTCCGCTCCTTACACTGGCTCCCAGTGAGGAAGCGTATTCTTTTCAAGGTCCTGTGTTTGACTTTTAAGATTCTGAGAGGCATAGGCCCTGAGATCATGTCTCGCTTCCTTTCCTTTTATGTCCCCACCCGCACCTTGCGCTCCCAAGGCCAGGCCTTTGCTGTAGTCCCTAGATACAGGCTCTGCCGTATGGGGGGACGCTCCTTCTGTGTAAAGGCGGCAGTAGCGTGGAACTCTCTTCCGGTGGAAATCCGTCTGCTGGAAGATCTTCTGGCTTTCAGGAAAGCCTTGAAAACCTTTCTGTTTTAGTTGCCCCTTTCAGTTCCCAGCTTGTTCTGATGCGTTTTTTATTTAGAGTGGTCCCCTTTTAGTATTTTGCTCTTTCTGTTGTGTTATGTTCCTCCTTGTCAAATGCGCCAGGACGCTCCTTAGCTGGAGTAGCTGTGCGCACAACAAAAAGCAATAACAATAACAGCAATAACAATTTATATCCACTCCCCGTAGAAAACATCAATGGTGCAATTTTCAGCCCATTGGTGAGTTCTGGCATTTGTACTTGTGTACATGTCTCCCTTCATTTCATGTTTTTTACATTTATTTTTGCAATGTTTTACTTCCATTTTTTACAAACATATATACAAAAAATTTAGACTGCGGGATTTTAACTTTTAATTACTTTTACACTCCAAATGCATATTGCATACATTTACAAAACTACAGTAGCTGCGGAAAGAACTGCTCCATGACCAATAATTACAGAATGAGTGTGTGTTAGTTTCGCCAATTAAGTTAAGTCGGAATCGGTGCTACTACGGTGCCCAAAATACTCTGCTACCTAAGGATGTCCCAAGCAGACAGCCATATATATGGTCTCGGTGCCTGACAAGATAAGAAATTATAGCAATGAAGCCCTCTATCATGCTGTATTTAACAAAGTTCTCTCGTTCTTCCTGTTAAAAACGTGTCTGTATTTATGCAACAAAAAAACAAGTGAAGGGAACAAATTATCTATATAGAAAACACGTGTTTTGTCCCACTGGACTTTCTCAAGGCTGCAAAAAACGTATTAAAATCTACAATTACAACAATATATACGTAATTACAGTGCACTAAACACAGCCATACAATCAATTGCCCCATAGGCCACATTCTAATTTACTCAAAACCATCGGTGCCAAGTGATGAAACAAACATAATCAACAAATCAAGAAAAGACTCCTTTTCAATCCACTAAACACACCGGGTTGATACTTGATTAAAACCTTTAGCACCAATACTTCCATACATCTGGATCCTAGATTTCTTGAATATGTTTGTTTCATTACTTGGAACAGATGTTTTTGTGTAGATTTGGATGTGGCCATAGGGTAATTGATTGCATGGCTTGTTTTTAGTCCACTGTAATTATGTATATACTCTTATAATTGTAGTTTTTAATCAGTAGCAGCCGGCATGGAACAGGGGTGGTAGGGCAGGAAGGGGGGTGGAAAGAACATTTTTAATTCACTTTAATTCACTTCCCTCAGCACTCTTCCTCCGTCCTCTTCCTTTTTACTGGGGAAACTGGAAGCACCCAGTCTCCCCTAAGCCAATCACAACACTGCAATGCAGCGTTGTGATTGGTCTCAGCGCCATGGATCAGCACTCAGACCGGCATAGGGAGCCTGGGCATGTTCTCCGCCTGTGCATTGCATCCAGAGTGCGCATGACTGTTTGGCCGGGCAAAGACAGCCGGCCAATCCATCATGTGCACTTTAGAGTGCAGCCGCCACTCCTCCTCCCCAACGTCACAGGAGCCCTGCCCGCCCTAACCTGGTTGATACTAAAAATAAAATGATAATAAATTCTGTTATTATCACTTGATTTTTCTGTTTACACTGCTCCGAGAACAGTGAGGCGACGCTCCTCGGCCTTAGCGGAGGAGCCGCCACTGCTCTCGCCGTCCAGTAGGACAAAACACACGTTTTCCATATGGATAATTTGTTCTTGTCACTTGGTTTGTTGTATAAATATAAACACGTTCTAAACAGGAAGACCATGTGACCTTTGGAATTTGTTAAATTGAACATGATAGAGTGCGCTGTTGCTATAATTGCTTATCATATTTCATACTTGTCAATACCAGGCCTATTGGCTTTGCCAGATGTTTGCTTCTGACTAGACCCTGTTTCATTCCTAACTTAGTGGACTCAGGTAAGTGAAAGGTTACATACAATACCCCATAAAATAACCAAATAAATTAACAGTGGAATATCACTGGCACCAATGTAAAACACATCATATTGTGCAATATTTTGCACAATTTGATGTGTGATTTTGAGACTATCCAGCGCTAAACCATCCACGGCCTACAAACAAATACCACTCACAGAGTTAAGGGTAAACAACTTTCTGTACTTCTGACATTAATCTATGTATGGGATTTAGCAAATGACACTTTCAGATTCTAACACTATAATCTGGCCCAGCCCTTGGGATCACCAGATCACACCTAATAAGTTCTCCCAAGGTTTCCAGGCCTGAGTTTTCATTTTCCCAGATCATCACATTTTGGGAAATGGTAGCCTTTCTTTGCATCAATGTAATCATTTTCTAATGCACATAAGACCCGATGTACTATGAGTCCATTTGCAAGCAGTGGTTGCAAATTGCACACCAACTTTCTGCACATGGATTTTTTTAAACCAACCATTGTACTATTGTGTTGGTTCACAAAACACCATTAAAAGGGGTTAAAAAAATGACCTGCCTTATGACTTTTAATTTGGCATGTCGCTATTTGTGACTCCCTGTGATTGGATAAAAATACAGTGATGGTGGCCTAGAAAGTGGCAGCAGATCGCCATCCCTATGTGTGCATTCCTAAATGAGATTTATTTCGTTTTTTAAGCAACTCAGGGTTCCTTAAAGCAAATGGTGCTGCCATAACAAAAAGCATGTTTACTATTTGGGAAAGCATCAGAGGGACCAGACAGTGGCCTGGAACACTGCCTACACACTTTGAGGCTGCCAACATAACTGCCAGAAGAGAGAGGGGACTACTTTCTCCCTGAAAATCAGAATAACCTCCTATGAGGAGGAGGTAACTAACTGGTGAATGATTTCTGACTGGAACTGCAGTGGCTGCCATGTGTCCTATGCAGGTCCATTGTCGTTTTACCTATGTTAGCCTGAGCACATTGCAGGCTGCACTCTGCTTTGCGTAAGTTACTATACAAAGGTATTTTGCTTGTGCCCCGCTGTACTTTCACACAGAACCTGCCGTTGTTTTTGCGTTTCGTTCTTTCCTGGGATTTAATGTGAACACAGTAGACAAGGTCAAAAAACAATACCCCTTGTTATTCTGGTCATGCTATAGCACCCAGATAAATCACATGAATGCAGCGGTCGTACTTTTTAGGTCTCGCCCTGGAACAGGGACAGAGACTCTATAGCTGTCTGATGCCGGGGAATGAGGGACACAAAACTGGCACGATTTTTAGCAGTCGGATTTGGCTGCGCGAACGCGCACGTTCCGTCCTGCGCCGCCCTCCCAGCCTACTGCGCATGCGCCGCCCTCCCAGCCTACCGCGCATGCATGCATGCACACACACAGACACACACACACACACACACACGTCGCAGACAGACACTCGCTCACACACACACCCCCTCCCTCACAGTCACACACACGCACTCCAAGACACATACACACACGCACGCACACACATACACACACATACACAGGCCGCCTCCCCCCCGCGCCTACATGCTCCTCTCCCTCCGCCCGCCCGCCGCTCAGCAACGCACTCACCGGCTTCCTCTCCTCAGCTGCAAGGCCCGGCAGCAGGACTCTTCTTCCCTCCTTCGGCACCGGGGCGCAGGGTAGGCTCCTGCCTGCTCCGGTGCTCCCTGCTCCCAACACGGCTCCAATCGCGGCTCTTCCGTGGGAGGCGGGGTAGGCTCCCGCCCTCCTACTTCCTGTTTCCGGGTGTCGCGCCGGCCTGCCTGACTTCCTGGTCGCAGGCCGGCAGAGTAACGAGGATGTTTTGCGGTATGTATTTATTTATTTAATTATGCATTTTTATATAGCGCAGACTTTACCCGAAGGCGGTATTTATTTTTTTATGTATTTATGCATTTTTATATAGCGCGGACTTTACCCGAAGGCGGTATTTCTTTATTCATGTATTTATGCATTTTTATATAGCGCGGACTTTACCCGAAGGCGGTAATGCTTGCCTTAGCGTAATGGTGTTCCTTCTTAATTTATTGGTGGTGTCCCTGTTAGAATTATTCCCACTTTTAGTCTAGCAATGCTTGGCATGATGTTGGCATCTTTGGCATTATTGAGCCCATCCCTGGTATAATGGGACCACAACGTATTGTGGGCATTCTTGACCCAATTGTGCTTCTCTTCACCAGCGGTGATGGTCATCCCTGGCATGCGATGGGTGTTCATGGAATTGGATGTTGATATGTAGACATGTAAAGCCAGACTCTGTCCATGGGGCAGTAATATTCATGAGTACTTGATGACATGGAGATCAAAAATACAACTAAAACTGAAAAGCCATTATTTTGAGAGACTGTCATATTTGTTTTTGGGAATCAGAAATATTTATTAAAATGAAATGCTTGTAATAACAAGCCAATGCATGATTACCAGCTGTGATCGTGTTTTCAAAATGTTTGTAAAGTTGATGTTAAAGTGATAATTCATGCTAATTTCTGTAGTCTTATTTACATCTTGTTTACAATTATACTATACTACTAATGTATGTTTACTAGCCATAACTGTACTGTTATATGTTACATTTTAATTACAGTGTTTGCCTTTTACAATCATTTTCTTACAAACTACCTCGTAAAACAAAAATATTTAGGGCTAAAATATTTTGCACTGTTTGCACAATATATTTGTGATGTTTACACTTACCTATTTGAAATTAAAATGTACAAATGGACATTTAGTCAATTACCATTAAAAAGTTTAACTTTTTTGCTAAGATATTCTTGTAATCTTTTATGCAAACAAATTTAAATACTGCATAAATAATTTTAACAACAAATACTTTATATGTAGCTTTTTATGTACATAAGAAAACTATAGCATAAAGCAAAAAACATTGCCATTTACAATAATAATAGCTCAAACTTAAATAATGCGAGACCTATTGCATTGCAAATGCTTGTTATCATATAGGTATGCACAGACAGGCACACCACACACTTGGAGAGAGATTTTCAGAGAGAAGATCGCGACCACATCTGAGATGTAGAGAGTTCATCTGTATATGCTAAGGTACTGGGTCCACTGCAAACACCCAGAGATCTTCTGATATATAATCAGTTTGCTTCTGTGAAAGGGGAGGAGGATTAGTCTACCATTGTCTAATATGCTCCTTGTATGATTTATGGTTACTTATAATGCTGACCGTATTTGTGTTAGGCATCTTCTGACTTTTTAAGGCACGTATACTACAAATCACAGCACAATAGTTAAAATAAACCTTTTAAACTTTACTTGTTTCCCTGTAAGAACTTATTATGGACAAGTACGAGTGTGAGAGTGAAAGGGTGTGTCCTGTCACCGTGATTCCTGAGACATTATAGCTAGCCAATCTGAGACAAATGGGTACTAAGGTGGTAGGATAATTCAGTCCCTGCCTACTAATCTTGCTTGATCTCAAGCTTAGTGCTTTGACTCCGCAGAATCCCAACACCATGGCAAACTATTGACAAATACCACACTAACTCACAATTTGGAAGGAATAACCCTTTCACGCCCATTCCAATTTGTGATGAGGTATGGGTTGCCAAACCGATTTTACAAATCGGAATTCTTTTTCCCGCTTGTATAATGAGTTTGTACATTACAAAAAAGAATGTGGTGGTTGCAGACCTAATGATTTTGTGAATAGTAAAACCCTTTAGTACATCCGGCCCTTAGTACTGAATACATGGGGGCATATTTACAAGAAAATAATGCAGTGTGGCGCTGCAAGCCACCTGCAAGCTGCATCATCAGCTGTATCATTTGGTGCAGAGTCCACCATATTTACAGAAATATGGTGCATCTCTGTGCTTTCTTCTGCACTAGTGCACAATTGGCTGCCTAGCACCAGCCCAGGCACCCTTACACCATGGTGCAAGGGTGCCTGCATTACAGGATGAGTGTTGTTGTGTATGAAGGGACACCTTACTGCACAAAAGCAATCAGTTATGGCGTTTTCCTCCTTCTATGGGGTCGTTTCCGATTTGGTAAAATAAATGTCCGTGCGATTTGTATCCGGAGCCCTCTCCGTACGAATCGTACCTGTCCGTCCGAGTCGCGAAGTACGATCCGTATTCTGTGAATCCGTCCGAATCGTCGCGATCCGTACGTATTGCAAGGCTGAAACCGTGAACCGTACGACTCGTACACATACCGTACGACTCGTACACATGCCGTACGACCCGACGAGTACGATCCGGACCTGGGTATGAGGACGCGATTTGTACGGTCCACGTCAGGTAAGGGCAAGTCGTACGGAAAAGCACACAAACACATGCACACCGTACGGTCCGTACACCTCATGATCGCAGGGGTATGCACCGTACCCCGATCGTACAATGGGGGTACGGCTCATACACCAATCGTACAATGGGGGTATGGCTCATACACCCCATGATCGCAGGGGTACGGTGCGTACCCCTGCGATCATGGGGGGGGCGTTCCGTACCTGTTTTGGCACGAACTCTGCTTTTACGGCTGTTTTCAGCTCCCGTAGAAAAAGGGTCGTACGGTGCGTACCCGACACGTATCGTACTTGCTGGGTCGTAAAAACCAGCCGCGAACCGTACAGATGTTGCGTACAGCGGGTTCCGAGGGAGAATCGTACGGAGATTAGAGTCGTACGGTGTTTGGTACGAGTCGTACGGAGTGGCGCTTTGGGTTAGGATCGTACTTGCTAGTTCGTACGGGGAGGTTGTAGGTGTACGATTCGTACAGGAAAAAGGCTCCGTACAGCTAATCGGAACGCTTTTTACCGGATCGGAATCGACCCCTATGTGTGCTGCGGGATGCAGCATATATTGAAAGAACAAATAACGAGGAGAAATAAAGGAATTTCTCCTCATTGTGCCACATTAATGCCTCTTAGATATCTGAGGCATTCCCATGTTTACAAAACCTTGTATTTTTGGGAGTGCGCCAGAATCCTTGGGTGTTGCGTGGGAACTCCCACAGCAACACCCATGCGACATCCCTTTCACACAGAGTGATGTGTGATAGGCCATCATATTTACATGCCCATGAAAAGCCTCACAGGGCTGCATTCCGTGGCCTTATGAATACAATGAAGCATTGTGCGTGACTGGAGCATAAAAAATTCCATGTTCTGACGGATCTAGGGGCTTGTAAATATGCCCCTTGGATTCTGCCACACAAAGAAACTGTGCTGGGTCTCCAGCTGCTTTGCCCTGACGTCTCTTTGCACTTTCTATGTCTGCTGCCATGATGCCAAGAAAGAGGCTGCAGCTTCTGTACTGTCCTTTGCCAGAATGATGTGTACTTGGACTCCTGGCAAATTATTATTTACTGTTTGAAAACAACAGCTGAGTTACAGCTGTGGGACAAGGGGACCTGGAACATAGCTGTCCTAAAACATGTCTGCAGTTTGTCATGGGCTCAGAGTAGTAATTGGGGGGGGGGAACAGAGAAGACCCAAAACAGAACGCTAAGTGAACACTCCCCGCAGAGATAAAAGGATCTTCCTGTGAGGGAACAGGAGCAGAGCGCAAGAGACTGGAGCTCTGGGGACCAGAAGGAGGAGAGGCAGAACTTGACTGGGAACCCAGAGCAGCCCTGGCAATTTGTTAGACCAGCCCCCTGGAGGCAGCGCAGTGTGAACCACTCCTGCTTTTGTTACTGGGTCTGATATTGTAGAACTGCTGCATAACCTCCCCAGTAACAACTGCCCCCCCACCGCTACATAACCAGCCGCTACTCTTCCGGCCTCCTGAGAAAATGCCCGATACCCGCTACAGCCAGTGCGGTCCTGACGGGAGGATGAGCATGTAAGACAAGCGAGCAGCAAGCTTTGCATTAAATAACTTCCTTGTGCCATCACACATTGTTCAGCGCGTGCTCCCATGCCCTGGAAGTAAATAATCAGGCCTCAATAAAGTCAATAGGATTGGGGCTAGTTTAGTTGCTAAATGCATATCCACTTACATGCACGCATGTATACAGACTTACCTATACGGAGCCCAGTGCACATATAGGCCCCTGTGAACACACAGAGCAAGCAGCCCACAAGAGGTGATGCACCTTCATGGAGCACTGGGTGATGCACCTTCATGGAGCACTGGGTGATGCACTTTCCTGGAACACTGGGTGATGCACCTTCATGGAGCACTGTGTGATGCACCTTCATGGAGCACTGGGTGATGCACTTTCATGGAACACTGGGTGATGCACCTTCATGGAGCACTGGGTGATGCACTTTCCTGGAACACTGGGTGATGCACCTTCATGGAGCACTGTGTGATGCACCTTCATGGAGCACTGGGTGATGCACTTTCATGTAACACTGTGTGATGCACCTTCATGGAGCACTGGGTGATGCATCTTCATGGAGCACTGGGTGATTCACCTTCATGGAGCACTGGGTGATGCACCTTCATGGAGCACTGGGTGATGCACCTTCATGGAGCTCTGGGTGATGCACCTTCATGGAGCACTGGGTGATGCACCTTCATGGAACACTGGGTGATGCGCCTTCATGGAACACTGGGTGATGTACCTTCATGGAGCACTGGGTGATGCACCTGAGGGGAGCGCTGGGTGATGCACCGATGGGGAGCACTGGGTGATGCACCTGAGGGGAGCACTGGGTGATGCACCTTCATGGAGCACTGGGGGATGCACCTTCATGGAGCCCTGTGTGATGCACCTGAGGGGAGCGATGGGTGATGCGTTTTCATGAAACGCCGGGTGATGCACATTCATGGAGCACTGGGTGATGCACCTTCATGGAGCACTGGGTGATGCATTTTCATGAAACGCCGGGTGATGCACCTTCATGGAGCACTGGGTGATTCACCTTCATGGAGCACTGGGTGATGCACCTTCATGGAGCTCTGGGTGATGCACCTTCATGGAGCTCTGGGTGATGCACCTTCATGGAACACTGGGTGATGTACCTTCATGGAGCACTGGGTGATGCACCTGAGGGGAGCGCTGGGTGATGCTCCTTCATGGAGCACTGGGTGATGCACCGATGGGGCGCACTGGGTGATGCACCTGAGGGGAGCGCTGGGTGATGCACCGTCATAGAGCACTGGGTGATGCACCTTCATGGAGCACTGGGTGATGCACCTTCATGGAGCACTGGGTGATGCACCTGAGGGGAGCGCTGGGTGATGCACCTTCATGGAGCCCTGGGTGATGCACTTTCATGGAGCATTGGGTGATGCACCTTCATGGAGCCCTGTGTGATGCACCTTCATGGAGCACTGGGTGATGCGCCTTCATGGAGCACTGGGTGATGGAACATCATGGAGCACTGGGTGATGCACCTGAGGGGAGCGATGGGTGATGCACCTTCATGGAACACTGGGTGATGCACCTTCATGGAGCCCTGGGTGAAGCACCTTCATGGAGCTCTGGGTGATGCACCTTCATGGAACACTGGGTGATGCACCTTCATGGAACACTGGGTGATGCACCTTCATGAAGCACTGGGTGAAGCACCTTCATGGAACACTGGGTGATGCACCTAAGGGGAGCACTGGGTGAAGCACCTTCATGGAGCACTGGGTGATGCACCTTCATGGAACACTGGGTGATGCACCTTCATGGAGCACTGGGTGAAGCACCTTCATGGAGCACTGGGTGATGCACCTGAGGGGAGCGCTGGGGGATGCACCTTCATGGAGCACAGGGTGATGCACCTTCATGGAACACTGGGTGATGCACCGATGGGGCGCACTGGGTGATGCACCTGAGGGGAGCACTGGGTGATGCACCTTCATGGAGCACTGGGGGATGCACCTGAGGGGAGCGCTGGGGGATGCACCTTCATGGAGCCCTGTGTGATGCACCTGAGGGGAGCGATGGGTGATGCGTTTTCATGAAACGCCGGGTGATGCACATTCATGGAGCACTGGGTGATGCACCTTCATGGAGCACTGGGTGATGCATTTTCATGAAACGCCGGGTGATGCACATTCATGGAGCACTGGGTGATTCACCTTCATGGAGCACTGGGTGATGCACCTTCATGGAGCTCTGGGTGATGCACCTTCATGGAGCTCTGGGTGATGCACCTTCATGGAACACTGGGTGATGCACCTTCATGGAGCACTGGGTGATGCACCTTCATGGAGCACTGGGTGATGCACCTTCATGGAGCACTGGGTGATGCACCTTCATGGAACACTGGGTGATGCACCTTCATGGAGCACTGGGTGAAGCACCTTCATGGAGCACTGGGTGATGCACCTGAGGGGAGCGCTGGGGGATGCACCTTCATGGAGCACAGGGTGATGCACCTTCATGGAACACTGGGTGATGCACCGATGGGGCGCACTGGGTGATGCACCTGAGGGGAGCACTGGGTGATGCACCTTCATGGAGCACTGGGGGATGCACCTGAGGGGAGCGCTGGGGGATGCACCTTCATGGAGCCCTGTGTGATGCACCTGAGGGGAGCGATGGGTGATGCGTTTTCATGAAACGCCGGGTGATGCACATTCATGGAGCACTGGGTGATGCACCTTCATGGAGCACTGGGTGATGCATTTTCATGAAACGCCGGGTGATGCACATTCATGGAGCACTGGGTGATTCACCTTCATGGAGCACTGGGTGATGCACCTTCATGGAGCTCTGGGTGATGCACCTTCATGGAGCTCTGGGTGATGCACCTTCATGGAACACTGGGTGATGCACCTTCATGGAGCACTGGGTGATGCACCTTCATGGAACACTGGGTGATGCACCTTCATGGAGCACTGGGGGATGCATCTACAAGGAGTGCTGGGTGATGCACCTTTATGGAGCACTGGGTGATGCACCTTCATGGAGCGCTGGGTGATGCACCTTCATGGAGCACTGGGTGATGCACCTTCATGGAGCACTGGGTGATGCACCTTCATGGAGCACTGGGTGATGCAGCTTCATGGAGCACTGGGTGATACACCTTCATGGAGCACCGGGTGATGCAGCTTCATGGAGCACTGGGTGATGCACCTTCATGGAGCACTGGGTGACACACTTTCATGGAGCATTGGGTGATGCACCTTCATGGAGCCCTGTGTGATGCACCTTCATGGAGCACTGGGTGATGCGCCTTCATGGAACACTGGGTGATGCAACATCATGGAGCACTGGGTGATGCACCTGAGGGGAGCGCTGGGTGATGCACCTTCATGGAGCCCTGGGTGATGCACCTTTATGGAGCACTGGGTGATGCACTTTCATGGAGCATTGGGTGATGCACCTTCATGGAGCCCTGTGTGATGCACCTTCATGGAGCACTGGGTGATGCACCTTCATGGAGCACTGGGTGATGGAACATCATGGAGCACTGGGTGATGCACCTGAGGGGAGCGATGGGTGATGCGTTTTCATGAAACGCCGGGTGATGCACATTCATGGAGCACTGGGTGATGCACCTTCATGGAGCGCTGGGTGATGCACCTTCATGGAGCACTGGGGGATGCATCTTCAAGGAGTGCTGGGTGATGCACCTTTATGGAGCACTGGGTGATGCACCTTCATGGAGCACTGGGTGATGCACCTTCATGGAGCACTGGGTGATACACCTTCATGGAGCACTGGGTGATACACCTTCATGGAGCACCGGGTGATGCAGCTTCATGGAGCACTGGGTGATGCACCTTTATGGAGCACTGGGTGATGCACCTGAGGGGAGCACTGGGTGATACACCTTCATGGAGCACAGGGTGATGCACCTTCATGGAACACTGGGTGATGCACCTTCATGGAGCACTGGGTGATGCACCTTCATGGAACACTGGGTGATGCACCTTCATGGAGCACTGGGTGATGCATCTTCATGAAGTCCTGTGTGATGCCCCTGAGTGGAGCACTGGGTGATGCGCCCTGAGGGGAGCACTGGGTGATGCGCCCTGAGGGGAGCACTGGGTGATGCGCCCTGTTGAAACAAACATAATAAAAGGAATCAAGAAAAGACGCCGTTTTAATTCACTAAACACACCGGGTTGATACTTGATTAAAACTGTTAGCTCCGACACTTCCATACATCTGGATCCTTGAATATGTTTGTTTCATCCCTTTCCACAGATGTTTTTGTGTAGATTTGAATGTTGCCCATTGGGTAAGTTTTGCATGGCTGGTTTTTAGGTCACTGTAATTAAATATACATTGTTATAATTGTCGTTTTTAGTATGTTTTTTTGAAGCTTTGAGAGGGTCCAGTAGAACAAAAGCACATGCTGTCTATATGGATCATTTGTTCTCTCCACTTGTTTTGTTGCATAAATACGGACTTGTTTTAAACAGGAAGACGCTGTGACCTTTGGCTTTTGTTAAATTGAACATGATAGAGTGCACTGTTGCTCTAATTGCTTATCATATTTCATACATGCAGACTTGCCAAGACCAGGCCTATTGGCTCTGCCAGGTGCCTACTTATGACTAGACCCTGTTTCATTCCTTACTTAGCAGACTCAATAAAGGGAAAGGTTACACACAATACCCCATAAAATTAACAAATAAATGATCAGTTGAATATCACTGGCACCAATGTAAAACACATCATCTTGTGCAATATGCGACGGCTTGCTTCGACAGCGCTAGGGGCTTGTAAATATGCCCCTCGGTTTCTGCCGCACAAAAAAAACTGTGCTGGGTCTGAAGCTTTGCCCTGGTGCCTCTTTGCATTTTCTGTGTCTGCTGGCCTGATGCCAAGAAGGAGGCTGCATCTTCTGGACTGTCCTTTGCCATAATCACATGTGCACTTGGACTCCCAGTGAATTCTTATTTACTGCTTGAAAACAACAGCTGAGTTACAGCTGTGGGACATGAGGACCTGGGATATAGCTGCTCTAAAACATATCTGCAGTTTGTCAAGGGCCCAGAGAAATAATTGGGGAGGACAGAGAAGACCCGAAGCAGAAGGCTAAGTGAACACTCTCCACCGAGATAAAAGGATCTTCGTGTGAGGGAACAGGAGCAGAGCTCAGGAGACTGGAGCTCTCCGGGCCGGAAGGAGGGGAGGCTGAGCCTGGAAGCCATGTCAGCCCTAAGCACTGCATTATATAACTTCCCTTAGCTGTCACACAGTGTTCAGTGTGTCCTCTCCAGTCCTGGAAGACGTGGCCCTCTCCTGGCAGCAAACTGAAGCAGGGTTCTCCTGTTTTTTTCAATGCTTTTTCCTCGTGAAATAACCACACTCCGTGATGTTACTTGAAGCGTAAAATGCCATTTTATTAGGACAGGATTGCAAACACTTAGGGGTCCATTAGGATGGTGGGCGGATTGCCCCGCCAGGCTGGTGGTAGCCACCGCCAGCCTGGCGGGGGCAATCCGCCCGCCATCCTTCCCTGTATTCCCCCCCGCCATATTAGTATGGCGGGGGGAACCACGGCGGAAGAAAACACCGCCCGCCACTTTTCCGCCCCGGTCGCCTCGCGGCCGTGGCGGAAAATGTTTAATATGGCCACGGAAAGGCAGGCGGTCTTCACTCTGGGAGCCCCCTGCGGGCCCCCAGAGTGAAGGTGCGTGGGGGGTGCACACGGGGGGGGGGGTACCTGTGGTACCCCCCTTCATTTTCCTTTCCAAAGCGGCGGTGCCTGCCGCTTTGCAAATGAAAATGCTGTGATGTATTGTCAGCATTGTGGCGGGCGGTGCAGAGAGCACCACCCGCCACAATGCTGAGGATACAGGATGTGCCTGCCACTGTGGCGGGCACATCCTAATGGCACCCCCGGGACCTCCGCCGTTAAGGCGGGCGGTCCCGTTTTTCGATAGGGTGGCGTGCGGGCAAAGCCCACCCGCCATCCCAATGTGCCCCTTAAACTTTATTAAAAATTACATAAATGCAACTATAACTCTTCAACATAAATCCTACATTTTCATTTTCCATTCTCAAACACCATCTCATCCTCTTCACTCCCCTTTCACTCTCGGACCTCCTTCCATATCCCCATTCTAAACATCACTTGCCCTCCAACCATCAGTCCTGAAATTCTTTTGTTTCTCATTGCACCCCGTGCCCCGCCATCAGTCACCTGTGCATCCCCCTGAGGGGTGGATCCGCCTGTCTGTGACTCACCACCTCTCCAAAGTACCGCTAACCAGGGAACCCCTGCAGAGCAGTTACCTGCCCCCCCAAAAGATCCTGTGCACCTTTCGCCCTTTTTCGGTACTCCCTGTGGCACCAGATGGATTCATTCCACAACTTACTGACCGCATCCCGGAGTTCCACCATATAATATGCATTCCCTAGCCGCAACAGGTGCACCCCATCATCCCTGAACAAGACCGACTCTTCCTCCATAAGTCCCATGTGCGCAACCACCTTGATGTCTCTTGCTTGGCAAAAAACCCTCATGGCTCTATTCAATTTCCTGTGAGCCTTTTCAAGAGCTGCGTGTTTGCCAGCCCCCCTCCAACCTCTGCAAGGCACAAACTCAGTCCAAATCATGCATGTTCCAGAGAAATTCCTCTTAATCCCCTCCAGATCTCTTTGCATGTGCTGCAGGAACCTCAGTCCGACAGACGCACTAGGTCATTCTCTCCCAGGTATATCAAGAGCATGGCCAGGCAGCCCCCCTCTGGTACTAACTTCGTCAACCACGGTAGGAGCGCCCCCCATTGCATCCCCCCTTTACCCCACTAAAACACCTCATGGTGGCTGCTCATCAAACCCAGAATACGTCCATACACCAGTTGGTCCGCAAAATCGGCTGCCCGGTGTACGAAGTAATATCCTACGATCCAGGTAAACGTCTTGGTTCCTGGCCGCTTACACATCCTGCAGTATAAAAAGAAGATGATTAGGCTTGGAAGCCCCCCATTCCCCTTTACCCCCACACTTCCCCCTCCTATTTGGGCACATATCTCTTGCAACACCGTGACCGCCATCTCCCAATCTGGCGAATCCTGGCCCAGGACCACCCTAGCCGCGCCGCCGCTGTAGCAGCATCAATACGGAAGGAAGACAAAAGCAAATCTAGCTGGTTCCCTGCCCAACTTACGTAGCGCCATGCCCAGTACCGCCAATAAATGGAAGGCTGTCACTCGTCCACCTGATGTGTGACAAAATACACCTGACACGGGCTTTCCCGGGAAGGACACAAACTACCGCCATTGCCGTACAGGGCACATGTCACTGCAACCACTATCCATCAAACACACCTCTCTACCTCTGCCCGCCTGATCCGCCTGATCCATTTTAGAATGGCTCAACCAAATCTCCAGCCTCCCCTGGTCCAGGTGCACCACCCCATATGACAACCCACACCTGCCATGCTGTCCCCAACAACTCAGAAACTCGGAAAGCCCCCTAAAACATCCAAATCATGCATAATCGAAACACCGACACCTCAATGTGTCATAACAGCACAATGGCAAAACCAACAACAACTTTCACAACTCAAACGTAATGGCCTCCTTCAGGGCCCCCCCCCCACTTGTTCTCTTTCCCATCCTTTCAATATTTTGCTCAAAATTTCGTCCTGGGCTGGGTCGAAACCCAAATACAACTTGCTGTAGAAAGAGATCCTGACTAACTTGCCCAGAATGGTCGTATGTGATAGACCCTTATCCACGCAATGTAAAACAAAACTCAAAACTCCCTGCTCAATGTCCTGATGCGTTAGGCTCATTACGTCTGCGGATTGGCCCACAAATTCCCTAAATTTGGACCACGTCAGTCTGTAGCTCTTCCTTGTGGATTTTGCCATGGACTTCTCGACCAAGCGTGTCACTCTCATTCTCCCCAGGCCCAGATGTTGTCCAGCAGTTCGGTCCGATACCCCTATTTAGCGGTACGGCATCCAAATTGCCCCAGTGAATTGAAAAATATATGCTCCAGCTCCAAGAGTACAACTGCCAGGTGGAATACAAGCCTGGGTCCCAAAACCTGGCAGACTACCTCTCCCGGCGTCCTTGGGCTGCCACACCGGAACAGGAGCACAAGGCAGATGAGATAGAAGTCTACGTCAGATATGTGGCAGACAGGTCTCGCCATATACCGATGTCCTTGGAAGCAATCTGTTGAGCCACCAACCAAAATGAGTCTCTGCTAAAAGCTCTGGAGGCTGTAAAAACAGGCAAATTGCATGCCCTTAAGGCCCAGTGGAGCCAGTAAACCTCGCAGGCACGCCACATCCTAGAGAGCGTATACAGTGTGCGGCTCGAACTCAGCGCCGATCCTGATGGATGCCTTCTTTGACGACATCGAATTGTCATCCCGGTCAGCCTGACTGACCAAGCGGTAAACCTTGCCCATGCCGGGCATCTTGGGATGGTTAAAACAAAAATCCACCTACAGACCAAAGTGTGGTTCCCTCTCCTGGATTCGCAAGACGAGACGCTGTTACGGTCTTGTAATTGGTGTCAAGCATCTAAGGAAATCAATCCACCAGCGCCTGTGGTGACTGAGAAGGGGCCTCGGCAACCATGGACATGTGTGAGCCTGGATTACGGGAGTCTGACAGATGGGAAGCTCAGCATGGTGCTGATAGAAAACAGTTTTAGATACCCTGAGGTTGAGATCCTCTCATTATTGAGTGCGACAGAAGCAATTCCAAAACTGGAAAAAGTGATTGCCACCCTTGTATTAATCAAGGAGTTGAGGACGGATAACAGTTTACCCTTCCAAGGGTCCTATCTGAAGTCACTCAGCATCATTCATAAGAGGATCACACCCCATTGGCGTCAAGCCAACGGGGAGGTGGAAAGATTTATGAGGACCTTAAACAAAGTCATTCGGATTCCAACAGCTAATCAGCAGTCAACTGGCCATCTATTCTTTCCTGCTTCACTACTGACAAACGCCGCATTCCATGACCGGACAGGCCCCTGGACATCTATCAATGTACAGAGTAGTGGTTGACTACATTTCTCATCACCCCGACTGGCATCCTGAGGCCATTGACAACCAAAGAGTGTTCGAAAAGAGATTGGCATCCAATGATCGAGCCAGTCGGTACCGCACAGCCAGAACATCCACACTCAAACTTGGAGATCAAGTATTAATCAAGGACCAGTCTCCCAGCAGTAAATTCCGGTTGCCAATTGAACACCACCTGTGAACTATAATCCATGTGCATTGCACCAAAGAGACCACCCGGAGAAGATCAGAAGAAGTCACAAAGAATGTATCCATGTTTAAGCGTTTCCATACCACTGATACGCCTACTGATTGAGATGATGACTGGATTACGGTGGGTGAACAAGACATGTTCGATGAGGAAGAGAAGTGCATTCAGTCTTCACCAGGACCTGTGCATCGAGGGGAAGAAGATTCAAGTTCCAGGGTAAGCAGCAAAGCAACCCCTGAACCAGTCCTTTCTGACTAGTTGCCTAGCCGTGAAGTCCAGACTAGGTATGGACTTCGCAGCAACTCATCACCATCGAGCAGGTCCCACGGTCATCACGTGGCAGTAAAATTATGACTTTTGTTTTCATCATGACATTATTATTTCTAACAGTGACTTGTGGAGAAGTGTGGCTCAATGGTTAGAGCGGCAGACCCTGATGCAGAGGTCTGGCCCGGGACCAGGGTTCAATTCCTGCCTCGGCGGGTCTTGGGCTCAATTTCCTCGGACCTGATAATTCTCGCCTCGGTGCCTATTCTAATCATGGGTCCCACTCTGCAACTCTGGGCAATAGCTTGCTTAATCTCCACAACGGCCCCAAAAGCGCTGGGATGCCTGGCTGCACCTGGGGGGTGCCCAGGAGTGGACATTTCCCAGGGAAGCCAGGAAGGGTTCCTAAGTGGTATACGGACAGCGCTGGGACACCTCCGGTGGAGGTAGCTGTGCGCTTTACAAATTCCGACATTTACTTGTGCGTGTCTAATTTTGTATTGTGTGGGCGAAGTTGGTTGTGCTTATTTTTACTTGATGTTCTCTATATATGGGGAGGAATGTAATGTTGGCCCAGTCATACTGTGGAAAATTAGTACGGTTTGGTAAACATTATCTGCGCCATCTTGCCTTTTCCCCTGATGCCACACTTTTTGTCGTGCGCACCCGCCATTTTAGGTGCCTCGATCAGAACCACCCTCTGCCCGCCACTGGCCCCCAGCACAGCCCTTCGCCCTCACAATCCCCCCACGCACTGGCCACCCCCCCGCTCTCACATGCCTTGGGTCATAAACCCCTCTCCAGCGCAGCTCTGCCTCAGAACCCCATCCTGTTCCCAGCGCGACACCTCCCTTCGTTCCTTTCATGGTCCCAGACCCTTTGATACAAACCCCCTTTTCCTGTGTGCCCGTTTGTCTTCCTCGTTCCCAGGCCGCCACCAGGCCCTGCGGATACTGTTTATTGCCCCCCCGTACAGTAGGAAGCTTCCCCCATTAAAGGACCCTCGAATTGATCAAAGCCCCCATCCTATGATATCCGATCAACCCCACACATTCCGTGAATCGGCGGAATGTCCAGCTGCGCGATAATCATCACCTATTGTGACCGGGGTGGGGACTTCAACTGTAAATGTGTGTGGGAACAGGCCTGAAGGGGAGACTCCGAGGATGTCCTTTCATACTTCAAAGCATTGCAAGAATGTGTTACCTGCAATAAAATTCGTAAACCTGTGTATAAGAGGCCAGGCCTCAGAGATGCGGTTAGAGCACCTCGTGACGATACTGGCTGTCCGAACTGATGTGTTCTCCCCCGGAGAGAATAAACCTTGTTTCCTGCCTTCCAGTCTCCAGCGCCTGCCACTTCATTGATTAATATTTTGTGGGTTAAAGAGGCGATACCGCCGGGCAAATATTGATTGTCCCTGACCTGTTTTTACAATTGGCGCCCAACGTGGGGCCCATCAGCGACACGTGGATCCAGTGGGAGAGGTCCTGACGACAGAGTGAACGACTGCAACGATCGGAAGAGCTCTTGCCCAATAGACCCTCGTCTGGCAGCCGATCATCCGAACTTCACTGGTTCCGAACAGATCTCTCTCGAGTGATCTACGGTCCTGACTGGGAACCATCAGGAGTGCCGCGAGGAATACGAGGAAAAGAGGACGATCGGGCGCTGGATTCGGAAGATAAGAAACTGTCCATACGGTCCGGGTAAGGTCGTGTAAACACGACGAATTGCGAAATGATTGTTTAATTGATCGGAAAATACTAGTATTACTCTTTGTTGACTTATTTGGAGATTCACTGTCTGCAAACGGAGAAACAATAGGCTCTCTCTCTTTGCAAACAGTGAAGGATAGGTAACGCAGCCAGCGTGCCTATCTTTCTCCCCCACTGATTGATTATTTGTTCACGGATTGTTTTCGGGAGATTTCCCTCTCCCACACTGATTAATTGTTTTTGACCCCGAACTACTGTTCGCGGATTGTTTTCTGGAGATTCTCTGTCTGCAAACAAGAAAGAACAGGTTCCTCTTTGCAGATAGTGAAAGGGTAGAGGACGCAGACCTTTTGCGGGTCTACTTATTCTCCCCACTGATTGTTTATTGACTATTTGATATTGGTTCATGAGGTATTCACTGCCTGCAAACAACGTAGAATAGAAATATTCTGTCTAGTCTTTGCACGCAGTGATAAGATAGGCAGTGCTGACTTTTTGTCCTCGTTGTGAGCCGTCATGTCTGTCTTCTCCCCACTGATTGGTAGTTGGTTCAGCCCGGACCGTTTATTAGAGGTGGACCATCTAGCTCCGCTGGAAGGCACCCCTAATAAAGACATGTTCACAAAGTATGGATTAGTTACCATAGCCTATAGTAAGCTGTGGCACAGGTATACCAAAGAAAATCAAGAGAAAAAGTGGCCACTGATAGGATCCTTCGATCTTGGTAAAATAGAAACGTTAGAAATAGCCCTTCGTAGTAATAAGACAATGCCTATTATGCTCGACAGCCTCGGTATGTGGCGCAAAGAAGCAATGCAACGAAAGAAAAGAGACGAAGTCAGAGTAGGTAAAGGAATATATCGACAGGACAACCCCAAGACACAACACCCCAAAGTAATCCCCCGACACTACGCACAGGACGACCAGACTTAGGGCAAAACCAATGTGCTTTTTGTAAATGTTCCGGGCACTGGAAAGCCCAATGCCCGACTTTACTGAACGAGGGTAGGAGCAGAGGGCCGACAGAAATAACAGGCCGGCAGAAAGGGAAAAGGCGTGAGACAAAGATGAATCAGACTGACACGGACAGGCCAGATAGAACCACCACGTTTGATTATGCCCGCTGGCACAGATTTCGCCAGACCGATTTCAGCGACATGTTTGAGTCCTCATAGATCGAACAACGCTAAGACGAGAAACCCAGTCTAGCTCTAAGTTACCCGGTGACGAACCCCGTACTACCGCTACTGTTCCCTAACACAAAAAAGCCACCCTTTTCGGATAACCTACAGAAACAATACACAGAGTAGTCTCGGACAGATTAGTATACATTCCATTAATGAACTCAAACTTCGAGTGCAATGGGACTGATTACTCTCTGTTGCCCCCCCACTCTGTAAAAAAAAAGGAGCAATTACAGGCCTGCATAGACAACCCCCCATTACCCAGACATGCCTGTCCAAACAAAATACCTACCCCCACTCCGGAAGTTCCCGAAATGCCGCAGGTCACCGGTCACGCCCATCCGGAAGGTGAAACACACAGCACGTGTGGGGCGGGGCCTGCTGACAGCCATCGATCGAAAAGATCACCAGTGGGATGTCCAGGAGGCACCACGGGCCCAGCATGAAATGGCCGTCCCATCCTCTTCTTCGTGGGGTGGCGTCCCCCGGGCCACGAGCTGGGAGGGAGAGGCGACGCGAACGAGCCTCTCCCACCTCCTCGGATAGGAGGTTTCCCAGCCCCGGTCCGGCCATCACAAATACCTCTGCTGAAATTGGTACAGGGTGGGCTGGGAGGGAGAGGCGACGCGGACGGGCCTCTCCCACCTCCTCGGATAGGAGGTTTCCCAGCCCCCGGCCCGGCACCGAAATCCTCCAGCCAGGCGGCGCCCATACTTGCGCAGCACCGAACATGCAACGGCGGCGCCCATACTTGCGCAGCACAGAACATGCAACGGCGGCGCCCATACTTGCGCAGCACAGGACATGCACCGCAGGCGGCCATATTTCCGCAGCACAGGACATGGGACTTGTGGAGCACGGGATGTGGAGTGGCCATCATGTATGTCCGTGAGAAGGGGCGGCGTGGGGTACACTGGGAGAGGGAGGCGGCGCGAACGAGTCTCCCTCGCCCCCCCAGGTGGGGGCGCCACAGCTGCACCCTAGCCGAATGTCCTGCTCCCACGGCACGGAGTTCCATTTTTCCACCCCAAAAGGTCTCTTCCACTCTTGCAGACTCGACGAAGGGCAGCTGCTGTAGGGCCTCAAAATGGCGTCTGGGCCCCCTGGAAGGCGGGTCTAGGCCGCTAGAGTAACTTTGACCAGCAATGTAACTCGGACGCTTGCCCACCGGGGCACGAGCCCCCACCTCCGACAGCATCCCCACAGCCTTGAAGATTCTACAAAAGTCCCCGGAGCCCTCGGCCCCTGCCGGCTTCCGGTGAGGAACAACTGCCTTGGTCGCTAACGAAATAACCACGACATAGCCACCCCTTCTGTTAGCACGAGTTTTTTGAACTGCCGAAAGGGACTCTGGTCCAACCGCCGGTTGTAGGAAACATTTTGTCCCTGATGCTACTTCCGGACTAACCCGGCCCCGCCCAAAATGGCGCCGGTGTCAATAAGAACTTACGAACACCTCGTGGTGTTTTTAGCTAATAAGACTTGATGTTCTGAGATATGTATATGATCCTTTGTACACTTGACGAAAAAGAGGGAGGGTTCACTCGACGAACATGTAAAAGGACCCCGTGAAAAATGTTGGTTTCAACGTACGATTTATTATGATATTATTGTAAACCGATACATAACCTCGCTTGTGACACACGCCCACGGTATGCATTTAGGAAATTTGATTGCAACTAGTCTGACTATGCTTCCAATTATGAAATGAATGCCCCTTGATCCCTCACCTATTGATAGACCTTTTTAGTTTCCAGCAAATGACTAAATAAACCCTTTTAACTGTTTTTAATGCTGCAAAACACCCCCCCCTTACTGTACGTGCTTCAGCCATCGCCGTGTCCGGCCAAATACGATTGCACCCTCATATCTACATGCTGAACGATTGTGCAAATAAAGGTTTTCCAAACTATGAACAGGTATTGCATGCTTTTTTTAAAATGTGGGATCAGCGGGAGAGTTTTTCTGTGCACCCTGCTTTGTTCTCTCTTTAAGGTTATTAGAAGATGGTTGCTCAGCCCCGGATGGAGGATCGAATCTAAGACACGATACTCTGCCTCCAAGTATGCGACTGGCTCAGGAACTAACGCATGGAGAAGGACCTCGACTTCTGAGGACGGGTAAAGTGAAGCGGTGTAAAATGATAGAATGTCATGGGGACCCACCACTGACCCTGCTGAGTGGTTATTGCCAGCGTTCCTGCATCACTCGTTTTCCTTGTTTGCCTGTCCGGCCACTGCGCCACGCCTCGCGGCCCCCGCTCCGCGGGAGCCGCTCGCAGGCTTGAGACTTTGTCAGCGCTAACTCCTGGGCTTCAACCCGTGCCCCAGGGCACCAACGCGCTTCGAGGGACTCTTCAGCTGACCCCAGGAACTGAGGCGGGACTGCGAGGACCAGCATGCTCAGCGGCGCTGATCGGCCGCAGCTGGTCCTCTTCCCGCCCCCTCCTCCAGTTAAAAACAGCGCGGAGAGAGTCTTTCCTGGGACCCACCACTGACCCTGCTGAGTGGTTATTGCCAGCGTTCCTGCATCACTCGTTTTCCTTGTTTGCCTGTCCGGCCACTGCGCCACGCCTCGCGGCCCCCGCTCCGCGGGAGCCGCTCGCAGGCTTGAGACTTTGTCAGCGCTAACTCCTGGGCTTCAACCCGTGCCCCAGGGCACCAACGCGCTTCGAGGGACTCTTCAGCTGACCCCAGGAACTGAGGCGGGACTGCGAGGACCAGCGTGCTCAGCGGCGCTGATCGGCCGCAGCTGGTCCTCTTCCCGCCCCCTCCTCCAGTTAAAAACAGCGCGGAGAGAGTCTTTCCTGGGACCCACCACTGACCCTGCTGAGTGGTTATTGCCAGCGTTCCTGCATCACTCGTTTTCCTTGTTTGCCTGTCCGGCCACTGCGCCACGCCTCGCGGCCCCCGCTCCGCGGGTGCCGCTCGCAGGCTTGAGACTTTGTCAGCGCTAACTCCTGGGCTTCAACCCGTGCCCCAGGGCACCAACGCGCTTCGAGGGACTCTTCAGCTGACCCCAGGAACTGAGGCGGGACTGCGAGGACCAGCGTGCTCAGCGGCGCTGATCGGCCGCAGCTGGTCCTCTTCCCGCCCCCTCCTCCAGTTAAAAACAGGGCGGAGAGAGTCTTTCCTGGGACCCACCACTGACCCTGCTGAGTGGTTATTGCCAGCGTTCCTGCATCACTCGTTTTCCTTGTTTGCCTGTCCGGCCACTGCGCCACGCCTCGCGGCCCCCGCTCCGCGGGTGCCGCTCGCAGGCTTGAGACTTTGTCAGCGCTAACTCCTGGGCTTCAACCCGTGCCCCAGGGCACCAACGCGCTTCGAGGGGCTCTTCAGCTGACCCCAGGAACTGAGGCGGGACTGCGAGGACCAGCGTGCTCAGCGGCGCTGATCGGCCGCAGCTGGTCCTCTTCCCGCCCCCCTCCTCCTCCTTCTCGCATTGATAAGCAACCAGAGTAACGCGCACGCGGGACGCGCGCGGGACTAAGGCCGGGGCGAAGACCGGGCAAAGAGCGGGCCGTTTAAGGCCGTTCAAGGACGGCAGAGGTCGGCCCTGGCCCTGAACCCCAGCCTTTTTGCCTTTAACCACATAACTGCTAAAGGTAGGCGGAACTGTGTCCTGTATTTGCGTATTGCAACACCAGCGCCCGCCTTCCAGCTATATTACCATCTTCTATTGTCCCTGCGCTACAGATGTCGGCCATGCGCAATAGAACCAGAAGTTGTACAAAAAAAGCTACGGTGGTAGCACAGGTGACTGGGCCCATAGATCTTTTCATTTCACGGGTGAATGAGACTATTGATCAAAGCATTGTTTTATTGGAAAAAAGAGTCTCCATGGATCTTGCGAATGCCAAGCGCTCATCCTTGGGTTCTCTTGCAAACGCTAAATCACCAGTTCTGCAGTTATCGAATAATTGTTCTCTACCCATATCTATGCCTACTACTACTGCTCTGACTGTACCGAATGCTGTTGATTTATCGGTTGCCCTATCAGACTCAGATCCGTCTTTTGTCGATCTGGAGGTCACACCAGATCTAGAAGCCTGTCAGTCATCTGGCAAAGCGGCGCTGAGTCTGAGTGGGCTTAATGATGTGGTAACAGCTCCCGTACCTACAGATTCAGGGGGAAGGGTTACCAATCCCCCAAAAGCCACTTCCAAGAGTAAACACAAAGCAAAAGTTGGAGTTAGGAACCATAATCTGATTTCACCTACCCCGCAACTGGCATCAGGTATTCCTTGCTGGGTGCAAAACATGGTAACAGATTTAAAATTGGACCTTGAAGCCACAATAGCAGTACAAATTAAGCCTTTAATTTCTAAACTTGACAGGCTTACGTCTCTAATTCACTCGAAATGGCCACATAAAACGAACGGGCAAGGGCCTGATCAGCCACAAGGGATCACAAAAACAGTCCCTAAATGCTCATCCTGTGTCCAGCCCCTTAAAGATGTATTGAATAATGCTCAAGTAACTATAGCCCCCGGAAATCCTGTTTTATCTCATCTGTCGCAAACAGGGAATAATTCTGTTCAATCCACAGCCTTATCCACTCCAAAGGCGGTGGGTTCTATTCTGACTCACCAACACTCTGTCGTTGGTAATAAAATCACTACTCTTCAAGTAATAGATGTTGTAGGAAAATCCAACACCCCTTTAGTATGTCTTCCTACAAATAAGACTGATGGCCCCAAGCCAAAGCAGGCACGTTTTAAGTCTATTAATCTGCCACCAGAAGTTTCCCCTTTTGTGGTCGTGCTGACAGCAGTTCCCCCGCTGAAGGAGGGAGCAAAAGAAACTTTTGTTGAGCTAAGAAACAAATGTGCTCAATGGCTCCACTTACATAAACCTCTACCTAACAATATGAACGGTGAAATTCTTACTGTGCGTAGAGGGGACTGGGTGGGCAGAAGCAAGAAAACAATAGTAGGGGATGTAATCACAGTTAATTTTAGGGATACAGGGGCAGCTAGTTATATATGTAATGCACCCATCAGTGGACCTGCGACTCAAATCAATCCACTCCCTTTGTCTTATTTTTTTCCAATGCCAACAAGACCGAATCCTCCTTGTTCCACTTTTCAAAGCAACAGAGGATCCGTGTATCCCCCGCAACATGCTATTAAACCCTGGCAGCAGCCATTACAGCCCTCTTCTTTTTTTCCACATTACGTTAATCTTCAGCAGCAGCCATCACATGCTTTATCTTTTCCCCCGCATCATGTTAATCCTCAATGGCAACAACCTCCCCATTTTCCACCACCTTTATTTCAGCCTGCCCACCAGTGGCAGCAACCTTTTCAGCCCTTACAACCAGTTAAATCCCAGTGGCAACAAACATGGCAGGACTTGCCCCCTTCCCAAGATCCCCTGTACTCACAATTTGCCCATCCTAATAGATATGCTGCGTTAGACGCGGTAGATTGACTCAGTTGCAAAGGACGCCTGGAACTTGCTGCTGCCCACCGACCCCTTGAAGGACTTTTTCTGCCACAGCTCGCGGAACCCGCTCCGCGGGTCCCGCATCGTAGGAGGGAGCTTGCCGAGGCTGTTGCTGTTGCTGGGAGGTGAGCGTGCGACAGGGCTGCGAGCAGCAACCCGGACTCGGTTTCCCAGGAGTCCCGGGTTGCGCAGGCCGATTCCAGCTGGCCCGCTCTCCCTGACCGCCCCGCCCAGCCCCACCCGCCTCAAATAGCGCGGGGAATTTTAATTACCTCGGGAATTGCAAAGGACGCCTGGAACTTGCTGCTGCCCACCGACCCCTTGAAGGACTTTTTCTGCCACAGCTCGCGGAACCCGCTCCGCGGGTCCCGCATCGTAGGAGGGAGCTTGCCGAGGCTGTTGCTGTTGCTGGGAGGTGAGCGTGCGACAGGGCTGCGAGCAGCAACCCGGACTCGGTTTCCCAGGAGTCCCGGGTTGCGCAGGCCGATTCCAGCTGGCCCGCTCTCCCTGACCGCCCCGCCCAGCCCCACCCGCCTCAAATAGCGCGGGGAATTTTAATTACCTCGGGAATTGCAAAGGACGCCTGGAACTTGCTGCTGCCCACCGACCCCTTGAAGGACTTTTTCTGCCACAGCTCTCGGAACCCGCTCCGCGGGTCCCGCATCGTAGGAGGGAGCTTGCCGAGGCTGTTGCTGTTGCTGGGAGGTGAGCGTGCGACAGGGCTGCGAGCAGCAACCCGGACTCGGTTTCCCAGGAGTCCCGGGTTGCGCAGGCCGATTCCAGCTGGCCCGCTCTCCCTGCCCGCCCCGCCCAGCCCCACCCCGCCTCTCCACACCCACTTCCGCCAGCATAATTTCAATTGCACTTTTAGTAACGCGGGAGCGCGCGGGAGGGCGCCGGGAGAAGCCCGGGACAAGGGCGGGACCGTCCAAGGCCGTCACAGGCCGGAGTAGGCCGGGCTGGGCCTACTCTCTTGGTTTCCCAGATTGTGCAGGTAACTCCTGGAACTATTAATTTGTTATATCCGCTCTGTGAGGCATAACTGATCTTTCCTGAGTAAAATCATGCCTTCCCCGGCAAGGGAGAGTACCCCTCTGAAGTCGGGAGGAGTGAAAACTGGGACTCTCGAAAACTATTTCTCACGGGCAGTGGGGGAGGCTGACAAAGAGGGAAATTTGTCTCGGCTAAGGGCGGAACGGAGACGATCAGTGGACAACCTGAAAAATACCCCCATGGGAGAACAATCCATTACATTTAGGGAGGAGTTAACTCGAATTGAGGATGTTCCAATCCTGTTAAGGGAGTGTACTAACACCTCACCAGTTGAAATCACGAGTACAGCTCCAGCTATTAGCCCCAGCCCTGCTAGGGGGACTATCGATTTAATCTCACAACCGCCCCTAGCTCATAATGATAGGAATCCCAAACCGAAAGCAGTCACTACACAAGTAATTTTGGGACCCCCTCCAAAAAAGCGTAGGAGGAGGGCAAAGGGAGCGCAGGGAAGCAGTAAACCCAAGAACTCACATTTGGACTTTGGCAAATCCCTAAAACCCCCTGTACCAATAGTGAAACTACCGGCAGAGCCATACCCTAAACCTAACGCTCAGGAAGACACAGTTCCTGCCTTGATCAAAGATACAGGAACTAGTATTGTTAATGTCCCCCTCTCTGTTGTGCCGCTGGGAAATCTGGAATTCCTGTTAAGGTCGCTGTTACTTCCGATCAGCGAAAGCATAAAAAAGATTGAGATCAGACTAACCATATTGGAGGCCACATTGGGAAGTCTGAAAACTCGCGCTGGTCGACAGGGAAGTGATCCAGAACCTATTACCACCTCTGTAGTCCCGCAAGGGTCGGGACTCAGGGTAGTAAACCCAGCTCCACCACAAGCTGTAAATGGGGTAGTCCATCAACAACCCTTAAATCCAAAACCTGCAACTACCAATCCACTCTACGCAAACACACTTAATCCCTCTCTTGCACCAGTACCTCCGGCACACCCGGTAGATAATATTATCCCGGACTACCAAAAGAAGCCCCCCGCAAGACCCCGTCGTCCTAACTTACCACCTGAGACTAATGACCTTACTGTGGTCATGGCGGGGGTCCCGCAACTTGACGAAGGTGAAGTTGAGGATTTTTGTGCCCTAAAAACCAGGGTAATTAAGTGGCTAAACAGAAATAGACCCCTCCCGAGACATCTTAATAACGAAATTATAATGGTAAGAAGGGTCCCATGGGTGGGGAGAACTCAGAAATCCATCCCTGGGGACTGTTTATTGGTGAGTTTTAGGGACAAAGGTACGGTGTCGCATATATGTCAAGGGGAAAACATCTCAAGGGAATCTACCATCCAAACCCTCCGTGTGTCCTTCTTCTTTCCCATCGCCCCAGGCCCACTCCACCCACTCCCAAATTATGACAGATGGGAGAGGGTTGGAAGAAGGGGGAGACACCAGGCCTTTCATCCGAGGCCATTATTTGGCAGACCAGCACTACCCCTCCCTACTTATAACCGGTTTAATGGTCTGAACGGCCTAGAGGGGGTGGATTGACAAATAGAGAAGGCCTCTAAGGAGAACACAGAAAAGGGCGCTCAAGTAGTAATATCGGAGGAGCAAAGACACATGGCTCTGCAAATTCAAATAATTGGGGCGGAGGAACCTATGTTCTTTGAAAATAAGGGTATGGCTGTAGATAGTTTGGTAGAAGGAGGCGGGGGGGCTATGCAAGGGGTGTTGCAGGAGATAGGACCAAGGAGTCAGGGGGTTGTAGTATTAGGTGGGGAGGATGTGAGGATTATTTCCTGGAATGTAGCGGGCTTAGCAGGTATATTTAACAACAAGGAGTGGGTTGATTTTATCAGGAAATTTAATGTTATATGCTTACAGGAGACATGGGCTGTGGTGAATAATTACCATCTCCAGGGCTATAAGTGTTTTTTTGTTCCCGCCCGAAAATCTAGTTCAGGGAGAGCAATGGGTGGTTTAGCTGTTTATGTAGATTTATCCCTCCCAGGTACCTGGTCGTCCCCAGACTGGAATTTATATGGAATACAGGCAGTTCGGTTTTCTGGAAAGGGGTTGAAATTGTCGGTTTTTAATTTTTATAACAGTGAGACATCAAATACCCATTCCCCCCTATTAGCTGAACTTGACCATAGGCTGGGTCAAGAAATTATATCCCAGAACAAAGGGCCGTCCCATGGGCTGCTTTTGGCAGGAGACTTTAACTGTCACCTCTGTCCGGTACTGATTAAAGCAAATACAGATTGGGCACAATGCCCAATTGAGAAGGGGCCGCATTTTTCACACACGACGACTGGGGTGGCTCTTGGGTTGCTTCGGCTTAAGTACGACCTAGAGCACACTATTAATATGATAGACCCACAGTCGGATGGCACGCTCCCACCAACCTTCAAGGGCAGGGGCTGTGCATCTATTATAGATTACATCTTGGTCTCGAGATCTTTGATCAATAAAATAATCAGTGTAGGGATAGAGTGGAGCAGTTTTAGCGACCATAACCCGCTCATCTTAACGCTCTTTTACAAGGCGGGCACTGGAATTAAATCTCGTTGTTTAATCGAGGAGAGGGTCACTGACCAAGGCAGGAGATTGAAATGGTCTAAAATTGATGGGGCACAGTTTTATAAAACTCTGGGCGATAAGGGCCTAGTGGCCATTAATGATTGTTTAGATCTGGAAATACAGGGTCCAAGGGTCTTGGAAGCGTTCGATCACATTGCTAACTTAATTGATGAATTATTAAGGTCTAGTGCGCCCACACGTAACCAGGTAAATCCCCGTTGGTTTGACAGAGATTGCTCTAAGGCACTGAGGGAACTGAAATGCTCCCTCAAGACGAAACCACGGGATCCACAGATTATTAGGGTCAGTAGAGAAAAGTATAAAAAAGAGATCAAACGGAGGAAACTTGCCCTACAGGCAGAAGCATGGGCAGATCTAAGAGAAGCTGGGGAAAGAAAAGATCTAGCGGGGTTCTGGAGAATCATCAATAAACCGACTTTTTTAGAAAATGATTCTCCGGAGATAGGGGCTAATATTCTTCCGGAGCAATGGGTAACCCACTTTAGGGGTTTATACAATTATGAGTCGGGCACCCACGTGGAACCACCGGTATCCCCAAGACAGGTCCCACCAGTTACATTCTCTCTTAAGGAGATCATGACAGGGATGGAGGGTTTAACTAAAAATAAAGCCCCGGGCCCGGATGGAATTCCTCCTGACCTGTTCCTTAGTAATATAGATCTATGGGCTCCTTTGATGACCAGGGTTCTAAATACCGCTATCACCTGTGGGCTTCCACCATCCTGGTCTAAGGCGATCATAGTGCCAATTTTTAAAAAGGGCAATAGGGATGACCCGAAGTGTTATCGGCCCATCTCCCTGATTGACGTATCGGCCAAACTTTTGGGAAGGGCAATCCTGAACAGATTGACCGAATGGACCGAAGAGAACAACATCTTCTCGGATACCCAGTATGGGTTTAGGACAGGGAGGTCCACTAGTGACCAGTGCCTGAACCTATACATGCTGACTGCCAAGTATACCTTGGCCAGCGATGAACCCATCTATATGGGATTCATGGATTTGGCAGCAGCATTCGATCACGTCAACAGAGGAAAGTTGTGGGATATGATGTCAGGTATGGGGATAGAGAGTGGCCTAATCACCATATTGAGGGAACTGCATAGTGACACCACGGCCAAGGTCAGATTTAACAGGGAGGGAGGACTGTCTGACTCCTTTCCATGTAGGAGTGGAGTCAGACAAGGCTGTATACTTGCCCCTTTTTTGTTCTCCCTTTATATCAATAACCTGGAGCAGTTCCTTCTGGGTTTAAAGGCAGATTGTCCAAGGGTTGGGCCGCGGTATATCCCCGTCCTGCTTTACGCAGATGATGCGGTTTTATTGGCAAGAACACCTCGAAGCCTACAAACCCTGATAGAGGGGTTTGCGGAGTTCATGAGTAACCTGGACCTATCTGTCAACCTAGGTAAATCATATGTGCTCCTGGCCGGCAAAAAACCTTCCTCCAAATTTGTTTACACAATTGGTTCCCACAGTTTGGAGCAGGTTAAGACGTTCTCCTACCTCGGGGTGACTTTTGACGGTGCCCTGCAATTTACCCCCTTGGTAGCGGAACGTTGTACTAAAATGATTGCCTCTAACGGGGCGATAGCTGGATATGGCAGGAGGGTGGGCAGATGGAGTCCGGAACAGGTGATGAATTTGTACGGCTCCATAACATGCTCCAAAGTAATTTATGGGGCAGAAGTCTGGGGGTTCGTGAACACAACTAGAATCCAACAGGAAGAAAATAGGTATTTGAAAGCAATCCTGAGGGCGCCACCCAGCACGGCTGGTCTTATAGCCCACAGGGAGCTAGGGAGGCCATATTTGGAAGACTTGTTAAAACTTAGGCCAATAGTGGCCTGGTTAAAAATATGGATAAACCCAGATGCGCATTTAAGCAGAGAAATTCTATTGGACTGCCTAGGTAGGACCCATTCAATGCGCATCCCCTGGCTCAAATACGTGAAAAATACCCTGGAGGATTTAGGGTTGGGGAATCTCTTCACGAACCCAGCTACTATTTCAGCACAGCACAAGAAGCGAGTAGGGGAACTATTTCTGGAGCGAGAAACCCAACGTCGAGCTGGTGCTGAAGGAGTGAAAAAGACTGTAAGGGCCCACAGTTTGGTAAAAAGCGTGGAGGGCATGGAGCCTTACTTATTTCTTCTACATAATGCACAGGACAGATTTTTAATGTGCCGTCTCAGACTGAATCTGCTCCCCTTCATGTTGGCTATGCCTGCCGGGTTTACTTCATCTATCGAGCAGAAGGGTCCCTGCGGTTGCGACAACCGGTCTCCGCAGGATTCCCTTCACTTTGTCTTGCTTTGTCCCTATTTTTCCATGCCTAGGCGTAGATTCCTTGTTAATATTTTAAAAAAGGCTCAACTGGAACACGCCAGGGATGCTCTAGTATTTCTGTTAAAAGCCTCTGACCCTTTAACTTTGTGTAGTATTTTGAATTTCATCAAAGTCGCAATTCGTTTAAGAACGACGAGGGGAGAGGAATGAAATATTGTGATCTGTAATTATATGGCCCTTATATCGGCATTCTTTTTAGCGTATTAATTATGTACAAGGATCCTAATTAGTATTTAATAATGTTTTATTGTTTATCTGTGTATATAAATCTGCTTTTATGGTGTTTTTTAATCACCGAATAAAGATTCTTGAATTGAAAATTGAATTGACTCAGTTCTACTGATGTTTTGGATTTAAACATCCTTATGTCCAATTTAGATATGGAGAGTGTTCCTCCAGTCACCCCTTTACTCGCACCTCCTGAAGTGCCAATGGTGTCATCGCTAATGCCCCTCTCGTATATAGAAAACAGGGATAGCCTTGATGCATGTACGCCTACTGTTACTCCTACATTAAGCCCGGATATCAATCCCCGGGAAGGTGGTCCTACTCTATCACGTGAAATTCAGCCAGAGTCGACTATTGTTGGCGATTCTGGTAAACCAGCAGGTCTCTCTCTTGTTTCCTGGAACATTGCTGGCCTTGCCAGCAAACTAGGTACACCCTTCTGGACTACATTTATGGGGGAGGGATTGGACCTGATCTTGTTGCAGGAAACGTGGTGTTTGGACCCCATTAACATCGAAGGGTACGCATCCTACTGCCTTAAAGCCACCAAATCTAGCTCGGGCAGGGCTAAGGGGGGCCTCTTGATGCTTTTATCCACTAAGCTGTGTGATTGTACGGTCAAAAGCAGCACGACAGTTGGGACCCATAGTCAAGTCATAAGGGTGGAGTGCAGGAAAAGTATTGATTTAGTTGTAGTAAATTTCTACAACAATATCTTTGATGCCACCAGAGGAGATATTTTACCACCCCTAGAAAGGGAAATTGCTAAGGCCTTGGGTAATTCGAAAAGAAAGGCCGAGGTTGTCTGGGCAGGGGATTTTAACTTGCAGCCCTGCCATTTGTCTAACGGGAACATCTGCGGCTTTGGAGCAGCTACGAGTAGTCAATGGGGGGGTTTGGGAGTGAGGGAGGATTCTCCTCATTTCCAACATTGCAGTTATGGTTCTATACTAAATAACATGCTAGTCACATTAGATATGACCCTGTTAAACTGTAACACAAACAAACAGGCAATAACATGCCCCACATTTACAGGCAGAGATGCAGGATCATTTATAGATCATATTCTTTTGTCTAGCAGTGGAGACTTTACTGATTTGTATATAAATGAAGAAAGTCTCAGCGACCATAACAGCATTCGTGTTACCCTCTTAGGGCATGGTACCTCGACAGCTTCAGGCGAAAAATGCTCAACTGACCTAGTACCTATAAGACCGAAGGGTCTAAGGATTAAATGGACTGGATTTAATTCTAAGGTTAAGCAGAAGGAGGTTCTGACTAGTTGCAAGTACCAAATTAGTTCCTGTCTAGATAATGACTGTGACCCAGGCTGCCTATTAGCTAACTTTGTTTCCATGAACAGTATTATTGATGGTATTTTTACGAAGGCTCCGTCATCCAATAGTGGTCCGAAGCAGGGGTGGTTTGATAAGATCTGTATAGTCGCCCTCCGAGAACTGAAGAAAGCTTTAGGAACCAAACCGCGCGATAAGAAGGATACACAATATTTTAGGGCTAGATATAAAATAGCAATTAATAATAGGAAAAAGGTATTACAGACTGAGGCGTGGGATAAGTTGAAGGAAGCAGCCGAGACCAAAAACTCCAAACTTTATTGGGAAACAATTAACAGCCCTTTTCTCAATAAAGAAGATGTTCCAGAACTAACATCTTATGTGGCATGCAGCGATTGGGTCAGTCACTTTTCAAAAATTTTTAATCCAGAAGGGTTATCCTCTGAGTCATTGTCACCCGAGTCTATCCCTTGGCTACCCCTTCCGCTGGGAATAACATTAGAAGAAAGCCACGAAGCAATCTCTATTAGCAAAGGAGGCAAGGCCCCTGGCCCCGATGGGGTCCCGCTGGATTTATACAAAGATGAACCAGTTTTGTGGGCTCCCATCTTGGCAAGGATATTTAATTGTGCGGCAGAAACTAATTTCCCGTCTACTTGGGGTCAATCGGTTATTATCCCTTTACATAAGAAAGGTAATAAATCAGAGGCCTCTAACTATCGGCCAATTTCATTATTGGACGCCTCTGTAAAGGTAATGAGTAGGATTTTGCTCAAAAGGCTGGAAGATTGGGCAACTGATTTTAATATTTTAACTAGAGTCCAATATGGCTTTCGGAAAGGTTTGGGCACATTGGATCAATGTGTAAATTTGGACCTTTTAATTAACAAATATACTGTGGCCAAAAACGGCAACCTCTTTTTATGTTTCGCTGATTTGAGCAGCGCTTTTGATTTGGTTAACCATGCTATTCTTTGGGAGGTTTTGCTCGATGCAGGGGCTCCGAGGGAAATTGTTCATTTCTTAGCCAGACTTTATGAAAAACTCTCCTGTAAAGTCCGCTATGGCACCCTTGGCGAATGCACCCCGTTTTTCAAAGTGTCTCGGGGCATACGCCAGGGATGTGTTTTGGCCCCGCTTTTATTTTCCCTTTTTATTAATGATGTCGACCGTTCCTTGGTTGACATCCCAGCAGACGCCCCCCTGATTGGTGGTAAACCTGTTCCGCTGTTACTTTACGCGGATGACGCTGTTCTTTTATCCCGAACACAGATTGGCCTTCAGCACCTAATCGATAATTTTATGCAGTTTATTCAAGTTAGGCGGCTCCGCGTGAATAAAACCAAGACATATGTTATGTCATGCGGTCGGGCAGCTAAGCAGTCTAAGCATACTTTTTTCCTGGATAAGGAAAAGCTGACTCATGTTAAGTCCTTTTGTTATTTAGGAATCACATACAACAATAGCGGGTCTTGGACCTCGGAATTTGATTCTATTAGACTAAAAATGCTGCGGTCTACCAGCAGTATTTTTCGCTTTGCCTCTAAACTTGGCTCACGAAGCATTTTAGACATGATGAACATATACAATGTTTGCTGTGTCTCTTCTGCACTGTATGGGGCAGGTGTATGGGGCCACAGCGAGGGTATTTCCCTGCAGAAGGAGCAAAATAAGTTTCTAAGGAGGTTGTTATGCGTTCCCCCTTCTGCCTCCGTTCAACTGATCCATGAAGAGGTCGGGGTCGAGTTCATTTCTGACTTAGCAGCAGTTCGGCCACTCTTATTGTGGCGTTCTATTTGGGCTAAGCCAGAGACTCGATTTACTCAGGATATTATTCTTGATTGTATAGGCTTGGACCACTCTTTACGCATACAGTGGTTGAGATACATCCACCATTGGTATCTCCTCCTTTTTAATATCGATGTGTTCCGTGAGCCTGAAGAGGTTGTCTCTATCTCAAAAAAAGAAATTAAGACAACGTTTCTAAACTTTCGAAAGGCAGAGCGAGATAAAATTTCTAGTAATCTTATTACCGTGAAATTTTATAAAGATCTGAATTTAACTTCGGGGTTCCAACCCTATCTTGCTTACGTGACCCGTTCTTCTCATCAGTATGTCTTAACACGTGTCAGATTGGGTATTGTTCACCATCTGGTTGCATTTCCAAACACAAGAGCCAGTTCAGAGATACCCTGCCCGTGCGACAGTATCTCCCGCCAGAGCAGTTGCCATTTTTTACTTTTCTGTAAATTTTTTCATTCTCTCAGACTAAAATACCTTAAACCGATTTTTATTAAGTATAATATTTGTACTACAGAAACTGCATTGATACTTTTATCCTCATTAGAGAATGAGGAAATCTGCTTTTTTCTGGCTACTTTTATTTTGAAGTGTACAGCTGCCAGGAAAAGTATTGTACTATAACATTTTTATATTTACCTGTCTGTACCTACGTTATACAGCTGCCAGGAATTGTATTATGCTGCTATTATCTTTTACATTCCTGTCTGTATATATATGTATCCAAGTTTTATATCAATTTTTTGTAGCTAAGGTATTATTTTTATCAGTTGATGTCCACCGAATATTATGATTATTTAAATTGTTATGTACAGCTGCCAGGAAAGGCCTATTGAGTAAACCTTACCGATTTCCTGTCTGTTCATTTATGGATGTCTTGCATTTTTGTAACAGTATGTTGATTTAAAATGGCAAGATTACTTTTTAATTGTTGCACCCCAGCCTTTGCACATCTTCCTACTCTCTTTCTTATAAGTGTTCATATGGTGATTTTAAATATTTTAACTATGTATTCGCTTTGCTTGTATGATTTGTATGTACAAATCGAATAAAAGCTTTTTGAATTGAAATTGAATTGAATTGATAGAATGTTATAAAGGTACGGCACTCAAAGGTACTAGGGAACAGAGTTGACCGAAGAGCTGATATGCCTTAAAACATCACAGCGTTGGAAAAGATTTAAGGACCCCGATAGCTAGATACATCTACCAACTAGATACCTCGCACTAAGTGCTTCTGATTTTTAACGTTTCCCTACACACGGCCTATAAGGACACACTGCCCCCCCCCGGCTTCAGAAACCAAGACCCCAGGGATTCTATCCCAAGGAGATGATACGAGTATGTGGTAAGTAAAGGACTTTCGTGCCCATGCATTTGCTATGCTCGAATGTTGTCCCCCTCCCTTCCCCTCTTTTCCTCCCTCTACAGGTTACATTGGAATCACGACTGAGGTATGGTGAAGATCTGAAGCCTCGCCATGTCTGATACATGAAGCGGACTAACGCTGCAAGGTGGCACCTAAGCACACCCACAAACTGCTCTTGTAACGAAAGAGCCAATAAGTTGTATGATATGATGAAACACGATCACCCCTAATCCGTGTTGCGTGAATGGGCACATGTCACGTATGTCTGAAACTATGAGAAAATGTTTTTGTGCGACTGAAGCGTTGACTTAACTAGCCAAAGGACCGAGAGTGCGAGAAGTGCGACACAATGGTGCCTTTTACTCAATGCATGTCCCCTGTACCCGGCCTAATGCTCGTCCGTCCCAAACTGCATGCTTTCGAAATTCTAACACAGACCCGTGATGTCTCATGTTGTGTAATGCGCTGAATAGCCTATCTTAATACACGGCCACTCCCCATGTCGCACGTGTACTATTTAGCCTATTGTTGCACATCTCTCTCTCTCTCTCTCTCTCTCTCTCCTCCACACTCTCACTCTTCTGAACGACTAGCACCTAATTGGCAAACCGCCACCCCTGGTGCACCACCCAATTGGCTCCAAATACCGCAAGTATTTGCACAAAACTTGTCTTAAATAAAATCACCCTAATGCCGCGTCACTACCTCTCCTTTCTGCTAAAAATTGATGAAACCTAGAATTGGCCAAAAGGGAAAGGACAGGTAAGACGACTGAGGTTCCCTAATCTGACCCGTAATAAGGGAACTACATGTCAGTGGCTTCTATGATAAAAAAAATGCCTCAGATAACGCGACCTTCCCCGTCCCGAATTGTCTCAATACCCAAACAGTAAAAGTGATCGAAACATCCCCATCTTCCCAGAACGCCCTCAGTTTTGTATCAGCTGCCCCGGATGAGAGTTTTAAAAATGTCCCTCACCCCCCGTTGTAAGAGATGGGTCGACTTACGACTAACAACAGGCCAGCCGTTGTTCCTAGAAATGATTTGTTGATGAGCAAGCTACAGAGTTTAGAATTCGAGAAATGTCACTGAACGCTTACCATCTGAACTGTGGCCTTCTGCTAGATAACGCCCTCATGACACAAAGCAAGACGATAGTCCCTCACCACAGTTTGCTATGTTCCTAGTTGTTTTCCATAAGACCCCGGTTTTTAATGAAGTAGTCAGGTTGTAAGAGACTATGTAGGAATTAGAATGATGTTTGCAAAGTTAAGATTAGACCAAAATGAAGAAATTGTTGCAATAAACCCTGTTAGAAGTAAAATGTTTAGCTGAAAGGTAGGATGCATTGATCGAATGGAAAACTGTTTAGCCTATGTTCGTTCCTCAGAAAGATACCTATCAGACCATGGTGATAGCACGTTGCACTTTTTCTTAAAATATAAAACCCAGGAGAACGGTATAGCTTCGTAAGGCTCGTATTAGGAAAGTGGGCCTCTGCCAGAAGAACTGACCAACAAACACCAAAGAAATAGTTACGAAGGAAAGTTATAGGAAATCCAGCAAGCCCATCATCAATTATTTATATGTTGGTTGTGAACCCCAATGTAACGGATGTTTCTCATTTGCTTGGAGCTGGGAGAGAAATAGACTTATGTGATTACCTTCCTCTGCCAATTCTCTAAAGACTGTCTTTTCAAACTCATTTAAGGGTACCACTGTCGGAGGAGAGAGAGACCGGATGTGGGAGCACGCGGCCTGACTACAGATCGTGGAACATCTGCGACATTGGCCAAGGCGAGACCGCAACAGTAAGGAGTCGCAGGACGAGGCACTGTTTCTGACAAAATGAGAGGAAAGGGCTGACCTGATGCCCCTGCTCAATGATCAACGTGTGCCGAAAAGTCCCCGCTCTCTGAACTCGGTCATGGGCCCGCCTACCTAAAATTTTCCGTCCCCCTGGTCTGTTCCCGATCTGGCCCTGCTCCATCCCCTTTTTCTCCGACCTACCCTAAGGACTACTCACACACACACTTCTTCCACCTGAACTTTTTGACAATCGACTCAAAAGGACACAGGGCGAAAAGGACCTTTTTGACCAGAAAAGCGAGGAAAAGGTCATGCCCTGCAACGCGGGACCTAGAATAGAGCTGGACCCATAGCTCCACCGCCGGTGCTCCACTGTGCCAACAGAAGACGACAAAGAATGCTGAGAACTCACTAATAATGGTCCATGATAATAGGACTTCCCCTTCGAACAATGACACCCCTGATTATCGTTTTTACTACGTCTCATTTCTCTCCCAGCCACCATTGTATTGATTATGCTCCAACCAAATATGAAAAGAACTTACATATGTAATAACCTATCAGTTCATATTCCGAATGACTATAAGCATCTATGAAATGTACTCAACGCTCTCACTACAGAATCGTTTTTGTCCGATATTGCATTACTATGACTTTCCTGCAAACGAGTTTATCGATAGACCCGCCTCCTAAGACGAAAGATTTTAAATGTAATGTTTATAGCTCCTTCACCTGGGTTCCTACTTCTTTACTTATGACCGCCACAGTAGGCATGGATAGGAAATAGGCCAGCAAGATGTCTTGGAAATGTTAAAGGGAGGACTGTGGAAAATTAGTACGGTTTGGTAAACATTATCTGCGCCATCTTGCCTTTTCCCCTGATGCCACACTTTTTGTCGTGCGCACCCGCCATTTTAGGTGCCTCGATCAGAACCACCCTCTGCCCGCCACTGGCCCCCAGCACAGCCCTTCGCCCTCACAAACCCCCCACGCACTGGCCAACCCCCGCTCTCACATGCCTTGGGTCATAAACCCCTCTCCAGCGCAGCTCTGCCTCAGAACCCCATCCTGTTCCCAGCGCGACACCTCCCTTCGTTCCTTTCATGGTCCCAGACCCTTTGATACAAACCCCCTTCTCCTGTGTGCCCGTTTGTCTTCCTCGTTCCCAGGCCGCCACCTGGCCCTGCGGATACTGTTTATTGCCCCCCCGTACAGTAGGAAGCTTCCCCCATTAAAGGACCCTCGAATTGATCAAAGCCCCCACCCTATGATATCCGATCAACCCCACACATTCCGTGAATCGGCGTAATGTCCAGCTGCGCGATAATCATCACCTATTGTGACCGGGGTGGGGACTTCAACTGTAAATGTGTGTGGGAACAGGCCTGAAGGGGAGATTCCGAGGATGTCCTTTCATACTTCAAAGCATTGCAAGAATGTGTTACCTGCAATAAAATTCGTAAACCTGTGTATAAGAGGCCAGGCCTCAGAGATGCGGTTAGAGCACCTCGTGACGATACTGGCTGTCCGAACTGATGTGTTCTCCTCCGGAGAGAATAAACCTTGTTTCCTGCCTTCCAGTCTCCAGCGCCTGCCTCTTCATTGATTAATATTTTGTGGGTTAAAGAGGCGATACCGCCGGGCAAATATTGATTGTCCCTGACCTGTTTTTACAATTCAACTGGATGTATGGAACTCAGTATTTGTGTGTTTGCACATGGGAGTTTTTATGTGACATTTTTCTCGTGTCTCTGTTCTTGGCTGAACGCTTTCACATCACATGACGGCCATCGGGTCAGCGCCCTCCTCCCAACTGAGGGTGCCAACATTACAGTGCCTGCATGCATATATACTTACTCATACGGAGTCCAATGCACATACAGGCAGCTCTGCTCACACAGCAAACAGCAAGGTACCAATGCACACAGATCAATAGTCACACACAATGATGTGCAGAAAGAGGTGATGTGCACTGGGGGCAGAGGATGATTGTGGTTATGTACAGCATGGGAGCACACAACGATGTGCACAAGAGGAGCACTGGGTTATGCACCTTCATTTACCACTGGATGATGCATCCGAGGGAAGCGCTGGGTGATGAACCTTCATGGAGCAATGGGTAATGAACCTTCATGGAGCACTGGGTGATGCACGTTTATGGAGCACTGGGTGATGCACCTGAGGAAAGCACTGGGTGATGCACCTTCATGGAGCACTGGGTGACCAACCTTCATGGAGCACTGGGTGATGCACCTGAGGAAAGCACTGGGTGATGCACCTTCATGGAGCACTGGGTGAAGCACCTTCATAGAGCACTGGGTGATGCACCTGAGGGAAGCACTGGGAGATGCACCTTATTGGTGCGCTGGGTGATGCACCTCCACGGAGCACTGGTTGATGCACCTCCATGGAGCACTGGGTGAAGCACCTGAGGAAAGCACTGGGTGATGCATCTTCATGGAGCATTGGGTGATGCACCTTCATGGAGCATTGGGTGATGCACCTTCATGGAGCACTGGGTGAAGCACCTACATGGAGCACTGGGTGATACAACTTCATGGAGCACTGGGTGATGCACGTTTATGGAGCCCTGGGTGATGCACCTTCATGGAGCACTGGGTGATGCACGTTTATGGAGCCCTGGGTGATGCACCTTCATGGAGCACTGGGTGATGCACGTTTATGGAGCCCTGGGTGATGCACCTTCATGGAGCACTGGGTGATGCACCTGAGGGGAGCGCTGGGTGATGCACCTTCATGGAGCACTGGGTGAAGCACCTTCATGGAGCACTGGGTGATGCACCTGAGGGGAGCGCTGGGAGAGGCACCTGAGGAAAGCACTGGGTGATGCATCTTCATGGAGCGCTGGGTGATGCATCTTCATGGAGCACTGGGTGATGCACCCGAGAGGAGCACTGGGTGAAGCACCTTCATGGAGCGCTGGGTGATGCACCTTCATGGAGCACTGGGTGAAGCACCTGAGGAAAGCACTGGGTGATGCATCTTCATGGAGCATTGGGTGATGCACCTTCATGGAGCATTGGGTGATGCACCTTCATGGAGCACTGGGTGAAGCACCTACATGGAGCACTGGGTGATACAACTTCATGGAGCACTGGGTGATGCACGTTTATGGAGCCCTGGGTGATGCACCTTCATGGAGCACTGGGTGATGCACGTTTATGGAGCCCTGGGTGATGCACCTTCATGGAGCACTGGGTGATGCACGTTTATGGAGCCCTGGGTGATGCACCTTCATGGAGCACTGGGTGATGCACCTGAGGGGAGCGCTGGGTGATGCACCTACATGGAGCACTGGGTGAAGCACCTTCATGGAGCACTGGGTGATGCACCTGAGGGGAGCACTGGGTGATACACCTTCATGGAGCACTGGGTGATGCATCTTCATGGAGCGCTGGGTGATGCATCTTCATGGAGCACTGGGTGATGCACCCGAGAGGAGCACTGGGTGATGCACCTTCATGGAGCACTGGGTGATGCACCTTCATGGAGCACTGGGTGATGCACCCGAGAGGAGCACTGGGTGATGCACCTTCATGGAGCACTGGGTGATGCACCTTCATGGAGCGCTGGGTGATGCACATTCATGGAGCACTGGGTGATGAAACTGAGGGGAGCACTCGGTGATGCACCTGAGGGGAGTACTGGGTGACGCACCTTCATGGAGCGCCGGGTGATGCACCTGAGGGGAGCCCTGGGTGATGCACCTTCATGGAGCACTGGGTGATGCACATTCATGGAGCACTGGGTGATGAAACTGAGGGGAGCACTGGGTGATTCACCTTCATGGAGCGCTGGGTGATGCACCATCATGGGGCACTGGATGATGCACCGTCATGGAGCACTGGGTGATGCACCTTCATGGAGCCCTGGGTGATGCACCTGAGGGGAGCGCTGGGCGAGGCACCTGAGGGGAGCACTGGGTGATACACCTTCATGGATTACCGGGTGATGCACCTTCATGGAGCACTGGGCGATGCACCTGAGGGGAGCGCTGGGCGAGGCACCTGAGGGGAGCACTGGGTGATACACCTTCATGGAGCACTGGGTGATGCACCTGAGGGGAGCGCTGGGTGATGAACCTTCATGGAGCAATGGGTAATGAACCTTCATGGAGCACTGGGTGATGCACGTTTATGGAGCACTGGGTGATGCACCTGAGGAAAGCACTGGGTGATGCACCTTCATGGAGCGCTGGGTGAAGCACCATCAATGAGCGCTATGTGATACACCTTCATGGAGCACTGGGTGACCAACCTTCATGGAGCACTGGGTGATGCCCCTGAGGAAAGCACTGGGTGATGCACCTTCATGGAGCACTGGGTGAAGCACCTTCATAGAGCACTGGGTGATGCACCTGAGGGAAGCACTGGGAGATGCACCTTATTGGTGCGCTGGGTGATGCACCTCCACGGAGCACTGGTTGATGCACCTCCATGGAGCACTGGGTGAAGCACCTGAGGAAAGCACTGGGTGATGCATCTTCATGGAGCATTGGGTGATGCACCTTCATGGAGCATTGGGTGATGCACCTTCATGGAGCACTGGGTGAAGCACCTACATGGAGCACTGGGTGATACAACTTCATGGAGCACTGGGTGATGCACGTTTATGGAGCCCTGGGTGATGCACCTTCATGGAGCACTGGGTGATGCACGTTTATGGAGCCCTGGGTGATGCACCTTCATGGAGCACTGGGTGATGCACGTTTATGGAGCCCTGGGTGATGCACCTTCATGGAGCACTGGGTGATGCACCTGAGGGGAGCGCTGGGTGATGCACCTTCATGGAGCACTGGGTGAAGCACCTTCATGGAGCACTGGGTGATGCACCTGAGGAGAGCGCTGGGAGAGGCACCTGAGGAAAGCACTGGGTGATGCATCTTCATGGAGCGCTGGGTGATGCATCTTCATGGAGCACTGGGTGATGCACCCGAGAGGAGCACTGGGTGAAGCACCTTCATGGAGCGCTGGGTGATGCACCTTCATGGAGCACTGGGTGAAGCACCTGAGGAAAGCACTGGGTGATGCATCTTCATGGAGCATTGGGTGATGCACCTTCATGGAGCATTGGGTGATGCACCTTCATGGAGCACTGGGTGAAGCACCTACATGGAGCACTGGGTGATACAACTTCATGGAGCACTGGGTGATGCACGTTTATGGAGCCCTGGGTGATGCACCTTCATGGAGCACTGGGTGATGCACGTTTATGGAGCCCTGGGTGATGCACCTTCATGGAGCACTGGGTGATGCACGTTTATGGAGCCCTGGGTGATGCACCTTCATGGAGCACTGGGTGATGCACCTGAGGGGAGCGCTGGGTGATGCACCTACATGGAGCACTGGGTGAAGCACCTTCATGGAGCACTGGGTGATGCACCTGAGGGGAGCACTGGGTGATACACCTTCATGGAGCACTGGGTGATGCATCTTCATGGAGCGCTGGGTGATGCATCTTCATGGAGCACTGGGTGATGCACCCGAGAGGAGCACTGGGTGATGCACCTTCATGGAGCACTGGGTGATGCACCTTCATGGAGCACTGGGTGATGCACCCGAGAGGAGCACTGGGTGATGCACCTTCATGGAGCACTGAGTGATGCACCTTCATGGAGCGCTGGGTGATGCACATTCATGGAGCACTGGGTGATGAAACTGAGGGGAGCACTCGGTGATGCACCTGAGGGGAGTACTGGGTGACGCACCTTCATGGAGCGCCGGGTGATGCACCTGAGGGGAGCCCTGGGTGATGCACCTTCATGGAGCACTGGGTGATGCACATTCATGGAGCACTGGGTGATGAAACTGAGGGGAGCACTGGGTGATTCACCTTCATGGAGCGCTGGGTGATGCACCATCATGGGGCACTGGATGATGCACCGTCATGGAGCACTGGGTGATGCACCTTCATGGAGCCCTGGGTGATGCACCTGAGGGGAGCACTGGGTGATGCACCTTCATGGAGCCCTGGGTGATGCACCTGAGGGGAGCGCTGGGCGAGGCACCTGAGGGGAGCACTGGGTGATACACCTTCATGGATTACCGGGTGATGCACCTTCATGGAGCACTGGGCGATGCACCTGAGGGGAGCGCTGGGCGAGGCACCTGAGGGGAGCACTGGGTGATACACCTTCATGGAGCACTGGGTGATGCACCTGAGGGGAGCGCTGGGTGAGGCACCTGAGGGGAGCACTGGGTGATGAACCTGAGGGGAGCGCTGGGCGAGGCACCTGAGGGGAGCACTGGGTGATACACCTTCATGGAGCACTGGGTGATGCACCTTCATGGAGCACTGGGTGATGCACCTTCATGGAGCACTGGGTGATGTACCTGAGGGGAGCACTGGGTGATGAACCTGAGGGGAGCGCTGGGCGAGGCACCTGAGGGGAGCACTGGGTGATACACCTTCATGGTGCACTGGGTGATGCACCTTCATGGAGCACTGGGTGATGCACCTGAGGGGAGCGCTGGGTGAGGCACCTGAGGGGAGCACTGGGTGATAAACCTTCATGGAGCACTGGGTGATGTACCTGAGGGGAGCGCTGGGCAAGGCACCTGAGGGGAGCACTGGGTGAGGCACCTGAGGGGAGCGCTGGGTGATACACCTTCATGGAGCACTGGGTGATGCACCTGAGGGGAGCGCTGGGTGAGGCACCTGAGGGGAGCGCTGGGTGATACACCTTCATGGAGCACTGGGTGATGCACCCGAGAGGAGCACTGGGTGATGCACCTTCATGGAGCACTGGGTGATGCACCCGATGGGGCGCACTGGGTGATGCACCTTCATAGAGCACTGGGTGATGCAGCATCATGGAGCACTGGGTGATGCATCATCATGGAGCACTGGGTGATGCATAATCATGGAGCACTGGGTGACGCACCTTCATGGAGCTCTGGTTGAATCACCTTCATGGAGCACTGGGTGATGCACCTAAGGGGAGCACTGGGTGATGCACTTTCATGGAGCGCTGGGTGATGCACCTTCATGGAGCACTGGGTGATGCACCTTCATGGAGCACTGGGTGACACACCTTCATGGAGCACTGGGTGATACACCTTCATGGAGCACTGGGTGATGCACCTTCATGGAGCACCGGGTGATGCAGCTTCATGGAGCGCTGGGTGATGCACCTTCATGGAGCACTGGGTGAAGCACCTGAGGGGAGCGCTGGGTGATGCACCTTCATGGAGCACCGGGTGATGCAGCTTCATGGAGCGCTGGGTGATGCACCTTCATGGAGCGCTGGGTGATGCAGCTTCATGGAGCACTGGGTGATGTACCTTCATGGAGCACTGGGTGATGCAGCTTCATGGAGCACTGGGTGATGTACCTTCATGGAGCACTGGGTGATGCACCTTCATGGAGCACTGGGTGATGCACCTTCATGGAGCACTGGGTGATGCACCTGAGGGGAGCACTGGATGATGCACCTTCATGGAGTGCTGGGTGATGCACCCGAGAGGAGCACTGGGTGATGCACCTTCATGGAGCACTGGGTGATGCACCCGATGGGGCGCACTGGGTTATGCACCTTCATAGAGCACCGGGTGATGCAGCTTCATGGAGCGCTGGGTGATGCACCTTCATGGAGCGCTGGGTGATGCAGCTTCATGGAGCACTGGGTGATGTACCTTCATGGAGCGCTGGGTGATGCACCTTCATGGAGCACTGGGTGATGCACCTTCATGGAGCACTGGGTGATGCACCTTCATGGAGTGCTGGGTGATGCACCTTCATAGAGCACTGGGTGATGCACCTTCATGGAGCACTGGGTGATGCACCTTCATAGAGCATTGGGTGATGCTCCAGAGAGGAGTGCTGACTGATACACTTGAGTGGAGCATATGTGATACACCTGAGCACTGGGTGATGCACCTTCATGGAGTGCTGAGTTATGCACCTTCATGGAGCACTGGGTGTTGCATCTGAGGGGAGCGCTGGGTGATGAACCTTCATTAATGCCTTTGATGAGAGGGGGTCAGATTTACCATTCCATCTACAACCTTAACCATGTTAGAGAAAGTGTCAGACTTTAGGGGGTTCACATTTTCAGAAAGTGTTGGACTTTAGAGGATAATGGGTGTTCATATTTACTAATCGCGCTCCAAACTTAAACACACCGAAAATGCAGCATTTTTGTATTTCAAAATCAGTCACTACCTTGCACTTATAGTAGACATTACACTAAAAAGAATAGATGACACAAATCTATTTTAATTATTTGCAAAAAAGCGCAACCAAAAAAAGTAAATTGAGAGTACTTCCAAAAAATGTAAAAATACGTCTTTACTGTAATTTTCACATTAATAGCTATAAATATTTAAAAAGGTAAATAACAGATACTTTATTTAATTTTTAAATGATGACATTAACATTAAATAACATAAATTTAAATCTCCCAATGTAAAAAAACGGTTGCAAAAACAACTAAATGTAAAACTAATAATTAAACTAACATTAATTAAATGCAATTGTTTTAATGAGTAAAACATATTTTAAATCATAAACATACCAAAAGCTTTGTATCAAACTAAGTGCCGCAAATTGATTAGAAATTAAAAATAAATAACAAAATAAAAATCTTTAAAAATTTACAAAACACATAGAAATATGTGTTTTATATGATGAACAAGAAAAACAATAAAACAAATTCATTATATAGTTTCGTCCAAAAATAATTTTGTATGATAACTTTTCCACTTTGAAGAATGTAACACAGTTTTAACAAATATAAATGTAAAATATTTTACATTTTTCATTACCCCTCATGCTATTCCCCTTTCCCACTCCCAAAAATACTGTTAATAAAAAATATCAACATTTTAAAAACAAATCAATACATTGAAACAAAACAATGTGCAAAATACAGTTAACAATTACAACAATATAACCCACAATACTTTTAGCAACAACAAAAAAACAATATTCTTACCTGCAATATTCTGGCCCACAACATTTATGACACACTGTCTGTGCCTCGCGATATTCTTTGCAACATAATACTTCAGTACATTCTGGGTTTTGTAGTCTTCTTTTGCTTCCATTTAACAAATTAGAATAACTCCCTTGCAAATCTCTAATTTTTAGGTGAAAAGTACGGGACAGAAAATTTTCAGAATTGCCTGACCGACATCTTTCAGTGGATGAATAACAACCATCTTAAATGCAACTCAAGCAAAACTGAAATCTTGCCTATCGGTAAAAATATTAATTTTAGCCCCAGTAAATGGTGGCCAAAGGGCACCACTCTTCCTCCCAGTTCGGTAGAGGTGGCCAGAAACCTGGGTTTTCTCTTTGACTCGTCATTGTCTTTTGACCACCATGTAAGGAACGTAGCAGGAAGTTGTTTTAACATCATAAAATCATTGAAGAAATTCTTTGATTTCCTCCCCATCGAATCAAGAAAGTCTGTGGCTGTTGCCCTCATACTTTCCCGCCTCGATTATTGCAATGGTTTGATGGCAGGGGTAAAAAAGCATACACAAAAAAAATTACAAAGCGTTCAACATGCGGCTGCACTACTGGTATTAAAATTGTCTAGAAAATCCTCTGCATCTGCGGCCCTCAGGACTTTGCATTGGCTCCCTCTCCATAAAAGGATTCTTTTTAAAATGTTATTGACCACCTTCAGGGCATTAAACAACGTTGGCCCAAAGTACCTTTCGAAAAGATATACGCGTTACAGTCCTACCAGAGTTTTAAGATCAGCAGGCTGTAACTTAATCAATACTCCTACATTCCATTACAAAACTAAGGATGGAAAAACTCTTAGCGTCCTGCCTTCCCAGGCTTGTAACTCTATGCCAAAAGAGCTAAGACTATTAGATCTAGAAGTCCCTTTCCGAAAACAACTTAAAACTTGGCTTTCAACTTGACAGATGCATACGTATTGTCCGCCATTTAGTTCTCACCTAGGATGATTCCCACTTTCCTTAGCTCCAGGATGCTCCTTCCGGAGCGACAGTTCACGCTTTACAAATATCAAATAACAATCACAATAATAAAATAGTGTTTGTAATGACCTCAGGTGTAGTGGTCACTGTACTCAAGAGCATCCCTGGCACCTGTTACTAAGGCCAAGACGAAAACATACATTAAAACAATAGCAATAGGAAGTGGGTGTGAGTCTGGAGGACATGGTGATAAGTAACTTGAAAGTGGTTTCTCTTCTCTTGTAAAGAAGAAATATAAAGGTCAAGTAGAGGAAGGAACTGTAGAACATATCCCCAAAACATTTCAAAAGATTTTGCAGTCAATAAAAACATACAGTAATATTTCATAATCGAACTACATAACTTAGAACTGGAAACGTCTGTAGTGTAATTTATCAGACTCTATGATCTGTTCTGCCGTCACTTTGCATGGATTGCTATAATATTTTAAGCTGTCCTGGGTCCCTAATCTACATATATAGTTGTTATTTCTTGGCACACAATAAATGTGCTACATGTGCAGGCTTTGAATCCAACAAAAAGATTCCAGGCATGTAATTCCTTCAGCATCATGCCTTCTCACTGGGCCTCAGTGGCCAGGCATGATGCTAAAGGAATTACACAGCACCTATGAGGTGCCTTGAGACAGTTTTGTTCATCATTCTATTCATCATCTGTCCTGTTTGCATTTATCGACCTAAGTAGCAAGGGTATGCCCAGCCCTGTGTCCGGTGCTCGCTACACCACCAGATTCAAGCTAGCCTGGTAGATGAGGGGTCATACCCCGGAACAGGTCCCAGCGTGCTTGTTTCTGGCCCAGAGAGTACCTGTCCTGGCGGAGTGGGCTGGACTGTTCCCATTGGGAGCAGGGTCAAGGCTGATTTGCATATGGCTGGGTCTAAACTGAAATGGTGGGCATGCAAAAAAAATTTGGATTTAACCCAAATCTGTGACTGGGAGTGAATGTTTGATTTGTTCAGCATTTTGTCCATCATCTGCTCTCTTTGCAGAGACAGAGAGTAGGCATGCGGTGAAAACAAGGAGTCCAGATACGAGCTACAAGGTGAGCAGCCTTGAAAATGGTCAAGAAAATGGGCAGAAATTGGAAAAGGGGCAGGCGCTTGTTACATAGATTGAAGAAAAGGAATGAACAATGGTGCTAGATGGAAATGGCTTGGACCAAAGTTGTGGGCAGGAACATCAAATGAAGAAAGCCTAATGTGGGGAGATGAAAAAACAAGAGAGTATGCTAAAGGAGGAGCATAGACTGGGTTGTTCATCAGGGTACCGCGATGCACAGCTAGTTCATGGGCTTGTCCCCCAACAAATGTGAGCATGACTTTCAATTGATGTCACACAGATTCCAAGCTCACGACAGGAGTAAGAGTACCCAGCCGTGGCTATTTACTTTATATATATTCAAAAACTAAATTACATAGAGAAACTGGATCATCTTTTATTTGCCTCTCTGATTACATAGCTACTTGACCATTATGAACACCAACATCAGGCATTTTTGACACTGCCAAATGATGCTCAGTGGTGGAGGTATTTAGGACTCACCTACTGACAGCATTGGCTCTCTATTGTCGAAGAGCTATTGTCTACAATACAATACATAGAGTGTGCTGGTTGTGAGCCCCTTGCCCTCGATTGGATGGCTGCCTTGTCTTCTTCAATTCTTTCCTCCATATTCAATGGTTTTTCTCCCTATTCTTGTATTTGTCCCACCCCTGGAACTCCTTCTGTTTGGATTTGTAGTTGCATCTTTGCACTGCTGCCTTCAGGGGACTCTTTTTTTTTTTTGCTTTCATTTGAAAAGGCATAATAGCAATGTTGAAAGTGCCAAAGCAGCCACCAGTGTATCATGACACATGTGTATGCATGCACATGCTTCAAACGCCTTTTAGCAAAGATATTTCTTTCTGTTTATCATAAGATTGTTGTCCATGCATTGTGACTTAACAGCACCTGTCCTAGAATGGATTTTCACATAAACAAAAATAAATTACATTCCAAGATGGCTGCCATGCGTACAATTCATGGCCATGTCTGAACTGGGGTGGTGTGGTGAGCAAAAAAACGATGGATTTAGGCCCAGATCTCCGTACTGGGGTGAATGTATGACATTGTTCTACATTCTGTCCATCAGTTGTTCTTTTTGCATTAGTCACCCCGAGTGGGACGGGTATGCTCAGACGTGAGTCCCGTGCTCTCCACGCCACTGGAGTCAAGCTATAATGGCTGAAGGCGGCTGATAGCCAGAAACCGGTCCTAGGATGCTTGATTCCGGTCCAGGGAAGACATGGCTTGGCAGTTCGGGCTGGACTGTTCCCATGAGGCACAGGGTCAAGGTTGATTTGCATATGACCATGTCTGAACTGGGGTGGTGTGGTGAGCAAAAAAACGATGGATTTAGGCCCAGATCTCTTTTCCTGGGGTGAATGTATGACATTGTTCTGCATTCTGTCCATCAATTGTTGTTTTTGCACGCGTACAATTCAGACATCAGAAAGGACCATTATAAATAGTCATTAGTAAAAAATAAACTGTGAGGGAGTTCTATTGTAAAAAAGCATTGGCAAAGCCAGTATTTTGCCACTAGCCTTTCAAACATGAGGCCTACTGGCTCTGCCAGTGGTTGTTCTGTTTGGTAATGATTTGATTACTTAGAAATCACCATGGCCCAGCAATAAACCTCTGTGTTATTGAGTTGAACATTCAACAAAACGTACGATATAAGAACCCTCTGAAGTACATTATAAGAATATTGTAAGTGATGGAGAGGAACAAGCCCAAAGCTGAATTCCTTTATAAGGTTATGGAGCTTCAAGGTGACTTGCAATATCCATATCATGTACAGCAGAGGGTACTTTATCTCTTTTAATTTATGGTCACACCATCACCTTTCCCACACACCACTTAAATCCTTAGTACAGAGCTGTTTCATATGAAAGAGAGCATGTTTGCAAACATGATGAAAAAAATCTAACGCACAATTAAATACATCAAAAAAAGCTGTGATATAGTTGTTACAAGAAGATATTACAATCAGTTTAATACAGGTCAGTTATTTTCTTCACTAAAAAAAGTAAGGCACAGTAGCTTGGAATGTGTAGAAACGTGCAAAAGGATTCTCACTTTTCTACAAATACCTACAATTACCTTGCCATTGTAAAGCTAGATAAACCACAAAGAAAGAAAGAGAAGCAGCTTTTTACTTTTAGGTTGCACCTGCACAGCACTTGCACTGTGCTTGCGAAATCTCTTGTAAATACACACAAAAAAAACTTAAAAGGGTCGTACAATTTGTTGACTTTTTTGTCACTTTATTTTCCTTGTTTTCTGTTGGTTACTGCGTATGATTTCATGTTGTTTCCTGTGTTCCATCATCTCCCTTCGTGTGTCTGTATGTTCTCTCCATGGACCAAGTACCTCTTAATTTTGGAATATTCATCCACTGCTTTAGTTGTTGGTGCTACTTTTGCCCCCCACCAACCGCCCTCCTACCACTGTCTGTCATCCCACCCTCCTCCACCCTCCTCCCTGTTGTTGCTTATGCAACATGGCGTTAAGAAATAAAAAGCGCTATGATGTGGTGAACGCTGGCTGCATGATAGCACTTTTCTCTTTTACTCTAAGCCATGTTGCACAGCAGCACATGCTGCTTTACAACATGTAGAAAAAAAATTGACAAAGCCAATAGATCTTGCATAGGCTAAACCTAATGGGCCTCTTTTATGAGGCCCTACCGATACTTTTGCGCTGCAAGAAAGTCACTTCTTTGACATTTCGGTGGCGCAATGTCTCACTGGCATATTTATAAGGCCACGTAAATCCATGCTGCGTGGCGTTCATGGCCTTATAAATAGGTGCCCCTTTCACACGGAAAACTGAGTGAAAGGGGCTTTCCATGGGTGGGAGAAATTGTAAGTCTGAGGTAGCACCAAAAACGTACGCCTCCCCAGGGAATGCGTATGGGAGGCACAAAGAGGAGAAATATCTTTATTTCTCTTCAGTTTTCTTCTCTCTATGTGGCCTGCAGTATGCAACACACATAGAAAGAGGAGAATGCCTCCTGTGATTGTTTTTGTGCAGGAAGGTTTCCTTTACTGCACAAAAATAATCATCCTATTGTAGAAAAGTCAGCCCATATCGCACCCGATGCCCAGGCTGCTGGTGCAGGGCGACTCTTCATTCTCATCTCGAATAATTACCAAATAAAGAGACGGGCACTGGAAGTAGGAAAACAAGAACAGGGTTTATTACTCACGAGGAGAGCATGTCATTTGGGACACTCGCATAGTGTCTTCGGGAGGTGCTCTAACAAGTTTCTCTGAGGCTTCGTCTTTTATACACAGGTTGGTGGCACACAGGCATCCTTTATTACAATCAACACTTTGTATAGTATGGAGGTATTCCAACACGTGGCTACAGTAGGGCCCTTATCCTCCATGCAATAGGAGGGGGCTGTCATGCGGCTGAGTGTTCTGCTGATTCCATTGGAATGTGTGTGCCTGATCGAATCTCAGGGGGTGGGGCGGTCATGATCAATAGTGGCTTCTTTCAAGAGAGACGAGTGCATACAGTGGTGGGCAATAAACTGTATCCTCGGGCTAAGGGATGACCAGCGGTCTGTGCAGACATTCAGGCTCAGAGGAAGAGGTCATCAAAGGAGGGGTATTCATGGAGGGACAGGAGGTGTTGGTCAGGCGCGGGGTGCGATTCTTATGGACAGAGTCATGCGGGAGGGGAGGGCTCATGACTTGTGCATGAGAGAGCGGGGGCAGTCAGGGTGCATGGGGGATGCTTGCAGGGTCAGGGAAGTGCGCTGATGAGCGATCGTGAACAGGGAGACCATGGTACCTAAAATGGCTGTCGTGTACGTGTGTCTATGCTAGTGGGACAACACAGTCAGAGTTTTAGTGATATCCATTCTGTTTACACCAAGGGGTACTGTGAACACAAATGAACGCCGCTTATGTACATACATATTGCTATTTTTAACAGTCGCCGCTTTTTACATAAGCACATTCAATTTCTACACAGTCGATGTGATAGGCAGAATACAATACATGTTAATTTACATCTGTTGGGCCCTTTATACAAGCCTAGAAATCGGCATATTATTTAGTCGGTGTAGAATCAAGAAAAATGTTCCGACACAAAAAATCAAGTTCACATTTTCTCTCTAGTGACATCATATACAGAAAGAACGCTCTGATACCTTCCGGCTTGTCAGTACTATAGGGGATTTTTGGGAAACTAACCACATGAGTGACCGATGAAACATTTCTTAAAAGGCAATACAAAATGGTTGAGGGAGGTATTCAATTCGATACAAGTAATTTAGTCAAGGGGCGAATAGAAAGTTCTGGAAAGGGGGAGGGTCTTTGTCGCAATGTCTTTTAACAGAGTCCGTCTTCTTTTGTTGGCGCTGCTGAGCACCGGCGGTGGAGCTATAGGTCCAGCTCGGATTCGTCCTTACACGTTGCAGGGTGCGATCAGTCCTCTGCTGTTAGATCACAGTCCTGTTTCCTAACTCATTTTCTTAGGGGTGCCTTATGCTGGGCACCTGCGTGTCTTTCTTTTTCCGTGACAAAATCCCAGTCCATAGTCAAATTTTATATGAAAGAGTTTGTTGAATAATCGAGGGGGGAGAGGGCGGAGTGGGGCCAGATCTTCGAACACACCAAGGGACCAAGGGAGCAAAGGACAATGAGCAGGCAGGCCCATCAGTCGGACTCAAAAAGGGACGGGGACTTCAGGCACGAGTGGATCAGCAAGTCGAGGGCTTCAAGGCAGCCCCTTATTTCTTCATCAGCTGAACTTGAAAGTTGTGCCTCGTCCCGCGTCTCGTTGCTCTGCGGCTCCACCTTTGGTCGTCACACGTGCTCCATGATCTGTGGCCAGGCTGTGCGTCACGTCCAGCTCCTCTCCTTTGGTGATTGTATCTTTGAATGGGTGAAAAACAAGTTTTAGAAAAACTGGTCGAGAGAATAGATATACATCTCAATCCATCCCCATGCCTGAGTAGGTGGGGGATAGGTTCATCGGTCACAGTCAAAGGTCGTCACTTATGGAGTCTGGAGAAGGGTATTGCATATTGAATTCATAGACTTGTTTGGCGTTCATTCGCGACATATGATAAGAGAAATTGGATTTTTGTACACAATGTATTATGTTACATTAAACATCGAGTCCTTATGTAGAGACTCGTCCTTCCCTTTAACCCAAGTATCGACAATCTTACATCCCCCTTCGGGGTCGGCTAACTCTTGCAAGCAGGGGCGTTATCGTCATGAAGAAGGGGGAAGGGGCAGATGTAAAACATGGCTTTCCTGGGGAATGACCGTTAATCAAGGTCATCAATTACGTTTCGTGGGTAGCTTGACATGAGGCGAGGGTTAATCGGGGGAAAGGGGACGCTTTGGACAGGGAGCTGGGGTCGATCGGGAGAAGTGGGGTACTCTGGAAATCCGCACTTAGGTGCAAGGGGGTGGGGCAATCGGGGCATTTGGGGATCGCATTTCTAACGAACTGAGAAACAGAAGGCCATTGACGTTATAGTTCCCTTATAAAAGGCCAGATTAGGGGACATCCGTCGTCTTACCTGTCCTTTCCTTCATTACCAACTCGGGTTCTATCGTTTGCAGAAAGGAGAGGTAGTAATATGGCAAGTCACAATCGCTTTGGTTTTGGTCAATTTTGCTGAACACCTTTGCGTTCGAGAAAACCCAATAATGTTTTGTGCCGGAGGGGCACAACGTCTTTATACTTGAAAAGAGGAAACAGGGTTTTTTGGAAAGAGAAAAAGAGAGAGAGAGAGAGAGAGAGAGAGAGAGAGAGAAAGAGAGAGAGAGAGAGAGAGAGAGAAAGAGAGAGTGAGAGAGAAAGAGAGACCGCACCCTAAATGGTCCATTCGGTACACGTATGACATGGGGAGAGAAAGAGAGACGTGTACAATAATGGACCGTTCAGTGCGCGCGCAACACAGAACAACAGGGGTTAAGTAACACGGAAACACAGGCAGAGGGATGACGTAGATTCATGCATCACGTACACACAAACTCAGACGGGGAAGACAGTACATGTATTATACACAAAAAAATCCAAGACAAAACAAAAAACAGTTATTGGCCAAAATTATCCCTTTTCTGTATGCTGTGCATTTTTATCATCCTAAGCTCTTTTTACCTTTTTCTTATCTTTTATTCGTTGGCTGCCTTTTACTGGTGGCTTTGATTGTACACACTTACGCCTTTGGCAACTGGTCATGAACTAACCTGGTCGGGCTAATGCTCACGGAGGTTTATTCGAGTCATTTTTAGCAAGTGCGTTTCTAGGCTGAGACAACAGTTGGTGTCAATTGGAGAACAATGGGGCAGCTTCTAGTTACTTGTCTACGAGGATGCGAAAAGGAGGTAGTAGTTTCTAAATTTTGGCAATACTCCTAGTCCTCTCGGCGGAGGATACTTGTGTAAACCTTACCTCGAAATATACCCTAAACCTTTTCCCTATTTAGTTAAGCGTGGAGCGATTAATCATGTGTGCACATTATTTTTGGTTGTATTTATTCGGAGTGCGTGGGCACCATAATCGAACGCCTTTTTCCCGTCTTCTTCATCCGCTAGATCACCATTTTCCTTCTTTGTATTCCTAATCGATGTTCCAAGGTGACCTGCAGAAAGAGGGAAAAAGAAGGGGGCGGGGGCAGCATTTAAGAATACAACAGCGCGCATAAACCCGAAAAGGCTTTTACTTACTACATACGCGGTCTATCTCCCCGGAACGCAGTTCTTGCCAATTCGGCATTTAAGCCCAGATGAACCTTTTAGTGTGCGAGAGATGTTTATCGGAAGCCGGTGGATAGCATAGGTCACCCAAGTGTGGTATTACGGATCGTATGTAGGGAGGCCAGATGGCACTCCTTTGGAGCGACTTAGGGGCATTTTAGCACAATGTTTCTGATACAGGTAGCATATAAAGTATAGACTGAATTCCAGGGTCTTTTAGCGGTTGCTTTAAGCTGTACAAAAGTGTGCAAAGTACATACAACAAAAACCCTGTACCATTCATTTTTGCAGTATCTCTGCGTGCTATACTTTTAAATCCTTAAACAGTGGTCATTTATTCGAAACTTACTAATTCACACGTGACAACTACGTTTGCTTTTTCCAGAAAATCTTTAATAAGAATGTCAGTGCATAAATAGGGGCCTACAACCCCGTAGGCCGGCCACGAAGCAGGCTGGAACTGTAGATGTGGGGATACTTTATTAGTAAAAACTTTAGTGGAGTCGGTGGTCGTTTATTTCATAAAAAGTGCGCCAAGTGCAATAAAAATCATATTGAATCTTTAGTGTGAGCGAATATCATAAGCATCGAAATTTCGAACTTTCAATAATCATGATGCGCCAAATTCAACAACAATTCATTGTCCGAATGTTCAATTAATACCCATCTGATGTCAATTTACCGTCTGAACACATAACCAGTACCCATCCAATATCAATTCTTTGTTCGAACATATAACCCGTACCCATCTCATATCAATTCATTTCCCGAACTGACAGTATACATCCTATATCAATCCATTGTCCGAACTCATAACCAGTACACATTCTATATCAATCTATTAAAAAAACTTCATACATATCCTATGACATCAAGGCTGAGCAATCGGGGTACAATAAGGAGTTGAGAGTTTCATTTGCATCGGCGCCATTTTGGGTGCAGTCAGGCAGAACCAGGCATAGTCTAAATGTCTATTAACTCGTGGTTGGCTCAGAGCTTCTCTTGGCAGTCCAAAAGTTCCGTTAAAGGGCAAAAGAAAAGAGCGGTGGTTTGAACCATCAGTCAAAAAAAGGGGGGGGGGCAACAATGTTCCTACCGGGTCATACTGTGCTTTCACCGGAACTGATCCGAACTGTGGTCTATAGGACTCTAGTCATTCAAACTGAGGCTGGCGCCAGCATGGGGGCGCCGACGTCCTGCGGCTACATTTCCATCGTTCCGTGGGCAATCATGGCAGTCACTCCCCATCGGGGGTATTTGCGGGAGTCGGGGACTCCCGCGGCTCCTCTAGAATCTTCAAGGTTGTGGAGAACTATGGTGGTGGAGTCAACAACAGACCGGACCATTCCTTCATGCTGGGCCCGCTCTTGCCAGGTCGATCGCCATTTTGAAAGTTCGGCAGCTACCGGCGATCGCGGGGTCAAATGAGCGGACGGGCTCCACCCTGCCGGGCGAGGCGTTGCAGCATCGCCACAGTGGAAGAACCCTTTTCCGGGCACCTGGAGCGCTGAGGGTGCAGTTGGGAAGCCTCCACCTGGGGAGGCGGGAGAGGCCTGTTCGCACCGTCTCTCCCTCCCAGTGCACCCCACGGCCCCTCGCTTGACATTTGTTATGGCCGGACCAGGCGATGAGGACGAGGGGGGGGTCGGAGGCATGTGCAAGACATCCCCCCCCCAGAGTTGTCGCAGCAATTATAAAGGAAAGAAGTGGCGCCTGGCGTGTTGTTGCTACCATTACGGAGGAGAAAAGAAAAAATGTCCCGTCCGTCTTTGGGCCGGGCTTCCGGTGGATGTCGGCCGGACGCCCCTTGCTCTGGCCCCATGAACGGGTTCCTTGGCTCATCGGCTGCAGCCGGATCCCGTCGGCCCCAGCCCCCGGCCGTTGGTGGCCGGACCGGGAGAGAGAGTGGGGGGACTACCTGCAACTCTCAAGTGCCACCGCGGCCGGACTGGGAGAGAGAGGGGAGGGTCGAGGACATAGACATTCCCCCCCCTGCAACTCTCCAGCGTTGTCAAGGCAATCCCCTGGCCGGGTCCCGCTGGCCTCGGCCTCTCCTCCGGCTACACCCTACGTGATGATCTCCTGGCCGACTGTTGGCAGCAGGACCCGCCTTATATGGGTTGCTTCCGGCTGGGCGTAGCCGCAACCCTGCTCCACTTTGGAAGTTTCCAGAGTGGGGGCGGATGTTCTGCTGACTTGCATTTTCCCCACGTTATAGGTTTTATCATTACATATTGTTATCGTTTCTTTGTTCGTTATTTAATAAAAGTTCATGTTCATCAGTGACCTACTGATTTCGTTTTCCTATTCCTCTCTTTCCAGGTCGTTTCATGCTAAAGTTTCTGTTAACAGGTTACAGTGATCACTTTATTATCTCATATGTCCTTTTTACTAGGGATGCTCTCTGGTCGGGTCAGATGATCTTCCTCTAGTAAATGGTCCGGGTGAAACTGGTGTATCAACCAGTGGGGAGTAGATAGGCATGACAGATTACAACGGGGGACAAAGGTCCGCATTACCTACCCTTCACTACTTGCAAAGACTAGAGTATGGCGACTTCTGTGCTTGTTTGCAAAATAGAGAATACCTCCAAAAAGGAACCAATTCCCAAACAGTCAATGTTCGGGCAAACAATCAATCAATGAGGAACGAAATAGGTACGACGTGTTAAAGGTTTGCGTTACCTACTCTTCACTCTCTGCAAAGGGAGAGAGAATATTCCTATTCTTCCCCGTTTGCAGGCAGAGAAGATTCCTAAGAGAACCAACTTCGAACAATTCAATGCTCGATTCAATCAATCAATCAATGGGGAGAAAAATAGACACGACGTGTTAAAGTTTTGCGTTGCCTACCCTTCACTATCTGCAAAGACTAAACAGAGTATGGCGATTCTGTGTTTGTTTGCAAATAGAGAATCTCCCAGAAGCAATCAATAGGTAATACTAGTATTTTCAAACAATCAATCAATCAATCAATTTCGCAATTTGTCATGTGTCACGACCTTACCCGGACCGGACCATGTGGGCAGTTCTTCGCCTTCCCTTTTCCAGCGCCCGATCGTTCTCTTTCTCCATGTTTTTACCGCAGCATTCCTGTGGGATTCCAGTCAGGACAATAGGTCACTTGAGAGAGGTCCGTTCGGAATCGGTGAAGTTCATTCAATCGGCAGCCGGACGAGGGCCCTCTCAAGGCAGGTATACTCCAATCATTTAGATGTTCACCCCATCGTCTGGACCTCTCTTACCGGACCCTATGTCGCTGATGGACCCCGCGTTGGGACGCCAATTGTAGAAAAGTCAGCCCATATCGCACCCGATGCCCAGGCTGCTGGTGCAGGGCGACTCTTCATTCTCATCTCGAATAATTACCAAATAAAGAGACGGGCACTGGAAGTAGGAAAACAAGAACAGGGTTTATTACTCACGAGGAGAGCATGTCATTTGGGACACTCGCATAGTGTCTTCGGGAGGTGCTCTAACAAGTTTCTCTGAGGCTTCGTCTTTTATACACAGGTTGGTGGCACACAGGCATCCTTTATTACAATCAACACTTTGTATAGTATGGAGGTATTCCAACACGTGGCTACAGTAGGGCCCTTATCCTCCATGCAATAGGAGGGGGCTGTCATGCGGCTAAGTGTTCTGCTGATTCCATTGGAATGTGTGTGCCTGATCGAATCTCAGGGGGTGGGGCGGTCATGATCAATAGTGGCTTCTTTCAAGAGAGACGAGTGCATACAGTGGTGGGCAATAAACTGTATCCTCGGGCTAAGGGATGACCAGCGGTCTGTGCAGACATTCAGGCTCAGAGGAAGAGGTCATCAAAGGAGGGGTATTCATGGAGGGACAGGAGGTGTTGGTCAGGCGCGGGGTGCGATTCTTAGGGACAGAGTCATGCGGGAGGGGAGGGCTCATGACTTGTGCATGAGAGAGCGGGGGCAGTCAGGGTGCATGGGGGATGCTTGCAGGGTCAGGGAAGTGCGCTGATGAGCGATCGTGAACAGGGAGACCATGGTACCTAAAATGGCTGTCGTGTACGTGTGTCTATGCTAGTGGGACAACACAGTCAGAGTTTTAGTGATATCCATTCTGTTTACACCAAGGAGTACTGTGAACACAAATGAACGCCGCTTATGTACATACACATTGCTATTTTTAACACCAGCAATGCAGGCCCCCTTGTACCATGGTGCAAAGGAGCCTGCGTTGGCGCACAGCAGAACCTTGTGCGCCTGCGCAGGAGAAAAGAACAGGAATGCACCCTATCTAATAGATATGGCGCATTCCTGCCCTTTTCTTTTGCGTCTGGTAGCACAGCGCAAAGGCCGGTTGCGCTGCCCTACGGCAAAAAGCCCATAATCGACGACTACGTAAGAAGTCTCCGATTATACAGAAATTAGAGATGGGTTTTTATACAGGGATTGCGGAATACCATGTATTATAACATAATTTCCATTTACTGTGCAATTCTATAAAAGTACTCCTCTCACATGAGGAGAATAGACTCAGGTTGGAGCCCCCACCTGCTAACTTTCTGGATTGCATTCGCATTTTGGCAGCAAGACCACCAGACCTGCTAAATCACTTCCACCCGCATCTTCTGCGAGTTCCTTTTTGTTCATGTTCCACAGCTCAGGTCTTCACCTTGAGCAATAAAAGTCCTTATGATATTAGCAGCAATGGGAGCCCATGCGGTTTCTTCATTAAAGCTACTGGGTATAACTGTTTTACCCATCCCTTCCTTGCTCAGTCCCAGCTGGTCCCACTGACGTTGATGTGCTTCTGCTGACATTCACGCAGACTGCCATTCCCACGGTGATGCTGAGTGAAAGGCATGGAGATGTTGTTTCCGGTTGCCTTAGTAACCCACTAGCCATAACGCGCGTGTTGGGATCTGGGAGAGTGGTTACTCTAGGTCTACAATGAGCTTCAATAATTTTTTTAATTAATTGAAAGTGGATCAACATGTTATCGACCTGTGTGCATGGGTCAATTCACTAAAACACCGAGGGGCATATTTACAATACCTGGCGCATCCCTGCATGTCAGCAGGGATGCGCCAGTTATTGTGCGCCACAGCTGCGCCATCATGGATGCGCTGCATTTACAATGCGGCGCACCATGGGGCAAAAACGGCACATATGCGTGACGCATCTGTGCCGTAAAAGTGGCGCATTGCTGGAGTTGCGTCGCAAGTGCAGGGTTTTGACGCAGCATAGGCCTAAAAGTGACTGAGTGAAATCTTGTAGATTTCACTCAGCCACTTTTAGGAGGCGTTCCTGCACCGGAACGCCCCCCCCTACGCAGGAACGCCTACATGTGGTGCAGGGCTTTACAACGTAACGCGTCTCCCAGATACGTCACGTTGTAAGTTCCTCGCACCATGATGCTGTATTTGCGCCGCCGCTGCGTCACAAAATTGACGCAACGGCGGCGTAAATGAGGCGCAAGGGGCTTGTAAATCTGCCCCCTTATTTGAGGGGATATTGGGGGGGGGGCTAAGATTTACTAAACTTTGACCCAACAAAGTAGGGGATGGTGCTGCGCTGCGTTGCGTCAAAGGGAGCGAGCCGAAATACACGATGGCTGCAGAGATATGGTACAGTTCTGCTCTCTCATAGTGTTGGCGCACTGCTGGCAGGTTGGCAGGTTGGCAGGGTGCCACGATGCAAAGAGGAAGTAGCGAGGAGAAATAAAGACATTTTTCTCCTTGTCATGCCAGCATTTTGGTAGGTGAACTATTTTGACGCATTCCCATGTTTACTGACTTTAATAAATATGAGTTCGTCATAATAGATGAGTGGATGCATGGGAACGCCTATACTCGTCGCCAACCCCAGCCAGCACTATGTGCTGCCTTGCATTACTATTTTTCACAAAGTCATGGAAATCGGGCTTTGCAGGGCTTAGTAAATACCAGAATATATATTTTTTAACAGGCCTGTGTCAAAGAAGTGATGTAATCTCAATGCAAAATCTTTGTAAATCTGGGTCTAGTTGCTTTTCTACAACCTGCTACACCATGCTTTCCTACCTACAACATGCTATGTGATGCTTTCTTACAACCTGCTAAGCCATGCTTTCCTACCTACAACGTGCTATGCCATGCTTTCCTACAATCTGCTACGCCATGCTTTCCTACCTACAACGTGCTACGTGATGCTTTCCTGCAACCTGCTCCACCATGCTTTCCTACCTACAACATACTACACAATGCGTTCCTAACCTGCTACACCATGCTTTCCTACCTTCGTGCTATGCCATGCTTTCCTACAACCTGCCATGTCATGCTTTCCTACCTACAACGTGCTATGCAATGCTTTCCTACAACCTGCTACACCATGCTTTCCTACCTACAACGTGCTACGCCATGCTTTCCTACCTACAACGTGCTACGCCATGCTTTCCTACAACCTGCCATGTCATGCTTTCCTACCTACAACGTGCTACGCCATGCTTTCCTACAACCTGCCATGTCATGCTTTCCTACCTACAACCTGCTACGCCATGCTTTCTTACCTACAACCTGCTACGCCATGCTTTCCTACAACCTGATACACCATGCTTTCCTCCCCACAACCTCCTACGCCATGCTTTTCTACCTACAACCAGCCACACAATGCTTTCCTACCTACAACCTGCTACGCCATGCTTTCCTACCTACAACATGCTGCACAATGCTTTCCTAACCTGCTACGCCACGCTTTCCTACCTACGTGCTATGCAATGCTTTCCTACAACCTGCTACACCATGCTTTCCTATCTACAACGTGCTATGCCATGTTTTCCTACAACCTGCCATGCCATGCTTTCCTACCTACAACCTGCTACGCCATGCTTTCCTACCTACAACCTGCCATGCCATGCTTTCCTACCTACAACCTGCTACGCCATGCTTTCCTACCTACAACCTGCTACGCCATGCTTTCCTACAACCTGCTACACCATGCTTTCCTACCTACAACCTGCCACACCATGCTTTCCTACCTACAACCTGCTATGCCATGCTTTCCTACAACCTGCTACACCATGCTTTCCTACCTACAACCTGCCACACCATGCTTTCCTACCTACAACCTGCTATGCCATGCCTTCCTACCTACAACCTGCCACGCCATGCTTTCCTACAACCTGCTACACCATGCTTTCCTACCTACAACCTGCCACATCATGCTTTGCTACCCACAACCTGCTATGCCATGCCTTCCTACCTACAACCTGCTACACCATGCTTTCCTACCTACAACCTGCCACACCATGCTTTGCTACCCACAACCTGCTACACCATGCTTTCCTACCTACACATGCTACGCAATACTTTCCTACAACCTGCCATGCCATGCTTTCCTACCTACAACCTGCTATGCCATGCTTTCCTACCTACAACCTGCCATGCCATTCTTTCCTACCTACAACCTGCTACGCCATGCTTTCCTACCTACAACCTGCTACGCCATGCTTTCCTACAACCTGCTACACCATGCTTTCCTACCTACAACCTGCCACACCATGCTTTCCTACCTACAACCTGCTATGCCAAGCTTTCCTACAACCTGCTACACCATGCTTTCCTACCTACAACCTGCCACACCATGCTTTCTTACCTACAACCTGCTATGCCATGCCTTCCTACCTACAACCTGCCACGCCATGCTTTCCTACAACCTGCTACACCATGCTTTCCTACCTACAACCTGCCACATCATGCTTTGCTACCCACAACCTGCTATGCCATGCCTTCCTACCTACAACCTGCTACACCATGCTTTCCTACCTACAACCTGCCACACCATGCTTTGCTACCTACAACCTGCTACACCATGCTTTCCTACCTACACATGCTACGCAATACTTTCCTACAACCTGCCACGCCATGCTTTCCTACCTACAGCGTGCTACGCCATGCTTTCCTACAACCTGCTACACCATGCTTTCCTACCTACAGCGTGCTACGCGTTAGGCAGAAAAACCATGTTGCAAGATACCATAGACATTTCTAAAACCCTAACTGGAAGTAGAGGCTGGACAGCTTTTTTCTCCCACCAAATTCCAGATGACTATTTTTCCCCCGCAGTTTCCAATGTTTTCCAATGTTTCTTCACCTTGGACCATGAACACATTCAAAGCACTGCAACCAAATTCTGTATTTTTAATTATTTACGAATTTTAGGATGGGTCTCCTACCGCTGATTTCTTCAGGGTATTAAGGGGGAACATCCCCATGATGGGGAGGAGCTAGAAAGAGTCCAAGATAGCTGCGATGTATCATTCAGCAATCCACCCCACACTCTTCACACAGCAGTATCCAAACACATTCCTTAAGACCCTCTCCATGCCACTGCTTTTCTCGGTCAAATCTCTTGGCCTTTGATTGTGTAAAGGGAACAGTGAACCTTCATCATTCCTGCGCCGACGAAATCCTAAAGACCCCCCCCAATCACCGTCACCCCCCTGCACCCTCCCCACTGGAGCAAAGATAATCATAGTGCATCGGGAATATGAGGTGCCTCCTGCACCCCAAATATGGCTGTCTTTTAGTACCATACCAGGGCATAGAGGCCCAGTTCTTTCCTTGTATTAGGCCCGCTGACACCTTTGCTGTTCCAGCGTTTCATAAACATCACCACTGCCTTATACAACAGGTACTGGGCACACGTATATTCAACAGTTATGATAACACAAGAGTTCAAGACAAAGTAGATTGACACCGGGACCCATCCAGAAGCACCGCCGTGACCCGACACCCCGAGGTCGCCGCCGCGCAGACGAACCCGACTGCGTGCCCTCCTGTTATCCACTTGCTCCGTACCCAGGCCCTTTCGACCACCCTTGACTGGGTTGGAAATATCACCGGCCTTTTGATTTCGAGCCACGCCATTGCAGCCCTGATGAGTCACAGGTATCGCCCTGTTTGACGAAACACGTGTCGGATGGCGTTGTAAAATCTGAAGAAAAGATCTACATAAAGTAAACGTGTTTTTTTTACCACACCACCGGTGTCAATCTACTTTGTCTTGAACTCTTGTGTTATCATAACTGTTGATTATACGTGTGCCCAGTACCTGTTGTATATTTGTATGGTGCCAAGGTTTCTCTCGCTTGGTTCCTTCAAGAGGTTTTAGGGTTCTCCTCTATACTAGTAGCACCGTCCCATAAATATACGATTTTATCCATCACCCCTTACTATAATACTGCACTCAAGCGCCCCAGTCCCGCTTACCTCAAAACCCACAGCTGACCATATACGAGTATCACCACTGCCTTACACAGCCCAACTGTAACACACACACTCTCATACACACACACACACACACACACACAGCATCACTTCCACAAACCCCCTGCACTCTACACCATGTATAGCCATTATAAAGAACGCATTTACCTAAAAACAGCCCAGACCTATTGGCTTTGCCAGTGCTTGCATTGTTCTGTGTGGGCGCTTGCTTTATGGAGTTCTGTGGTGGTGGGGAAAATAAGTCAATGATTTTTGAGTCACTTAATTGCTTCTGCAGAGAAATAGTGTGGGCTGGATGAATTCTAGTTTTGGGTGTTAATGTTGTCGAAAGCATGGATTGTGTATTGTAGATGTCTGGTGCGAATCAACAAGGTGCCCAGGTGATGTTTCTCGGAGGTACTGATATTAAGTTACTAGTTCAGCTGGTACCAGAAAGTTGTGAAAAGTTTTGTTAGTTTGTGTTGTCTTGCGAAGACGTTTTGGACCCAGGGAACTGAGATGTGAATGTCAAAGTGATACCTCTTCAGGTGGTTGGGAGGAGACACATGAGATAGAGTGAAGTATCAGCCAGTGACACGATTCAGGAAGTTGTCTTTCTAGTGAATGGTTGTTAAGATGCCTTGAGCAACATCCTAGTGTCACAGATGTCAAGGAGAGAGTCTTTGAAAACACAGATGTTGTGTTGAGCCGGGAGTGCAGATGCTCAGTTAGAGATGGCAATAGTTAAAGCAGTTTCAAAGGAGAGACGAGGATGCCAGCTCCATGGTCAGTGTGTTTCACAGTGACTCTGCCAGATGTTTTGAGGGGGAGGCGAAATGATGTATTCGGTAGCTGTCAGGTATGAGTTCATCCGGGACCGAGGCACTGGACAGATTGGATTAATGTTCCATGGTAATATGTTATATTTAGTGCTTGCTAGCAACGATTGCAATATCTTACTGCTGCCTATATTTGCAGTTACTGTCCCTCATTGTTTAATGGTAATTAACATAACATCGACCTCATAAGGATGAAAGGATAAGTTGGCACTGGCAATGACTGCTTAACCTCGAGATGTCTAACCAGGTGCTGCATTAAAGGAGAGTTGTGGGATGAGGAAGGCTTTTTGCAGTTGTCAAAAGATGTGGGCCTTGGTGGGAGTAATGGTGGTGAGGTTGGAAAAGGTGCAAGGAAGGAGATGAGGTTTTACGATCAGTCAGATTGAGATGAAGAGCTCACATGAAATGCTGATATACTGTGTGGTACCTGCATGCATAATTAGTTCTGGTCATGTGCCCTTAAAGGTCTTGGGAGGGGTTGCCACAACATTGGTCCTTTGTATGTCTGTCCTGTTCTTGTCCAGTCTGTACCTCTGGGTGTAGGTGCTTGAAAGGAGAGAAGAGGGGAGGGTGGGGGGATATGATGAGATCTGAAGGAGGCTCACTGCTTGGAGATTTCCATTAATAAATGGAAATCTCCTGTGCTCAGGAGTGTCATTTTATTCTATTAAATTCATACAGAGCCAGCACCAAAGCACTGTAACAGGAAATGAAACAATGAATCACAAAGCCAATAGGCCTGGCTTCCATTTTGAGTCTACTCTATCATATTATTTTAACAAAACCTGACGCTGTGAGCAAACAAACAAATCCTTTCTTTCTACAATGCATTTATGAGATATAGAATGTAATGTGTGATGAGTCACTGTACTTTTAAAATATAAAATGGCTCCCCATGCATTGCTAAGCAAGCAGTGCATAGGATGCAGAATGATACGGCAAACTGCCAATAGCAGATGGTGAGAGAAAAAATAGAGAAACATACTCCTCTGGCTGTAGCCAAAGCACACTCAGGGCTGATTCACCAAGGTCAACTTACACTTTTGTGTAAGTTTACGATTGTTTGCTATTCACAAAGGGATTGATGAGCAGTATCTTTACGAGTGCTGAGAACTTGCACCTAAAAGATAGGTCTTTTAGGAGCAGGGACTCATAAACCCGTTTGTGAAACATAAACAATCATAAACTGACACAAAAGTGTAGGTTCACCTTGTGAATCAGGCCCTCTTTGTATAAAGACTTGGGCCCCCATTAGGATGACGGGCGGACTTTGTCCGTCCGCCATCCCATCGGAAAGAGGGACTGCCCGCCTTAAGGGCGGGGGTCCCGATGTGTGCATTAATGGTGGGCGCATCCCTCATTTTTAAAATTGTGGCGGGCAGTGCTCACTGCACCGCCCGCCACAATGTTAAAAATGTATGCATGCATTTGCATACACGAAGCGGCAGGCAACGCGCGGTATGCAAATGCTGGGTGGTACCACAGGTTCCCCCCCGTGTGCACCCCCCACCTAAGACAGCATGCCTTTCCGTGGCGGCATCGCCGCCACGGAAGAGCATCAGATTGGGCCCATCATAATATGGCTGGAGGTGTCTATTAGACACCGCCACCATATTAATCCTTTTCCGCGGAAAAGCGGTGGACTATCTTTCGGTCCGCCGCGGTCCCCCCGCCATACTAATATGGCGGGCAGAATTCAGGAGAGGATGTCGGGCAGATTGCCCCCGCCAGGCCAGCAGTGGCTACCGCCAGCCTGGCTGGGGCAATCCGCCCGACATCCTAATGGGCCCCTTAGTAACATTAGGGCATGTGGACAGCTGTGCTGTACCGCCTGACATAAAAATGGTACAAACTATTCAAGAGAAATACATCAATGCAGCTAGAGAGGAGAGACAGATCAGATCAGAAGAGATTATAGAGTGCAGGAGCAAAGGGTGAGACCTCCAGTGTTTAACAGAAGGTAGGGAGGAATAGCAAAAGCAGGATTGAGCACAAGGATGATGAGGAGGCGCACAATAAAATGCAAAGGCCCAACAGATAGTGTTGGGGGGCACATGGTATAGATTTTATTTGGGAGACAGCTCCCTGTCTGTCAAACTGATTGACCGCCTGCCCTATTTAGCGTCGGGAGCGCTGCCAGCTTTCTGTCAACAGCGACATAGTTGGCTCCGTCAATGGACAGATTCCTCCGATGGCTCGAGTGAGTAGGCCGAAAGAAGGTCATTGCACCACCCACACTATTGAGGGTGGACAAAGTCCCTCAGGGTGTTTTTCTGTTTCTTTTTATATGCAATATTGTGTAATTATTTTGTAACTTGGTTATACTGATTCTCTGTAAAGCGCTCTGATACCTCCGGGTCTAGCCAGCGCTATATAAAACTCTTAAAATAAATAAATAAAATAAATAAATAAACAAAGTGACGTCCTTTTATTTCTGTCCATCGCCACCATTATTACTATGAAGGACAGAGGTCACTGCTGGGCAGCCGCTTAATCTCTAAATTTGGAATGCACTTGTCCATCAGAGTGGCAGACGGAATGTCCTGATGAACTGTTCAACATCTGCCAATCTCTAGATTATGCCTATAGAGATTGTTAGTAAAAGAAACATGCCAAAGGACAGGACCATGGATACATTTTTTAGTGGATTGAGATGTTTGTAGAGAGTGAAAGAGAGGAGTCATATATACCACCATGACAAATACCTACTGGGGTGTAGCCTCGAAGCAGCAACTTTCAATTACTGTGAAATCTGTGTCAGCAGCAGTCAGGACCATCAATAAAGTATGCATTACTTGTGTTCAGCGTAGGAGAGGTTTGGTCATAGAAGTAACAAGGTAGATGGTCATGAGCATGACTAACATATTTAGGGGCATATTTACAATAACTTAACGCCGCCTTTTTTGACGTTACTGCAGATTTATTTTTATCGCTGTATTCACAAGTTGCCGCTAACTGCAGTCAGCAGCACTTTTCTAGCGTAAACGTTAATTTTCAAGATCGCCACTTCTGTTAATGGGACTTAACAAAAATGAGAAACAAGGTAGGCATTCCTGTGAGAAGTTGGCCTGATATATGCTGCTCACTAGTTCTAGTGATCACCTTGTATCATGCCAAGCAACCCTTATGGTGCAGGTTGTAAAGTCAACCTTATAGACAAGCTATCCTAGGGGTAGCATGGACTAAGCAGTCTTAGGCTAAACTCTGTAAAGGCATGTGAAGCAAGCTGTTTTACCATACACAATCCCTTGAATACCAAATGAAAGGACACCACACAGATATATATTGAAAATATATATAGATTTATTACTACAAATATCCCTGATACTCTTTATGAGCACAGAAGCAAATGCGTTAAAACAAAACACAGTTTAAATACACAAAAGTTGCACAATATGGATGAGCCCTAGGGGCCACCTAAACCATATACTAAAATAGTGGTATAAGAACCACTATGGGGAAAGTGAAGAGGCCTAGGGCCTGGGGAATCACTGGAGCTGTTCGGGACTAGCAGTGAAGAAGTCGGGAAAGGCCCGCGGGACTCGGGAGCAGTGCGGAAAGTGCACGCTTTACCAATGCAATGTCAATGGTGCGTAAAAAGTACAAAGTTAGTTAGAAAGGAACCTTCCGAGTGACCTAGAAAGCTGAAACTTGAGGCACAGACACTAGAGGTGTGTACCAGTGTGGGAACACCGGCGGAGCTGAGTTACCTCACCCACAGGAAGCGGGTGCATAGGGTCGAAGTAGTGTCGGGTTTCGTCACGCAGGTCGATGGTGCTTGGAGTTGAAGATGCTGCAGGCGGCTCGATGTGAAGAGTTCCGGTGGATCCAAGGGTGGATCTGAAGAGGTGAAGACCTGAAAGCAGAGGGGACAATGTTCAAAGTCACTAGCCAGTGACTACCGTGGAACCAGAGTGGAACCAGGCGATGTTGGGTGCAAACAGGCGTCGAGGTGTAGCTTCTCTCTGCAGCCACGTGGACACGAGGGGTTGAAGACGTCCAGGAGTCGGTCACGAGCTGTCCCACGCAGGCTTCTCGCTGTTGGCGGTGTTGGCGACTTGATAGAAGCAAACAGGCCTTGGCTAATGCAAGCCACGCAGGAAACAAAAAAGGCTTGTTACTCGGACCAGCAAGGTCAGAGCAGGTACTCCTTTTTACAGGAGCAAGGGCAAGTCTGGAGCAACCAGACCCGCAGTGAAAGTTGTAGGTTTCGTCGCCAAGATGGCCGCTAGCCACGTGGCAAGTGGCCGGGATGGCGCGTCAAGTGGCACGGTGCAAAAGGGCCCCACGCAGATCGTGGAGATGCTGGGGGGCTGATCTTTGGTGCAAGGGCTGCTCGAGGTTAGGGCTTCTCAAACCCCAAAGCACAGCGTCAAGGGTGCCTCTGATGCTGCGCAGTCAGCGTTTCGGGGGTCTTCCAAGATGGCCGGTCCCACGTCTCTCGGTGCCTCCACGGGTCCCTTCTTTGCAGGGACTGTGGATCGGGCTGTGAGAAGTCTGGGAGTCTGGGTCTTGTCAGGCTCTGGGCTCGGGCTCCGGCGGGAGGCGGCGGCAAAGCAGACGTCGAGTTGCTGGTTGGTGCCTGTGTTCACAGGGTGGTCACTCCTTGGCCACAAGGGAGATTCTCTTCCGTCTTCTGTGCAGCAGAATGTCGAAGTCCAGTCTTATTCTTTATTTCAAGTTGATTCAGGATGATCTGAAGTCTCAGGACACAGCTCCCACTCTTATTCGAATCTCGGGGGCCGGATCACCTACTAGGTCCCTCCTCTGGGTGGGACCAGGAAGGGGGGTGGTTACACCCCCTTTCCTTTGTCCAGTTTCGCGCCAGGACTGGGGCTGGGAAGCCCCAGCACCGGTTTGAACTGGCCTATGCACAGGGACACCTTGTGTGCCCCAGGCATGTCTGTTTCTTTTCAGCCCTGTCCTACCCAATACACAAAATCCTGTCTGGAGTGGTGCTAGCACCTCCCCAGGCAGGAAACCCTTTGTCCAAGCTGCCCTCGCTGGAAGGACTCCCAGCAGCAGGAGGTCAGACTTGTGTCTGTGGTGGCAGCATCCATTTTGAGATGCTAAGGCTCTGTTTAACTTTAACCGGGGTTCAGGCTAGGTACATGTCGTGCCCCTCTAGAAGGGTGGAATGCTACCCCCGTCGACAGAACTGGCGAGGGGGTAGTATTCCAATTCGTATGACACCTTACTCGACATGTTTTGATAAAGCCAAACCTAAGATAGCATTTAACCGCGAGGTTCATAATGCACTTAAGAGTATATGGTATGGCAATATCATGAAACAGCTAAAGGACATGGTTCCGAAAGCTTCAGACAGGCTCAGCTCATGCCAGAGCACCATCTCACATATTTCCAAGCACTCTGCCTCCAGGATTGATGAGGCCTTCCATAGGAGTGACTTATAGGAACATATGTGTCCATTTTAGGTTAAGTATAGGCATACTACACCTAAGTAAGGGGGGGTTACACCGACTTACCCCAGCTGAGTGATCAGCCAGTTGTGTCAAATATGGAGGCCAGGCCAGGGGTGGCACAATACATGCTGCAGCCCCTGGTAGGCCTTGGAAGCACCTATGCCCTGGGTACCTGGGTACACTGTTACAGGGGCCAATAAGGTGAACCAGTTCCAATTTCGTTATGCACCTAAAGTACATGGGTTACAATTTAGAGAGAGAACAGCAGGCTGTGGGTCTGATTAGCAGGCCCACAGCCACATTGAGTCATAAACCAGTGAAGCAAAAAGCAAAAATTTGGGGTGACCATAGGATAGCAGACCCTACTCTCCTACACAACCCCCCCCCCAAACGCAGGGACATTAGACTAACCTTGACCAGTTGTGTCTTCATGTTCTAAGTGGAAGTACCTGGAGAGACCATCTGCATTACCATGGTCAGTCCCTGGGCGGTGCTCCACTGTAAAGTCCATCCCCTGTAGGGAAATGGACCACCTGAGCAGTTTGGGGTTTTCACCCTTCATCTGATTAAGCCATAAGAGGGGCTTATGGTCGGTCTGAATCTTGAAGTGAGTGCCAAACAAGTATGGTCTCAACTTCTTCAGGGCCCACACCACAGCAAAGGCCTCCCTCTCAATGGCTGACCAACGTTTCTCTCTGGGGGTCAGCCTTCTGCTAATGAAAGCAATGGGCTGGTCTTGACCATCTACATTAAGTTGTGAAAGCACAGCTCCCACTCCCAACTCAGAAGCATCTGTTTGGACAATAAACTCTCTGGAGTAGTCAGGACTCTTCAGGATAGGTGCAGAGCACATGGCCTTCTTCAGGTCATCAAATGCCTTTTGACAGTATTCTGTCCACTGAACCTTTTTGGGCATCTTCTTGGATGTCAGATCATTAAGAGGAGTCACAATGGACCCATAGTTCTTAACAAACTTCCTGTAGTACCCAGTCAGGCCCAAGAAAGCTCTGACCTGAGTCTGGGTAGTTGGAGGAGTCCAGTCCTTTATGGTCTGAATCTTACTCTCCAGTGGTTGAACTTGGCCTCCACCCACAAGGTGGCCCAAGTACACAACCTTACTCTGCCCTATCTGGCACTTGGTTGCCTTGATAGTGAGGCCTGCCTTTTGCAGAGCCTCTAGCACTTCCTTCAGGTGGACCAGGTGATCCTCCCAGGTGGAGCTAAAGACAGCAATGTCGTCCAGATATGCTGCACAAAAGTCATCCAACCCAGTAAGGACTTGATTCACCAACCTTTGGTAGGTGGCAGGTGCATTTTTCAAACCAAAGGGCATCACCACAAACTGGTAATGCCCACTGGGGGTAGAAAATGCTGTCTTGGCCTTAGACTCCTCAGCTAACCTGATTTGCCAGTAGCCAGCTGTCAAGTCAAATGTGCTCAAATACTTGGCAGAAGCCAATTTGTCTATGAGCTCATCTGCTCTTGGAATTGGGTGTGCATCTGTCCTAGTGACAGCATTGAGTCCTCTGTAGTCCACACAGAACCTCATCTCTCTCTTCCCATCTTTGGTGTGAGGTTTGGGGACCAGAACCACTGGGCTAGCCCAGGGGCTCTCTGAAGGCTCAATGACACCTAACTCCAGCATCTTTTGTACCTCAGCCTTGATACAGTCTCTGACATGGTCAGGCTGCCTGTAAATTTTGTTCTTTACAGGAAGACTATCACCAGTGTCCACCACATGGGTACACCAGTTAGTCTGACTGGGTGTCAGGGAGAACATATGTCGAAATGACTGCAAAACCTGTCTACAGTCATGTTGCTGATGTTCAGTGAGGCTGCCATCTAAGGCCACACCATCAACTGAGCCATCCTCAGGGTTCTGAGTCAGCAGGTCTGGGAGAGGGTCACTCTCTTCCTCCTGCCCCTCATCTGTAGCCATGAGCAAGCCCATGTCTGCCCTGTCAACATATGCTTTCAGCCTGTTAACATGGAGCACCCTGTAAGGGCTCCTGGGAGTTCCAAGGTCCACCAAGTAGGTAACCTCTCCCTTTTTCTCCATGATTGTATGGGGTCCAGACCATCTGTCTTGGAGTGCTGCTGGGGCCACTGGCTCCAACACCCATACCTTCTGTCCAGGCTGGTACTCAGTCAGGACAGCCTTTTGGTCATGCCAGGCTTTCTGTAAAGCCTGGCTAGCCTCAAGGTTTTTGGAGGCCTTCTCCATATACTCAGCCATCCTGGAGCGGAGACCAAGTACATAGTCCACTATGTCTTGCTTGGGCTTTTTGAGAGGTAACTCCCATCCTTCCCTTACCAGACATAGGGGTCCTCTTACAGGATGTCCAAACAACAATTCAAAGGGGCTGAAGCCAACTCCTTTTTGTGGGACCTCTCTGTAAGCAAACAGAAGGCAGGGCAGAAGGATATCCCATCTTCGCCTGAGCTTCTCAGGTAATCCTTTGATCATGCCCTTTAGGGTCTTGTTGAATCTCTCAACAAGCCCATTGCATTGTGGATGATAGGGAGTGGTGAACTTATAGTTAACACCACATTCCTTCCACATAGCTGTCAAGTAACCTGACATGAAGTTTGCACCTCTATCAGATACTACCTCCTTAGGAAACCCCACTCTGGAGAAAACTCCAAGTAAGGCCCTGGCCACAACAGGAGCTGTTGTGGTCCTAAGTGGAATTGCCTCTGGGTACCTGGTGGCATGGTCCACCACCACCAGTATGAATCTGTGCCCAGATGCTGTAGGGGGATCCATTGGACCAACAATGTCAATCCCCACTCTTTAAAAGGGCACCCCCACCACAGGTAGTGGTATTAGGGGGGCCTTTGTGGTACCACCTGCTTTGCCACTTGCTTGGCAGGTTACACAGGAGCGACAAAACTCCTTTGTATCTTCTGACATGTGAGGCCAGTGAAAGTGACAGACAAGTCTGTCCCATGTTTTGTTCTGGCCTAGGTGTCCTGCTAAAGGAATATCGTGTGCCAAGGTAAGAAGGAAGCCCCTAAATTGCTGAGGTATGACCAACCTCCTGGTTGTACCAGGCTTGGGGTCTTTACCCTCTGAATAAAGGAGCCCATCATCCCAATAAACCTTATGGGTACCTTGAGCATTCCCAGCAGCCTCAGCAGCAGCCTGCTGTCTGAGGGGTTCAAGAGAAGGACAGGATAACTGAGCCTGCCCCAAGTCTGCCCTAGAAGGTCCCCCTGTCCCCAGAAACTCAACCTGATCAGGTTCAAGTTCTATAGGGACAGTTCCTTCAGGGGTCTCAGAATCATCTTCCTGTGAAGGCTGATCCTCACTTGTAGGCATTTGGGAAGGCACAGCCTTTGCCCTCCTGTTCCTTGTCTTGGAAGGTACTTGGTCCATTGTTCCAGGATCCAAGACCTGAGGTTCAGAGAGGCACTTTTTGGCCTGTGACCTGGTCACAGCAAGGACATGTGATGATATCCCTAACATCTCTGCATGAGTCCTGTACTCAACTTCTGACCATAGAGAGCTCTCCAGGTCATTGCCCAACAAACATTCTACTGGGAGATCAGCACTAACCACAACTCTTTTTAGGCCAGTTACCCCTCCCCAGGAAAAGTTAACAATTGCCACACTATGTGTAGTAGTGACATTGCTGGCATTGGTCACCAGGTAATTATCACCTGATATGTACTGTCCAGGGTCCACAAAGCTAGGCGTCACCATAGTGACACTGGCACATGTGTCCCTGTATGCTTGAGCCACTTTTTCATTAATTAAAGGTGTCTGTCTGTACTTGCCCAAATTATTGAGACTGACAGTAGGGGAGAAATCAATCTCCCCATCACAGATCAGAACAGCCTGTGTGGGGACTCTGACTAGGTCAGAATCTCCATCAGTTCCCAAGGTGATACCCACTACCCCCTTAGTCTGTGGTCCAACACTGCCAGCTGTACTAGGGGGTGCAGGTGCCTTAGGGGCTGCAGTGTTGGTGGCTCCACCCTTTTTACAATCACTTGTCCAGTGAGTGGTGTTTTTGCAAAAGCTACACCAGGGTTTTCTTTGACCTTCTTTCTTCTTCTTCTTGGAAGTTTGGGACCCACCCTCAGTATTAGTTTGGGGCCCTGTTGAAGACTTCTGGTCTTTAGCTTTCTGCTCCCCACCCTTCTGGTCTGTTTTCTTTTGGTCACCACCCTGATTCTGGTTCTGGTTCTTTTGCTTAACTCTGGTTCTAACCCATTTGTCTGCCCTCTTTCCCAATTCTTGGGGAGAGGTTAGATCTGAGTCAACCAAATGTTGATGCAACTGCTGGTTCTGACAGTTATTTAAAATCTGTTCTCTCATAAGCAAATTGTACAATCCTTCATAGTCTGTAACCTTACTTCCCAGCAACCAGCCCTCCAGAGCCTTAGTGGCACATTCAACAAATTCAGACCAGTCCTGAGTCTGTGTCTTCTGGGTATCTCTGAACATTAACCTGTACTGTTCAGTGGTTAAGCCTAACCCATCAATCAGAGCACTCTTCAGGACCAGGTAGTTTCTAGACTCCCCATCACTAACTGTGAGGAGTCGGTCTCGGCCTCTACCTTCAAAGGAGAGCCACAAGATTGCTGCCCACTGCTCCTGAGGAACCTGCTGTACTTTGCAAGCTCTCTCAAGTGCAGTCATCCACTTGTGGATATCATCCCCAGCTTTGTAGGGGGGCACAATCTTACTCAGGTTTCTATTGTCATAGGACCTGTCTTTATCCTTAGGGATAGTGCTGCCACCAGTGGGTTCTAACCCACTCTCTCTAGGCTGCCTTGCTCTAGCAAGTTTCTCTTTGGCCAGGGCAACTTCTAATTCTTGTCTCTGGATCCTAAGTTCAGCCTCTCTCATTTTGGCCTCATGTTCCTTTCTCTGAGGGCTAGTCAACTCCCTTCTGGAGTTGCCATGAGAACCTCTAGAAACATGGGAAGTATTGGATTCACCTGAGTGATTCCTCCTCCTCCTATGCTCCTGGTTAAGTCCATTCGGGGGTCTGAATGGGTTGGACCCACCTTCAGTCCCAAATAAGCTTAAGTTAGCCTGGTTAAGCCTGCTGACTAACACCTGGCTAGTCCCATCATCAGATTCACTCTCTTCCTCCTCCTCCTCCTCTTCTTCTTCCTCAGGCTGAGTATTCCCAGGGGTCTGGTTTTCCTCATCCACCTGAACTACAGGGGCAGGGGCATCAGAGTTATTATCTTCAGTGGGGGATTCTCCATCTCCAGTCCCTGAGGGGCCTGGTTTGGAGTCCCTTAGAGCTTCAGACTGGTCTAAAAGCTCTCTGAGGTGTCCTGCTGTAGGAGAAGGACCTGTTTTGATTCCTCTCATGGAATACAGTTGCCTCAGTTCCTTAAATGGAAAGGTAGCAAATTTGGATGGTGCCCTTGGAGGGTCACTCTCAACAGAGGTGGTTCCATTGGATCCCTCTGTTCCAGACATTGCTCTAGTGTGGTGGATGTGTTGCAATCTACCTACACTGGTGTTTTCCTACAAAACCTATCTAGTAGTTGTAGTCAGGGTGTGCTACTCCCTATCCTCTACAACAACTAAGTTCAGTAGAACTTAAGTATATCTAGTCTTGTTTTAGTGTACCTATCAGGTACCTGTATGATCTTTCAAATGATATTTTCAAAGATTGTAATGGTAAAAACAACAGCAAGCTCAAATCCCAATCCGCTGCTCACCAATGTGAGAAGTTGGCCTGATATATGCTGCTCACTAGTTCTAGTGATCACCTTGTATCATGCCAAGCAACCCTTATGGTGCAGGTTGTAAAGTCAACCTTATAGACAAGCTATCCTAGAGGTAGCATGGACTAAGCAGTCTTAGGCTAAACTCTGTAAAGGCATGTGAAGCAAGCTGTTTTACCATACACAATCCCTTGAATACCAAATGAAAGGACACCACACAGATATATATTGAAAATATATATAGATTTATTACTACAAATATCCCTGATACTCTTTATGAGCACAGAAGCAAATGCGTTAAAACAAAACACAGTTTAAATACACAAAAGTTGCACAATATGGATGAGCCCTAGGGGCCACCTAAACCATATACTAAAATAGTGGTATAAGAACCACTATGGGGAAAGTGAAGAGGCCTAGGGCCTGGGGAATCGCTGGAGCTGTTCGGGACTAGCAGTGAAGAAGTCGGGAAAGGCCCGCGGGACTCGGGAGCAGTGCGGAAAGTGCACGCTTTACCAATGCAATGTCAATGGTGCGTAAAAAGTACAAAGTTAGTTAGAAAGGAACCTTCCGAGTGACCTAGAAAGCTGAAACTTGAGGCACAGACACTAGAGGTGTGTACCAGTGTGGGAACACCGGCGGAGCTGAGTTACCTCACCCACAGGAAGCGGGTGCATAGGGTCGAAGTAGTGTCGGGTTTCGTCACGCAGGTCGATGGTGCTTGGAGCTGAAGATGCTGCAGGCGGCTCGATGTGAAGAGTTCCGGTGGATCCAAGGTGGATCTGAAGAGGTGAAGACCTGAAAGCAGAGGGGACAATGTTCAAAGTCACTAGCCAGTGACTACCGTGGAACCAGAGTGGAACCAGGCGATGTTGGGTGCAAACAGGCGTTGAGGTGTAGCTTCTCTCTGCAGCCACGTGGACACGAGGGGTCGAAGACGTCCAGGAGTTGGTCATGAGCTGTCCCACGCAGGCTTCTCGCTGTTGGCGGTGTCGGCGACTTGATAGAAGCAAACAGGCCTTGGCTAATGCAAGCCACGCAGGAATCAAAAAAGGCTTGTTACTCGGACCAGCAAGGTCAGAGCAGGTACTCCTTTTTACAGGAGCAAGGGCAAGTCTGGAGCAACCAGACCCGCAGTGAAAGTTGTAGGTTTCGTCGCCAAGATGGCCGCTAGCCACGTGGCAAGTGGCCGGGATGGTGCGTCGAGTGGCACGGTGCAAAAGGGCCCCACGCAGATCGTGGAGATGCTGGGGGGCTGATCTTTGGTGCAAGGGCTGCTCGAGGTTAGGGCTTCTCAAACCCCAAAGCACAGCATCGAGGGTGCCTCTGATGCTGCGCAGTCAGCGTTTTGGGGGTCTTCCAAGATGGCCGGTCCCACGTCTCTCGGTGCCTCCACGGGTCCCTCCTTTGCAGGGACTGTGGATCGGGCTGTGAGAAGTCTGGGAGTCTGAGTCTTGTCAGGCTCTGGGCTCGGGCTCCGGCGGGAGGCGGCGGCAAAGCAGACGTCGAGTTGCTGGTTGGTGCCTGTGTTCACAGGGTGGTCACTCCTTGGCCACAAGGGAGATTCTCTTCCGTCTTCTGTGCAGCAGAATGTCGAAGTCCAGTCTTCTTCTTTATTTCAAGTTGATTCAGGATGATCTGAAGTCTCAGGACACAGCTCCCACTCTTATTCGAATCTCGGGGGCCGGATCACCTACTAGGTCCCTCCTCTGGGTGGGACCAGGAAGGGGGGTGGTTACACCCCCTTTCCTTTGTCCAGTTTCGCACCAGGACTGGGGCTGGAAAGCCCCAGCACCGGTTTGAACTGGCCTATGCACAGGGACACCTTGTGTGCCCCAGGCATGTCTGTTTCTTTTCAGCCCTGTCCTACCCAATACACAAAATCCTGTCTGGAGTGGTGCTAGCACCTCCCCAGGCAGGAAACCCTTTGTCCAAGCTGCCCTCGCTGGAAGGACTCCCAGCAGCAGGAGGTCAGACTTGTGTCTGTGGTGGCAGCATCCATTTTGAGATGCTAAGGCTCTGTTTAACTTTAACCGGGGTTCAGGCTAGGTACATGTCGTGCCCCTCTAGAAGGGTGGAATGCTACCCCCGTCGCCAGAACTGGCGAGGGGGTAGTATTCCAATTCGTATGACACCTTACTCGACATGTTTTGATAAAGCCAAACCTAAGATAGCATTTAACCGCGAGGTTCATAATGCACTTAAGAGTATATGGTATGGCAATATCATGAAACAGCTAAAGGACATGGTTCCGAAAGCTGCAGACAGGCTCAGCTCATGCCAGAGCACCATCTCACATATTTCCAAGCACTCTGCCTCCAGGGTTGATGAGGCCTTCCATAGGAGTGACTTATAGGAACATATGTGTCCATTTTAGGATAGGTATAGGCATACTACACCTAAGTAAGGGGTGGTTACACCGACTTACCCCAGCTGAGTGATCAGCCAGTTGTGTCAAATATGGAGGCCAGGCCAGGGGTGGCACAATACATGCTGCAGCCCCTGGTAGGCCTTGGAAGCACCTATGCCCTGGGTACCTGGGTACACTGTTACAGGGGCCAATAAGGTGAACCAGTTCCAATTTCGTTATGCACCTAAAGTACATGGGTTACAATTTAGAGAGAGAACAGCAGGCTGTGGGTCTGATTAGCAGGCCCACAGCCACATTAAGTCATAAACCAGTGAAGCAAAAAGCAAAAATTTGGGGTGACCATAGGATAGCAGACCATACTCTCCTACAATTCCCGTGCCAAAACTGCAGCTAACCCCACTTCACGATGTTTACAATGAAATTCCTGTCCTGTGATTACCCCCAAAACTGCCACTAAGTCCAGTTAGAGACAGTTCTTTAGGACAAAAAAAAGCTGGTCTTAAAAGTGGTGCAAACACTTGGGTCCACATATAAGATGCTCGGGTGCAGGACAGCACGGCAAGGAACATTGCTGCACTGACCTGTGCCAAAACAACAGGTCAAGGGTACGCCCTACCAATAAGATAGGGTGCATTCCTGGGCCCTATTCATGAAAAGTGTTGCATCTCTGCAACAATTTTCACTGTGCCCTCCTTTCGACACCATGGATGCGCCATATTCAAAGTACGGCGCTCCATTTCGTATTTCTGGAATCCTGACGTATCTGGCAGCGCTAAAGTCATGCATTGCTACAATTGTGTCGCAAGCATGACACAACTCCAGCAATGTATGGGGCCAGCCTATCCCTATGGTTTTGCATCACCCTTACGCCTGCCATGCGGCAGGCGTAGGGTTTTGACTTAGTGGCGTCCTAGAATTGTCAAAGTGACATCTGAGAGACTTCACTGCACCAATCCTGCAAGGCTTTGTTGCGTGGGAACGCCCACCCTGCAAACATCATACATGATGCAGGTATAATGTGGCACAGGGCTTCACAAGGTCACACATATGCCTAGAAGCGTCACTTTGTAAATACGGTGTAACATGGTGCTAGAATCACGCTGCAATTTACGCCAAGAAAATGATGCTCAGGTGGCGTTAAACTGCCAAAAGGGGCTAAGGAATAATCCCCCCTGTCTTTTTCTTTACGATGTTGCACAATGGCTGCCATGCACCAACACAGACCCCCTTGCGCCATGGTGCAAGGGTGACTGTGCTGTGCAGTTGATCGATGTGGCTCCATCTCTACTAGAGATGTCTGGAGGTGCGTCTGGACTAGTGGAGGGCGGTAGTAAACCAGTTGGCCTTCTTGAATTGTTGTTTGCCCGGTTTATCCTTCACGGCTGCCAGGGTGTTGGCACAGTTAAAGATCCATCGGTGGATGTTGTGCACTGCGGTCTTGGTGTCTGTAAGCGTGGTGCAGAGGGAGTTGACAAGAAGTTTTTCTGTGGCCTTGATTCAGCTGCAATGGGAAGGGGGAAATTATGATGGTGGTGTTCGGTGGGCGTGGTGAAGGCATTATGTATACTATGAAGGTTGGTCCAGCAGCGTTTGGCGGTGTGGCTGTAGTTGAATGTCCCCGCTGGTGGAGAAGACAGGGTTGAGCATATGTCTGGCTATGTGGGTTGGGGCAGTGACTAGCTGCTTGAGTCCAATGTTGGTGAGTTTCTCAAGGAGGGTGGTAGAGTTCTGGTCACTAGGGTTGTTCAGGTGGAAGTTGAGGTCTCTGAGTAGGATGTACTCGGTGGTTTGGGGAGCTTGGGCTGCGATGAAGTCTGTAATGGCATCAGTGAATGGGGGGTCCTGGGCCGGGGGGCCTGTAGACGAGGGTGCCTGCTGAAGGTGGTGTTGTGCTTGATCCAGATCTGGAGTTGGAGGTGTTCTATGGTCTCTGTTGGGTCATTAGAGTGTGTGGTCAGTCGCAGTGTGCTTTTGTAGATGATGGCAATACCTCCTCCTGGGCGGTCGGGGTGGTCCTTGCAGTGATGTTGTAGCCATCGGAGATGGCGATGTCAGGTCTGTAGCAGAGGTTGGAAGAGGTTTACTTGAAGAATGCGATGTCTGAAGAGTTGGCATCGAGGAGGTTCCAGATTTCTGTGTGGGTTTGTGGAGGGACGGCACATTGAGAACGATGCAGTTGAGATGGTCAGGTGAGCTGCTGGTCGGCTGGGCGGCGATAGGCGCTGGTGTGTTGGTGTGGCAGAAGGTGCGTTTTCAGTTTCGGCAGGTGAAGGGTGCAAGGGTATTGTTTGGTGATGCTAGATGGCAGGTGGAGTGGCGTACATGGTTGTGGGCGAGGAAGGTGCTGGTATCATAGCAGTGGAGCGTCCGGGAGGCAGGGTCCCTTGCACTGCATGCGATCCATGCACGGAAAGCACAGGCGGGATTGTTTTTGGCTCACATTTGGCACACCAGTGGCACACCTGCTGTGTATGGCTGCACAGCGGGTGCCAATAAGTAGTGCTGCTGGGGGGCCTGGACAGCTTGGAGGTGGGAAACACGGGAAGGACACTGGAGGGGGCTGGGCTGCAGGGGATCCCAGCCTCAACGAGGGGGAGGACAGTGAAAAGGGAACCGTACATAAGCACAGGAAAGACTAAGCCAAACAAAGCAAAGAAAAAAATTCAGAGCCAAAGGTAGAAAGCAACAGAGAAGAGCGCAACGAGGAACAGCAATAAAGAGGGACAGGAGGGCAGTCAAGCAGCAAAGCAGTGATGCTCTACTACTGGACCACCAACGATGAGGCACAGGCAGAAGCCTGTGGGGGAGGAGGGCCTCGAACAACTGACTTCCAAGTCAGAGGAACAAACAGCAGCAGACGGGGACAGCAGTAGCAGCTGCCAGACTGTGGGAAGAGCAAGTCTACTAAGGAGTAATCCTCCCTACACCCAAGAGCTCACTACCAGGGGGCGAGGAAAGGCCGCACCACCGGATTGCCAATTTCGATCTAACAGTGGGGACAAGATTCCGTGTTCCCCAGGCCCCTTGCGAGTAACAGGGGATCAAGCTGCATATCCAAAGGGCCTGGGCTGAACTGACCCCATGCCCTGGCACCCGCTGCCACCAATGGCCGATCTCGGTGACTTGATACAAGTCAAGTCAAATTATCTTTATTCGGAATAAAAACATCCATAAAAGTACATACAAAATACAATAAAAACAATATGATACAATAATGACATCTGGAAAACAAGTCTAAGAACAGTCAAGCATAATCAAATTTCAATTTCATATCTACACGCAAATTTGTCCCTTCATATTATAATAAAAACAGCTTTATACACAAGTTAAAAATATGCAACTAAGAGATTCTCTAAAACGCATAAAAGAAGTGCAGTGTACAATTATTCTACCTCAATATTTAAAGTGGCTCGTGATCTGACGGCAGCTTTAAGGAAGCAGCTCACCCTGAATATAACTTCATCTGATCCCAGTAATAAAAAAGACCTCAATGCTAATTTAAAATTAGTCAATTCATGTTTTCTACAATAAGGCGTTAAATAATGGGTGGAAAGTTTTTTATAAAAACCACAAAAGAACAAGAAATGCATAAGGCTCTGTTTCATATTAGGGTTACATTGACAATTTAGAGTTTCTAGATGTTTATTGTAACCCAAAGGGAAATTTAGTAAATTTACTATACTCCCATCTCGGAAACGAAACAGTAAACCCCTATTCCACTTACCAAGGTGCAGACGTAAGTACCTATATGGTGGGCCAGGATGTTTAATGTGGGGTTCAAAATAGCCCATATATTTTGTAACAGTGCATTTAGTCAAGTTCTTCCTTTCCCGCTCCTCTCTATACAAGTCATATAGTGCCCTAAGAATAATGGTCTTATGGGAACGATTTATTAAACTTGATGTAGTAAACAGAGAACCCTGCCCTACACTTTCAAGGCAATCTTTTACCGCTTTTAACCATGGTATACAGGATGCCCTATCGCATTTTAAGCAATCTAAAATTATTTCACGGGTCAGTATGGCAGCCGGGTTATTCCATATCCTTAGCCAGAAGAGTGCTGGTCTGGATCTTACAAAGTCCTCTATGTATGAGTTGTTTAATTCGTTATGGCACACATAGTTAGGAGAACAAATGACCCCACCCAGCACCTTCCGGCAGAACCTATTTTCTTCCATTTGGATATGGGAGCAGTTTGTGTACCCCAGACCTCCGCGCCATAAGTGACTTGATACAGTTAGAGGAGTCCCCCACTATTCTTGTGCGGTGTCCTCAGAGTGTGCGCCACCCACCGGTGCTAGACCTGAGCCCAACGTGACCCTCCGGCCTCCTCCGCTCTCCATGCCACCTTCTTTTCACCCCTGGACATCGGCACCGGTGCTCAATCCGCCTCGCTCTCTCAGAAACAGTGACTCAGCCAGGTGGGATTTCAAAAGCCTGTACACAGCAGTCACCACCAAGTCCGCAGGGGAACCTCTATATGCAGGTGATGCAACAGGACCCCCTTAGGCATGAGGTTGCAGCACTCCCACCACACAAGTTCTGTGAAGCTCAGGGTCCTCACGCTCCACAGCCTCCAGACAACTCCACATCCTCCCCCTGTGGTGCATAGAGGTGCAGCCCACCATTGGTAATCTCTGTGCACCCCGGTGTAGTAGAGGTGCGTATTCTGCAATGCAGACCTCCCTGCATTGGTGCACAGGAGTGCCTCTACCGATCACAGCTCAAAATTGCACTAGGCATTCTTCGCACACAGGTCAGCAATGTGTCTCAATGAGACCTTCTGGACTTCACCACCAGGTAAGAGCGATCGCCGATGCCTCAATGTCTACTGCCATGGCCCAAAGGCTTGGTCCCGACATGGCCCGCCTCCACCGTCAGGCCACAACAACTCCTCAGCACCTCCGTGTCCCTCCCTGGGTCTCAGATGTAGGCCCAGCGAGGCCTCCAAGCCCAGGAACTGTCCGCGCTTCAAGCCTTCGGCTGCCATGGTGTCGCAAAGGAAGCACTATGAAGAGTGATGCATAACTGGTTTTCCCCAGCGATGCACTTCTTTACATATATGGAGAGCCCAGAATCTGCATTTCCTCTTCCCCTCGGACTCTGGCTGGTCATCCTGATTGTTAGGAGGCTTGTGGGGGGAGGGGGGGAGTTACGTGTACTGAACTTGCCCTGGTTGCTCCAGTCTGCATTTCGTTGTTTATCTTTACTTTTTATCATTGGAGGTGGGCTTATAGGCTATTTTTGTCGGTTATAAGTCAGGGGTTTGAAACCAAAGTCCTCGCCTATGCCGAGATGTGGCTATCATTACTACTAATCCACATGTGGCGTTGGAATCGGTTGAGTCAATTGCTGCAGAGTATGGGTCATTCTCAGGGTATGCACTTAATAGGTCTAAGACTCAAGTAACAAAGAATCGGTGGGCTAGTTGCGTAGATCATCGCGTAGTCGACTCGGCAGTATATCTTGGCATACGGATTACTGCGGACCTAGAAAAATTGCTTGACAATAATATGGAACCTGTGATCAAGAAGGCAAGGGCACACTTTGATAAATTGAATAACCTCCACCTCTCCCTTGTCGGCAGATGTAATAATGTCAAGATGTTGTTTTTACAAAAGATTTTGTATTTTTTTTAGGGCAGTCCCATTGGAATTCCAGAGATCTTGGTTTGTTAAGTTGGAGGGTTTAGTTAATCGGTTTATTTGGGCACAGGGGAAAACAAGGCGGGCACTTAGGTTTATGTCATTACCACGAGATAGAGGGGGATTCTCGGTTTCTGATTTCCAAAGTTAATATTATGCAGCAGCCTTACAATATATGGGGATACTCGCTGGCTCACGCTCGGGGGATCTGGGCGAAGAAGGACAAACTGACCTGCCGGATGTTTATAAATTATTATTGGGCAAAAAGGCGGAGAGTTGCTTTTTTAAGTTTACTGAGCCAAGCTATTATAAAAGAAAAAAATGTAAGACTTTAATCGCGGCCTTTAAGATTTGGGGGGGTTAAAAAGGAAGATTGGCCTGGGGAGATTCAACTATTATACATGTCTTTATACTAACCCTACACTTCCAGGAATTTTTTCAGACGAGACTATGGCAGGCTGGGAGACCAAGGGGGTTCGAAAGGTTGGAGATTGAATTAATAATGCAGGGTTTCGTCAATTTAGCGAGCTGCAGTTGGAGTTTGGGTTAGACAGAGCCAATTTTTTCAAATATCTACAACTGCGTAGCTTTCTTACCACAAAAGTTGGGGGGATGAGAGGGTTTTGTAGTAATGTAATAATTGATACTATTAAAGGTCGCACTAAGGGGGTTATTAAGGTGTTATACGGAGAATTGATCACCTTAAAATCTGATGATTTGCCAAAACATGAGGCCAAATGGGTGGAACGGGTGGGCGCTGCACCTAATGCAGTTTCAAAATCTTTGGAGTTGGCTAAATTGGTTTCATGTTCTGCCGGTCTCCAGGCTCAACATTATAGAACGTTTTTCTCCCTATATTATATCCCGGCTAGAATAGCACAGTGGGGTGGCGTATCCGGTATTACATGCCCTAGATGTGGGGGACTGGAGGCAGATTTGGTCCATATGTTCGCTTCTTGCCCGCGTCTAAAGGGACTCCTGGACTCAATTACTGAATACCTTGATCGCTCTCTTGGGGATAAAGTTATACTAACACCTGAATTAATCCTGTTAGGAATAAGTAATATGAATCAGCTAGGGACCGCTTACTACTTTCTATTTGTCTCTATGGCAGTGTTAAGGATTAACATTGCCTCCGCCTGGCTAGACCCTCCCCCCCCCACATTCCATCAATGGTTGGCGTGATTGCTCTCTATATTTATGCTGGAGAGAGCGATATATGAGAGGAAGGGAACGAAAGCTGAGAAGTTGGGCAGCAAATCTGGGCCCCTCTTGTAAGATGGAAGGCATCAGTTAATTGAAAGTAACAGGAAAGGTATAAGCCTGGTCAAAAATCATAAGGAAATGTGACACGTTTATTGTGCTTGGTATCTCTCCCTATTGATATAACTGTTTTTGTTTGTTTAAGCTCTAACTGACGAATGTATGTATACCTTTTTGATTTACTATACTGTATTTGCTTTGGTTGTTCTCCTCTATGAAGCCTTGCATATTCTTTATTGTTTTGTTTTGAGATAGACTTGTGCTGATGCCTTGGGAAGAAAAATGGAAACATTTTTAATAAAGAAGTAAAAAAAAAAAAAGTGGCAGAAAAGTGACGTTGGACTGACTAACAAGAGTTTTTTACCTCCAATTGGCCTTTCGTCACTTTTCTCTCACCAGCGGCAAAAATGTTATCGCCTTGACGCTAGTGTTAGTGGCAGTTTTCGCCGCCCAAACAGATCTTATCACCATGTAGCAACGTATCGTAAATAGGTCAGTGCCATGGCGATAGTTTTCGATGATACGCGATAATTTTAACGAGGTTCTTGTTAATATGCCCCTATGTTCTGCATGCATCATGACACCGCAGAAGGGCTAGCCTTAGACAAGCATCTCATAATATATGTTGCAGGCTAACTAGCACAAATACCTGGTTAGTTCAGTTTTTCACAATTGAACTGTTTCAGTGCTCCTCAAAATCAATCAATCAATCAATCAATCAGTCAATCATTCGGGGATTTGTAAAATGGAGTTTTGCTTCAAGTACATCAATCAGGAAAATCAGTGTACACAGAGGGCTGCACAGAACCAGAGCAGCCCATCTTTGCCTATCGATTACTGCGACATCTCACTCTATCGGGGGAATTCGAGAGATGTATCATGTATATGTGTGTGTCATCCTTGGTGGACCAAAACTGGAAAGTAAAAACATGTTGACCTTCCTTATACCACCTAGGAAGTTCAAAGACACAATAACCCAAGTAAGCTCAATAAATTGTAAGATAGATAAACAACTCAAAGGCTTACAGACACTTTTGTTTTCATGGAATGTAAATGGTTTAAGAGTGAAGAAGGAAAAGAAAATACATTTAGAATATCTGCACCAGTGTGACTCCCAAGGAATAATCATTCAAAAGACTCATCTAACTAACACTGAATGTAAGGATCTCCTGGGAAACCAGGTTTTGGTGCAACAAATTGTTTACACAGATCGGTTACGTAGTGTTAAATGGGTCGCAGTCTTGATCAGACAAAATTCTGGAATCGCAATATTAGACTCTGGTTCGGATAGAACTAGGAGATGGTCAATTGCAACAAAAAAAAAGAAATTAGCCAAACTACTCTAATGTATGGTGGGACCAAGGGGTCAGTCCTGTGATGTCATCGGAGCCCAAACGGCCTATGATGCTATTGATGCTTCTCATGGCTCGTTAGTGAATCTATGCCAATGCCCGTTTGACCCAAGTGGCGTTGACCCGGATGCAGTTGTTGCTTGGGCTGGAGAAGGCCAGCGTTCCATCAGTTCCTCCTTCAGCTGCCAGATTCATTTTGCAGACACAAGTTCAACTCCAAGGCAGAGTCCAGGAGGCTCAGCTGAGGAACAGGAAGGACGCGGGAAGAGATTAAAAAGTAACATTTTTAGTTTCCAGGAATAAAATAAACCTGTCGGTTACATAAACTGTTCTGTGGGCTGACTGTAACATATTGTTAAATTGTATTTTCTTTGGCGCTCCCTCTGCTTTCTTTGCGCTGAGTCACCACAACATGAATCCCATTTTGGCCGGGGTCCTGAGCAGTTGCGCGGCCTAGCACCAAAGGCCCGGTTGGGACTGTTGTTGAAAGGACGCTGGAGCACACGCGCTCCAGCTCAGAGCTGTAATGGCGGCTGCAGGGAGCAGCTGGATCCAGTCTTCTGGAAGGTTCCGTGTACTTTTCACCAGGGTTCCAGGCCAGGCTCCTGGCTCGTGTCCAAGGAGGGCAACCGGTTGGTGTCACAAACTCACCCCGAGCTGGACTTGAACACCAAACTGGTGAGCACTCATTTAGTTTACATCAACAGCGCATGATGTTAAATGAAAAGAGTCAGTCATTTGCATAATGGAAATAAAAGTCTAAAAGCAGGGAGGCTGCACCAGAGAATAATGACGACAGGGAGTCCATGTCTTAGGGAAAACATGTGAACAACTCACTTCAATTTTCATATTTCTGGAAAAAAAAGTGATTCTTGTGGGAAGCCTTCAGAAATCAGTGTTATAAATTCGTATTGATGGTCTTCAATTTCAAACACCAAACACCATGGCATTCATCAACAATATTTCTCAATGTTTTCAAAGCCAAATAATAGAATAAGTAGTCTAGAGGTCCCCCACCTACACATCTGTCCATAACCCCTTTTGTGCTTCTTAGCACCAATATGTCATGCCCCTCAAACACATTTCTCCATCATGGCCAGAGCGGTCAGATATGGGGGGAGGGGGACTGGAGCCATTTAAAGCTGGTTCTTCAAAGTGGCTGGCGGCTGTCTATGTTTCCAGATTCACAGAGTTTATGGCAGAATGTAAAAAAGAGGGTAAGAGAAAGGACAGAAATGAGCCTGGTCTGGTATGAATATTTTTGCAGGGCTGCTTTGGGTTCCCAGTCTGGTCGTGATCTCCATAGCATCCAAGCACCCTGCCACAATTGACCTCAGCCCCTCATTGAGTGTCTATGATGGTTCGAGCATGCATGTCCAAGCAGAGTATTATGGGATACAAGAGGTGTCAATTAGTGTCAGAGTGTCTGAGTGTCACTTATCATGCAGCTTCCTATCCTAGACTCAGATAATTACTCAATTTCGTAATACCAGAGTCTTTTCACCCTGGCACATCTCACCTCAGCCCCTTTTGCAGATGTATATCCCTTTGAAAATCCAGACAATGCTTTGGGCCATATTAACGAGTAAGTAACACAATGCAGGAAGTCACCTTGCTGCACTGTGCTGCATTACTAAGAAAGACAGTGGTGGCTCACATAGGGCATGCTGAGGGGTGGTGGGGTGGTGGAGGGGAAGTATGGGGGTAGTAAATTCGGACATACGACGGAACGGAGTAAAGTAATTATTGCATTCCTCCGTTCCGTTGTATGTCCAAGTCTACTACCCCCTGCCCCACTCTGCCCCTTCTCCACCTCAGCACACCGCTCCACAGCACACCCTATGTGAGCCGCTACTGAAGAAAGGGCAGGAATGCACTGTATTTATTACAATACGGCTCATTCCTGTCCTTTCGCCAGCACTAGCGCACAATGGGATACCTAGCACCAACGCAGGTATCCTTGCGCCATGATGCAAGGCTGCCTGCATTGCATTCAGGATTGTTTTTGTGCTGGAAGGGACACCTTCCTGCACAAAATCTATCCTGATAGGCATATTCCTCTTTCTAAGTGTGCCTCAGAACACAGCACACATAGAAAGAGGAAGGCATGATGAGAAATAAAGATATTTCTCCTTGCTATTCCTCCCCTGAGAAGGCGTATCGTTTTGGTGCATTCCCAGGTCTACCAGTGTTGGTAAATCTGGGAATGCATCAAAATCGATGGAAGTGACGTGGGGAACACCCACGTAACACCCATGGAATGCCTTCCCAAGGCAGATTAACACAATTTAGAGATTTGCACTGCGTTGCCTTACTCCAGATTTATGTAGCCACTCAGGGCCAAGCAGAGTGGCCTTGCGTCGATTCATAAATCACATTTTGGAGTTGTGCTGCGCATGCACCCCATTGCGTGATGAAAGAGCGACGCAACTTCTGTCATAAATATACCCCTTGATTTGCAAAAAATAATGGGCCAAAGATATTCTTAGGAGCCCACTGTCTCTGCTGTAAAAATGAAGGGTGTATAGTCTGGATACCATAAAGCACCTCTTTTTTTCCACTCCCTGTCTCTGGAGGTGGGAACCACCTGCAAAAGGTAAACACTGGGTGGGGATCCTTTAGCTGGAGACTTTCTGGACTTCTTTAGCACTGTACTGGACAGATTGAACTGCACATTTCCGTTCAAACCATGTGCCAACATTGAGCTGCTCTTACAAGTCCATGATAAATCTTTATTTCTCATTTTGTCACTGTTTATCTCTTTTTCTCTTCTCCTTCATTCTTTCCTTTCAGGGTTTCTCCCTCTGTCTTTGTTTTAGGCCACTGTCTGATGAAGGAATACATGTCCAGTGCCCTGGAATCTAGTTCTGCTTCTAACCACCTGCAAACACTTGTATAGATTAAGCAGTGCACTCACATGCTTGTCTTCTCCAGGATGGTGCAACAGGGAAGACCCAGTGAGCTTTTTGGAGACATTAGAGGTGTGGCATCCATCCAGACTGAGCTCCCCTTGCACTGAATGGGCATTAAATGAGCACCTCAGTCTGTGGCAGCAGTGTTTCTACTCTATGCGCCTTCATGCTGATCTGGCACCATCTCGTAGGCTCTAGTTATTCCTTCTTTTCACATGTACTGCACACATTTTCTACCTTCTAGAATTCAAACAAGGATAGAAAAACTGGTAGTATTTTCAGAAATATGCATATTTTGTGGGATATTTTTGAAAATCTGAAGGAAAGTCCAAGCTTTTTCAAAATCTGTAGAATCTGTTTTGCTGATCGAGACTGCCTAATAGTAATGCCTGCAGAAGAGTTAGCTTGAAACTCTAGAGCACTGGAAGCATCTAGGCCAGTGCTTAATTTTGAATATATATATATATATATATATATATATATATATATATATATATATATATATATATATATATATTTTCAAACACTTCGGTCCCTTCGTGACCAGGACTCGCCTCAAGGAAGAGCACTCAAAGCCAGATTGTAGCGTGGTAAAGCCATTTATTTCAAACGCTCTGCCGCATAGCAAAGGTTACAAACACGTTTCGGCGTTGCCGCCTTCATCGGTGTTAACCATCGCTTTTTTTCTGAGTATTTTTAAATAGAATTTACATCGTGACTTCCTGTCACATGTGTAGCAATGAAAATAAAAAACGGCACATGGTACATCATTTCATCAGTGTGAGTGGCGGCCATCTTACAGTGGTTAGAATCACGCTAACAGAATATACATACATACAATTTGAATACAATCTTTTGTTCTTCAAAGCGCATTCTTGACCTGCTGCATGATTATTTGAATTAATTCATCAATAATCAAGTCAATTAATCAAAAATAATGTTACATCACATATTACTGGTCGCCTATTATTCAAACATGCCGTTATCCTATACAGTTCCTCTAATCACTCCTTATGTTCAATTTCCATCTTGGTTTTTAGAGTTTAGAACTGCACTAAAGGAGGTTCACGGATATTGGAGATGGGAATTTGCGTGCTTTTTAATATTAATTGTGGCCCTTGTCATACTGCCCTGAATGGGCATTCTAAGATGTTACTGCTGGTTACAGGTTGGCTCTAAGGGTCAGGGAAACTATTTTCTTTCTTCCTTTTCTCACATGACTTCCCCCCATTTTTCGAGTCAATCAACCATCTATTAGATGTGGGTCCACATCTCTTCCTCATTGTTCATCCCTACTGGTACCTTGGTCTGGAGTAGGATAATATACCTAGATTCTAGGTTTCGTAATTTTTCTATCCAGTCTCCACCCCGTTCATTCCTGATCAATTGATCAAGAATGAAGAAGGTAAGCAGGTTGCTGTTGCTTTTGTGCATTTCTTCGAAGTGCCGGGCTACTGGGTAGCTCTGGTCCTTCGTTGAAATCGCTCTCATATGTTCGAGAACTCTGAGTTTCGTCTGTTTTATTGTGCTCCCTACGTACTTCTTCCCACAGGGGCACATCAGACAGTATACGGTGTAATCCGAGTTGCAATTAAGCAACTTGGATATTGGTGTCTTATTCGTTTTTCCTGGTACCACAAAATCTTTTACTTTGTGGGAATTTCTACAAGCCTTGCATTTCATGCAGGGGTAGAAACCCACTGCTGATGGTTTCCTCCTGCTCCTACACTCGTAGTGGCTATTCACAAGATGATCTTTGAATGAGTTTCCTCTTCTATAAGAGATCAGGGGGTAGGCTGACAGTGTTTGCCCTATCACACTGTCCATCTTCAAGATTTTCCAGTTCTTTTTCATAATGTTGAAGACTTCAGCTGATTTTTCAGAATAACCTGTGATCATCCTGATTTTAAGATCACCTGTTGTGGGTTTGTCAATCAATAGATCAGTTCTCCCTACTGTGTTGCTTTTCATTTCTGCCTGATCTAGAATTCCCTTGCAGTATCCCCTTTTCCTGAATCTTTCTCTAGCCTCTCTTCGTGCTTTTCCGAATTCCTCATCTGTGGAGCAATTTCGCTTCATGCGTAGGAATTCTCCTAGGGGGATATTGTTGATGACACTGCGTGGATGGAAGCTCCCTGAATGTAGGATGGTGTTGCCCGATGTGGGCTTTCGATACACCGCAGTTTCTATGGCATTGTTCTCAACATACACTCTAAGGTCCAGATAGAATACCTCCTTCTTGCTGATATTACCCGTGAATTGGAGGTTCAGGTCATTGATGTTCAGACCTCTGATGTACTCCTCCGCATCACTTTGAGAGCCGCGCCATACTATAAACAAATCATCTATATAGCGGGTCCACAGTATAATGTGATCCAGCCACTGCTCGTTTTCCCCCGCCCAGGCCACGTGCTTCTCCCACCAGCCAACGAATAAATTCGCATAGCTGGGGGCGAAGCACGTGCCCATCGTGGTTCCCTGGAGTTGCAGGTATAATTGCACTGAGAATAGGAAAATGTTATTTCTTAGGCAAAACTCAGTTAGCTCCATCAACATCCTATTATGTTTTCGGAATTTGAGAGCTCTCTTTTCCAAGAAACTTTTCATAGCATATAGACCATCCTCATGTCTGATAGATGTGTACAGACTTGCAATGTCAAGTGTTATCAAAACCATATCGTCCTCCCATTTAACCCCCTGTATGACACGCAAGAAATCTTTTGTATCTCTTAGGTAGGAGCTGAGGTCCTTTACAAATGGAGAGATGAAACTGTCAATATAGGTGGAAGTCTTTTCCAGTAGACTGTCCTTTGCGGACACTATCGGTCTTCTCGGAGGCCACACTGTGCTTTTATGCACCTTGGGTAGGTGATAAAATGTCGCTATTTGCGGGAGTTCGCATTTCAAATTTTGACAGTCTTTAAAATCCAAGATCCCATCATCTTTCCATTTTGTGATTAATCCATTGAATAATGTGACACTTTCCAAGACTTTTTCTCGTTTGATTTTAGCATAGTGTTCTTTTTTCCCCAGCTGTGAGAGGGCCTCATCCTCATACTGACTGCGTTTGAGGACAACGATATTTCCGCCCTTATCGCTGTGCTTGATCACAATTCTTTCATCTTCTTTCAGACTCCTGATTATTTGCCATTCGTCTTTCTTTAGATTTCTTCTTTTCCAATTGAATTTCTGTTCATTTAATTTTTTCAATTCGTCTATTACAATCTCCTGGAAGGTGTTAATTCCATCATGTGGTGTTCTTGGATTTATTTTTGATTTGATCACCATGGTGCTTTTGCATCCTCGCTGAGTGATTCCACTTTCGTTCAGCATTTGGGTGGGTTCCATATCCCAGTCATCATTAGTACTTTCTTCCACCAAGGTTTGTGCCAAGATGATTGCTCCCAAATCATCTCCTGTCAAAGTATCTAAGGGATTGTTCTCATCATTCCCTTGTATCTCACTCCTTTTGGGATGCATCATATGAATTTTTTGCAGTTTTATTTTTCTGATGAAATTAAACAGATCGATTCGTGTTTGGGTGTAATCAAATGCTGGAGTGGGACAAAATGTTAATCCCAATTATAGGATTCATTCTTCCTCTTCAGATAGTTCCCTATCTGATAAATTGACTAGTGTGTTCTGTTCAGGCAGTATCTCACTCAAGTCCACTTCTTCCCGCGTGCACTCCTTGTTACCACTGGTGTGGATCGTCCTGGGGCGGCCCTTCCTGCCCCTCCTCGTTTTCCTCTTATTGCTTCTGGAGGGTGTGTTGTTGCCGCTGGTCTTTGCCTCAGTCCCCTTATGAGCTCGTACTCCTGAAAAAAAGGAGGCTCTGATTCTGGAGGAGATGTGGATGGCTCTTCTTCCGAGCCAGGGAGGTTCCCACCTCCCTCAGCACCTCTGTTCCCACAACTGCTTCTGGTGCGTGATGAGTCGTCGTCAGACACCTCGGATTCCTCCGTACTCACTGGGGTCCTGTTCTTCGATTTTCCCTGTATTAATGTTCTTCTTGGTGCATCATACTTTCTCGCAAATGTTAATATCCGTCCATTCGCCTTGTACTTTCTCATCACGTATAAACTTTTTTTGTTTCCTCCGTTTGATTGTATTTTCATAGTCAATTAATCTCTGTTTCATTTGTTGACGCAGTTCATCACTTTTTTTAATGTCTTTGTCCTCACTGATTTTCTTTTAAATCTCTTTGATCTCTTGCTGCAGTTTTACTCTGTCATTCCATGCATGCTTGACAAGTAATTTGAGCATTCCTTTTGTGACATCATTCATGAACTCAGACCACTCCCGTAAAAGTTCATTATTTGGATTTTCATAGGAAGGTACTATAAAGATTCGCAATCCCCTAGGGACACGCCCCACTTCCAAATATTTCTGTAAGCTGGTGGCTTCCCACCACTTACGAATCTCTTTCTCGTATGTCTTCTCGAGTGTGTGAAAGAGTTTCACAAGTGAACCAGATGTCGTCATTTTCTCTTGTACAGTGTCTCTCTTTCTAGTGTCTTTTTGTGGTACAAACAGCGAATCTGCCGCTTCCTCCCTCTCAGTGTCCGTGAACATATCTTGCTGCAGAGTTAATACTTGCTTAATTGAAATAAATGGCTTTACCACGCTACAATCTGGCTTTGAGTGCTCTTCCTTGAGGCGAGTCCTGGTCACGAAGGGACCGAAGTGTTTGAAAATATATTGCGTACTCCACCGTGCGGCAGGAGGCACCCGTGGTTAAGAGGAGCAGCAGTTGGTGGAACCAGCGTTCAAAAAAGTATATATATATATATATATATATATATATATATATATATATATATATATATATATATATATATATATATATATATATATATATATATATATATATATATATATATATATATATATAAGTTTAGGTGGAAAGCAGCCCCTGTTAGAGCACTCTCAACACCAGCGGCACTCTAGATCTGCTCACATCAAATTTCTGTTTTTCTATCAAAGTTTTTAAGCATAGGATTAGCACAGTGCTATCCACGCCGAGATAGAAAATGACAAAGTCTTTTGCAATTTATACAGCAAAGTCTTTAAGCATAGGACTAGTACAGTGCTGTCCTTGCCGAGCTGTAAAATTACAAAAGCCATTTATCACTCCAGGCACAATATTACAGCTTTGAATTAGTGAAATACCAACTCAAGCCAACATGAAATGAGTAAAAGCAACCCCTGACACAGTGTTTCGCTCTAATTAGAGCTCTTCAGAGAGGTATAGCTTTGTCCAGACACAAGGGAGCACCCAGTATTAAGTCAAAACAAAACCCTTTCAGGCATAGAGTGACGCATAAATTATGCAAAAAAGAAGGAGAGAACTCTGGGTAGTTCTCAACTTTAGGTGGAAAGCAGCCCCTGTTAGAGCACTCTCAACACCAGTGACACTCTAGATCTGCTCACCTCAAATGTCTGTTTTTCTATCAAAGTTTTTAAGCATAGGATTAGCACAGTGCTATCCACGCCGAGATAGAAAATGACAAAGTCTTTTGCAATTTATACAGCAAAGTCTTTAAGCATATTACTAGTACAGTGCTGTCCTTGCCGAGCTGTAAAATTACAAAAGCCATTTATCACTCCAGGCACAATATTACAGCTTTGAATTAGTGAAATACCAACTCAAGCCAACCTGAAATGAGTAAACGCAACCCCTGACACAGTGTTGTGCTCTAATTAGAGCTCTTCAGAGAGGTATAGCTTTGTCCAGACACAAGGGAGCACCCAGCATTAAGTCAAAACAAAACCCTTTCAGGCATAGAGTGACGCATAAATTATGCAAAAAAGAAGCAGAGAACTCTGGGTAGTTCTCAAGTTTAGGTGGAAATCAGCCCCTGTTAGAGCACTCTCAACACCAGCAACACTCTAGCTCTGCTCACCTCAAATGTGTTTTTCTATCAAAGTTTTTAAGCATAGGATTAGCACAGTGCTATCCACGCCGAGATAGAAAATGACAAAGTCTTTTGCAATTTATACAGCAAAGTCTTTAAGCATAGGACTAGTACAGTGCTGTCCTTGCCGAGCTATAAAATTACAAAAGCCATTTATCACTCCAGGCACAATATTACAGCTTTGACTTAGTGAAATACCAACTCAAGCCAACCTGAAATGAGTAAAAGCAACCCCTGACACAGTCTTTCACTCTAATTAGAGCTCTTCAGAGAGGTATAGCTTTGTCCAGACACAAGGGAGCACCCAGTATTAAGTCAAAATAAAACCATTTCAGGCATAGAGTGACGCATAAATTATGCAAAAAGGAAGGAGAGAACTCTGGGTAGTTCTCCACTTTAGGTGGAAAGCACCCCCTGTTAGAGCACTCTCAACACCAGCGACACTCTAGATCTGCTCACCTCAAATGTCTGTTTTTCTATCAAAGTTTTTAAGCATAGGATTAGCACAGTGCTATCCACGCCGAGATAGAAAATGACAAAGTCTTTTGCAATTTATACAGCAAAGTCTTTAAGCATAGGACTAGTACAGTGCTGTCCTTGCCGAGCTGTAAAATTACAAAAGCCATTTATCACTCCAGGCACAATATTACAGCTTTGAATTAGTGAAATACCAACTCAAGCCAACATGAAATGAGTAAAAGCAACCCCTGACACAGTGTTTCGCTCTAATTAGAGCTCTTCAGAGAGGTATAGCTTTGTCCACACACAAGGGAGCACCCAGTACTAAGTCAAAACAAAACCCTTTCAGGCATAGAGTGACGCATAAATTATGCAAAAAAGAAGGAGAGAACTCTGGGTAGTTCTCAAGTTTAGGTGGAAAGCAGCCCCTGTTAGAGCACTCTCAACACCAGCGACACTCTAGATCTGCTCACCTCAAATGTCTGTTTTTCTATCAAAGTTTTTAAGCATAGGATTAGCACAGTGCTATCCACGCCGAGATAGAAAATGACAAAGTCTTTTGCAATTTATACAGCAAAGTCTTTAAGCATAGGACTAGTACAGTGCTGTCCTTGCCGAGCTGTAAAATTACAAAAGCCATTTATCACTCCAGGCACAATATTACAGCTTTGAATTAGTGAAATACCAACTCAAGCCAACCTGAAATGAGTAAAAGCAACCCCTGACACAGTGTTTCGCTCTAATTAGAGCTCTTCAGAGAGGTATAGCTTTGTCCAGACACAAGGGAGTACCCAGTATTAAGTCAAAACAAAAGCCTTTCAGGCATAGAGTGACGCATAAATTATGCAAAAAAGAATATATATATATATATATATATATATATATATATATATATATATATATATATATATATATATATATATATATATATATATATATATATATATATATATATATATATATATGTGTGTGCCAGGGCTCTTGTCAGGAGGGCACTTCAGCTTGCACCACACATCGCCCCTGCCATGCTGCCATTGATCTTAACAACACAATATTATCCATCACACTCCTACAAGTGTGACAATTTGGAATCTTCCAGGCTCCCAAAGCTATAAGAATGCTCAGGGAGGCAGGTAATAGTCATTTTTAATGTACATTGAATTGATATTTAAATGTTGATGTGGTCAGCTCTAAATTAGCCAGACAGCGCCACCTTGTGGCAGGACTATCACAAGCGTTGGTGTTGACAATTAAGTGCCGGTGCTGAGCACCGAAAACCACCAGCTCAAATTAAGCACTGATCTAGGGGAGACTAGAGAGGCCAGGCCACTGGGGTTCCCAACTGCCAACAAACTATATGGGACACCTTAAAACCTGCTTTAATATGTACATATGCCTCGACAGGGGAGTAGTTCTCAGCTTTCCTCACCCGTGCCCGTTGGACCTCTGTCATCAAAGTAATGTTCCAGCATGAAGTTTGCATTGACTAGAATTCAAATGTACTTTTCAATGAGTTCTTGGTGACTTTTAGATGATTTCTGGAGCTGTAAGATTATACTTCTCATTTCATCTTACAGATGGTCATGCAGTTAGCAGGACACATTGGTCAAATTAGAGACCACTGGAAGAAATAGTGTGTGCAACCCACGAAGGTCCAAATCAGTGTTTTCTTGTGATGTTCAATGTCACATTTCTGCTGTTTCTAAATATTATAAAATGGCTACTATTAACCAAGGCTAAACTGGCTTTGCCTGCATTCGGACACGTCTGCCTGAGTCAGAAACCATTTAACTCACTGAGCTATCCCGCTGTTTATTTTTCCGTGTGTCCTGCAGCTTCCTGTCAGAATAAAGTGAGTTCCGACCTTTACATAGGTCGTTACTAAAAGAAGGCCTCTCAGGCCTTCAAATTTACCAATGACAGCCGCTGTGCAATATTCCCCACAATGCACTCTTCGTGACGTCATACAAAATCACAAATGACAACACTCACGAGTCTGGAAGAAAGTCACCGATGGCATCGTCCTTGGCATCGCTAATGGGATCAAATGTAAGATTTGATTTCCAAAGTAGAGAACTGTTGAACTAGAGAGTGAGTTCTTGACACAGCCCTTAACCTACACGCACTGTATATGGGCTGCGCTCCAAGTATGAAGCAGGCCACCACGTGATGAAGACGCATGTCCAAGAACCATGTGAAGTCCAAACACCCCTTGAACCCAAGCAGCATCCACGCACTGCTGGCAGCCCCTGACCCCCATGCACTCATGCTGGCCCTGTGAGTTAGGACTAGGGTGAGGGATCTGTGTATGGGTAGAGTCTCAGTAAGTGCAGGTTTAGGATGAGTGTTGCCTATGAGCCAGGGTCAAGGTAAAGACTCAGACAAGGGGCATGGATCTGCTCTGGGTCAGTGTAGGGTAAGGGCAATAGCTATCATTTGGCACAGGATTAGTCTAAGAGGTTGGTGTAGAATGAAAGTAGGGTGATCAGTAGGAGATAGGTTCAGACTTCTGGCAGGGTAAGGACAACTTGAAGCATATGTTTAGGTTAAGTGTAAGATATGAGATATTTAGTGTGATGATAATTGGAAATGATGGTAAGAGCTTGTGAAAAGTTTATGATTATGGGAAGTGGACGAGGTAAAGGTAAAAATCAAGATAAGGTGTTAAAGAAATAGTAATCTTAGTATAATGCATTCACTGACTAGGCAATCCTAAATGATTTTAACATGACATGGTTATGGCAAATGTGGAAGCGTCATGGATCAAGACTTATACAAGCAGGGAACTTGCAGGCTAGGCGGGTCTACTAGTCCCAGGTGTCCCCTGCACCCAGATTGTATCCTTCTAGTTTCTATGCATCTGTGATGACATAACAACTCTCACGCCCAGCCCAGTCACCCAGAGGCAGGATGTCAGGCTGGTCTATGTTGCACAAAGCGTCCCCCAAATCATGGCTTCACGTGTTTTCTTCCGGACAGGACAAACAGAGAGGCTGCTTTGGCCCCCTACCCATTAGCCACACCAGGCCCGCGCCACTGAAGGTAGCTGCCATGACACACCATTATAAGATGGTGACAGCATGCCACAAATGCCCTCAAATATTCTCTTGTTGCTAGGACACTGGAATCGTCCACATAGCATTCAAATGTCATTTTTGCTACGGGTCTGAAATTCCTTGCACTGCAGCTGCTTCAATTGGATCTTCTTTGCAGTAATAAGACTTGCTACATGAAAATGAGGGCGCACATCCCACAAAAGCATGCCCAGAGCCCTTTCAGAATAGCTAAGGTTAGTCCCAAAGACACGGCTACAAACATATTCTAGAACTACTGTAGCAGTGAGTGTGAAATGTCCACTTTCTGTGTCACTGAGTCAGAGAGAGAGATAGTGCATGTGTATGTGTGTGCGTGTGTGTGTGTGTATATGAACCAAATTATGGCGCATATGTACAAGGGAATTGCGGAGCACGGCGCTGAAAAAAACTTTTTTTTAGAGTTTCATATAGCACAAACTCGACCCGAAGATATCAGGTATCAGAGCACTTTACATAAGCAGCAGTTTCTTTTACAGATGCACACATTCATTTTTGTAAGGCAATAAAAGCATCCCAAAAACAACGCTGTCACCACAGTGGAAGTAGTCCCTTTCAGAGTCAGGGGCTTCAGGCTAGTGTGCGTTTTTTAGAAAACATTTCTTTACGTATTTTAATCCCAACTGTTGGTTCACCTGCTCAACAGACACTGCTACAAGGCCCTCGCTGCCATTTGCACTGCATAGTATCATATTTTAAAATAAATTATGTACCCACTCCATAATGGCTGCCTACTGCTTACTCATATCAGCTCACACCCACACAAGTGTGGCCATCTTTGAATATTTTGATTAAACTTTATTTACAAAATCGTTCAGAGAAATTGGCCTGTGCATTCAAATGCTTGGGTGGCATTTTTTTGTTTTTTGTTTTAGATAGTGCAAACTCGACCCGAAGAAATCAGGTATCAGAGTGCTCTATATGAGCACCAGGGGGCATATTATCAAGTAAGGGCGTTACATTATCGCCGCTATTATCGGCAGGAAACTGCCGATAAAGCGGCGATAATGGGCTTGATAATATGCTCCAAGAATTCCAATCGAAGCCCATGTTAGATGTGAAGACATCTAACATGGGCTTCGATTGCAATTCATAGAGCATATTATCAAGCCCATTATCGCCGCTTTATTGGCAGTTTCCTGCCGATAATAGCGGCGATAATGTAACGCCCTTACTTGATAATATGCCCCCAGGTTCGTTACAGGCTGACACATTCATTTTTGTTAGGCACTGGGAGATTAAGTGATTTGGCTAGAATCACAGGATGTTGAGAACCACTTATATATGTGCACATGTATATGGATACAGACTTCTGTTTTGTAATCTTTTTGTAAAAAAAAGTCTTGCAAAAATATTAAACAATACCTCATTAGTAAAGTTAATAGGCTAAAAAACCAATGTCAGACCTTTTGACATTGCCAATGCTTGTTAAAAAGTGATGTCGAGGTTGACAGATAAAAAGGATTAACAGCCAGATGTAGGAGCCAAAATACCGGTCAGTAACGGCCGAATTCTGCCGTTACCGACCGGTATTTGGGTTTTCAGATGTAGGGGCATATATTTTACAGAATTGGTAAATTTACAGAATCGGTAAATTTACCGATTCAGTAAAATACCGAATCGGTATTTTTACCGACTCGGTATATCCAAATGTAGGTGGCGCTCCTGAGAGTGCCACAGGCCTTACAAATTCGGTATTTTACCACCCAATCCAATTGGGTGGTAAAATACCGAATCCAGGTGTGCATGCACATGTGTGCATGCACACCTAGCCACGTGACAGACAGACATGCCCTTAGGGCATGTCTGTGTGCCACATGGTTCACATGCCTGTCTTTGGGGTGCTAGAGGGTGTCAAAGTGACACCCCCTGCACCCTTGCTAAAATCGGTATTTACCGATTCTGTAATTACAGAATCAGTATTTCCCATTGATTCCTATGGGCTTCAAAGCCCATAGGAATCAATGGGAAATACCGAATCTGTAATTATAGAATCGGTAAATACCGAATCTTAACGATTTGGTATTTACAGAATCTGTAATACCTACATCTCCCCCCTTCATATTTACCGACTCTTAAATACCGAATCGGTAAAATTCGGTATTTAAGAGTCGGTAAATATGAATTACCTACAACTGGCCCTAAGTGTGCAAATAAAGAGTACATACTCTGCCTACCTGTTGTCATCCCTACCTGCAGAGCATGCCTGCTTAGCAGTAAGTGGCTGCACACAGTCGTTTTAGGTGAATTGTATCATTTTAGATGCATAGTATTATGCAGCCCTACTAAGTACCATGCATCAGGCATAAGACTAACGCATTTCAGGCTAGTATGTCCGCATCGCTGCACTGATATGCAAAGTCACGTATTATAGCACCTCCTCAGCTGTCAAGTCGGAGCCTTGCTATCGCCCCATACCGACTGAAAGCTGGAGTGGTAACGCGCAGTGCGCGCTGCTCCCTCAGGCTTGGGGGCTGGCTCAGCTGCACACAGCTCTAGCTGCTACAATGTAACACATAATAGAACTCATTCAACACTGTGCGGCATTACTGTTACGTCAGGAGTCAGTGCCCAATGGCTACTACAGAAAGAGGGCCTTATTTATGAGCTCTTTATGCCATGATTGTATCTCGTTTTGTGACAATACGCACCACACTGCACTCTATTTAAAAAGTGATGCATCTAGGCAGATGCGTCAGTTTGTAAACCCTTGCGCCACATTATACCTGCGTTAGGTATAATACAGGGTGAGCGTTCCCCCCACAAAAAAGCCTTGTAGTAGTGGCGCAGTGAAAAACGTGACTTTCACTATGCCACTTCTAGTACATCACTGCGTTAAATCCTTACAGCTGCTTCAAGGGGGCATAAGGAGTGGCAGAGGCCATGTCACATGGGGATAGCCTCATGTGAAAGGAACCATTGCTGGAGTTGCACCTGTTTTCAGACACACACCAGCAATGCGCCAGTTTTGCATCTACAGATACGTCAGGAATATTGACGGATCTGTACATCCTTACGATATGGAGTGACACATAAATAAAGTGCATCTATGGTGTTGCAAGGATTGTGCTATGAAAAGTGTTGCATCGCTGGTTTCCCCCAGCGATGTGACTCTTTTCATAAATGAGGCCCACAGTGTCAACCAGGTGAGGTCAGGACATGAGTCTGCAGACACACTTTAACCCATTGGCCGCGGCGGTATTTCCGTCGCGGCGCTAGGGGGGAGGGGGAGTCGCGCGGCGCCGCCATGCTCGTGACAGAACTACTCCGTCACGAGCCGCGGTGGCGCTGTCCTTGTGACTGAATGGTTCCGTCACGGCCCCGCCCACCTAATAGAACGCTCAGCGCAGGCACGAAATCAGCACCGCGTATGCGTGGCGGCCGGGCCGTGACGGAACCATTCCGTCACCAGCACAGCACCACCATTGCTCATGATGGAATGGTTCTGTCACGAGCATGCAAGGGGTTAATAGGTGCTGCGGGTGGCAGTTTGTGAGGATACATTTTTGCCTTCTGGCAATGGCAGCGCAGCTTGCTGCTGCTTGCACCGCAGTGGTAATCTAAATGACCCTGTGACCGGACCTGACCCCACCAGCATCTGGGCCTGGGTGAACCACGGACCGCTGGAATAGTTCCTCAGCAGCCCAGACTACACCAGTCCATTGGGCAGCTGAGTCTCAGAATCATGCCAAGTGTTGCCACAGGAGTGCGATCCAGTGCTGCCACCAAGCCTGTACTGAACTGCTGCTCACTTCACAAAGAAGTAAGGGGTATATTATCAAGAACGGCGTTAAAATTATCATCGGTTTAGCGGCAGAAAACTGCTGCTAAAGCGGCGATAATGGGCTTGATAATATGCCCTTGAGAATTCCAATAGAAGCCCAGGTTCACACCAGAACATGGACTTCTATTGGAATTCTCAAGGGCATATTATCAAGCCCATTATCGCCGGTTTAGCGGCAGATTTCTGCAGCTAAACCGGCGATAATTTTTATCGCCGTTCTTGATAATATGCCTCTAAGTGCCCGGAGGGAGATATCTCCTAGTTGCTTCCTAATAAAAATGAGCTTTTTTTTTGGAGTTAAAGCACAGTCATGATCACCATTTATCTATCTTCTGAGGAGCTTGCCCTGTGTTACAGCTGAACTCTGCAGTCACAATCCAGTCTGTCAGCTCACTGTAGTTTTCAGCATTACTAGTCCGACGCACTAACTTGTTTCTGTGTCTGCATATCTTCACAGAATTTTCAATAAAGCACTGCCTCTGACAAACTTGTTTAATGTTTATTATCCTGGTTACACCTTTGTTTAACAGTATGATCAGGTTACAAGGGACTCGGTTAGTACCCTTCCATTTCTGTTGCTTTGAAGCAGTTTTAAGATCTACTTTAACTTTCTCAAATGGGTGTAGTTTCTGATATTTATATGTTTCCCTAGCCTTCATTGCTTGATTTTGCTTGTGAAACACTGTGTCACTCAGAATTACACTGAAATTATGAAAATGTCATACATAAGCAATCTGAAACCTTGGAAGCTACTAATATGAGGGTAGCTTTTGACTGCTCCTTTCACCCCACAGCAGCAAGCCAGCTGGGATTTGTGGTTGTATCTTTACTATGTTCAATATTGGACTACAAGTCCCAACATCCATAGTGCTGTTTCTGAAAAACCAGGGCCCGCTGAAAGTAACCCTCGTGACATGGACATATTGAGAGCTAAGTACTGGGGGCCTCATTTATGAGGCCGTGTGTCACTTTTACGCCGCCGGTGCTTCACTTTTTGTGACGCACCAGCAGTGTAAAAAATGTGCCTTGTTGCACCATATTTACAAAGTGACGCATCTAGATAGATGCGTCACTTTGTAAACCCCTGCGCTACATTATACCTACGCCAGGTATAATGTATGCAGGGGGGCGTTCCGGAGCAAGAAAGGGTCGTAGAAGTGACGCAGTGAAATCTATAATATTTCACTGCGCCACGTCTAGGACACAAATGCGTCAATTTCTTATGCCTGCCTTACAGCAGGCGTAAGACTGACGCAGGCCCTTTCACATGTGAAAGGACACATTGCTGGAGTTGCGTCACTTTTGTGACACACTCCAGCAATGCGTCACTTTTGCGTCATACAGATACGTCAGAAATTCTGTCGTATCTGTAATTCCTTGCGCCATGATGCGTCATACAGTAAATATGACGCATCATTGGTATCGCAAGGAGGGCACAGTGAAAAGTGACGCATCGCTGTTTTCACGCAGCGATACGTCACTTTACATAAATGAGTCCCCTGGGAACTAATTTTAGAGCATCGTGTCGCTAAAGGAGGGTCACTAGGTGGGCGTGATCTGGCAGTGTCTGTGGTGTGGCGTTGACCTACCGCCTAGTGACGCTCCCTTCTAAGTGCGCTCCTTGTGTTCTGGAGAGAGCTCCTGGTGAGGAGGTGATATGTATGTGTGTAGACTGCATCAGTGCTTGACACAACCCTGCCAGATGTGCATGTCCACAGCTGAAGCAGAGCGATCTCTCCCGAGGGCTGCATTGCATCAGCCCGCCTTGGCATCAGTCCTGGCGCTCTCTGCCATGGTGGAGCCTCCCCCGTCCCTGGCCCGTCAGACAGATGACATGTGTGAAACTGCAGAGCCCACTGCCAGAAGCACCAGCTCAGACCTTGAGCCGGCCAAAGACAGAGCCAGAAAACAGGGTCTCAAAACTGCAACTCAGCAAAAAATGAAATTGTGAAATTTGGAAGCTTCAACAGGCGACTTCCTAATGAGCTCTCATAAAGGTACAGCCAGTTGAGTGCAGGAAAGGAGAGAACGTTGTTGTTAGTTGGTGGCTGTAAAGAGCAAAGACGGAAAACTGCCTTAACATCTGGGTGATGGCAGAGCTTGTCTGGCTTGTGACAGTTTTATTTTGGTTGGTGTGTCTCTTCTTCTTACCCATCGTATTGCTCATTTCCCATAGATTTCAGAACATGTCCCTCTCCCAGTGGTGTCTTACTGTCCACGAGTTCTAGTCCCGTGCACGACTCTTCCCCATCCATTCAGTATCTGTTTCTCTGTCTCTGTGTCTGTCCTTCCATTTCCAGCTACAGTCCCACCTTTTCCTAGTGTCAGTTTTATCCTGTTGCAGAATGCTTGTCTCCTTGTCGCGGCATTCGTTTCTCCCTTTTCTAGCATGCATGCCTCCCTTTTGCAGTATTCATTTCTCCCTGTCCTAGAATGCATGCCTACCTGTTGCAGTACGTGTTCCGCCCTTTCCTAGTTTACATCTCTAATTGTCTCCCCGTTGCTTTAATTTATTTTTCTCCCTGTCCTAGCTTGTTCGTTTCCCTGATGCAGTATTGGTTACTTCCTGTCCTAGCATGCATGCCTCCCTTTTGCAATAATCGTTTCTCCCGGTCCTCGAATGCGTTCCTCTCTGTTGCAGGATGCATTTCTTCCTCTCCTCGCATGCGGGCCTCCCTTTTGCAGTATTCGTTTCTCCTTGTCCTCGCATGTGTACCTTCCTGTTGCCGTATTAGCTTCTCCCTGCATTAGCTTGTGTGCCTCCCTGTTGCGGTATTCGAATCTTCCTGTCCTCGAATGCATGCTTCCCTTTTGCATTATTCGTTTCTCCCTGTCCTCGCAACCATGCCTCCCTGTTGAAGTATTCGTTTCTCCCTGTCTTAGCAATGCTTGCCTCCCTTTTGCATTATTCGTTTCTCCCTGTCCTAGAAAGCTTGCCTACCCGTTGCAGTATGCGTTCCGCCCTTTCCTAGTGTACATCTCTAATTGTCTCCCTGTTGCTTTAAAAAAAAAATCCCTGTCCTAGCTCGTTCGTCTCTCTGTCGCAGTATTCGTTTCTTCCTGTCTTAGCATGCTTGGCTACCTGTTGCAGTCTGTGTTCAACCCTTTCCTAGTTTACATCTCTAATTGTCTCCCTATTGCTTTAATCATTTTTTTCCCGGTCCCAGCTTGTTCGTCTCCCTGTTGCAGTATTTATTTTTTCCTGTCTTAGCATGCATGGCTTCCAGTTGCAGTATGCATTTCCCCTTTGCCAAATATTCATGTCACCCTGCTGCAGGATGCATTTCTCTCTGTCCTTTTATGTTCCTCTCACTCTTCGAGTACTTATTCCTCAATGGCCAATTGTAGGAGAGTAGGGTCTGCAATCCTATGATCACCCAGATTTTTGCTTTTTGCTGCACTGGTTTACGACTTTCCCTGGCTGTGGGCCTGCTAATCAGACCCACAGCCTAGCTGTTCTCTCTATCCAAATTGTACTTAGGTACTGAATTGGCACTGGGCCCTCTCCAAGTCCCTGTACCCAGGGCTGAGGTGCACCCAGAAGTCTCCCAGGGGCTGAAGCATGTATTGTGCCACCCCTGGATTGACTAACTAAAACTGACACAACTGGCTGCACGACAGCTGGGGCAAGGTGGTGTACTCACCCTTTGCTTTAGATATAGTATACCTATATCTAACCCTAAAATGGACACACAGATCTCCTATCAGTCACTCCTATGGCAGGCCTTAACAATCCTGAAGGCAGAGTGCTTGGAATCGTGTGAGATGGTGCTCTGGCATGAGCTGAGCCTGTCTGCGGCTTTCGGGATCCATCCCTTAGCCGTTTCCATGATATCGCATACCATATACTCTTAAGTGCATTATAATCCTCGCGGTTATGTGCCAACTCTGGTATCGCTTTATCAAAACATGTCGAGTAAGGTGTCATACGAATTGGAATACTAACCCCTCGCCAATTCTGGCGACGGGGTTAGCATTCCACCCTTCTAGAGGGACACGACATGCATGTAACCTATAACCCGGTTAAAAGTCAGACAGAGCCTTAGCATCCACAAAATGGATGCTGCCACCGAGACACAAGTCTGCCCTCCTGCTGCTGGGAGTCCTCCCAGAGCAGGAGATAAGGACAAAGGGTTTCCTGCCAGGGGCGGTGCCAGCACCGTCCCAGACAGGGTTTTGTGTATTGTAGGTAGGCAGGGCTTTAGAGGAAGGTGACTGCACGTGGCACCCCGGTGCTCACTGTGCATAGGCTGGCTGGAACCAGTTCCAGGGTCACTCCAGACCCTGTGCTGGGGAAAAGCCCGCCAAGGAAGTGGGTGTAACCACCCCCCTCCTAGTCCCACCCATAGGGCAGGACTTAGTCGCGTGCCAGCCCCCTTTTACAGGATAAAGGTAGAGACTGGCCCCCTTCCAAATCAGATCATCTTTGAATCCTGAAACTACTTTCTGCGAAAGGAACTCAAGACTTCTTCCTAAGATTTCTCCCTTGTGACTAAGGAGTAGTCACCCTGCATCCGCAGGCACCATCTAAGAACACTGCGGTCTGCTGCAAGTCCTTCCTCCGGAATCCGACTGCCCAGCTCGACGAGAACCGGCTTCCCTGGCACCTCTGACCTCTACCCACCTCTACAGCCCAGCTGAGAACCGTGGGTGCGACGAGACCTCAAGGGACCGGCCATCTGCAAGACTGCACGACTTCTTTCCAGCAAGCCCGCCGAGTGAATTCCTGGTGAGTGCTTTGGGGTCCGAGAAGCCCCCACCCTGAGCAGCTCCAGCACCGAAGAGCAGCCCCCCAGCATCTCCACGATCTGCGTGGGGCCCTTCTGCTTTTTACTGCTCACCGCGTTGTTTGGCTACTAGCCCGCTGGCTTGTGGCCTTCCTGACGACGCCCGACGACATTTCTGCTGCTAGTCTGGTTGCTCCAGACTGGCCCTTGCTTCCCTCCATCGGAGAAGTACCCTGGACCCTCCTGGTCCACTCAAGACGCCATTTTAGGTCCACCGCGTGGGCCTTGCATTTGCCAAGACTTGTTGCCCAATCCTGGGTCCAGCGACGTCGACAGCAAGAACCTTCGTGGGACAGCTCGCACCTCCATCCTGGTCGCCGACAACGCCTCCTGGTCCGAGAGACTGCAGAGCCCAGCAGCGCCCACTCACCTGACTGCGGTGACTTCGCCCGGTGCCATCCTGGTGCCCACTTAATCACTGGCTAGTGATTCAAGAACTTGGTCCCCTCTGCTTTCAGGTTTTCTTCTTCCTTGATCCAGGCTTGGATCCATCGAACTTTTCTTCACTGGTCGCCTGCCAGCAACTTCTTCCTTCCAGGCTCCTGGTCCGGCAACGAGATCCCCGACGTCTTTTCAGACCTATGCAGCTGCAGCCCCTGGGCTAGGTAACTTCGGCACTTCGGTGTCCCAGCATAGCCTCACTATCCTAGGGTCAGGATCCACTGTCGTTTTCTTCCTACCAGGTCGGGTTCGCCCGTGAACACTAACTTTGCCTTTACTAGCCTCCATAGACTTTGTCCCGCATCCCGCGTGAGAGTGCACACTCTGCACCCGAGTCCCCTGGGTCTCCTAGTAGTAATCTAACGATTCCCTAGTCCAGTCCTAGCGATTCCAAAGCCTATTAGAACTGTTACTTACCTGCTAGTAATTCGCATTCCACTTTTAAAGTATATGGTTTTTCGTGCCCCTCGGGCATTTGTGTATAACGTGCTAACTTAAGTATTTTCGTAAGAGTTTTGTTGTGTGCCTAGCACCCTGTCCTCATAAAGAGTACAGGGTTGTTGTGATTCTAATAAATACACTGTTTATTTTCATAACACTTGTGTGGTGTCCTTTCACTGGGTGTTCAAGGGGTAATGTGATGGTAAAACAGCTGGCTTAACACGCCCTCTAGAGTCTTAGCCTTAGACTGCTCGTATCCATGCTACTAGGATAGCTGGTCTATAAGGTTGACTTACAACCAATCATCAATAAGGGTTGTTTGGACTGATATATAGTGATCACTAGAATAGTGAGCACTGCACATCAGGCCAACTTCTCACATTGGTGAGCAGCGGTTGGGATTTGAGCTTGCTGTTGTTTTACCACACATGCCCTAAGAATATCTTGTGAAAGATCACATAAGTACTAAAGGTACATATAACTTAGCTTAAAATACTCTGAGTTCTACTGAACCAGCTGTTGTAGCTCCTAGGGCCTAGCACACCCTAAACTACAACTCTAGCAAGGGATCAGTAGGCAAACATATAGTGTAGGTAAGTGCACCACTTACACCTCACTAGAAAAGCATGTCGACTCAGGGGGACTCTACTGAGACTCCCCTGGTCAGTGTTGACCCTCCACAGGTCACTTCAAGATATGCAGCTCTCAGTTTTCAGGAGATGAGACAAATCTGTGTCTCCAGGAAACTGAAGCAGGGGTCTAACCCCACCATTCCCTTTCTGATAGGTCTCTTAGAGACATATGATGCCAGAAAGCTCTCTCAGTTACATGAGAGCATGCCAGCCTTAGAGGGAACCTCTGGGGATCCAGACCTCCCCAACACTGATTCAGCAGTTGAGGAGGAGGATCAGGAGGTACTCTCTGGGGATGAGGTAGACAAGGGTCTTGAGGTAGTCAGAAGGCTAACTAGGACCAACTTAGACTTACTTGGGCTAGGATCTGGGGGACCCCCAGTACTAACCCGAAGTGGGCCTAACCTTGGAGTTAGGAGAGATAGATCTCTTTCTAGGGACTCCAATAGATCTCTGCACTCTAATGCCTCTTCTCAGGGGAGAAGGAATCCTCCACAGAGGAGATTTACTTCCCCTCAGAGAAAAGAGCATGAAGCTAGAATGAGACAAGCTGAACTGAGGATTGAAAGGGAAGAACTTGCCCTGGCCAAAGAAAAGCTTGCCTTTGCTAGAGAGCAGCAGATGAGTGGGCTAGCTCCCACTGGTGGCAGCAATCTCCCAAGAGATAGAGAGAAGGGTTTAGATACTAAACACCTGACTAAAATAGTGTCCCCCTTTAAGCAAGGGGATGATATCCAGAAATGGATGGCTGCTCTGGAGAGGGCCTGCACTGTGCAGGGCATTCCCCAGAGTCAGTGGGCAGCTATACTGTGGCTCTCCTTTGATGGTAAAGGTAGAGATAAGCTCCTCACTACAAGAGTAGAGGATGCTAACAATTACCAGGTCCTGAAGAATACACTGGTTGATGGGTTTGGTTTAACCACTGAGCAGTACAGGTTGCTGTTCAGAGACACCCAGAAAACTCAGTCTCAGGACTGGTCTGATTTTGTGGATTGTGCCACTAAGGCTTTGGAGGGCTGGTTGCTGGGTAGCAAGGTTACAGATTACACAGGATTGTATAATCTAATGATGAGAGAACAAATTTTGAACAATTGTCAGAACCAGTTGCTGCACCAGCACCTTGTTGATTCAGATCTGACCTCTCCCCAAGAATTGGGAAAGAAGGCAGACAAATGGGTCAGGACAAGGATCAAGCAGAACCAGAACCAGAACCAGGGTGGTCAGAAGAAAGCAGACCAGAAGGGTAATGTTAAGAATGAGCAAAATGACCAGAAGTCTTCACCAGGTCCCCAACAAACCAAAGAGGGTGGGGGTCAGGCTTCCCAGAAGAAGAAGACTCAAGAAGGCCAGTCAAAAAGGTGGTGCCAGTACTGCAAAAGTAAATCTCACTGGTTTAGTGAGTGCACCAAAAGAGGAGGACAAACTCCTGCCACTACAGCTCCTAAAGCAACTGCACCCCCTAGTACAGTCAGTAGTGGTAGTGTCACTCCCAAGGCATTAGTTGGGTTAACCTTGGGTACTGAGGGGTCTGACAACTTAGTTGGCACACTCACTCAGGCTGTCCTTGTCTGTACAGGGGATATGGATATGTCCCCTGAAATAAGTCCCAATACTTTGGGCAAATACAGGCAGACACCTTTGATTAATGGCAAAATGGCTCAGGCCTATAGGGACACTTGTGCCAGTGTCACCATGGTGACACCTAACTTTGTGGACCCTGGACAGATCATGCCAGGTACTGATTTCCTGGTGACCAATGCCAGCAATGTCACTACTAGTCATAGTGTGGCAATTGTGGCTTTCTCCTGGGGTGGAGTGAAGGGACAAAAGAAAGTTGTAGTCAGTTCAGACCTCCCAGTTGATTGTTTGTTGGGCAATGATTTGGAGTCATCACAATGGTCAGAAGTGGAGCAGAGGACTCACATGGAGATGTTAGGCTTGCCAGCACATGTGCTTGCTGTGACTAGGTCACAGGCCAGAAGATGCCCCACTGAACAGGTGCTGGATCCTGAAATTATGGACCAGACACCTCCCAAGAAGAAGAGCAGTAAGGGTAAGGCTTTGCCTTCCCCCTTGCCCCAGGTTGAGGATCAAGTCTCTGAGGAGGCTGATCTAGAAGAGCTGAGGGAAACTGAGCCTAAAGAGCTTGAACTTGATCAAGTTGAGTTTCTGGGCTCAGGGGGACCCTCCAGAGCAGACCTGGGGAAGGAACAGTTGAGCTGCCCTTCCCTTGAACCCCTCAGACAGCAGGCTGCTGCTGAGGCTGCAGGGAATGCCACAGGTGCCCACAGGGTATACTGGGAAGATGGACTCCTGTACTCTGAGTCAAGAGACCCCAAGCCTGGTGCGACCAGGAGGCTGGTCATCCCCTTGTCTCTGAGAGGTTTCCTTCTCACCTTGGCCCATGAGATTCCCCTTGCAGGTCATTTAGGTCAGACAAAGACTTGGGACAGGCTTGTCTCACACTTTCACTGGCCCCATATGAATGAGAATACCAAGGAGTTTTGTCGCTCATGTGTCACTTGCCAAGCCAGTGGTAAGTCAGGTGGCACAACAAAGGCCCCCCTCATACCACTACCTGTGGTGGGGGTTCCCTTTGAAAGAGTGGGGATTGACATTGTTGGTCCAATGGAACCCCAGACAGCATCAGGACACAAGTTTATACTGGTGGTGGTGGACCATGCCACCAGGTATCCTGAGGCTATTCCCCTTAGGACCACTACAGCCCCTGTAGTGGCAAGAGCCCTAGTTGGAGTGTTCTCCAGAGTGGGTTTCCCTAAGGAGGTCGTTTCTGACAGAGGTACAAACTTCATGTCAGGATATCTGACTGCTATGTGGAAAGAGTGTGGTGTGAACTACAAGTTCACCACACCCTATCATCCACAATGCAATGGGCTTGTTGAGAGATTCAACAGGACCCTGAAAGGGATGATTCATGGACTACCTGAACCTCTTAGGAGAAGATGGGATGTCCTGATCCCCTGCCTCTTGTTTGCTTACAGAGAGGTCCCACAGAAGGGGGTTGGCTACAGCCCTTTTGAGCTTCTGTATGGGCATCCTGTAAGAGGACCCCTGTGTTTGGTGAAGGAAGGATGGGAGAGACCTCTCAAAAAGCCTGCAACCAACATAGTGGACTATGTACTTGGTCTCCGCTCCAGGATGGCTGAGTATATGGAGAAGGCATCTAAAAACCTTGAGGCCAGCCAGGAACTTCAAAAAGCTTGGCATGACCAAAAGGCTGTACTGACTGTGTACCAGCCAGGACAGAAGGTGTGGGTGCTGGAGCCAGTGGCCCCAGCAGCTCTGAAAGACAAATGGTCTGGGCCCCACACCATCATTGAGCAAAAGGGAGAGGTTACCTACTTGGTGGACCTTGGAACTCCCAGGAGCCCTCTCAGAGTGCTCCATGTTAACAGGCTCAAGGCATATGTTGACAGGAAGGACATGAGCTTGCTCATGGCCACAGATGAGGGACAGGAGGAAGAGAGTGACCCTCTCCCAGACCTGCTCACTCAGAATCCTGATGATGGATCAGTTGATGGTGTTGTCTTTTGTGGCAGCCTCACTGAACATCAGCAACAGGATTGCAGGCAAGTCTTGCAATCCTTCAGACATATGTTCTCTCTGACACCCAGCCAAACTGATTGGTGTACCCATGATGTTGACACTGGAGACAGTCTGCCTGTCAAGAGTAAAATCTACAGACAGCCTGATCATGTTAGAGACTGCATCAAAACTGAAGTGCAGAAAATGTTGGAGCTGGGAGTCATTGAGCCCTCAGATAGCCCTTGGGCTAGCCCAGTAGTTCTAGTGCCAAAGCCTCACACCCAGGGTGGTAAGAGAGAGATGAGGTTTTGCGTAGACTACAGAGGCCTCAATGCAGTCACTAAGACTGATGCCCACCCAATACCAAGAGCAGATGAGCTTATAGATAGATTGGCTTCTGCCAACTTCTTAAGCACATTTGATTTGACAGCTGGGTATTGGCAAATCAGGTTAGCTGAGGAAGCCAAACCTAAGACAGCATTTTCTACCCCTGGAGGGCATTATCAATTTGTGGTAATGCCCTTTGGACTGAAAAATGCACCTGCCACCTTCCAAAGGTTGGTGAATCAAGTCCTCACTGGGCTGGATGACTTCTGTGCAGCTTATCTTGACGATATTGCTGTCTTTAGCTCCACCTGGGAGGATCACCTGGTCCACCTGAGGAAAGTGTTAGAGGCCCTGCAAAAGGCAGGCCTCACTATCAAGGCCACAAAGTGCCAGATAGGGCAGTCACAGGTTGTATACCTGGGCCACCTTGTAGGTGGAGGCCAGGTTCAGCCACTGGAGAGTAAGATACAGGCCATCAAGGACTGGACTCCTCCAATCACCCAGACTCAGGTTCGAGCTTTCTTGGGCCTGACTGGGTACTATAGGAAGTTTGTCAGAAATTATGGGTCCATAGTGACCCCCCTTAATGACCTGACAAGCAAGAAGATGCCAAAGAAAGTTCAGTGGACAGCAAGCTGTCAGAAAGCATTCAATGACCTAAAGCAGGCCATGTGCACAGCACCTATCCTCAAGAGTCCAGATTACTCCAAGCCATTCATTGTCCAAACAGATGCTTCTGAGTTGGGTGTGGGGGCTGTTCTGTCTCAACTGAATTTTGATGGTAATGATCAGCCTATTGCTTTCATTAGTAGGAGGTTGACACCCAGAGAGAAAAATTGGTCAGCTATTGAGAGGGAGGCCTTTGCTGTGGTCTGGGCCCTGAAGAAGCTGAGGGCCTACTTGTTTGGCACTCACTTCACCATTCAGACAGACCATAAGCCCCTCTTGTGGCTAAATCAGATGAAGGGTGAAAACCCCAAACTGCTTAGGTGGTCCATTTCCCTACAGGGGATGGATTTTACAGTGGAGCATAGACCTGGGACTGATCACAGCAATGCTGATGGGCTCTCCAGGTATTTCCACTTAGAGCAAGAAGACTCACCTGGTCAAGGTTAGTTTATTGTCCCAAAGTTTGGGGGGGGGTCATGTAGGAGAGTAGGGTCTGCAATCCTATGATCACCCAGATTTTTGCTTTTTGCTGCACTGGTTTACGACTTTCCCTGGCTGTGGGCCTGCTAATCAGACCCACAGCCTAGCTGTTCTCTCTATCCAAATTGTACTTAGGTACTGAATTGGCACTGGGCCCTCTCCAAGTCCCTGTACCCAGGGCTGAGGTGCACCCAGAAGTCTCCCAGGGGCTGAAGCATGTATTGTGCCACCCCTGGATTGACTAACTAAAACTGACACAACTGGCTGCACGACAGCTGGGGCAAGGTGGTGTACTCACCCTTTGCTTTAGATATAGTATACCTATATCTAACCCTAAAATGGACACACAGATCTCCTATCAGTCACTCCTATGGCAGGCCTTAACAATCCTGAAGGCAGAGTGCTTGGAATCGTGTGAGATGGTGCTCTGGCATGAGCTGAGCCTGTCTGCGGCTTTCGGGATCCATCCCTTAGCCGTTTCCATGATATCGCATACCATATACTCTTAAGTGCATTATAATCCTCGCGGTTATGTGCCAACTCTGGTATCGCTTTATCAAAACATGTCGAGTAAGGTGTCATACGAATTGGAATACTAACCCCTCGCCAATTCTGGCGACGGGGTTAGCATTCCACCCTTCTAGAGGGACACGACATGCATGTAACCTATAACCCGGTTAAAAGTCAGACAGAGCCTTAGCATCCACAAAATGGATGCTGCCACCGAGACACAAGTCTGCCCTCCTGCTGCTGGGAGTCCTCCCAGAGCAGGAGATAAGGACAAAGGGTTTCCTGCCAGGGGCGGTGCCAGCACCGTCCCAGACAGGGTTTTGTGTATTGTAGGTAGGCAGGGCTTTAGAGGAAGGTGACTGCACGTGGCACCCCGGTGCTCACTGTGCATAGGCTGGCTGGAACCAGTTCCAGGGTCACTCCAGACCCTGTGCTGGGGAAAAGCCCGCCAAGGAAGTGGGTGTAACCACCCCCCTCCTAGTCCCACCCATAGGGCAGGACTTAGTCGCGTGCCAGCCCCCTTTTACAGGATAAAGGTAGAGACTGGCCCCCTTCCAAATCAGATCATCTTTGAATCCTGAAACTACTTTCTGCGAAAGGAACTCAAGACTTCTTCCTAAGATTTCTCCCTTGTGACTAAGGAGTAGTCACCCTGCCTCCGCAGGCACCATCTAAGAACACTGCGGTCTGCTGCAAGTCCTTCCTCCGGAATCCGACTGCCCAGCTCGACGAGAACCGGCTTCCCTGGCACCTCTGACCTCTACCCACCTCTACAGCCCAGCTGAGAACCGTGGGTGCGACGAGACCTCAAGGGACCGGCCATCTGCAAGACTGCACGACTTCTTTCCAGCAAGCCCGCCGAGTGAATTCCTGGTGAGTGCTTTGGGGTCCGAGAAGCCCCCACCCTGAGCAGCTCCAGCACCGAAGAGCAGCCCCCCAGCATCTCCACGATCTGCGTGGGGCCCTTCTGCTTTTTACTGCTCACCGCGTTGTTTGGCTACTAGCCCGCTGGCTTGTGGCCTTCCTGACGACGCCCGACGACATTTCTGCTGCTAGTCTGGTTGCTCCAGACTGGCCCTTGCTTCCCTCCATCGGAGAAGTACCCTGGACCCTCCTGGTCCACTCAAGACGCCATTTTAGGTCCACCGCGTGGGCCTTGCATTTGCCAAGACTTGTTGCCCAATCCTGGGTCCAGCGACGTCGACAGCAAGAACCTTCGTGGGACAGCTCGCACCTCCATCCTGGTCGCCGACAACGCCTCCTGGTCCGAGAGACTGCAGAGCCCAGCAGCGCCCACTCACCTGACTGCGGTGACTTCGCCCGGTGCCATCCTGGTGCCCACTTAATCACTGGCTAGTGATTCAAGAACTTGGTCCCCTCTGCTTTCAGGTTTTCTTCTTCCTTGATCCAGGCTTGGATCCATCGAACTTTTCTTCACTGGTCGCCTGCCAGCAACTTCTTCCTTCCAGGCTCCTGGTCCTGCAACGAGATCCCCGACGTCTTTTCAGACCTATGCAGCTGCAGCCCCTGGGCTAGGTAACTTCGGCACTTCGGTGTCCCAGCATAGCCTCACTATCCTAGGGTCAGGATCCACTGTCGTTTTCTTCCTACCAGGTCGGGTTCGCCCGTGAACACTAACTTTGCCTTTACTAGCCTCCATAGACTTTGTCCCGCATCCCGCGTGAGAGTGCACACTCTGCACCCGAGTCCCCTGGGTCTCCTAGTAGTAATCTAACGATTCCCTAGTCCAGTCCTAGCGATTCCAAAGCCTATTAGAACTGTTACTTACCTGCTAGTAATTCGCATTCCACTTTTAAAGTATATGGTTTTTCGTGCCCCTCGGGCATTTGTGTATAACGTGCTAACTTAAGTATTTTCGTAAGAGTTTTGTTGTGTGCCTAGCACCCTGTCCTCATAAAGAGTACAGGGTTGTTGTGATTCTAATAAATACACTGTTTATTTTCATAACACTTGTGTGGTGTCCTTTCACTGGGTGTTCAAGGGGTAATGTGATGGTAAAACAGCTGGCTTAACACGCCCTCTAGAGTCTTAGCCTTAGACTGCTCGTATCCATGCTACTAGGATAGCTGGTCTATAAGGTTGACTTACAACCAATCATCAATAAGGGTTGTTTGGACTGATATATAGTGATCACTAGAATAGTGAGCACTGCACATCAGGCCAACTTCTCACACCAATATTTGCATCTCTCGTCTGTAGTGTGCTGTTCGTCCTGTCCTTATTTACACATCTCCCCACTGTAGTATGGATGTTTCCTGTCCTCCTACATGCGTCTTGTTATCACAAAATTCGTTTCTCTCTGTCTTAGCATGACCTTTTCCCCGTTGCAGGTATATGTTCTCTCTTTTCCGGTACACCTGTCTCCGTGCTGCAGTATGCAATTGCCCCTGTTAGTATGTTAATTTCTCTGTCAGAATGTTCCCAGGGGCGTAACAAACGCCCCCGCAGGCCCCGCAGTGCGGGGGGGCCCCGCTCCCCTCAGTAAATGAAGGGGGCCCCGGCCCCCCTCAGCTCTTCTGAGAGCTCTGAGAGAGGCTTACTTTGTGCTGAAGCAAGCCTCTCTCCTCTGCGTCTGAAGCAGGTGCAGGCTGCAGCCTGCTCGGAGCCCCTCGCCCCCTCCCTCTGACTGAAGAGAAACAATGTTTCAACTGACATTGTTTCTCTTCAGTCAGAGCCAGGCCGGAAAAGGGAGGGGGTGGGGGCCCTGGTGCCAATGTGCAGCCCATGTTTTGTCTGTTGAATTCAGAGAAAATAAGCGCAAGACGGAAATGGGTCAGCAGCGGTGCGTCCATTGGGGCGTAGGGGCATAGCCCCACTAAGCCTGTTGGACGCACCGGCTGCGGCTGCAGAGAGAGTGCGCAGGGGGTGGGGCTGGGGCTGGGTTACAATTACCATCAGTGTCAGTGACTCTGCTGCGCATCATAATGTCGGGCGGAAACTTGCCCGCGCATGCGCGTTAGCAGCCAAGTTGAGTGAGAGGACCGAAGGGGCCAGGGGGTGTGTCGCTGGCTGGGCCCCGTCGTTGAGAAGGCGCCAGGGCGAGTAGTGTGTGTGACCCCCCTAGCCAATCCTGGCGCTTATGCAGCGCCAGGATTGGCTGGACTGGGCAGGCTCAGCACTCTTACCAGTCATGGCCAATCACTGTGACTTCAGCATATGAAGCCATTCAGTGATTGGCCATGCAATGACGTGCGCGCCGTGACGTTTCCCCGGTGCAGGCCAGGCAGCAGACCGTCACTTCACTTGACTCACTCTGTTCGTCGTTGTTGGACCGTCACGTAAGTAAAGTTAGTACTCTCAGTCAGTCTCACTGTCATCATTCACTGAATCACTCATCACGTGGGGAGGGCGGTGATTGTTTGTCAGTGTGTCGCCGCGTGTAGCCGCAGTGCCCAGGGCCTGCCTGAGTGAGGCCTAGGCTTAGCGTAGGCCTCAGGCAGGCCCTGGCTAAACTTGCTGCCTACACTCCGTTTCTCCTCCTCGGCCCTTCCTCCTGTAATCATGCCCATCACCCTGGCCGGACCCGTGGACTAGATCGGGAGTGTTAAAAGCGGTAGTGTGCTGTGCAGAGTTGTACCTGTTGTTTGCCGAGACCCGAATTTGTTTTGTGCTTCATTCATTTTACATCGATCTGATTTGTGCATGGTGTTCACACAAGAGCACGCACTAAAGTCTTGTTTGTGAATTATTTTGCCCTTAAAGGGGCGGATTGCCGGTCCTGAATTAAACCTGCTGTAGAGTGTTTGTTTGAATGCACGTGGTATTACGATATGCTTTAAAACATGCAAGAGATCTAAAATGCAGTTGCGGTGCCTGTACTAAACTTCCTTCACAACTAAACTGACTTTTTATCCATCTATGAGGAGTAAATCCCTGATCGTTTTAATAGTTGGTGAAGTCCCTGCAGCTTTCGGCCAAATGCCTGGCTCCCCCTCAATGTTTACCTCATAAAACTGTGGAGTGCTATCAAAGCCAAGTCTGACGTACTGGCGACAGCACCCCTCTCTCCAACACAACCACCCTCTCCATAGTAGTTTTGAAAAGAAAAATACATTCAGCAGCTTAATTGTCCTCCACAGAACTGTAGTTTACAAGCAGATAACGTAAGCGGTGGTGCAGCTGCCCTGCGCGTGACACTGACAGGAAGCACAATATGACATTTGGGATCCCTTTGCTCTTGTCAATTGATCTTATTACATTTACTGGTTTGCTGGGCTTCCCCTGAGGTAGTTGTTCTAAGTCCGGTATCTTATTTGTAAAGTTGATGTGACTTGTGAAGCCAGCCACTTCCACACCCAGGGCAAGGCAGCTCCCCTCTCTCCGCAGTCAGACACTGCCTGCCTGGGTTTGTTCATCTTAGCTGGAGAGCTACTGAAAACTTTGCTTTTACCGTAAACAGCTCTGGGCGTTTATCACTGCAGTGCCAACGTCATAGTGGCTCACCAGCCGCCGATAGTAAGATAGTGCCTGTGTAAGACGAGACTACCAAGCAGCATAAAATCATGGCACAGGAAGCGCATAACGTGGCCTTGTCGCTCTGCGGTCTGCACTAACTGTGGCTTGTTACACAGGAAACGGTAACAGTCTCCTGCCAGTCAGTTGATTATAACAACGTGTTAGTAGTTGTCTGTGCTGTTTACATCTTTGATGAACACTTTGAGGAAGTAGGGGCGTTGAACGTGTTTCTTTGGCTCGGTGTGTTTTTTTTTAGCGTGCTTGAAAGTGAAGCTTTCAGTGCCAGATGCCGCCGTTCCTGGGGGGACCCTGCTTTTAATATTCCAGCGAGCTTTCTGGTATCTTCTCCACAGGGAAGTTCAGCTGGCCGCGGTAAAACTGTAGAGTGACTGTGTTTTTCCCACGTTCATACTGTCTACCTGTGTTTTTCCTTCATTCATTCATGGCACACATTGAGGTGATTAGTCACGACCGACGAACTAGCTCTATTAATTAACCAATTCAAACGTATCTGTTCTCCAAGCTGTTATGTTAGCAAAATTAGAAATCTGTATTTTTTTGCACTTGCACTGTGAAGAATCGAAACACATTGAATGTACCCTAAGAGCCCACGCTACACCCCCGGTTTTGGTGGTGTTAATCAAGTGGAATTTGAAGGGTGTTCAGATTCTGAGCTTATTACAAAACCTCATCTTTTTAACATACATCCTGTCATTCAGGTTGTCGGAAATTAAACAGTGTGATATTGATTTATTACGTCTATTTGCTAGAAATTGCAGAGCTGTGTGTTATCGTCGCAGGGGGCGCAGGTTCGAACGACGGTGCTTTGTGGTGTATGTGCGCGCAGCACCTGTCTGTGCCCCCTATGTAGGAAGAGAGTTCCCCCTGATGCAACCTGTGCAGTTGAGCTTCCGCACTGAGGGCCCCTTGTGTAGCTGCTGGTATCTCTTTATTTTGTATGAAAGGTATGCCCTTGCTTTCAGTGTTCAGGCAAGATATTGGCCTTGTGCATTTTGCATGAATAACATTCGATTCTCCGTTTTCTTTGTGGAGATTTTAGGAGAGAAGAATTTGACCAAACACAAATGTAGATGTGCCACTTGGCGCTCGGATCTCACACATGCGCTGTGGACTCCATTAGACTCGTTCTAAAGACGAGAGTGCTGACTTGCTTGATCACACCGCATCACCAACCTAAGGCAGCGAAGGTTGTTTGACAAGTGCTTTCAAATTTGTCTTTTGTGGAAGTTCTGTAGGTGATGGATAATCGTGACATGGGTTGGCCCTGGTTTACTGGTTTCTAGGAGTTCCAAAAGAGATTCTGGCGCTGTCTGTCTTCTGGGATTGTCCTATGAACTCTACTCCCATATGCATTGTTTTTCTACAACAGCGGCTCGGGTGGGGTTCTCATGATTGGCGAGCTTGGCAGTAAACATCACTGGTTTTGGTTACCACCTAACTTTATACATGCCTGCAATTCTGCTCAGGCAAGAGTTTTGTGCTTCCACTGACAGTGTGCATTTATTCAACTTTTTGCCTTGCGTGAAGCTTATTTGCACTACAACAGCTATGGTGTCAAGCTAATGTTCAAGGTTAAAGGGTTGATATGTTTATTATGAAAAATCACGGTAAAGACAGTAGGCCCTGCATTTATTGTGAGAAGCATGCTAGTTGGTATGGGGCTCTGTCTGTGTGGCTAGCTTTTTTTGTAGGTGGCTGTGTGTGGGTGGCTCTGTGTGTGGGTGGCGCTGTGTGTGGGTGGCGCTGTGTGTGGGTGGCGCTGTGTGTGGGTGGCTCTGTGTGTGGGTGGCTCTGTGTGTGGGTGGCTCGGTGTGTGGGTGGCTCTGTGTGTGGATGCAACCATTACACTGCTGTGCAACTTCTTCTACTCTTAGAGCTATTTCCATGAAAGTCTTATAGTCTGAATTCAGCACCTGAGCATAATAGGACGGAATGTATGAAGCTCTGTGGTTATACTGAATAAGCAGCTACCTATGTTATGCCATCTATTAATGTAATAACTGCACTTTCACAATTGCTTTATTAACCTTCCTGCTTTCTCAAATTTGCTTGAAAATGCATGATTTTTCTTCTTTTTTTTCAAAATCTTCTTGGGGGGGGGTTTACCCCCACAAACCCCCCTTTTGGGGTTCCGGCTCGCTCGCTTCGCTCGCTCGCTACGATGCAGTATGCAAATCACTTTCCGCCACACCACTTTAAAATCTCACCCACTGCCCCTGAAATGGGTCTTTCTATGAAGAGAAGTGACATCTGTGACACGCTGAATGCACACATCTCTGATCTTTGTGTCTGCTCCACCCCCTCTGTGTGCCGTGGATCTAAGGGGGGGCCGTGCTGGCGAGGAACGTCCCCGGAAATGCTGCAGCCCTCAAGGACACAGGGCTGCTGTTCTCAGACCCCCAGGTAAGCGAAAAGCCACCTTGATCTTCTGACATGATACAGAAGCGTTATTCTAGTAATGCAATTGGGGATAAGATAATATAGTTTTAGCACTTTTAAGATCACGTGGTAGACTCTCGTCCAGATTGCTGTTGTATGTGATATTTAATCAAATGCTTTGTTGTGACGTGCCCCTCGTGTGAAATGTTTACTTTGTGTTTTCTGCCAGGAGACACGCTAATGCTCACTTGGAAGTTTTGCAAGACTTCGTTTCCCTTGGTCATTGTATGTATAGCTGTGCACTCAAGTAAAGAAGATGCAACCTTATGTCTAGAGCAGTCGACCTCAAAGCTTGGGACCTGGGTTCGAGTCTCGGCAACAACGCTCAAAATCCTGTGATTCTGGGCAAATCACCTAATCTCCCTGTGTTTAACAACAATGAATGTGTTCATCTATAACGAAACTGGTGCTCATGTAAAGCGCTCTGATACCTGATATCTTCAGGTCTAGTTCGCGCTATATAAAACTCTGAACAAATACCATCTGCCAGACAGCAAGCTGCCAAGAAACCTGCGAGTTCGAAGTCCGATTCTTCAACAAGATATGACAACTATTGCAGTTATCCAGGAGTAGGTCAGGTCTGCAGAAAGTGTTAGAAAACCGGACACGTTAGCAAGGTTTAGAGGTTTAGGCCAGCAGGTGCCTGAGCCCAGCGAGGTTTCTGCAAAGTTCGGCTGCGGAGTGTTCTGAGTGTCTGTCCTTGAGGGGTGCTGCTTTAGAGGGGGGCGCGGGCAGGATGACGCATACGAGGTCTGGGGGCGCACAGAAATGCAGACTCTCTCATTTGGGCTGTAATTTTGTTCTTCACGAAGAAGGTGGTTGGCGAGAAGCAGATACGAGAACCCGGCCCTACTGACTTACTATCGTGAGTCCTAAATACTGCTGGGTGACGCGCACATACCTGCCGTTCTTCCGATGCTCCCGGGGTGTGATGATGATGGGCTAACAAGAGGGTGGGTCGTTACATGGGGTTTAAAGTCAAGAACAGTACAGGGACATCATGGGCGCGAGGCGGGGGCAGGCTGAGCCCGAAGGCCTAGGGATGTTTAAACCAGCAGGACGTCACTCAGTGGTGACGCTCAAAGCCAGCGCTGCCCGGGTGAGCCTAATCCTTGACGAATAGTCCCAACCCTACAACACAGCGACATAAGGGCCCACACTTGCTGCACTCAGGGCTACTCACTTAGGTTACTAGGACTTTGCGCCAGTCATAAAGCGGTGAGCCCAAGTGCAGTGCTACTGAGTGGCATGCGCTGGCACCAGGGCCAACTTTAAGGCAGAGCGACTGGTGCAGCTGCACCTGGCACTGAACTGTGGATGGGGGTCTGTGTTAATAAATAACATGGGTTTAAAAGCACCTGCTGCAAGATTCATGGTGTGTGGGGCAGTTTTCAGGCAAATGTCAAAATAACTGGTGATTAGAGAGATCCGCATTTTTACTCTAGTGGCAGTTTTGACTCATCATAAAGTAGTGAAGAGGGTTAATGTGCCTGCTGGAAAGAACACGTACTATGCAGATCACAGAGCAGTATTTTTTGTGGCTAGCTCAGTGGGTTACTGCTTTTATCACAGAGATCCTCCTCAGCTCATCTGCAGAGACCTGTGAGAGGTTTGCTCTAAGGGATCTCTGTAAATAGGCGTGTTAACCCAGTGATCTTTCTGCGTGGGGTGGATGGTGTTTGCGGGGACCAGGATTATGTTGCAGTGGAAGACTGATTATGCGGAAGGTTTCACTCCGTTCTCCGTCAAGACAGGGCAAGTTATTCTTCACGATGCCAGGCATTACTCTCTGCCCTCTCTTCCCCTGTGGGAGAGCACCTGTGCGCTCAGCCCTGTACTCAAGGACAGAGGGACATGGGCCCTGGAGGACACACACTGCCCGCCTGTGAGTACCTACAACAACCCTACTTTAGCTCCGACCCAGTTACAGACAGAAGCTTTGCCCGGGCACAGGGCTGGGGGCGGGGGCCATGTGAGTACAGCCCAGACAGGGGATAAACAAAGGTGTCCTGTGGGTCTCCTGCGGTTGCAGCCTCCGCTAGGGGACAGGGAGGGGAGGGAAGGGGTGCTGTCTGCAGCCTGTGAGTACCCCAATGGCCATGGGACAGTGCTAGCGGAAAAATGTGAGTACAGCCAATGGGTCCTGATGATTGATTTAAGCAGCTGTGACAAACAGAGCACCGATTACAAGTTCTCCCCCAGTAATAAGAAATAACTGGATTTTGAAGCTTTCTGCACCAACATATTCACATTTGGTTATTCACTGTGTTGTTTTCACCCGCTGCATTTCCACTAGTCTTATTTGCTGAAATATAACAAGGCAAATTTCCTGTATCTTCAATGTTTTCAAACATGTGTTTGCTCAGGGATCGCAAAATAATGACACATTCGTATTCAAGGCTTAAATGTGGGAAAGTTCGGAAACGACACATACAAACCAAGAGTGAAAACGCTTGTTTGTCATATTTTCGAGGAATTGTCCATTTTTTTTTAGCTTTATTTTTTTTATTTAAAAGATCATACAGCCGATTACGGTATACGATTATTGAATATGTATTCCACATAGAAAAAGGAATATTCAAGATTTACAAGTATAAAAATAATTAAAAAGTATCCATTTTTATGACAAAGTTTTATTATATCTGCTTTTAAAAGAACTTTCTCAATGGTACTTCAGTGACCTGCAGTTCATAGCCTGAATCCGAATATATGATGATACAACGAATTCCGTTGCAACGCATGCCTTTACCACGCATGCGTTACAACGGAATTCGTTTACCACGGATAAACTTTTCCTCGAATAATTGCGTGGTGACGTCATACGTCGTTAAGAGAAACGGCATTTTTTTCCGATTTCTCTCAAACGATGCTGACGCCGACGTGACTTATAGTGAGTTGTTTTATTTGGGGGGGAGACCCCCCCAAGCCCCCCTTTTTTTTTTTTTACCTTTACCACATATGCCTTTACTACAAACATCGTAGTAAAGGTATGCGTGGTAAAGGCACTAGTGGTAACCACGCATGCGTTGTACTGCATGCGTGGTTAAAGATTTCGGGGAAACGGCTTCGTTGTAAAGGCCGTTTCCCCCTGAATCCTTGCGAGACCCACTTGTCTCAACATCGTTCCGAGGCCGGCAAATTGAGAATTATGACATTGGATAATGCCATCACTCATTATTTACAGCATTTAGAAACACCCGAAGTGAGGCAGGAAGAGCTGTATTGTCATGCTGCCTGATAAGGCAATTCTGGTCAAATTGGAACTTTTCATTAAAAGGCTTTTGTCGGGCTAGATGTAAACACAGGAATAAGCAGTTGATCCTGAAGCGAGGGTCACTAGAGAGGGGTGAGCGAGGGGTGTCTCAGTAAGGCCTCTCCTGCAGGGCTCATGGACCAAAGGGCTCATCTCTGTGCCAGGGCCGGTGACTACCTCTCACTAGTGGACCAAGAGGCCAGGAGGGCGAGGAACAGAAGATGCAAGAGACCTGATGGAAGGGAAGGGGTCAGGCAGAGGGGGGAAACTGAAGAGTGGGGACGGAAGGACTGTGTAGAGAAATAGAGGAAGTACAAGAAGGGGACATACCATCAAGCAGGCAGGGTTCTGGCTCCTACCAGTCAAATTAGATGTTCGACCAGTTAGCTTTCTTTTAATTCAGTTTTCAATATATGATTGTTATTAGAACTAAAAGCTTATTTCACACCACGTTAATAACCCACACCTATAAACGATTTACAAAACAAATAGTAAAAACAGGAACTCTTTTAGAAGTCATTGCCCTGTGGTCAGCAATGAAAGCGTGTAAGCAAGTGTTGAAGAGCAGTTTCACTAACAAGACCTCGTGCCACTCGTGAGTCAATCCCCTGTGACGTCTATCTCAGCACGCGCCCGAGGGACTCGTCCAACATGATTGGATGAGCTCACTGTCACCAGATGATCCTAAGATCCTTGCGCACTTCCGCTTTGACTAACCACCCGCTGGTGACGTCATGGATGCGTGAGGCTGTTTCAGACTTGAGGAGTCCACGGGGTCCAAGTTTGGACAATATTATCAATAAGGTTTTATTGACCGCTTCTGCAGATACCTGGCAGATTTCAGCAACAGCATAGCTCCCACATACAATGTGCTCTATTGCCTTTTCCTTTACTAATGTCTTGGTACTGAAAGCTCTGATTCAGACTTGTCAGAGGGTCCAGTTATTTTGATTCAAATTGTTCAGCTTGAAAGCTGCACGTGGGCGCTTAATTTAAGTGTTATCAGGTGCACAGCCGGAGACAGCTGAGGGTCTCAATGACCATAAAACAAGGAAGGGATTGCAGTCATGTACAAAACACATAGGTCCTCATTGCCCAGAATGAAAACACACCCACTTATGTGTATCAGTGTGCTTGTTCTTGTTGCTCATCTTAAGGTTATGAACTTATTTCACCTAGAAATGCCAGCGCTGTAACAAAAGAGTTAAAAAAACGGAATAAATAATACTGGCATTGAGTTGGAACCTTAATAACAGCGCTTTGAAACTGTATGCGTGTACCCCTCTCTCATGCTTGTGTTCTTTTTCTATCTTTTCCACTTTCTTGTTCTTTAACCCAGGCTCACTTTGGTGCTGCTTGGCCCTCTCTGTCTTTCCATATATATTCCTCTATCTCTCTCAGACTCTCTCTTGCTCTCTGTTTAGTCGTCTGACTCTCTTTCTCCTCAATATCCCTCTCTAAGTCTATTTTTTTCTCTTTGCCTGACTATTCCATTCTTTGTCCTTCCTTCTCTGTCTCACGCAACTTCTCCAGTATGCTCTTTTTTGCTGCATGTGTTTGCCCTCTCCCTTGCCTCACTGTCTCTCATTGTCTTTTCCTACCTGTGAAGCATAGTAGCCTAGTCTCAAGCCTGGGTAGGCATCCCTTGACTCTGCACACTCAGAATCATGAAGTTCCAAATGCCCAGGCTGTGCTTGTGCATACTCTAGAGAGAGGCAGGGAGTGAATATGTGCATCTATGTGAGATTGATATATAGCAAGTGTGATACCTTCGGCCATTTCCAGCTCTTCATCTAAGCACAATGAATGGTGGGATTTCCAATCTCATACGTGAGGGAGATGAATAACATCTCCAAAAATGCAACATGCTATTGGCTCGAAGGTCAGGACTGTCTGGAGTTTGGCAAATCTGCCATAGCTGACTTGGCGGGGGTGTCACATAATTTATTTTTAAAAAGTTAATTTATAATTGCAAAGTTTGGCTCTATTCTCAATATCTATCAGATAGATATACAATCTCCTCTTCCTCAGGCCCTTAGGCTGGTATTAATGTATAGTAAGTTTACCAGATAGGCCATGTCACCAGGTGCACCCTATTCCGGGCCATCTATTCCTTTTACAAAGCATTGTCATTTGTAATCTATCTATCTGGCCAGAATAGAGAAATAAGGCTTTACATTTTAAGGATCATATATTGTATTAATCTTTGCAATCAAGAAAACTAAGTTAAGTTTGTCAGAGCATACATTGCCAGGATGAATATATTTATTTCGCAAAACACAAAGCGGCTGACACAAGAAGTTTCTGAAAGTAAACAGTTCTTATTGGCATCCTGTTCCCCTTCTTTTCTTCATTTTGAGCTACCTGCCATGGGTCGCTAGGGGAGTGCCATGGGACGCAAAGAGAGTGCCATGGGTCGCAAGGGGGGTGCCATGGGTTGCAAGGGGAGTGCCATGGGTCACAAGGGGAGCGCCATTGGTAGCAAGGTGTCGCAGGTGCGATCCCTGGCGACTTTTAAATGATAGTCCATGGCTGTATCCTTCCTCTTGGTACTTTTCATTGGCTCCTGCCTCTGCTGCGGTGCCTCACTAGGAGCCCCTGCCTCGCAGCTAGTACTGACTTACTACAGAAGAACACAAGCCACCAACCTCTGGAGGGCCTAGGATGACTAGGTGTCCTGGATTCGCCAGAAAAGTCCAGGGTTTTCACCAGCTGTTTCATTAGATTTCAACAATTTAAAACACATGTCCTGGTTTTCAGAGAGGGTCGACTAAAGATATAGGGAGGCACGTTTTTATGTGTTTCATGGGCAGTATGGCGGGTAGCTGGCCTGAGAGCTCTTGACTGGCACAGAGAATGGGGGGCCCCCTCCATGTACTTCGCAGGGGGGCCCCCTCAAGTTTCGTTACGCCACTGAATGTTCCCATCTCCCAGTCATACCATGCATGTCTCCCGTCTGCAGAGGTTTACCCTGTCCTAGTATACGCATCTCTCCACCGTGTCTGAGGGCTTAGTGGACCAATGCGTCACACTGTAGGGGCCTGTGTTTGACCTCATGGTCATAAATTCAAATCTCGGCAGGGACACTCAGCCTTTCATCCTTCTGAGGTCGATAAATTGAGTAGAGTAACAATAAACATCTGTTATTCAGCACCAACCTACCCTACTGGGTGAACATGCGCCTTACTGAGCTTTACAAATATATATGCTATGTTAGTATGGATTTTTCTCATCCTTGTACATCTCTCTATTGCAGTATTCGTTTCTTCCTGAAATAGCACAGACTTCTCACTGTCGCAGGATGCCTTCACTCTTTTCTAGTTAGTGACATAGCAAGGGTGCCATGGACCCTGGTGCAAGCAAGGAAAATGGCCCCTTTGACTGCTGTTAGGGGAGCAAAATACAGCAAATATCAAGGTTCAATGGGCCCCTTGTGACCCCGGAAACCGGTGCCACTGCGCCTTCTGCACCAATTATATCAGCGCCTTTCTTTTTAGTATGCAGGTCTCTCTGCTGCAGAATGTGTCACCCTGTGCTGCGGTATACATTTCTCCCCAAGCTAGTATTCACTTCTCCCTGTCTGGATATATATCCCCCTGCTGCAGTGCGCGCTTCGCCCTATCCTGGTACTCACCTTTCCCCATCCTAGTATGGGTTTTTCCCCTGTCCTTAAAGGTGGGTCTCACTGGCGCAGTATTGGTGGCTCCTTGAATTAACCCCTTCTTGCTCTGCGCTGATATTCCATTACCTGTTCATGAAGTGTGTTTGCATCCTGTTAGTATTCCAAGCATTGTTCTCCTTTGGGGTTTTACAAAGTTGCATAAACGGTAGAGTCGGTCCTTCCAGGTCTGCATCTCTGAGTCTGCAAAGGTTTCCACAGTAATCTCATTTTCAAACACGATTTCATGCAAGTAAAATGGAACCTCTCCCCGCCTGTCAAACTTTAGTTTACAAAAAGAAAATCATTACATCGGAAGCGAAAGTGAAATGAGCCAACTGTTTCAGTGCTCATGGGGCTATCTCAAACTCTTGAGCACTGAAACACATGAGAGAGATGTATCTCCCCTTTCCAATGGTACCCTTCCCTAATGGAGACCCTGATTGGGTGATCCCAAAGCAGGGATCCACCACTAGGCACCAGGGAGCGGCCCCTTGGGCAAGGTCCTTTGCTTCCACCATATTTTAATGGGCATATTCAGTCATATTCAGGCGATGGCATGTCAATGCCTCACACCCCCCAAAAACAAAAGAGACCGTCTTTCTGCTCCCCCCTGTGGGGGCAGATGGGGGTTATTACCTCAGATCTGCCCCCGCCGGGAGGGCAGAAAGCTCACTAGGCACCAGGGATTATCGTTTGTTATAAAAAGAGAGATGGGTGCTGCCCACATTGGGCATGCCAATGCCCTATCTCCCGCAGACGCCAATAATGACAATCTTTCTGGCCCCCTAGGTGGCAAAAAGCCCATTAGGCACCAATGTTTTTTTTCTGTACCTCAAGATCGACACCCTAGAGGATGTCAAGCTACTTAATACAGCGCTTAGGCATACCCAAACCTGGCTAGCAGAAAATCATCTCAAATTGAATGCCCTAAAGACTGAATTCTTACTAATAGCCCCTCCGGCCCAAATCCCCAAAATGCAAGATTGGATCAAACATATTACGGCGTTCAACGTTCAACCCACCATCGTGGACTCAGCTAAGTCATTAGGAATAACCTTAGACAGTTACCTCAACATGCAAAAACATATCAGCAGTGCTACAAAGGGAGCAAACTTGGTTGGTGGCAGCAACTTAGCTCTCTGGGAACCTATTGCTTTGCTAACTTCACGCGCAGTTAATGGTTGTGATTGCTGCAGTACTGGCACGACTGAGATGTCAGCGCTGCGTATTATTTTATGCCTGCAATTTTAATTCAATAATCGATAGCACTCACTAAAACTTACCGACTGTGTTGTGTTTTACATCTGTACCCCGCCCCGTTCCACCGCGGCTGGTGCCGTTTGTGTGGAGGGCGAGGCGAGGCGCCATCTTGGGTGGGGCTGGACCGGAGCTAGCGGTCTAGTTCTTCCGGGAGGCAGGGCATAAAACTAAATGTGTATCCGGGAGCGCAGCGGACGAGCGCAGCGGGCGCGACGTATGCGCGCCGAAGTCGCGCCTAGGTCAAGCCCGTCTGCGCCCGTCCGCGGCCGACTGGGGCCTGGGGCTAGTACCCCTGGTCGAATTTACACTTACTCTTCCCAGGACCTGATACTGTTAAGACCTTCAGATAATTTATGCCCACTATTACCACCGTATGTACTAAATCGTGCTGCCACTTATGGCATCCTTAAGCCTAAGTATATAGCTGGTAAAGTTATGCATTCTAACCCCCGTTTTTCTCCTCAACCCTCATTGGAACTAGAGACCATGCTTAAATGCTACTATTTGAATACTAGGTCAATGGCCAAACACCATATGGACATATTTTTTATGCTGCAAGCTGAACAACCTGACATCTTGCTCCTTACGGAGACTTGGCTCAATGCTGACTCACTACCATATATTCTGGCGGCCGTTCCTTCTGATTATTACATTTTAAATGTCAATAGACCTGCTGATAAAAGGGGCGGAGGAGTAGCAGCTATTATCCGCAACATTTATAAGTTCTCATTATTACCATCTCTTGACCTTACAGGGTCAGAGAATATTGTTCTTAAAATGGATACTGACAGTGGATCATTATTAATGATCCTCATCTACCGCCCCCCCCAAACCATGCCTACATTTGCTGTTTCACTGGCAGAACAACTAGCTCCCCTTACTATTAACTATAAAAAAATTGTGTTGTTGGGCGATTTTAACCTTTGGCTTGATGCCATTGATTTAGACACCCAGGCAGCTGAATTGAAAGAGGCATTATTAGATCTGAACCTAACTCAACAGATTCACTCGCCAACTCATGAAAAAGGGCATAGCCTTGACCAAATATGGTCTCAGAATATCCCTCTGGCTATTTGTTCCATCACTCCTTGTATTTGGACGGACCACTTTCTGATACACTTTACACTCGCCATTGTGAAGAGCAGAAAGCAGTCTTTCCAGACAGGTGGGAAAGTTAGAATATGGAAGAACACTGACATTTCAGCTTTTCTGGACACTTTGAGGTCGTCTCTTCCCCCCATGGCTCAGGACATTGATGGCATTGAAGAAGCCTATTCCAACTGGCTACGTCAGGCAGCCGACGCTTATGCCCCCTGTTCAAACATTCCCCGCTCCCGCCCTAATGACGCACATAAGTGGTTTACACCTCACTTGAAGTCTCAAAAACTTGAAGTCCGTCAAAAAGAGCGGAAATGGCGAATTGGTTATTTGGCACAAGATAAAGCCAACTACTGTAAGGCCCGCAAGGACTATCAGAAACTTGTCCTAAAACATAAAACTGACTATTTCTCGGAGAAAATTCTGAACTCTCAGAATAAATCTAAAGAACTGTTCAATATTGTAGATGGTCTTAGTGGCAGTGACAGAACTACACCATTAGTCACCCCTACTCAGGACCTCTGCAACTCATTGAACTCTTTTTTTTCTTAATAAAATCTGCACCATAAAACAAAGTATTTCTACTGCTTTGCCCCCTTCCCTTCTGGATGATGCGTACCATAACTGTTTGACGCTGGAATCCTTTCCCCTTATTGATGGTGACACCCTTTCCAAGCTGTTTACCAGGGTCAAATCGGGTTCACCTGATGATATCTGTCCCCCGCACATCTTGAGAGAGGTGGGAACAGTTATTCCTGAGGGTGTACTTTCTCTGTTAAACGGTTCTCTTCTACAGGGTAAAGTCCCCAATAACCTTAAAAAGGCCTTACTCGTCCCCTTGATTAAGAAAGTCAGAGCTAACCCGCTTGACCCGCTAAATTATAGGCCTATATCATTGCTGCCGTATTGTGCTAAGCTACTGGAGGCTCACGTCTGCGCTAACATGTCTAAATTCATAGAAGAAACAGAATATCTTGAATTTAATCAAGCCGGCTTCCGTTCGTGTCATTCAACTGAAGCAGTCATCTTGGCGGTACAAAATACCCTGAGGCGGAATGCGGACAACGGGATTCACCAGGCCCTGGTTTTATTGGATCTCTCGGCAGCGTTCGACACGGTTGATTATACCATCTTGGTCAACCGTGTCGAACAAGCTGGCCTTAGGGGACCTGCGTTGAGTTGGATCCGTTCATTTATTACTGGCCGCACTCAATCCGTAAGACTGGGTCCTTTTACAGCCCCCACTATTTCCACCACATGTGGAGTACCTCAGGGCTCATCTTTGTCACCTTTACTTTTTAATTTGTACCTGCGCCCGCTACTGTACTCCCTAAGAAATGCGAAAGTTACCATCTTTAACTATGCGGACGATCTGCAACTCATCTTCCCTCTGAACACCAAGGACTCGGTGGAGGAATGCCAAAACACCATGTCACACATTCAGGTTTGGATGAGTTGTAACCATCTGAAACTCAACCCAGGCAAGACTGAATTGGTCTTGCCTGGGCAGAGCGTATTAAGTTGGAGCCCATGCTTTTGGCCATCTAGCATGGGGGCTCCACCTTCTAGATCGTCCTCAGTTAAAAGTCTGGGAGTACTAATTGGTGAGGATCTCTCTTTGAAAAGACAGGTAGGCGCGGTAGTGTCTTCTAGTTTCTTTCAATTAAAAAAAATAAGAAAAATTGCTTGCTTTCTCTCACAGGCTGCCCTCATCCAGGTCATAATTGCCTTGGTCCTGTCTCAACTGGATTTCTCCAATAGTCTCTATTTGGGGCTCCAAATTGGAGAGTTAAAACGTCTTCAGCTGGTCCAGAATCAGGCTGCCAGATTGATTCTGGGACTTCCAAAAAGGCAATCTATTAGACCTGGGCTGAAACACTTACATTGGCTGCCTGTTGCGCAGCGAGTTGCATTTAAAACAGGGTGTATCCTATTTAAATCTTTACAAGACTCTGGCCCTAAATTTATAAAAGATCTGTTCCTCAGATATAACCCATCGCAAAATCTTAGTTCCGCTCAAAAATCTTTATTGATTGTCCCATCTTACAAAAGGAAGCGCCTAGGTGGTTGCTGCTTTGACCATCTTGCAGCCACCTTCTGGAATTCCCTTCCTCTTCAATTGAAACTGAGCGGTAACCTTCTCAGCTTCAGACACTCCCTTAAAACCTGGCTATTCTCACAGGCTTATTGCTGAGTTTTATTATTACCACTTTTAACTGCTGTGTTGTGTTCTCTTCTATAGCGCCATGAAGCCCTTGGGCATACGAGCGCTTAATAAATACATATTAACATAACATAACATAACTTCCAGATAAACACACTGACGAAACTGAAACCCTTCCTACCACACAATGACTTCAAGCAAGCTGTACCGGCCCTGGTTATTCCTAGAGTGGAATACGGATGTGTCTCTCTCTGTGGCCTACCCAAAGTTTCAACTGCACCACTAAGGGCGTCTATCAACACCGCAGCAAGACTCATAACCGGGTCTGAACGCAGCTCCCACATCTCTCCGGACCTACAATCCCTGAACTGGCTACCTCTGGAGGTTAGAATTCAATTGAAAATTGTGTGCATGACGCACAGAGCCATGCATCACAAGACACCCAGCTACCTGGCACAGAAACTGACGATCTCGGGTGGATCCAGATCCTCAAGAAATGCGGAAAAATTACTACTGAAACCGCAAAAATTCCATAAGAAAAAAACTTATAACAGATGCTTCTCTGGGATGGCGCCCAGACTATGGAATGCCTTACCCCCAGAAACCAGACTGAACCCGTCCACTACCTCTTTTAAAAATCCTCATGGCCAAATTCACATGAGTATGGTCTTTTGAAACCCTGTTACGAGATGCACACGCGCCCTCAACTACAAAACATTTTTGGATGTTACAACTTACTATGCCGTTTTTACAATATGCTTTGTATATATGTGCGGATATGTTATATTTTCATGTATAAGTAACTTTTATTGGTTGTATAGCGTTCTGATATCCGTCAGGATCTTGTTCGCGCTCTATAAAACTTTCTAAATAAGTAAATAAATCCACCCTATAGAAAGGCTAGAGAGAGCGAGCAAATACCAGGGAGCAAATGCAGGAGTGACCCTTGAGTGGAGGGATCTCGCTTTCTCCCAAAATAGTTTTGCTCTAGAACCACATCCAACCTTCTACAAAAATCAAATATCACGTTTGTCCTACAGTTTGCCGAGACTAAAAGAGTAGTGCTCCCACTTCTGAAGCTGGAGTCAGTGTGCTCTGTCTTTTCTGAGAAGGGCACACTGATTGGCCAACTACCAGAATTCATCCACAATAGTTGTGATCAGCCAGAGGCCACAATTCCATCTGCATATGGCCAAGTGAGGCCACAGCGGACGTAGTCAAGATCATCCCATTCCAATCTGGCCTAGAGAGACTGCAACTGCTGAAGACCTGAGCTCAATCAATCAATCAATCAATCAACCATCAATCAATCATCAATCAATCATCAATCAATCAATCAGGGTTTTCTAGAGTGCACTACTCACCTGTGAGGGTCTCAAGGCTCTGAGAGGGGTGTGAGCAGCATCGTTAGGGTCATTCAAAGAGCCAGATCTTGAGTTCCTTTCTGAATTGGTGCAGTGTCGAGATTCGTCACAGGTGAAGGGGGAATTCGTTCCAGGTCTTGGCCATGATGTAGGAGAAGGATCTGCCACCTGCTCTGGCTCTGTGGATGCGAGGGACAGTAGCTAGGGCGAGGTTGGTGGAGCGGAGAATTCTCTTTGGTGCGTGGAAGGAGATTTGGTTGTTGACGTTTTGGGGTACGATGTTGTGAAGAGTTTTGTAGGCGCTTGTGAGCAGCTTGAAGGTTATTCTTCTTTTAACAGGGATCCAGTGGCGGTTGCGAGGTGCTGAATTATGCAATCATGTCGTGGGATGCTGAGGACGAGTCTGGCTGTGGCGTTCTGGACAGTCTGGAGTCTGCGAAGGAGTGTTTTGTTGGTTCCAGCATAGAGCACGTTTCTGTAGTCCAGTACGCTGATGATGAGTGCATGGGGGACAGTCTTCCTGGACTTGGGGGGATCCATTTGAAGGTCTTGTGGAGGAAGCGCAGGGTGTTAAAGCATGTGGAGGACACAGCGATAATCTGGTGGTTTATGGTCAGAGAGATTCGAATATGATGCTGAAGTTGCGTGATTGGTCCGTTGGGGTGTATCTGTTTCCGAGTGCAGGTGGGCCACCAGGTGTTGTCCTGTGCAGAGGGGATGGAGCCAAGGATGAGGACTACTTTTTTCTCTGTGTTGAGCTTCAGGCAGCTGTTGCTCATCCAGGTTGCAACAGCTTTCATCCCTTCTTGGAAGTTTTGCCTGGTGATGTCGGGTTCCTTGGTGAGGGAGAGGATGAGCTGGGTGTCATCGGCGTTGGAGAGGATGTTGAGTCTGTGGTTTCTGACGATGGTTGCGAGGGGAGCCATGTGGACATTGAAGAGTGTGGGGCTGAGTGAGGATCCTTGGGGTACTCCGCATCTGATCTCTGTTGGTTCTGAGAGGAAGGGCGGGAGTCTTATTCTCTGTGCTCTGCCTTAGAGGAAAGATAATTTCCAGTCTATGGCTATTCCTCAGATGGCAGCATCGTGGAGCCTGGTGGCTAGAGTGCAGTGGGAGACGGTGTTGAAAGCTGCCGGTAGGTCCAGGAGGATAAGGGGATGCCATGTGGTCTTGGTCGAGGAGGGTGCAGATGTCGTCGGTGGCGGCGTTGAGGGCAGTTTTGGTGCTGTGGTTACTGCGGAATCCGGATTTAGAGGTGTCTGGGATGTTGGTAGTTTCTATGAAGTGTGGTAGCTGGTTGTTGACGGGTGCAATGGCGGCCCTCTGGAAGATGTGCGGCGGGCAGGGGTCAGTAGGTGCTCCGGAGTGAATGCACAGGGAGATGCTTCAGGGAGATGACATGTAGAAATCCCTGAAGTATGCAAGTTTCAAGCGAGGTCACCACCTCAGCCCTAAAGGCTCAGAAGCTGCAAGAGCAGGACCATAGCATGCAGGCATCACACACCTGCACAAACTGCAACACGAAAATGTTATGTTAAAAAGATTTCTAAAGGGCATAGCTGCCCCCAGAAGGGAGCTTCCTGCACAAGTAAGACAACAGCAGAAGAGGAAGGTAGGCCAAGGAGGAGAACAACCAGGTCTTTATTTGCTTCTTAAAACGTAAGTGCTTTTGAGTCTTTCTTTTGCGAAGCCAGCAAAGAGATCTATAGGGCTGGAGCAAGGACAGGAAAAGAACTTCAGCCACTCTGGCTCTACTCTGATGGGGAATGGAGGCCAGATGCAAGTCTGCTGAGCATAAGACTCTCATAGAGGAATAAAATTACATCAGAGCAGCAAAACTTGGCAAATGCAGGTAACCATGGAGGTTGAAAACTATGTGAGAACAAAGACTGAACAGCAGACCTAAGTTTAAGAATAAATCCAGAAAGAGAAAAGGGAAATGAACTGTTGGGTGCATATGATTTGGGGTGACTGAGTGACCAGAGCCTGTGCCTAATCAGTACAGTCGCCAAGATTAGATGCCAGGAATTACTAACTCTGCCAACTCTACTAGTGGAGTTGGGAACAGAAAGGTGTAATGTCCAAGATTGTAAACAAGATTTCCACCATGTATTGCATTCCTGTAACTGTGCTGTGCATTATAAGTAACGCTTTGTGACTCCAGTCTGTAATGGCACAGACAAGTTGAAAAACAATGGATTGGAATGGCAGCTAGAGTAATTAACAGTGACTAAGATTAATTCACGTAGTCCCTTCCGTCAGCATGCGCAATTGTTGTGAGAACATCCTAATATGTAACAAGATAAATGCTATCGAGTTTAGCAAATAAAATATGACTACAGATCAAAACTCTTGCATAAAATAACCATGCTTCACGTGTAGAGCTGCAGGCTGGCAAGGCTTCCATTCTCATTGGAAGGGTGGGCCCTTTGAAACAGCTCTCAGTGCCTGAGCTGTTTCACTCCTTCTGCCCTGTAAACATGCAGCACGGGCGCAGAACCTTCATCTCTAAGAGATGTCCTGAAATTGTCTTCAGCAGAGCCAGGAAGCGCCCTGTCGCCATGCTCATGCCTGTGCCCGAGGCCAGGGCTCGAACATCCGCAGATGCTGTCTGTGCATCTTGTGCAACCAGCCCTTAGGGACAAGGAGACAAAATGACAATGAGTGAGGGTCCCCTCTGCTGGGCATTCACGCCTTCTGCGGGCCCCTGTACTCCTTGTCACTGGGATGGGGCAAGGAGGGCAGAGGGTCTCCGAGTTCAGGCAGAAAGGAAAGTTCAGGAGCCAGAGAAAGGCACGGGCAGTCCTCTGCTGTTGTGCCACCTTCGTTGCAAGTTCAGATGCCCAAGGTACACACCCTTTGTGTGTTTTTGTCTGGATTATGAGCGGGACAGACAGGGCACCTCCTCGCTAGTGAGACCATCATGGGCAAATGTGAAAACTAGGCTTGGTCGTGTATCAACAGCCCCTGCGCTGAGCAGGATGACATCCAAAAACCTGGTACATTCTGGCCAGGCTACTCAATTAATGAATACGTCCACCCAGATATCTTTGGCCTTGTGGTCCTGGAAGGTCAACTCAGATTTTCATCCTTCCAAGGTCAACGAAATGAATAAGATTAAGTATGAAATCAATAAAAGTCTGTTATTCAATGCCAAGATGTCATAGGGGTGAAAGCTTCCCTTATCAATACATATGTAAACATAGCCGAATGGTTGGAGTGCCTGTTGCTAAGGTAAACACATGTGCAGCTCACATATTGGACTCTCACCGTGGGAAGCTCTGCCTTGCATCATCTGGGTACCAGTACATTTGGTAATATCAGAAAACGTGTACTGAAAGTGCAAAGGTGTCGATGTAACTAGACTGTATGTGCGCCTGGGTAATTTTACGCCAATTCTTTACGATCGGATCACGAACTATGCAAATTAACGCAAAGAGCTCTGGGATCTTGGATTGCGCTGGTGCATTTGTTCTCTGGGGTTTGGACTGAACAATGAGTATAAAATGTTGGTTTTTACATGTGACATTGTGAATAACTTTGTGAAAAATGTCAACACCAGTACTGCAATCCAAGTGATAGGGGAACGGCGGAACAAAAGTGCACCCATGCAACCTTTCTGATTTCACCACAGAAACCCAGTCTGCTTGCGATGTGCATGATGCAGTAGTCTCAGATGGAGAAGTCATGTTGTTCTCTTGAGTCCTTCAATCCAAAGAGCTGAGCCTTGATGTTGTAGTGTAGTTCCTTTTTCCCTAATAGGCTATGCTCATTGGAATATTATACCTTATCGTTTTGGCATAGGACTGAGGTCAGTATGCCCCTATCGAGTATATTAAACTTAATTACTTTGTGTGCCAGCTAACTCAGAGGCCAATAGAAACTCCTTGTAAACAAGAAGGGAGTAGTTTCTGGCAACCGCATAAACATGCCAACTTTGTTTTCCTTTAGAATTGGAATACTCTCAGAATCGTGGAAACAACAGATAACAGTTTCCCTCAGCTAATCGTTCATGCTTAGTTTCTTCAGAGTTACACAGAAAGGATAATTGGGCGTTTCAATAAAAGGATTTATTGAACAGTCTTGTTTCTCTTATAAGAGATATGAGCTGTTACAATTGTAAGATAGTATGCAAGATATATTATGTACAGCGTAAGCAGTAGAAAGAAATAATACTGCGCTAGCATTTTCTTTTAGCTATGACACATATATTCAAATACATAAATAACATAATCTAAAAATGCTAGTACTCATAAGATGCTTCTCTAACTAGTTCTACCCCAGTGTACCTAACCTAGATGTAGTACAAGGTAAGAAGTAGGTGCTGTATCCTATAGTCTGGTATGCTATAGTATGGTATGCTATAGAATGGTATGCTATAGTATGGTATGCCAAGAGTCCCTCTAGGTTCTAGTCAGCTCCATACCTTGAGAATGAGAGAGGTGGGAGTCTCTTTCCGGGTCTCGAACTCTGACACCCCGCGAAGGGAGTCAGAACACTGGAAGCTGGATTCTCTGCGAGCAGGGATGACAGCATCTCTTGTCAGTGTGTCAGGCCGAGACACAGGCTCCTCTAAAGTCGAGGTCTCCTCCCACTTGCTTGGGCAAGTGAAGATACATTTATACCTGGTAGGTGCCTTGGAATGTTAGCATTAAGTTGGGCAGACGTCAGGAATGAACCCTTAAGGAATAGCGGTTCATGCATAATAAATGAGTTCTTGGAGAAACCAATAATCCTGTGCTAGGGGAACTCCCATGAGCTTACGGGTCTGGTTTCTAAGAACTCGTTGTGACATTGGGGTGGACGGATGTAGGTGACCATGCCTGTATCTGGATAGCATGGCTGATGCCTAAATAAGGACTGGGATCTTAAAGCTATATAAGGGTAATGCGAAATGTGCCTATATAAGGACATGTTTCGGGAAAACCTATATACGGACTCCTAAAGCGGAATACAACACCCACTCCACTTTCGAATGAACGATAATACTAAAGGCTGAACACTCAATGCTAAACATTAAACTGAGTACCACATTTTGCAATAAAAGATTTGTAAAAGCATACTAAAAGAAGTTTTTAAAAAACTTATGTCTAACAAGTTATGCTATGGTACTGTACATTTTAAAGCAGTTTTTCATTCTAAGCATATATCGGAAATAAATGCAATATAAATAAATAGAAATATATACATATGATGAAATAGTTGACAATTATTCAAAAACCAAAGCCATTTCATAACATTGTACTAAATGAAATAGGGGTAAATATGGTGACAATGTGTCCCTGGAAGTATTCAAAGAAGTCCACTCTATATGAATAGTTCCACTGAAAGCAGATTGAATTGCCATGTATTTTCAAATGTAGAAAAAAAAAGTCAATTTTTGGAAGAGTTCCAAGTTTTGTTCTGTTTTGAAAATATGGATGCCAAAGTCATAGCTTCCCCGGCACACTGTGAGCCGAATCAAAGTCAGTGTATGGGTCTGGTGTAAACATGAAATCCTCTACTCCTGTAGACAAAAGATTGTCTACTGATGTCAGTGACAGTTGGAACATCTCATTTAGAAGGTTAACTGCACAGAGATGTGAAGCATCGCCTTCAGCATGGGATGCCACAGCAATGTTTGCATCCGTTGTTACTTGTGTGCCTGTTGATCCATCTCGTACCTCAGCAGCAGCAGGAAGCGTCTGTGAGATCTCAGCGAATACCGTCATCAAGATTGGTAGCCTCTGGGGACAACACAGAACATGGGCCGTTATAGGGTCCAGCAGAGTATCGATATCCATTGGCATGACTGATGGGAGTGTTAGACAGATGTCTAGCACCCATTCTTCACCGCAAGCAGGCAGCATAGAATAGGTAAGATGCAATCTTGCCCGATTGGTCTAAATGACAGAAACCATGTTGTATTAAGTTCCCATAGACGAGGTATGCCCAAAAGTTCCACTATGCGCTCACGGCACTTCGGTTCTAGGAGAGCTTTCTCCAAGATGCTGGGAGTGACGCCGGTAGATAGGCTTGCCATAATGTAGTAGTAGGAAAAAAACAGGATTCCTGCAACGAGTGCTAAAATTAATGGCAGACCACCAAACACCGAGTGCACGAAGTTTGGAATGATTCTGAGGACTGCCTGAAAAGGTGTTAACAGTCCTGAATATATGATCTTAAATACATGTACAATCCCGCTCGTATCAGACATGTTTAAGATACGTTCCATCATTTCTACGAAATGTATAGGGCAGTTTGTACGCATTAGAGCTTGGATCTCAGCCGAAGTCCTTGCAATTTGTAGATCATAGATTTCTTTAGCCGAGCTCAAAGGCACAGTCTGTTGCAAAAGCATGGATTTCTTTCTGCTTTTATTATCAAAACGTATGAAAGAAACATTCAATGAAGGCCATAGAGGCGACTCCCTGACTGTGTCTATTTGGAGGAACAGTACAATAGTAACCCTGGAGCTAACCGTTACCAGTTATGGTATTCCTGGCAACATGCCATAGCAACCTTGATCATTCAACATGAGGTAACTCCCATTAGAAAGTTGGTCAAACGTTTGATTAATCACAGCAGCTGGTGTACCCTGCAGGTGGCAGCACAGGTTTGCCACAGAACCATTAGCCCAGTGTAAAGAATATCTGACATAAGCTTGAACTGCTCAGTGCATTTTCACAGTGTGTACCGCTTTGAAACACTTTACAACCCCCACTCCAACATCTTTATTCAAAAGGTAAATCCCAGGATGTCTTAATGTATTCTTTACCCAACCTTTCATATTTGCCTGCTTGCATTTGTTTGAGGCACTACTGAAAATGAAAATTAGTGACAGGCAGAGTTATTTCGCCATGGATAAGCCATTCTGTAGCTGGTTTTTCTGCGACTGTAAATGGTAATTTTTCCAGTTTTTCAATGCTCAGCACTGTATACTTTGCTCCCCTTTGTGCCTGTTCGAACTGTTTATCCGTGAGATTGCATTCTGAAAACGGAGACGACGTGTTGATAAAACGCCAAGGCACATAGCCTGCACACAAGGATTGCAGCATCCAGCCTAATAACATAATAGAAAGTAACTGAGACTGGCCTTATTGTAACATGGCTAAATCTTGTTCCAGTATGTCAATAGCAGAGGATACAATGGTTCCCAGTTAATATATTCTGTTTGACAAGGTTGTTAAACCATTGTCGACCACAGTGAGAGATTTCTCTAAGTTAATACGATCAAGTTCATGTATTCTTTCTGCAGCCGCCGCCTGTGAAAACTTCCATATTTCATTAGAAGCAGCATAAATTCCAGCATATAGGAAACGTTTTTGATGCGGTTTTCTTGCTCCTAGCAAGAAATCCCTAAGGTCTGCGCCGTCTTTAAGTAAAGGTAAGTGTTGTTTCACATCCTCGAATGTAGATTTTTGTAACCAGTCGAGACACAATTTTCCTACACTGTATGTTGTTACTACCCCTGGATGCTATCGCTGAGCATAACGTAGGTCTGGCCTATGAATAGTAAAGCCCTGTATCTTGTTCAGGAATCTTTCCTGGCAGATGTTTGTGTCTGTGGGCCTGAGCAACCATTTTTTCCAATCAGGATCTGATCTGTTGTTTTGTAGTATTGTGTCTACTGTGACCACTCCCTGTGTAGTGCTAGTACTTGCAGGTGTTGGCACAGAAGGTGTGTTCATGTCTTTGATCTTGGCTAATCCAAGGCAAGACGTTTGTTGGAAAGTGTCATTCAAAAACATTATTTGCTGTGGGATGATACAGGCTCTAAACAAAGCTTCTAGACCCTGCACTTGCCAATCATTAGTACCCCTGGCAGATTTTGTGTTGATTGTGTCTTTCCAAAAGGCAAACCCTTGTCTAGACAGTTGGGCAATAAAGGCTGCAAAATAAATCTGTTTTGTATTTGTTAACATATTTTTCTGCCCTGTTTTGTTTACATTTCTATAGAATTTTTTTTCTGGATTAGATGTATTGTACCATCAAAAATATGGAAACTTATTTGTAAACGTTTTTGAACTATCCTTTGGTGGTGTAGGACAATGTTCCCATTAGTTAAACATAAACACATTTCTAATTGTTGCAGATTTATGCAAAAAATTATGACCATAGTGGTTATAAAAATAAAGCTGTTCGTAGTCTGATGAACCCTCTAAGTTTTCATTGTTAGAGAACGCAGCAGACCTTTCTAGATCAGACATCATGTTATTAACAGTCTCAAAGTCCCAATCATCAGAATAGGTACTGGAGGTAATAAAGTCACTTAACGAAATTTTAAATAAATGTGGAATCTTCAAAGTTCCGTTGGGCCGAATATGTCGAAATTGGTTTGTTCCCAAACGATACCATTCTGTATAGGAACGGCTGTGATGTTCACTGCTGACCAGTCTCTTGCTTCACGATGGGAAAATTTTTGTGGCTTTAAAAGCAAGTTCACATTTTTACTTTCAGTGTCCAAAGGACTGTATCTGCCATTCATAAGCATGCTAAGAGTCATTACCAAAGCTAGACCAGTGTTGGTTGGCTTCAGGAACACGTTGCTTTGTTTCGATCTTAGTACATTTAGATCCTGTAAAACAGCCAAACGATATTTAATATCAAAGGGTTTATTTTCCACCACTGTGCCTTTATATTCGAGATCAGGAACCCACATTCTTGGCCCAAATAGGACCTCATATGGAGTGACCCCCCAGAGAACTTCTTAGCAAATTATTTAATGAGCATTGGACCCCATAAAGATGTTTGACCCACCCATCACCCGAACCTAATACTCTAGCTGTTACAGACTGCTTTATGTCCCTTTTTTTCCTTTCCACAACAGTATTTCCCTCAGGATTAAATGGAGAGGAGGTCCGCAATGCTTGCCATGACTTCTTTGTAAGCCCGAGAGCTAAACGCAGGGCCCTGGTCAGAATGTAGTGTGCCAATTACGTATGTACCGATAAAGACTCGCAAATCTTTTATAACAGTTCGAGCGTCAGCCGAGTGCTGAGGCCACACCCATAGGAACCTTGACTTAGTGTTTGTGGGAATGCATTTGTCATAAAGGACGCCTGCGCGTAGATAGTCTAATGCTGTCTAACAATGGTGTCTGTACTGGGCAGGCTACCTCGTAGTCTGGTGTCTGATGGCGTTCTGCACTACGCTGTCTATTGCAGTCCCTGCAGTCATTGATGAAGATGTGAATCAGTGTATTAATTCCAGGCCACTAGTACATCTGTTTTAATGTTAATATTGTTTTAGAGATCCCCTGATGTGACAGACCCTGCCCAAGATGTGCTTCATGAATCAAAGCTGCTCTACGTTCCATGTTTGGAATTACCCTAAACCCCACTCCAGGGATTCGAGCAAAAGAAACGTTGTCCGCATCAATTACATAAGAGTACTTGAGTGGAAATGTTTTTGGTAACGCTGCACTACTGCCTTTGCTTGAAGCATTGACAGCCAACAATATCAAACTGTCTATTCTCGTTTTTGAATGAGTTATCGCAGCTATGGAAGCCGTCTGAACAGCCCCCTTTGTGGCTTCATCGGCCAATGAATTCCCTGCAACATGAACGCTATCACAGTGATGACTCAGCGTGTGTATCACGTGAGCTTTTGGTAGTTCGTTTCTCAACTGATCTACTTGTTCCCAAAGCGTTTTATGCTTTATTGTACCACCTTTTGCATCTTTGAATCCGTTGTGAAGCCAATTCTGTAAATATTAATTATATGACTGAACACAGTAAAAGGAATCGCACACTATAAGTGTGGGGAATTCATGATCTGCACTTTCAAGTGTTAGTTTGAATGCTTGTAGTTAAGCTCTCTGAGCTGTACAATCTCCTAGAGATTGAGTTTTAGTGACCATTGGTCGGAAGTTACCATCGCGCATGCGATCTTTAACGATTGCGCACGCTGCACTGTAAGCTTGCTTACTCCCTGTAGCGGGTTGTGCTGATCCGTCAGTATAAATTATAAATACGTACTGATCGAGAGGCAGAATTTCATTGGGCAGAGGACATTCAAGTTCATATTGCAGGAACACTTGTGTTTTTACGTCGGGATCAAAAACATATTCAAAATCTGTTGCAGCAAGAGAATTAATACATTGTATCCATCTAGGATGTAAAGCTTTTGTATTTGAAAGGCTCGCTTTTGTAACCTCCTCTAAGGCTGGTACTAGAGTCACGATAATAATGCGTTTCCCTTGAGCTAGAGTTTTTTCTTTTGCTACAGTATTTTTTCTGTTGCAGTGAAGCGCATTTCTGCTTGTGTATACAAATTTGAATTGTATGCTATTGGTACTTTTTCACCCTCATTAAATATTAAATTGGTGAATCCGCATTGACCCGAAATTATTCGGATCACTAAATTGCGTTTATTTACGTGTGTTTGCAAGTGATTTGTTGCTAACATGTTAGCTTGGAGTGAACGCAGGATGTCTGTGTGTTCCTGTGTCCAATGTTTTGTTGAAAGATCAGGTTTGATTAACTCGTAGAGAGGTTTAACCCTTTCTGCACAATATAGAATTTAAGTTCTTCCAAAATTTAGGAAACTCAAGATGGATTGTACATCTTTCAGCATTTTTTGAGGTTGGGGCAGCGCACACCTTTCTAAAAAGTTAGCTGCCAGGCTTTTGCTTTCACTTGAAAGCTCATATCCTAGGAAAAGGACACTGAGATGGGCAATTCTGGATTTTTTAAAGTTTAATGTATAGCCCTCAGAGGCGAAGCCCAGTATAATGGTACTCACCCTGTTCAAGTGCCTATCTAGATCATCGTCTGCCAGATAGATGTCATCGACACATGACAATGCCTCGTCATCATAAATTTGTAATAGCTCTGTTACTCTTGCTGAGAATAACATAACATATGTATTTGTAAAGTGCACCTATCACCCAAGGCGCTGAATAACCGATGTATATTGTTACCCAACACAATCGTACTTATTTTATTGACCTCAGATGGATGAAAGGCTGAGTGGACCCGCCCGGATCAGAACCTGCGACCATGAGGTCAAACACAGGCCCCTACAGTGGATGCATTAGTCCACTGCGGCACCAGACCCGGCTTACTAACCCCAGGCTGTTTTTGAACCCTTGTGGGAGTCAACAAAATTGACCCTGGGTCACCATTATTGAGAACGCTGTTAAGTACCTGCTTTCAGGTGCTATATTTTGACAAAAGAAACCATTTGAAATGCCCAATGTGGTTTTATATTTTTTACGCACAATGTTATTCATTAATGCTGTACTATGTGCATTTTGCACTGCAAATGTTTTGGAACAAGTGTTCAAGTGTCTGTAATCCAAAACTAGACAAAAAGTATTGTCTGGTTTGGATACAGGAAACAAAGGATTGTCCATTGAGGAGGTGCATGTTTCAATCACCCCTTGGTATTCAAGTTGATCTAAGATCTCCCTAACCTCGTAATTCTTGTATAGCCCTCAATAGGAAGGATTATCGAATGGTGGCACACTAGGGTTTCACCACTGGATGCAGGGGTGTGGGGGCCCTCCTTCGTAAAGGATGCACTTAAGCGGTACAAGACACTTGGACAGATCCACAGGGTAGATACGCAGCCTGCACAGATATTTGGGAGGGCAGAGTTCTAAATGTTATCTCTGTGTATGCCCCACCGGGTTTGCAACGCTTGACATTGGCAGATTTGGGGGCACTATTGTTGAACTTACCTGTGGGGACCTTGGCTATGGGAGGGGACTTTAAGCTTATGATAGATGGCCTACTGGACCGGTCCCAGTCCAGACGTGACTCGGCACACTGCTCACAACTATGGGATTTTATTGACGCTTTGGGAATGGTGGATATCTAGAGATGGTCGCACCCCCATGACACACACTTTACATTTCAGTCTGGTGTACACGGCAGTCAATCACGGATTGACTATTTGTTTACACATGCACAACACATACACAAATTTACTGATTCTGCGTGCTTAGCACAGGGGTTTTGGATCATTCCCCTGTTCTTGCGGTCCTCTGTACACAACGAACTCCACAACCTGGCGCGATTATGATTCAACCTTGGGCACTTAAAATTCCACATATCAGGGAAACCCTGTAGAAAGATACAGATTATTATTTTGAAGAGTATAGGTTCGGTTGCGTCGGCAATTACACTGTGGGGGGCGTATGGTGCAGTGATCAAGGGGAGGGTACTCTCTGTGATGGGTGGTCACAGAGCGGAGCGCAATCGGAGGATGTTGGAATTGGAACTGAGATCTTACGCCTTGAAGATGTAATTTCCCGAGGCCCAGATCCTGATACTCAACACCTGCTGAATATAAAAAGACAGGATTATAGACAGTTACTCCTGGAGGACGCTAATAGATGCGCTCTGCCTACCCGGCACCCGGTATTGGATATACGAACAGGGAGAATGGACCGGCAAACTGCTGGCATGGTTTGAACGCAAAGAACAATCAGCTAGATGGGTGTGTACAGTGAAGGGGCTTGATAACAATCTGATTACGGACCCCCACGGTATTGCTGAGACCTTTGCAAATCATTATAAAAAAGTATATGGTATTCCGCAAAATTCACAAGCTTCGATGGCTGCGGAACTCCTTGCCACTATCGGAGTGACGTGTCTCCCTGAGCAGGGTAGGGAGGCGTTGGACGTTGACATATCGGTTGAGGAAATTCAGAAGGCAATCCAGGACATTCCCGCGGATAAAGCGATGGGTTCTAATGGGCTTCCTATTGAGCTGCTCAAACCTATGGTTTTCAAACTAGCACCCCATTTGCTCAATTTATATAATGAAAGCTATGAAAACACCCTCATCCCGGCTGATATTTGAGCGGCCACCATCCCGGTCATCCACAAACCTGGTAAACCGGTGGATGAGTGCGCCTCATACAGACCTATATCTCTGATCACGGTGGAGGCCAAAATTTTTGCCAAACTGCTGGCTACTCGTCTGCCCCCTATCTCACCGACCTGGTACACCCAGATCAGTTGGGATTTATTCAGGGACAGAACACAGCGCGTAATCTGCGTCTTGTACATGGTGCACTGTGCCGTGTAGACACACTGGAGGAGGAAGGGATCTTGCTTGCGCTTGGCGCAAAAATGGCTTTTGACACCATAGCATGGGAGTACCTGCTTGCAGTTCTTGCCCGCATCGGGTTCGGACCCAAGTTCAACGGGTGGATCAAAATGTTGTACACACAACCCATGGCGCATGTTTCAGTAAACAACCATCGCTCCGCTCCTTTCCCCCTTTGTCGAGGCACAAGACAAGGATGCCAGTCATCACCACTCCTTTTTGCCCTGGTTCTTGAGCCTCTGGCGGTTTGGATAAGGGGAGACCCAGGTCTCAGGGGCATTAAATGGAATACTGAAAATGAAGACCGCATATCACTTTATGCGGATGATATTCTGCTCTCTCTTGCCTCACCCGCGCACTCACTCCGCCGCGTACTTCATATTTTTCATATATTCGGGCGCATTCTGGATACCAGATAAACTGGTCTAAATCCCAGATGTACTCCCTTTGGGGAGATCCCCCACAAAGTCCTTCGGGATATGACATTCCTGTGGCGTCCCAGGGCGTCCCAGGGCTTTCGCTATTTAGGGATTTTCATAACTTCCAATGCTGCACTATTTTTTGAGCGGAATCTGCTGGGGCCGTTACATAGGTTTCGTTCGGATGTCACTCACTGGAAGACACTCCCCCTTACTCTGTTGGGACGTGCGTCTCTATTCAAAATGCTCGCTCTGCCATGCTTTCTTTTTTTTTATAAACATTTATTTTTATTGTTTTCATCACATTTAACAAGCATTACATTGTCGTTGCAAAAAGAGCATGAACATCACAGGCGTCATCTCACAATGTGTTCTCTTCTAATGCTTTGCAGCATCAAAATATAAACAGCAGGTAGACAGATCTTGATATCATGTCACAACAGCATATGTCCATGTATCGCGAAGAATGCAAAATAGGCACATTCTAAAATCTCATGGGTACAATTCAGCAGCTATACAACTCATTCCTATACAGAATACATCAAGGTCACATGCTACAGGTTTTCTAGCATTAGCGAAGATGTGGGAGAGAAGAGTGCGGGGAATCACTGCATTAAATGGGTATCATATACCTGTACAATACCAGATAGAGAGAAGAGGGTCCAAGGGATATTTACAGACCTACACGGATAAATACCCTATCCACATATGACCATAACCACAAATCTGCGGGTCTACAGTAAAAAGTGTTTCACTGTTAAGACCAACAGAAAAAAGTGCATAAAACAGGAGGTAAGTACAAATGGAAAAAATCTCATTTAGAGGAATAGATTCCCATCAGTCTCCAAGGTGATATTTCTCATCATATGGGACACTGTTCTGCACCTCCTTGCTGTCATATAGAAGGAGCTCACAGATGTATAGAATAGAACTGTGACCAATAAAGCATAATGCGGTGTGGCGACTGTGCAGTGTAGTGACAAGTGATTTAAAATTGATTACCAAAAGGAAAAATATGTTTATTCAGTATCCTATGGCATCAAGGGATAAAAAAGTGCAAGGGCGCCCTCAATAGATGTATGAGCGCACTAGTAATACGGTTGACATGTTTCAGCCATTTACAATAAGGCTTTCTTCAGGACCTTGATCTAACTACTGAACATGAATTTTGTGAAAGAAGTGAAATAAAGAATAAATACATCTTATTCAAACGATACAGCCATATACCTGTATGCAACAATTTGATGGCACCAAGGCATAGGTGTCGCACTCCTGTTAAAAAAAATTGAAAAAGTTTAAAAATGCAGATTGAACATTGGTCTTAACAATAAATATACTCAAGTGCCACATTCAAGTAAATGTGTGCTCAAAAAAAGCCCAAAAGGGTAGTAGACTTTGTATCAAAAAACCTTACCCGTTGCAAATCGGAAGGGTACTCACCGCTCCTGGCAACGGCTCAGGGCGTGAGGCAACGCTCTGTAGAAAGAAGGGAAAGCAATTCAACTAACCCTAATACAAAATTGTAAGAAATTGTAGAAATCTGATGCTCATAGTAGTAGAAAGCAAGTGCTCTATCATGAAGAATCAGGTGGGAAGAAAAACAAGACAAAGGAGTCAGTTAAAAATTAATACGTAAGTTGCTTTAGAATTGCCAGATAGCATATATGGACAGGGATCGGCTGCACATTCAGTGCTAACTGAATGTGCAGAAAACTATCTAGTAAGATGGAAAAACAGGAAAGAATGCTGTCAGAACCACGTGCAGGTGACCACTAGGGGCACTCATGAGCAGGCAAAACAAGCTTTCTGTTAAAATAACCGCAGGTGCAGAACAGTTTCCCATATGATGAGAAATATCACCTTGGTGACTGATGGGAATCAATTTCTCTAAATGAGATTCTTTCCATTTGTACTTACCTCCTGTTTTATGCACTTTTTCTGTTGGTCTTAAATGTGAAACACTTTTCACTCTAGACCCGCGGATTTGCGGTTATTATCATATACCTGTGCCAGAGAGAGTGGCAGTATCAAGGAGAGGTGACTACACAACACAGTTATGTATCATCTTCAAGAGGGGTAGTGTCCGACCCATCTGCATCTCGTAGGAGAAGGTAGCTTTTGAGCGGGCCCCATATATCCCTGGGTCTAGAGGCTAGTGGAAGTATCTCAGCATAAATGTTGGACTGTTCCTGACAATAGAGCAAGTCTCCTAGCCAATTTTTGAACTTCGTAGCCTTCCCCCTGCCCTACCGACATGCCACTCTGCGCTTTGCCAGCAAAAATGAGAGAGCCAGGAATTTGCAATATGATTTGGGTATCTGCGCAGTGTAGCTTAAGAGCGCCACCAGTGGGTCCCTTGCTAAGGTGCTACTCCTCATTTTCTCAAGTGCCACATGAACCTGCTCTCAGAACTCCTGCACCTTTGGGCATTCACATGCTAAATGGAGAAATCCAGCTTCTGGTCTCCTACATCTTTCACAACGATCATTGTCAGACAACTGGAACCTGAACTTTTTGGCTGGGGTGTAGTACAGGCGGTGTAAAAAATGTATAGTGTATGACACGTAGCCTGCAGCTAGCAGACATCTGTGAGGTCTGGAGACAGCAGTATGTCCATTGTTTGTCAGTGACTTCCTCCCCCAATTCGGCGGCCCAATGCACTCGTGCCGGGCTTGAAGCACCTATTTGTTGCATGCGTATGTTGTTATACAACCCAGACACTAGATGTTTACCATCCGCGGACCCCAACATTGTTTGCGAGGTTTGCGAGCTCCTGTAGGAAATCAGGGACAGCTGAACGTATTCCCTGTCGTAATCGAACATATAGGAAATAATCTAAAGGTGAAGGTTGAATCCCGTGAAAGAAATGGTCCGAAGAGTGAAACACGCCCTCATGAAACAAATCACCCCATTTAGTGACATTAACACTTTCGCATAGCTTATGAAAGCCTTTTTCCTGCAGCAGCGGCATGCTAGGGTGATAGGCCAATGGCAACCTCGAGGAGTATAAAAACGGACCATCAAGTATATCTGCAATGCCGTTCCATGCATCCACTGTACCTGAGACTGTGGTAGGCGTTGTCGCGCTCGTTCGAGCAGGGGCATGTATAAGACCAGTCAACGGGATAGGGTACGCAAGCCAATCCTCCGTAGCAACCTGTGGCATATATCTGGGGGGGTTAACCCAGTAGTATGCATAGTGCGCCTGTGCGCTGAGAAAATAGACCTCAATATCCGGTATGTCATAGCCACCCTGCGCATAGGGCTTTGTAAGGATACACCACTTAAGCCTTGGCTGCTTTCCCCCCCCCCCAAAGAAGTCGTAGCAACTTAGTACGGAGAGTTTAAAAAAAGTAGGAGCCAGTATTATAAGGTATATTCGTAAAAAGATATAAAAATTGCGGGAGAACAACCATTTTAATGAGGGAAGCACGACCTGCAAACGAGAGGGGCAGGGATATCCAGCGAGTGACATTATCTGCAAGTTTCATGATGGCTATGCCATAGTTGAGCCGAATGGTGGTTTCCCTGTCTCCAGTCAACTGTATGCCTGGGTAGCAGAGGTTAGTTTTTGACAAAGAGAAGGGGGACTATGGGGGGGGGGGGCTGTTTAAAGAGGTCCAGACTCCCTGCCCACCCGGGTCCTATTCAGCAACAAGAGACAGGGGCAGTTCCTCTATGTTAGATGTCACCAACCAACTAATAAGTAGTGGTGAGAAAGGGGGGTATATAGGAGGTAGTGGGATGGGGGATCCCACTTGGGCGGAACTAGGGTCCTCACACACCCAGCAAGCTAGGTGTCATGCTTCATCATATGGACCTGCTCCTCGTTGAGCCGGCGCTGCAATGATCAACGGGCACCCGCGACGGGGCTCTTTGTCGGAGATCTTTTGTTCCTTTGGCGTATGATGAAGTGCGGGTATGTGCCCCCCCTCCTTTCTCACCACCACTAATTAGCTGGTTGGTGACACCTAACAAAGAGGAATTGCTTCTAGCAGAGGTCAGTGTCACACCATTCCAGTGGGAAATCTAGCGCAAATTTGACAACCGCAGGCGTTAAAGGAAAAAACTGAGAATTAATATTAATCCCAGAAAGATTCCCGTAGTATAGGGTTTACATTTTGTTGGGTATCCCTGATATACAAAGTAATATCGTCCACATATAGGGGATATCAAGATTTGACGCAGACAGCAACGGAACGCCCTATCTCCATGATGTTGGCGAAGTTTGGATGCCAGCGGTTCAACCGCTATAGCAAAAAGGAGTGGTGATAACGGGCATCCCTACCGCGTGCCCCTCGTAATGGAAAGCGTGGAAGAGAGATGCCCATTGATCAGCACTTTGGCAATAGGCTGCTGATGTAACAGCTTAATCCAAGAGATGAATAAAGTAGGAAAGCCCATGCATTGCAAGACTCCAAATAAATAATCCCACTCCACTGAATCAAACGCCTTAGTGTCGTATAAGAAAAAGTCAGGTGCCACATTCTGGAGTAGGGAAAACAGGGTGCGATGATTGTGAGTTGTGGCTCTTCCTGGGACAAGGAACGATTGGTCGGGAAGGATGAGTTTATCCATTAGGAGGGTTAACCTATTAGCCAATATTTTGGGCAGTATTTTCGTATTGCAGTTTATAAGTGAAAGCGGCCTATAAGAGTCGCAGGACTCGGGGGGCTTACTCGGTTTCAAAAGGGACATGAGCAGTGCTTCACGCATTGAGAGGGGGAGCATTCCCCTTTCTAAGTATTCTTCATATATTTCCTTAAGAACTGGAGCCATAGTGTCCATATAGTGTTGATAGAATTCGGCGGGAATGCCATTTAAACCAGGCGCTTTCCCATTTTTTAGCTGCGTAATCGCCTCTCTAATTTCATCCAGCTCAAATGGAAGGCATAAGAATTTTCTCTGCGTGTCGCTTAGACACCCAAGCTCAACATCTCCCAGGAAGTCGTCCATGTCCAGCGATCCGCTGCGTTGCGTGGTATATAGTGTAGTATAGTGCGAGGTAAATGTGTTAAGCATTTCAATCGTGTCTCGGTATACACTCCCCAGGTCCTTGAACTTCTAGGTTGTGAGTGGAAAATCGAGGGAGTCTGATCACTTCGACTAAGGCTTTACCTGGCTGCTCGCCCTCCCCATATCTCCGAGCCACCCAATAACATCCCCTAAATTTTGCCTCGCACACCGCAGTGTCCTCATATTCCGACAGTTTCTCCCGGACGCAGGTTTGCACCTTGCCCATTTCCCCATCCCCATCCGCACCTCTGGTGCCCTCAAGTCCCGTTCCAGTACCCTGAGCCTGTTTTGTTTATCCCTGAGCACTCTGAAACTTTTTGCCATACAGTACCCCCTTATTGTGACCTTGACGGACTCCCATATTGTCTCCACATTGTCCACTGAGCCTTTGTTTCTCAGAATAAAATCTTGAATCTCTTCCCCCAGTCCCGTGTGAAAAAACGTGTCCAAGAGGGCAGTAAGCTGTAGCTGCCAACTAGGCCTAGGTTTATCGTAACCTGGAAGTGTGAGCAGTGATTGGAAAAAGTTCTGGCAGGACGAAATACCTTCCATATTGCCTGTCCTAGTCCACTGGAGAGTAGACATAATCCAGCCGAGCCCACGTCCCAGCATGTGCCGTGAAATGTGCGCCTTCTCTAACCTGTGGGTGGGTGTAACACCAGCAATCTATCAATTCCCCCTCCTCCAGTATACTCCGCAATGTCACTTGGGAATTGGTGTAATGGTGCGCCGCGGTATTAGACCTATCCAGGGATACATTAAGGGCTAAATTAAAGTCCCCGCCCCATATTATATGTGTGGACCCTATGCTCACAATGTTGCCCCAAATGTTATTAAAGAAGTCACGTGTGTCGACTTTAGGGCCATAACAATTAGCTATTGTAACGGAGTCCCTGCCCTGATGACCCCACACTATTACAAGTAGCCCCTGGGGGTCAGTTAACATACCCGCCAATGCAAAGGGTGTTCACTTTGTTATTAAAATGGCTGTACCGTGGGCATAAGATAGGTGAGGAAAAAAACTACTATCCGCCCATTTGCTAGCGAACGTACCTGAGGAAAGTGGGTCTATGTGGGTTTCCTGAAGCACTGCTATGCTTATCTGCTGACGGTCTAGATATGCCAAAATTTGTCTACGCTTTCTCGAATCCCCCAAGCCCCTGACATTCCATGACAATATATTCACTTGGTTTTTATCCATCATGTCTACCATACCCTTGTGTAGTGCAATAACTATTGTAGTGCAAAGCTACATATGACCATAATCGGACAACAAGAGAATCACATTTGAAAAAAGAATTCCGTAAGCTACGCACGTCAACATATTCACCAACCCAATCCCCTGCACCCCCCACCCACTGAAGCATCCCAATCATGCCAGTTCCATTCAATCCACCCTCCTCCCTAGTACCCGTTAAACAAACCATTACTGTGAACTTTGGTGGTCAATGACCAGATCTTGTGTAAAACAAGGGGGGATCACCCGTAGGGGGGAAAAGTCTGCTAAGGTGGTCCACGGGTATCCCTCGCCTTTCAGGGAATGCCTGTGTTGTCATGCATGTCCCTTAGTGGGCCTTAAAGGGTGCCTGGTCGCCTTCATACTACATGCCCCCTCTGAGAGGAATCCTTGTCCTTTCCATCAGGTGCCCCAGCATTATGCAGAACATGCATTGGAGATATTCTCCACTCTGACGCAGTGCAATGTCTGTTCTCATAACCAAGTGACATATTGGCTGCATAGCTGTTTGTTTATTCATCATTCTGAAGATTGTGATCGCGATCTTGGTGAGCCCGCCGGTGCAGAGGATGCAGCCGGTTGTTTCTTAAGCTGCTTTAGGAAATCTTCGAATCGTTGGGGCTTGGTATAAAACCGTTTGTTTACCCTGGTATGTGACTCGGAGGCGTGCGGGGTATAGAAGGGCATAGTCAATTTGAGCTTGCCGTAACTTTTGTTTCACAGGAAGGAATTTGCGCCGCTCCTCTTGAACATGTGTGGGAAAGTCTGGATACATGTTGACGGGTACTCCCCGGAAGTGTAGTTGTTTCTTTTCTCTCGCCACCTTCAGGCCCACATCTCGATCCCTATAATTCAATAAATGCGCGATGATAGGTCGGGGGTACTGCCTGGAGGAGGTTTTGGTCCAAGAGAGCGATGAGCCCTTTCAACGGTAAAGTGAGAGGATAGCGATTCCACTCCCACCACCTCCAGCAGCAGTTTTTCAATATAATCCTTTATCCTAATACTTTCTGGCATTCCTAGCACGCAAATATTATTCCTCCGACTTCGTGCTTCAATGTCCTCATTCTTCGCAGCTATTACTTTTAGCAGTTTGTCCATCTACGTTACTGTGTTTTGGATGTGGGTTGTGTTGTCTTCAGTCTCCGATATGCTGCGCTCAGCTTCTTTTATGCGTGTCTCAAGGCCATCTATCTTGTGGACTATTGCATCCATGCTAGTGGATAGGGTATCTATTTTATCAGCTATGTTCGCGAAGCCCTGCCGCACTTCCTGGAGGATCGCCTTCATATCATCACCCTGTACAGGCCGCTGGTCCTGCGATGAGCACTCTGTGCCAGTATCAACATCTGTTGTCGCGTGCCTTTCTTTGCATCAAATGTAAGGTGCGTCTGGCGCATCTCTGGTTTTCCCATGTTGGCTCTCTCAGGTGTAGTGAACGCGTAATGTGGGCCACAAATACGGTGCCTGAAGCAGGGGGGGCTATCAATCAGTATATGTCCAGCGTATCTGTCAGAACGTCACTTAGGAAATTACAGCATATTTGGCTGACACCTCACAATCGTACCTCCAGCAACTTTGCAAAGAAAAGGAGTGTGCTTTGCACCACTGCATACACCCGCGGGCCCCAGGAGGTCTATGGGAGCTGGGACACCGGCAACGCACCCCCTCCACTCTAGCATTCCTCCTGTCCCAGATGTCCAGATGACTCCGCTCCAGCCTCTCTCAAAGGGAACAGGGCAGTATTATAGCGCTGTGTAGCTGCGCTGTATTGTCCCATATATTGGTGCTCTCTATGGTGGAGTTATCCCCAATTCGCCACGTGCCTCACACCGTACCCAGCGCAGTCTTTTTCAAGAGGTGCTTGCGCAGTGTTGCCACCACTTATGGCCGATCTGCCACCCGTCTGGAAGTACAGGCCTATAATCCACCACACCTCACGTCTGCAACAGTTAGTATTGTGGCACAATTGCGTATGCCCACCGCCTCACTGCAAGCATGTGCACACCTACACCACCACGAAGGCACTCACCGCTCCCCAGCCGCTGCAAGTTCAACACCGCGGCCTGGACACCACGTGGGCGCCGCGGTGCTTGCGTGCTTATCGTCCCCGCGCTACAGTTCCAGACCGCATGGATACTCGCCTCGGCTGCTCACTCAATCAGCTGCAGCACCTGCGATCGCGTTGGATCATCTTCAAACTCAGCGCGCTGGTGCCCCAGGCTCTGAGCTCCACTCACCGCTATGCTTCAGAGCGAATTTCATCATTGGGGAAGGATAAATAGAGGATGTCAACGCCGGGAGCCTCACACCATGGCGGCCATTCCGCACGTGCGCCATCTAGCGCCTCCCTCTGCCATGCTTTCATTACGCCCTGCAAAACACTCCTAATCCTGTTCCTAACACTTGTTTTTTGCAGATTGAAGCGACAGTGAGAGATTTACTGTGAGACAATAAGCCGCCTCGGATAGCCATAAAAAAAGCTCACTATGGGATGGTATCATGGGGGATTGGATTGCTAGATATGCGCCTCTACTATCAGGCTTCGCAACTCACGGCCGTTAACCAATGGGTGTTCTGGCGACATGATGATCCCAGCTTCCTCACTGACCATTGGCTGATGGGGAAGGGGGGCTACAACAGAGCACTATATACAAACCATAGGAAATTGCATGCGTACAGTGGAGGTGTGGCATGGGGTGCAGCGACGGATCGGTTGGCAGAGGCGCTAAACGAAGGCTACCCCTCTCCGGGAGCTAGACATTTTGGGACGACTCACTGTCTATGCGGGGTTTGATAAATGGGATTTGATTGTGAGATACGTGGATTAAGGGCAAGAAGGCATCGTTTATGGATATCCAAACTAAATATAAGCTAACACCGTCGGAAAGTTTCCGATACCTCCAGATCAGTCATGCCATTGACTTTTAAAGTACTGGAGAGGAAATGGAGGAAGGGAAAACTCGCGGAAGACAGGGAAACATACAAAACAGGGCTATCTCACTATCATCATGAAATAAAGAACGCTCAGTGCTCCTATATCCAAACTCAAATAGAAAAGTCAAAAGACTCTACCAAAGCCCTGTTTGATATTGTTAGAGATTTCTCCTCTCCCTCAGTATGCAAACAATTACCATCAGCAACGATGTGACTCAATTGCATATTTTTTCCCTGATAAAATTGCTAAAATCTACGCAAACTTCCCAGTCTTGTATATAAACAAGATCCAGTCAAACATTGAGTCGGAGAACCCCCCACAACGAACAGAGCTATGCTCAACCAATTCAATCACGTCTCGCTCGCAGACAAGTAAACTACTATCAGCAGCCAAATCTGGGTCTCCACAGGATATATGTCCACCCAGTACAATGGCGCTCGTGTCCCCAATATGTGCCCCAATGATCCAACGCATCTTCAATGCTTCAGTTGAGACCGGTCTCATCCTGAGGGCTTGGAAAGAGGCCTCCGTGTGGCCTATTCTAAAGAAACCATCCGCAGACCCACTGGAGCTAAGTAACTACAGGCCGATATCTCTGCTACCTTTACTGGGGAAACCACTGGAATCAAGTATTAACACTCAACTTAGTCAATACTTGGAAGCAAACGACATGCTGGATCCTTCCCAGTCGGGTTTTCTTTTTTTTTTTTTTTTTGAAAACCTTTATTTCGTATTATTGGCAAACATATACGGGCCCACAACCATCCGGCCGGCCACAACATCTTGCAGGTCAAAGCAGCAATTGAAACGGCGACTCGGAAACAAATGAGAACAAAGCATAATCATTCCATAGTACATCAGGGACATAGGTAAGCCCGAGAAGCAGGATAAATAAAGGTTTACATTTTAAATTTATAGTATAGCGAAAAAATTAGGAGTTGAGGAGGATCGAAGTCCATACAAAGTGTCCAAAACAGAAACGGGCGAGCGATACCGACAGAGATCCAGCAAGCCGTAAGATTAATACAAAATGGCGGCTTATCGAGAATACAAAAGGATGTACATTCCCACAGCATGTCACTCGCTAGTCACCACCCACCCCGCAGCGATCCCACCCACCACCCAAAGGGAGGCAGAAAAGAAGAATAAAGAAAGGAAGAAAAGGCCCATAGAAACCAAAAAGGAATATGGAAAACGCATACCCCCCACCCTACACGCATGCAGAGGCTACGGCCACCCCCCCCCAGCAGCGTGCCTGTCGCCCCGAAAAGACCCGAAATATAGAAATAAGAAAGAGAAAAGAAAAAGGGAATCGGTGAAGATCGGAGGAGGGCTAAACAGTTGGAAACAAAACCATCAACACATTTAACCCAGCAGCCCCACCCCCCCGGCCCCGGAACCCAAAACAGAACCAACGGCTAACTCCCCAGTCCAGGTAACATTATCCAATCGAAAAACAGGCAGCAGAAGGCAAAAAAGGAGAAAAAACAGCATCAACCTTGTCCCCTTCGGTCGAGCACGACGACGAGGTACCATCGCAGCGTAACCCTCGTGGATGGAAAAAGCAGACAAAACGACGGCCACAATAAAGAGCACTGTCCACCAAGGTCTGTCCACTTCAATGTCCCACGGTCGTCGGCTGAACAAAACAGGAACCCTCGAAGAGCGACCAGCCAAGACAAGAGCAATAAAGCCAGGAGAAAACAGAGAAACATGTCAGTAGTACACACAGGATTTGTTCGGCATAGCGTCCAAAAATCATCCCCTAGCCAGCGCCCCGGCACAGATAGCGCACTCCATTGTAGCCTAACCATGACAGGCAATATCACAGCTGGGTGCTCCAAGGTCTCCACGCAGATCTGGGGAAGCGCAGCCCGGCAGTGGAGCACAGGGTGTGGCGAAGCGCACTGCACAGTGAAACCCATTCGGCAAGTCGGGGGCTCCACGGACAGAATGGCGTCAAGGCGGTCCCCCAGGTCCCGAGCAGTGGTAGATAGGGCAGTGCGCAAAGTACTCAAAGCGCTCATAACATCAGCAAACGTTAGAGACGCCACAGGTGAGGTAGATGCAGCAGCGTCCCGCGCTCGGGGCACAGCCGAACTGGTCTGATCACAACACCGGTCAGAGACATCCATCGTGCATAGGCAGCCAGCACTCCGCAGAGCCAACAATCTCGGGGGCCCAGGGGTCACGCAATCCGGCAGAACACCGCACTCATTTGCGATGCAGCGCCAGTTGTCATATACACCAGCAAAGCAGCCCCGCGTCGGTAGATGCAAGTGTCGAGTGCGCGGTCCAAGATGGCACCCACAGCGTTACTGGCAAACAAAGAAGAGTCAAACGTCGGCTACCGGCTGGGGGAAGGACACATTGTAGCACTGGTCGCAGAAACAGTGTTGCAAGCGTGGAGGGAGCCAGGCGGAAAAGCGTTGCGGCGTGAGGAGCAGTACAGCAGCCGCTCCCCGCCGGTCGACCGTCGGAAGTGAGCACGGGTGTGGCACTCAGGAGCAGCCGCCCTCACCGAACAAAGACGGGGACGCCGCCATCACGCCCAGAACGGGACAAGGACGTTTCTCTGCCTCCGCTGCAGTAAACACGCCGGGGAGCGCACCGTTGGCATCAGGACAGTCTCCCGAGTCCGAAACATCTGCGCGGGTACAGGATAACAGGCAGGATCAGCAGCCCTCCGGAGGGAAAGCGAGAGGGTCGGCGGAGCCGAGGGATCAGGCGGCCATCATGGTTGCAGGCTAAGCTCCTCCTCCCAGTCGGGTTTTCGACCGTGTTTCAGCACAGAAACAGCAACACTGGCGGTCCCTGATTCACTAAGACGTACCCTCGATGCCGGGGGCTCTTCAATCCTGATCCTCTTAGATCTCTCCGTGGCTTTTGATACGATATCTCATCAAAGGCTTGCGGAGAGACTAAGTGAGTGTGGTATCGGTGGCACTGCCCTACAGTGGTTGAGAGATTTCCTAAGGGACAGATGGCAAACTATCACGCTTAGTCCATTTGTCTCCAAAGGGAAATTCCTGCTGGATAAAGGGGTGCCACAGGGCTCTTTTCTCAGCCCCACCCTATTTAATATTTATCTAGCCCCCCTGGCTAAGTTGATTCAATCCTTCGGCTTCGAGATTATCTCGTACGCCGATGATACGCAGCTATTGTTCCCAATTGGTAATAACATCACTGATGAGAAACAACGCTTTATGGGCGGTATGCTGGCGATCGCAAACTGGATGAGGGAGCAGTGCCTACAACTCAACCCGGGAAAAACAGAGCTAATGCTCTTAGGGAAGTCCGCACACCTCTGGACTCCTGATTGGTGGCCCCCCGATCTGGGCGTAGCACCAACACCCTAGCACCAACACCCTCTACCTCAGTTAAAAGCTTGGGAATCCAATTGGATATCAAGCTGGACATGAAGGACAATGTGAAAAACATCGCATGATCATGCTATTATAACCTGCGTCTACGGCGCAGAATTATTCCCTACCTACCTCTGGAGCATCGTAGAACCGTAGTGCAGGCAATGATAGGGAGCAGGCTGGATTACGGCAACTCTATACTCTCTCTATACTCTCTCTATTTTCCACACTTTTTTTTGGGTTAGTTGTATGTGGACCTGTGTGATTTTATATTGAATCAGTATGCATCTAGACCTGAGGATTAGTGTTATTTGACACATCCTGGGAAATTATATTGATAATTAGTCCCTGTCTCTTGGTCGTATATATGGATGCGCTTTCATATAAGTGAGGCCTCAATTGTTTGAATATAGATTACGGCAACGCCTTATTGGCAGAGGTAGGAGTTACTCTTTTATCAAAGCTACAAGTAATATAGAACACCGCGGCCAGAATGGTCTTGAATTGTCCTCCTGGTACTCCTTCCCTTCCCCTGCTCAGACAATTGCATTGGCTGCCGATTCAAAAACGCGCCATGTTCAAGATCTGCTGCCTGTCCTTTAAAGCCCTAAGAGGTGACGGCCCAGTCTATCTCAGGGACAAACTCTCTAACCACTCGAGCGAGTGTAATCTAAGATCTAATGTTCTAGCCCTCCTGAACCTTCCACGGATCCGGCTGACACGCACAGGCGGCAGAGCATTCTCATTTGTAGCTCCTAAATACTGGAACTCCCTTCCAGTGACGCTGCGAAAATCTACCACCTACCTGATCTTTAGGAAACAATTGAAAACCTGGTTGTTCTGAAAACTTCTGACCACAGTATTCCCCCTCTGGTAAGCGCTGAGATGCCCCTGGGTGAGTCATGCGTGATACAAAAACCTATAACACAAAACCTATAACACATAACACTCTGCCCTACCTAAAGATACCCCCCTTCTGGACTCCTCACCTCTCGAAGACAGACTCATGCTGGATCGAATGGATCACAAGGCCATCTCCCTCACGTATAAGAAATTGATCAATAACCGGGCCGATCCAATGTTGAAACTGCGGCGAGATGGGGGGTCAACCTGGGAGAAATGGCCAATGAGGACTGGATAGAGGCATAGGCCTCACCCAGAGAAGTGGCCATCTCGATGCGACTTCCATTGGTCCAACTTAAAATTCTCCATTGGGTATATTTTAACGCCACGCTGTTATGCTGATTGGGTAGGAGACCTGATGCACTCTGCCTCCGACACTGTAACCAGACTGGCACATTCATGCATATCCTGTGGGACTGCCCCCACATACAACAGTACTAGATGGACGTCACCAGACAATTAACTAGGACTTGTGACAAACTAATACATGCAACTCCCACATTATATCTCCTCAATATCTGGGAGGGAACGGACCTCACACAAGCCGCACCATCTTGGGTCACTATGAGGTGGAGTATAGCGAAACGGAACATTGCTCAGAAGTGGGGCGTAGATACCATACCACAAGTGAGAGATTGGGCAAAGGATATGGACCATGCCATGATTGCTGAAAGAACAGTGTATAAAAAGGGAGAGGATGTCCACGTAAAAGGGATCACAAATGGGGGCGATGGAATGAATATAGGAGGGAGATATGTGTTTCTCCGATGGTAGAATTGAGGAGGGAGAGTCTTTTGGTGTTCGAGGGGGAGGAAGAGTAGATTATGGCGCTTAATGAGGGCAACCAAGATTGGGGTAGACCGATGTGGTTTCCTGTCCTGAAGATGTGGATGCAACCCTCATAAAGATTGTTAAGATGCTACCAGAATGTACTCCGTTGGGCTCATACTGGGTTGATGGCTGAAAATGTAATGCTGTTATCTTATGAACCATTTGCCAAAGATGTTCAATGTAATGTCATTATTGCTGCAATTTTGTTTCTAATAAAAACTGTTTGAAAAAAAAAAAATCTCACTGACCTGTTTTTTAGCTTCTAGCTTTATTGGGTACTGCCTTTGATTTTTTAGCTGTATTTTGTGGTGAGGTGAGTCCTCATCCCAGCCTGCAAGATTTTTGTATAATGCTGGGGCCCGGGCAACTGCCCATTTCCTTTCATAACTATATTTTAGGTGAATTGGAATATGGTAGAGAAGGCTGGCATAATGATGTCCCCTACATGTGGGCACTCCCTGTCAGGATCGACCTTAGCGGCGCCTACCTCGCATGTACCTGGACTCCGTATCCCATGATGCCTTGAGGGGAGGAGGTACTTGAGGAGAGGTCACGCATCGGCCGATGCGCGTAGTTCCGGAAATTAATACTTTCTCGCTCTCATTGTGAAGAGAGCGGTCAGCCAGAGCAAAAAGGTTTTCGGCTGCTTCTGAGAACGGGGGTGATCGGATGAAGGTTCCCGTTCTTGTGCTCAGGTATTTCGGTGACTAGTCGAATTTCGGATCATGCAGCGCGTTTCCCCAAAGCGGAATGTTGTGGTGACTGAACTACACATTGCCGTGTTTGGCTGGCGTGTTTGGGAACCTTAACTTTGGTCTTGGTTTAGTATTGGTTGTTAAACAGGGGTGAAAGGAACCACGCATCTTCAGAGCAAGAGGGTTTTGCAGCTTGAAAAGTTGTCTTTATGCAGAACGCAGTGGTGATAGGAACCACGCTTTGCCGTGTTACTGGATAATCGGAGTTGGACATTTCCTTCAGAGCGGAGTGCGGTGGTATTCAATCACGCATTACAGTGACTGTGGATTACGCTAGTACAGCGCTAAAATATACATTTCAATTTATGGATTGAGTTGATTATAGAATGGAAAGGAATTCATTTTTCATTTTACTTCATTCAATTGGAGAGGTTATTTCACTATACCTCGTGGGACTTCATCTAAGGAGAGAGCTTTGTTTGTTGACGGTATGTCTGGGTTATGCCTGATGATTATTCATGTATCTGCTGTGTTCATGAGTTCACTGAATATGTAATGTAATGTATGTTGTTTTTGCATATGTAATTCTCTACTTACAGACCAAAGGCAAGACTTCAGGAATTCCAGGGGTTCCTACTGAGTTGAGGATTGCTGTCTGGCTTTATAAGGTATGGAAAGGGTTTAGTGAAACCATATGAGAGTAGTGTTATTTACTCTGTTTATATCTTTGTTTATTTGTATTTCAGGTTATTTTCCCCTGCTGTCCCTTCCCCTTCCTTTCCCTCGCTTGATCACTCAAACACTCTGGGCATTATACGGGGGTGTTGGTGATATCAGGAGGTGGACCCTTACTTGCGGCAACTGGATCCTGCGGAGCATAACCTGACACTCCTTGACAAATTCTGGTAGCCCGTCCTGTTCTGCTAGAAGTATATCATAACCCCTTGAAAGTTTCTCCCAAAAGAGTGCTTTCTCTTTTCTTGGTATGTCTCCCTCCATCCGGAGTGTTATTTCATTAACCTATGTGGAGAACTAACCCTGGTGTCTACATTCTCTACTGTGATGTTCTCATTCAAGGATCTGGCGAGCTATTGTTACTTCTGCTGCACTGTCCAGCATTGTCTGAGCCCATTCTCCATTCTTGAGCTATGTTTTCAGTATCCTTGGCATCTCTGATCTTCAGACCTGCTACCTTTTTTATGATGAATTGAGGTTTTGATTTATTTTTCTGAATGTGTTCATCGTCTTTGGACTTCACGCGTTCTTGCAGAGGCCGCCGCACCCCCCAAAAGGGGGGGGCTCAGGGGCCGGCACCATAACCCACGCCGAGCCCCAGTGGGAGAACCAGATCTGGGCGCCCAAATGCGCCCAGAAGCAGCAAGCGAGGCCCACCACTCCCCACGGGAGCACCACGGTGGCGCCTAGGAACCCCTGGCCAATGGGGGGTCCTGCTTGGTACAACCCCCCAATGGGGGTGCAGCTCCTGGTTGGCAGAGACGGTGCTCGCGGCCCAGACCCGGCCGGATGGCAGGGCACAAAAAGGTAGCGAGTTGGGGGCCTAACTCCTAGGAGAAGCTATCCCTCCCTACACGCAAAGGGCGTGGGTGACCAACCAAATGGTGGTCCCAGAGGTAACACGACAAAGAGGACTACCAAGGACTAACAAAAGAACTGGTTTTGTAGGCGTGCCATTTACGAACTGAATGTACCACGATATGATCTGCACAATATGAGGATGACATGTATGATTTATGACCCACAATGTGATCTGCACAGTATGATGATGACATGTATGATTTATGACCCAGATATGATTTATGCCTATGATGATGACATGTATGATTTATGACCCAGATATGGCAGTTCGCAAATGACACAAGTGACCATTGTTCATGCTAACGGTGATTGGATAACCAGTCTGTATATAACCCCAATAAAACTGCGGCCAACAACGACCACAACAACTACGACCCTGTTGGCTAAGTTTATTAGGATAACATGGTGATGGGTTTGGGGAAGATATTTCCCACTGTATGGGCGCAGTGCGAGGGTTATTCTTTTTGTTCTGACCGTCCTCTTCTTTCTGATGTCTGTGATAATATCTGAAAGGTACGAGAGGAACGTGTATCCCTATTCCTGAGGTTAAACCTCCTTTCAGAGGGCTCCTTTTGAGGAGACCTACCTCAGGATTGAGAATGTTTCTCTTTTGAGTTTTGTTTATTAGTTTCCCACTTCTTTTTAGAAGATGTAGGATTTTGTTTAATAGGGTCCTTCTCAGGACCTTCAGACAGTTTTGGCTGCAAAGGTTTTCCACCCAAACAGTCTCTGCCTAATTCTGCATAACATTTTTGTATTATTCTGGGTAGTTCTTGTGGTTGTTCTGTTACATCAAATTGCCTTAAGCATTGGGGGATCGCCACTGATGCTGCTTCTCCTTTAATATTAGATAATATTATTGTTGAGACCTGGTCGAAGTTTTTCAGTAATTTCATACCTAAATTCAGGGCAGGCTCTGCCCCGTATTCATTTTGAATATGTTTCAGGGCATCTGGTATTACTGCAATTGACAGAACAGGTTTACAAGCCCCTTGCGCCACTTTTGCATCACTTTTCCCATGTTAAAAATGACGCAAAAGTAGCGCAAGGGCCTTGTAAATCTGTCCCCATGTGTTTTAGTATAGATGGCAGCAAAGACTGCGCCCCACGTGGTGCAGTCTTCCAGTTGTGGTGTGATCCCCATTGGTAAACAGATTGTTAGGATTCTCTGGTTATCATAAGGGCTAGTATTTGGAAACACTGCTTCGATTTGAGTACATTTTTGAGCTTTCCAGAATGGAATTTGTTCACGTTTAGTGGGCATTTTACCCATGACTGCGTATAAAGTCTGTGGAGTAGTTTTTAGTGTATACCCCTGTTGAGGGGTTTGATTTGGAATGGTCATTGGTGGTTGGACTGTGAAAGTCTGCATGACATATTGGACTAATGTTCTGTACATTTTATTAACTCTTTTAGTTGAGTTAAAAAAAAAACCTCTTTTAGTTGAGTAAGTAATTCCTCGTCTGAAATCACTTCGATCTCAGGATGAGGTGTGTAGCTGGCTAAAATCGGTCATGTTGGTCCTGGTCTACCTAGTGGACCGAGCCTGGTATTGTGAGTAGTGTGCGACCCCACCCCCATTTGTAACTTTAAAGCTCCCTTGAGCAGCGGGCTGACGAGCCTGGGATCCTGCACCTACGCGCCTGAGTGGTACTATACCTGGCAGATATTGGCAGCCATCAGCAACCCCAGTATACGGCCTATCCCTGCTGATGAGGAGTAATACCCCGAAACACGTGTCCAGGGATGGCGAAGACAGCGAAGATAGCAGAAGATCGAAAGATGATGCATCGCGAACACTTTACTACATTGACCAGAGTCCTTAGGGGCGACACCGCCGGTCTGTGAGTAGTGTGCGACCCCACCCCCATTTGTAACTTTAAAGCTCCCTTGAGCAGCGGGCTGACGAGCCTGGGATCCCGCACCTACGCGCCTGAGTGGTACTATACCTGGCAGATATTGGCAGCCATCGGCAACCCCAGTACACGGCCTATCCCTGCTGATGAGGGGTAATACCCCGAAACACGTGTCCAGGGATGGCGAAGACAGCAAAGATAGCAGAAGATCGAAAGATGATGCATCGCGAACACTTTACTACATTGACCAGAGTCCTTAGGGGCGACACCGCCGGTGTGTGAGTAGTGTGCGACCCCACCCCCATTTGTAACTTTAAAGCTCCCTTGAGCAGCGGGCTGACGAGCCTGGGATCCCGCACCTACGCGCCTGAGTGGTACTATACCTGGCAGATACTGGCAGCCATCGGCAACCCAGGTACACGGCCTATCCCTGCTGATGAGGGGTAATACCCCGAAACACGTGTCCAGGGATGGCGAAGACAGCGAAGATAGCAGAAGATCGAAAGATGATGCATCGCGAACACTTTACTACATTGACCAGAGTCCTTAGGGGCGACACCGCCGGTGTGTGAGTAGTGTGCGACCCCACCCCCATTTGTAACTTTAAAGCTCCCTTGAGCAGCGGGCTGACGAGCCTGGGATCCCGCACCTACGCGCCTGAGTGGTACTATACCTGGCAGATATTGGCAGCCATCGGCAACCCCAGTACACGGCCTATCCCTGCTGATGAGGGGTAATACCCCGAAACACGTGTCCAGGGATGGCGAAGACAGCAAAGATAGCAGAAGATCGAAAGATGATGCATCGCGAACTCTTTACTACATTGACCAGAGTCCTTAGGGGCGACACCGCCGGTGTGTGAGTAGTGTGCGACCCCACCCCCATTTGTATCTTTAAAGCTCCCTTGAGCAGCGGGCTGACGAGCCTGGGATCCCGCACTGTGGAAAAAGGGCAAGCAAGTCAGATCGATTACCCCTTTTCAAGGTTTGCCCGGCGATAGCCGCCTCTCACCCAACTCAAGGTTACCAAATGAAGAGGTAGGCGCTGGAGACTGGAAGGCAAGAAACAGGAGTTTATTCCGACGGAGCAGAACACGTCAAATCAGACACCAGGGTATCTTCTCCAGGTGCTCTAACCGCATCTCGGAGGCCTGGCCTCTTATACACAAGTTTATGGCTTTATTACATTTATGACATCCGTGGTATTGCTTTGAAGTACGAAAAAGGCATCTTTGGAATCCCCGGTTCAGGCCCGTTCTCACACATATCTACAGTAGGGGTCCCCACCCAAATCTCAGCATGATGGCTATCGCGCAGCTGGACATTCCGCTGGGGACAGGAATGCGGGCGATCAGTCGGATCTAGGGGTGTGAAGGCATTGATTAATCCCCGCTCCTTTGATGTGAGGCGAGGTCCTTCTGTAGGGGGCAATAAACTGCATCTGTTGGGCTAGGTGATGGCCTGGGATCAGGCCGGACAATCGGGCAGGGAGGAAGAGGTTATCAAAAGGGCCTGTTCTATGAATGAGATGAAAGAGTGAGGGGGTTCAGCACGGGATGTGGCTCGGAGGCAGGGTCGCGCTGGAGGTGCGTTTATGGCCCAGGCAGGAGAGACCGTGGGCTGTCGGGGCGCTGGGGATGTTTGCGAGGCCGGGGAGTGAGGGGGAGAGACGCGCTGGCTATTGGCAGTGGACAGAGAGACCATGGTTTTCAAAAAAATGGCTGCTGCTGCAAGTGTGCGTGAGTCTGAAAGGGGACAAGATGGCGCCGATAATGTTGACATCGCAAACCAGATTTTAACAGTCCTCCCTTTTCAACATATCTAGCCATTTTGTCTAGTCGATATCGATCTTCATTTAATCCTTAACCTCGACATCGTACAATGCTTTCATGCGTTCCTTTTCAAAGTCCAGAGTCTTTGGGCAGATACAGTTTGCACATAGTGAGCACAAAGGCGGCAGGCATTGAATTCCTAGGCAGAACCCACATAACCCAACAATGGGTATCAGTATAATTGTAAACAACCTCCACCCCCAGTTCTTTACAGTACTCCAGAACCATCCGCCAAGCGACCATTCTTCTTGTTCCTGGTGGACTTCTGAGGAAAGTCTGTGGAGATGTTCAATGGCTTTGTACACTGAGGGTGAATTGTCCGGTATATAGGTGCAGCAGCTGGACCCAATGATGCGGCATGCCCCTCCACGATCTGCTAGAACCACATCTAGAACAAGGCGGTTCTGAAGAGCCACCAAGCGGACCGCTTGAAGCTCGGCCGTGTTATTTGTGAGGATGCCAGCTGTAATGTTCATGGTTGTTTCAACTGCCTGGGTCAAATGTCGGATGGCACGGCTGTTTGCCATTGGACCCCAGATTGGAACAAGTCCCTTCATTGCGTCCAGGAACTGTGCTCCGGCAGAGTCGGCTTGTTCAATGTCTCTCTCTCGTTTTTGTCGGTGGTGGTTTGCAGATGCCACATAGGTCGGAGGAAGGATGAAGGCAATGTAGCAGGTACCTCCCCAGCCTTTTGGGAGCCAGGTGTAGGCTTTCGTACCGCAGACAAAGTACATGTTTGGAGAAGTGACAAAAGAGGGTGGGTCAGTTGTGTCCAAGGTTCTGGTGATGTTGCAGGCACTGTGACCTACAAATTGTGTCCCGAGGCCTTCGATGCATACAAGGCCCGAGACATTGACAACAGATAGGGCCACAGTCAGGGTGGCTGCTGTTCGTTTCCGGAGGTAGGAGAAGGTAGGTCTGGCCGGGTTGTTGAACACCTGCATTTCGACACGCTCTTTGGCTGGGATGTCCAAGTGAACAGAGGTGTTGGACGTCAGTGGGCAAAAGGGTGCAGCCGCTTTTTTTGTTTCGTTCAGCCAGACCCCTTGATAAAAGAGTGACATGGTTTCGCTGGAGATTGTCTTATCTCGGTAGCTCTCTTGCAGGAGAATCAACCAGGCGAGGCAGGAGCCATGAACAGAGAATGGTGAGGGGATGAAAGGGATGGAATGTCCAGTGGCATGCGTAAGCAACCCGCAGATCCAGCAGTTGGTGGCATTGGCGGCAAGGTTGTGCTGGTGCAAAAGTTGTACGAAGGAGTTATTCCAGAACTCCTTACGTCTTTCTCGGAGTAGAGGTGAGAGAGAGATCAGGTGGTGTTCCTTCACGGTGACAGGTAGTACAGTGGCTAGAAGTGTCTCATGTGCTGGTGAGCTTTCTTCCAAGATCCAGAGGGTGGTCATGAGGAGGAGGCAGAAGAGAAGGGTAACAAAGAAGGCAATATTCTTTGAACTGTGCATTTTGTCAGTCTTTTGGTTTCTGTAGTGGGCCTTTGGATATCCGGTCGCTTCCACCATCTTCAAGTCGGGTGCTTCCATCATCTTCGTATCGGGCGCTTCCATCATCTTCAAGGGGGCTCGGTAGTGGGCAGAACCACAAACTTCGTTTGGCTTCTCTCCTGGCGACCTTAGTAGCGTTAGGCCACCGCTCTGAGAATATAAACTTAGTCAGTGGTCTATTTAGCCGAAGCTCCCTCCTTCGTCGCAGGTTGTACCCTTCTCTGGATGGCACAGTGGGGTCGGGATATGTTGCCAGTTCAAGCGCGTCTGTTTCCGGGTAGCAGCTCAGGGATGGTCGATCTTTGTTCAGGAGCTCTTCTTGCGTGGTCACGCCTTCGGTTGTTGTCAGATTCGACGAGATCTTCTTGCAGAGGTGTGCGTGCAGCCAATTGCGCTTTCCCTCCACTCGAAGAGCTGTTCGGGTGGTGATCAAAACTTGCCAGGGGCCCGTCCAGCAGGGTTCCAGACTCTTCTCCCGCTGGAAGTTCCGAATTAGGACGAAATCTCCAGGCTGGATGGTATGTCCGGGGCCCCTGGAAGCATCGGGGATGGCCTGCAGCACCTGATGATGAATAACAGACAGCGTTTTAGTTAGGTTATACAGATAGTCAGACATTAGGACGTCCGGGACGTCGTGAATAGATGTCGGTTTGGGTGCAGACCAGATACTCATGGGTTTGGCCAAAAACGACCTCGTAAGGGGTCAAGTGGTGTTTGGTGGGGGTGGAACGCATTGACAGCAATGCCAGGGGAAGAGGGTCTGGCCATTTTAGTCCTGTGGTAGCCACTATTTTTGCCAGTTTTAGTTTCAATGTGGCGTTGTGTCGCTCGACCAGTCCAGCAGATTGGGGGTGAAAAACTGCGTGGAATTTCTGTCGTACCCCCAGCCCCTTCAGGATAAGCTGGATAACCTCGGCTACGAAATGGGGGCCATTGTCACTCCATAAAATACGACAAAGGCCGTAGCGAGGGAAGAACTCTTTCAGTAGTACTTTTGCAGTGGCAATGGCAGTGTTGTCACGCGTCGGGTAGGCTTCCACCCATTTGCTAAAAGCGCATACAACAACAAGTACATACTTCAGTCCTTGACATCTCTCTAACTGGATATAGTCCATCTGTAGGACTTCAAATGGATGGTTGGGGACCCCAAACCCTCCCCGGGGTACGACAGTTCCTTTCCCAGGGTTGTGTTGCAGGCAGACTAGACATTGCTGGACTAATCGTTTGGCTGAGTCTGCAATTCTATCGTTATGCCAAACTCGGGAGACAAGTTCGGTCATAGGGGCAGATCCTATGTGTGCAGGGGAATGAGCCATAGTCAGTATGGGGATCAGATACGAGTTGGGTAGCAACCATTTGTTCGTGTCTTTTGTCCGTCAGCAGCCTTCATCGTCTTTTAATCCCACCCGTGCCCATTCAGTCAATTCGTGTGGTGAGCTGGCCATTTGGATGTCCCTAATAGTTTCCCTAGCGTCCGTCCATTTTTCTGCTTGTGACCTAGTCACGTACATGTGAGTCGTCGTCCTATTCTCAGCTGTGGTTCGGGCAGTGATGTCGGCCAGTGCATTTCCCTGTCCAATGATGTCTGTCACCTTTTTGTGTGCTTGGCATTTGATTACGGCAAGTCGTTTGGGGAGGAGAACCGCTCCAGTCAGAGTGGAGACTAGATCTCCGTGCAGGATGGGTGTGCCATGAGATGTCAGAAATCCCCTCTCCTTCCATAAGAGCCCAAAATGATGAACCACCCCGAAGGCATACTGGCTGTCCGTGTAAATGTTTGCTGTCGTCCCCTTTGCTAGGATACATGCTCGTGTGAGGGCAATCAGTTCTGCCGCCTGTGCGGATCGTTGCGTGATGCGGGCGGTTTCAACTACAGTTCGGGCTGTGGTAACTGCATAGGCAGCTGAGGTGGTGTCGTCGGGGAGTTTAATGCAAGAGCCGTCTACCCATAGCTCTCCGTCAGGGTTTGGGAAGGCAGTGTCTCGGAGGTCAACTCTACTCCTAGTCTGTTCGTCCGTGAGGGTCACACAGTCATGTATAGGGGGGACATTTGGGTCATTTTTGGGCAGAGGCAACAAGGTGGCTGGGTTCAGCGTGGTGCATCTTTTCAGCGTGATGTGGGGTGCAAGCAGAGACAGTTCGTATCCAGTCAGTCGTGCGCTAGTCAGGTGTTGCGTCTTAGTCTGGTTCAGGAGGGTGTCAACAGCATGGGGCACTAATACCGTGGGGGAATTCGAGAGTACGATCCCCTCACTTTGTCGGATAGAGAAAGCAGCGGCAGCTACGGCTCGAAGGCAGGCAGGCAAGGCTCTCGCTACGGGGTCAAGAGTGGCAGAGAAATAGGCACATGGTCGTTGCTTGGGGCCGATGGTTTGAGTCAGGATAGACAAAGCGCATCCCTCCCTTTCGTGAGTGTAGAGAGAGAAGGGTTTGGTATAATCGGGGGTTCCTAGGACTGGTGCAGAACAAAGGGCGTCTCGAAGTTCTTTGAAGGAGGATTGGCATTCGGGGGTCCAAGGGAGTGGGAAGGGGACATCTTTAGCTAGTAGAGAAAGCAGTGGCTTTACAATGAGGCTGAAGTTTGGCAACCACTGCCGGCAGAAGGAGGTGAGGCCTACCAGGGAGCGGACTTGTTTCTGGGTCTTTGGGACAGGGGTTTCTAGAATGGCCTGAATTCGATCGGGTGTAAGCTTTCTCCCGTCTTTGAACAAGAGGTGGCCTAGGTAGGTGACCTGGGGTTGGCAGAATTGCAACTTCTTCTTGGAGACCTTGTGGCCATTTTCCGCAAGGAAGTGCAGGAGTTGGACAGTGGTAGTGACTGCAAGTGGAGTGGTGTCGGCCGCCAAAAGGATATCATCGACGTATTGTATCAACACCACTCCATCCGGCAGCTGAACGGCGTCCAGCTGTCTCTTGAGGGCCTGGCTATAGATGCTGGGACTTTCTGTGTAACCTTGGGGAGCTCTACAAAATCTATATGAGCGGGATTTTAACGTGAAGCCGAAAAGGTAGCGGCTGTCTGGGTGGATGGGGATGGAGAAGAATGCATTCTTGAGATCGATTACAGTGAAGGTGGTGGCTGTGGAAGGAATCAGGATCAGAATGGTGGTGATATCCGAGACTACGGGGTACTGAGGTGCAACCACTTTGTTGACCTCTCGAAGGTCGATGATGAAGCGGTACGCTTTCTCATCTCCCTCACCCTGCTTCTTTACAATGGGTAGGATAGGGCTGTTGCAAATATTGCTGACTACTTCCTCTACCACTCCTGCCTCTACCAAGGACTGAATTATCTTTACCAATGCCTTCTCACCTTCGGGCGATATCCGATACTGTGGGAGTTTTGGGAGCATCGCATCTTGGCGAACAGTTATGTGCACAGGGTCAATCATCATGCGTCCTGCGTCAGTTTTGGCCCACAGATACAGAGGTAGAGAGTCGAGTAAGGATGAGTCAGCGTCAGAGATGGAGAACATGTGTCGTAAGGGATAAGGTCTGAGCAGAGTCGGGTTATCGTACAGAATGACTCGAACTCCGTCCTGTGAACACCTAATAGTAGCTCGGTAATGCTTCAGTAAGTCAAGTCCCATAATGGCATCGGGGGTGTTGGAGGAAAGCAGAAACGTCGTGTCAGTGGGGTTACTGTCCAAGTCGAAGGAGATCGGCGCGGACAAGGGATTAGTGGAGGGCGTTCCATCAAAACCTATTGATGTTATGTGTGAGCCAGACAAGGGTGCCCTTGGAATCAGTCGTTTAGATAACGCACTATGTGTCGCGCCAGTGTCTACCAGAAATGGAGACTTCGTACCTAGGACCTTAGCGGTGACATAAGGACCTTGCTGGTCAACATAGAGCTCGACTGGATCCCTCCCTTGCCCTTGGCAGTCCTATGCGAAGTCGCGGGCATCGTCACAGTCAGCCTGCTGGCATTGGTTCTGTCGGGGGCGGTCAAAAGTGTTCGGTCTGCCTGGTCTGTCATTGCTAGCGTCGTTTGTGTGCCCTCGTCCCTGTCCTCTATTTTTCGGCCCATCCGCTACGTCTTTTGGATCTCTATTTTTGTACATTTCTAACAAGACCGGACACTGGGACTTCCAATGCCCAAATCCCTTGCAGAACGCACACTGGTTGTCGTCAATGTCTGTCCGTCCAGCATAGGGCGCGGGGGTACGGTCTTTAGGGGGTGGATTTCTAGGGGCAGTCGACTGGTAGTGTCCTTTGTACGGTTCCCTACCTATCGTCGCTCCTTGCAATTGAGCGATCATTACTCGTTCTTTCAAGTCCTTTTTCTTTCTCTCAGTCGCTTTGTCGTTCTCATTCTTTTGTCGTTCGTAGTATTGAGCCATCTGAAGGATAGCCGCGGGTTTGGAGGCAGCCCAACTACTTTCACTAGTCTGCAGTTTCTGCGAGACTTCTGGAGTCAGGCCCTTTACGTAATTCTGGACGAATAAGTGATGTCCGGTTGCAGAGGTCATGTCCTGGCCGCTGTAATCGGAGAACACCGTTTCGAACCTGGAAAAGTATTCTGATACGTCTTCCTGGGGTTTCTGGCAGCAGGCCGTTACTATCGACCAGTCCACCTTCTTTTCTGGGACTATGGTTTTGAGTTTTTGTACGATTTTGTCTGGCTGGTCTAGAATTGATTTCAAAGGTTTCTGTCCGGGCTCTCGTTGCTTGTCTATGCCATCGAGTTGTAACCAGGTATGTCCGAACAGCTCAAGGTGGTCGACTTTCCGGATTAGCTTCCACACATCAGCTGGTAGACATAGCCCGAAAAACAAGTCGATGTCCGCTAGGGTCATAATCGTCGACCCCAAGGCGGTACCTAATTCTGTGTAGAAGGCAGTGGGGTTCTTTCGTAGATCAGGCAAGGACTTTCGAAAAGTCAGGATGTCTTGCCGATCCCAGGGTTGGTAGACCCAGTTGTACATTACCCTCCCCCTTGCATCTTGGTGGTTAATATCGTCGTGTGTTCCCTGTCCTCGTGAGGGGACCCAATAAGGAGCTGCTTCTCTTATCGGCATCATGGTGTCAGTTCCCTCCGTTTGAGGTACAGTCGCTACAGGGGTCGTGGTGCTAGCTTCTAATCTTTGTTCAGTGAGGTGGCGGGAGACTTCAAGCGTGCGCATGAAGAGGTCCGTCACATCACACTCACCTTCGTCTCCAATGTCGACTTTTCTATACAGAGTCGTTAGGCTTTCAGGACCTTTGGCTTGGTACCGATCTTCATAAGCATTAAGGGTGTGGTAACAGAAACGTGTAACAAAGTGTCGTTTGTGGTTATTGGCATACGAATTGAATATATCTGTTACGTAATCTTCGCTTTCTTTCCGTTCCACTAGCGTCTTTACGATCTTATCAATCCCTGCTCGTTCATTCTTACTCAATCGATTTAATCTAGCGGAGTCTTTCTTCTCAGTGCCGGGGTCATCTACTGTTGCTGCTTGCGCTGCGCTGAGTACAAGGGGCTCGGCCGGCGCGGAGGCCGTGAGGACCGAGGCTCTGGTACCGCTCTCATCTGTGCTTGGGGGTTGCGTGCGTTGCACTAGGGGTTGGGAAGGGGCGTATGGAGGGGGCATGTAGATGATCGTGGGACCTAGCAGTAGATCATCGTTCGCTCGCTGCTTCGAAGGTAGCTCAGGGTAAAGCGTGGCGGGCGTTCTAACGGGACATTGGCTTGATGTTTCAGATTCTTGTTTTAGTTTAGCTTCCTCTCTTTCTTTTATTTCTTCTTTCAACTTGTTCGCGGCTAAATGAGCTGCTTTTCGTAATTCTTTTTCTAGTCTGACTTCATTTCTTTTCTTTCGCTGTTCTGTATCTTTGCGCCACATGCCAAAACTATCAAGCATAGCGGGCGTTGTTTTATGGTTATGAAGGGCTGTTTCCAGCACGCTTATTTTAGTATCATCGAAGGATCCTATCAGTGGCCACTGACTTTCCTGATCCTTTTTAGTATATTTATGCCATAACTTACTATAAGCTACGGCGACTAGTCCATACTTTAAAAACATATCCTTATTAGGGGTGCCTTCCAGAGGAGCCGGATGATCCACCTCTAATAAGCGGTCCGGGCTGAACCAACTACTGAACAATGGGGAGAAGATAGGCATGACAGGTTACAATGGGGACAAAAGTCTGCACTATCTATCCTTGACTACTTTGCGAAGACTAGGCAGAATATTTCTATTCTACAGTATTCGCAAATAGGCAATACCCAAAGAGAGAACTAATTCCAAACAGTCAATGTTCGGACAAACAGTCAATCAATCAAATGAGGAATAAAATAGGCACGACGGGTTACAACGCGGGCAAAAGCCTGCGCTACCTACCCTTCACTATCTGCAAAGAGAAAGGGAAATTCCTGTTCCTCCCTGTTTGTAGGCAGAGAAGATCCTTTCAGAGAACCAATTTCGAACAGTTAATGCTCGAACAAACAATCAATCAATGGAGAGGGAAGTAGGCGCGACGGGTTACAACGGGGGCAAAAGCCTGCGCTACCTACCCTTCACTATCTGCAAAGGGAGAATACTCCTATCCTTCCCCGTTTGTAGACAGAGAATCTCTCAGAATCAAATGCGTAATACTAGTATTTTCCAAGACAATCAAACAATCAATTCGCAATTCGTCGTGTTACACGACCTTACCCGGACCGCATGGACAGTTTCTCGTCTTCCGCTTCCAGCGCCTGATCGTCCTCTATTCTCCGTAATTGCTGTGGTACTCCTGATGGTTCCCAGTCAGGACCGTAGATCACTCGACAGAGGTCTGCTCGGAACCGGTGAAGTTCGGATGATCGGCTGCCAGACGAGGGTCTATCGGGCAGGAGCTCTTTCCCGATCGTTGCAGTCGTTCACACTGTCGTTGGGACCTCTCCCACTGGATCCACGTGTCGCTGATGGGCCCCACGTTTGGGTCGCCAATTGTGGAAAAAGGGCAAGCAGGTCAGATCGATTACCCCTTTTCAAGGTTTGCCCGGCGATAGCCGCCTCTCACCCAACTCAAGGTTACCAAATGAAGAGGCAGGCGCTGGAGACTGGAAGGCAAGAAACAGGAGTTTATTCCGACGGAGCAGAACACGTGAAATCAGACAACAGGGTATCTTCTCGAGGTGCTCTAACCGCATCTCTGAGGCCTGGCCTCTTATACACAAGTTTATGGCTTTATTACATTTATGACATCCGTGGTATTGCTTTGAAGTACGAAAAAGGCATCTTTGGAATCCCCGGTTCAGGCCCGTTCTCACACATATCTACAGTAGGGGTCCCCACCCAAATCTCAGCATGATGGCTATCGCGCAGCTGGACATTCCGCTGGGAACAGGAATGCGGGCGATCGGTCGGATCTAGGGGTGTGAAGGCATTGATTAATCTCCGCTCCTTTGATGTGAGGCGAGGTCCTACTGTAGGGGGCAATAAACTGCATCTGTTGGGCTAGGTGATGGCCTGGGATCAGGCCGGACAATCGGGCAGGGAGGAAGAGGTTATCAAAAGGGCCTGTTCTATGAATGAGATGAAAGAGTGAGGGGGTTCAGCACGGGATGTGGCTCGGAGGCAGGGTCGCGCTGGAGGTGCGTTTATGGCCCAGGCAGGAGAGACCGGGGGCTGTCGGGGCGCTGGGGATGTTTGCGAGGCCGGGGAGTGAGGGGGAGAGACGCGCTGGCTATTGGCATTGGGCAGAGAGACCATGGTTTTCAAAAAAATGGCTGCTGCTGCAAGTGTGCGTGAGTCTGAAAGGGGACAAGATGGCGCCGATAATGTTGACATCGCAAACCAGATTTTAACAGCACCTATGCGCCTGAGTGGTACTATACCTGGCAGATATTGGCAGCCATCGGCAACCCCAGTACACGGCCTATCCCTGCTGATGAGGGGTAATACCCCCAAACACGTGTCCAGGGATGGCGAAGACAGCGAAGATAGCAGAAGATCGAAAAATGATGCATCGCGAACACTTTACTACATTGACCAGAGTCCTTAGGGGCGACACCGCCGGTGTGTGAGTAGTGTGCGACCCCACCCCCATTTGTAACTTTAAAGCTCCCTTGAGCAGCGGGCTGACGAACCTGGGATCCCGCACCTACGCGCCTGAGTGGTACTATACCTGGCAGATATTGGCAGCCATCGGCAACCCCGGTACACGGCCTATCCCTGCTGATGAGGGGTAATACCCCGAAACACGTGTCCAGGGATGGCGAAGACAGCGAAGATAGCAGAAGATCGAAAGATGATGCATCGCGAACACTTTACTACATTGACCAGAGTCCTTAGGGGCGACACCGCCGGTGTGTGAGTAGTGTGCGACCCCACCCCCATTTGTAACTTTAAAGCTCCCTTGAGCAGCGGGCTGACGAGCCTGGGATCCCGCACCTACGCGCCTGAGTGGTACTATACCTGGCAGATATTGGCAGCCATCGGCAACCCCAGTACACAGCCTATCCCTGCTGATGAGGGGTAATACCCCGAAACACGTGTCCAGGGATGGCGAAGACAGCGAAGATAGCAGAAGATCGAAAGATGATGCATCGCGAACACTTTACTACATTGACCAGAGTCCTTAGGGGCGACACCGCCGGTGTGTGAGTAGTGTGCGACCCCACCCGCATTTTTTACTTTAAGGCTCCCTTGAGCAGTGGGCTGACGAGCCTGGGATCCCGCACCTACCCGCCTGAGTGGTACTATACCTGGCAGATATTGGCAGCCATCGGCAACCCCGGTACACGGCCTATCCCTGCTGATGAGGGGTAATACCCCAAAACACGTGTTCAGGGATGGCGAAGACAGCGAAGATAGCAGAAGATCGAAAGATGATGCATCGCGAACACTTTACTACATTTACCAGAGTCCTTAGGGGCGACACCGCCGGTGTGTGAGAAGTGTGCGACCCCACCCCCATTTGTAACTTTAAAGCTCCCTTGAGCAGCGGGCTGACGAGCCTGTGATCCCGCACCTACGCGCCTGAGTGGTACTATACCTGGCAGATATTGGCAGCCATCGGCAACCCCAGTACACGGCCTATCCCTGCTGATGAGGGGTAATACCCCGAAACACGTGTCCAGGGATGGCGAAGACAGCGAAGATAGCAGAAGATCGAAAGATGATGCATCGCGAACACTTTACTACATTGACCAGAGTCCTTAGGGGCGACATCGCCGGTGTGTGAGTAGTGTGCGACCCCACCCCCATTTGTAACTGTATCCTTCAACGTTGAACAAATCAAACAGCTAATATATAGGATTTGTGTCTTATTCAGCTTTGGCGGATATTAACCCTACCCACTCCAGACGTCCATTAGAGTATATGAGTAAGGGTCTCTGAGAAAAGCACGACTGAGTTACTCAATATCTAGCGTTTAATTAGTGCCTTACATTGGGCACCATGTAGTATAGTTCCTATTTCCCTAATAGGCTCTGCGCATTGGAATAATATACCCTATAGTTTTGGCAAAGGACTGTGGTCAGTATGCCCTTATCGAGTATATTAAACTTAATTACTTTGCGTGCCAGCTAACTCAGAGGCCACTAGAAAGTCCTTGTAAACAAGAAGGGAGTAGTTTCTGGCAACCGCATAAACATGACAACTTTGTTTCCCTTTAGAATCGGAATACTCTCAGAATCGTGGAAACAACAGATAACAGTTTCATTCAGCTAATCGTACTTGCTTAGTTTCTTCAGAGTTACACAGAAAAGACAGACGGGCGTTTCAATAAAATGATTTATTCAACAGTCTTCTTTCTCGTGTAAAAGATATGAGCTGTTACAATCGTAAGACATATAAGCTAAAAATGTGAGTACTCATAAGATGCTTCTCTATCTAGTTCTATCCCAGTGTACCTAAGTGTAGTACAAGGTAAGGAGTAGGTGATGTGTTCTGTGGTATGGTATGCTATAGTCTGTATGCTACATTTTGTATAGCAAGAGTCCCTCTAGGTTCTATTCAGCTCCATACCTTGAGATTGAGAGAGATGGGAATCTCTTTCCGGGTCTTGAACTCTAACACCCCGCGAAGGGAGTCAGAAGACTGGAAGCTGGATTCTCTGTGAACAGGGATGACAGTGTTTCTTGTCAGTGTGTCAGGCCGAGACACGAGCTCCTCTAAAGTCAAGGTCTCCACTAAGCATGGGCGGATTTTGCGGATTGGCAATCCGCGAACTTGCGTATTTACGGATTCGCAATCCGCGAAGATCCGCGAACTCTAGCGGACTTGCGGATTTTTCCGTTTTTTGTGTTGGCGCGTGTTCGCGCCGATTTTGGGACAAGTTCGCAATTGCGAACTTACTTTTCGGCTTGCAACGGCCGCGACTATGTTGTTTCTACGTCTGGTTTATCATCACAGGTTCACAGCACCCTCTGTTTCACCACTGCCACCCTCTGGGACACCCATGCCACCCTCTAGTACATCCTCACAGGCACCTATTAGGTTTATTTATTACTGTAGATTATGGTGGTTGAAAAAAGCTAGCACACCTGCCCTTCTTCAACTGCCATCAATTAATTTGTGTTTCATTAATGTGTCAGTAATTTTGAAAGTTCCAGTCTGGCTGGCACCTGCTTCCTTCCTTATCTGTAATTTGCTTTTTGTTGCAGTGAAATTTTTTTTTTACAGGACCTTTATGGTGCTATTCTATGAGCCTGCTGTTTGGGTCATAGCAGGGTCATAGAATTGTTGCAAACTCTGGAGGGGCCCATCAGGAAGCACTACCTTGAATGTTACTAATGTTAAGTTTGAACTTTTGCACCTGCTCATTGCTTTCATTTTAGCTAAAATCGTTTTTTTTGCAATTTCGCGCGTTATTTGGGGCGCGAATCCGTGCGAGATCAATTTCGGAAGCCGCGAATACGTGCGAATACAAAATTGTTTTTGTTGCGACGTGTATGTTCGCGTGATCTTGCGCGTGTTCGCGAGGCGCTTCTAGCTATTCGTTTGCCAAGTTACCCTATCGGTCGTACACGGGCGCGGCCATCTTGTTGGCGTGACGTAATTCCGTTTCCGCCCGCTATGTGTAATCTCGCAAAGTGTGCTGCTCGCGAGTACAAGTTCGCGCGTACTCGCAAGGAAAATCTCGCGCGAACTTACCCACGCGGTCGTGAACGGGCGCGGCCATCTTGTTTCTCATTCATTGCTATGGTTCTGGGCATGCTTTCTCTATCCTCTCTCAATCTCTGCCATCCTTTGCTTGTTTGAAGTTTTTTTGATCTAATTTTACTTATTATCTAACCCTCTATTTTTCTAGCTCTATATTTTTGTGTTTTCTGCAGCTTTTAGTTACTTTTAAACTACTTTTTTAAACTCTTTTATTTTCTTCTTCACTATTCTATTTCTTCTTTATCATTTAAGTTTATTTCTGCCCAGACCATGGTAAAGGGAGCCGGGAAGCACCCTGAGAAGGGGAAGGGTCCCGCACCCCGTGCCCGGCTCCCGTGCGGGCGTTTAAGGGGGGAGCAAGTGGTCCCGAGGGAGATCTTTAGCGCGGAGGAAGTGGCGGCACTGATCTTCCATGTCCAGCGCCGCCTCCCCAAGACGATCCTGGGAGGCGGCAAGATCGCGACCGGCTATGGCATCCGGGAGCGCCGCCAGCGGTGGGAGAAGGTGTGCCGGGCCATGTACAAGATCTCTGGGGTCCGGCGCACATATAACCAGGCCACCCACCGCTGGACCGATGTCATGGACCGGGAGCGGGACTTGCTGGACGCGCTCGGCGTAGAGGTCCCCGGGCTTGGTGAGTAGTAGTAGTAGTACATTTACTACTCTGTTTTATCCTGCTCTGTTATTTGCAAATCTTTGTTCTTTACCAAGAGCAATAATGCTGCCGATTACATTGAGGTAAATTATATTTCAAAATCTTCTATGCATTTCATTTTCAGGTGCACTGCTCTCCTTCTCAGTAGCCTTGCTTGCTACTATGCTTCTTTGTTTTGTATGTTGTGTTCAGAAGCATTTCATTGGCCTGAGAAATTATGTATCAGTGTACTGTAAAGAAAAGAACTGCGTAATGCTAGACAGTAAGGGTCATATTTTCAATTACCGGCGCATCCCTGCAAAGTAGCAGGGATGCGGCAGTAATTGTGTGCCATGCCACCACCACCCATTGGCCCAAAACGTCACAGAAGCCTTACGCATCTGTGCCGTAAAGGCAGCGCATTGCTGGAGTTGCGTGCCAACGATGGCGCAGCTCCAGCAATGCTCTGGGGTACCCTATCTCCCCAATGCTGCATCAAGCCGTACGTCGGCTTCAAGCGCGCAGGGTTTGAGTCATGCATCATTGTCATAAAAATGACTGATTGACATCTTGTAGATTTCCCTCAGCCACTTTTAGGATTCGTTCCTGCGCAGGTACGCCCTCCCTTGCGCCGGAACGCCCCCTGATGGCGCAGGGCTTTACAACGTGATGCATCGCCCATATGCCCATATGTGTTTTTTTTTTTAATATATACGCCGCACCAACACCATGGCGAGTCTTTTGTTCTGCCGCTGCGTCAGAAAAGGCACGCAACAATGGAGGAAAATCAGCCGCAACTTCCGCAAGGGACTTATAAATCAGCCCCAACAGACTGAAGTCCAGTGTCCTTCCTTTAGACAGTCACATGGCTATCAGAAGAAATAGTGGCGGTGGTGGCGGGTGGATTGATAGTTTGAGTATTCACTGATCTGCAAGCAGGATGGACTTTGTCTGTCACGTGTTGTGCACTACTGCCTGCAGTGCCAGGCCTAGGCAAACCTCTTTAGTAGTCTGTTTATTGAGTTACATAGGAACTTTCTAAGTCAACGTTCCGCAAATCAGGCAATACGAATAACGTAGTATACCACATGAGATAGATCCCGTGGAATAGTTGTCTATCTATTTGCTATTTTTCCAAAATATGTTGTTATTGTTCTTTTGAAATGTTTGATTTGGTTGAAAAATCTCATCCATGTTTTATGGTTTTTCTTTCTTTCATGTTGTACATCAGCTCCCCCCAAGGGCAAGAGGACACAGGAGGAGGGTGCTGAGGATGCAGGCCAGGATCGGGCAGGCGAGGGCTCCTTTGCTGGCCCCAGTAAGTTTACATTTTACTAAACAGTACCTATTTTTTCCTAGCGTTCCTCATTCGATTTTTTCTAAATCGTCTTTGATCTTCTTGTAGACTGGATATAAATTCTTATCCTGCCTCGAATATGATGACTCCCTGTGGTATTACTAGACTATTCTTATTAGTCTGTCTGTGTAGCTAACTAAGATTGGACATTTGGCAATTCCATTGGACTCCCATTATATTCAGCAATACCTCTATGCACTGTCTCCTTACTGACTAGATAGTGTGGCAGAGTCATTCAGCTCCCGAAGTCACCGATTATAGATCCCCAATGATCTCTAGATTATCGTACGCAGGACAAGAGAGTAGTACGGAGTCACAGCACAGTCAAGAAGTGTCAGAGGCACTCATGCTTGCAAAAATTCCAAAACCTTTAGCTCATCCACTCTAGTCTAGAGGAACAAAAACCACAGAGTCTATTTAAGTGTAAAAGCTTTATTAAAAGTAAACACATTTATTGAAATCTACTTTGTCATAAAACTATTTAACTGTAAACGGAAAAGTGGTTAGTGCTGACGATTAATTGGACACATTTCTTGTGGTCGAGCCGAACTCTCACCTACTTTGAACTTGATCCTGGTCGTGTTCTTAGGACTCAGGAGTCAAGCTTCTGTCTGTTAGGAGAAAAAGTGGTGCGTGTTAAAAATCAAAAGCAAGCATTCATCAGTTGTGCATAAAAGTGCAGCAAGACAACAGCCTTCCCTGGAAAATGGGACATTTTTACTATGGAGTAGACAGTCACAAATTATTACATTGTATTCTGTTTTTTTAACATTTCTCCTAGACCAAATATTATATAGTAGTGAGTGGTGTATTCTAACTTTCTTAAATGTACTTTGTAGGTGTAACATCTGGTGACGGGGCCAGCGCGGAGGTGGCTGATGTGTTGGACTTGGACTCGGAGGCCTCTGGGGAGGATGCGGCGGTAGAAGAGCTGGTGGCCGTTCCTGTGGGGGATCAAACGGTGGTGGCGGAAACAGGTAAGCTATATATTCCTTACTTATTGAGATTGTAGACTGCATAGTGTGCTTTCTGCACGGGTGTATTACAATTACAAATCAACCAGGTAGTAGCCTCCTCGAAATGTACTTCGACTTAGCTGTGAAGTTTTTGGTGAGAAGAATCCCAATAAGTTCTTAGACGAACGTGATGGATGGGATGAACGAAAAGCGAAAGAAGGGTGTAAGTAAGTGGGACGCGAACTTGTATGATGGCTGGCAAAGAAGAACGATATGTGTTTGCTTGGACCCAGAGGTGGCTGGGAAGGAAAGAATATGGTATGGTGCATGGCTGGGTCAATGATGAAGCAAGGATGGGTGGAAGGACAGCAGCCTGGGTGGGTGAAACAGAAACTGTATGTGTGCGTATACTTTGAATGAATGGATGCCTGGAGCATGGTATTCTCTGACTCTTACATAGCAAATGTGTATCTAGAGAGAGTAGATGGTCGCCAGGTGAAGTAAGTGTTACCTTGAAGAGCATGTACCACCGCACCCGCACGTCCGTCCCAGTACAGGGAAGGCAAGGAAAAGAAATTGTAAATGTGTCCAATACTACCATGAATAGTAGCAGTACTTTGTATTGCGTTTGCATTCACAGCATATATCTGGTTATTACGGTGGACACTCCGTACCTCTCTTAATAACTTTAGTTTACTTGTAGTACGTCATTCATGTGTGGGTGTATCACTGTGTTCACTCAATATTAAGCAAAGCACCTAAAGTCATCTCATCTGTCATTAAATACGTCCCATGTGAAGTGATAGATAATCAAATTAGTTAGCTTCTTCAGTTTCCTTTTCTAGTACTCATTTGCACTGTAGGGTGAAAGGTAAATTAATTAAGCAGTAGCCCTTGTAACAGAGTATTCTCAGTGCCACCCGTAATAGAAAAGTAATAGCTTCACCACCTGCATGTACTGGACCGGTACAGTAACGCAAGTCTGTCTCCATCATCATGGTGTGCAACTTTCTTTCTCGGGTGCAACTTCACTGTGCTGTGTCCATGTCATTCTGCCGGCTTGCATAAGATAACGTACCCATTTCCCTAAACAAGAGAGAAGAAGAAGAATAAGACTGGTGTACTGTCATAGTCGACTGTAATGGAAGTCCATAGTGGTCGTAGAATTAGTTCATTAAACTACCACTACTGTTAGAGCAAGGATGCAGAAGTGGGAGGGTTACATAGATACTGTCCTCAATAGTTATGTACTGTGCTTTCAATTTGCTACTTGTACTCTGTGACCCAACTTTCGGCTCAATCACTTTGTGTTATTAATAAGGAGCATTGGTTACAGACTATGTCTTTCTTTCTTTCTTCATATAGTTGCTCCTTCTTCCAAATCAACAACAAGGAGGGAGCAGGCTAGATTGGCCCGGCAACGGAGGCTGGAGGCCACAGTCGCCGAGTATCGGCGGCTGGTGGCCCTGGAGGAGGAGGAGGACACGCAGTCGAGCGGGGCAACATCTTCGACTGCATCCTCCTCCGTGACTAAACCAGCGGGACCGAGCCGGGCTAAGAAAGCCGACCGCCACCGCCAAGCACCCGAAACACCAGCTGCCCCCCACAGGAGCTGCAAGGAACGCCAACACCGCCTACGAGTCCGCATGTCCAACCTGGAGCAGGAGGTCCTGAGGTATAAGACCTTGGTTAAGGGCCTCCGCTCCGAGCTTGCCACCCTCCGCAAGGAGTATGATGCCCATGCCGCATCATGCACCAGCACCAGCACCCTCCAGTAGTGGAGTGTCCCTTGCCCTTTTTTTATAGACTTTTGGGGGGTGGGATTTGGGAGTTGGGATCGTTTTGGGACGTTTCAGAGACAATCGTTGGGGTTAGGGTGGGTGAGGGAGATTATTTTGTTAGGGATAAATAAATATATTTTTCAACTACTTTATCTGACCATACCTGTTTTTTACTGCTTTTCAGTCTGGTGGGTGGGGGGCGGGGGTGTAACAGTAACTTTGTTTTCCTGAACAGTCGTAGGACTTTAGTAGTACAACCGTCAAACTCTTGTCTACTCCGAAATAATACTCCATTATACTACCTCCCACCAAACGCTTATCTTACCTGTAATTTGTGTTAGAAATTAGGGCTAGGCCCAGGGCTGGCTCCAGGTGAAATGGGGATTAACGTTGTCATTCCTGGGCGGGTGACATTTCCTCATTGCGGTGTTACTAGTGGTGTGACACAGTGGCAGTTGCATGCCTATGGAAAAAAAGAAAACGAAACCTTGTTTGTACTCCTTACTGTAGCATTACAACGGTTACGGTACGATCGAGAAAATAGCAGGTGACAGTACACTAGAACAGTGCCATAATGTAGCCTAACAAATGGTAAAGTATTGCAAGTATAACTAGTACTTGCGTTGAATTTATTTGACATTGGCTACTACTACTAGAAGATATAGTACTGAAGCTGAGTAAGTCTAGAAGATATCCTCGTATTCCTTCACCAGCCTGTTGCTGCTATCACCTTATCCTCCCCAGCAAGTGTGTGGAATTATTGATGTCATTTTAGTCAGACATCAAGCAAAACAACACAGCCCGGGGGAAGAGGGTTAGGGTTTGTAAAATGGATGGGAATGGGGGTTTCTTTTTGGGTAGGTTTTGTTGAGAGAAGAAAAAAAAAGCAGAGCATGGACAAACAATAATTGAAGATACAGAGTTTACAGACAATCTTTGGTTACAAAGTAAAGGTAAGCACATGCAGTCACACTCATAGAATAAAAGACAACAATGGATACTGTATCTGTATTGCGTATGTTGTTGGAGTTGTCCTGTTGAAATTGGTAAGTAAGTTGCATGCAGCAAACAATTCCTCTTATTGGCGGCACTCCTCCATTCCAGCTGACGCTTCGTCCATCAATGTGGTGGTGACCACTGACAGAAGAGACACCCTGTCCACTGCCTGCCTGGCGGATGTTGACTGAAACCCGGCCTGTAATTATTGAACGGAAAACAGGAAGTGCTATTACAATACCACTGATAAATAAATAAAAGGTATGTACGCTGTGTGGTTCAAAAAGTCACACTTTGATGATGCCTAGCAGAAAAATGGTTACAAAACGTACTTTGAAAGTAACAGTAGACCCAAATACAGACCGTGGATTGTATTCAAACCACTTGCCTGCAAGCAAAAGTATCCATAGCCAGCATCGCTCCAACAGTGCTCTACAACAACAGAACCGCGTTGCAATAGAACCCCCCTAAACACATGCAATCCTGCTGCTAGGGCTAACCCTAACGAACCCTAACTTACAAAGTGCCAAAACTGGTGTTTCCTTATGGATTTTGTCCAACTAACTTCTAGCCGGTATTAGACCTTCCCAGGAATGCCCCAGGCAAGACCCGCCAACCCACCCGCAAAAAAACACCCGACACAACACCACCAAACAGCGAAAAAGCTAAATCTCATACTTACAATGTCTCTCGGCCTTCGGTCCAAACGCGGCGCTGTGCAGCTAGGTCGTCATCATCATCATCAATCATCATAACTCCTGTTTTCCACCACGGATTTCCTGAAAAGCAAATGCAATCAAGATTAGACTGTCGCAGCAGTGCTTCGACAGAGACCCCGGCCGCAACCCACCCACGAACAGCAGGAAGCCCCCCAAAACGCTACATTGAGCAAGATGTCTGAAGAAATGGCAAAAAAAAGGCTGTTCCTTATGGATTTTGTCCAAAACACTTGTATCCGGTATTAGACCTTCCCAGGAATGCCCCAGGCAAGACCCGCCGGCGCCAACCCACCCGCAAAAAAACACGCGACACAACACCACCAAACAGCGAAAAAGCTAAATCTCATACTTACAATGTCTCTCGGCCTTCGGTCCAAACGCGGCGCTGTGCAGCTAGGTCGTCATCATCATCAATCATCATAACTCCTGTTTTCCACCACGGATTTCCTGAAAAGCAAATGCAATCAAGATTAGACTGTCGCAGCAGTGCTTCGACAGAGACCCCGGCCGCAACCCACCCACGAACAGCAGGAAGCCCCCCAAAACGCTACATTGAGCAAGATGTCTGAAGAAATGGCAAAAAAAAGGCTGTTCCTTATGGATTTTGTCCAAAACACTTGTATCCGGTATTAGACCTTCCCAGGAATGCCCCAGGCAAGACCCGCCGGCGCCAACCCACCCGCAAAAAAACACCCGACAACACCCCCAAACAGCGAAAAAGCTAAATCTCATACTTACAATATCTCTCGGCCTTCGGTCCAAAGTAACGCGCTGTGCAGCTAGGTCATCATCAATCATCATAACTCCTGTTTTCCACCACGGATTTCCTGAAAAGCAAATGCAATCAAGATTAGACTGTCGCAGCAGTGCTTCGACAGAGACCCCGGCCGCAACCCACCCACGAACAGCAGGAAGCCCCCCAAAACGCTACATTGAGCAAGATGTCTGAAGAAATGGCAAAAAAAAGGCTGTTCCTTATGGATTTTGTCCAAAACACTTGTATCCGGTATTAGACCTTCCCAGGAATGCCCCAGGCAAGACCCGCCGGCGCCAACCCACCCGCAAAAAAACACCCGACAACACCCCCAAACAGCGAAAAAGCTAAATCTCATACTTACAATATCTCTCGGCCTTCGGTCCAAAGTAACGCGCTGTGCAGCTAGGTCATCATCAATCATCATAACTCCTGTTTTCCACCACGGATTTCCTGAAAAGCAAATGCAATCAAGATTAGACTGTCGCAGCAGTGCTTCGACAGACACCAAAAATTACACACAAACCCCCGGAACCCCGCCAAAGAGCACCTCAAAGGCAAGCAAGTCAGCAAAAACGGCAAGAAATTTCCACCTCATATTTGGTCCAAAACACTTTTGTCCATTATTAGAGCTTCACAGCAATGGGCCCAAAACCGTCAACTCACCCGCAAAGAAGTACAACACCCCCACAAGTGCTGAGTCTTTCTTCATTGTGCGTAATCCAGCACTCTGCTTGGAGGGAAATCGCAGTCTGGAGGAGGAGGATAGAGGAGCATGTTCTTCAGAACTTGTGAACCTGAGGAATGTAGACTGCGGCACCTTCAAATCAATAAGCAAACAAGTGAAGACAGTTCTGATGATGGTCTTGTTTTTGGGATTAGGTGATTAAAGTTTGAATTAAATTAACTGTGCAAAACAAAGAAAGAGAGACACAAAGCACACAGGAATAAAAGTGAATAAGGACGAAAAAGAAAGTTCTTGATTGATTGTCTCATTTTCAGGGCTCGGTGTCAGGGAATAAGAACAAGATTTCGTCATCATACTCTGCGAATTCAGGCTGGATGAGGTCAGTGGCACCGAACAGAGAAAAAATCCCCTCATCTACGTTGCTGTCCTCATCGTCTTCATGTGGCGTGCTTTCTCGCACTTTGTAATCTGGTGGTATGAGGTGCTGATTCATCTTGATCATTGTCAGCCGCTCCACATTTTTGGGCGATAGGCGGCTCCGTTTGGCAGTTACAATGCCACCAGCAGCACTGAAAACACGTTCAGAAGACACACTTGCGAGTGGGCAAGACAAATAGTTTATAGCCAGGTTGTAGAGCTGTGGCCACAATTGTTTTTTGCCATGCCAATACTGCAATGGCTCCTCATTAAGAAAGACCACTGTTGAGTCATTCAGATAGTCCTGCACCATCGACTCAAGGTCATCAACTGTTCCTCCACTTTGCTTACTTTTTGCTGTGCCTGTGACATTTTTTAGAGAACCATACCCCATCAAACTTAGCCAATCCTCCTCCCCAGCCACTGTTAGTGTTGTCATTGTGTGTGGTGCAGATGATCCAGTTGCCGGTGTCTTTAACGGCTGAGAGGTCACTTGTGCCCCAGCCACAGGTGCAGAAGTGGATTCTTGTGACTGCGGATGGCCTGCTGATGCTGATGTACTGGCTTCTCCTTCAATAACCTGCCGTTCTTTTTCAAACCTCTTGGCTGACCAGGCTAACCAATGTTTGTACTTTTGAACATCTGCATCAGCGAAAGGAAAGAATGCGTTGTCTGCCAGCGCCTTTTTGTAGCGTGGATCCAGAATAGTAGCACAAATGTAATGCTGATCTGAGTTGATGTTTTTAAGACGTTCATCACCACGTAGGCGATGTAATAATTTCTCAGACAAAATGAAATGGTTTTTTTTTTTTTCATCTTTTTCAAACTCAGAAGAAACCGCCATCAGTTGGTGCTCCAGTATGCACAACAATGGGATAGCTTTTCCCAAATTACAGTCCTCCTGGCTGACTGCACGCGTGAAGAACTCAAAAGGACGAAGCATGTCTGTCAGGCTTTTAACTATGGCCCATTGCGCCTTACTCATCCGCAGGTCCTCCTTCTGAGATGTAGCCTCTGTCAAGAAATAGTGATCGAGTACCGTATACTGCTCATGCAGACGCTCAAGCATGTAGAAGGTTGAGTTCCAACGTGTTGCCACCTCCTGGATGAGTGCTTTCACTGGCATTCCACGTTGAAGTAGCAGTCTCCGCAGATGCTTCCGGGCCTTAAAAGAATGGCTGAAATGGTTGCACATTTTGCGGCAGGTGGCCATTACCTCGAACGCTGGACTCTCTTTATCACTCAAGAATTTTTGAACTACCAGGTTGATACAGTGCGCCAAACACGGCACTCTAACATGGTGACCCTGTGACATGGCCTTAACTACATTGGCGCCATTATCCGTGGAAACATAACCAATCTTGCGTTTTAGGGGGGATAGCATTGACAACACCTTTTTGTCAAACTCTTCCAAAAGGTTTTCTGCTGTGTGACTTTTCTCCAAGGCAAACATGGCTAGTGTTGCATGTTTCCGAGCAGCTTTGAAAACTTGGTCCGGGTCAACACCTGCGTTTAGCTTTGCTATAACACCTGAAAAAGAGACCCAGTGTGCAGTGATGCACATGTAATCATCGCCTGGGCCACTGGTCCACATGTCTGTTGTCAGATGTATTGTGTGAACAGCACTCTTCTGCAAAGCTGCCCCAATCGCCTGCAGCACATCTTCATGTAGTGCTGGAACCGCAACTCTGGCAAAATAGAACCGGCTCGGAACCTTCCATTTAGGGCAGAGCGTTGCAACTAATTCAAGAAAACCTACCGCTTCTACAAAAGAAAAAGGTAGAAGGTCCACAGCTAGCATTTTAGCCAGCTTAGTGTTATACAGACGCGTCAGTGGGTGGTTGCGTTCATATGGCACGTCTGAAGTAAGCATTGTTCTAATGTTGGCCTGGACCAAGCATTTACGGGCTGATAATGACTTCGTTAACCCAATTTTGCTCGCTGGTGAACTTTTGTGCGTTGGTGTCTCACTCGCTCCAACACTCTTAGTGTGCCTCACATTGGGTGTGCTGCTGAGAGGGGTACTGGGTGTAAGGGAAGTGTTTGACACGTCTTCTTCCTGCTCGTCAACATCAGATGAAACATCAACGTTTCCTTGATTTTGGCCTTTCTTGATCGCAGCTAGGTGCGCAAACCATTGGACACCGTGCTTTCTGTCAAGATGACCACTCTGGCCGCCGGTACCATAGTTGCTACCTGGCTTACCACGACTAACTGCAAGCTTACAAAGGGTACAAATGGCAAACCTTGGATTTTTGGGACAAACAGTAAAGAAGTCCCAAACTGGGGACTTGAAGTGTCTGTGGGACCTGGAGGAGGCGGCGATACTGGTGGTGGTGGTGGTCATGAAGCTAATGCCAGATGAAGTGGAGGATCTGGATTGGCCAACTTTTGTACGTTTTCCACTTTCACCGCCACTAATTAAGGTCGAGGTTGACGCAGGTCTCTTCTTGCCAGAAAGAAATATGGAAGCGGGACGAGTTGGTGTACTACTTAACTCCAATGATTGTGGTGTTTCCACTGCCTCCTCATCGACAACATCATCATCATCATCATCACGCGCAGCAGCTCTTCGGGCTAGGGTCAAAATGTCTGTTTGCTGCATGCCCGCTGGGGCTGCAGTGACCTTTATGATGACTGGGTCGTCGTTGGCAGAGTCTTCATCAGCAGCAGTATCCGCCACTTCTTGTTGAGCCTCATCACACTCCATAAGTCTGAGACTTTGGACGAGCTTCCTTTTACGCTTAAGTACCTTTGTTGGATCATGGTGTGCCTCACTCTCAGACGGCTGTGGTGCTGGTTCCCAAGTTTGATCCGTATCATCAGAAGGAGGTGTGCTTGAAGAGGATGTAGACACCACCCTTGATCTCTTCCTTGCTAGGGTTGTGGAAGACAATGAAGGATCATCAGGAGGAGTGGCTTCCTCAAATGATACCTCGCCTTGATTGTCGATTTCCTGATGTGCCCCTACTTCGGGAGGAACAACTATTGTGGGCACTTGTTGTGACCCTCCATGCACCTCTGCATGCGCATCTCCTTGCGCTGCCTCTCCTTCCACATGTACTTGGGCTTGTACTTGCACATGTGATTGTTGTTGCCGCTGTGGTTGTTCAACACTCGTCAGATGAGCTACAACAACCTGTGTTGATTGAGGGACATTGCTGCTGCTTTCTTGCGATGAGCCAACATCACTGGTCGATGGTGATTGAAGAAGTATACTGGCTGCCTCTGCAGCACTCAAGGGCTTGGACTTAAGTTGGCGTGGTGGTGGTGGTGGCACTGAGCCCAATGGAGCGGGGGTGCTGCTGCCAGCTTGGTCCCCAGCAGATCCCGCTGCAGCTGCTGCAGGCATACTTTTTTTTTTACTCACAAAAAAAGGGGCGGGCGGCACACCAGTGTCCTTGGTAACTTGCTTCTTCTGGTCCTTACTGGCACCTTTCTTGCTAGAGGAGCTACGGGTTACTTTTTTTGGGGCCATCTTCTTCAGAGCAGGTCAGCAGGCAGCAGTTGCACGAGTTGCAGAGGGTTCTGTGTCCAGACGTGACGTCGCGTGACGTTATGCTGCACACACCGCTGCAGGACTTCTTCCTGGCACTGGTGGTTCTATTGAGTCTTCTTGTGCACCTAAAAGCAATGGAAGACAGAGGAACATCAGTTCAGTTATACACCCCAAAAAATCGACAAAACACAGAAAAATGAGCACAATCCCATGCCATCCATGATGTTTACATTGAAGACACCCCACAGAAAGACTAGGGACATGCAAGTATGCAACACTCACTACCCCTGGGCATAAGGGATGAAAAGTAGGCAAAATAAGTGCAGGCCTCAGACACTGCCTCTCCTCAAAATGGCCCCCTTACACCCCAAGCACATGTTGCCTGTACCAGCCAGCACTCAAGATGGCCACCACCACCACCCATATGGCCAGTCCACATCAACAGTACACCCCCAAAAAACAGAAAAACAGCCAGAAATCACCACAATCCAATGCCATCCATGATGTTTACATCAAAGAGAGTGAGACAACACCATAGGCACACTCAGTCCATGCACCACCGCCACCCCTGGGCAAGCAAAAGGCAACACCAGCAGCCCCCCAAAAACGACAAAAAACAATAAAATAAGCACAATCCCAGCCCATCCATGGCCTCAATTATGTTTAAATTCAAGAAGACACCCCACAGAAAGACTAGGCCCATGCAACACTCACCACCCCTGGGCAAAGGGCCACACCAGCAGGCCCAAAAAAACGACAAAAAACAATAAAATCTGCACAATCCCAGCCCATCCATGGCCTCAATGGTGTTTAAATTCAAGAAGACACCCCACAGAAAGACTAGGCCCATGCAACACTCACCACCCCTGGGCAAAGGGCCACACCAGCAGGCCCAAAAAAACGACAAAAAACAATAAAATCTGCACAATCCCAGCCCATCCATGGCCTCAATGGTGTTTAAATTCAAGAAGACACCCCACAGAAAGACTAGGCCCATGCAACACTCACCACCCCTGGGCAAAGGGCCACACCAGCAGGCCCAAAAAAACGACAAAAAACAATAAAATCTGCACAATCCCAGCCCATCCATGGCCTCAATGGTGTTTAAATTCAAGAAGACACCCCTCAGAAACACTAGGCCCATGCAACACTCACTACCCCTGGGCATAAGGGATGAAAAGTAGGCAAAATAAGTGCAGGCCTCAGACACTGCCTCTCCTCAAAATGGCCCCCTTACACCCCAAGCACATGTTGCCTGTACCAGCCAGCACTCAAGATGGCCACCACCACCACCCACATGGCCAGTCCACATCAACAGTACACCCCCAAAAAACAGAAAAACAGCCAGAAATCACCACAATCCAATGCCATCCATGATGTTTACATCAAAGAGAGTGAGACAACACCACAGGCACACTCAGTCCATGCACCACCACCACCCCTGGGCAAGCAAAAGGCCACACCAGCAGCCCCCCAAAAACGACAAAAAACAATAAAATAAGCACAATCCCAGCCCATCCATGGCCTCAATTATGTTTAAATTCAAGAAGACACCCCACAGAAAGACTAGGCCCATGCAACACTCACCACCCCTGGGCAAAGGGCCACACCAGCAGGCCCAAAAAAACGACAAAAAACAATAAAATCTGCACAATCCCAGCCCATCCATGGCCTCAATGGTGTTTAAATTCAAGAAGACACCCCACAGAAAGACTAGGCCCATGCAACACTCACCACCCCTGGGCAAAGGGCCACACCAGCAGGCCCAAAAAAACGACAAAAAACAATAAAATCTGCACAATCCCAGCCCATCCATGGCCTCAATGGTGTTTAAATTCAAGAAGACACCCCTCAGAAACACTAGGCCCATGCAACACTCACTACCCCTGGGCATAAGGGATGAAAAGTAGGCAAAATAAGTGCAGGCCTCAGACACTGCCTCTCCTCAAAATGGCCCCCTTACACCCCAAGCACATGTTGCCTGTACCAGCCAGCACTCAAGATGGCCACCACCACCACCCACATGGCCAGACCACATCAACAGTACACCCCCAAAAAACAGAAAAACAGCCAGAAATCACCACAATCCAATGCCATCCATGATGTTTACATCAAAGAGAGTGAGACAACACCACAGGCACACTCAGTCCATGCACCACCACCACCCCTGGGCAAGCAAAAGGCCACACCAGCAGCCCCCCAAAAACGACAAAAAACAATAAAATAAGCACAATCCCAGCCCATCCATGGCCTCAATTATGTTTAAATTCAAGAAGACACCCCACAGAAAGACTAGGCCCATGCAACACTCACCACCCCTGGGCAAAGGGCCACACCAGCAGGCCCAAAAAAACGACAAAAAACAATAAAATCTGCACAATCCCAGCCCATCCATGGCCTCAATGGTGTTTAAATTCAACAAAACAGTTGTATCATGCACCCATAACCAACCCTGGTCCTACTGGATACTGTGGCTACCCACAATATAATTTATTTAATTTTCTGAAAAAGTTCCAAAATTGTACTTGCAGCAACTGTAATGCCCCAAACAAACTTACTTGTGAAAGTTGATTTCTAATCCAAAAGTGATCCAAAGACAGTCAAAAAGGCCTCAAATCCAAATATCCAGCAGCACCCACAAAAAGTAATCCTTCCAGCTCCAGATCCAAATGAAAGTGACCAGGAGATGGACAAAGCACTGGGAGGAGCCTGCTGGACAGGAACAGGAAGTTGGAGACTGTGGGGCACTTCCTTCCTCCCCCCCCCCCCCAAAATGGACTCCTTGCAAAAAAAAAGGCCATGCAAATGTCAACCTGAGGAGTGATTCTGATAAAAATCATAATTTTCTGAAGGTTTATCCTGTTTGCTGGTGATTTTCTTGTGCGAAATTGCAAAATCTCTATTTCGCAAGTGCGAGATTGTTCCTTTCCGCCGCAACTACATGTTCGCAATTGCGAACTCTCGCGAGGTGTGCTGTGCAAGGTGGCAAGCCGCGAGTACGTATTCGCGGGCGACAATCTCCCGCGGGAACACGCAGCAAGATCTAAAATGGCGCGTCACTCGCAAAGAAAAACAACTCGGCAAACGCTAAAATGACGGAAAGTGAACGCCGTGCACCACGCCGCGCGCCGCAACCAAGCAAAAAATCCGCCGCGAGCGGATTCACGGATTTTCGACAAATTCGCGAGCGTTCGCGGATTGCGGATTTGCCGAAAATCCGAAAAATCCGCGAGCGGAGCGGATTTTACGCCCATGCTTAGTCTCCACCCACTTGTTTGTGCAAGGGAAGGTATATTTATACCTGGTAGGTGCCTTGGAATGTTAGCGTTGACGTAAAGTCGGGCAGAGGAAGACATCAGGAATGAACCCTTAAGGAATAGCGGTTCATGCATAATAAATGAGTTCATGGAGAAACCAATAATCCTGTGCTAGGAGAACTCCCAAGAGCTTAAGGGTCTGGTTTCTAAGAACTCGTTTTGACGTTGGGGTATACGGATGTAGGTGACCATGCCTGTATTTGGATTGCATGGCTGATACTGAAATAAGGACTGGGATCTTATGCCTATATAAGGGCAATGTGAATTTTGCCTATATAAGGACATGTATCGGGAACACCTATATACGGACAGCTAAAGCGGAATACAACAATGTGGCTTGTTCCTACCAACCATCAACTAACCTCAAGGGCCACAAATTAAAGACAAAAAACAAACCTATCATGTAAAACAGGAAAGAGAAGAGATGCCCTTCTAGTGGAGGAATCGCACAATGTCATATCAGAAAACGTGGGTCAGTTTCCCCCGTCACCAAATTGTGTGATCCATCAAGGGCTTGCAAAGGTGCTCACTTGGCGAGGGTGCTGCTATGTCTTTAAAAGATCATAGTCTAATGTTCTTGTAATCTCATACGTGGTTCCTTGGAGGACAGTTGTGTTGCATTGACCTTCAGAGAGCATCACAGAGGTCCTGTTGGCATTGAACTTCATAACTGGCATAGTGTGCTTATTGGTCGTAGCACTTTAGCGACAATGGCGAGGCCTGCGCGTCATCCTCGGGATGCTGGTGAGTGAAGCCACTACTGTGTTTTGGACCATTTGCTGTTTGATGCCATCATCCGTCAGGTAAGACACAATTTATTCAAGTACGCTTCATGAGCCATCAACACTGTGGCAGGCCTGTCAATCGGCATACCATGACTATGGTTATCCACGACAAATATTTTAAGTGCGACCTGCCGGTAGACTTACAGTGGGGCACTGGAATTGCACATTCTGGAACCTCAAGCGCTGTAAGCGCAGTGCAGGGATGTGCGCCAAGTTGACTCTTCACGTTTACTTGCACCAAAACACGCAGGATGCAGTGGCAGTATGCCTGTGTTTGGTGAAGGGTCTCTGAGGGTCGCACAGTACATGTTGCAGCCATTAGAGACACTCTCTCTTTGATCAGATAACCCTTGGTACCCCTGGCCCCTTTTATAAGTTGCTTATATGTGAGCCAGAGCTGCCAATTTTGGAAACAAATGTGCAGTTTTGGTGAAAGAACACTGGTACTGGGAACCTGATTAGCAAGGACCTAGTACTATACAGTCAAAGTTGCTTCACAAGCAAGGCAGAAAGTGTGTGGGGGGGCGCAACAGAAACCCCCTTTCCTACACAATACCTCCTGCACAAGCCCCCAGCCCACAGGCCAGGATACTCAGCCAAACCTGGGATAGTCTGAATAATCGGTGAGGAAGAGTAGAGGAAGTGGGTTGAAAGCTGCAGGGCCTACTCTGCCTTACATCCTTCAGTCCAGGTCAGTTGTGGGGATCTGGCCTACCTCAACAGTTTTAGGACCTAATTCCCATTGCTCTCTTCCTAGCTCTTTACCCCATCTTTTTAGTTTGGGTTCAGAGGTGCCTACCTCTGCAAATTCTAACTTAGCTAGAGCAAAGCCCAGCTTACCCACAGAGATCACCCACAGCTTGAGCAATCCCACCATGACCAATAGGGTCAGGGGGCCTACCTTGCAATTTGGCATAGGGTCAGGTCACCATACCACGAATAGGGCAGCCATAGAGGCTAAAACTCAGCAGAGGCTACTGACAGCTGTCACTGCCCAGAACCACACCTTTCGCTCTTCACTGACAGGTGAAGGAGCAAATATACAGGCTTCTTTGGGTTCAGGTTGACTGTCTGCTGTTTTAGAATGGGGGGGCACCCCTTCCGTTTGTGAGCACCCTACTTCCACTCTCTTTTCTGTCAGCTGAGTAGCCACCAACTCAGGCTGGACAGGTACCTGACTAGTCATGTCTTTTTGTGGGTCAGGTAGGACCTCACCAGTGCCAACATTGGAGGTGTCCCCTACTGGTGTAGATTCTCCCTCGCTCACTGGAACTGTGGCTAAGAGTTGCCTCCCTTTCCTACACTTACTCTTCTTTTTCTATTGGGGCCTACCTACACTAGTTGCAAATTCAACCCCCCAGATTCATTGGGTGAGGACTAGCACTGGACCAGTACCTCACTTTGGTTCAGACCAACCTCTGGGTTTTCATTCCCAAGGAGACAGTCAAGTGTGAGGTCTCTACTGACTACCACATTTCCCAAACTAAGGGGCCCAGCTATTTCTAGGAGCACTTCAGCCACAGGCCAAACAGTGACACTCCCTGGGACAGCCCTTACTTTTTTTGTTTCCCCTGGGACGTACTGGTTTGAGAGAACCAACCTGTCATGCACCACAGTGTGATTGGCACTGGTATCTCTCAGGGCAGTGGCTGGGGTTCCATTCACCAGTAGGTGGTGGAAGTTTCTACTCCCCTCTGGAATCTCCAATTCACCTTTTGGGCCCCCTTCCCAGTTGAAGTCTATGATTATTTTCTCATCAGAGGAACCACCCTCCAAAGCTACACTGGCAACCCCTGGAGCTACACTAGGGGTTTAATTTTTAGGACAACTAGGGTCCTTGGCTAGGTGCCTTGTCCTGGTACAGTTAAGGCACCAAGTCCTCCTGGGCCCCAGCTCTTACCCTGGAACCCATTTTCAGTTTGTGAGGTGTCTCTGGACCCCCTCTTGGACAGGTTTTTGGGGCCTACACGGGACTCGTTACTTTTATCTTTTTCAGAGTTCCCTACTGTCTTTTCTTGGGGGAGGTCTTCTTAACCTCAATCTTTTGGTCACCCCACCATATCTAGTTTTGGACACTGGTTCTTACCCAATGATAAGCATTCTTCCTCAACACTTGGTGAGAGACTGGCCCCAGGTCTGCTTAATATTAATGCATCTTTTCCTGCACACAATTACTTAATAGATGCGCGTTACTTCCAGTTAAACAGTCAACTGGTGTTTTTACTGATTAGTCTACAAAGTCAACCCAGGACTGAAGTTTTGTGAGCCCCCCTGAACTTGACCTTATACTCTTCAGTTGTGAGTCCAAACCCCTCAATCAGGGCACCGTTAATGAGGTCATAGGACTCAGCATCTGACCCAGTGAGTGTCAGAAGTCTTTCCTTGCACTTCCCAGTGAACAGTTCCCAATGCAATGCTCCACAGTGTGGCCTCTTCAAATGTCTCCATGCACGGGCCCTCTCAAAGGCTGTGAACCACTTTGTGATGTCATCACCTTCCTCATATTTGGGGACAATCCCTTTGGAACTTTAGGGTCATTAAGGTTCCCTCTGTCCCTAGTAATTATGCTGCAGCCACCATTTATGGGTGCTAGGCCCATATCTGCTCTTTCTCTTTCTTAGCTAAGAGTTTATCCTGAAGGGCAATACTACGAGCCGTCCTTGCTAAAATATGTCCTCCTCATTGAAGCTCGGAGTGCCTGCCCCTCCTGTGTGGGAGCTAGGTACTCGTTGCACGACTCTTGAAAACATTGATATAGGACCGTATCTTCTCTATCGAGGTGAGGAGGTTGGGAATGGTCCCCCTCATCATTACTTTCTCCTTCTGTGAGGAGGTTTGTGAGTCTAGAGAGGGTCCTTAGCTCTTTTATGCCAAGATGGAGGTAAGGTGTCAGCTTGAATTCCACAACTACATACTCTGTACCTCCCATTATTTTATTAAAGTTGGGTCCTTTTTTATAAAAGGATTAAACTGTTATCCCCTAACTAAAGCAGGCTTTTAACTTTTAAAAATGCGAACAGCACTTAACCAAAGCCGAACAAGAATTGAATCTAAAGGCAATGTTGGATTGTAGTCATGTGGTCACTTGTTGTCAGAGTGGTTCAGCAAATGCAAAGTCATAGACCCCAGCGCTGATCCACCAATGTAGGAAGCTGGCTCTGTACACACTATACCAAAGTAAGGTATAGTGTGCACAGAGTCCAGTGGGACCCCAGAGGCTTTACATCCCACCGCTGCCACCAATGTAGGAAGCTGGCTATACCAAAGTGAGGTATAGAGTGCTCAGAGTCCAGTGAGTCCCCAGAGGCTTTACATCCCACCGCTGCCACCAATGTAGGATGCTGGCTCAGTATATACTATACCAAAGTGAGGTATAGTGTGCTCAGAGTCCACCGCTGATCCACCAATGTAGGAAGCTGGCTCTGTATATACTATACCAAAGTGAGGTATAGTGTGCACAGAGTCCAGTGGGTCCCCAGAGGATTTACATCCCACCGCTGCCACAAATGTAGGAAGCTTGCTCTGTATCTACTATACCAAAGTAAGGTATAGAGTGCTCCGAGTCCAGTGGGTCCCTAGATGCTTTACATCCCACCGCTGCCACCAATGTAGGAAGCTGGCTCTGCATATACTATACCAAAGTAAGGTATAGAGTGCGCAGCGTCCAGTGGGTCCCCAGAGGCTTTACAGAGGCTCACGGAGATAAGGCTAACGCTCTCTTTTGTGGCAGTGTGGGCGAGCAGTCAGGCTTATCAGAGGGCAGTGCTAAGCATTTGTTGTACACACACAGGCAAGAAATGAGCACACACACTTCATGACTAAATCTGAGACCATAGGTTTGTAAAAATATTACATTTCATATATTTATTTCTTAGAACCAAAGAAACTTTATTGCAGGGAAATACGTTTTTCAATATCACTGTTTTTCAATGTAAAAAGTGGGCATGGTGAATTTGTCAATCAATACAGTCTTATCCTATGGGAGGAAACACAATTAGCAATATGCCGGTAAGTAAACAATATAGGTTATTGAGCTTTTGTATGATGGATCAGGACCAGGCAAGGTTCAAGTTAGTGATAAAACTGCACCACTGGGGCAACCGGGTGCAAAGGTCAAACCTGGGAACACACAGAGAAAGTGCAATCAAACTGGTACTACGTGCAGGTGAGTAGCACTGTTTTGGAACTCAGTCTCTGAGGGTTAAGTTAAGCACGGGGGGACACAAGGCAGCTCTAAACTTACACCCTCAGCTGCACAAGGGTGGCTGGATGCAGAGGAACAACACAGCGTCGGGCGCCCGATGCAATCAGATAGAGAATCTCAAAGTTGGAAAAAAGCTGCAGGCTCAGGCCAGGAGACCCATTGACAGAAACCTACTACTGCACAGGTAAGTTCAGTTGTGCTGGAGCTTCGGGACACCATCATATGATCTCCCCAAGGCCCAGGGGCTCCGGGTCCATGGGTGTCATTTGGTGTCGGAAATCAGCTTACCAGTGCACGTCACGGTTGGGGGGGTTGTCGTGCAGAGGCTGCAGGTGTCATAGTGGAGTACGGAAGGGGTCAACCAATGATGGACTCTTGCTCTAAATTGCTAGTGAACCATTGCTGGATCGGTGGGCCACTGAAACTTGGGCCGTGAGCATCGGGTGAAGAAGTGTTCAGTTTCGTGGAACCGCAGGGAGACTACTTAGTATTTAAAGTTGTTTTCCTTTTGGTCAGATCTGCTGTGCACAAGAGATTAGGAGTCTTTTTAGAAGGCAGGCAGCCCTCCCAGGGTTCTGGAGGTTGTTGGGCTGCGGGATGAGTCGCTCTTCTTTAGCATAGTCTCTGAGGACTGCAGACAGGCCAGTAGGCCTGGGGCCAAGTCAGTTGATGCCTTCAGTCTTTCCTGTTGCATGGCCCTCATTTGTCCTCTTCTACATAGGTCATCAGTAATGTCAGGATTAAGGATTAAGGGCCAGATGCATCAAAGGGTTTTGCCCATTCTGTGTCTATGGGAAAATGTGTTCATGCATATGGCCCAAAATACTAATTTTAGGGGTATTACCGGGATCAGAAGGTAGTAGCCAATGGGTTACTTACCTTTAGGGTGTCTACACCCTTTGCATGTCCATGCCCTCTGGGGAAGGGGCATATCCTTTAACCCCTTTGGTTAGAGTCCTCCAAAACAACATTTTTGGATGATATAAAGGATGGCGTTTATAAAGCTGTTACAAATGCTGAATGGCTAGCAGCGATGGATAAGGACGAGTTTTCGAAAGAAGCCAGGAAGACGATTCACATGGGTAAATGGAGAGAGGATTCAGTGTCTGCGTCTTTCAAACCATATTGCATGGTGGTGGAGGAGTTGACAATATGTGGTGAAGAACCAATCATGAGAGGAGAAAGATGGAGGATTCTCAAAGGAGGAGGTCACTTCAGGTCAGGACACCGTAAGGGGTGGTCTTGGCCGAGAGGGAACACACCTCTCCTGCTTACTAGTTTTCTCGCTAACATTGCCACCAAAAGGGGCCTTGGTTAGGGGGGTGGGCATCTCCACTGGCTGGAGAAGCCCTGGTCAGCATAACAAGAGGCAGGAAGCCTTTGAGGCTCACCGCTCTTCTATGCTTATCCTGCTTCGTGGTATGTGTGAAGCACTTCCACCCAGAGGCTTGATTCTGACCAAGAGAGCAAATGCCTCCCACCTCAGGGGGTCAGAAGCATGTCTAGAGGAGGCAGGCTGGCAAGGACCAGACAGGCACACCAGCGAGTTGGTCGGATTTCAAGTGGGTACATCTGAAATACCCCCTGGGTGCATTTTTTTATAAATCCAACACTGGCATCAATGAGGGTTTATTAAACTGAGATGTTTGATACCAGTGAAGCCGTCATGGAGCTGTGGAACCCATAATGACAAGCGTCCAGCCCATGTACTCAGTACGGCTTCACTGTGCACTTATTATGTCTAAGAATGGACTTATACAATAAGTGGAGTTAGGCCCTGGGACATGTGGTTGGTTGGACCATATATATCTATGAAAAACAGGCAAGTACCAACCACACACTTTTTTCAATCCTTGTATTAAAGGAAGAAAAACAAACCAATATTACTCTTGGGTCTGTTGGGTATTTCTTGCCCTTTTATTGTCTATTTTTTTCAATTTTTCAAAAAAAGATTTTTATGTGTGAAAAAGGAACACGAAACATTTTGGACATTTATACATAAATACAAAACATTCTTCACATATATATATACACACTGTCCAATATTTACTTTTTTTGGTTAATATACACAGATCCTTGTCTAAACTTGACAAAGTGACGCTCAGTATCAGTATTAGTTCAATACATATAAATGTGGACAATCAAAATTATTCAAAAATATAAACCATATCTAAATTCATTGGTCTATAGATCAATTGATGTCGTATTTTATATGCCTACGCGTTTCGAACCAGTTGACTTGAGTTCATATGTTCTCTTCAGGGCTCTGTCTTTTAGTAAGTATCTGAAAATATGTAAAAAAATAACAAATTTATTTTAGCTTCTATTCTAATAATTTGTTGTCTCCATCTCTTTAAACATGTCGCTATTTGTACCTGTTTATCCAGCAGCCGCCGGTCTACAGGTTAGGCGTTTTTATTCTTTTGTCGATCTCAGTCCTGCACCCAAAGTGGAAAATATATTTATCACTATTTGTGAGGTATCTATGTCCAACATTGTCGGGCCTTATCTCCCCAGACATACCTTTCTTATTATTTCGGATTCCCCTGGATTTTGGTTACATCTCTTCATGGGAAGGCACTCTTTCTGTCTTTATAAGGACGACCTAGAATTTACAAAGGTGTCTTAGTATATAGCGAGCCTGTGGTGAATTTCACCATTCTATTGCTTTTTTGGAAGGATACGACTCATGGAGCATACCTGTTTGCGTTGTCACAGTGTCATTAGCATGCTCCGCTTTTATGTAATGGAGACGATACTCCCATGTTCTATGTTCTTCTTTAAATCTGTAAATTACGAACAAGTCTCTGTCAAATCAATCGGTTTACCTATCTTTTCGCCTTACTTACTTTCACACTAGAGGTGGCATACCTTTGTTCTTTAAGTGGTGCTCAGCGTGTATGTTCGTTTAACCTCGCGCACCAAAAGAGGAATCGCGGGGGCACTCGTATCCTTTTACCTATTTGGAAAACTTGAATCAGTCTGTGTTAGTTAAGTTTAAAATGAGACTTTCATTCACCCGGGTTGCTCTGTCATCCCCTAACCTCTGCTTGCGGCGATCCGGCGACTGCAGAAACAATCTGTGGACGCCGTCGCCATCTTGGACTGGGTTCTTATAGCAAGGGCCATGTGTTACGTGTCAGCCATTTTGGAAGGGGTAAAACTTTTTCTGCCGTTTTTTATGAGATATTTTTCATGGATTTGAAGCAGTTATATACATAAAGGCTTTAGTTTTAAAGGGTGATTCATTGTAAATGGAAGCTCGGATATTTTTAGTATTTGCATCACATCGGCCCGTGGGCCGGGTGTTTTTGTCGGCGGCAGCCCTCTTGGAATGGACTACATTATCGCACAATATGTGCGTTCATTACCAAATACCAACTTTATCCGCCCGTGCTGTTTATATTGGATAAACTACTCAACAAGTAAATACACGCATGACCCAACACAGATCAAGAATAAAAAATTAAGTTCTAACTGCCCCAATGGTTGAGCACTTTGTAGAAAACTGCCATGGAGAAAGTGACTTTAAATGGTCTGTTTTGTTCAGTGTCCAAAACAAAAAATCTTCATTAGACCCCGAGAGAGTACTACTGCAAAAAGAAGCATACCTAATATTAAAATTCAATAGTGCCCTCTCAGGTCTTAACACATTGTCTGAAATTTCAAGATTGTGAATTCTACAGGGACAGCGCAGCACGGGCGGATAAAGTTGGTATTTGGTAATGAACGCACATATTCTGCCATAATGTAGTCTATTCCAAGAGGGCTGCCGCCGACAAAAACACCTGGCCCACGGGCTGATGTGATGCAAATACTACAAATATCCGAGCTTCCATTTACAATGAATCGCCCTTTAAAACTAAAGCCTTTATGTATATAACTGCTACAAATCCATGAATAATATCTCATAAAAAATGGCAGAAAAAGTTTTACCCCTTCCAAAATGGCCGACACGTAACACATGGCCCTTGCTATAAGAACCCAGTCCAAGATGGCGACGGCGTCCACAGATTGTTTCTGCAGTCGTCGGATCGCTGCAAGCAGAGGTAAGGGGATGACAGAGCAACCCGGGTGAATGAAAGTCTCATTTTAAACTTAAAAAACACAGACTGATTCAAGTTTTCCAAATAGGTAAAAGGATACGAGTGCCCCCGCGATTCCTCTTTTGGTCCGCGAGGTTAAACGAACATACACGCTGAGCACCACTTAAAGAGCAAAGGTATGCCACCTCTAGTGTGAAAGTAAGTAAGGCGAAAAGATAGGTAAACCGATTGATTTGACAGAGACTTGTTCGTAATTTACAGATTTAAAGAAGAACATAGAACATGGGAGTATCGTCTCCATTACATAAAAGCGGAGCGTGCTAATGACACTGTGACAACGCAAACAGGTATGCTCCATGAGTCATATCCTTCCAAAAAAGCAATAGAATGGTGAAATTCCCCACAGGCTCGCTATATACTAAGACACCTTTGTAAATTCTAGGTCGTCCTTATAAAGACAGAAGGAGCGCCTTCCCATGAAGAGATGTAACCAAAATCCAGGGGAATCCGAAATATTAAGAAAGGTATGTCTGGGGAGATAAGGCCCGACAATGTTGGACATAGATACCTCACAAATAGTGATAAATATATTTTCCACTTTGGGTGCAGGACTGAGATCGACAAAAGAATAAAAACGCCTAACCTGTAGACCGGCGGCTGCTGGATAAGCAGGTACAAATAGCGACATGTTTAAAGAGATGGAGACAACAAATTATTAGAATAGAAGCTAAAATAAATTTGTTATTTTTGTACATATTTTCAGATACTTACTAAAAGACAGAGCCCTGAAGAGAACCTATGAACTCAAGTCAACTGGTTCGAAACGCGTAGGCATATAAAATACGACATCAATTGATCTATAGACCAATGAATTTAGATATGGTTTATATTTTTGAATAATTTTGATTGTCCACATATATATGTATTGAACTAATACTGATACTGAGCGTCACTTTGTCAAGTTTAGACAAGGATCTGTGTATATTAACCAAAATAAGTAAATATTGTACAGTGTGTATATATATATGTGAAGAATGTTTTGTATTTATGTATAAATGTCGAAAATGTTTCGTGTTCCTTTTTCACACATAAAAATCTTTTTTTGAAAATTTGAAAAAATAGAAATTAAAAGGGCAAGAAATACCCAACAGACCCAAGAGTAATATTGGTTTTTTTTCCTTCCTTTAATACAAGGATTGAAAAAAGTGTATGGTTGGTACTTGCCTGTTTTTCATATAAGAATGGACTTAGACACTATATAAGGGCATATCTGCTCATGCAGGTCTGCCCTCACAAGAGGTATGGTGCCCCTGCTATAGGGCTGTAAGGTCTGCTGTAGAAGTGACTTACCTATGCCTTTTGCAGTGCTGCCAGGCATGGCACACAGGTATGTGTAACCACACTATCCTCAGGAGTTCCTGGGGGAGGGAACTAGAGGTGCAGGGCACTAGGTGCAGGCCAGCCTCCAACATAGAATGTTCAACACAGATGGGGCCGTTCCCAGAGTTGTGACAAATGTGCAGAAGGCCTAAATTGTGAGTGTAGGCATCTCACAAAATGTGACAGACTGGTCTCACAAACTACACCTGGTGTCATGCTTCATCATTGACCAGACCTCGCCCTCCACAAACTTGGTTTGGTGGAGGGCGGGTATACACCTGACGACAGGGATGCACTTCTAAACTAAGTGGGGGCCCATGAAGAGTGAGTGAGAATTAAAAATCATTATAGTTACCAAATTAATTTTAATATGGCAGGCAGCTATACGGTTTTAAAAACAAGTGAGCGGTGGGATGGGGAATTTATTGTCCCCTCAACGTTATGTGTGCGGGCGACATGTTTCTGCTGTGTGGCCCGGTTGGGTCCATGGCATTCATCGGGACCTAAGACAAAAGAATAAAGGGCTCTGTCCTTACCAACCTTGTGGTGATAAGATGCCACTGAGTGGGGTGACCTATTTCACACTCCACAGGGAAGGGGTTCACTTTGAAGCCCTAGAAATGGACCTAAATGCCCCATGGGAGTAGGCAAAAAAGGAAGATCCCTGTTGTCAAATATGCTTCAAGGTGCGTCTACCGTAGGTGCACCTATATGTGTGCCTCTCTACTCCCCAGCGAGGTGTATGTCGTCAGGTGTATGCCCGCCTACCACCAAACCGAGTTTTTGGAGGGCGAGGAATTTTCAATGATGAAGCATTACACCAGGTGATGTGTGAGACCAGCCCGTCACATTTTGTGAGATGCCTACACTCACAATTTAAGCCTTCTGCACCTTGGTCACAACTCTGACTTTATTTAATTTAAAATCATCATAAAAGAAATGTGATACAGCCAAAGATGTACTTCAAATAATTAGACTTTTATACTAGTTTAAAATATTAGGCTACAATCTAGTTACTATAAGGTCTAAAGCTGATAATGCAACAACTTTCCTATGACTTCTTATGAGCCTAGGCGTACCAGCCCTGAAGTCAGTAGATGGAACATCTAATGCGTATAAGTTTATCCAACCGCACACAGTCCAACATCGTAACGCAAGTAAAAGCTAGCAGGTGATACCGTGGAATAAGTGCTGATGCAATAATCATATCGACTGACAATGTTTGTCCGAAGTGGGCAATGTGCCTATGTGTTGGTTACTTGTGTCCCTGTGCAAGTTCTGTGAGACCCTACTGTCTTGAACTCCAGGGAACGAACATGAGTCATGTTGGGGCTGATGGTTGCTAAAAGCTGAAGTCCAGAGACTTGAGCCGGGAGAGACCACTGAGTAGTTTTAAATCGGTTTAAATAATTCGTTTTAAAAACCTGAAAACCTGATTACTTGCACTGCGATAATTGCACTGTTCAGAACCTTTAGGCTTCCGTGGTCTACATTTGACACGCGTGGCCGCCATTTTGAGAGTAGACAGGGCTGGAGGCTAGTCTTTCCCCCGATGGTATTTAAATCCAGGCTGGCGGGAGCGCGCAGCGGACTCGTGCAAAGGGCGCGCCGCTGGTGCTCCGAAGGCACGCCTAAGGCAAGCCCATCTGCACCCGTCCAAGCTCGTTCCGCGCTCAGCGCCATCCCCCCTGCACAAAACATATTAGGTATAACTATGTCTGTACAATAGTCTAGCAGTTTCCTAAAATATTTAGCAAGACTAACACAGACATTCAACTTGAATCCAGGTCCTCACAGACATAAATGATTTGCCCGCGATGCAGTACTAAACTACCTGTACTATTGTTCCAATCAGTTGCGGACATAAACAATAAACCGCCAGGGAGAGTGAAGGACAATCCTTCTATAGCATGGAAGTGTGTTCTTCTTAATGCAAGGTCCCTAGTTAAACACAGCACTGAGTGTGCCTCCCTCATTGAGGATGAGAAGATAAATATCGTATTTATCACAGAAGCATGGACCGACGAGGTGTCCGGCCTGACATAGTTAAAGCCACTCCTCCTGATTATTTCTGCCATAATTTTTAATAGTTCACAGAGGAAAGCAAGGGGTTTAGCTGTCATATATCATAAATCAATCACAGCTTCCTTTAACCCACTAGCTAGTGAGGAATGTGAAGAGCTGGATTTCTGCTTTCAGCTCTCTCATTACTATACATTTAGAGGCACCCATCTATTGGCCTCTGGGCCAGAGAAGACGATTTCTAGAGCAAGCAGGCTGTATTATGGAAAATGGGATAAGTGCTAACTCCTATACAGTGGTGGGAGATTTTAACTTCCATTTGGAGCTACTTTCAGATCTAGATACCATTAATCTGCTAGACCTGATGAATGGTGGACGTTTAGAGCAACTAGTGACGGGTGCCACTCACTAGGCTGGTCACACGCTAGACGGCATTTCCTCTAATAACCCCCAGCTGAGGTTCACTGGCCTCCCAATACATCTAAGAACTAATGGCCCTTAGGAAAGCATTAAAAACATGGCTTTTTATGAATTAATATAGGTGTTGCTTCTTCCACTGCTTTAGCTTCCCTCAGGACTTCGTAGAGCGCCAGGACACCTTCGGGTAGCAGTAGCATTCTAAAAATGTCAATAACAATGACATAACAACAATAAAAGAATATTGCCCGATTGTGGAGAACACAAAATCCGCCTCACGTGGCTGATTGGGGCAAAAATATGGATCGGCTATGGTTACGGAGAAGTCTATCTATGAAGCCAGGCGCTGCCCGAACAAAAAGACACAAATATGGTGGCGATGGAATGTCCACAGGGTTGAGATTTGTGAATCCCCGGGACCCAGGGAGAATCCTATTGGTGGGACCTAATTCTGTACAATTGCAACTGTTAATGTCGTCCGTGCTGAATATGTTTCAAACACCGACTTCATGTGTAAATCATGTTGCTATCTCAAATATATTTGTATAGCCTATGTGTCATGCCTGATTTTCAATAAAGACAATTATAAAAATATTTATATATATATTGGACCTTAGCACATCCACTCTTCAGTACACTTTTGTTACCTATGGAGCCTCTTCCAGGAAGAAGGAATGCTGGGCTGTTGATAGAACGGACACTCTGCTAGACTGCTTCCCTGCTAGACTACTGCCTTGCCGGACTGCTGCTGTGTTGGACTGCTGTCCTATTGCCCAGCTGCCCCCCTGTGTGAGTCAGACTGATTGGACCTGAATCTGAACCTAGGACTGCCAGCGTGACTCCAAGAACTAGTCCACTGGCATCCTGTTCTGAGCCACAGGGACATAACAGGCTCCAAACCACCTGAATTAGCACCCAAATCCGACTGGAGCCGCCAGTCCCTGACCCGCCATTGGTGCCCCACAGGCCCTGGACACTTGGGGGATCATTACGATCGCGGACGGACTTGCGTCCGTCCGCGACCCCTGAGTAGGAGGGAACCTCCGCATGGCCTGCGGAGTTCCCTCCTGTGAAATTAGGATGTGACCGCCACCCTGGTGGTCACATCCTCTATTTTTATCATTGCGGCGGGTGCGGCTTCAAGCTGCACCCGCCGTAATGGTAAAAATGCATACATTGCATTTGTATGCAGAAAGCGGCTGGCACCGTGCGGTGCCTGCCGATTTCTGCATACAAATACAGGGGGGTACCATAGGTACCCCCCATGTGCACGCCCCACCTTCTTCACCCAGGGGGCCCGCAACGGGCCCCCGCATTGAAGTCCCACATGCTTTTCCACGGCGGAAAACCCGCCGCGGAAAAGCATTTTGTTGGACACATCCTAATATGGCTGGCGGTGTCTGGGAGACACCGCACCATATTAGAGCTTTTCGCCGCGGTTGTAAGCCGACCGTGGTGGAAAAACGGCGGACTTAAACCAGGACCCACCAGCCATCCTAATGTGGCGGTGGGTCTTTGGTGGGTCCGCAGCGGTTTTCCCGCATCCTCCGGGCCGGCGGTGGCTTCCGCCGGCCCGGAGGATGCGGGAAAACCGCGATCGTAATGAGCCCCTACGTGTGGCCTCAGTGGACGTGAATTGATGTTCTTGGGCTTTTCCCGACTACGAACTGGCCCGTTAGTGCCAAAACCTTGTCACTCGCACAGCTCGCCGACACGACCTTGTTGCACTGAATAAATTGTAAATTTTATTAATGCAAAACTGTAGAATACAGTGATCTGCTTCTGCACTGCTATGACGTCAACAAAACAATGGACGTTTAGCTCAAAACCTTGTAATGTGGCAAATCACAAAGCTTCAGCTGTAACAATAAGAAATACGTTACAGTTTTACATTTCTAGACGCAAAGACAGACACTGTGGTTGCAGTTGAATTTCAATGTTTTTCTGAAAAGGAATGTAAAACATGCAGACGCACAGCTCATGCACAACCATAAACAACCAATATTTAGTAATGTGGCTTGTTGCAGCCTAGTTATGCTAACTTAACCAAACCTATATTAAGCATTATTTTTCTAAATGAAAATTAGTTTTTCCCACCTTTTTCAAGCACACAATCTTTTCTTTGCTATTTTATGCCCATCCTTCTTATTTGATACTAGGGTACATTGTGGCTCTCACTTTCCTACCTCTTCACTTGTTCAACTTTGTTTGCGGCACTTTCACAAGCTAGGAATGACTGCATTCTCATTTTTGTAGATGACACCAGGACACTGCTAGACAGACAGGTGGTATTATTACTATTAGTACCAGGTCCTGCTGATGTACTTCATTGCTAGAGGAAACAAAGAACAGAAGCCCCCGATGCTCCCCCTGTCCCAGGGTGTGGCTGTCGTGTTTCACAAACCCAACAGGCACTTAATGACCTATGGTTGGTAACTAGCCAGCCAGAGACCTATTGGCGACCGCTGTGAGATGGGCTGTTGAGGGGCAGATTTGCAAGTGACCCTGTGTGGACAGTAGAATGTAAGCCGACAAAGTCCCACAGTCTGTCAGGGACTTTGACAAGATCACAGATTGAAACTACGTGGCACGTGATACACACACAGGTGCCTTTCCTGGGAGTCTTATGTGCCAATGTTTAGGGTGGAGTGTGACTCAATGGTTAGAGCGGCAGACCCTGATGCAGAGTTCTGGCCAGGGAGCAGGGTTCAATTCCCGCCTCGGTGGGGTCTCGGGCTCAATTTCCTCAGACCTGTTAATTCTCGCCTCGGTGCCTATTCTAATTACGGGTCCCACGCTGCAACTTTGGGCAATAGCTTGCTTAGCCTCCACACCGGCCCCAACAGCGCTAAGGATGCCTAGCTTCATCCTAGGGGTGCCCAGGAGTGGACACTTCACAGGGAAAGCCAGGAGGGGTTCCACAGCGGTATGAGTATCAGCACCAGGAAGCCGAATAGGCGACACCGCAAGGTGACCGTCTGGTGACAGTGCGCTCTATAAGTACCATGACATTGACATTGACATAGGGTACTGATGCCCGCTTCACTTGTTCAGAGTGGGAATGAGTGCAACTGCTCACCACTGGCATCTACTGAGTCATTGAAGTTGGCTTTTCCTTCTTGGGATAAAATCCAAATATGCTTTTTTTAATTCTTATTTTTGGGCAGTTTTATATAGTGCAAACTTGGCCCGAGGGTATTAGTGTGCTTTACATGAGCACCAGATTAAGTAGTCAAGCTGTTGCGGTACTACCGGGCAGCTGCACAACAGTTAACAAAAAATATATCAGGAACTTCATTGAATGAAGCATACATCCACATGTGCTTAGTTGTGAATGAAAAGATGCACTTCCAAATGTAAGGATTTTCTCTTCTTGTGTATGTCTCTATGACAGCCGCGGTGTACAGTGTTATTTATGAAAAGTGATTATTACATCTTTTTTATTGGTTGGACACTTGGGGCCTCACTTATGAGGCCCCAGTGGCACTTTTGCACCAATGGAGCATCACTTTTTTGATGCTCCGGTCGCACAAAGTGCCACAGCATATTTACAAGGTCACGCAAAGCCACCGTACGGTGCTTTTAATTGCCTTGTAAATATGTGCCCCTTTCATGCAGGTCACTGCGTTAAAGGTGAGTTCCATGTGTATTGCTATGGGTTTTCCCACACAACACGCATGGAATCTGAAGCATTCCCATATTTACGACGAATTGCAAACCTGGGATTGCGTCATAATCCTACGCATGGGAGGCGTGGGAGTGGCATGGGAGTGGTGCAGCAAGGAGAAATACTTATACTCTCCCTGTTTTTTTTCATTTTCTATGCTTGATGCATTCTGCAGCACGCATAGAAAGAGGCAAATACCATGAATTATTGTATTTTTGCAGGAAGGTGTCCCTTCATGTACAAAAACATTCATACCCTCAATGCAGGCACCCTGGCAACATGACGCGAGGGTGTCAGTGTTGGCGCATGGCTGCTGCTTGTGCACTGCTGCAGGGGAGAAGGACAGGAATGCGCTGTGTCTTGTAGATACGGCACATTCCTGCCATTTTCAAAAGTTTGTAAAGTAGGCCTTTTAAAATCATTTTGAATTTGATATTTATAAGTGCCAGAAGCATTTATTTGAGGTACATTCTAAATTGAATTTAGTAGTGGATAGTGATTTATGAATTGACAACAAATATGAAAAGAAAATCTGTCTAATAATTAATTAGCAACAGGTGAACTTTCCTGTACCAGTGCTCCCTCGTTGCCATGGCATTAGGAACCCTGCACTGCTAGCCTGAAGCTCTGTGACGTTTGGTGATGTCATAGTGTGAATGATGCGTTCCGTATTGTGACCTGTTCAGCATAAGCAGTAAGAAGACCTGTTAAAGTCCCCAGTGTCTCGTTGATTTTCATGGAGCAAGGTCGCAGGATGCTGCTTTCTGCGAATTCACTTGACAAATTTTATTGGTAAGTTTTTCATCGATTTTATTGATCAGGAGTTTGGCCCAGCACAAGATGAGATAGAAGTCCAGTGGGCTGTTATGTTTACTAAATGAAAGTTGCATGTTTTAGAAGATTTTAATCAGGGCTGATATAAAATGACTTTCTGATGTGACACTACTTGCCTGAACTTTTTTAAATAGCTAGAAAGTTTACATTTGTGAAAACATGCTGTGCTTTTTAATGCTAATCGTTGCTGGAAAGTAATTTCTTACTTCTGAAAGTCCACTGGATTTGTTGTCTGATTTTAGAGAGATGATGCAATGTCTGGCACATCTCAATGTTGGCAGATTCCACTGTATGTGGGATATGGGATGTCATTTTATGAGACTGAGGTCTTTTCATATGGTTATTGCAGTTACATATGTCCATTGCATGTGTGGAATGCTTTCTCTCAGGTTTGACCACCTTTGCTGAGATTGATTGCTTTCACCAGAATCAACTGCAGGGGTGAATTTATTTGTTTTGGCTGTTTTTTTGCTGGTAGCCGACCAGCGATTGCATTCCTACCAGGAATTGCCCCCAGTCACGCCTAACCTTAACTATTCCTTAACAAACGACGTCCCCTGGAGTGGACACTTAGCTCTGATGTGCTGACAGTGATAGAGGGCAGCTTGTGTCTGCTATGCACCTGTAGGTGGTCCGCACAATAACAGTTACGAAAACCTGATGTTCCACCCTGCCTTAGTCAGTTGTTGCACAATTCAACAGCCATATTTACAAAGAATTAGCGCAGGGCAGCATGCAACTCATTTTGCTGCGCTGCCCTATGCCAATTTGAAAGGACAGAAATACACTGCATTTACAAGATACAGTGCATTCCAATTCTTTCAGCCAGTGCCAAATCATAAATTGCAGATGTGTGCCAACGCAGGCACCGTTGCACCATGGTGCAAGGTGTCTGTGTTGTTGGCATGATTATATTTGTGCAGCAAGGGACACCTTCCTGCATAAACACAATCACAAGAGGTGTTATCTTCTTTCTATGTGTGCTGCCGAATGCAGCACACATGGAAAGAGGGAAAAACTAGGAGAAATGTAAACATTTCTTCTCGCCATGTCTGCTCTGGGGAGGCATATGTTTTTTTGCACTGCCGCAGATTCACGCTATGTTGTAAATCTGGGGCTGTGTCAAAATCCCAGGGTGTTGCATCGGAACGCCTCCCTTCCGGATTATATGGCAATGCAGTGACTTGTGCTGTGTGGTCTTTCACCTTATCTACAAAGCCAAGAAAAGCCACGCAGAGCGCGGCTTTACAGGGACTTGTAGATATTGGCCAGCATTGTGCGCCACCAGAGCATTAAAAAAGTGATACTCCAGTGGCGCAAGGGGCTTGTAAATATGCCCCAAGTATTTACTCTCAAATCACAGTTGTGCTGCACTAAGCTGTGTGTCGGTAGCTGGCTCTAACATTCTAATTTTGCTAAGCACAAGTTTGCTGTTCTGAACTGAGTTGCTGAGTTTTTCAGTTGTCACTGATGGTTGGGCTATCAGTACAGAAGGTGGTAGGAAAGAAGTTTGGTTTCATTCGCAATTTTGGTTTGGCGGCATTCACTGAGGAGCGAGCTGCCTGGAACTACTTGAACTTCATTACACCACTTTTGATGGATATTTGCATCAGGTTGTTTAATGTGTGCTATGTTTTTCCTTTTCAAGGGTGGCAAATATAATTTGGTATATGAAATGTAATGTACAAGAAATTGGTATCCCGAAAAATGCAGATTGATACTCGCATATTTAGAAAGACACAGGGCAGAAGTGACTTTTCTTCAAGCAATGCCCCTGATACCTTGGGAGAGGGCTAACTTTGTGCATCAGTGGGGAACTACAAATTACTTTGCTTCCTACAGCTCATACATGGCTAGAGTTGTAATCTTAATCCATCAAACATTGCCTTTCTCATTTAATTATATTCATTGAGACTCCTTGGGCAGATTCATTTATCGAGCTGGCTTACTTTGTGACTTTGCCATCACAGTCAAAAACTCCTACACACCTAACTTCTAAAGTTTTTCGAGGAGGTTATGCAGCATTATCGTAGACTTGGTGACATAAGTGTTATTTGGGGGTTTAAACTTTAACCCAGTTCTTAATTCAGAACTCGATAGCAGACACAGAAACATGACTAGCACCCCCAGTGCAGCGTATGCCTTGCAATAAATCCTTGAGCATGATGGTTTAGTGGATGTATAGTGTAAGCTGCGGGGGGGGAAGCAAAGGCCTACTTATAGTGCTCCACTGCCCACAACACATATTTGAAGACTAATTTCTTGCTTCAATCCCCCTGGGTCCACTCCCTTGAGTACTAACCCTGCAAATTCTCTGACCACTCATCCGTTGTACTTGCCATTATGTTACCCGACTTACTATAAAGACATGAACCGTGGATGTTTACAGCATCAGCATTAAGGGATGCCGTATTCAGAGCAAAGGGGATGGGCCTTAGATGAATATTTTGAACAGAATGTAGGGTCAGTTGCCTCTGATCAGACAATCTCAGAAGCATTTAAAGTTTACATAAGATGGACAGCAATTTCAGAGCATACGAAGTCCTTAAATCCATGTGGACCTGGCTTCGGATTCTTAAGAGGGAGTTAAATAGGGTTCACTGGCAGAATATATCAACCCCCAAAATATCCCCCAAATATCCCCATACAAAAATATCGAGTTTTTAAGTTCAATGTAAAAAATATTGACATTCTATATTTATTATCTGTAAGTACAAATTAAAAAAAAAATATAGATGAGAAAAATATAGTTGTACAAAATATCGATTTTAATATATATAAAAATAATACTAAATATATACAAAAATAAAATTAACTTAAAAAAATGTGTTGGATTTAATATACATTTGAATAAATATAACAAATACATTTAATTTAAACATAGTATATAAAATGTAATATATATATATTTATTTTGAAACAATTTGTAAACTATTTATTTTATTATTATAAAAATGTATTTAAAAAAATATATATATATATATTTATATACAAAAACACCAATAACATAAAATCTAATAAAAACATTATATTAAATATTAAAACATTAAACTATTTTAAAGTCTTTAAAATAACATTTTCAACTTCAGTGAATGCAACAGTAGAAAAAGTGCTGGATAGCGTAGGGGTAAAAATTACTATTCCCACTCCAGTGTGTGCCACAGTAGGGAAAGTGATGGATAGCAGAGGGGTAAACATTACTATTCCCACTCCAGTGAGTGCAACAGTAGGGAAAGTGTTTAATTTGATTTGATTTGACTTTGATTAGATTATCAGATTTGTAGAGCGCACGAATGCCCGAGGGCGTCTTGGCGCTAAAAATGACTAAGCCTGCAGAAGTGGGAACGAGACGTGCGAAAACAGGAAACAGGGCTATGCTGAAAAAAGCCAGGTCTTTAGGTTCTTTCGAAAGGACAGAAGTGATGGACTGTTTTTTATTTCTACAGGTAACTTGTTCCAGGTTTTAGCTGTGTTCAGTAAGAAACCTCTCTCCCCCCCATCTTACTTGTTTAAATCTGGGAGTCTTAGGAAGCTTGGCACTGCTGGACCTAAGAGTCCTAGGCAGGTCGTATTGTAATAGGTTAGTTTTCAGAAAGTGAGGGCCTGACCCATGCAAGACTTTATATGCCAGGCAAGCTGATTTAAATTGAATTATAGGTAGCCAGTGGAGACTTCTCATTCTGAGGGCCACTGGTTCGAACCTGGGAATGTCCAATACCAGCCTGGCTGCTGCGTTCTGGAGACGCTGAAGCTTTAGTAATAACTGTTTTTGAAGCCCTGCATATAGAGCGTTTCCATAATCCATTTTGGATAGTGCCAGCATAGTTACAAGGGTTTTGCAGGTATCTGATGGGATATATGGCAACCGTTTCCTGATCAGCTTCAGCGTGTACCATACAGAGGAGGCGAGTTTATTGATTTGGGCCTTAAAAGTAAATTTGGAGTCAAACATGAACCCCAGGTTCCTTACGTTGTCTACAGGTATCGGGCAACTGCCTAGACTGTTGGGCCACCAGTTAAGTGACCAAATGTTAGGCTCCGCCCCAGCAGCAAGACCTCTGACTTATCACCATTTAATTTTAAACAGTTCACATGCATCTAGTGACTAACCTGAACCATGCAGTGCCTAAATCTACCCGCTGTCTCGGTTGTGTTGTTTGATATAGCCACCACTATTTGGGTGTCATCATCGTAGGATATGGGTTGGGAGCCGCAGTTCCTGATAATGTTTACTAATGGGGCAGTGTATATGTTAAAGAGGGTGGGGCTTAATGACGAGCCCTGTGGGACCCCCAGGGCGAGTTGCAAGGTGGACTTTGGGAGATATAGCGAGTAGGGCGTTGCCATAGTCAATTTTTGAGAGGACTAGAGATTGGACAACAGATTTGAAATCTTCTGGTGGAATGAAAGGTTTGATTTTTTTTAGATGTGGAGCGTGAAAAGTGCCCCGTTTACCGAATTTTTTATATGGGAATTGAGCGTTAACTTACTGTCAATGGTGATGCTAAGCGATTTTACTGATTCGGATAAGGAGAGCGAACAGTTTAGGGCATTAAGGTCAGAGATCCATGTTTGGATGGGGAGTGGGTTGTTTTTCGGAGAGAAAAGAATGATTTCAGTTTGTTTGGTTTGAGTTTGAGATGATTTGAGTAGAACCAGGTTTATATATTAACCAGGGCAGTGTTAAGGTGTAGGACATCTAAGTGGGATTTTATTTTATAGTACAGTTGGGTATCGTCGCATTCAGGTGATAGTTAATACCGGCTTTTTTAAGTATGAGGGTAGGGGGTTCCATAAATAAGTTGAATAGAGCAGGAGAGAGGATAGATCCTTGGGGGACACCAAGGGAGACAGGAGTGGGGCTGAAGAGACAATTTTGCATTTTGATTTGGTGGGTTCTGTGTTGGAAATAAGAGGTGAACCAGTTCAGGACAGTGCCATTAAGACCGAAACGAAGTTTAAGTGTATTGAGTAAGGTTAAATGGTTAACTGTATTGAATGCCGCAGAGAGGTCTAGGAGAATGAGTAGGCAGGTCTCACCATTATCCAGGGTGTGGTGGATCTCATCAACTATATTTAGCAATACAGTTTCAGTGCTGTCCCCTTTACGGAAGCCGGATTGTAGAGGGTCGAGTAGGTTGTAAGTGTCAATGTGTTTATCCAATTGAAGGTCACATTTTTCAAGAGCTTTTGAAAGAATGGGGAGGTTTGAGATGGGGTGGAGGTTATTAGGGTCGTTGGGGTCAGCCTTAGGGTTTTTAGGAATGGGGTTGACCTGTCCGAGTTGGAGGTAGACAGGGACGCACGCCGAGGAAAGGGAGGAGTTGATGGTTTTGGTCCAATAAGGTACAATGATGTGCTTAGGACGAGGGAAGACGGGCGTTTTTTTGTGTGAGAGGATGGTTTTAATTTGGACAGGATGTTAAAGACTTCTAGTTCGGAAACGGAGTGGAAATTCTGCTGGAGGCATTATTTTTTAGCTGTATTTTGTCAGGGTAGGTTTCAGGAGGGGTTATTGAAAGTTGGTGTGGGGGAGGCAGGGGGCTGGATCAAGGGGGAGGGTGTTCGAGTAGTAACAATGTTATATTGGGGGTTGGGAGGGATCTGAGTTCAAATGAAAGATTGGTCAATTTTGGTGATTTTTCTGGAGAAAAAGTTAGCAATTTCTTCACATTTGTTTGAGGTGGCCGTCAAGTGGAGGGGGCGGGGGAGGTTTGGTTTCTAACAATGTTGAACAGTTCTCTGGGTCTATTTTTGGCATGGGTGAGTTGTGAACGAAAGAAGGATGGCTTTTCAAAGAAAATGGGTTTCTTGAAAGTAGATCTAGCGGTACGAAGGAGGTTCTTTCAACCAGTCTGTGAGCACGTCCTTCATTGTTGAGGACTGAGTTAAACCATGATTTGGAAGGGATATTTTTAGTTTCGATGGTGCCAGTTGATCTAAAACCTCTGAGACAGTTTTATTATAGTGCTCAGTGAGCTCATTTGCATTAGGAGAGGGAGGGGTGCAACTAAGTTGAGCTTAGAGTTTGGCCTCCAGTACACCAGGGGTGATAAGATTAAGGTTTCTGGTAGAAATTTTGGTTTAGTTGTATTTAGGTGGGAGGCGGGGCTAAGGGGGAGATCATGAACAGTATGAGGTGTTGGTCAGACCAATCGACAGGGATAATGTTGGATAGGGATGCCAAATCAGTGAGTAAGTCAAGACTGGGCGTTGAATGATCATTGAGCCAGGTTTCCGTGAGGAAGGCGACATCTATATCTTCACTAAGGATAGTTTCGGAAATTTTGGTCACATATTGAACAGCCGATCGGCAGTTCATGAGCATGCAGGCCAGGGGCTTAGGGTTGTTTTTGGGTGGGGGGGCTCGAGTGGATGGTGGAAAGTTGAGCAGGGGATCTTTAAGGGAGCTGGGAGAGGAGGGGATGCTGCTGGTCCCTATAATAACAGGGATGTTGGAGTGAGGAACGGCCGTATCCTTAAGTGAGGTTATTGGCGGGTAGGAGTTGCAGATGTTCGATAGGTCAGTGGTGAAGTGGTCACTTAAGGTGCAAAGAGGTCTATGTGTAAGGCTTTGTAGTGTGTAGTTTTCAAAGGTTTGGGATTAGTAGGTTTTTGAGGACCAGTGTCTTGTGAAGTGGACCAGAAGAGGCGGGTTTTGGGGTTAAGGGATTTGAAGTCTTTGAAATCCTCTCTAAGCCGGGCGACTTCAGATACCAAGTAAGCAATATTTCAGTCAATGCTGCAAAGTGTCTGAGTTAAAAGAGTGAGGTGGGACGTAGTTGAGGCAGGAGGTGTTTTCTGAGTTGGTCGGGGAAGGTGTTCAGGGGTTCGAAGAGGGTGGGAGGTCTGGGGGACGAGAACGGTGCTGTCGTTGTGGGAGTGTGGGAGGTCTGTGGGGGAGGGGAGTTCTGGCAGTCAGGGGGGAGGTACGTGGGGAAGGACGGGATAGTTAAAGTCGTAGTTGGGGCAGTAGGATTGGAGGAGGAGTGGAGGAGGTATGTTCATAGTTGGTGTGTGGAGTTGGGAGAAGGTGAGAGGCCTGGGGGGTGGTAAGTGGGGTGCTGAAGATGTGGGAATGGGGGAGGTCTGGGGGAGAGAAGGGTGATCTGGCAGTGTGCGGGAGGAACAGGCATGGAGAGGGATGGGATAGTTGTAAGAGTTCGGGGATGGGATAGTAGGAGAAGAGACGGTGTAAGGGGTGAGAGGAGAGGCAACATCAGAGTTGGGGGTGGGGGAAATTCGGAGAGGGGGTGTAGTGGCAGGAGGGGGTATGGTGGTGCGGGCTAAGAGGGGAGCTTGGGGGGAAGGAGAGGGGTTACAGTGGTGCTTGGGGTCAAAATGTAACGGTCGCTGGGGAGCATGGGAGTTTAGGGGATGGTGAGTGAGTTTGAGATGTTTTGGGGGGGGTTAGGGGGTTGGGTGGTGGATAGCAAGTTATAGAATAGGATATATCCTTGAGGTTAGAGATGTCTAGGGGAAGAAGGGTATTTGTCATGGAGGCCGGGGAGCACAGGGACGTGTCTGGGGAATGGGGAGTAGAGATGAGAGGAGTAGGTAAGGGCAACTGGTGGGACAGAGTGCTGAAATGATGCTTGAAGATGTTGAGGTGGTGTTCAGAGGCTTGTATAATGATATTTCCAGTTTGAAGATGGAGATGTTAATTTCATCTGAGAAAATAGGGGAGGGAGTAGTAGATAGTTTGAAACCGTAAGGAATATTGTTAGATTTAGTAACTGGGAGGTAGCGTAGGAAGGTGCTCTTCCATTTGGAGGGGCGCTTAGATTAGAAAATGTAGTTGGTTATTATAAGGGACATGAGGCTGTGGTAGTTATCCACAATTAGGGTTTCGGGATGCAGGATTAGTTATTTATGTTTGAATTTTTCTTAGCGTTTTTAGAAAGATTGGGAGGGTAGAGAATGGACCAAGAGTTGGGGCCATATTTGGTGAGGGAGGGGTGTAGGGAGGAGAGAGGGGGTTGGAGTGAGAGTGGGACTAATGTGAAGCATGATGGTCTAAAGGTTGGAGGAGATGGGGGAAAGGAGGGAGGGTGGAGTGATATAAAGCTAATAAGGGGATAACGAGGAGTTAGGGGTGGGAGGTTGAAGTAAGATGAGGAAACAGGCTAAAACACTGTAAAAAAATAAAAAAATGTATTGACAATAAAATATTAATTAATTAATAATAAATGGATATACACATTTAACATTCAAAACTATCAATAATACAAATATTAATAAATACAAATTAATCAATACATTTTAAATAATTAAATTACTTCCCACCCTATTCCCCCATAAACCCACAACCCAGCTACAGAACTAAAAGCGCAAAATTCATATTAAACAAATTAATACATTTAATATAATTACATTTCTTCCCACCCTATTCTGCTATAAACCCACAACCCGCTATGGAATTATAAGCACAAAAATCATATTAAAATTCATATTAAAAAAATAGTAATAATACATTTATTATAATTAAATTACCCCCCACTCTATGCCCCGATAAACCTACAGCTCGCTACAGAACTAAGGCCCACATGCATCAACAATGCCATTTGCGATTCCTAATTAACGAAAAATAAGGATTCGCTAATAAGGAATAGCAAAAGGCTATGCATGAAGAAATCGCAAAAAAAATTGCGATTTCTAAATATTCCTTAATTGCGACTCGCAAATTGCGAGTCGCAATTAAGGAATGCCTCCCCATTCATTCCTATGAGCCTAGAGGCCCATAGGAATGAATGGGAAGACATTCTCAATTTGCGATTCGTAATTACCAAATCGCAAATTGAGAATGCAATTTCAAGGGTGCGGGGGTGTCCAAAGGACCCTGTTGCACCCCTGAAATTGATCTGTGCACATATGTTGCACACACACATGCCCTTAGGGCATGTGTGTACACAACATGAAACTTTGAAAAATGCACAAAAGTGCATTTTTCAAAGTTTTTGCAAATTACCATGAAGTTGAACTTCATGGTAATTTGCTCCCCCTATTTGCGAAATCGCAGATTTTTTAACTTTCATGCATTGCATTTAAGGATTCGCAAAATGTGATTCCTTATATGCAATCGCAATTTGAGAACTCGCAAATAATTGCGAATTCTCAAATTGTGAGGGCCTTGACCCTTGATGCATCGCAAAAGCAAATTTTGCGATCGCAAACGGACGATTTTTGCGAATCGCATCTTTTGCGATTTCAAAAGGCTTTGATACATGTGCCTGCATAAGTTCAAAATGTAGATCTTTTTTTTTTATAACTACTAAAAATATAAAAAATACAAACAATTCTTATACAAAACATACATCACATGCATATAAAATATACACTAAAATACATAACCATAATAAAAACCGATATTTTTAACAACTGTATATTTGCAAACGATATTGAAGACTTTGGTATTTGTAAAATCGATATTATTTACCTGAATTTGATATTCTTGACCTATATTTTTGCTGTCGATATTTCTGACCCACGATATTTCGAACTTGGTATTTGTGCACCTCGACATTTTGTCATCGATATTCTGTTTCTACACTGTTAAATGTAACTTAACAATGATACAATACCTCTCCTAGTACCTCCGCACTTGCCCAATTGATTTCCCGTTTGCAGAATTTAGAGAAATGGTGTACCTTGGGAAACATACCTGGGCCGGGACTTATGTGGAGGAGGGAGTGTCCTCTTGCTGATACTAAAAGGGGTGCAACCAAGAATGGTGGTTCGATCCCTGTGTACAGCCAACGCAGTACCCTTTATGGGGAATGCTTTGATAGTACATGCATTCCAGTGTTTTAACCAAACATTATATACCCACATGATAACACTACCCCAGGACCACCAAGACGATTTTATGGATGACATAACCCCACTATGGGCGGAGGGAGGCAAGCAGAAATTTGTACTCACCCCATCATGCTGCAGAAGGGTACTGAGGGCTGTATAAAGTCTGGCGGGTGGCAGGTTCCTCAACTCTAACAGGCTAAGACACATATTAAAGGTTTGTCCTAAATTAATTTGAGTAGTGCACAGTGATTTATAAATTGATACCAGATATGAAGAGAAAATCTGTCTAATTATTGATTAGAAATAGGTGAACTTTCTTGCACCAATATTCCCTCGTTGTCATGAGGTTAGCGACCTATCCAGCATAAGCAGTAACAAAATTTGTGGACGTGATTTAAGATACCAGTATCTTGCTCCTTTCCATAGCGTAAGATTGTAGGTTGCTAGTTTCTTCTGATTCAATTTACTAATTTGATCTGTAGCGTTTTTGTTGATTTAATTGATCAGGATTTTGTCCCAGCATATGATAGGATAGAAGTTTAATGTGCTGTTATGTTTACATAAGTAACAATATGATGTTATAGGAGATTTTAATTAGCCCTAATATAAGATGATTTTTTTAATGTTACACTACTTGCTAGAACTTTATCAAATAGTTATAAAGTTAAGTTATGAGTACATGTGCAGCGAGTTGTAATGCTATTCGAGGTTGGAAAGTAAACTCTTACTTGTGAGAGTACACTGTATTTGTTGAATGATGTTAGCGAGACGATGCAATTTGTCTGTTGACAGATTGCACTGTATGTGAGATATGGGATTTTATTTTAGCGGAAACTTTTCATGTAGTGGTTGCAGTTACATGTGTCCATTACAGGTAAGAAAATGGGATTTGTTTAAAAAAAGAAAAAAAGGTTTCTTTTCATTTTTTAGGAGTAGGCAGTGGTGCGTGGGACCTCTGTCTGCTCTTAAAAAGGGGCCCCTTTCCATTTGTAAATGGGTTACCACCTACTTGAAGTAGGTGGAAAAATGTGAATGTTTTGCAACCTTATGTTAGTTGCAAAACATTCACCATACCACTGCGTTTCGGTATTAGGAATGGACGCACTAAACACGCCCCTTACTAATACCGAGTTGCAAACCCAATTTGCAATTCAGTAATCGATAACTGAATTTCAAATTGGGCCTTCGTACATTAAAAATTGTTATTTGGAGGTCGCAATCGTATTCTGTGATTGGGGAAGTTTGCGACCTCACAAAAGCTTTGTACACCTGGCCCTCAGTGGTTACACAAGCATCTCTTCTGTTTAAAGGTTCATTGTCATACACAAGGTTAACTTGAAAAGAATGAAAGATCGTATGTGACAGACTGATACGAAACCGACATGGCCATTCCTGTCCTACACTGGCTCCTGCCCTACACAAAGAATGAGAAGGTAAAGTGGCCACCTCCGGCATATAATATCTCGGATGGAAGCAGCTACTATTAGTCAGTCAAAGGCCAGCACATTGCAGGGTCCATAACTGGACCAGTGTTCTTCTTTGGCTTAGAGCCTGAATTATTGTGAGCGAAAAAACTGAACCTGTCAGTCTACACCATGAGAAACTTATTCAGTTAAATCAGGGCAGCTGTTGTATTTACTCTTGTTAAATGTTGAATTTACTCTTGTTAATGTGACTAACTAAAGTTAACTTACAGTATTTACCTTTCTCCTGTCATTATAGTTCTCTAGAGTTCTTCCAGAGGACATCTAATTGTTTGAAAGGCAACCAGCCACTGCATTAAGGGCAGAACATTCTGCAAAATCTAGGCTCCTTAATGAATTTGGCCGCAAGATAAGACCAACCAGTGCCATGGGCATGTCCCTGCCCCCAATGCTTAACACATTGGCAATGTTCCATCAATATTCCAATCAGTGTTGGGCACATTTAAACTGAATCTCCCACACAGCCAGCCAAATTCCACTTCAACAATTGACTCTAAATTGGTAAAACTGCAGCAAGGCGCTGATTCAAAATTGACAAAATCAGAGAAAATGAAGGAATTTGAAGACTCTCTGAGACCACTATCATCCTGTGCAAAGGCAAAATTTGAGAGACATTGGTGTGACACAATTTGCAACAGCAACAAACCGAGCTATGGTACACCAAACATAACCCTCTGCAAACCAATGTTCACAAGTATTGCGATGACTCACTGTCCAATATCGCTTGAGCATGAGACAAAAAAAAACTAATAAACCCCGTGAAAAAGCCAGAGCTTGTAGTGGTAGATTCACTGCACACCTTAACAACGGATCTATTGCCTTTGGCAAACAAATCTGCAAAATACAATGGCAACACGCAACAGACAGAAAGTCAAGGTCACTAGCCGCACAATGATAAATTGAAAATTTAAGTCATATATTTAAAGAAACAATCACATTCATACACTGATCATGTTGAAAGATGTGATCCAACTTCAGAGGAGCGTGAGATTGGATCACCCCAATCCCCATCCACCTTCATCAAGATCTCCTGGTTGAGATGGAAAAAGCATTAACTTTTATCATGAACACAACCAACAAGACCCCAAATCAACAGAAAAAAGAGTGACAGGGACCTTCTGCAACTAAATCAATTCCAATCTGTCAGGCACAGCAATGCATCCTTTTTATAAGATACAAGAAAACTACAAAAATAGTGCAACAAATCGCTATCAAAACACCCCAGCTCTACTCCCTCTCCATCCGTCCATCAAATTGCGCTAACTAAATCTTTGGAAGAGCCCTCTCCTCATCCCCTGCACATGGATAGGCCTCGCTTGTGCATGTCCTCAAGCTTCTTGAGGGCAGGAGTACCTCAAGCACCCAGCAAGATTAGCACACCAAACCTTTTTGCTCTGGCAGCTCCAAATTGTTGTTCCCATTTTCCACTATGCTATCAGTTGTTTCCTTTTTTGCCTCACACAAGGGCCAGACCACTATTGTCCCTTGTGCATTCTTCATTGCTGCCATATGCTTTCCCACTTATAGGGGTGGCCTCTCCACTCATAGACCTGCTGTTCCACCAACATGCACCCATCCATGTCTATTTACCCCGAGGTCAAGTTTTGAGGCATATCAGATCCTTATTTCTTGCCCACATTCCTTTTAGCTGTTATGAGCCCCGTAGTGGTGAGTTCTGTGTGTGTGGGGTGTGTTCAATCTCTCCAAATGTTGAGTACCTCTAGCCTGGGAGACAGTTTTGCCTGAGATCTAGTGACATAGCTCTGGCACGCCCATGCAGCCTTCAGTAGCCAGTGCCATTGTGCATGAAGAAAGGTTCCCAATCAGCTGCATCCTCTGGCACAGAGATCTGACCCTATTTTCCCATATCTTACACAACCTAGATTTTGTTTAGTTGGATGTATGTAGAAAGAGCAACTGGACCAGGCAAAAGCTAACCCAGATCACTATTTCTCGGGGTGCTAAGTGCATACTCCCACCACTCTCTTTAGCTTCTCTACGGCATTTCAGTAATTGTTGAGCAGCTATAAGCAAGTTAGATGGTTTCTTGTTAAGGGGTTCTGACAGCAGGGTGGACTTTCAGCGAGGGTGCCTTTGCAACCTATGCTCCCACCACTATGTGAGTCGACATAGCATGGTGTGTCTGGAGCTAGAAAAATACCTGTCTCAGCCATCTGGTGGTCCTCCCAAAGGACAACTCCAGTTTATCAGCCTCCCATCTTGGCACAATCTCCCAATTTTCGGATTCATTTCTAGTCCCATCCCTCAGATCTCTGCGTTTTTTGCACTTCAGTCTGTGCCACACTGTCCCATATCAGGGACATTGATTCACTAATGCCTTCTCCCATACAATTATCTAGTGGTCTCCTTCCGTGATCGAATCATGGACTTGGTATGACACTTTAGTTCTGCCATTGTCTCGGGTCCATACAAAGCTGTTGGGTAGCGCCTATTTCCCAGAATCACTATATCTACTTTTAGGAATGGCTCATTGCAATGCAGAATAGTATTTCAAGCTATCCAGTAGTACAATTCCACTATCAGAGACTCCCATCGTGAGTTCGGCAAAGCTGTCTGCACGTCCCCTCCATCACACAGTAGCATTGGGATTTCTGCCTCCAGCTTTAATTTTCTCTTTGTTTTCATAGAATAGGATAAAACAGTGTGGACCATCAGTCAAAGTGAATACAAAATACTTCTAACATCAATTTCTGTCCGCACTCCCCTGACCCTCCCCCACTCTTCGACTCTCCTGTTCCCAATCAGGAGAACTGTATGGATATGACTCACTCTGCTATACACCTCAGGAGTCACTAAGGCTAGCATGCGCCATTTGTTCATGGCCACATGTGAAACATCCTAGAAAAGGTCAAGAGTATAGTCTCGAAAAATGGGCAGATCTAATTTATTTACTTCTCACATTAACAATGTCCTTTAGGTGGGGGGATCCTGCTTAACTATAATGTTGCTGGGGCACACACCAGGTGCTTTCCGTGGTGCTCTTACTCGATGTGCCTGGATTATGGGAATCTCATGTGGTGAGCCCTCTTTGAGTATAATAAGGAAAAGAGACTTATAGTACAGGATGATGTAATCACCTTCCTCTGTTCCGAAACATTCCAGAACAGCACACTATCTCACCGTGATCCGTCTTCCAAATCTTGCAATTTTCCCTCAGCGCCTTGATTTCTTCAACCTTATTAGATAGGGAACCCAGTATGTTCTTGACCTCTTTGCTCATGGCAAGTATGTCATCTTCGGTGTTTGCCACTAGGTCACCCATGCCTCTATTTCATTAGTCACTCACGACCTTGACCATTATATCCACTCTTTCCAACACGTCAAGTAGGTATTTCCTCGCCGGAGTATTGAAGGCCTTGAACTTTGACTCCCTCTTTCCCAAGAGTCAGGTAGGTATGTCCTCTCCGGAATGTTGTAGACCTTGACCTTTGACCCCCCTCTTAACCACCCGTCAGATAGGTATGTCCTCTCCGGAATGTTGAAGACCTTGACTTTTAACCCCCCTCTTTCCCACGTGTCAGGTAGGTATGTCCTCTCTGGAGTGTTGAAGACCTTGACCTTTAACTCCCTCTTTCCCACACGTACGGTAGGTATGTCCTCTCTGGAGTGTTTAAAACCTGGACCTTTGACCCCCTCTTTCCAACACTTCCTGGTAGGTATGTCCTCGCCAGAGTGTTGAATACCTTGACCTTTGACCCCCTCTTTCCAACACTTTCGGGGAAGTATGTCCTCGCCGGAGTGTTGAAGATCTTGACCTTTGACCTCCTCTTTTCCCACGCCTCAGGTAGGTATGTCCTCGCCGGAGTGTTGAAGACCTTGACCTTTGAACCCTTCTTTCCCACACGTAGGTAGCTATGTCCTCGCCGGCGTGTTGAAGACCTTGACCTTTGACCCCCTCTTTCCAAGACTTTCGGGGAGGGTATGTCCTCGCCGGAGTGTTGAAGACCTTGACCTTTGACCCCCTCTTTTTCCACACCTCAGGTAGGTATGTCCTCGCCGGAGTGTTGATGACCTTGACCTTTGAACCCCTCTTTCCCACACGTCAGGTAGCTATGTCCTCGCCGGCGTGTTGAAGACCTTGACCTTTGACCCCCTCTTTCCCATGCTTTCCGGTAGGTATATAGTCGCCGGAGTGTTGAAGACCTTGACCTTTGACCCCCATCTTTCCCACGCTTTCCGTGAGGTATGTCCTCGCCTGAGTGTTGAAGACCTTGACCATTGACCCCCTCTTTCCCACACTATCCGGTAGGTATGTCATCTCAGGAGTGTTGAAGCCTTGTCCTTTGAGCCCCTCTTTCCCACACGTCAGGTAGGTATGTCCTTGCCGGAGTGCTGAAGAACTTGACATTTGACCCCCTCTTTCCCACGTGCCAGGTAGGTATGTCCTCACCGGAGTTTTGAGGTCCTTGACCTTTGACCCCTCTTTCCCACGCGTCAGGTAGGTATGTCCTCGCCGGAGTGGTGAAGACCTTGATCTTTGACCCACTTCTTCCAACACTTTCCGATAGGTATGTCCTCACCGGAGTGTTGAAGACCTTGACCTTTGAACCCCTCTTTCCCACACGTCAGGTAGCTATGTCCGCGCCGACGTGTTGAAGACCTTGACCTTTGACCCACTCTTTCCAACACTTTCGGGGAGGTATGTCCTCGCCGGAGTGTTGAAGACCTTGACCTTTGACCCCCTCTTTTCCCACGCCTCAGGTAGGTATGTCCTCGCCGGAGTGTTGAAGACCTTGACCTGTGAACCCCTCTTTCCCACACGTCAGGTAGCTATGTCCTCGCCGGCGTGTTGAAGACCTTGACCTTTGACCCCCTCTTTCCCATGCTTTCCGGTAGGTATATAGTCGCCGGAGTGTTGAAGACCTTGACCTTTGACCCCCCTCTTTCCCACGCTTTCCGTGAGGTATGTCCTCGCCGGAGTGTTGAAGACCTTAACCTTTGACACCCTCTTTCCCACACTATCCGGTAGGTATGTCTTTCCCACGCGTCAGGTAGGTATGTCCTCGCCGGAGTGTCGAAGACCGTGGCCTTTAACCCACTCATTCCCACAAGTCAGGTAGGTATGTCCTTGCCGGAGTGTTGAAGACCTAGGCCTTTGCCCCCCTCTTGGGTGTGTCCTCTCCGGAGTGTCGATGACCTTGAACTTTGACCCAGTCTTTCCAACACATTCGGGTAGGTATGTCCTCGCCGGAGTGTCGAAGACCGTGGCCTTTGACCCACTCTTTCCCACAAGTCAGGCAGGTATGTCCTTGCTGTAGTGTCGAAGACCTTGGCCTTTGCCCCCCTCTTTCCCACTCGTCAGGTAGGTATGTCCTCTCCGGAGTATTGAAGACCTTGACCTTTGACCCATTCTTTCCGACCCGTCAGGTAGATATGTCCTCTCGGGAGTGTTGAAGACCTTGACCTTTTACCCCCTCTTTCTCATGCGTCAGGTAGGTATGTCCTCTCTGAAGTGGTGAGGACCTTGACCTTTGACCTACTCTTTCCAACACTTTCCGGTAGGTATGTCCTCGCTGAAGTGTTAAAGACCTTGACCTTTGACCCACTCTTTCCCACGCTCTCCGGTAGGTATGTTCTCGCTGGAGTGTCGAAGACCTTGACCTTTAAACAACTCTTTCCAACACTTTCCAGTAGGTATGTCCTCGCCAGAGTGTCAAAAACCTTGACCTTTGACCCCCTCTTTCCCACGCGTCAGATAGGCATGTCCTCGCCGGAGTGTTGAAGACCGTGACCTTTGACCCCCTCTTTCCGACCCGTCAGGTAGATATGTCCTCTCGGGAGTGTTGAAGACCTTGACCTTTTACCCCCTCTTTCTCATGCGTCAGGTAGGTATGTCCTCTCTGAAGTGGTGAGGACCTTGACCTTTGACCTACTCTTTCCAACACTTTCCGGTAGGTATGTCCTCGCTGAAGTGTTAAAGACCTTGACCTTGACCTTTGACCCACTCTTTCCCACGCTCTCCGGTAGGTATGTTCTCGCTGGAGTGTCGAAGACATTGACCTTTGACCCACTGTTTCTCACACTTTCCGGTAGGTATGTCCTCGCCGGAGTGTTAAAGACCTTGACCCTTCACCCCCTCTTTCCCACGCTTCAGGTAGGTATGTCCTCACCAGAGTGTCGTAGACCTTGGCCTTTGACACAGTTTTTCCCACGCGTCAGGTAGGTATGTCCTTACTGGAGTGTCGAAGACCTTGACCTTTGACCCCCTCAATCCCACGCGTAAGGTAGGTATGTCCTCTCCGGAGTGTCGAAGACCTTGACCTTTGACCCCCACTTTTCCCACGCGTGAGGTAGGTATGTCCTCGCCGGAGGGTCGAAGACCTTGACCGTTGACCCACTCTTCCCCACGCGTCAGGTAGGTATGTCCTAGCCAGAGTGTCGAAGACCTTGACCTTTAGCCCACTCTTTCCCATGCGTCAGTTAGGTATGTCCTCTCCAGAGTGTCGAAGACCTTGACCTTTGAACAACACTTTCCAACACTTTCCGGTAGGTATGTCTTCGCCAGAGTGTCGAAGACCTTGACCTTTGACCCATTTTTTCCAACACTTTCCGGTAGGTATGTCCTCACCGGAGTGTTGAAGACCTTGACCTTTGAGCCCGTCTTTCCCACGCGTCAGGTAGGTATGTCCTCTCCGAAGTGTTGAATACATTGACCTTTGACCCCTCTTTCCTACGGTTCAGGTAGCTATGTCCTCGCCGGAGTGTTGAAGACCTTGACCTTTGACCCCCTCTTTCCCACGCGTCATGTTATTACGTCCTCGCCGGAGTGTTGAAGACCTTGACCTCTAACCCCCTCTATCCCACGCATCAGGTAGCTATGTTCTCGCTGGAGTATTGAAGACCTTGACCTTTGAACCCCCTCTTTCCCACGCGTCAGATAGGTATGTCCTCGCCGGAGTGTCGAAGACCGTGGCCTTTGACCCCCTCTTTCCCACAATTCAGGTAGGTATGTCCTTGCCAGAGTGTCGAAGACCTTGGCCTTTGACCCCCTCTTTCCCACTCGTCAGGTAGGTATGTCCTCTCCGGAGAGTCGATGACCTTGACCGTTGACCCACTCTTTCCAACACATTCCTGTACGTATGTCCTCGCCGGAGTATTGAAGACCTTGACCTTTGACCCCCTCTTTCCCACGCGTCAGATAGGCATGTCCTCACAGGAGTGTTGAAGACCTTGACCTTTGACCCCCTCTTTCCGACGTGTCAGGTAGGTATGTCCTCTCGGGAGTGTTGAAAACCTTGACCTTTTACCCTCTCTTTCTCACGCGTCAGGTAGGTATGTCCTCGCCGGAGTGTTAAAAGATCTTGACCTTTGACCCCACTCTTTCCCACACTCTCGGGTAGGTATGTCCACGCTGGAGTGTCGAAGACATTGACCTTTGACCCACTGTTTCCCACACTTTCCGGTAGGTATGTCCTCGCTGGATTGTTGAAGAGCTTGACCCTTAACCCCCTCTTTCCCAAGCTTCAGGTAGGTATGTCCTCGACGGAGTGTCGAAGACCTTGACTTCCTCTTTCCCACGCGACAGGTAGCTATGTCCTCACCGAAGTGTTGAAGACCTTGACCTTTGAACCACTCTTTCCAACACTTTCCGGTAGGTATGTCCTCGCCGGAGTGTTGAAGACTTTGACCTTTGACCCATTTTTTCCAACACTTTACGGTAGGTATGTTCTCGCCGCAGTGTTGAAGACCTTGACCTTCGACCCCCTCTTTGCCACGCGTCAGGTAGGTATGTCCTCGCAGGAGTGTTGAATACCTTGACCTTTGACCGCTCTTTCCCATTCATCAGGTAGGTATGTCCTCTCCGGAGTGTTTAAGACCTTGACCTACTCTTTCCCATGAGTCAGGTAGGTATGTCCTCGCTGGAGTGTCGTAGACCTTGACCTTTGACCCCCTCTTTCCCACGAGTCAGGTAGGTATGTCCCGGCCAGAGTGTCGATGACCTTGACCATTGCCTCACTTCTTCCAACACTTGCCGGTAGGTATGTCCTCATCAGAATGTTGAAGAAATTGACCTATGACCCACTCTTTATCACGCGTCAGGTAGGTATTTCCTCACCCGAGTGTCGAAGACCTTCACCTTTGACCCACTCTTTCCCACGCGTCAGGTAGGTATAACCTCGCCGTAATGTCGAAGACCTTGACCTTTGAACCACTCTTTCCAACACTTTCCGGTAGGTATGTCCTCCCCGGATTGTCGAAGACCTTGACCTTTGACATACTTTTTCCAACAATTTCTGGTAGGTATGTCCTCGCCAGAGTGTTGAAGATCTTGACTTTTGACCCCTCTTTCCCATGCATCAGGTAGGTATGTCCTCGCCGGAGTGTGGAAGACCTTGACCTTTGACCCCCTCTTTCCAACACGTCAGGTAAGTTTGTCCTCGTCGGAGTGTGGAAGATCGTGACCTTTGACCCCCTCTTTCCAACACGTCAGGTAGCTATGTCCTCGCTGGAGTGTTTAAGGCCTTGACCTTTGACCCCCTTTTTCCCACGTGTCAGGTAGGTATGCCCTCGCCGGAGTGTTGAAGACCTTGACCTTTGACCCACTCTTTCCCACACTCTCCGGTAGGTATGTCCTCGCTGGAGTGTCAAAGACATTGACCTTTGACCCACTGCTTCCCACACTTTCCGGTAGGTATGTCCTCGCAGGATTGTTGAAGACCTTGACCCTTTACCCCCTCCTTCCCACGCTTCAGGTAGGTATGTCCTCGACGGAGTGTCGAAGACCTTGACCTTTGACTTCCTCTTTCCCACGCGTCAGATGGCTATGTCCTCACCGGAGTGTCGAAGACCTTGGCATTTGACACACTTTTCTCCACGTGTCAGGCTGGTATGTCCTCACTGGAGTGTCGAAGACCTTGACCTTTGACTCCCTCTTTCCCACGTGTCAGGTAGGTATGTCCTCTCCGGAGTGTCGAAGACCTTGACCTTTGACCCCCTCTTTTCCCACGTGTGAGGTAGGTATGTCTTTGCCGGAGCGTTGAAGACCTTGACTCTTGACCCACTCTTCCCCTCGCGTCAGGTAGGTATGTCCTAGCCAGAGTGTCGAAGACCTTGACCTTTGACCCACTCTTTCCCATGCGTCAGTTAGAGATGTCCTCACCGGAGTGTCGAAGACCTTGACCTTTGAACCACTCTTTCCAACACTTTCCGGTAGGTTTGTCCTCGCGGGAGTGTCGAAGACCTTGACCGTTGACCCATTTTTTCCAACACTTTACGGTAGGTATGTTCTCACCGCAGTGTTGAAGACCTTGACCTTTGACCCCCTCTTTCCCACGCGTCAGGTAGGTATGTCCTCGCAGGAATGTTGAATACCTTGACCTTAGACCGCTCTTTCCCACTCATCAGGTAGGTATGTCCTCTCCGGAGTGTCGAGGACCTTGACCTTTGACCCCGTCTTTCCCAGGAGTCAGACCTTTCAACACTTTCCGGTAGGTATGTCCTCACCGGAATGTTGAAGAAATTGACCTTTGACCCACTCTTTCTCATGCGTCAGGTAGGTATGTCCTCTCTGGAGTGTCGAAGACCTTCACCTTTGACCCACTCTTTCCGATGCGTCAGGTAGGTATGTTCTCGCCGGAGTGTCGAAGACCTTGACCTTTGAACCACTCTTTGCAACACTTTCCGGTAGGTATGTCCTCGTCAGATTGTTGAAGACCTTGACCTTTGACATACTTTTTCCAACAATTTCCGGTAGTTATGTCCTCGCCAGAGTGTTGAAGATCTTGACTTTTGACGCCCTCTTTCCAACGCGTCAGGTAGGTTTGTCCTCGCCGGAGTGTGGAAGATCGTGACCTTTGACCCCTCTTTCCCACACGTCAGGTAGTTATGTCATCGCCGGTGTGTTGAAGACCTTGACCCCCTCTTTCCCACGCGCCAGGTAGGTATGTCCTCGCTGGAGTGTTGAAGGCCTTGACCTTTGACCCCCTTTTCCCCACGCGTCAGGTAGGTATGCCCTTGCCGGAGTGTTGAAGACCTTGACCTTTGACCCCCTCTTTCCCACTCATCAGGTAGGTATGTCCTCGCTGGAGTGTCGAAGACCTTGACCTTTGACTTCCTCTTTCCCATGCGTCAGATGGCTATGTCCTCATCGGAGTGTCGAAGACCTTGGCATTTGACACACTTTTTCCCACGTGTCAGGCAGGTATGTCCTCACTGGAGTGTCGAAGACCTTGACCTTTGACTCCCTCTTTCCCACGTGTCAGGTAGGTATGTCGTCTCCGGAGTGTCGAAGACCTTGACCTTTGACCCCCTCTTTTCCCACGCGTGAGGTAGATATGTCCTCGCCGGAGCGTTGAAGACCTTGACTGTTGACCCACTCTTCCCCTCGCGTCAGGTAGGTATGTTCTAGCCGGAGTGTCGAAGACCTTGACCTTTGACCCACTCTTTCCCATGCGTCAGTTAGAGATGTCCTTACCGGAGTGTCGAAGACCTTGACCTTTGACCCATTTTTTCCAACACTTTACGGTAGGTATGTTCTCGACGCAGTGTTGAAGACCTTGACCTTTGACCCCCTCTTTCCCATCTTTCCCACTCATCAGGTAGGTATGTCCTCTCCGGGGTGTTTAAGACCTTGACCTGCTCTTTGCCATGCGTCAGGTAGGTATGTCCTCGCTGGAGTGTGGATGACCTTGACATTTGACCCACTTCTTCCAACACTTTCCGGTAGGTATGTCCTCACCGGAATGTTGAAGAAATTGACCTTTGACCCACTCTTTCCCACGAGTCAGGTAGGTATGTCCTGGCCGGAGTGTGGATGACCTTGACATTTGACCCACTTCTTCCAACACTTTCCGGTAGGTATGTCCTCACCGGAATGTTGAAGAAATTGACCTTTGACCCACTCTTTCTCACGCGTCAGGTAGGTATGTCCTCTCTGGAGTGTCGAAGACCTTCACCTTTGACCCACTCTTTCCCATGCGTCAGGTAGGTATGTTCTCGCCGGAGTGTCGAAGACCTTGACCTTTGAACCACTCTTTCCAACACTTTCCGGTAGGTATGTCCTCGCCAGATTGTCGTAGACCTTGACCTTTGACATACTTTTTCCAACAATTTCCGGTAGTTATGTCCTTGCCAGAGTGTTGAAGATCTTGACTTTTGACCCCCTCTTTCCAACATGTCAGGTAGGTTTGTCCTCGCCGGAGTGTGGAAGATCGTGACCTTTGACCCCCTCTTTCCCCCACGTCAGGTAGTTATGTCATCGCCGGTGTGTTGAAGACCTTGACCCCCTCTTTCCCATGCGTCAGGTAGGTATGTCCTCGCTGGAGTGTTGAAGGCCTTGACCTTTGACCCCCTTTTTCCCACGCGTCAGATAGGTATGCCCTCGCCCGAGTGTCGAAGACCTTGACCTTTAAACCACTCTTTCCAACACTTTCCGGTAGGTATGTCCTCGCCGGAATTTCGAAGACCTTGACCTTCGACCCCCTCTTTCCCACGCGCCAGTTAGCTATGTCCTCACCGGAGTGTTGAAGACCTTGACCTTGGACCCCTCTTTACCACGCATCAGGTAGCTATGTCCTCACCGGAGTGTCGAAGACCTTGACCGTTGACCCAGTCTTCCCCTTGCGTCAGGTAGGTATGTCCTAGCCGGAGTGTCGAAGACCTTGACCTTTGACCCACTCTTTCCCACGCGTCAGTTAGGGATGTCCTCACCGGAGTGTCGAAGACCTTGACCTTTGACCCATTTTTTCCAACACTTTACGGTAGGTATGTCCTCGCCGGAGTGTCGAATACCTTGACCTTTGACCCATTTTTTCCAACACTTTACGGTAGGTATGTCCTCCCCGCAGTGTCGAAGACCTTGACCTTTGACCCCCACTTTCCCATGCGTCCGGTAGGTATGTCCTTGCCGGAGTGTGGAAGACCTTGACCTTTGACCCCTCTTTCCCACGCGTCAGTAAGGTTTGTCGTCTCCGGATTGTTGAAGACCTTGACCTTTGACACCCTCTTTCCCTCGCATCAGGTAGTTATGTCCTCCCCGAGTGATGTAGACCTTGATCTTTGACCCCCTCTTTCCGACGCGTCAGTTAGGTATGTACTCGCCGGAGTGTTCAACACCTTGACCTTTGACCCCCTCTTTCCCATGCGTCAGGTAGGTATGTCCTCGCTGGAGTGTTGAAGGCCTTGACCTTTGACCCCTTTTTTCCCACGCGTCAGGTAGGTATGCCCTTGCTGGAGTGTTGAAGACCTTGACCTTTGACCCCCTCTTTCCTACTCATCCGGTAGGTATGTCCTTGCTGGAGTGTCGAAGACCTTGACCTTTGACTTCCTCTTTCCCATGCGTCAGATGGCTATGTCCTCATCGGAGTGTCGAAGACCTTGGCATTTGACACACTTTTTCCCACGTGTCAGGCAGGTATGTCCTCACTGGAGTGTCGAAGACCTTGACCTTTGACTCCCTCTTTCCCATGTGTCAGGTAGGTATGCCGTCTCCGGAGTGTCGAAGACCTTGACCTTTGACCCCCTCTTTTCCCACGAGTGAGGTAGGTATGTCCTCGCCGGAGCGTTGAAGACCTTGACTGTTGACCCACTCTTCCCCTCGCGTCAGGTAGGTATGTTCTAGCCGGAGTGTCGAAGACCTTGACCTTTGACCCACTCTTTCCCATGCGTCAGTTAGAGATGTCCTCACCGGAGTGTCGAAGACCTTGACCTTTGAACCACTCTTTCCAACACTTTCCGGTAGGTTTGTCCTCGCCGGCGTGTCGAAGACCTTGACCTTTGACCCATTATTTCCAACACTTTACGGTAGGTATGTTCTCGACGCAGTGTTGAAGACCTTGACCTTTGACCCCCTCTTTCCCATCTTTCCCACGCGTCAGGTAGGTATGTCCTCGCAGGAGTGTTGAATACCTTGACCTTTGACCGCTCTTTCCCACTCATCAGGTAGGTATGTCCTCTCCGGGGTGTTTAAGACCTTGACCTGCTCTTTGCCATGCGTCAGGTAGGTATGTCCTCGCTGGAGTGTCGAGGACCTTGACCTTTGACCCCCTCTTTCCCACGAGTCAGGTAGGTATGTCCTGGCCGGAGTGTGGATGACCTTGACATTTGACCCACTTCTTCAACACTTTCCGGTAGGTATGTCCTCACCGGAATGTTGAAGAAATTGACCTTTGACCCACTCTTTCTCACGCGTCAGGTAGGTATGTCCTCTCTGGAGTGTCGAAGACCTTCACCTTTGACCCACTCTTTCCCATGCGTCAGGTAGGTATGTTCTCGCCGGAGTGTCGAAGACCTTGACCTTTGAACCACTCTTTCCAACACTTTCCGGTAGGTATGTCCTCGCCAGATTGTCGAAGACCTTGACCTTTGACATACTTTTTCCAACAATTTCCGGTAGTTATGTCCTTGCCAGAGTGTTGAAGATCTTGACTTTTGACCCCCTCTTTCCAACATGTCAGGTAGGTTTGTCCTCGCCGGAGTGTGGAAGATCGTGACCTTTGACCCCCTCTTTCCCCCACGTCAGGTAGTTATGTCATCGCCGGTGTGTTGAAGACCTTGACCCCCTCTTTCCCATGCGTCAGGTAGGTATGTCCTCGCTGGAGTGTTGAAGGCCTTGACCTTTGACCCCCTTTTTCCCACGCGTCAGGTAGGTATGCCCTCGCCCGAGTGTCGAAGACCTTGACCTTTGAACCACTCTTTCCAACATTTTCCGGTAGGTATGTCCTCGCCGGAGTTTCGAAGACCTTGACCTTCGACCCCCTCTTTCCCACGCGCCAGTTAGCTATGTCCTCACCGGAGTGTTGAAGACCTTGACCTTGGACCCCTCTTTACCACGCATCAGGTAGCTATGTCCTCACCAGAGTGTCGAAGACCTTGACCGTTGACCCAGTCTTCCCCTTGCGTCAGGTAGGTAGGTCCTAGCCGGAGTGTCGAAGACCTTGACCTTTGACCCACTCTTTCCCACGCGTCAGTTAGGGATGTCCTCACCGGAGTGTCGAAGACCTTGACCTTTGAATCACTCTTTCCAACACTTTCCGGTAGGTATGTCCTTGCCGGGGTGTCGAATACCTTGACCTTTGACCCATTTTTTCCAACACTTTACGGTAGGTATGTCCTCGCCGCAGTGTCGAAGACCTTGACCTTTGACCCCCACTTTCCCATGCGTCAGGTAGGTATGTCCTTGCCGGAGTGTGGAAGACCTTGACCTTTGACCCCTCTTTCCCACGCGTCAGTAAGGTTTGTCGTCTCTGGAGTGTTGAAGACCTTGACCTTTGACACCCTCTTTCCCTCGCATCAGGTAGTTATGTCCTCCCCGAGTGATGTAGACCTTGATCTTTGACCCCCTCTTTCCGACGCGTCAGTTAGGTATGTACTCGCCGGAGTGTTCAACACCTTGACCTTTGACCCCCTCTTTCCCATGCGTCTGGTAGGTATGAACTCGCCGGAGTATTGCAGACCTTGACCTTTGACTCCCTCTTTCCCACACGTCAGGTAGGTATGTCCTCGCCGGAGTGTGGAAGACCTTGACCTGTGACCCCCTTTTTCCAACACGTCAGGTAGGCATATCCTCGCCGGAGTGTTGTAGACCTTCATCTTTGATCTCCTCTTTCCCATGCGTCAGTTAGGTATGTACTCGCCGGAGCTGTTCAACACCTTGACCTTTGACCCCCTCTTTCCCATGCATCCGGTAGGTATGAACTCGCCAGAGTATTGCAGACCTTGACCTTTGACCCCCTCTTTCCCACACGTCAGGTAGGTATGTCCTCACCGGAGTGTTGAAGACCTTGACATTTTACCCCTTCTTTCCCACGCATCAGGTAGATATGTCCTCTCCAGAGTGTTGAAGACCTTGACATTTGACCCCCTCTTTCCCAAGAGTCAGGTAGATATGGCCTCTCCGGAGTGTCAAAGACCTTGACCTTTGACCCCCTTCTTACCACGCGTCAGCTAGGTATGTCCTCGCCAGAGTGTCGAAGTCTTTGACCCACTCTTTCACATGCCTCAGGTAGGTATGTCCTCGCAGGAGTGCCGTAGACCTTGACCTTTGACCATCTCTTTCCCCTGCGTCAGGTAGGTATGTCCTCGCCGGAGTGTTGAAGACCTTGACCTTTGACCCACACTTTCCCATGTGTCAGGTAGGTATATCCTCACCGGAGTGCCAAAGAATTTGACATTTGACCCACTGTTTCCCACGCGTCAGGTAGGTATGTCCTTGCCGGAGTGTCGAAGCCCTTGACCTTTGACTCCCTCTTTCCCACGCGTCAGGTAGGTATGTCCTCGCCGGAGTGTCGAAAACCTTAACATTTGACCACCTTTTTCCCACGCACCAGGTAGGTATGTCCTCGCTGGAGTGTCAATGACCTTGACCTTTGACCCACTCTTTCCCACGCGTCAGGTAGGTATGTCCTTGCTGGAGTGTCGAAGACCTTGACCTTTGACTTCCTCTTTCCCATGCGTCAGATGGCTATGTCCTCATCGGAGTGTCGAAGACCTTGGCATTTGACACACTTTTTCCCACGTGTCAGGCAGGTATGTCCTCACTGGAGTGTCGAAGACCTTGACCTTTGACTCCCTCTTTCCCATGTGTCAGGTAGGTATGCCGTCTCCGGAGTGTCGAAGACCTTGACCTTTGACCCCCTCTTTTCCCACGAGTGAGGTAGGTATGTCCTCGCCGGAGCGTTGAAGACCTTGACTGTTGACCCACTCTTCCCCTCGCGTCAGGTAGGTATGTTCTAGCCGGAGTGTCGAAGACCTTGACCTTTGACCCACTCTTTCCCATGCGTCAGTTAGAGATGTCCTCACCGGAGTGTCGAAGACCTTGACCTTTGAACCACTCTTTCCAACACTTTCCGGTAGGTTTGTCCTCGCCGGCGTGTCGAAGACCTTGACCTTTGACCCATTATTTCCAACACTTTACGGTAGGTATGTTCTCGACGCAGTGTTGAAGACCTTGACCTTTGACCCCCTCTTTCCCATCTTTCCCACGCGTCAGGTAGGTATGTCCTCGCAGGAGTGTTGAATACCTTGACCTTTGACCGCTCTTTCCCACTCATCAGGTAGGTATGTCCTCTCCGGGGTGTTTAAGACCTTGACCTGCTCTTTGCCATGCGTCAGGTAGGTATGTCCTCGCTGGAGTGTCGAGGACCTTGACCTTTGACCCCCTCTTTCCCACGAGTCAGGTAGGTATGTCCTGGCCGGAGTGTGGATGACCTTGACATTTGACCCACTTCTTCAACACTTTCCGGTAGGTATGTCCTCACCGGAATGTTGAAGAAATTGACCTTTGACCCACTCTTTCTCACGCGTCAGGTAGGTATGTCCTCTCTGGAGTGTCGAAGACCTTCACCTTTGACCCACTCTTTCCCATGCGTCAGGTAGGTATGTTCTCGCCGGAGTGTCGAAGACCTTGACCTTTGAACCACTCTTTCCAACACTTTCCGGTAGGTATGTCCTCGCCAGATTGTCGAAGACCTTGACCTTTGACATACTTTTTCCAACAATTTCCGGTAGTTATGTCCTTGCCAGAGTGTTGAAGATCTTGACTTTTGACCCCCTCTTTCCAACATGTCAGGTAGGTTTGTCCTCGCCGGAGTGTGGAAGATCGTGACCTTTGACCCCCTCTTTCCCCCACGTCAGGTAGTTATGTCATCGCCGGTGTGTTGAAGACCTTGACCCCCTCTTTCCCATGCGTCAGGTAGGTATGTCCTCGCTGGAGTGTTGAAGGCCTTGACCTTTGACCCCCTTTTTCCCACGCGTCAGGTAGGTATGCCCTCGCCCGAGTGTCGAAGACCTTGACCTTTGAACCACTCTTTCCAACATTTTCCGGTAGGTATGTCCTCGCCGGAGTTTCGAAGACCTTGACCTTCGACCCCCTCTTTCCCACGCGCCAGTTAGCTATGTCCTCACCGGAGTGTTGAAGACCTTGACCTTGGACCCCTCTTTACCACGCATCAGGTAGCTATGTCCTCACCAGAGTGTCGAAGACCTTGACCGTTGACCCAGTCTTCCCCTTGCGTCAGGTAGGTATGTCCTAGCCGGAGTGTCGAAGACCTTGACCTTTGACCCACTCTTTCCCACGCGTCAGTTAGGGATGTCCTCACCGGAGTGTCGAAGACCTTGACCTTTGAATCACTCTTTCCAACACTTTCCGGTAGGTATGTCCTTGCCGGGGTGTCGAATACCTTGACCTTTGACCCATTTTTTCCAACACTTTACGGTAGGTATGTCCTCGCCGCAGTGTCGAATACCTTGACCTTTGACCCCCACTTTCCCATGCGTCAGGTAGGTATGTCCTTGCCGGAGTGTGGAAGACCTTGACCTTTGACCCCTCTTTCCCACGCGTCAGTAAGGTTTGTCGTCTCTGGAGTGTTGAAGACCTTGACCTTTGACACCCTCTTTCCCTCGCATCAGGTAGTTATGTCCTCCCCGAGTGATGTAGACCTTGATCTTTGACCCCCTCTTTCCGACGCGTCAGTTAGGTATGTACTCGCCGGAGTGTTCAACACCTTGACCTTTGACCCCCTCTTTCCCATGCGTCTGGTAGGTATGAACTCGCCGGAGTATTGCAGACCTTGACCTTTGACTCCCTCTTTCCCACACGTCAGGTAGGTATGTCCTCGCCGGAGTGTGGAAGACCTTGACCTGTGACCCCCTTTTTCCAACACGTCAGGTAGGCATATCCTCGCCGGAGTGTTGTAGACCTTCATCTTTGATCTCCTCTTTCCCATGCGTCAGTTAGGTATGTACTCGCCGGAGCTGTTCAACACCTTGACCTTTGACCCCCTCTTTCCCATGCATCCGGTAGGTATGAACTCGCCAGAGTATTGCAGACCTTGACCTTTGACCCCCTCTTTCCCACACGTCAGGTAGGTATGTCCTCACCGGAGTGTTGAAGACCTTGACATTTTACCCCTTCTTTCCCACGCATCAGGTAGATATGTCCTCTCCAGAGTGTTGAAGACCTTGACATTTGACCCCCTCTTTCCCAAGAGTCAGGTAGATATGGCCTCTCCGGAGTGTCAAAGACCTTGACCTTTGACCCCCTTCTTACCACGCGTCAGCTAGGTATGTCCTCGCCAGAGTGTCGAAGTCTTTGACCCACTCTTTCACATGCCTCAGGTAGGTATGTCCTCGCAGGAGTGCCGTAGACCTTGACCTTTGACCATCTCTTTCCCCTGCGTCAGGTAGGTATGTCCTCGCCGGAGTGTTGAAGACCTTGACCTTTGACCCACACTTTCCCATGTGTCAGGTAGGTATATCCTCACCGGAGTGCCAAAGAATTTGACATTTGACCCACTGTTTCCCACGCGTCAGGTAGGTATGTCCTTGCCGGAGTGTCGAAGCCCTTGACCTTTGACTCCCTCTTTCCCACGCGTCAGGTAGGTATGTCCTCGCCGGAGTGTCGAAAACCTTAACATTTGACCACCTTTTTCCCACGCACCAGGTAGGTATGTCCTCGCTGGAGTGTCAATGACCTTGACCTTTGACCCACTCTTTCCCACGCGTCAGGTAGGTATGTCTTTGTCTGAGTGTCAAAGACCTTGACCTTTGACCCACACTTTCCTACGCGTCAGGTAGGTATGTCCTCGCCGTAGTGTCGAAGACCTTGACCTATGACCCACTCTTTCCCACGCGTCAGGTAGGTATGTCCTCGCCTGAGTGTTGAAGACCTTGACCATTGACCCCCTCTTTCCCACAAGTCAGGTAGGTATGTCCTCTCCCGAGTGTTGAAGACCTTGATCTTTGACCCTCGCTTTCCCACGCATCCAGTAGGCATATCCTCCCGGAGTGTTGGAAACCTTGACCTTTCACCCCCTCTTTCCCACACGTCAGGTAGGTATGTCCTCGCCGGAGTGTTGAAGACCACGACCTTTGACCCCCTCTTTCCCACACTTTCCTGTAGGAATGGCCTCGCCAGAATGTCGAAGTTCTTGACCTTTGACCCACTCTTTCCCACGGTTCAGGTAGGTATGTTCCTGCCGGAGTTTCGAAGAACTTGACCTTTGACCCACTCTTTCCCACGTTTCTGACAAGTATGTCTTCGCCGGAGTGTCGAAGACCTTGACCTTTGACTCACTCTTTCCCATGCGCCAGGTACGTATTTCTTCGCAGGAGTGTCGAAGACCTTGACCTTTGACCCCCTCTTTCCCACGCATCAAGTAGGTTTGTCCTCACCGGAGTGTCGAAAACCTTGACCTTTGACCACCTCTTTCCAACACTTCCGGTAGGTACATTCTCTCCGGAGTGTCAAAGACCTTGACCTCTGACCCACTCTTTTCCAGTGCTCCCGGTAGGAATGTCGTCGCCGGAGTGTCGAAGCTCTTGGCCTTTGACCCACTCTTTCCGATGCGTCAGGTAGGTATGTCCATGCCAGAGTGTCGAAGATCATGACCTTTGACCCACTCTTTGCCACGCTTTTGACAGGTATGTCCTCGCCGGTGTGTCGAAGACCTTGACCTTTAACCCACTCTTTCCCACGCTTCAGGTACGTATGTCTTCGCAGGAGTGTCGAAGACCTTGACCTTTAACCCACTCTTTCCCACGCGTCAGGTACGTATGTCCTCACTGGAGTATCGAAGACTTTGACCATTGACCCCCTCAATCCCACGCGGCAGGTAGGTATGTCCTCGCCGGAGTGTCTAAGACCTTGACCTTTGACCCACTGTTTCCCACTCTTTAGGTAGGTATGTCCTTGCCGGAGTGTCAAAGACCTTGAGGATTGACCCACACTTTCCCACGCATCAGATAGGTATGTCCTCGCCGGAGTGTTGAAGACCTTGACCTTTGACCCACTTTTCCCCACGCGTCAGGTAGGTAGGTATTCGCCGGAGTGTCAAAGACCTTGACCTTTGACCCCCTCTTTCCCACACGGCAGGTATGTATGTCCTCGCCGGAGTGTTGAAGACCTTTACCTTATACCCACTCTTTCCCACGTGTCAGGTACGTATGTCTTCGCAGGAGTGTTGAAGACTTTGACCTTTGACCCACTCTTTCCCACGTGTCAGGTAGGTATGTCCTTAATGGAGTATCGCATACTTTGACCTTTGACCCCCTCTTACCCACGCGTCAGGTAGGTATGTCCTCGCCAGAGTGTCAAAGACCTTGACCTTTGACCCCCTCTTTCCCACACGTCAGTAAGGTATGTCCTCGCCGGAGTGTTGTAGACCTTGACATTTGACCCCCTCTTTCCCATGCATCAGGTAGGTATGTCCTTGCCTCAGTGTTAAAGACCTAGGCTCACTCCTTCCAAGCGTCAGGTAGCTATGCCCCCGCCAGAGTGTTGAAGACATGGTCCTTTCACACACTCTTTCCCACGCGCCAGGTAGGTATGTCCTCGCCGGAGTGTGGAAGCTCTTGACCTTTGACCCTTTCTTTCAAATGCGTCAGGTGGGTATGTCCATGCCAGAGTGTCGAAGACCTTGACCTTTAACCCACTCTTTCCCACACTTCAGGTACGTATGTCTTCGCAGGAGTGTCCAAGACCTTGACCATTGACTCACTCTTTCCCACGCATCAGGTAGGTATGACCTCACTGGACTATCAAAGACTTTGACCTTTGACCCCCTCTTTCACACACGGCAGGTAGGTATGTCCTTGCCGGAGTGTCAAAGACCTTGAGCATTGACCCACACTTTCCCACGCATCAGGTAGGTATGTCCTCGCCGGAGTGTGGAAGACCTTTACCTTTAACCCACTCTTTCCCCACGCGTCAGGTAGGTATGTCCTCACTGGAGTATCGAAGACTTTGACCTTTGACTCCCTCTTTCCTACGAGTCAGGTAGGTGTGTCCTCGCCCGAGTGTTAAAGACCTTGAAATTTGACACCCTCTTTCCCACCCGTCAGGTATGTATGTCCTCGCCAGAGTGTTGAAGACCTTGACATTTGATCCCCTCTTTCCCGTGCATCAGGTAGGTATGTCCCTGCCACAGTGTTAAAGACCTAGACCCACTCCTTCCCAAGCGTCAGGTAGCTATGCCCTCGCCGGCGTGTTGAAGACATTGTCCTTTCACACACTCTTTACCATGCGCCAGGTAGGTATGTCCTCGCCGGAGTGTTGAAGACCTTGACCTTTGACCCACTTTTTACCATGCATCAGGTAGGTATGTCCTCGCCGGAGTTTTGAAGCCCTTGACCTTTGACCCACTCTTTCCCACACTTTCCGGTAGTGATGTCCTTGTCGGAGTGTCAAAGACCTTGAAGTTTGACCCACTCTTGCCCACACTTTCCGGTAGGAATGTCCTCGCCGGAGTGTCGTAGATCTTAACCTTTGACCCAGTCTTTTCCACGCGTCAGGTAGGTATCTCCTCGCTGGTGTGTTGAAGGCCTTGATTCTTGCCCCCCTTTTTCCCATGCTTCAGGTAGGTATGTCCTCGCCAGAGTGTTGAAGACCTTGACCTTTGAACCCCTCCCTCCCATGCGTCAACTAGGTATGTCCTCGCCGGAGGTAGAAGACCTTGACCTTTGACCCACTCTTTCCCCACGACTCAGGTAGGTATGTCCTCACTGGAGTATCGAAGACTTTGACCTTTGACTCCCTCTTTCCTACGAGTCAGGTAGGTGTGTCCTCGCCCGAGTGTTAAAGACCTTGACCTTTGATCCCCTCTTTCCCGTGCATCAGGTAGGTATGTCCCTGCCGCAGTGTTAAAGACCTAGACCCACTCCTTCCCAAGCGTAAGGTAGCTATGCCCTCGCCGGCGTGTTGAAGACATTGTCCTTTCACACACTCTTTACCATGCGCCAGGTAGGTATGTCCTCGCCGGAGTGTTGAAGACCTTGACCTTTGACCCACTTTTAACCATGCATCAGGTAGGTATGTCCTCGCCAGAGTTTTGAAGCCCTTGACCTTTGACCCACTCTTTCCCACACTTTCCGGTAGTGATGTCCTTGTCGGAGTGTCAAAGACCTTGAAGTTTGACCCACTCTTGCCCACACTTTCCGGTAGGAATGTCCTCGCCGGAGTGTCGTAGATCTTAACCTTTGACCCAGTCTTTTCCACGCGTCAGGTAGGTATCTCCTCGCTTGTGTGTTGAAGGCCTTGATTCTTGCCACCCTTTTTCCCATGCTTCAGGTAGGTATGTCCTCGCCAGCGTGTTGAAGACCTTGACCTTTGAACCCCTCCCTCCCATGCGTCAACTAGGTATGTCCTCGCCGGAGGTAGAAGACCTTGACCTTTGAACTACTCTTTCCAACACTTTCCGGTTGGTATGTCCTCGCCTGAGTGTCAAAGACCTTGACCGTTGACCCACTTTTTCCAACACTTTCCGGTAGGTATGTCCTCCTCGCCAGAGTGTTGAAGACCTTGACCTTTGACCCCCTCTTTCCCACACATCAGGTAGGTATGTCCTCGCCGGAGTGTGGAAGGCCTTGAGCTTTGACTCCTCTTTCCCACGCGTCAGGAAGGTTTGTCATCTCCGGAGTGTTGAAGACCTTGACTTTTGACACCCTCTTTCCCTCGCGTCAGATAGTGATGTCTTCCCCGGAGTGATGTAGAGCTTGATCTTTGACCCCCTCTTTCCCACGCGTCAGTTAGGTATGTACTGGCCGGAGTGTTCAACACCTTGACCTTTGACCCCCTCTTTCCCATGCGTCTGGTAGGTATGAACTCGCCGGAGTATAGCAGACCTTTACCTTTGACCCCTCTTTCCCACAAGTCAGGTAGGTATGTCCTCGCCGGAGTGTGGAAGACCTTGACCTTTGACCCCCTTTTTCCAACACGTCAGGTAGGCATATCCTTGCCGGAGTGTTGTAGACCTTGATATTTGATCTCCTCTTTACCACGCGTCAGTTAGGTATGTACTCGCCGGAGTGTTCAACACCTTGACCTTTGACCCCCTCTTTCCCATGTGTCCGGTAGGTATGAACTCGCCGGAGTATTGCAGACCTTGACCTTTGACTCCCTCTTTCCCACACGTCAGGTAGGTATGTCCTCGCCGGAGTGTTCAACACCTTGACATTTTACCCCTTCTTTCCCACGCATCAGGTAGATATGTCCTCTCCAGAGTGTTAAAGACCTTGACCTTTGACCCCCTTCTTACCACGCGTCAGGTAGGTTTGTCCTCGCCAGAGTGTCGAAGTTTTTGACCCACTCTTTCCCATACCTTAGGTAGGTATGTCCTTGCAGGAGTGTCGTAGACCTTGACCTTTGACCATCTCGTTCCCCTGTGTCAGGTAGTTATGTCCTCGCCGGAGTGTTAAAGACCTTCACCTTTAACCCACACTTTCCCATGTGTCAGGTAGGTATATCCTCACCGGAGTGCCGAAGACGTTGACATTTGACCCACTCTTTCCCATGCGTCAGGTAGGTATGTCCTTGCCGGAGTGTCGAAGCCCTTGACCTTTGACTCCCTCTTTCCCACGCGTCAGTTATGTATGTCATTGCAGGAGTGTCGAAGACCTTGACCTTTGACCCCCTCTTTCCCCAGCGTCAGGTAGCTATTTCCTCTCCCGAGTGTTGAAGACCTTGATCTTTGACCCCCTCTTTCCCACGCACAGGTAGGTATGTCCTCGCCGGAGTGTCGAAGACCTTAATCTTTTAACCCCTTTTTCCCACGCATCAGGTAGGTATGTCCTCGCTGGAGTGTCAATGACCTGGACCTTTGACCCACTCTTTCCCACGCGTCAGGTAGGTATGTCTTTGCCGGAGTGTCGAAGACCTTGAACTTTGACCCACACTTTCCTTCGCATCATGTAGGTATGTCCCCGCGTAGTGTCGAAGACCTTGACCTATGACCCACTCTTTCCCAAGCGTCAGGTAGGTATGTCCTCGCCCGAGTGTTGAAGACCTTGACATTTGACCCCCTCTTTCACATACGTCAGGTAGGTATGTCCTCTCCCGAGTGTTGAAGACCTTGATCTTTGACCCTCGCTTTCCCACGCATCCGGTAGGTATATCCTCCCCGAGTGTTGAAAACCGTGACCTTTGACCCACTCTTTCCCAAACGTCAGGTAGCTATGACCTCGCCGGAGTGTTGAAGACCTTGTCCTTTCACCCCCTCTTTCCCACACGTCAGGTAGGTATGTCCTCGCCGGAGTGTTGAATACCACGACCTTTGAACCCCCTCTTTCCCACACTTTCCGGTAGGAATGTCCTCGCCGGAGTGCCAAAGACCTTGACCTTTGACCCACTCTTTCCCGCACTTTATGGTAGGACTGTCCTCGCCGGAGTGTCGAAGTTCTTGACCTTTGACCCACTCTTTCCCACGGTTCAGGTAGCTATGTTCTCGCCGGAGTGTCGAAGAACTTGACCTTTGACCCACTCTTTCCCACGTTTCTGACAAGTATGTCCTCGCCGGAGTGTCGAAAACCATGACTTTTGACCACCTCTTTCCAACGCTTCCGGTAGGTATATTCTCTCCGGAGTGTCGAAGACCTTGACCTTTTACCCACTCTTTCCCATGCTTCAGGTACGTATGTCTTCGCAGGAGTGCCAAAGACCTTGACCTTTGACCCACTCTTTCCCACGCGTCAGGTAGGTATATCCTCACTGTATCGAAGACTTTGACCTTTGACCCCGTCTTTCCCACTCGGCAGGTAGGTATGTCCTCGCCGGAGTGTCGAAGACCTTGACCTTTGACCCATTCTTTCCCAAGCGTTAGGTAGGTTTGTCCTCGCCGGAATGTCGAAAACCTTGACGTTTGACCACCTCTTTCCAACGCTTCTGGTAGGTATATCATCTCCGGAGTGTCGAAGACCTTGACCTCTGACCCACTCTTTTCCAGTGCTCCCGGTAGGAACGTCCTCGCCGGAGTGTCGAAGCACTTGACCTTTGACCCACTCTTTCCCACGAGTCAGGTAGGTATGTCCATGCCAGAGTGTCAAAGACCTTGACCTTTGACCCACTCTTTGCCACGTGTCTGACAGGTATGTCCTCGCCGGTGTGTCGAAGACCTTGACCTTTAACCCACTCTTTCCCACGCTTCAGGTACGTATGTCTTCGCAGGAGTGTCGAAGACCTTGACCTTTGACCCACTCTTTCCCACACGTCAGGTAGGTATAACCTCACTGGAGTATCGAAGACTTTGACCTTTGACCCCCTCTTTCCCACGCAGCAGGTAGTTATTTCGTCACCGGAATGTCAAAGACCTTGACCTTTGACCCACTCTTTCCCACGCGTTAGGTAGGTATGTCCTTGCCGGAGTGTCAAAGACCTTGAACATTGACCCACACTTTCTCCACGCGTCAGGTAAGTATGTCCTCGCCGGAGTGTTGAAGACATTGTCCTTTCACACACTCTTTACCACGCGCCAGGTAGGTATGTCCTCGCCGGAGTGTTGAACACCTTGACCTTTGACCCCTTTTTACCATGCATCAGGTAGGTATGTCCTCGCCAGAGTTTTGAAGCCCTTAACCTTTGACCCACTCTTTCCCACACTTCCGGTAGTGATGTCCTTGTCGGAGTGTCAAAGACCTTGAAGTTTGACCCACTCTCGCCCACACTTTCCGGTAGGAATGTCCTCGCCGGAGTGTCGTAGATCTTAACTTTTGACCCACTCTTTTCCACGCGTCAGGTAGGTATGTCCTCACTGGAGTGTCGAAGACCTTGACCTTTGACCCCTTTTTCCCAAGCATCAGGTCGGTATGTCCTCGCCGGAGTGTCGATGACATTGACCTTTGACCCACTCTTTCCCACGCGTCAGGTCGGTATGTCCTTGCCATAGTGTCAAAGAACTTGAGCATTGACCCACTCTTTCCCACGCGTCAGGAAGGTATGTTCTCGCTGGAGTGATGAAGACCTTGACCGTTGACCCCCTTTTTCCCACGCGTCAGGTAGGTATGTCCTCGCCCAAGTGTTGAAGACCTTGATCTTTGACCCCCTCTTTCCCACGCATCAGGTAGCTACGTCCTCCCTGAGTGTTGAAGACCTTAACCTCTGACCCCCTCTTTCCAACACTTTCCGGTAGGTATGTCCTCGCCGGAGTGTTGGATACCTTGACCTTTGACCACCTCTTTCCTACGAGTCAGGTAGGTGTGTCCTCGCCGGAGTGTTGAAGACCTTGACCTTTGACACCCTCTTTCCTACGCGTCAGGTAGGTATATCCTCGCCAGAGTGTTGAAGATCTTGACATTTGACCCCCTCTTTCCCATGCATCAGGTAGGTATGTCCTTGCCAGAGTGTTGAAGATCTTGACATTTGACCCACTCCTTCCCAAGCATCAGGTAGCTATGCCCTCGCCGGAGTGTTGAAGACCTTGTCCTTTCACCCACTCTTTCCCACGCGTCAGGTAGGTATGTCCTCGCCGGAATGTTGAAGACCTTGACCTTTGACCCCCTTTTTCCCATGCATGAGGTAGGTATGTCCTCGCCGGAGTGTTGAAGCCCTTGACCTTTGACCCACTCTTTCCCACACTTTCCAGTAGGTATGTCCTCGTCGGAGTGTCGAAGACCTTGCCCTTTGACCCACTCTTTTGCATGCATCATGTAGGTATGTCCTTGCCGGAGTTTGACCTCTGACCCACTCTTTCCAAAGCTTCCGGTAGGTATATCCTCGCCGTAGTGTCGAAGATGTTGACCTCTGACCCACTCTTTTCCAACGCTTCCGGTAGGTATGACCTCTCCGAAGTGTCGAAGACGTTGACCTCTGACCCACTCCATCCCACGCTTCTGGTAGGTGTGTCCTTGCCGGAGTGTCGAAGACCTTGACCTTTGACCCACTCTTTCCCACGCATCAGGTAGGTATGTCCTCGCCGTAGTGTAGAAGACCTTGACCTTTGCCCCACTATTTCCCACATATCATGTAGGTATGTCCACGCCGGAGTGTGGAAGACCTTGACATTTTACCCCTTCTTTCCCACGCATCAGGTAGATATGTCCTCGCCGGAGTGTCGAAGACCTTGACCTCTGACCCACTCTTTCCAACGCTTTCGGTAGGTATGTCCTCGTCGGAGTGTTGAAGACCATGACCTCTGACCCACTCTTTCCCACAATTTCTGGTAGTGTTGTCCTTGTCGGAGCGTCAAAGACCTGGAAGTTTGACACACTCTTGCCCACACTTTCCGGTAGGAATGTCCTTGCCGCAGTGTCGTAGATCTTGACCTTTGACCCACACTTTTCCACGAGTCAGGGTAAGTATGTCCTCACTGGAGTATCGAAGACCTTGACCTTTGACCCCCTTTTTCCCAAGCATCAGGTCGGTATGTCCTCGCCGGAGTGTCGAAGACCTTGACCTTTGACCCCCTTTTTCCCAAGCATCAGGTCGGTATGTCCTCGCCGGAGTGTCGAAGACCTTGACCTTTGACACACTCTTTCCCACGCGTCAGGTAGGTATGTCCTTGCCGTAGTGTCAAAGACCTTGAGCATTGTCCCACGCATCAGGCAGGTATGTCCTCACTGGAGTGATGAAGACCTTGACCTTTGACCCCCCTCTTTCCAACACTTTCCAGTAGGTATGTCCTCGCCGGAGTGTTGGAGACCTTGACCTTTGACCCCCTCTTTCCTACGAGTCAGGTAGGTTTGTCCTCGCCGGAGTGTTGAACACCTTGACCTTTGACACCGTCTTTCCCACGAGTCAGGTAGGTATATCCTCGCCGGAGTGTTGAAGACCTTGACATTTGACCCCCTCTTTCCCATGCATCAGGTAGGTATGTCCTTGCCAGAGTGTTGAAGACCTTGACCTTTGACCCACTCCTTCCCAAGCGTCAGGTAGCTATGCCCTCGCCGGAGTGTTGATGACCTTGTCCTTTCACCCCCTCTTTCCCACGCGTCAAGTAGGTATGTCCTCGCCGGAGTGTTGAAGACCTTGACCTTTGACCTCATTTTTTCCATGCATGAGGTAGGTATGTCCTTGCCGGAGTGTTGAAGCCCTTGACCTTTGACCCACTCTTTCCGGTAGGTATGTCCTCGCCGGAATGTCGAAAACCTTGAGCTTTGACCCACTCTTTCGCATGCATCATGTAGGTATGTCCTTGCCGGAGAGTCAAAGACCTTGACCTCTGACCCACTCTTTCCAAAGCTTCCGGTAGGTATATCCTCGCTGGAGTGTCGAAGACCTTGACCTTTGACCGACACTTACCTATGCGTCAGGTAGGTATGTCCTCGCTGTAGTGTCCAAGACCTTGCCCTATGACCAACTCTTTCCCACGCGTCAGGTAGGTATATCCTCGCCCGAGTGTTGAAGACCTTGACCTTTGACCCCCTCTCTCCCACACATCAGGTAGGTATGTCCTCTACCGAGTGTTGAAGACCTTGATCTTTGACCCTCGCTTTCCCACGCATCCGGTAGGTATATCCTCCCGGTGTGTTGAAAACCTTGCCCTTTGACTCACTCTTTCCCAAATGTCAGGTAGGAATGTCCTCGCCGGAGTGTCAAAGACCTTGACCTTTGACCCACTCTTTCCCGCTTTTTATGGTAGGACTGTCCTCGCCGGAGTGTCGAAGTTCTTGACCTTTGACCCACTTTTTCCTACGGATCAGGTAGGTATGTTCTCGCCGGAGTGTCGAAGAACTTGACCTTTGACCCACTCTTTCCCACGTTTCTGACAAGTATGTCCTCGCCGGAGTGTCGAAGACCTTGACCTTTAACTCACTCTTTCCCATGCGCCAGGTACGTATTTCTTCGTAGGAGTGTCGAAGACCTTGACCTTTGACCCCCTCTTTCCCACGCATCAAGTAGGTTTGTCCGCGCCGGAGTGTCGAAAACCGTGACCTTTAACCACCTCTTTCCAACGCTTCCGGTAGGTATATTCTCTCCGGAGTGTCGAAGACCTTGACCTCTGACCCACTCTTTTCCAGTGCTCCCGATAGGAATGTGCTCGCCGGAGTGTCGAAGCTCTTGACCTTTGACCCACTCTTTCCCAAGCGTCAGGTAGAAATGTCCTCGCCAGAGTGTCGAAGACCTTGACCTTTGACCCACTCTTTGCAACGTGTCTGACAGGTATGCCCTCGCCGGTGTGTCGAAGACCTTGACCTTTAACCCACTCTTTCCCACGCTTCAGGTACGTATGTCTTCGCAGGAGTGTCGAAGACCTTGACCTTTGACCCACTCTTTCCCACGCGTCAGGTAGGTATGTCCTCACTGGAGTATCGAAGACTTTGACATTTGACCTCGTCTTTCCCACGCGTCAGGTAGGTATGTCCTTGCCGCAGTGTTAAAGACCTAGACCCAATCCTTCCCAAGCGTCAGGTAGCTATGCCCTCGCCGGAGTGTTGAAGACATTGTCCTTTCACACACTCTTTCCCACGCGCCAGGTAGGTATGTCCTCGCCGGAGTGTTGAAGACCTTGACCTTTGACCCCTTTTTTACCGTGCATCAGGTAGGTATGTCCTCGCCGGAGTTTTGAAGCCCTTGACCTTTGACCCACTCTTTCCCACACTTTCCGGTAGTGATGTCCTTGTCGGAGTGTCAAAGACCTTGAAGTTTGACCCACTCTTGCCCACACTTTCCGGTAGGAATGTCCTCGCCGGAGTGTCGTGGATCTTAACCTTCGACCCACTCTTTTCCACGCGTCAGGTAGGTATGTCCTCACTGGAGTGTCGAAGACCTTGACTTTTGACCCCTTTTTCCCAAGCATCAGGTCGGTATGTCCTCGCCGGAGTGTCGAAGACCTTGAGCATTGACCCACACTTTCCCACGTGTCAGGCTGGTATGTCCTCGCTGGAGTGATGAAGACCTTGACCGATGACCCCCTCTTTCCCACGCGTCAGGTAGGTATGTCCTCGCCTGAGTGTTGAAGACCTTGATCTTTGACCTCCTCTTTCCCACGCGTCAGGTAGGTACGTTCTCCCGGAGTGTTGAAGACCTTGACCTTTGACCCCCTCTTTCCCACACTTTCCGGTAGGAATGTCCTCGCCTGAGTGTTGAAGACCTTGATCTTTGACCTCCTCTTTCCCACGCGTCAGGTAGGAACGTTCTCCCGGAGTGTCAAAGACCTTGACCTTTGACCCACTCTTTCCCTCTTTTTATGGTGGGACTATCCTTGCCGGAGTGTCGAAGTTCCTGACCTTTGACCCACTCTTTCCCACGGTTCAGGTAGGTATGTTCTCGCCGGAGTGTCGAAGAACTTGACCTTTGACCCACTCTTTCCCACGTTTCTGACAAGTATGTCCTCGCCGGAGTGTCGAAGAGCTTGACCTTTTACTCACTCTTTCCCATGCTCCAGGTACGTATTTCTTCGCAGGAGTGTCGAAGACCTTGACCTTTTACCCCCTCTTCCCCACGCATCAAGTATTTTTGTCCTCGCCGGAGTGTCGAAAACCTTGACTTTTGACCACCTCTTTCCAACGCTTCCGGTAGGTATATTCTCTCCGGAGTGTCGAAGACCTTGACCTTTAACCCACTCTTTCCCACGCTTCAGGTGCGTATGTCTTCGCAGGAGTGTCGAAGACCTTGACCTTTGACCCCCTCTTTTCCACACGTCATGTATGTATGTCCTCACTGGAGTATCGAAGACTTTGACCTTTGACCCCCTCTTTTCCACACGTCAGGTATGTATGTCCTCGCCGGAGTGTTGAAGACCTTTACCTTTAACGCACTCTTTCCCACGTGTCAGGTACGTATGTCTTCGCAGGAGTGTTGAAGACTTTGACCTTTGACCCCCTCTTTCCCACGCGTCAGGTAGGTATGTCCTCGCCGGAGTGTCGAAGACCTTGAACTTTGACCCCCTCTTTCCCACACGTCATTAAGGTATGTCCTCGCCAGAGTGTTGGAGACCTTGACCTTAGACCCCCTCTTTCCTAAAAGTCAGGTAGGTGTGTCCTCGCCCGAGTGTTGAAGACCTTGACCTTTGACACCCTCTTTCCCTCGCGTCAGGTATGTATGTCCTCGCCGGAGTGTTGAAGACCTTGACATTTTACCCCCTCTTTCCCATGCATCAGGTAGGTATCTGCTTGCCGCAGTGTTAAAGACCTAGACCCAATCCTTCCCAAGCGTCAGGTAGCTATGCCTTCGCCGGAGTGTTGAAGACATTGTCCTTTCACACACTCTTTCCCACGCGCCAGGTAGGTATGTCCTCGCCGGAGTGTTGAAGACCTTGACCTTTGACCCCCTTTTTACCATGCATCAGGTAGGTATGTATTCACCGGAGTTTTGAAGCCCTTGACCTTTGACCCACTCTTTCCCACACTTTCCGGTAGTGATGTCCTTGTCGGAGTGTCAAAGACCTTGAAGTTTGACCCACTCTTGCCCACACTTTCCAGGAGGAATGTCCTCGCCGGAGGGTCGTAGATCTTAACCTTTGACCCCCTCTTTCCTACAAGTCAGGTAGGTGTGTCCTCGCCCGAGTGTTGAAGACCTTGACCTTTGACACCCTCTTTCCCTCGCGTCAGGTATGTATGTCCTCGCCGGAGTGTTGAAGACCTTGACATTTTACCCCCTCTTTCCCATGCATCAGGTAGCTATGTGCTTGCCGCAGTGTTAAAGACCTAGACCCAATCCTTCCCAAGCGTCAGGTAGCTATGCCCTCGCCGGAGTGTTGAAGACATTGTCCTTTCACACACTCTTTCCCACGCGGGCGACTGACGCTGGAATCTGGGGATCAGGGTTCGATCCCCGGCTCCGGCGGCAGGTTAGCCCAGCACCATGTGACTCTGGGCAATAGCTCGCTTAATCTTCCCGACGGCCCCCAGCGCCTAGAGACCCTTACGGGTGATTGTGCGCTTTACAAATGTGGATTATTATTATTATTATTATTATTTTTTACCATGCATCAGGTAGGTATGTACTCACCGGAGTTTTGAAGCCCATGACCTTTGACCCACTCTTTCCCACACTTTCCGGTAGTGATGTCCTTGTCGGAGTGTCAAAGACCTTGAAGTTTGACCCACTCTTGCCCACACTTTCCGGTAGGAATGTCCTCGCCGGAGTGTCATAGATCTTAACCCTTGACCCACTCTTTTCCACGCGTCAGGTAGGTATGTCCTCACTGGAGTGTCGAAGACCTTGACTTTTGACCCCTTTTTCCCAAGCATCAGGTCGGTATGTCCTCGCCGGAGTGTCGAAGACCTTGACCTTTGACCCACTCTTTCCCACGCGTCAGGTAGGTATGTCCTTGCTGTAGTGTCAAAGACCTTGAGCATTGACCCACACTTTCCCACGCATCAGGCAGATATGTCCTCGCTGGAGTGATGAAGACCTTGACCGTTGACCCCCTCTTTCCCACACGTCAGGTAGGTATGTCCTCGCCCGTGTGTTGAAGACCTTGATCTTTTACCCCCTCTTTCCCACGCGTCAGGTAGGTACGTTCTCCCGGAGTGTTGAAGACGTTGACCTTTGACCCCCTCTTTCCAACACTTTCCGGTAGGTATGTCCTCGCCGGAGTGTTGGAGACCTTGACCTTTAACCCCCTCTTTCCTACGAGTCAGGTAGGTGTGTCCTCGCCGGAGTGTTTAACACCTTGACCTTTGACACCCTCTTTCCCACGCGTCAGGTAGGTATGTCCTCGCCAGAGTGTCGAAGACCTTGACCTTTGACCCCCTCTTTTCCACACGTCATGTATGTATGTCCTCACTGGAGTATCGAAGACTTTGACCTTTGACCCCCTCTTTCCCACGCGACAGGTAGGTATGTCCTTGCCGGAGTGTCGAAGACCTTGACCTTTGACCCACTCTTTCCCACGCGCCAGGTAGGTATGTCTTCGCCGGAGTGTCAAAGACCTTGACCTTTGACCCCCTCTTTTCCACACGTCAGGTATGTATGTCCTCGCCGGAGTGTTGAAGACCTTTACCTTTAACGCACTCTTTCCCACGTGTCAGGTACGTATGTCTTCGCAGGAGTGTTGAAGACCTTGACCTTTGACCCACTCTTTCCCATGCGTCAGGTAGGTATGTCCTCACTGGAGTATCGAAGACTTTGACCTTTGACCCCCTCTTTCCCACGCGTCAGGTAGGTATGTCCTCGCCGGAGTGTCAAAGACCTTGAACTTTGACCCCCTCTTTCCCACACGTCAGTAAGGTATGTCCTCGCCGGAGTGTTGGAGACCTTGACCTTTACCCCCTCTTTCCTACAAGTCAGGTAGGTGTGTCCTCGCCCGAGTGTTGAAGACCTTGACCTTTGACACCCTCTTTCCCTCGCGTCAGGTATGTATGTCCTCGCCGGAGTGTTGAAGACCTTGACATTTTACCCCCTCTTTCCCATGCATCAGGTAGCTATGTGCTTGCCGCAGTGTTAAAGACCTAGACCCAATCCTTCCCAAGCGTCAGGTAGCTATGCCCTCGCCGGAGTGTTGAAGACATTGTCCTTTCACACACTCTTTCCCACGCGGGCGACTGACGCTGGAATCTGGGGATCAGGGTTCGATCCCCGGCTCCGGGGGCAGGTTAGCCCAGCACCATGTGACTCTGGGCAATAGCTCGCTTAATCTTCCCGACGGCCCCCAGCGCCTAGAGACCCTTACGGGTGATTGTGCGCTTTACAAATGTGGATTATTATTATTATTATTATTATTATTTTTTACCATGCATCAGGTAGGTATGTACTCACCGGAGTTTTGAAGCCCTTGACCTTTGACCCACTCTTTCCCACACTTTCCGGTAGTGATGTCCTTGTCGGAGTGTCAAAGACCTTGAAGTTTGACCCACTCTTGCCCACACTTTCCGGTAGGAATGTCCTCGCCGGAGTGTCGTAGATCTTAACCCTTGACCCACTCTTTTCCACGCGTCAGGTAGGTATGTCCTCACTGGAGTGTCGAAGACCTTGACTTTTGACCCCTTTTTCCAAAGCATCAGGTCGGTATGTCCTCGCCGGAGTGTCGAAGACCTTGATCTTTGACCCACTCTTTCCCACGCGTCAGGTAGGTATGTCCTTGCCGTAGTGTCAAAGACCTTGAGCATTGACCCACACTTTCCCACGCATCAGGCAGGTATGTCCTCGCTGGAGTGATGAAGACCTTGTCCGTTGACCCCCTCTTTCCCACGCGTCAGGTATGTATGTCCTCGCCGGAGTGTTGAAGACCTTTACCTTTAACGCACTCTTTCCCACGTGTCAGGTACGTATGTCTTCGCAGGAGTGTTGAAGACTTTGACCTTTGACCCCCTCTTTCCCACACGTCAGTAAGGTATGTCCTCGCCAGAGTGTTGGAGACCTTGACCTTAGACCCCCTCTTTCCTAAAAGTCAGGTAGGTGTGTCCTCGCCCGAGTGTTGAAGACCTTGACCTTTGACACCCTCTTTCCCTCGCGTCAGGTATGTATGTCCTCGCCGGAGTGTTGAAGACCTTGACATTTTACCCCCTCTTTCCCATGCATCAGGTAGGTATCTGCTTGCCGCAGTGTTAAAGACCTAGACCCAATCCTTCCCAAGCGTCAGGTAGCTATGCCTTCGCCGGAGTGTTGAAGACATTGTCCTTTCACACACTCTTTCCCACGCGCCAGGTAGGTATGTCCTCGCCGGAGTGTTGAAGACCTTGACCTTTGACCCCCTTTTTACCATGCATCAGGTAGGTATGTATTCACCGGAGTTTTGAAGCCCTTGACCTTTGACCCACTCTTTCCCACACTTTCCGGTAGTGATGTCCTTGTCGGAGTGTCAAAGACCTTGAAGTTTGACCCACTCTTGCCCACACTTTCCAGGAGGAATGTCCTCGCCGGAGGGTCGTAGATCTTAACCTTTGACCCCCTCTTTCCTACAAGTCAGGTAGGTGTGTCCTCGCCCGAGTGTCGAAGACCTTGACCTTTGACCCCCTCTTTTCCACACGTCATGTATGTATGTCCTCACTGGAGTATCGAAGACTTTGACCTTTGACCCCCTCTTTCCCACGAGGCAGGTAGGTATGTCCTTGCCGGAGTGTCGAAGACCTTGACCTTTGACCCACTCTTTCCCACGCGCCAGGTAGGTATGTCTTTGCCGGAGTGTCAAAGACCTTGACCTTTGACCCCCTCTTTACCACACGTCAGGTATGTATGTCCTCGCCGGAGTGTTGAAGACCTTTACCTTTAACGCACTCTTTCCCACGTGTCAGGTACGTATGTCTTCGCAGGAGTGTTGAAGACCTTGACCTTTGACCCACTCTTTCCCATGCGTCAGGTAGGTATGTCCTCATTGGAGTATCGAAGACTTTGACCTTTGACCCCCTCTTTCCCACGCGTCAGGTAGGTATGTCCTCGCCGGAGTGTCGAAGACCTTGAACTTTGACCCCCTCTTTCCCACACGTCAGTAAGGTATGTCCTCGCCGGAGTGTTGGAGACCTTGACCTTTACCCCCTCTTTCCTACAAGTCAGGTAGGTGTGTCCTCGCCCGAGTGTTGAAGACCTTGACCTTTGACACCCTCTTTCCCTCGCGTCAGGTATGTATGTCCTCGCCGGAGTGTTGAAGACCTTGACATTTTACCCCCTCTTTCCCATGCATCAGGTAGCTATGTGCTTGCCGCAGTGTTAAAGACCTAGACCCAATCCTTCCCAAGCGTCAGGTAGCTATGCCCTCGCCGGAGTGTTGAAGACATTGTCCTTTCACACACTCTTTCCCACGCGGGCGACTGACGCTGGAATCTGGGGATCAGGGTTCGATCCCCGGCTCCGGCGGCAGGTTAGCCCAGCACCATGTGACTCTGGGCAATAGCTCGCTTAATCTTCCCGACGGCCCCCAGCGCCTAGAGACCCTTACGGGTGATTGTGCGCTTTACAAATGTGGATTATTATTATTATTATTATTATTATTTTTTACCATGCATCAGGTAGGTATGTACTCACCGGAGTTTTGAAGCCCTTGACCTTTGACCCACTCTTTCCCACACTTTCCGGTAGTGATGTCCTTGTCGGAGTGTCAAAGACCTTGAAGTTTGACCCACTCTTGCCCACACTTTCCGGTAGGAATGTCCTCGCCGGAGTGTCGTAGATCTTAACCCTTGACCCACTCTTTTCCACGCGTCAGGTAGGTATGTCCTCACTGGAGTGTCGAAGACCTTGACTTTTGACCCCTTTTTCCAAAGCATCAGGTCGGTATGTCCTCGCCGGAGTGTCGAAGACCTTGATCTTTGACCCACTCTTTCCCACGCGTCAGGTAGGTATGTCCTTGCCGTAGTGTCAAAGACCTTGAGCATTGACCCACACTTTCCCACGCATCAGGCAGGTATGTCCTCGCTGGAGTGATGAAGACCTTGTCCGTTGACCCCCTCTTTCCCACGCGTCAGGTAGGTATGTCCTCGCCCGAGTGTTGAAGACCTTGATCTTTTACCCCCTCTTTCCCACGCGTCAGGTAGGTACGTTCTCCCGGAGTGTTGAAGACGTTGACCTTTGACCCCCTCTTTCCAACACTTTCCGGTAGGTATGTCCTTGCCGGAGTGTTGGAGACCTTGACCTTTAACCCCCTCTTTCCTACGAGTCAGGTAGGTGTGTCCTCGCTGGAGTGTTTAACACCTTGACCTTTGACACCCTCTTTCCCACGCGTCAGGTAGGTATTTCCTCGCCGGAGTGTTGAAGACCTTGACATTTGACCCCCTCTTATCCATGCGGGTATGTCCTTGCCAGAGTGTTGAAGACCTTGACCTTTGACCCACTCCCTCCCAAGCGTCAGGTAGCTATGGCCTCGCCGGAGTGTTGAAGTCCTTGTCCTTTCACCCCCTCTTTCCCACGCGTCAGGTAGGTATGTCCTCTCCGGAGTGTTGAAGACCTTTTCCTTTGACCCCCTTTTTCCCATGCATGAGGTAGGTATGTCCTCGCCGGAGTGTTGAAGCCCTTGACCTTTGACCCACTCTTTCCGGTAGGTATGTCCTCGCCGGAGTGTCGAAAACCTTGACCTTTGACCCACTCTTTCGCATGCATCATGTAGGTATGTCCTTGCCGGAGTGTCAAAGACCTTGACCTCTGACCCACTCTTTCCAAAGCTTCCAGTAGGTATATCCTCGCCGGAGTGTCGAAGACCTTGACCTCTGACCCACTCTTTTCCAACGCTTCCGGTAGGTATGACCTCTCCGAAGTGTTGAAGACCTTGACCTCTGACCCACTCCATCTCACGCTTCCGGTAGGTGTGTCCTCGCCGGAGTGTCGAAGACCTTGACCTTTGACCCACTCTTTCCCACGCGTCAGGTAGGTATGTCCTCGCCGGAGTGTAGAAGACCTTGACCTTTGCCCCACTGCTTCCCACACGTCATGTAGGTATGTTCTTGCCAGAGTGTTGAAGACCTTGACCTTTGACCCCCTCTTTCCAACACTTTCCGGTAGGTATGTCCTCGCCGGAGTGTCGAAGACCTTGACCTCTGACCCACTCTTTCCAATGCTTCTGGTAGGTATGTCCTCGTTGGAGTGTTGAAGACTTTGACCTCTGACCCACCCTTTCCAACACTTCAGGTAGGTATGTCCTTTACAGAGTGTCGAAGACTTTCGCAGTGTAAAGGTATAGCATGGCTAAGTCTTCTTAGTGATCTCTGAATCTAGTAAGGTTGCCATATAGGTGTTTGAGGTTCAGCCTAGTGCCTCATGAGGCATGAAGCCCAACTGGTCCAGGTGCCTCATTTTCAAGATGTCCTGCCTTAGACGAGTGCCCAGTACTTTCGCTAGTATTAAGCAGTGATATACTCCTATAGAAAGGCACAACTATATGATAGTTTCCTGTCTTTCAGGACTGCCACTACCATAGATAACTGCTGGTCATACGGTATCTGGCTTATTTCATTGGCTTCAGGGAACATCTGACTCTTGTGCGGCGCTAAGCCATACTTTTATATAGTTCTATTGGAAATGTGTTCAGCCCTGGAGCTTTCCCAGATGAATGTCTTTGATGGTCCTAACTGTCTCACTTTATACTATGTCTTCATCTAGTTAATTTGTTTCCTAGGGCATCCGGACCAGGAGGTGTATATGTTTGATGAAGCCTCCTGTGTCACTTTGTAACTTGCTCGTGATTGACCGATATAGGTCTTGATAGTAACTTGTGATTTCTGCCACTATTTCTGATTGTCTCTTGATGGGCGGCTCCTTCTTCCTTTCGTATTTCCTATACCAAATTTCTATCCCTTTCTGGCTCAGCCATGCAGGAACCACCCTGGTCTATTGCCTACCTCGTTTAGTTGGTACTGCGAGACCAAGGTGGTGGTTCTCTCTTTATTATCAGTCGGGTCCCCTTACTCTTGCTGTCATAGCCTCAGTTATGTCTTACTTTCTTATTTACATACTTTTGAAGCCCCTCAGGACCACCATGTAGGCTTCCCATGTTATGAGCTCTGAGGTTCTTGTACCCTAGTTTTCTTCAAAGTAGTGGACAGTGCCTTTTCTCAACTCCTGAGTGATGCTTCTATGTTTGAGGTACCATAGTTCTTGAGTCCAGGCCCTGTCTCTATCCACATATGGGGCCTGCATCTTGGCCCAGATCTGTGAGTGATTTGAGATCCCGTTCGCAATCAGTCTAGTGTAGTGATTTTCCCAATATAATGATCGATATTTGATAAACTGATGCATTCTCTGGAGTGAAAGTCTTTTGTCATGCCCTGGGGTGCTGGTTGTCTAGATGTTAGATAGACCTTTCGACCAAAGGAATCCCACCAAAGGAATCTCCCTTGCCCGTCCCTGTCATTGTGGGTATCTATCCCCCCATCACTCACCACCAGATTGAAGTTGCCTAAATTTAGTACCCAGTCAGGTAGGCGCAATAGGAGGGTGACCAGTCTCTTCAAGGTCTATGCAAGGTGTTTAGGTGGGACGTATAGGGAGCAAAGGTGATTTGCATGCTGTCCTAGCAGTCCGACTCTTCAACTTATCACCCTTGGACGTCGACACACGTATGATGAGTGTTGACTTCTTAACTAGCAGTCCTACTCCCTTTGAGTCCGATGTGTGTCCCAAATGTGCCAGCACTTTATATCCCCCTTTTCAGTGCTTCACAGTTGTTTCCCTTCTGGTGTGTTTCATGTATCATTGCCCCTTCATGTCACTAGTGTTTTAGATACTGAACAACTATGCATCTCTTTGTTTTGTTCCCAAGTCTATTTATATTCCAAGTCAAAGCTGTTAATATGCCCCCTCTGCTGCATGCTTTGTGTAGATATATAGTGAGACACTTTGCTTTCCTCTTGATCTGCCCAGTTGTTTGGCTTCCTATGTCTCCTGGAGTCTCTGAGACTCTGGAGTGAACGTGGTCAGTTGAGACCAATGGCAGCAGCTATGTGAATAACTCCCCTCTGAACCACCTATCTCCTTGTCCCTCCCTGCTACCTTGCTGTCCGGGCTTAAAACTGCTTGGCCTCCCCAACTCACCTATTGTGTCCTCTCTGACCATGGAAGCTGTACTGGAACCTTATCAGCTTTTTCCTCCCTCACCCATTCCCTGCAGTCACCATTTTCCCCTCCATCATTTCGCCCAGCGAAGCAGATGCAGATATCTAACTAATCGTCCTCATCGTGTTCAGGTGCATTGAACATAATGATAAAACCTCAACAAACTATGCCAGCACTGTCCTCAGTCCTCACCAGTCCAACAATTAACACTAGCTAATTCTGGGGAAGAGCCCTCTCTTCATCCCCTGCACATGGATGCGCCTGACTTGTACATGTCTCTGAGCTCTTTGACATACGGAGTATCCCAAACCACCAGCAAGATTATCACACTTACAGCACATGACAGGGAAGGTATCTGTGCCGGCACTCAGGCCAAGGAACACCCAGTAGGTGAAATAGGAGAAAGGTCAACACCCTTTCAGCAAGTCCACCAGCTGTAACCCAGAGCTTGAGTCTTTTTTTATTCTATTAGAACCGCAGTACAACTTTCGAGGGAACATGATTAATTGAACAAGGCAACATTTTCAAACTCCTGACGTATCTCCAGAATGTCCCTATTTTTTTCTGCTGAATCAATAACAAAATTTAATTTTTTTCTGCACTGAAAGGAGAAAGTAGAAAAACCATAACAATGATAAAAAAAATACAAGAATGTGTTTGACTGCATTACGATACACAAACCAACATTTGCTACTTGTGTCATTCTAATTTCACACCTGGAGCCTGATCTATATCTAACAATATGCCTACAGTGCATCGCAAAAAAAACCAAAAAATGAACGAAACTCTATGAAAATCTCTGGCTTTTAAGGGAAGATTCATTACCCACCTCAAAAATGGACGTATTGCCTTTGGCAAATGAATCTGCAAACACAATTACAAAAAAGCAAATATACACAGACAAAAGAATATGAGGATTTTGCTGCAGCGCAAAATCAAGCAAACCTGTTGCGCAATGATATATTAAAAGAAGAATGTAAGTCTTGTATTTAAAAATGAACAGCATACAAGACTAATGACTCAAAAGCAAAGAAAGACAAGTTTGATATGAAATGAAACTGCACCCAACTTTAACCCAAAAACGAAATGTTAATCCCTACCTTTCATAGGAAATAAAACATTAGAAACTGAGCCACAACCCCCTTCATATACTAATCACATTGTATAGGCATTTATATAGCGCACTACTTACCCGTAGGGTCCCAAGGCGCTTCGACCGCTGCGAAACCCTTCCTGGCTTCCCTGAGAGATGGTCCCTTAATGGGTATCTCCAGGGTGAGACCAGGCATCCCCGGCGGTCTGGTGGGGCCGTTAGTGAAGATGAGGCAAGCTAATGCCCAGAGTTGCCGAGTGTGAACGCTGATCAGAGTGGGCACCGAGGCGAGAGAATTATCGAGTCCGCTGACCCTGGTCCAGAAACCTGCCGCGCCGGGAATCGAACCCTGGTCCCGGGCCGTCCTCTGCTCTCGGGTCTGCTGCCTCTAACCAGTGAGCCACACTACTTCACATTGAAAGCTGTGATCGAACAACTTCAGAAGAGCATGATATTGAAAGGACACATTCCTCATCCAAACTCCAACAGCAACTACAGGATGATTTCGAAAATGTAAAAAAGTATTGACATTAAAACAAAACTTTCCACTTGAACTCAAGCAACAAGAGCCCAAATAGGAAGGAAGAGAAAGCTCAACAAAAAAAAAAGAGCCAAGTGGGCCTCCTGTAACTATGTCCATCGCAAACTATGAGGATCTGCAGGGAATCCCTATTATAAAGCACAGAAAACTAAAGAAATTAGTGTTAGAAACCTGCATCAAACTATGCCACCACTGTCCTCAATCCTCACAAGTCCATCAAATAACGCTAGCTACATCTGGAAAAGAGCCCTCTCGTCATTCCCCACACATCGATAGCCCTAACTTGTGCAAGTCTCCAAGCTCTTTGAGGGAAGGAGTATCCCAAACCACTGGCAAGATTAGCACACCGACAGCACAAGTCAGGGAAACAATCTCTGAACAGTCACGCCCAGCAGCACCCAATAGGTAAAATGGTAGAAAAATCAACAACCTTTCAGCAAGTCCACCAGCTGTAACCCAGAGCTTGGGAGTTTTGTCATTCTATTAGAAGGACAATACAATAGCGGTTATGCCTTAAGCCCATGGATAATGACTGATATCTGAACTCTTCTACATGGATTGAGCGTCGGCACAATGTTGCACATAGAAGTACAAGAGGACCTTTGGACTTTTAAAAAGTAAAGTCTGATGTCTCCATTGGTGTGGTGATGCCTTACAATATTCTCCAGAAATCAGTCGTAAAATGGTGTCAACATGTGCAATTCTTCACGATATAGTGACTTAGAAAGAATTGGAAGTTTGGATGTCTGAGTCAGAGTCTGATGAAGAGGGCAAAGAGTCATCAGCACCTCAACAAGATGATGACTCAAGAACAGCCCAAGGCCGCGGACTCCTCACTAAGGGTAAGTTATAAATGTACCAAATCATTTTAGCATAATAATACAAATGCTTTGTAGTTGGAAAACCATAGTCTCCCTTTACTTTCAGATATGGTAACGTATGCAACCAAAGTAATATAATATTACTCTACGACACAAAATGAAAATGATAAGGTACAAAAGGTATATGTGTGCCTTATAATAATATCAAATAAAAGGTATACCATGTGTGTTGTTACCTTAAACACACCAAAAAAACAAATGAGAAATATAATGTCTAGCTTTTCCTTCAGGCAAATCTGGGTTCAAGCATGAGGATGTTGAGTTTTTTGAAAACCAAATGTAATGATTTTCTTCATGTTTGTCTTTTCATTCCAGGTACTAAACCTTAAGCATTGACGCCTTAAACCTTCAAAGAGTTGCACATTTCATCACTATGAGCAGTTCCCAGAATTTGTTAGGATTGTGTGTTGGCAACATGGCAAGTGCGAGCTCCACATCAAACGGATTTGTCTTAGCCTCCCTACAGTTTCCTGGGTGACACGCTGTGTGTCTCTTCCACACACTTCTTGCACTAAATGTGTATGCTCTGTGACTGTCATTTATATATTCTGCTTAGAGGGCTGTGCCCTGGCTATGAAGATTAATTGGTCCATGAGAATTCACATGTCCCTCGGCTTCTGACACATCACTTCCATGAGCCTGGATATTTGTTCGGAAATGGAATCATGATTAATAAATTTGTTGTACTCAAGATAATGTGTTAATGTGTTTTCACTACATATACCATGATGCACTATGAACAATCACTGCTTTTTTAATGTACACTATTATGTGGATTATATTCCCTATTTATATATACACTGGAATTAAAAAGGTCGTACAATGTATAAGTGTTTTGACACTGCCTAACCACATATATTTTTGAATGCAACAAAGATATCTTATACTTCCCTAGAGAGGCTCCTGGAATGTCAGGTGCATCAGTTTTACTGAATCCATTGACTGACCTGATTTCAGAGTTGTTTTTATCAGTTCGTCTATCGCAGTTGGTTTGGGGCAGTGGTGGACCTCCTCCAGTAGCTCTAGCCTCGATTAGACTGTTTGCAACCTTCTCATTTGTCCATGATCTGGGACCTTGCCATTGTTTTCTGATTTCCCTCAATGGATCTCTGCATCACACCAACAGAGTTGATTTTTTATGTATTGATTTCCATATGACATTTTTTTGTGATAAAGGCACTGTGAGGGATGATTTTCCAAAAGGTTTGTCATGGTGCCCAGCACACTGCTCTGTCAATATTTCCAGTTCTTGTCTCGAATATTATATTTTGCTTATCCAGGCCCCAGCCTCCTTCTCTGTGTCCTTTCTTGACATTTGATGTCTTTATCGGTGGATGCCACACACACAGGTCGACGTTGTTTGGATACTGTCCACAATCCCCAGCATGCACACTCTGCTGTTTCCAATTGAGCATCACTTTTCAGTTGTGAGGTCATCAGGCTATGACAAAATACGACGGCCACTAAATCTGACAGAACTCACAATTTATGAAGTTGCAGAATGCGATTACTTAAGTGGCACACCATACAAATACTGATTCTCAAATGTTGATGCAACTACTACTGTGCATTCTGAATAGCAATTTCCTAATTGCGAGGAGCTATTTGTCGCAATTAGGAAATCACACTCCAGTGCAGCAAATCTACTGGGCCTCTACACTCCATGCTCCATTATATACTAGTGATTAGGGATTTATAGGTAGTTTGAATCCCCCTTACCTTTTAATATCCTAGGGACTTACAGGGGTCTTACATTGCCAATTCTAATTATACAGAATTACAATATACTTTCAATCAGAGCAGAGGCCCTGGGTCTGGTTAGCAGAGCCCATAGAGCTGTCAGAGTCACAAAACCAGCACCCAGTATGCAAAATGGGGGCTTAAAGTGGGGGGACACTGCAAACAAGCCCTGATTTCTCACAGTGCACTATTACTATGTGTTAGCCTCTTCTACTGCATCTGTAATACAGCGTGGATGCAATGGCAAAAGGTTCCCTCATTTCCCAGCTCCTTTACTTGAACCAGACGCCACAGTGGCAAACAGCTGGAGCAATTGCCCTCTAAACTTTTATAAACAACAACCAACTTCAATATGCATCGAACTAAGGAGTATAAAGGATGACAACATGTGTACGGAGCCCTGAAGAAGTTCTTGGCAGACGAAACCCGTTGGCTATTGTTCGATTGAGGTGATTTTAAGAAAAAAGGAATGAATTATGATTTACTGAAAGAAGAAATGATCTCCACATCTGTTTATTGAGACTAGATGATGACATTGCTTGACTCAAGTTTCAGTTTATATATTTAACAACTTTCGAATTGAGTGCTGAACCACTATCTTGTGTGCCGGTGCAGAGATGTTGTGACTACTGCTGAAGACCTTAATGTCTGCAAATACAGGATACTTGGTGGTAGACTGGGAAAATATTAAAATTAGAAGCTGGCGCCCTAGCTGCTCTTCCAGAGGGCGGTAAAACCCTGGAAATTCTGCATGGGCAACCTCCCCGCTTCACCCGTGGTGCAGGAGCATGGGCTTGCCAGTAGCTGGCTAGGAGCTGCAGACAGTATTCATCATTATCCTCTAGGGGGAATAAATAATCTCTCGTAACCATCCTGCTTCCACATGACTACATTGGTTTCCCGTGGTCAATAAGACTAGAATTAGGGGCAGTTGCCACTTTCCTGCCACAGGGACTGCTCCTGTTCACCTCATTGCCATTATCATATTCATATCCCTGCATTTGCAAAGTTATGTTAGTTAAGTTGTGTTATGTCATGTTTTTATGCTGTGCTTGGCGATGTTATATTGTGCTGTACTATATTATTCTGTGCTGTACCATGCACAGAAGAATGTTATGCTGTTATGCTATGTTGTATTGTGCTGTATTGTGTTATATTGTGTTGTGCCGCGCATAACAGAATGTTATGTTGTGTTGTGTTGTATTGTGTTGTGCTATCCCATGTTATGTTAGTTATGTTATTTGTATTTGTACAGCACACAAGTAACCATGGAGGGTATCCTGCCACTAAAGCTGGAGTTATACGTGCCGAGCCAGGCTTGGGGTAGGTGAAGAGGCGGGGCTTCAACTTCTTGGGGAATTCAAGAGCTGCGGAGGAGGCTCTGATGTACTAGGGCAGATCGTCCCAGACTTTATCAGCAAGATGCGATGAGGCACAAACTCTGGATCTGGTTCTGTGTATGAAGGAGGAGGGGTGCAAGCAGGAGTCTGGCTTAACAGAGATGTCTGGCAGGTTTGTGCAAGTTGATGCTTTTGTTGAGGTACATAAGACTAATGCTTATTTGCAGAATGGGAGTCAGTGGAGCTCTTCGAGGTGTAACGTGCTATGCATACAGGCTGGTTGGTTGAGGATGAGACTGGTGTCTGAGTTTTGTAAGGTCTGTGAGGTGTAACGTGCTATACCTGCAGGCTGGTGGGTTGAGGATGAGACTGGTGGCTGAGTTTTAAAGGTCTGTGAGGTGTAACGTGCTATGCATGCAGGCTGGTGGGTTGAGGACAAGGCTGGTGGCTGAGTTTTGTAAGGTCTGTAAAGTGTAACCAGCTGTGCATGCAGGCATGTGGGTTGAGGAGGAGGCTGGTGGCTGAGTTTTATAAGGTCTGTGAGGTGTAATGTACTATGCATGCAGGCTGGGTGGGTTGAGGAAGAGACTGGTGGCTGAGTTTTGCACGGTCAGTGAGGTGTAACGTGCTATGTAGGCAGGCTGGTGGGTTGAGGATGAGACTGGTGGCTGAGTTTCAAAGGTCTGTGAGGTGTAACGTGCTATGCATGCAGGCTGGTGGGTTGAGGATGAGGCTCGTGACTGAGTTTTGTAAGGTCTGTGAGGTGTAATGTACTATGCATGCAGGCTGGTGGGTTGAGGAAGAGACTGGTGGCTGAGTTTTGTAAGGTCAGTGATGTGTAACGTGCTATGCAGGCAGGCTGGTGGGTTGAGGATGAGACTGGTGGCTGAGATTTGTAAGGTCTGTGAGGTGTAAAGTGCTATGCATGCAGGCTGGAAGGTTGAGAACGAGGCGTGCCGCTGAGTTTTGTAAGGTCTGTGAGGTGTAACGTGCTATGCATGCAGGCTGGTAGGTTCAGGACGAGACTGGTGGCTGAGTTTTGTAAAGTCTTTGAGGTGTAACGTGCTATGCATACAGGCTGGTGGGTTGAGGACGAGGCTGGTGGTTGAGTTTTGCTAGGTCTGTAAAGTGTAACCTGCTATGCATGCAGGCTTGTGGGTTGAGGAGGAGGCTGGTGGCTGAGTTTTGTAAGGTCTGTGAGGTGTAATGTACTATGCATGCAGGCTGGTGGGTTGAGGAAGAGACTGGTGGCTGAGTTTTGTAAGGTCAGTGAGATGTAACGTGCTATGCAGGCAGGCTGGTGGGTTGAGGATGAGACTAGTGGCTGAGATTTGTAAGGTCTGTGAGGTGTAAAGTGCTATGCATGCAGGCTGGAAGGTTGAGAACGAGGCGTGCCGCTGAGTTTTGTAAGGTCTGTGAGGTGTAACGTGGTATGCATGCAGGCTGGTAGGTTCAGGACGAGACTGGTGGCTGAGTTTTGTAAAGTCTTTGAGGTGTAACGTGCTATGCATACAGGCTGGTAGGGTGAAGACGAGGCTGGTGGCTGAGTTTTGTAAGGTCTGTGAGGTGTAACGTGCTATGCATGCAGGCTGGTACGTTAAGGACGAGGCTGGTGGCTGAGTTTTGAAAGGTCTGTGAGGTGTAACGTGCTATGCATGCAGGCTGGTAGGTTGAGGATGAGGCTGGTGGCTGAGTTGTGTAAGGTCTGAGAGGTGTCACGTGCTATGCATGCAGGCTGGTACGTTAAGGACGAGGCTGGTGGCTGAGTTTTGAAAGGTCTGTGAGGTGTAACGTGCTATGCATGCAGGCTGGTAGGTTGAGGATGAGTCTGGTGGCTGAGTTGTGTAAGGTCTGTGAGGTGTAACGTGCTATGCATGCAGGCTGGAAGGTTGAGAACGAGGCGTGCTGCTGAGTTTTGTAAGGTCTGTGAGGTGTAACGTGCTATGCATGAAGGCTGGAAGGTTGAGAACGAGGCGTGCCGCTGAGTTTTGTAAGGTCTGTGAGGTGTAAAATGCCATGAGGATGAGGCTGGTGGCTGAGTTTTGTAAGGTCTGTGAGGTGTAACCTGCTATGAATGCAGGCTTGTAGGTGGAGGATGAGGCTGGTGGCTGAGTTTTGTAAGGTCTGTGAGGTGTAACATGCTATGCACAGGATACCCCAACCCCATAGCACTCAATGTCGCCCTGCGACTCCTCATATGGAGGTTTTGAGACCCAGACCCATACATTATAACCAAGGACACTACAGTTCTTCGAGTGTTACACCTCTAGTGACCTATCTTGATTACCATGGTAGCTGAAGTAAGACTGACCAGGAGTCTGGGTGGGGCGGGCTAGGGAGGGAGGGGGACACGGTTGAACTGGTTCTTCTTGTTAATGGGAAATATAAAGGCTTTATACTGATAACTTCTGTACCGAGAATCCAATGTGTTAGTACCAACAATGTCATTGGGATCATTGTCCTTGGTGTTTATATGTCACATAGAGTGAAATATACAGAATGTGCATGTAACATGTATGCTGTGACTACTACAAATACAAAAGACTGCCTCTATAGGATACTCATTGCATTGTACGAATTGTCAAAGTCATCAATAAAGTGTGTTAAAAAATTGGTAAAATATGATATTTCAGCAATGCCTGTATGTTCTTGAAGCTAATAGTAGCTATAATGTATTTGGTAAAACATACACATGTGAAAGTGCATCATATTTTTCAAGCGCATTTAGTGTTTTAATTTTTTCTTGCCAGGCATAATCTCGACATGTGCAAATCCTTCTACGAGTTTCTTGGCTTTTATGATCTGTATCCTTGTTCATTATGCAGATATGTGTGTGTGTGTATGTGTGTGTGTGTGTGTGTGTGTGTGTGTGTGTGTTTGAGAACTGGAGTTTGGCTGATGGTTGACTGGCTGTGTTTGTGTACTGGTATTTTTCTGGTCGTGTGTGTGAACAAGCACTTGGGTGCGTTGTGGGTGGACTGGATCATGCCCAGCGGTGTGTATGAACCGGCGCTTGGCTGGCTGTCTGCTATGGATGGTGCTTGGTTGGTGGTGTGCAGGGATAGTGCTTGGCTGGCAGTGTACGTGGTACCTCACTTGTGTGAATCGTGTTCTGTTTGCCTTGCCTAGATTTAGCTTGTGCCACATGAAAGGGGGCACCACCTACTGCCTCGGTCCAAAATTAAGGACTTCCCTTCCAGAGCACCTAAGTCCCTGTACGTCACTACTTGCTTTCCGCAAGGGTTTGAAGACTTGCCTGTCCATTCTTAGACATTGTAAGTGAACAGGGAAGCCATAATGAGAACATGGGCTGGACACTCTTCATTACGAGTTCCCCAGCTCCATGATGGCTTCACTGTACCCTGAGATGTGAAGTATCTCATCTTAATAAATGTGTACTGATGTCAGTGTCAGATTTATGAATAAAAGCACCCAGAGGGCATCTTAGAGGTACCCTTGAAAACCTACCGACTACTAGTGTGGTTACCGACTGGTCTTGGCCAGCCTGCCCCCACTAGACATGTTTCTGTCCAACTGGCGGGAGAGCCTTCGCTCTCAGAGGCTGGGAACAAAGCCTGCTCTGGGTGGAGGGGTCAAACCACCAGCCTTCCAGGGCAGAAAAACTTCAATGAGGATGCCACCTTTGAAATGCAGACCAGGCCTCTCCACCTAGTGGAAGAGGTCAACCCCCCTGTTCTGTCCCCAGGTGGGAAAATAAGTTAGATCAGGAGGTGTGCCAGCACCACCCCTAAGTGGTGTAGTTGATGTGGACCCCACTTTTAAGAATCCTCCATCTTTAATTGGAGAGAATTAGCCAATTAGGGTCATCAGATGTATGCCATTTCCCACAGGAAGTTGTCATATAGAGGGTGTAGTCACCTTAAAGGCAGGTAGGCCATTGGTTGCTTACTTGTACTCCCCTTAACACCCCTAAATTGAGATTTAGGTGGCACCCCTTGACCAGAATTTAAGATTATACGGACCTAAAATGAAGAGGGCAAAGAAGAGCTGCTGAACCCAAGAACTGAGTGCCTGCCGCAGAGATTTGGTGCATAACACTGCATGCCACTTCAAGACTCGACAATCGAGGTGAACTGTCTTGTCCTGCTGCAGTGTGGCCTCTAAAAACCCCAAAGAACTACCAGCCTTTGCAAACTGCCCAAAAACTCCCTCAAAGTAGAGGAGCTACTCCCCTGCCTACCACAGGCACCAAAATTGCAGTCAGGTCCACCGACTTGCAGCTCCCTTGCCAGACCAGAGCGGTAACCAACCAGGAAGAGATGATGATGATCTCAAAGGTCAGATCTGGCTCTCCACCAAATGTGGAGGAACTATGACCAACCAAACCCATTCAGTGCCAATCCCCGGGGTACCAGATGCCCTGCAACTAAGACCGTCATCGGAGAGTCCAGTCAGGACTCCAACTGTACCAGATCCCAGCAGCCGCGGAGGGACATCAAGACCCGTAAGACCCATTCCAAGAGTGGCCCAGTAGTCCTAAATTTGTCCCTGCCAGCTATAGCCCCAAACCGCAAGGAGCACCTTTAGGCACCGGGACCCAGGAATCTACCTGCTCTGCAGTCAGCCCACACGGCTTGGGTTAGGACAAACCGCTGTGCTACCTTGTGACCAAAGTCTCCTTTTGGGAGCTCTCAGACTAGACCACAAGTCCCCTTGTGCAGCCTGTCTTTAGAGCCTCCCCCTCGTAGCACCAGCTACTAACTGCACCAACTCTCTGCTCCCGGTGGAATTCGGGACTCAGCCAATGAACTGTTGGTAGAATATTGGACCTTGGGTACCTGCTACTCTAAACCCGGAAGGTGAACCCCTATAACTGTCTGTGATGTGAGCTTTACCTATCTGTTATTTCCTCCCATAGGATTGCATGGTGCATAACTGTGTACAACTTTGAACTATTTGCGTATCTTTGAAAATTCATAAGAAATATAGAACTTACCTTTCAATGTAGTTCTTCATTTGAAAATATATATAACAACTTTTTATTTTTCGAAATTGGTTTTTGATTTATTTTTTGAGCGTGTGTCTCATTTATTGCCTATGTGAATACAACAAATGCTTAGCACTACTGTCGGATAAGCCTAAACTGACCGCCCACACCGCCACAAATAAAACATTAGTGTTATCTACTTTTGCCTCTGTCAATCCATTGGGGACTCACTAGACTGTTTACACATTGTACTTGTTTTAAGTATACTGTATAGAGAAGCAGCTTCCTACAAGCACTAATCACCATTTACAAGCAGTTTCAACGACCCTACTCTTCCAAGGCATTTCTCTTTCCTCAGGCATCAATCTTCTTCCTCTTAGCTCCTTGTAGACTTCATCTTTCCCTTTTACCTCCTTTCACACGTAGATTAGTTTCCAACTCGGATGTATGTCATCACAACGCATGCTTTTACTACGCATGCCTTTACAACGCAGGTTTTACAACGCAAGTCGTTACAACGACTTGCGTTGGGGGCGCTGGATAGTGGAATAGTTTAATTTACTATTCCAACTCCAGTCCCCGAGGATAGTAGTGAAGGCTTTGGATAGTAAATTAAACTAGTCCCTATCCTACAGTGCCCTCCAGCGCAAGTCGTTGTAATGAATTGCGTTGTAAATCCTGCGTTGTAATGGTAGTGCATCGTAAAAGTTGCGTTGTGATGGATGTTTCCCTTCCAACTCATCGCCATTGTTGCAATTAAAGAGAGATCCTCTGTAGGCAGGTAACGTAGCTTTTATGGTGAAGTTTATTTGAAGGTGATAGTCTAAGTTACAGGTGCAGGTGTTATATCAATGATACACCAGTGGCAGCATCCTGCCCACACACACACTGGCAGCAGGTATAACAGAACTAGGGAGAGAGAGTGCATTATACCTAAATAATGATATAATAAAATCCTTCTCGTAGCTTAATAGTGCAAACCGCGGCAAGCACTTGAGGGTGTGCCCAGTGATTCCCCCAAGAGTGTCAAATACAGCGTGCCAGAAGCGCTACACTCCAGGGCAGCGCCACGCAAGATGGAGGAAGCCTGCTCAAGGCACCTGCTTTTTTAACCATTTGAATTAGCTCTGTATCGTAGCACCTGGTATGACCTAGATACAACTGTTTGAATGTGTGAGTAAACCCTAATCCTAAATCTCTATTTTCTATTCAAGATCTACCAGGTCGAGTAGGTGTTTCTGGTCCTACTGGGTCCCTAACAAATAAAAATTATTTGGATGCTCTCCTACCTTTAGCAACAGTAACCTCTTAAGTATTAACCATTGAGAAATATGACCCATCAGGCTTGCAACTGGTCCTTTAACTGGACACTGACATGATTTTGACTTTGCAAACCACCCCAGCACCCTAAAAACATAGGTTTTTTTACTGCCCGTCACCTCCAGGCAAACCTTAGTAGTAAGGTGCACTAAAAAACATAGAATGCCCGCCTCACCATGGAAGTTGCCTCCTGTGGTGAGGAGGGCATTTGGTTGGTACAAGGCCCCATAATGCTGGCAGAGTGCTGCACCAAACTGCAAAACGCATTGACAGGAACTACTGTCACTGTGGCTCCTAGTAATGCTTTGAGAAATAAACGCCAACCTGGCAGTCATTTCATAATTTGGTGGTCAGAGGTGTAGTCAAGACAATGGAATACATTATTCTGTTTCCCTGACAGTAATATATCCGTCCACCAAAATATAAATCCGCTCCTATGTCTAATTGTTGCATGTTGAGGCCTTTCCTACCTTCGGTACTAGGCCCAGCCACACAAGTGGAGTACCATTTTGATTGGGAGAAGTTTAGGAAAGCTGAGTGGTAGGAATTTTGTGAATTTGGGGAGATTACTGAACTTTCCCTCACAGACATATGAGGAAAATTATTTTGGACAAAGTTTGGTGTTTGCAGGACATTCTAATGGAGTAAACCTAGTGAGATCCTGAGGCGTAACACAGCCCCTGCAGTGCAGGGGGGGGGCATTCCCTTAGCACCCCCTAACCCTGGAGGGGCCCATATAGAGGCCAAGGTCAATCAATATCTGTGAGATATGAGAAGCTCAGTGGCTCCTGCTTACATTCTGCAGGAAGAGGGGGGCATCATTTTGCATTATGCCAATGGCTGGGATTCATTCAAGGGACACCACCCTAGACTCCCCTCTCTGGCTAGTTTTCAGCAATGTCTGGATTTAGTAGGTTTCCTTAAGTAGCATCCAAGGTATTAGCAACAGAAATGTGGGAACACAGGGGCATATTATCAAGGGGGTTTATCTCCGCTTTTTTGGCTTTAAAAGCCAAGAAAGCGGAGATAAAATTATCTCTCTATTACCTAGCTGTCGCTAACACCAGTTAGCAACAGCTAGTAGGAGATAGCGACCATCTTGGGCCCCACTTTGCATGTCAGTGATATTTATCACTAATGACATGCAAAGTGGGCGTGCCAAGATGTTAGCGACTGGAAACAGTCGCTAACATCGCTATCTCCTATTACCAACTTTTGGAGATATTCGCGCTAAGCGCGAATATCTCCAAAAGCTAACACCTGCCCTGAGCAGTTCTTAGCCATGTTATCCAATGGAAGGTGGATAACATGGCTAAGAGCATTAGCTCGGTAATGCATGAATATCGCTGACTTTTCAGCGATATTCATGCATTGCGGCCGTTTTTTATCGCATTTGCGATAAACCTTGGTAATACCAAGGTTTATCTGCGATAAAAATCGCCGCAGCTCAGCGGTAAATTTTTGTCTCTAACCAAGCAATAGCGATAATTATCGCTATTGCTTGGTAATATGCCCCACTGTGTGGTTGGAATATTGCGAGTCCCCACAGATTCCAGAACTTTCCCTCACAGAAATATGATGAATATTCTTACTTTTAATTTAGTGGGGGGGTTGCAAACCATATGTGGTAAAAAAAAAGCCAGTAAACTAGTGGATACCAAGAAATTCACACCACACTGGACCCCAGGGCCGGACTGGCCGTAGCGGGCGCGGGCATTTCCCCAGTTGGCCGCCAGGGTGGGGCCGCCTTTAGGTCCCTGGGGGCCGTTTTTGTTACAGGGCTGTTTTCGGTCCCTGTATCAAAATCATCCGAAACCGGCCTTGGCAAAGAACTCGGCTGCACCCCCTACCCCCAGGGATCCGACGAACACTTTGCCAGGGCCAGTTTTGGTTCGCAGTCCGACCCTGCTGGACCCCCTCTGAGGGTTTTTTGTCAGAACTTTCTGGGTTTGCTAGGGTTCTCTGGGTGGCAGCAGAGCCCATGTCCAAATACCACAGCTACCCACATTGTTAAAATGAGTCAGTTTTCAAGATGAAATCTTGATGTTTACATGTTGCTGTTTGTGTCCTTTCCTGTTGCAGTCGATAGGTCCAGACACACACACGAGGTACTGTATTTAGTAGGACAAAAGAGGAACACAGAATAGTAAAACCTTTGTTATCATCAACTGATTTTTTCCTCAGTTTTTTTTGCCCCCAAGTGTAAGCCATTGTGCTAGAAATAACCCTTTTTGCAAAATTCCCTCTGATTCACGTGATAGTATGTTTAACCTCAAATTGAGTTGTGAAAATAACCATAATGAATCTAGGGCACATTTAAAAAATGCATAGATTTCTTTTTCATTTGTCGTTCGTTAGATTTTACTATATGAATTGATGCATGATCAGTACAGAATGTAATATCATTATAAAATCCAACTCATTTCTTGGCTGTGGATTTCACTTGTTCTTGGACCCAGAAGGTTCTAATGAACATAACAGTGTATTACTTTTGTAAATCAGCCGTACGGATAAACAGATGAAAATGATGTCAGCTTTATTTATTATTTCCTGCTTTTTTTTCATTATTCTTTTTATTTCGACAATTGTTTCTTTTTCAAAATCATTAGCGTTTTACACAATGGCCCTTTGCTAAATTCAAAATTCTGTACACGTTTGAGAAATGTTTAACTTTATGGACTCACCTATGAAATACCAAACTGCAAGTAGACAGAAACCACAACAAATAGAAACAAGCATTAGAAATGCAATCGGGCTCGGATTTATTTGAGTTTGAGCTAATGGCATTGTAAATGCCAATGTATTGTTGCTATGTGTTATGGAGTGTGTTCATGTGGTGTGTACTGTACTGCTAGTGATCTCCTTGTGAATGTGCGAATATTGCACCACTTGCCTGTGATGTCCTTCTTATGCACCGCCACTCTGCACCGCCACTCTGCACCACCACTCTGCACCGCCACTCTGCACCGCCACTCTGCACCGCCACTCTGCGCCGCCACTCTGCGCCGCCACTCTGCGCCGCCACTCTGCGCCGCCACTCTGCGCCGCCACTCTGCACTCTGCACCGCCACTCTGCACCGCCACTCTGCACGCCACTCTGCGCCGCCACTCTGCGCCGCCGCTCTGCGCCGCCACTCTGCACTCTGCACCGCCACTCTGCGCCGCCGCTCTGCGCCGCCACTCTGCGCTGCCACTCTGCTGCACCGCCGCTCTGCACCGCCGCTCTGCACCGCCGCTCTGCACCGCCGCTCTTCCACTCTGCACCGCCACTCTGCACCACCACTCTGCACCGCCACTCTGCACCGCCACTCTGCACCGCCACTCTGCACTCTGCACCGCCACTCTGCACTCTGCACTGCCGCTCTGCACCGCCGCTCTGCACCGCCGCTCTGCACCGCCGCTCTTCCACTCTGCACCGCCACTCTGCACCGCCACTCTGCACCGCCACTCTGCACCGCCACTCTGCACCGCCACTCTGCACCGCCACTCTGCACCGCCACTCTGCACTCTGCACCGCCGCTCTGCACCGCCGCTCTGCACCGCCGCTCTTCCACTCTGCACCGCCACTCTGCACCGCCACTTTGCACCGCCACTCTGCACCGCCACTCTGCACCGCCACTCTGCACCGCCACTCTGCACTCTGCACCGCCACTCTGCACTCTGCACCGCCGCTCTGCACCGCCGCTCTGCACCGCCGCTCTGCACCGCCTCTCTGCACCGCCACTCTGCACCGCCACTCTGCACCGCCGCTCTGCACCGCCTCTCTGCACCGCCACTCTGCACCGCCACTCTGCACCGCCACTCTGCACCGCCACTCTGCACCGCCACTCTGCACCGCCACTCTGCACCGCCACTCTGCACTCTGCACCCTGCACCGCCACTCTGCACCGCCACTCTGCACTCTGCACCGCCACTCTGCGCTGCCACTCTGCACCGCCACTCTGCACTCTGCACCGCCACTCTGCACTCTGCACCGCCACTCTGCACCGCCACTCTGCACTCTGCACCGCCACTCTGCACCGCCACTCTGCACCGCCACTCTGCACCGCCACTCTGCACCGCCACTTTGCACCGCCACTTTGCACCGCCACTCTGCACTCTGCACCACCACTCTGCACTCTGCACCGCCACTCTGCACCGCCACTCTGCACCGCCACTCTGCACCGCCACTCTGCACCGCCACTCTGCACTCTGCACCGCCACTCTGCACCGCCACTCTGCACTCTGCACCGCCACTCTGCACTCTGCACCGCCACTCTGCACCTCCACTCTGCTGCACTGCACCGCCACTCTGCACCGCCACTCTGCTGCACTGCACCGCCACTCTGCACCGCCACTCTGCACCGCCACTCTGCACCGCCACTCTGCACCGCCACTCTGCACCACCGCACCGCCACTCTGCACCGCCACTCTGCACCGCCACTCTGCACCGCCACTCTGCACCGCCGCACTGCACCACCGCACTGCACCACCGCACTGCACCACCGCACTGCACCACCGCACTGCCACTCTGCACCGCCACTCTGCACCGCCACTCTGCACCGCCACTCTGCACCGCCACTCTGCACCGCCACTCTGCACTCTGCACCGCCACTATGCACCGCCACTATGCACCGCCACTCTGCACTCTGCACCGCCACTCTGCACTCTGCACCGCCACTCTGCACCGCCACTCTGCACTCTGCACCGCCACTCTGCACCGCCACTCTGCACCACTGCACCGCCACTCTGCACTCTGCACCGCCACTATGCACCGCCACTCTGCACTCTGCACCGCCACTATGCACCGCCACTCTGCACTCTGCACCGCCACTCTGCACCGCCACTCTGCACCGCCACTCTGCACCACTGCACCGCCACTCTGCACCGCCACTCTGCACCGCCACTCTGCACCGCCACTCTGCACCGCCACTTTGCACTCTGCACCGCCACTCTGCACTCTGCACCGCCACTCTGCACCGCCACTCTGCACCGCCACTCTGCACTCTGCACCGCCACTCTGCACCGCCACTCTGCACTCTGCACCGCCACTCTGCACCGCCACTCTGCACCGCCACTCTGCACTCTGCACCGCCACTCTGCACTCTGCACCGCCACTCTGCACCGCCACTCTGCACTCTGCACCGCCACTCTGCACCGCCGCACCGCCACTCTGCACCGCCACTCTGCACCGCCACTCTGCACCGCCACTCTGCACCGCCGCACCGCCACTCTGCACCGCCACTCTGCACCGCCACTCTGCACCGCCACTCTGCACCGCCACTCTGCACCACCGCACCGCCACTCTGCACCGCCACTCTGCACCACCGCACCGCCACTCTGCACCACCACTCTGCACTCTGCACCGCCACTCTGCACCGCCACTCTGCACCGCCACTCTGCACCGCCACACTGCCACTCTGCACCACCGCACCGCCACTCTGGACCGCCACTCTGCACCGCCACTCTGCACCGCCACTCTGCACTCTGCACCGCCACTCTGCACTCTGCACCGCCACTCTGCACCGCCACTCTGCACCGCCACTCTGCACCGCCACTCTGCACTCTGCACCGCCACTCTGCACTCTGCACCGCCACTCTGCACTCTGCACCGCCACTCTGCACCGCCACTCTGCACTCTGTACCGCCACTCTGCACCGCCACTCTGCACCGCCACTCTGCACCGCCACTCTGCACCGCCACTCTGCACCGCCACTCTGCACCACCGCACTGCCACTCTGCACTGCCACTCTGCACCGCCGCACTGCCACTCTGCACCGCCGCACCGCCACTCTGCACCGCCACTCTGCACCGCCACTCTGCACTGCCACTCTGCACTGCCACTCTGCACCGCCACTCTGCGCCACCACTCTGCACCGCCACTCTGCACCGCCACTCTGCACCGCCACTCTGCACCGCCACTCTGCACCGCCACTCTGCACTGCCACTCTGCACCACCGTACTGCCACTCTGCACCGCCACTCTGCACCGCCACTCTGCACCGCCACTCTGCACCGCCACTCTGCACTCTGCACCGCCACTCTGCACCGCCACTCTGCCGCCACTCTGCTGCACTGCACCGCCACTCTGCACCGCCACTCTGCACCGCCACTCTGCACCGCCGCACCGCCACTCTGCACCACCACTCTGCACCACCACTCTGCACTCTGCACCGCCACTCTGCACCGCCACTCTGCACCGCCACAAAACCAACAGATTTTGTATAGGAGAGTCCTATTTGCTTTGCCAATGCTTGTTTAGCCTACCTCAGTCAAAGAGCAGGCGCGGGTTTGCCGGCGCGCACACAGAGCTCAAGGGAAAAAAAACACAGCAGTGCACACGCTCCCAGCACCATCTGCCTTCAATTACCGGCACCTCGGACAGCTGGTAATTGAGGATTTATGTATTCTTCTGCGCGTGTCCGAACACTTTATGCAGGAAGTGGACATTGCAAAAATTCCAAAGCCCTATGGCATGCTGCCTTACTTAAACACAGCCTTGCCTGGACCAATTACCATTCACATGGCAGAATACCACACGCAAAAACCGCGCGCTTTCTGGAATGCGGCAGCCCACAGCCCTTTCTGAACTTTTTTTTTTTTTATAACATTAGAGCTCGGAAGCCCCGCCCCACTTCGTGTGACGTAGGCCCGAGCCCTAAAAATATTGACTAACACTTAGAAACAAAATTCAAAAACTTCAGCAAAAAAAATGCCTTTTTTTTTACAAATTTCCTTTTTTCCGGAAAGCTGGGAAGACGGTGATTTTAGCACATGCCCATTAGTGAAAAAACAACATACAGGATTTCTTGCAAAGCACTCCCATTTTCCCCCATAAAAATAACTTTTTGAATTATTTTCCCTGGTTTCTTACAGCTAGTTGCATCAAACAAAAATCCGCTCGCAAAGGGGCAGATTCTCAGAATCTGCCCCTTTGCGACCGGTATTTTTGCATTTGGGATGCATCATCCCAAATGCAAAAATCGCTAATTGAGAAATCGCGAAATTACGATTATTTGAGATTCCTTAAATGCAATGCATGAAAGTTTTAAAAATAGCGAATTCGCTAATAGGGCACGCAAAATACCGTGAAATACAACTTCATGGTAATTTGCAAAAACTTTGAAAAATGCACTAAAGTGCATTTATCAAAGTTTCATGTTTCATGTTGCAACATATGTGCACAGATCAATTTATGGGGTGCAACAGGGTGTCCTTTGAAATCGCTAAGCATGGGCGTAAAATCCGTTCCGCTCGCGGATTTTGCGGATTTTCGGCAAATTCGCAATCCGCTAACTCTCGCGAACTTGCTGTAAATCCGTGCGAAGCGGATGTTTTGCTTGGTCGCACTTGCCAACTAGAATACTATACAATTTCGCGGGAGTAAACACTTGCGAACACGTAGATGTGGCGGGCAGCGACAATCTCGCAATTGCGAGATTGCAAAATTTGCAATTTCGCACAAGAAATCCACCGGCAGGCAGCATAAACCTTGAAAATTATGATTTTTATCAGAATAACTCCTCAGGTTGACATTTGCCGGCACTTTTTTTTTGCAAGGAGTCCATTTTGGGGGGGGGGGGGGTGGGAGGAAGGAAGTGCCCCACAGTCTCCAACTTCCTGTTCCTGTCCAGCAGGCTCCTCCCAGTGCTTTCTTCATGTGCTGGTCACTTTGATTTGGATCTTGACCTGGAAGGATTACTTTTTGTGGTTGCTGCTGGATATTTGGATTTTTGCAAAACTGAAAGCACTCAGCAGGTGCAAAAGTTCAATCTTATCATTAGTAACCATTCCCTGTAGTGCCTGGAAGGATTACTTTTTGTGGATGCTGCTGGATATTTGGATTTTTGCAAAACTGAAAGCACTCAGCAGGTGCAAAAGTTCAATCTTATCATTAGTAACCATTCCCCGTAGTGCTTCCTGAGGGGCTCCTTCAGTGTTCAGTTGCCTACTTGCAACTGTTCTATGACCCTGCTCTGACCCTTACAGCAGGCTCAGAGAATAGCTACAAGTATACAACAAAGGTCCTGTTAAAAAAATTACACTGCAACAGAAAGCAATTACAGATAAGGAAGCAGGTGCCAGCCTGGAAGTTCAAATTCAGTGACACATTAATCAGCCCCTAATTCATTCATGTCAGTTGATGCAGGGCAGGTGTGCTTTTCCCCCCATAATCTACAGTGATGAACTAGAGGGTGGCATGGGTGAGCCAGAGGGTGGCAGTGGTGAAACAGAGGGTGGCAGTGGTGAAACAGAGGGTGCTGTGATGAACCAGACGTAGAAACAACATGGTCGCGACCGTTGCTATCCGACAAGTAAGTTCGCGTTTGGGAACTGGTAAAAAACCCTTGCGAAATGGCAGAAACACTTGCGAATACAAAAAAAAAGGAATCCTCAAAATTCGCGAGAGTTCGCGGATTTTGCGGATTGCGAATCCGTAAATACGCAATTTCGCGGATTGCCAATTCGCAAAATCGCCCATGCTTAGAAATCGCAATCTCAATTTGCGATTCGCTAATTGCGATTCGCAAATTGAGATTGTCTTCCCATTCATTCCTATGGGCCTCTAGGCCCATTGGAATGAATGGGGAGGTATTCCTTAATTGCGACTCGCAAATTGCGAGTCGCAATTAAGGAATTCTAAGAAATCGCTATTTTTTTAGTGATTTCTTGATGCATTCCATTTTGCTATTCCTTAATAGCGAATCGGTATTTTTCGCTATTAAGGAATCGCTAAATGGGTTGGTGATGCATCTGGGCGTTAATTCCCTCCAGGGTATTCACAAAATCTAGGTACCTTTAAAATCCCCAAAATGTGGGGAAAGTAGGACGCAGATTTGGCCTACATACCCTTTGCAGGAAAAAATATATAAAGACTTAAGATAAGCGCAAATTGTCCCAGATATTAAAAAAAACACGAGGTCGAGCACTGGGATGGGGGGTAAAGTAAGTGCTAAACCTCACATACTGTACCCTACACCTCCCATTTTACTCTAGTCTAGGGTTGCGAAGCACTACACAAATCAAGCAGTATAATACAATATAGTATAATACAGTTAACATGAACAACAAAGTGGGATCTATGCATTCAAAACTGAATGAAGGTAGATGTTAGGTCTATGGTTACAAATAATTTGCAGGTAACTTGCCTCTGTTGTGTAAAATAGAAAGGGCTCAAAGATGTTCTTTGTAACGTCATTCACAAAGTAACTGCTCGTAAAGAGACAATATTAGATACAACTAGAGTTAACCAATGGCAAGCGGCAGGAGAAATTACCCTCAATATTGTATTTACTATAGGTCTTGCAGCGCAAGGGCTGTCTAGGCGAGACCTAAAAATCAGCCACTATTACAAAGTGATTAAAGCTGTAATGTGCCCTCTTATGTTAAGAGAGACCAAAATCAAAGTTGAGATCAGTTGCCTTGCATACAAGGCCCTCTATCTGGGAATCACCATACCTATCCCAACAGCTGCCCATCAATGCTGGAGAGCTAGGGCTCAGGAGAAAAAACATATTGCATTTAGAAACCTCAAACTTCCAAACTTCTCTGGGCTTGAAGCAATCATTCAGTAATGATTCAACTTATCGCTGGTACTGGCCTCTACCTCAGGTAGGGATTCAGGGGCATATTTGCAAGGACGGCGATAAATAAACGCAAAGCGCGCTTAGCACTTTTTTATTAATCGCCATCTATCGCTGTAATATATCGCCCTGTTAGCGTGTTATTTACAACGTGTTTCCCCAGGGTGATATAATTACCAGCAATAGCGGGGAAGCAGGGAACATCGATGGTTTTTCAGCGATGTTCCCTGCAAAACAGCAATAACCTTGCTGATACGACCCTGTGGTCGTATCAGCACAATCCACCCCCATTGTTAAGCAGAGGTAGGTCAGGATTTTAGCAGACGATAGATTTTGGTGAAAACTACCGTTTTCTCCAAAATCTAACATGTGCTAAGATCCTGTGGGCTGCCTTGTAAATATCGCGATGTGAACATCAGCGATATATGCAAGGTAGTCCATCCGGGGTACGGCCAGTGACGCCCACTTTGCATCTCATTGGAGATGCAAAGAGAGGCCTTGGGAAAAATGGTGCTAACATGCGATTATGCATGTTAGCACCCTCTTGTAAATAGGGGGAAAGTTTTATCTCCGCTTTTTTGGCTTTTTAAGCCAAAAAAAGTGGAGATAATGCCCTTGTAAATGTGCCCCGAAGTTAGGTTAAAGTTATTACAATGTCAAACTAAAATACAAAGGAATGATATGTAAGTTAGTCAGGAAGCATTTGAGAACATCAAGAGCAGCTTACTGTTAATAGACAGTAAGCTGAAATAGAGCGAAATATGAATGACAAGGTACAGGGAGAGGCGAGCAGAAGAAACCAGACCCCAACATTAATTCCTCAATAAACTGGAATTCAGTAGATTAAGGGAGACAATGATATCTCATCCATCAGGCATGTGGGTGGGTCCCCACTTAAAATGCCCATGGGTGAAGGTATTGCTTTTGACCCCTACGGAAGCAAAAAAAGAAGTGAGATACAATTAGGATGGATATGATGTGGGTCTGACACTAGCACTGACAGAAAATAGTGGGCATTGTTTGTGGAAGGAATGAAGAAATGCTGATCCTATTTGTGAGAAGCTGGCCTGGTATATGAGGTCCACTAATGTAATTGGGCACCTTGCACCAGTCCAGACCACCCTTATGGTGATTTAAGAGGTCTCAGACAACCTTAGAAAGCTATCCAAGAGGTAGCTGTGGAGAGAAGCCTTCAGGCTTAGTCTTGAAGGAGTGTAAAACAGCTTGTTTTACCAGAATGCAATCTCATAGTATAGATTATATGAAAGGAGATCCACACAGTAGTTATAAAAAATATGTATTTATTATATAACACTATCTAGTACATTACAGTATCTCCCACATGGAGACAGACACAAAGCACACAATACTTTAGCAAAGAAGTCACAGTAAATAGCACCAATACACAGTGGCCCCGGGAGTCGGGGGAGGACCAAATCATATACTAAGTAAGTGGTATAAGAACCACGACTCGAGTCAGGACTATGTCAAGAGTATGTAAAATTGCCGGGGACCCACAGAACCACCCCAGGTAAGTAGATAGGGACCCCACAGACAGAGTGTGCAGTGTGTGAACACGACCGCGGGCTCTGAACAAGTCTATGTGCAAGCCGCAGTTGGAATTTTAAAGGTTAGGGCCCCTTCCCAGTGGACCCTGAAGAAATCCCTTGGAAGATAGAAGTTTGGAGAGCCACCCCACCTGTGGACACCGAGGTACCCAAGTTACCTATCCTAGGGAAGCCGGGTGTACAGGTGTGAAGTGGTGTCGGAAACCGCTGTCGAACCCAATGGAGGACTTCAGGAAAGTGCTGCTGCTGGAAGAGGAGAAAGTGTCCGGAGCAATCCAAATGTGGATTCTTGAAGAGCAGTACCTGAAAGCGGCGGGGACAGAGTCTATGTCACTCTGGAGTCACCAGTAGACTTGGAAGACGAACGCCCTCCGATGTTGGGTGCTTCAGGATAGTTGACGTTGACCTTGACTCTGCAGCTGCGGGGACCAGGTGATGCAGAGGATGACCAGGAGCCATATATGAGATGTCCCACAAATGATGTTGAACGCTGAGGGGTTGGTGTCTGGCAGGAGTCAAGAAGGTGCATGGTTCAGACCAGGAAGGTCCAGGAAACTCACCACAAGCAGGGGAGTCAGGGCAGGTCCCGAGCAATCAGGGGAGCCCAAGGAAAATAAAGATGACCCTCAACTGGACCCACAGGCTGAAGGAAAAGGAGTCAAGAGAGGACCTCGAGCAGCTCACCAAAACAAGTAGGCCACGAGCCCACGAGGTGATGTGGGTGAAGATCTTGGTGCAAGAAGTTGCCGGAGGTTGGGGCTACTTGGAGCCGAAAGGACTTGTTGCAAAGTTGCCAACAAGTATATGCACTTGCAAAAGTACACGGAGCACAGGGGTACCGTTAATGCAGTTCCCACGATGGATTCTGATCTCAAACGTGTTGTTGAACCCTTCGGAGTCTGCAGGAGCTTGGGATCAGACTGGTCAGCAGTGTTGAGGTGCCTGCGAATGCAGGGAAGTGACTCCTTCACTTCAAGGGAGATTATCTTCAAGTGTCTTTGGACGTTCCACAGGTCTTGCACTCATCCTGTATGGTGCATAGGCACAGATGAGGCAGCAGACCGAAACGGAGACAAAGTCAGGCCCAAACACAGTCCAGCAAGCGAGGAAAAAGTTGGGACTAGAATCCAACTGCTGCCACCAAAAGGGAGAAGCTGGCCTGGAATATGATGTCCAGTGAGATCCAGAGTGGCCAGATGGTAGAAGTGCAGTGGTTTCAGTTCTTGTCCACGAACAATCTAGGGACCTACACCCAGCTAAGCCCTTAAGTACCCTAGGGAAAGGGTTGGGAGGATTCAGGGGACCATCCCAGGGGATGGTCTAGACAACGGGGAGATTACTCCCATGTCCTTTGTCCAGTTTCGTCCAAACATGATAGGGTTTGTTGCAGCGGTTTTCGAGATGGTCATCGCGCAATCACGTAATGCCCCTCTATATTAGTATAGGGCTGCTTCACTGGCAACCCGGGAGAATCGACTCCGTAGGCTGCAGGGGTGTCCAGCTTATGCAAGGGCACCCTCTCACTTAGAACCAAGCATCCTGCCTTCAGGATTGTAAAGGCCTGCTATAGGGGTGACTTATAGGTTTTAAGTGCAGTGACCCTTAGATAAAGTAAACCTATATCTTTAGAAAGTGGTACATGAACCAACGTACACGGGTTGCAATGGCAGGCCTGTAGTTCCATTTTGCATGGTCTCTCATGGGTGGCATAATACATGCTTCAACCCATGGGAAACCTCTGAGGTACCTATGCCCTGGGTACCTGGGAACCATATACTAGGGACTGACAAGTGTACCCCAGTATCCAATCTGGAGTGTACCTAAGTACATAACAGGACAGTTCAGGGAGAAAACAGATAGACTTGGGTCCTGATTAGCAGGATCCCAGTCAGACTAGTCAAAAACAGCATCACATCAAGCAAAACATGGGGGTAACCATAAGAAGCAGATCCTACTTTCCTACACTATTGCTTTTCATCTCTTAAGACAAATCAAATATGACTGTAGCCTAAATGTGGAACCCAATGCAAGCCAGGCCAGGAACCCATGGAAGAGAGGCATTTACGAATTGAGAAATAGTAAAGATGTCCCTTATTCCCCCCCACCAAAAAACAGAAACTTAGTGAGACAGTCACTCTGTAAGGCCAGAAGTGGAGAAGACAATCTAATCTTAGATTAAATCATTTTTTCCATCTGAAAGAAGACATACTGGGTGGCCAAAAGATACAGCTTGTTTTATGCAAAAATGCAGGCAGTGAAAGACTTAGACAAAAGAATTCTGATCAGATCTGTTGAGTCTCATAGGATAATACAATTATGTAGACACAGAAGAAGAAGCCAAATACATAGTCATGTTGTTGATACATCTAAGCATTTCAAATCAATTAGAAATCTGATAAACCCCATCTTACGAAAACATACTACTCAGTGGATGATTTATAGCAGAATGTAGAAGATAATGTTAGAGTCAGAGGGGGCACCCCGAAGATTGGTGTGTTTGATGTTCTCACCTGAGAATGACTTCTAATTTTGCAATCAATAATCAGCAAATTATTACATAGACTGAAATTTGAAAGATGTTTTCTGGTTATAAGAGGCCTTGTAAGGGACTCATAGTGGCCTAACGCCTTAAGTGTACAAAGGATGAGTCTCCTAACTATGCACAGTCCATGTAGAATAGATCCCGAAAGGTCATCTTTTCAAATAATGTATTATTTTGGGATCACTCATTTCATAATGACTAATTTAGTTAAATATTTTGATGAGAGCAAATAATTAGAAAGGGTTGTGCAGACTGCTACCGGAGCAATTCTTGTATGTACAGGCACGTTTAAAGTTATCAGCTGTAAAAGCAGCAGATATTAAGTCTAGCCTTCTCAGAATCTTGAGGAACTAGCAAATACATTTTACTACATAATACACTTGCAAAACCATCTTGGGTCCTGTCAGGCTTGTTGTCTACCCTTTGGCTTAACCCTGGGTAGCTGTTGGTGTCGAGAAGTAAGGCTTAAATAAAGGATCTAGTCTAAAGCATTTAGAAGCTCCAAACAACGAAATAAGAAACTTACGCAACATGAAAGAAATCCGACACCAATTTATAAATATAGATTTCATTGTTATATATTTTTAGACACCAAGATCAGCAAAATCCACCAGAGGGTTCAGGAGATACATATTTTTAAGTGAACCATAAATCTCAGCTTTTTCAGTCCAAAGCGCAAACAATCAATAGCAACCGCAAAGTTAGTAAACTTTCTAAAACATTGAGTTGTGTTCAGCTTCTCTGACCTTGGCTGGATGACCAATTCTGACAGGGAGAAGGTCAGGGGGCAAATTAGAAGTGTTCTCCAAAGCAGTCTCAAGTCCAGTTCTACACTGTACATCAAGACCTCCATAGACTTCAATGTTGTTGTCCTGATCCTGGGGATGCTGGAGGCTGAGGATGCTGACAGATGTGCTGGGTGCAGTGCAGTCGACAGGAGTTATTCCTTGGCCAGGGTAAAGCAGGGAGACTTTGGCCACAGGGGTCGGTGTCCCTTGAAGTCCTCTTTGAGCCGGTAGAGGGCCAGTTGCAGCTGGGCTGCGGATCTGCGTACACAGTGGGTCCAGCAGTTTCCATGGTGAATTCTGGTGTCCATCTTTGGTGGCCAATCGCTTCTCAGATGACACTCTCTGGTCCAGCTGATTTGAGCACACCTTTTGGCCACTGAGGATTAGTCATGTGGGTTGCCTGTTGGCAGTCAGCAGGGATTCGAAGAATGTAGCTACTGACTTGCTGGAATGGGCTACTTCAGCTTTGAAGGCCCTGGTGCTGGTTCCAATGGGGTCAGCCAAGTCACACTGTGAGTCAATTATTTGGCATGGAGTTCCAGAGCCACTTTTCCCCGAACCAGGAGCCACAGGCACAGTACTCTCTTTACTTGCCCAGGGTATTGCAAGTGCAGCCTGGCAGTCGGTGCAGTCTCTTTTGTAAGGTCCAGTTGTCCGTAGGGCAGTCCTTCTTCTGACCTATCTCCAGTTCGGTTGGGATATGAGGTTCAGGGAGCCAAGGGTGCCGTATTTATAGGATCACTGAAAGAATATCGACCGACAGAATATCGACCATCAAAAATATCGTTGAGAAAATATCGACAGTCAAAATATCGAGTTTCTATCTACAAACAGGTAAGTACAAAAATATCGAGTTAAAAATATCGTTTACAAAAATATAGTTGTAAAAAAATATCGTATTTACTAAAAACAGTGTTAAATTAAATTAATATAAATAATTAATTACTAAAATATACTTAAAATTACTTAAATTAACTTATAATAATTAAATAATTAATGAAAGTTAAATAAATATTTTTTTATTTCATATTTATTAAACATATATATATAGTAATAAAATATAATAAAATAATACCCAAAAACTGAAAACTGACCCTGAACCCTAAAAATACCCCTTTACCCAAAAACTGAAAACTGACCCTGAACCCTAAAAATACCCCTTTACCCAAAAACTGAAAACTGACCCTGAACCCTAAAAATACCCCTTTGCCCAAAAACTGAAAACTGACCCTGAACCCTAAAAATACCCCTTTACCCAAAAACCCAAAACTGACCCTGAACCCTAAAAATACCCCTTTACCCAAAAACCCAAAACTGACCCTGAACCCTAAAAATACCCCTTTACCCAAAAACCCAAAACTGACCCTGAACCCTAAAAATACCCCTTTACCCAAAAACCCAAAACTGACCCTGAACCCTAAAAATAAAAACGATATTACTTCACTTACCTTAAAAACGATATTACTTCACTTACCTTAAAAACGATATTTTGGCTGTCGATATTCTGTCCTGTCGATATTTTCTCCAAACGATATTTTGGAGTCGATATTATGTCCAAACGATATTTTGGAGTCGATATTATGTCTGTGTACCGTATTTATACCCAGAAAGTGTCCTAGAGGGGACGATGAGGTCATTAGCCAATGGACTTTCAGGATCCCTCCCATCCTGTGACCATTCTCGGCTATGTGTGGCATTTAGCAATCCCAGGGTGTACAACTCCACCCACTCCCAATATGACTGAACCCTTCTTTGGATATGTGGAGCTTGGTACCCCACTCTAGAGGTGAGGCTACTTGGAGGCTACACGTCCACGGGAAACATGGTTGGGCAACTGATGCTGTTGTGTAAGTAACGACTTTGGTGTAACTCTACAAGGGGTGCCTTCCCACCCATGAGTGACACAGGGGAACTTGGTCAATGCACCTGCAATGAATGCGAAAGACAAGTTATTGTAGTTCCGCAAAACACTATTCAAGGTGCAATAGACTTAGAAATATTGCTTTTGGGTTACTAACAATCCCATAAAGGTATCAGGGACACCATAGAACCACCAACATTCCTTATTTCATTATTCACAGCATCACGCGCTATACTAAGAAGAATGAGTATTTTTATGTTAAAAATATTTATTAGTACAGGAACAATCGGTTTCTCTGTACATCTAAAACAACTGAACAGAATATTATAAAAACAAAAATGAGACGTAAATAACGAGAATAAAATGAACTTTTCTAACTTTGTTAAACTGTCATTTAGAACTTCACACATTAATGCCTACTTTTATGCACTATATTATTAGAGTGTGAAAGGCAGAGCAACATGCAGTCTAGAATTTCTTAGCGAGAAGAGACACACTGCACATCTTGTTGTCAGGAAAGGCTGTCATTATCATTGGAGGCATGTAGACAGTTTTTCCCGTATTGGGAAAACACCCACTGCGGCAGCAGTCAGTTTGTCTTCCTCCGGGACTAGGCTTTCTCAACTTCAGGCAAGTTGTAGCATCCGTGAAGTGTGAAATGTGCTGGAAGCAGGCGAGACCCTCTCTGGAACAATCTCGGATGATAATCTGGGAGACAGACCTCTCCTGACAAGTGGTCGAGTGACAGTACTTATATCCAAAATCTTATCAGAAGTGGAAATTTCTGACGTAAGTTTAGGAATGTCCAACATAGACTATGTGCATGAAGGTTTGCGTTCCAGACATTTCCATAACAACATACAAGGCCAAATGACATCAATTCAGTCTAGATTATTTTGTTATAGATCTAAATGTGTTCTTAGTTAACCTTGACATGGTGAGGAGGAGACATCTGACCAAGACGAATGTTGCATTAGATGTTGTATCTATGACATTAATTAAAGAACTTGACAATATCACAGTTCTTAGAATGATATGGTCTGGTGACATCTGCGTCTTAAGGCAGACATGATAATAATTCTGCATAAATCAGGGAATATGTCCATTGTCCAAGTTAAGGGAGATGGCGACCTCCATGGACTCAGATAGATTTGGGGCCTAAATAAGATGGAGTTGGATCTTAGGGACTTTATGTCAGTGCCACCTATTTTTTTCTTCTGCCAACCCTCTAACTGAACAAAGGGGTAGCCCTACTCAAGTATGATCACCATTTGCCATCATAGGCTCCTTTCACTTTGAATCTCACCTTTTGGGTCAATACCCTATTTGTCCTCCTGCAAGGTGGAGGTGTCACCTCCCACTGTGGCAGGCCTCCTATTGTCCTTGAGCCTGGGAGTCCTTCACAAGACTCTCCAGGAGGGCCAAAGGCTCTGTGGTGGCCAGAAACCGTGCAAGGCCACCGGATAAACTGGGCAGCAGAGTAGCAACTTTCTAAAGCTGCCTTACCTTAAAAGTGACATTAAATTTGATTTAGGCATCAAGTCAGGTTTAACGTCACGATTCATTTGATACCTTGAAGTACCCATTCTAGTAGACTCATTCAGAAGTTTGCAGGCCTGAGAGTTCAGCCTGTAACTATGCATTAGCCATTGTGGCTATTAACCTTTCCACAGCAAAAATGAGGATTTGGAAGTTTTGCTGTTTATAATATACAAATGCAAAAAGAATAATTGATGGACAGAATGCAGAATAATGTCACACATTCACCCCAGTACGGAGATCTGGGCCTAAATCCATCATTTTTTTGCTCACCATGCCATTCCAGTTTGGACACAGCCATATGCATATCAGTCTTGATCTTCATTCACCCTGAACCCAATGTGAACAGTCCAGCTCAAACAGCCAGGCCAGGTCCTCTCTGGACTGGAAACAAGCATCCTAGCCACGTTTGGGCATACCCGTCCCACTCGGGGTTATGCTCACCATGCCATTCCAGTTTGGACCCAGCCGTATGCCCAGACGTGGGTCCCTTGCTCACTGTGCCACTGATTCAAGCTAGTCTGGCTGATGAATGTTAATAACCAGAAATCGGTCCCAGGAGTCTTGTTTCTAGCCCAGGGAGGACCTGGCTTGGCAGTTCGGTCTGGACTGTTCCCATGAGGCACAGGGTCACGACTGATTTGCACATGGCTAAGTCTAAACTGGAGTGGCATGGTGAGCAAAAGAATGATGAATTTAACCCACATCTCTTGACTGGGGATGACTGTATGATTTATTCAGTATTCTGTCCATCATTTGTTTGCGCAGCACTTTTCACCCTAAGTGGATGGGTATGCCCAGACGTGGGTCCCTTGCTCACTGTGCCACTGGATTCAAGCTAGTCTGGCTGATGAAGGGTATTACCCAGAAACGGGTCCCAAGATGCTAGCTTCTGGTCCAGGGAGGACCTGTCTTGGCAGTTCCGTCTAGACTGTTCCCATGAGGCACAGGGTCAAGACTGATTTGCATATAGCTGGGTCTAAACTGGGATGGCATGGTGAGCAAAAAGAACAATGGATTTAACCCAGATCTCTTGACTGGGGGTGAATGTATGATTTATTCAGCATTCCATCCATCATTTGTTTGTGTAGCACGTTAATAATATACAGGTCTCTGCCTTAGTGCTCGATAAGGCCTTCCTTAGGGGAGGCTATATATATATATATTGGTTAGAGACGTGGGGTGCTTTGCCATTGGTTCAAATGGCAACGTCAAACCAGCAGTTTTAAAACTGTTCTTCCAGTCTGCAATGGCAGGTAGGGAGCCGTTTTGTACTTTGTCACATGCAGTGTGGCACAATCAGTACTGCAGCCCTGGATGGGCACTCTAACGTACATGCCCCGGGTACCCTTGCTACCATATAGTAGGACTTATAACTACAAGGTTTCATATCTTCACAGCCAATGCCCAAATAATCTATCAACCCTTGATTTATTTGAATCCAAATTATTAGCACTTTGTTTTACAGTGCTCAACTTTTTCTTGAAATGTGTCTTTCTTCCACACATGCCGCTCAAATGAGAGTCACAGCTAGGGGTGGGCTGAATGCTGCGTCCCATCCGTGAAATTGGCAAAATCCTGGTCACTCCTTGTTACTCTTTAAAGTAGAGTTCTAGCCAAATTCCCCCAATCTCTTCTTGGCGGAATTTTTCTCCCACAAAGGTCCAGAAGATGCGAGCTGACGAGCGCGGGCAAGAGTTGGCGTACCCTAGTGCCGATTTCTAATGCTGGTGGTCGCAAGCAGTCACAGTCAGAGGGCTGATGTTTGAGTATATCTGCTGCCACACAAGTAGATTTTCGACTCGAGCTGCAGCAAAATTGACTCACGCGCTCTTGTTCAACACCTGGTGCCGTTCGTGCTGATCATCATCGCTAAGTTGCTCAGTGCTAGCTACATATTTTTCACACATTTTCGTAACTCTGCTTGATCTTGCTGAGTTTTGATGTATCTCCATAAAATTCTTCTGAGTGAAACTCCATGAGTTCTGCTCACTGTTAGTCACAACTTGCTTCCTGGGTGACAGTCCTTTGGAAGTATTACATCATCCACGCACTTCTTCTGGGTTCTTACAGTGTTTTCGATGACTGGGACCGGCTTTCTTGCAGATGGTGGCAGTTTTAAGGATGTTTCTGTATTTTTACAGGATTTATGCAGATTAACATCTCCGTTTTTTAGTCGAGCCTAGTGTTGCAGCGCATGCGCTGCTCGCTCTGCGAGGCATGCTGTAGTAGGGTATTATGTTGAAGTGCTGTGGAAGCCTCGCCCGCTCTCCGCCCATACTTTTCATTGGCGGGTGGCATTGTCTTTGGTAAATGCTGGCTTCCGATTCAATATGAGGCTACTTAGTCCCTCCTTGTTAGCGCCCTGCCTCCTTTTGTGACCGCCCATCAGGACTGGATCTTTTACATGCGGTGTTACACGGTCTGCGTTATATAGTTGGTGAGCACTATTTTCTTTCAGGCGCATACTGCTCAGCAGTGACGCTGCTTCCCCTATCGGTGGCCGGCTGCGGTGCGTGTCGCTTGCTGGCCGGAGCTGCGCTCCCTGTTCTGGCTGCACACGCTGTGAAGAGGAGAGGTGCGCTTACTCCGGGAGGGAGACCATGGCAGAGCTCTCGCCCCTCCACCCGGGCTGTGGGCAGGGCCAGCTGGCCCTTTGCCCACCTCTGATTGGTAAGCATGTTTCTCTATTTTTTATTGGTGAAGGATCTAGTACATGTCACAATCCCCTTTCAGATGTATAAGCAGCTGTTGCGGCCCAAGTCTTTGGAGAGTGTCGCGGTTTGAAGTAAAGGTCGGAACCGGAGACATAGAGCCGCTTGCCAGCCATGTTAGCCCTTTGTTACCCCAACCGTCCGCCGTGTGTGGCTGTACACCCAGTCTGTTGTGAGGAGAATCTGGTGGAGACCAGTATGTCCAGGCGAGGGAGCAGGTAAGATACCAGGGGATGTTTGCATTGACGAGTTTCACTGGGGGATCAGCACCGCCACACACCCCAGCTGGGCCCTAGAGTCAGTCCTTGAGGAGAGCCAAGGACTATTTGCGTACAGGGATGTATGACGTTACAACGCATACATTCACAACGCATACCATTACAACAAAGCTTTTACAAAGCAGGATCCATTACAACGCATGCCATTAAAACGCATGCCATTACAACGTAGCTGCTATTACAACGCATGCCATTATAACGTAAGTATGGGTAAGTATTTTTTTTTAATTCATGGGAATGTAATAGTAGTGTAAGTGTTGGATAGTGTAGGGGTTGCAATTACTTTTCTAACTCCAGGGGGATGTAATAGTAGGGTAAGTGTTGGATAGTGTAGGGGTTAAAATTACTATACTAACTCCAAAGGGGCGTAATAGTAGGGTAACTGTTGGATGGTGTAGGGGTTAAAAATTTAAATAAATACTTACCCATACTTACGTTGTAATGGCATGCATTGTAATAGCAGCTGTGTTGTAATGGGATGCCTTGTAATGGCATCCGTTGTAATGGATCCTGCGTTGTAAAAGTTTCATTGTAATGGTAGTGGTTGCTTTAGTTGCATTGTAATGGCTGTTTCCAGCATACAGAGATTGGCCCCTCAACCCCACCCCACCCCCTGTAGTCCCGTCAACTCACCTGGAACAGCACCCAGGCCAGGTCCCCCAAGGTCTGGGCTGCCACCAACAGGGTTAACAATTTCCGCATTCTGGAAAGCGTGAATGGCTACTAAACACCTCTCCTCAAATAGAGTAAGGACCAGGGCTAATTATTTTCCTTCAGTGGTGGAACAAGACTACTCCTCCCCCCGCTTCAGACACTAGACCTTTCTGAGCCACATACTGTTCCTCATTCGACATTAGCCCAGCCCTACTCTTCAGCAGCCCTGCTTTGCATCATCATCCCAGAAGAAATGCATTTGAACCCCTTTCTTTGCCCCCCTTTACCTTGCTCCGCTGCAACCTTCATGGATCGCCAAAGGTGTGCCTCTGTGCTCTTGACCATGAGGTCACCTATCCACTGCATATAAGTGGCCTCAACATTAGCCCCAACTTTATAGGTGAGACCCCATGCTACCCTTGAAATAAAACAAATAGTGTGTACCCCAAAACTGGCTGTGATGTAGAGAGGGGGTTGAGCGGACAAGGAGTGTGAACATCATATTCGTGTTCCGTTCTGAGTAACTTGGAGAATTTGGGTTTCCCTATGGACATTTTCTATTATTGAGGCTGCCCTGTGAGTGGGGCCATACAATGGACATGGTAGTTTTGCAGGCCATGGTGCATTGGCTAATTTGTGAAGTGTTCTGCAGATATCGTCCTGAAGCACACCCATTTTTCTCACAATATTAAATTCTGTTAATTTTCGAGTTTAGCGTGCAATACTCAGATTTAGTGCTCCTTTCCTTTCGCACTCAGGCATGAAAACATGAGAAAGTTGTGACCCGCTGTTTGCGGGCCAGCGCGAGTTGCACAGCCATATGCAAAGTGGTACGTAAATTAATCACCATCAACCATAGTATGTCCGATATTTATCCATCTTATTCCATTTTTTCAAAAGTTTTCCTTCACGTCAAAAGATGCAAAATTCTTCAATTTTATGCTTTTTAATTATTCCATGATTGCCCATCCAGGCCTGTACATGAACAATTCAGAATTAAGAGTCCTTCGAGTATTTCCAATGGTATCACACCCAATGCATTTCGGTTCTCAAACCTTCGTCAGGGGTATCTGTGATTTTAAAAAGAATATTATCAGTCACGTCTATTTAGCACCAACCTGTTATGGAAATCATGTAAATTATATGCACACATATCTCCATCCTCATATCATCCGTGAGTCAACTTAAAACAACATAATCTTAAAAAACACCATCATCTTGGAAAACAACAACCGTTACATTCACGTCTCTTGTGGAAACACAAACACAATGTTTCCCAAGCAGCTCTTTACTTTCTTTCCTTCAGAATTTAAGCCCGAGCTGGCCAGCATCCAAGCAAGTGGACCAGTGCCTGGCTGCTTTCAATGGCTCAAGTTTGCATTTGCTAGAAAACATTTACAGAAGGCCAAGTCTCCTCTCACTGTATGGTCTTGGGCCATCATTAGACCCCTGACGTACAAAAGCTGCACTTTTAGGTCTGACGTTAGCCAAGACCTTTTGATTTTACAAAAATGTGCATAATATACTTACATGAAGGGGCGTTTCACCTGCCTCTCTTCATCCATTGGTCTGTTGTTGTGTCATTCGCATTTTGCTTCTGCCCACTACACCATACACCATGAGGCAGTGGGGCAGCATACTTAAACCGCTGATTACCTTCACTTTGAGCGACTGCATTTCGCTCTCTCACATGGAGCACATCCGCACACAAGCTAGCTCCCTTCAGTGCCACTATTTTTCTTTTTACTTTATAATTACTTTAGTGCTGTGTTTAGAGCAGGATGTGCTAGCAGAACGCTTCTGATGCACATTCCAGGACTCATTTATGAGGCGCCACTGGCACTTTTGTGCCGCCGTAATGTAACTTTTTGATGTTCAGGAGACGCAATGTGCCACAGCATATTTCTAAGGCCACATAAAGCCACGTTACATGGATTTTCTTGGCGTTATAAATATATGCCTTTTCACGCAGAAAACTGTGTGAATGGGGCATTCCTTGGGTGTTGCTGGGGGGGTGTTCAAAGCAATATCCATGGCTTTTTGACACTACCCCAGATTTACGAAAAATTGTAAGTCTAAGGCAACGCCAAAAACATATGCCTCCCGAGGGGAATTGTAAGGGAGGTACATTACTTTTACTTTTCCTAGTTTTTCCTCTTTCTATGGGGCTATATTCTGCAGCAAACATAAAAAGCAGAAAAAGCCTCTTGTGATTGTTTTTGTGCAAGAAGGTTTTCCTTCCTGCACAAAAATAATTCTCCCTGCAACACAGGCACCCTTGCACCCTGGTGGTAGAGTATCTGCATTGGCGCACTGCAGCCCATTGTGTTCCAGCACAAGGAAAAAGGACAGAATTGTGCCGTATTTAATAGATACAATATCTCAACTGGTATTATTTACGAGACTGGTACATAAGCATGCACAAAACATTGCAAGAAAGGAAGGTAGGGAAACTCATTGTTTGGTTAAATGTGCCGCAGGCATCATGTATTGAGTAAATACAAGGGTGAACATAAACTTGAAACAATATGGACAAATTGGGAACAGTTGTAACAGCACTGTAAGCAATAAATACATGAGTAACCAGGCAAACTTTGTGCACACAAGTGCTCGTGACATTCTAGGTGGACTGCGCAGGTGACAAGTGAAACAGTGATAGGTGACGCAAGGTTAGAATGTGACAATTGATATAAGATAGGTTTGGTTCACAGGTAAGTATTTACATAAATATGTACAGAATTAAGCATTTTAGTGAACCAGAGTACAGGGCGCCACAAGTTGCGCTGAGATGTCAATGGCGTTTCGATCCATGAAGATTTGGATCCTCCTCAGGACCAGGTTATCGAATGAAGAGTGCTGAGCGTGGTAGGATGAAGTAGTGAAGAAAAAGGTAGGTGTTGGTTGGTCAGGAATGCTTGAACGCACCGGAAAGTCCGCCAAAGGTGCGAGGCAATGTATGTGAGGAAACCGGTAAGACGGCGGCGAGGACAAGTTTCCAGGGTGGGGTGAATCAATGTTGGGGTGGAGCCCGTAGGGTCTGGTTGTAAGGATTAACACTTTGAGACAGCCCGAGTCCGTGGCTTGTCCGGGTGAGGCAGGAGCAGAAGGCTGGAGATGCAGGGGGGTAGGTGCTGTGCACAGGCAGAGTCCTATCGGGAAGATCCTGGGTTGGAGCACCGATCCTCAGGGAGCCGTCGGGTTCGCTCGGCTTCAGAACAGGTCAGCTGACCCCCCCGTCTTACCAGTTTCCTCGTATACATTGCCTCGCACCCATGGCGGTCTTTACGGTGCGTCCAAGCCTTGCTGACCAACCGTCACCTACCTTTTTTCTTCACTACTTTGTCCTACCGCACTCAGCACTCTTCATTCGGTAACCTGGTTCTGATGATGATCCTAATCTTCATGGATCAAAACGCCATCGCCCAGCGCAACTTGTGGCGCCCGATACTCTAGTTCATTAAAATGCCTAATTCTGTACAAATGTATGTGAATACTTACCTGTGAACCATAAGTACCTTATATCAAATGTCACATTCTCACCTTGTGTCACCTATCGCTGTTTCACTTGTTACCTTCGCCGTCCACCTAGAGTGTCAAGAGCACTTGTGTACACAAAGTTCATCGGGTTACTCACGTATTTATTGCTTACAGTGACGCTGGAAACTGGGGACCACGGTTCGATCCCCGGCTCCGGCGGCAGGTTAGCCCAGCACCATGTGACTCTGGGCAATAGCTCGCTTAATCTTCCCGACGGCCCCCAGCGCCTAGAGACCCTTACGGGTGATTGTGCGCTTTACAAATGTGGACTTTACTTTTTTACAGTGCTGTTAAACTGTTCCCAATTTGTCCATATTGTTTCAAGTTTATGTTCTCCCTTGTATTCACTCAGTATATGATGCCTTCGGCACATTTAACCAAACAATGATTCTCCCTACCTTCCTTTCTTGCAATGTTTTGTGCATGCTTATTTACCAGTCTTGCAAATAATACCAGTTAAGATATTGTTGTTCGTATATACTATTTCACCCAGAACTCAACTAGGTCTATGGGTTTACTCCTGTTGCTTATACGTGTATTTAATAGATACAGCACATTCCTGCTCTTTTCTTTTGCCATAGTGCCGGGTAGCAGCAAGGACTACTGTGCGTGCTGTCCTTTGGCAAAAATCCCAAAATGAGGCCCTCCATCTTTATCAGTTCCCATCTACTACCAATGCAGTTGTAAATTCCTTTTGGAGTGCTTTGCTTTTCTGACCGCTCCTATGTTCATAGCATACCAAATTGTGTACACTTGAAACTGTTCTGCATTGTGATCTTCTTTTTTACTATTTTCTTTCTCTCTTTTTTCTTTCTTTCATTCTTTACTATTTCCTTTCTTTACATCTTTCTTTCCATCCATCCAACCTTTCTTTCTTTTTCTTTCCTTCTTTCTTTTTCTTTCTTTCTACTTTTTTTTGATTCTTTCATTCTGTTTTCTTTCTCCATTTTTCTTCCTTTATTTCTTGCATTCTTTCATTTCTTCTTCCTTTCTCTTTCCATTGCCCCTTATTTCTTTCTCTTTCTTTTCTCTTTTTTCTTTTGTTCATTCTTTCTTTCTTTTTTCTTTCTTTCTTTCCTCTTTTCTTTTTGTCCTTCTTTCTTTAACTCCTTTCTTCTTTTTTTCTCCTTCTTTCATTCCTCTCATCTTTCATTCCATCTTTCCTTCTCCCCTTGTTGCTTTCCCTTCTTTCTCTCTTTCTTTCTTTTTCCTTCCTTATCGATTTCCTTCTCTTTAGAGCTTTCATTCCTCCTCTTTCGGTGGCTGTTCGTCCGCTAAGGAGCGTCGCCTCACTGCCTTGAAGCAGCAAAAGAAAGGTAAAAAATAAAATGATAATAAGTAATGTTCTTATCATTTTATTTTGTCCTCCTTCTGCAGTAGCTTGCATGAGGCGCAGGTGAGGCTGAAGAGCAGGGGAGGAGTGGTACAACCTTCCTAAGTGTGCAATGACGGTTTGGTCGGCCCTCTTTGGCCGCCCAAAACAGTCATGCGTGCTTTCCCTGTTCTCCATGCAGGGTGCATAACAACCTGAAAGGAGAACATGCCCACCCCTCCAGCCCCTGGCTGACCGACGTGTCACGGCACTCAGACCAATCACAACGCTGCATTGCAGCATTGTGATTGGCTGCGGGGAGCATGGGAGCCCTGGTGCTTCCTGTTTCCTCCCAATAATCCAGAAAGAGGATGCAGGAGAGGCGGCCATCCGGCCTGGTGGTAAGTGATTTTTTTTAACCTGACCACCCTGCCCTTCCCCCCCCCCCCACCTACCCGATTGCTGCTTTCAGGTAGCAGCCACGACTGTCCTCTTCCCTCTCTCTTTCCTTCTCTTCTTTATTTTCATTCCCTATTTCCTTTTCTCTTGTTTTCTTTTCACTTCCTTCTCGATTTCTCTTCTTCTCTTTTTTCTTTATTTATTCCTTTAATTCTTTTTTCTTTTTCTTTCTTTTATCTTTCTTTCTAACTTCTTGCCTTCTTTCCTTGCTTCTTTACTTCTCCTCCTCTTTCTTTATTTCCATTCCTTCCCTTTTTTCTTTCATTCTCTTTTTTTATCTTTCCTTCTCTTTCTTTTTTTCTGATCCTTCACAATTTCCTTCTCTTTATGTCTTTCATTCCTTCTCCTCCTTTACTCTTTCCTTCTTTCTTTTCTTTCCTTTCCTTTGCTTTCCCTTTTTCTTTGTCTCTTTTAGTCCCTTTTCTTACTTCTTTCCATCTCTATTCTTTACTTCTCTTTCTATCCTTCTCTCTATTCTTCATAGCTCTCTTTTCTTTCTTTATGTCTTTCTTCTTCCTTCCATTTTCATTTCTTTCTCTTCCCTTCTTTGCTGCTTCTTTCTTGTGTGCTGTCTTTCTTGCCTGCCTCCCTTTCTTTCTCCCCTTTCATTTCTTCTTCCTTTCTCTTTCCATTGCCCCTTATTTCTTTCTCTTTCTTTTCTCTTTTTTCTTTTGTTCATTCTTTCTTTCTTTTTTCTTTCTTTCTTTCCTCTTTTCTTTTTGTCCTTCTTTCTTTAACTCCTTTCTTCTTTTTTTCTCCTTCTTTCATTCCTCTCATCTTTCATTCCATCTTTCCTTCTCCCCTTGTTGCTTTCCCTTCTTTCTCTCTTTCTTTCTTTTTCCTTCCTTATCGATTTCCTTCTCTTTAGAGCTTTCATTCCTCCTCTTTCGGTGGCTGTTCGTCCGCTAAGGAGCGTCGCCTCACTGCCTTGAAGCAGCAAAAGAAAGGTAAAAAATAAAATGATAATAAGTAATGTTCTTATCATTTTATTTTGTCCTCCTTCTGCAGTAGCTTGCATGAGGCGCAGGTGAGGCTGAAGAGCAGGGGAGGAGTGGTACAACCTTCCTAAGTGTGCAATGACGGTTTGGTCGGCCCTCTTTGGCCGCCCAAAACAGTCATGCGTGCTTTCCCTGTTCTCCATGCAGGGTGCATAACAACCTGAAAGGAGAACATGCCCACCCCTCCAGCCCCTGGCTGACCGACGTGTCACGGCACTCAGACCAATCACAACGCTGCATTGCAGCATTGTGATTGGCTGCGGGGAGCATGGGAGCCCTGGTGCTTCCTGTTTCCTCCCAATAATCCAGAAAGAGGATGCAGGAGAGGCGGCCATCCGGCCTGGTGGTAAGTGATTTTTTTTAACCTGACCACCCTGCCCTTCCCCACCATCCCCCCCCCCCCCACCTACCCGATTGCTGCTTTCAGGTAGCAGCCACGACTGTCCTCTTCCCTCTCTCTTTCCTTCTCTTCTTTATTTTCATTCCCTATTTCCTTTTCTCTTGTTTTCTTTTCACTTCCTTCTCGATTTCTCTTCTTCTCTTTTTTCTTTATTTATTCCTTTAATTCTTTTTTCTTTTTCTTTCTTTTATCTTTCTTTCTAACTTCTTGCCTTCTTTCCTTGCTTCTTTACTTCTCCTCCTCTTTCTTTATTTCCATTCCTTCCCTTTTTTCTTTCATTCTCTTTTTTTATCTTTCCTTCTCTTTCTTTTTTTCTGATCCTTCACAATTTCCTTCTCTTTATGTCTTTCATTCCTTCTCCTCCTTTACTCTTTCCTTCTTTCTTTTCTTTCCTTTCCTTTGCTTTCCCTTTTTCTTTGTCTCTTTTAGTCCCTTTTCTTACTTCTTTCCATCTCTATTCTTTACTTCTCTTTCTATCCTTCTCTCTATTCTTCATAGCTCTCTTTTCTTTCTTTATGTCTTTCTTCTTCCTTCCATTTTCATTTCTTTCTCTTCCCTTCTTTGCTGCTTCTTTCTTGTGTGCTGTCTTTCTTGCCTGCCTCCCTTTCTTTCTCCCCTTTCATTTCTTCTTCCTTTCTCTTTCCATTGCCCCTTATTTCTTTCTCTTTCTTTTCTCTTTTTTCTTTTGTTCATTCTTTCTTTCTTTTTTCTTTCTTTCTTTCCTCTTTTCTTTTTGTCCTTCTTTCTTTAACTCCTTTCTTCTTTTTTTCTCCTTCTTTCATTCCTCTCATCTTTCATTCCATCTTTCCTTCTCCCCTTGTTGCTTTCCCTTCTTTCTCTCTTTCTTTCTTTTTCCTTCCTTATCGATTTCCTTCTCTTTAGAGCTTTCATTCCTCCTCTTTCGGTGGCTGTTCGTCCGCTAAGGAGCGTCGCCTCACTGCCTTGAAGCAGCAAAAGAAAGGTAAAAAATAAAATGATAATAAGTAATGTTCTTATCATTTTATTTTGTCCTCCTTCTGCAGTAGCTTGCATGAGGCGCAGGTGAGGCTGAAGAGCAGGGGAGGAGTGGTACAACCTTCCTAAGTGTGCAATGACGGTTTGGTCGGCCCTCTTTGGCCGCCCAAAACAGTCATGCGTGCTTTCCCTGTTCTCCATGCAGGGTGCATAACAACCTGAAAGGAGAACATGCCCACCCCTCCAGCCCCTGGCTGACCGACGTGTCACGGCACTCAGACCAATCACAACGCTGCATTGCAGCATTGTGATTGGCTGCGGGGAGCATGGGAGCCCTGGTGCTTCCTGTTTCCTCCCAATAATCCAGAAAGAGGATGCAGGAGAGGCGGCCATCCGGCCTGGTGGTAAGTGATTTTTTTTAACCTGACCACCCTGCCCTTCCCCACCATCCCCCCCCCCCACCTACCCGATTGCTGCTTTCAGGTAGCAGCCACGACTGTCCTCTTCCCTCTCTCTTTCCTTCTCTTCTTTATTTTCATTCCCTATTTCCTTTTCTCTTGTTTTCTTTTCACTTCCTTCTCGATTTCTCTTCTTCTCTTTTTTCTTTATTTATTCCTTTAATTCTTTTTTCTTTTTCTTTCTTTTATCTTTCTTTCTAACTTCTTGCCTTCTTTCCTTGCTTCTTTACTTCTCCTCCTCTTTCTTTATTTCCATTCCTTCCCTTTTTTCTTTCATTCTCTTTTTTTATCTTTCCTTCTCTTTCTTTTTTTCTGATCCTTCACAATTTCCTTCTCTTTATGTCTTTCATTCCTTCTCCTCCTTTACTCTTTCCTTCTTTCTTTTCTTTCCTTTCCTTTGCTTTCCCTTTTTCTTTGTCTCTTTTAGTCCCTTTTCTTACTTCTTTCCATCTCTATTCTTTACTTCTCTTTCTATCCTTCTCTCTATTCTTCATAGCTCTCTTTTCTTTCTTTATGTCTTTCTTCTTCCTTCCATTTTCATTTCTTTCTCTTCCCTTCTTTGCTGCTTCTTTCTTGTGTGCTGTCTTTCTTGCCTGCCTCCCTTTCTTTCTCCCCTTTTCTTTCTTTTTCCTTTATTCCCAAAGGAAAAAAGAGGCATGCAGCCAATGTCAGACTGACTTTTTAAGAGTTCCCTTCTGTGCCAGAGTGTACAACAGTTGTGATATTTTGGAGACGAAAAATCTCTTTTGCCTGTTACAAATGAATTTATTATTATTATTATTATTATGATTGATGAGGGCCCGGCATATTCCCAAACAATAAAGCTTTTGAAAATTCATTACAAAACAGGAAGTGGCAGAAGGCAGGCAGCAAGCGCCAGACCTATTGGCTTTGCCAGTACTTGTAAGCAGGTGAAATGTCTATTTTGCGAAACGTGTAGGATATGAGGCCCTCCAGAAGGTCGCAGGGCAATCACAGATTGTGTACTCAGGTGCAGGCCGCAGTTTGAGGTAATCTCGCGGACCGTGGGGGGGAAGGGGAGGCGAAAATGTAGACGGGGGAAATCGGCCTCCTCCCCTCAACAGCACCTTGGCATTATTCCTCTCATGAGTCGAAGCAAGTCAAAAGTGCAAAAACATGGAATCAATTAGTGTTTCAGATCTGTAGTTTTCATTCTCCAATTATTTTTCCAAGATCTCGGATCGCCCCTTCCCCGTGCGCAGGACGTGTTTTACAAGGCGCCCGAGGCCAGCCAGGGAATGGCGTAAAAATTCCACAGATAGCTGGGATGTGGCGAGTGGCATGCTGTTGCTTACCTATAAAATATGGCTGCCAAGTGGACGGACCTCTGTCCTGGGTGATATTTCCCCCCACACCTGGGCTTTAGTTTGAAGTACTCTGCAAACGAGGGTTTGAGCCAATGCTTCGGTTCATGTGTGGAAAGCAAAACTACAAACAATAAAAGGCAGCCTGCCTGGACTAGTTGTAGGTGTCACAAGTGCCACGAGGCCAAAGGTTTGCAAAAAAGAAACCTAACACTTCATAAACCACATTTTGTGATTACGAAGCAGAGAAATAGCTTCACGAGTTGGTAATACTCATTTTTTCTTCTTTTTCGTTACATTTTGTATTCACCGGAATGCATTTCGATGCAACAGTTAAATTCTGCAGAGGTGTTTGTTATCTGTTTTGTGGTGTTGAGCGCCAGGGCAGCTTGTGATTAGCTGCACACCTCTGCAGTGCGTAGTAAAGGGCCAGATTTACGAAGATGTGATTCAGAGCACTGAAGCAAGACGACATGCTGTGCAGTGTTTATTTATTTATTTATGCGTTTTTATATTGCGCGGACTTTACCCGAAGGTGTCAGAGCGCTTCACAATAGGAACAGAACTGATACAAGAGAACATTACAAGTGAACAAATTACAAAGGCAAATGTTGCATTACATGAGGCAAAAGTGACAATCGTGAGCAAACAAAATACAAGAGGTAGCAAACGGTGCATTACAGGAGGAAAAAGTGACATGTGTGCAGGTTACAAAAAGCGTACAAAGTACAAGTAGAGGTATACTGCAATAAATGGTGGACGCTCAAACACAAGAACAAACGTTACGTAGGCAATGGTGGCACTTGTGCAAGTATCGAAACCGAAAGCAAACAAAAAGTAAGAGGTAGCAAACAGTGTGTTACAAGAGAAAAGTGAAGTGTGCACGTTACAAAAGAGTACCAAACACAGATAAAAGGTTAGTACTGCAATAAATGGCTGTCTCTCAAACCACAAGAACACACTGGGAAGGCACTTCCATAGTCGTGGAGAATAGAGATTTTCCACGCTAAAAGGTCTTCCTTCAGATGATAGAGAGGGCATGAATTAACTTTCGAAGTGTCCATACGCACTAAGATGCCTGGCATTCAAGCTCTCTCCCGGCGCTGAGGCACACAGTGCAGCCGAGTGCCAACGAAGGCACCCTTACGCCATGGTGCAAGAGTGTCTGCAGTGTAAGCAGGATTGTATGTGTAGGAAGAAACATCTTACTGCACGAAAACAATCACTGGAGGCTTTTTCCTCTTTCTCAGTGTGCTGCAGATTCAGCACGTTTAGAAAGAGGAAAAAACTAGGAGAAATAAAGGGCCATATTATCAAGAAAGGGCAATACATTATTGCCACTTTTATCGCAGGAAACTGCCTCTAAAGCGGTGATAATGGGCTTGATAATATGCCCTTGTGAATTCCCATAGAAGCCCAGGTTAACACCAGAACCTGGCCTTCTATGAGAATTCACAAGGGCCTATTATCAAGCCCATTATCGCCGCATTAGCGGCAGTTTCCTGCCGATAAAAGCAGCGATAATGTATCGCCCTTTCTTGATAATATGGCCCAAAGTTATTTCTCCTTTTGAGCCTCCCCTGGGAAGGCGTAGCTTTTTGTCGCATTCCCAGGTTTACTACTGGTAGTAAATCTAGGAATGTACCAAAATGAAAGGGTGGCTGTATGGGAACACCCACGCTCCACCAATGAACGCATTCCCCGGGTGAGTATTGCGAGGCAGAGATGTGCTCTTCGTTACAATGGTGGCTCTGTCTGGCATAGTAAATCTCACTTAAGTCTTGTGCTGTCCTTGCACCACCTTGAGTGACACAGGGGAAACGCAATCCTGTCTCAAATCTGGCTATCAGTGTCCTGTCTTTTTTGCAATCTAGTACTGGTAATTCTGCATTTACAAAAGGATATAATAAAAAAAAATACCAAATACCAAAATATTAACTAAAAGTCAGACTGCAGTATCAAACCAGGCAGCTTCAATTCACTCTTTTTGGCGTCATTTTGTGGATGGTTAGTCTGTGCCCTTGTCTGGGTTCCTATTAGAAAGTGTGGGGACCATATGCCCCATACCATACTTGAAATCCTTGCCTTTCATTTTAGAAATCAGTACTTTCTGGTCCAATTAACAACATTGTTTAATTATCAATCTGGACTCCACCTTCCAATAAACATTGTACTTGTGCTGTGCTGGGGAGGTTCTTAGCAGGTGGTGAGGCACCAGATAAACCCACTTGTCACACTGGGGCATATTTGTGTCTGGCTGCACACAATTGAGCCAGCTCCCCTTAACTTGTCACCTGGGCTTCAGTGGGCCATAGGGGTGCATGCTGCAGTTACTCTACACTGTGTAGAGCTCGTGTGGCTCACTACATCTTTTTCCACCTTGGATACTGACTGTCTGTCTCCTGTCTGAGCATCGGCATCTCCTCAGTGGGCAGACATAGGGTCATATTTACGACCAGGGCAGAGATGCCGGACATTAGGACCCTGTGGGTCACAGGGCGGTGATCAGGTTACCGGACACCACTTCCTGTGGGTGGACAGGAAAAGGAGATTAGGCTGCAGGATGAGGACGAGGACAGATGTGTGATGGCAGACTGAGAAGCAAGTGTAATAAAGAAGAATCTGTTCACATACCACATCGTGTCCAGAGTGATTATTGATCGTCGGGGATCTGACAACTGGCGACGAGGCGGATCGAGTCCCTGCGTGCAGAAACACAGAAGTCGCGATTTTAAAGCCAGGAGCCAACCCTGGATCGCGTTGCAGCCAAGAAGAAGAGGGAAGAGTGAAGCGCCGTCCAGCATTCAGAGGCGACGTGGGAGCCCACCCCAACCGCCGCAAAAGAAACGAGCAAGAAAACTGGTAAGCGCTAAGCGCTAGCGCGAAGAGCGCGCGAAGTTTAAAGGAGCCCAGAGCCAGCGCGAGAGTCTCGGCGGCCATATTGGGGCCAGGCGCAGGAGCCAATCAAACGAAGACTCAGGGCGGCGGCCATTTTGAAGTCAGGCGGTGCCCGGATTGGCCTAGAAGTCTCGCGAGAGTCTCGGCGGCCATCTTAAAGTCAGGCGCGAGAGCCAATAAGAAAGCAGGAAAGTTTGGGCGGCCATTTTAAAGGCAGGCAAAATCGAAAAACAGAAGGTGAGGCGCCGAATACAAAGAAAAGAAGGAATAAACGCAGACAAAGGCAATAACAAAGGGGACAAACAGAAATAAAGTGGAACAGACGACAAAGGCAATAACAAAGGGATCAAACAGAAATAAAGTAAAAAAAAAAAAAAAAGAAAAAAAAAAAAAGAAAGAAAGACTGTCTGGAATAGAAAGTAATAAGAAAAGGAAACAATAACAAGGGGGACAAAGTATCACCCCACAAAGAAGAATAATAAGGAAGGAACATACGAGATATCAAGAAATAAATAAGTGTCAAAAGAGTAAAAATGCCAGACACGAAATCGCAGAGTCAGAGTGCACTATTCCGCAGACCAGTGCCTTTCGTTGTATCGGAACCACAGGTGGGCATCCGGTGGGAAAAGTGGATCACAAAATTTGAACGATACCTGAAGGCGACTGATGTTGTAACTGAGAAGAAGCTGGATCTACTGCTAAACTTCGTGGGGGATGAGGTGGAAGACCTCCTCATAACACTCCCACAAAGTGAATTAGAAACCTATGACAAGTTGAAAACGTGTCTAACGGCTAAGTTTGACCCGCAAAGAAATGTTGATTTCGAGAGATATTCGTTCCACATGGCATACCAGCAGCCAGAAGAGTCAATGGATGATTTCGCAACGAGGCTAAGAAAACTGGTAGCATATTGTGAATTTGAAAAGTATGACAATGAACAGGCACTTCGTCTCAAAATGATAGAAGGCTGCAGAGACACGGAATTTCGCACCAGATTACTGAAAGAACCGATCACCTTGGAGAAAATACTTGACCTAGCGAGGGCAGAAGCAAGAGCGACTGTACAAGCGAAACAGATGGATCGAAAGGGCGAACAGATACATCGAATTACAGACACAGGCAAAAAAGGGAACTGGAAAGGAGGACGCAAGGAACAGGCGCCGAAGAAGCAAAGTTCCCAATGCTATAGATGCGGCCTGGAATTTCCCCACCGAGGACCATGCCCAGCATTTGGTCAAACATGCAGAAAATGTAACAGAAGCAACCACTTTGCCACCATGTGCCAAGGTGGCCAATTCAAAAGTGACCGTGGCAGACCAGGAAAACCAAGACAATCAACAACAAAACATGTAAGACACATGGACGCGACGGAGAGGAGCTCGTCGGGGGGATCAGAAGAAGAGGAGGAAGAGATAACAAGCAAAGTAGAACGCCTATATCTCATGACCACGGATGAAGAGCATGGAGAAGAACATATCAGGCTAATAGACAGGAAGTCAATAAAGAAGACAGATTGGGTAACCATTGATGTAGGGCCACACCAAACAAAGTTTGTACTAGACAGCGGAGCTACGTGCAACATCATGTGTGCCTCTGAATATGACAAGATGAAGAAGAAGCCGCCGCTACAACCATCAAGTGTAAGAGTATTCACATGGGGCGCACACCATCCTGTAACAAACATGGGAAAGTTCACGGACACCATGACACACAACGGCAAAACCGTCGTAGAAGAAATACACGTGTTACGAGGAGACATTCCAGCACCATGCCTACTAAGCAACGTAACAGCAAAAATAATGGGACTACTGAAAATGATGTATCACATGTCGGAAAAAGAGAGCATACTACAGGAGTTCCCGAAGCTAACAGACGGCCTAGGGAAACTTGAAGGAAAGCAAATAACACTACACATAAACGAGGCTGTCAGGCCAGTTGCACAGCATCACCGAAGGGTGCCAATACATTTACAACCCCAAGTAGAGGAGGAAATAAAGGTGCTACTGGCCCAAGACATCATCGAGCCGGCGGAAGGACCAACGCCATGGGTGTCCCCAATAGTGGCTGTACCAAAGAAAGACACTACACAGATAAGGATCTGTGTGGACATGAGAATACCGAATACAGCCATCGAGAGAGAAAGGCACCCAGGGCCACATCTGGATGACATGATAAGCTGCCTGACAGGGATGAGAAAATTTTCAAAACTAGACCTGTGCAAGGGATATCACCAACTGGAACTAGACGAGCAATCACGATACATAACGACCTTCTCAACGCACCTTGGACTGTTTCGGTACAAAAGACTGAGTTTTGGAATATCCTCAGCAGCAGAAATATTCCAAGAAACAATCAGGCAGATAATAAGACCGATAACGAACAGTCTAAATTACAGCGACGACATCCTGGTCTTTGGGAAGTCGGACGGGGAGCATGACACGGCACTGAGGGCAGTATGTTCACGGCTGGTAGAGGTGGGCCTGACAGTAAACGAGAAGAAATGCGAGCTGGGGAGAGAAGAACTGGTGTTTTTTGGACACATATTTTCACAAAAAGGAATGAGACCTGACAAGAGTAAAATCGACACGCTCGAAAAAGCGAGTGAACCTAAAGATGTTGCTGACGTGCGCTCGTTCCTTGGCCTTGCCAGCTACTGCGCGAGGTACATAAAGGACTTTGCAACGGTGAGCGCACCCTTGAGAGAACTGACAAAACAAGGGCAGCCATTTGAATGGACCACAGAGTGCACAAAAGCGTTTGAAGAGATAAGAGCGTCAGTGACAGCAGTTGACCACTTAGCATATTTTGACCCGAACCTATGCACGGAACTAACAGTTGACGCCAGCCCAGTAGGTTTGGGTGCAATACTAGCACAACACAAACCAGGAAAAGAGTCACCTCGACAAGTAGTAGCATACGGAAGCAAAAGCTTGTCAGATGTTGAGAGAGCCTACTCTCAACCAGAGAAAGAGAGCCTGGCAGTGGTATGGGCATGTGAGCACTACCACATGTTCATATATGGAAAACCGTTCACAATAGTGACAGACCACCAAGCGCTAGTGACCATCTATGGCAACCCAAAAGCGAAAATACCGCCGCGAATAGAAAGGTGGGGAATAAGGTTGATGGACTACAACTTTAGGATAATACACAAGCCAGGCAAAGATCAAAATCCAGCAGACTATATGTCGCGACACCCGCTCCCGCACCGGAGCAATAGCACCACAATGGCAGAAGAATACCTCAACTTCATAGTGAAACAAAGCACCCCAGCGTCAATAACAAGTGAAGAACTGGAACTGGAGACAAAAAGAGATCCGACAATGAAGACAATAGGAACAATAGTGAGGCTACAAAGATGGAGACATATTAATAACAACACCATCACAGAAGAAGGAGTTGATAAAGCAGAACTATTGGCGTTCAAAAAGATAGGCGAAGAATTGTCGGAGACAGAGAACGGAGTTCTGATGAGAGGTTCAAGAGTTGTAATACCACTTCGCCTAAGAAAAAGAACAGTCAAAATAGCACACGAGTCACACAGAGGGATAGTAGCGACAAAGAAGATGCTGAGAGAAAGAGTGTGGTTCCCAGGACTAGACAGCATGGTAGAAGAAGAAGTGGCACAGTGCTACACCTGTCAAATAACGGGACCATCCAGCAAGCCTGTACCGCTGAGGATGTCGGAATTACCATTGGCAGTATGGACTGAATTAGCGGCAGACTTCTATGGGCCACTAGAGACTGGAAGATACCTGCTGGTAGTCATTGACGAGTTTTCAAGATTCCCGGTAGTAAGGGAAGTGGCATCGACATCAGCAAATGCCACCTTACCAGTGCTGGATGACATATTTGCTGCCTGGGGCTCACCACAAACACTGAAAACAGACAATGGCCCTCCATTTTCAGGAGAAGAATTCCGCAGGTTCATGGAATACCTGGGGATCAAACACAGGAAAATAACACCACTGTGGCCCCAAGCCAACGGAATGGCAGAAAGATTCATGGGGACCATCAAAAGGGCCATCCAAAGAGCAAAAGTGACACAGATCTCCATTGGACAAGCGCTGTGTCAGGTGCTACGAGACTATAGAAACACCCCCCACAGCACCACGGGCAAATGCCCAGCAGAACTGGTGCTAGGAAGAACAAGCAAGACGAGGCTACCACAGAGAGAAGTAACAGCAGACACCAACAGACAAGAAATCGCAAAAAGAGACAGCAAAGAAAAAAAGAAAATGAAAGAATACGCTGACAAAAAGAGACATGCAGCGGAACACCAACTAAAAGAAGGGGACATAGTAATAGTGAAGCAAACCCAGCACAGAAAATCAGACAGCCCTTTTTCAAAAGAGCCGCTGGTAATAACTGGAGTAAAAGGGTCAATGGTGACCGCAGCGTCAGACAATCGGACTGTAACAAGAAACAGTTCGCATTTCAAGGAGCTAAAAATGGAAAAAGAAGAAAGAGCAATAACAACGGCGGAAGTGGAAGAAAGAGAACAAGGAACGAACGGAGAAGTGACAACACACAAAGAAGAAGGTGGAGGACCAGAGCAGAGCGGAGAACAAAGACCAAGAAGAGAGTGCAAAAAGACAAAGAGACTATTAGAAGAAATGTAGTCTATCTCTCTCTCTCTCTCTCTCTCTCTCTCTCTCTCTATCTCTATCTATCTCTCTCTCTCTCTCTCTCTCTCTCTCTCTCTCTCTCTCTCTCTCTCTCTCTCTCTCTCTCTCTCTCTCTCTCGCTATCTCTCTTTCTCTTTCTATATCTATATCTCTCTCCCGAACTGCAGCACAGGCAGTTGCAGTGTGGATAAGGATTTGTACATGGGGAAAAGCATTTGTTGTAACAAAGGGGGAGATGTGATGACCAGGGCAGAGATGCCGGACATTAGGACCCTGTGGGTCACAGGGCGGTGATCAGGTTACCGGACACCACTTCCTGTGGGTGGACAGGAAAAGGAGATTAGGCTGCAGGATGAGGACGAGGACAGATGTGTGATGGCAGACTGAGAAGCAAGTGTAATAAAGAAGAATCTGTTCACATACCACATCGTGTCCAGAGTGATTATTGATCGTCGGGGATCTGACATCAGTGTGCTGCAGATTCAGCACGTTTAGAAAGAGGAAAAAACTAGGAGAAATAAAGGGCCATATTATCAAGAAAGGGCAATACATTATTGCCACTTTTATCGCAGGAAACTGCCTCTAAAGCGGTGATAATGGGCTTGATAATATGCCCTTGTGAATTCCCATAGAAGCCCAGGTTAACACCAGAACCTGGCCTTCTATGAGAATTCACAAGGGCCTATTATCAAGCCCATTATCGCCGCATGAGCGGCAGTTTCCTGCCGATAAAAGCAGCGATAATGTATCGCCCTTTCTTGATAATATGGCCCAAAGTTATTTCTCCTTTTGAGCCTCCCCTGGGAAGGCGTAGCTTTTTGTCGCATTCCCAGGTTTACTACTGGTAGTAAATCTAGGAATGTACCAAAATGAAAGGGTGGCTGTATGGGAACACCCACGCTCCACCAATGAACGCATTCCCCGGGTGAGTATTGCGAGGCAGAGATGTGCTCTTCGTTACAATGGTGGCTCTGTCTGGCATAGTAAATCTCACTTAAGTCTTGTGCTGTCCTTGCACCACCTTGAGTGACACAGGGGAAACGCAATCCTGTCTCAAATCTGGCTATCAGTGTCCTGTCTTTTTTGCAATCTAGTACTGGTAATTCTGCATTTACAAAAGGATATAATAAAAAAAAATACCAAATACCAAAATATTAACTAAAAGTCAGACTGCAGTATCAAACCAGGCAGCTTCAATTCACTCTTTTTGGCGTCATTTTGTGGATGGTTAGTCTGTGCCCTTGTCTGGGTTCCTATTAGAAAGTGTGGGGACCATATGCCCCATACCATACTTGAAATCCTTGCCTTTCATTTTAGAAATCAGTACTTTCTGGTCCAATTAACAACATTGTTTAATTATCAATCTGGACTCCACCTTCCAATAAACATTGTACTTGTGCTGTGCTGGGGAGGTTCTTAGCAGGTGGTGAGGCACCAGATAAACCCACTTGTCACACTGGGGCATATTTGTGTCTGGCTGCACACAATTGAGCCAGCTCCCCTTAACTTGTCACCTGGGCTTCAGTGGGCCATAGGGGTGCATGCTGCAGTTACTCTACACTGTGTAGAGCTCGTGTGGCTCACTACATCTTTTTCCACCTTGGATACTGACTGTCTGTCTCCTGTCTGAGCATCGGCATCTCCTCAGTGGGCAGACATAGGGTCATATTTACCAGAGGTTATTGCCACCAGAACGTCACTTTTTTGACGTTCTGGTGGCGATAACCTGTTTCTCTTATTACAAGTTGGCGTTAAGCCACTAAACGTCGCCTTGTAATGATTTTCTGCTCGTTTTTACTGTTTCTATGTGTGCTGCATTCTGCAGCATACATAGAAGTTACTAATCGCCATTAATTTCAAAAAATTTTATTGGAAATTTCAGGGTTTAGTAGCATACAAAACAGAAGTAGCAATGTACATATAACCATTACATGTCATTATACAGTAATCAAAGAGGATATAGCTTGAGTTTTCGCCTAGAAAGGCTGAGGGTCCCTCGATGGTGTTCATGTAATGTAATGTAAAAAAAAAATTTATAAAGCGCAGCTAACACCCAACGGTTTCTTGGCGCTGAAGCTAAAGGAGGCAGACAATCCGGGGGGCTAGAAGCGTTAGGTATAGCATTACAAAACAGATGAGTTTTAAGGAGGGACCTAAAGTGGATATAGGAGGAGGCTTGTCTCAGGCCTAACGGGAGAGCGTTCCAGTATAACGGGGCAAGGAATGAGAACCTTAGTCCACCCAGTTTTTTACGTTTGAAGGTCGGGGTGCGGAGTAAGGCCAGGTGGGAAGAACGAAGATTGCGGGAGGGGACGTATGGGTGTAGTAGAGATGAAATGAAAGAAGGACCTGTGCCTGCAAGAGATTTAAAAATGATGCACCCCAATTTGAACTTACAGCGTTCAGATACCGGGAGCCAATGGAGGGATTTTAACAGAGGGTGGACATGTTGGTGTCTAGGCTGTTGGTCGATAAGCCGTGCCGCCTAGTTTTGTATGAGTTGTAACCTCTTCAGTTGATAGGCCGGTATGCCAACGTAAAGCGAGTTGGCATAGTCTAACCTGGAGATGACTAGGGCCAGTAAAACCAGGGTAAGAGCCTCCGTGGTCAGGAAGCGTGCGATCTGTCGGATTTTCCTTAACTGGAAAAACCTAGAGGAGACTACCGCGTTGATCTGGGGCTTCATAGTGAGGTCATTGCTGACGATGATCCCGAGGCTTTTTACTGAGTTGACAGGGTTGGGGGGGAGACCCAGCCTCGTGGGCCAAAAGGTGGATTTCCAATGGTTGGAAGCCCCCCCGACAAGCAGTAACTCTGTCTTGTCGGGGTTGAGTTTCAGATGTTTCACCCCCATCCAGTCACTGATGTGACAGAGGGCGGTTTGGAAGTTGTCGATGGAGTGGTCCGAGGAGCTAATATCAAAAACCAACTGAATGTCGTCCGCGTAGTTGAACGCGGTGACACCGCTGCCGCGTAAGGACCGAATGAGGGGAGTGAGGTATAAATTAAAAAGAAGAGGAGATAAGGAGGAGCCCTGCGGGACGCCGCAGGTTAGTTTGACCTCATCAGCAGAAAACTCAGAGAGCCGAACCGCCTGGCGGCGATTGCTCAAGAAGGAGCAAACCCAGTCAAGGGTGGTGCCCCGGATGCCGGCCTCCTCGACACGGTCGACCAGGATGTTATGGTCGACCGTGTCAAAGGCGGCCAACAAGTCCAGGAGCACCAAGGCCTGGCTGGTGTTGGAATCAGCCCCTCTCCGCAACTCCTCCATAACTGAGAGTACAACAGATTCCGTAGAGTGGTTGGGTCGAAATCCAGCTTGTTGGGGATCAAGGAAGTGAGAGTCTTCAATAAAGGTGCTCAAGATGTTGGTGACATGAGACTCAATGACTTTACTGAGGTAGGGGAGAAGGGATATAGGACGGTAATTACTCATAATCGTGGGGTCTGCCGTAGGTTTCTTCAAAATGGGCACGACCTCTGCTCTTTTAAATGACCACGGGACTAGGCCAGAGGAGAGAGAGTTGTTCATCAGCGCCAAAGGGGGGGAAGGGCAGGCTGTAAAGGCCTCACAGAGAATCAGGGGGGGCAACAGTCCGTGGGGGATCCAGAGGTAACCTTTTTTAAAAGGGCAGGAAACTCCGTCTCAGAGATCGGAGGAATCTGAGCCAGCTGCAAAGAGTTAGAAGAGAGCAAGGAAAAGTCAGGCCTAGGGGGATGGGGCAGGATTGAAAAAAGAATGCTGTTCTTGATATTGGCAATTTTCTCCACAAAAAAAGATTTAAAGAATCACAAAGTGCACGAGAAGGAAGGAGTTTAATGGTAACCCTATCTGGGTTTGACAGTTCCTCCACAATGGAGAATATATCCTTGGTTCTAGTGGAGGAGTCAGCAATTTTTTGGGAGAAGTAAGTGGTCTTAGCTTGCAGGACCGCTAATTTGTATTCCTTAAGCAGGGTTGTAAATCGTATTTTCATGTCCGGGGCGTAGCCGCGTCTCCACCGGCGCTCAGCCTGCCTGAGGCCCAATTTCAGGGCTTTAAGGTCCTCCGTGAACCACCTTTGAGCGTCATGCAGGCGCTTAGTTTTGATCTGTCTAAGTGGAGCCACAGTGTCGCTTGCTGATTCTAACCAATGTGTAAGGGCGGAGGCTTGGGTATCGATGGATCCAAGATTGGGGGGGGGTGGAAGATCTATGTAATGTGACAAATTCACTGAGATCGGCCCTTTTCCAATTCCGGGCCGAAAGGTTGCCTTCCAGGACTCTGCTAGGGCAGGAAACAATCATGAGGGAAAAAGAAATCATATAATGGTCTGACCATAGACAAGGTGAGATTAAGAGAGCGGTTATGTCCAGGTTGGAGGTCCAAATCTGCTCTAGGGTGTGACCCTTAATGTGAGTTGCTTATTTTATATGAGAGAGGCAGTTCATGCTAGCAAGAAGGTCGAAAAATGTAGCAGAACAGGCGCTCTCTTTGACATCAAAGGGCCAATAGTTAAAATCGCCTAAGATTAAAAGTTTAGAGTTATTAATAACAAGTTGGGAGATCATGTCTCCGAACATTGTAGGGAAATTGGGCATGGACTGAGGGGGACGGTAGACTAGGACGCAGATGAGCGGGGTCGCTGGAGATTCAAATCTCAGCACAAGATGGTCGACCAAAGGAATACCGACTGAAGTCACGGCGGAGAATCTAATAGAATTCTTAACAATCGCTGCAACCCCACCTCCTGATTCTCCAGAAGGTCTGTTCACTTGGATGATGTAATAACCAGTGGGGATTGCCGCAAGAATGTCAGGGGCAGACTCCACATTGAGCCAGGTTTCCGTTAGTAGTAATATGTCCGGTTTCTCCGAATCTAGCAGGGCAAAGATTTCCAACTGGTGTTTTACCAGTGAGCATGTATTAAGATAGATGACTTTAAGGTTGGTGTTTAGAGGCCTATTAATAGTGGGAGAACTGGAGGCTGACAGAGGGACTGGGGATATAGGGGTTGCTATCTCAGGAAAGGTGTCTCTGGCGCAAAGAATCTCCAGTGGCTCAAGGCTGGACGGATGTGCTAGGGGGGTAGGGTAGCAGGAGTGTAGGTGGATCAAGTCAGCAGAAGTGTATTTGATGAAACCGGCAGGAGGACATGCCCCGTGCCCCGGCCGGCCGCGGACGGGCGCAGACATTGTAAAAAAGGTCAGGGAACAACCAATAAACAAAGATCCTTAAGTATTGCCCGGCGGTATCGCCTCTTTAACCCACAAAATATTAATCAATGAAGAGGCAGGCGCTGGAGACTGGAAGGCAGGAAACAAGGGTTTATTCTCTCCGGAGGAGAACACATCAGTTCGGACAGCAAGTATCGTCACGAGGTGCTCTAACCGCATCTCTGAGGCCTGGCCTCTTATACACAGGTTTATGATCTTTATTGCAGGTAACACATTCTTGCAATGCTTTGAAGTATGAAAGGACATCCTCGGAATCTCCCCTTCAGGCCCGTTCCCACACACATTTACAGTTGAAGTCCCCACCCCGGTCACAACAGGTGATGATTATCGCGCAGCTGGACATTCCGCCGATTCACGGGATGTGTGGGGTTGATCGGATCTCATAGGGAGGGGGCTTTGATCAATTCGAGGGTCCTTTAATGGGGGAAGCTTCCTAATGTACGGGGGGGGCAATAAACAGTATCCGCAGGGCCAGGTGGCGGCCTGGGAACGAGGAAGACAAACGGGCACACAGGAAAAGGGGGTTTGTATCGAAGGGCCTGGGACCATGAAAGGAATGAAGGGAGGTGTCGCGCTGGGAACAGGATGGGATTCCGGGGCAGAGCTGCGCTGAAGAGGGGTTTACGACCCAAGGCATGTGAGAGCGGGGGGTTGTCAGCGTGCGGGGGGGGGGTGCCTGCGAGGTTGAGAGAGAGAGAGACGCGCTGGCTATCAGCGAGGGGCAGGGAAGCCATGGTGCTCAAAATGGCTGCCGCTTACGTGCACGAATGGGTTCAAGAAGAGCAAGATGGCGCCGATAATGTTGACGTTTGCAGCCTAACTTTTAACAGTCCTCCCTTTTCAACATATCTAGCCAACTTGCCTACTTAATGTCAATCTTCATCAAATTCCTAACCTCGGCATCATATAATGCTCCCATGCGTTCGTTCCCAAAGTCCACAGTCTTAGGGCAAATACAATTTGTACATAATGAACACAGAGGTGGCAGACATTGAATTCCTAAGCATAGACCGCATATCACAACTACAGGAATCAGGATAATGGTGAACAGTCTCCAGCCCCAGTTCTTAACGGTGTTCCAGAACCAACCACCAAGCGACCATTCTTCCTGATCCTGGTGGACTTCTGAAGAGAGTCTGTGAAGGTGTTTGATGGCTTTGTACACTGAGGGTGAGTTGTCCGGTATGTATGTACAGCAGCTGGACCCAATAATGCGGCATGCTCCACCACGGTCCGCAAGAACCACATCTAGGACAAGGCGGTTCTGGAGGACCACCAAGCGGACTGCTTTAAGCTCGGCGGTGTTGTTAGCAAAGATACCAGCTGTGATGTTCATTGTTGTCTCAACTGCCTGAGTCAGATGTCGGATGGCACGGCTGTTTGCCATCGGGCCCCAGAGGGGAACAAGTCCCTTCATGGCATCGAGGAACTGCGCTCCTGTTGAGTCGGCTTGTTCAATGTCCTTGGCTCGTTTTTGTCTATGATGATTCGCTGGGGCCACATAAGTCGGAGGAAGGATGAAGGAGATGAAACAAGTGCCCCCCCAGCCTTTGGGGAGCCAGGTGTAGGCCTTTGTGCCGCAGACGAAATACATGTTTGGGGACGACACAAAGGAAGGTGGATCCGTGGAGTCCAAAGTTCTGGTAAAACGGCAAGCACTGCGGCCCACCAGCTGTGTCCCAAGTCCTTCTATGCACATGTGGCCTGTGACGTTGATGACTGACAGGGCCACAGTCAGGGTGGCAGCCGTTCGTTTCCGCAGGTAGGAGAAGGTGGGTCTGGTTGGATTGTTGAACACCTGCATTTCAATTCGCTCTTTAGCAGGGATGTCCATGTGGATTGAGTCGTTGGAGGTCTGCGGGCAGAAGTGTGTCTTTGTTTTGTTTCGCCAGACCCCGTGGAAGAAATGCGTTACGGTTTTGCTGGAGGTGGCATTGTCCTTATAGCTTTCTTGCAGGAGGATCAGCCAAGCAAGGCAGGAGCCATGAACTGAGAAGGGTGAAGGGATGAATGGTATCGAGTGTCCAGTGGCGTGGGGTAGCAACCCAAAGATCCAACAGTTGGTGGCATTGGTGGCGAGATTGTGCTGGTGAAGTAGCTGCACGAAAGAGTTATTCCAAAACTCCTTTCGTCTCTCTCTGAGTTGAGGAGAGAGCGAAATCAGATAATGTTCCTTCATGGTGGTAGGCTGAGCAGTGGTCAGGAATGTTTCGTGAGCAGGTGCATTTTCTTCCATAATCCAGAGTGTGGTCATGAGGAGAAAGCAGAAAAGGATTGTGATGAAGAGTGCAATTGTCTTTGAGCTGTGGAGTCTGTCTGTTCTTGGGTTTCTGTAGTGGGTATTTCCTGTTGCTTCCATCATCTTCTTATCTGGCGCTTCCATCATCTTCAAGGTGCTCGGTAGCGGGCAGAACCACAGACTTCGTTTAGCTTCTCTCCGGGTGACCCTTGGTGGTGTTTAGGTCACCGTTCTGAGATTTAACTTAGTCCGTGGTCTACTTAGCCGAAGCTCCCTCCTTTCGACGCAGGAAATACCCTTCTCTGGATGGCACAGTGGGATCAGAGAATTTTGAAAGTTCAAGTGCTTCGGTATCAGGATAGCAGGTTAGTGACGGTCGGTCCTTGTTCAGGAGCTCTTCTTGGTTGTCGATGTTTTCTGTCGTGGCCAGGGTCGAGGAGACCTTCTTACAGTGGTGTGCGTGCAGCCAGTGCCGTTTCCCCTCCACACGAAGAGCCGTCCGGGTGGTGATTAACACTTGCCAGGGGCCCGTCCACCGGGGTTCCAAACTCTTCGACCGCTGAAAGTTTCGGATCAGCACGAAATCTCCAGGTTGGATGGCGTGACCCGGACCCCTGGAAGCATCGGGGATGGCCTGCTGCACCTGCTGATGAATGACAGACAGAGTTTCAGTCAATTTATACAGATAATCAGACATTAGGACGTCCGGGACGTCATGAATGGAAGTTGGTTTCGTTGCAGACCAGACACTCATGGGTCGGCCGAAAACAACTTCATAAGGTGTTAAGTGATGTTTGGTGGGGGTGGAACGCATCGATAGCAATGCCAGTGGGAGGGCGTCTGGCCATTTCAGACCCGTGGTAGCCACTATCTTGGCCAGTTTCAGCTTTAGTGTGGCATTGTGTCGCTCAACAAGTCCAGCAGACTGGGGGTGGAAGACTGCGTGGAACTTCTGCTTGATGCCCAACCCCTTTAAGATGAGCTGGATGACTTCGGCTATGAAGTGGGGGCCATTATCGCTCCATAAAATACGACAAAGGCCGTAACGGGGGAAAAACTCCTTTAACAGTACTTTTGCAGTGGCCATAGCAGTGTTGTCACGGGTTGGGTATGCTTCCACCCATTTGCTAAATGCGCATACCACAACAAGTACATATTTCAGGCCTTGGCATCTGTCTAGCTGGATGTAGTCCATCTGCAGGACTTCGAACGGGTGATTTGGGACCCCAAATCCTCCCCCGGGGTACTACAGTTCCTTTCCCGGGGTTGTGTTGCAGGCATATCAAGCATTGTTGGACCAGACGTTTGGCGGAGTCTGTGATTTTATCATTGTGCCAAACTCTGGAGACAAGTTCAATCATGGGGGCTGATCCTATGTGGGCAGGGGAGTGTGCCATAGTCAGTATGGGAACCAGGTACGAGTCAGGTAGCAACCATTTGTTTGTGTCTCTTGTCCGCCAGCAGCCTTCGTCATCTTTTAATCCCACCCGTGTCCATTCAGTCAGTTCGTGCTGTGTGCTAGCCATTTGAATGTCTCTAATAGTGTCCCTAGCGTCAGTCCATTTTTCTGCTTGTGACCTGGTCACGTACATATGTGTTGTCGTCCTATTTTCAGCTGTCGTTCGGGCAGTGATGTCGGCTAGTGCATTTCCCTGCCCAATAATGTCTGTCACCTTTTTGTGTGCCTGGCATTTGACGACTGCAAGCTTTTTGGGGAGAAGGACAGCTTCGATCAAGGCGGAGACTAGATCCCCGTGCAAAATGGGGGTGCCGTGTGAGGTCAGGAATCCCCTTTCCCTCCAAAGGAGCCCAAAATGGTGAACCACCCCGAAGGCATACTGGCTGTCGGTGTAAATGTTCGCTGTGGTTCCTGCTGCCAGAATGCAGGCTCGTGTCAGGGCAATCAGTTCCGCTGCCTGGGCAGATCGTTGCGTGATGCGGGCTGTCTCGACTACAGTTCGAGCCGTGGTGACTGCATAGGCAGCGGAAGTGGTGCCATCGGGGAGTTTGATGCATGAACCGTCCACCCACAGCTCTCCGTCAGGGTCAGGAAAAGCCGTGTCTCTGAGGTCAACCCTACTTCTAGTCTGTTCGTCCGTAAGAGTCACGCAGTCATGTACAGGGTGCACATTGGGATCGTTCTCTGGTAAGGGTAACAGAGTTGCCGGGTTCAGTGTGGTGCATCTTTTCAGGGTGATATGGGGTGCAAGCAAAGTCAGTTCATATCCAGTCAGTCGTGCACTCGTCAGGTGTTGCGTCTTGGTTTGGTTCAGGAGGGTGTCAACTGCATGGGGTACCAGTACCGTGAGGGAATTCGAGAGCACGATCCCCTCTCTCTGTCGGATAGAGATTGCAGCAGCAGCTACAGCTCGAAGGCAGGCAGGCAAGGCTCTGGCTACAGGGTCAAGAGTGGCAGAGAAGTAAGCGCACGGTCGTTGCTTTGGGCCAATGGACTGGGTCAGGACAGATAAAGCGCACCCCTCCCTTTCGTGAGTGTAAAGGGAGAAGGGCTTTGTGTAATCGGGGGTACCTAGGACAGGGGCCGAACAAAGGGCATCTCGTAGTTCCGTGAAGGAGGTTTGACACTCAGGGGTCCAAGGGAGTGGGAAGGGGGCGTCTTTAGCTAGCAGAGAAAGCAGCGGTTTCACAACGAGGCTAAAGTTTGGTAACCACTGTCGGCAGAAGGAGGTGAGGCCTAGTAGGGAGCGAACCTGTTTCTGGGTCTTAGGGACAGGAGTTTCGAGAATGGTTTGGATCCGGTCGGGAGTGAGTTTCCTTCCTTCTTTGGACAAAAGGTGGCCTAGGTAAGTGACCTGGGGTTGGCAGAATTGCAACTTCTTCTTGGAGACCTTGTGGCCATTTTCCGCAAGGAAGTGCAGGAGTTGAATGGTGGCTGTAACTGCTAATGGAGTGGTGTCGGCTGCCAAAAGGATGTCATCGACATATTGCACTAACACCACTCCATCGGGTAACTGGACTTGATCCAGTTGTCTCTTGAGGGCCTGGCTGTAGATGCTAGGGCTTTCTGTGTAGCCCTGGGGTGCTCGGCAGAACCTATATGAGCGGGCTTTTAGGGTGAAGCCGAAGAGATATCGGCTGTCTGGGTGGATGGGGATGGAAAAGAATGCGTTTTTGAGGTCAATGACAGTGAAGGTGGTGGCAGTAGAAGGAATCAAAGTCAGGATGGTGGTGATGTCTGAGACCACGGGGTACTGGGGTACCACCACTTTGTTGATCTCTCGAAGGTCAATGATAAAACGGTATGCTTTCTCATCTCCCTCTCCCTGTTTCTTGATGATGGGCAAGATAGGGCTGTTGCAAACGTTGCTAACCACTTCCTCTACCACTCCTGCGTCTATCAGCGACTGAATAATCTTTACCAATGCCTTCTCGCCCTCGGGCGATATCCGATATTGTGGAAGTTTTGGGAGTGTTGCGTCTGGTCGGACAGTAATGTGCACTGGGTCAATCAACATGCGCCCTACGTCCGAATCCGTCTTGGCCCACAGATACGGAGGCAGAGTGTCAAGCAGGGATGTGTCAGCGTCGGTGATGGAAAACATGCGTCGGGGAGGGCAATGTCTAAGCAGAACGGGGTTGTCGTAAAGGAAAACTCGGACTCCGTCTTGAGAACATCTGATTGTCGCTCGGAAGTGTTTCAATAAGTCAAGTCCCATAATGGCGTCAGGGCTATTGGAGGAAAGCAAAAACGTGGTGTCAGTGGTGTTGTTTTCTAAGTCGAAGAGGATCGGGGCGGACAAAGGGTTAGTGGAGGGCGTTCCATTGAAACCTGTTGATGTTATAAGTGAGCCAGACAAGGGTGCCCTTGGAATCAGTCGTTTAGATAACGCACTACGTGTTGCGCCAGTGTCTACCAGAAATGGAAACTTTGTAACCAAGACCTTAGCAGTGACGTAAGGGCCTTGCTGGTCAACATAGAGCTCGACTGGATCCCTCCCTTGCCCTTGGCGGTCCTATGCAAAGTTGTGGGCGTCATCGTAGTCAGATTGCTGGCATTGGTTCTGTCTGGGTCGATCAAATGTATTTGGTCTGCCTGATCTGTCGTTAGTCGCGTCATTTGGGGGCCCTCGCTGTAGTCCCTTATTTCTCGGTCCACTTGCTATGTCCTTGGGGTCTTTGCTTCTGATTATTTCCAGAAGAACTGGGCACTGGGATTTCCAATGGCCAGTTCCTTTACAGAAAGCACACTGGTCCTCTCTAATGTCTGTACGTCCAATGTGGGGAGTCAAAGTGCGGTCCTTGGGAAGTGCAGTCTTAGGGACGTTCGTCTGATAGTTTCCCCGGTATTGGTCTCGTCCTATAGTCACCCCTTGCAGTTGGGCAATCATCACCCTCTCTTTCAAGTCCTTCTTCTTTTTCTCTGTTGCTCTATCGTTTTCATTTTTCTGATGTTCATAATATTGGGCCATCTGGAGGATAGCCGTAGGTTTGGAGGCTGCCCAACTACTCTCGCTAGCCTGCAGTTTCTGGGAGACCTCCGGTGACAGACCCTTAACATAATTCTGGACAAACAGATGGTGTCCGGTTGCAGTGGTCATGTCCTGGCCGCTGTAATCGGAGAACACCGTTTCAAACCGGGAGAAGTAGTCCGATACATCCTCCTGGGGTTTCTGGCGACAGGCCGTTACTATCGACCAGTCCACTTTCTTTTCTGGAATCAGGGTTTTTAATTTCTGTACGATTTTATCTGGAAGGTCTAGAATGGGTTTCAAAGGCTTTTGTCCAGGTCCTCGTTGTTTATCAATGCTATCGAGTTGTGACCAGGTATGTCCAAACAGCTCAAGGTGGTCGACTTTCCGGATTTGCTTCCACACATCAGCTGGTAGACATAACCCGAAAAACAAGTCGATGTCAGCCAGGGTCATAATCGTTGAACATAGGGCTGTACCCAATTCAGTATAGAAGGCGGTGGGGTTTTTTCGTAGGTCAGGCAGAGATTTCCGGAATGTCAGAATCTCTTGCCGGTCCCATGGCTGGTAGACCCAGTTGTACACTACCCTTCCTTTTGCATCTTTGTGGTTTGCATCATCGTTAGTCCCTTCACCTTGTGGAGGAACCCAGTAAGGGGCAGCCTCTCGTATCGGCATCATGGTGTTAGATTGCTCAGTTTGTGGTTCGGTCGCTACGGATGTCGTGGGTTTAGCTCCCGATTCTCGTTCCGTGAGGTGGCGGAAAACCTCAAGCGTACGCGTAAGGAGGTCCGTCACATCACACTCGCCCTCATCCCCGATATCGACCTTCCGGTACAGAGTCGTTAGGCTCTCGGGACCTTTGTCTCGATATCGGTCCTCGTATGCGTTCAAGACATGGTAACACAGTCGTACGGTAAAATGTCGTCTGTGACTCCCTGTATACGAGTTAAACATATCCGTGATGTACTCTTCATCTTCCTTCCTTTCTACCAGTGTCCTTGCTATCTTGTCGATCCCTGCTCGCTCATCTTTGCTTAGTCTGCTTGTTCTTGCAGAAACAACCCTTCGGGTCTCAGGGTCGCCTAACGTTGTCGTTTGCGTAGTATTTAATACAAGGAGTTCGGCCGGCACAGAGGCCATGGGGGCCGAAGCTGTGGCGCTACCCTCGTTTGTACCTGGGGGTGGTGGGTGCTGTGCTAAGGGTTGGGAAGTGGCATATGGAGGGGGCATGTAGATGATCGGAGGACCTAACAGCAGATCATCGTTGGCTCGTTGTTTCGAGGGTAAATCAGGGTAGAGCGTGGAGGACGTTCTAACCGGACACTGGCTTGATGTTTCCATTTCTAGTTTCTGTTTGGCTTTCTCTCTTTCCTTTATCTCTTCTTCTAGTTTCTGAGCAGCTAGGTGGGCTGCTTTTCTCAGCTCTTTTCCCAACCTACTCTCAGTTTTCTTTTTACGTTGTTCAGTTTCTTTGCGCCACATGCCGAAACTATCAAGCATAGTGGGCGTTGTCTTGTTTTTACCAAGGGCTAATTCTAGCGCGTTTATTTTGTCATCATCAAAGGATCCTATCAGTGGCCACTGACTTTCTCGATCCTTTTTCGTGTATTTATGCCACAGCTTGTTATAGGCTATAGCGATCAATCCATGCTTCATGAACATGTCCTTATTAGGGGTGCCTTCCAGTGGAGCCGGATGGTTCATCTCTAATAAGCGGTCCGGGCTAAACAGGCTACCAATCAGTGGGGAGAAGACAGGCATGACGGATCACAACGGGGACAAAAGTCAGCACTGCCTATCTTATCACTGCGTGCAAAGACTAGACAGAATATTTCTATTCTACGTTGTTTGCAGGCAGTGAATACCTCATGAACCAATATCGAATAGTCAACGTTCGGTCAATCAAACAATTCAGTGGGGAGAATAAGTAGGCCCGCAAAGGTCTGCGTTACCTACCCTTTCACTATCTGTAAAGGGGGGGGGGGCCTGCTCTTTCCTGTTTGCAGACAGAGAATCTCCAGAAAACAATCCGTGAACAGTAGTCCAGGTTCAAATAATTAATCAGTGGGGGAGAAAGATAGGCACGACGGCTGCGTTACCTATCCTTCACTGCTTGCAAAGAGAGAGCCTGTTGTTTCTCCGTTTGCAGACAGCGAATCTCCAAACAAATCGACAAAGAGTAATACTAGTATTTTCCAAACAATCAAACAATCATTTCGCAATTCGTCGTGTCTACACGACCTTACCCGGACCGCATGGACAGTTTCTTGTCTTCCGAATCCAGCGCCCGATCGTCCTCTTTTCTTCGTAATCCTCGCGGCACTCCTGATGGTTCCCAGTCAGGACCGTAGATCACTCGAGAGAGGTCTGTTCGGAACCAGTGAAGTTCGGATGATCGGCTGTCAGACGAGGGTCTATCGGACAGGTGCACTCCCGATCGTTGCAGTCATTCACTCTGTCGTCAGGACCTCTCCCACTGGATCCACGAGTCACTGATGGGCCCCACGTATGGGACGCCAATTGTAAAAAAGGTCAGGGAACAACCAATAAACAAAGATCCTTAAGTATTGCCCGGCGGTATCGCCTCTTTAACCCACAAAATATTAATCAATGAAGAGGCAGGCGCTGGAGACTGGAAGGCAGGAAACAAGGGTTTATTCTCTCCGGAGGAGAACACATCAGTTCGGACAGCAAGTATCGTCACGAGGTGCTCTAACCGCATCTCTGAGGCCTGGCCTCTTATACACAGGTTTATGATCTTTATTGCAGGTAACACATTCTTGCAATGCTTTGAAGTATGAAAGGACATCCTCGGAATCTCCCCTTCAGGCCCGTTCCCACACACATTTACAGTTGAAGTCCCCACCCCGGTCACAACAGGTGATGATTATCGCGCAGCTGGACATTCCGCCGATTCACGGGATGTGTGGGGTTGATCGGATCTCATAGGGAGGGGGCTTTGATCAATTCGAGGGTCCTTTAATGGGGGAAGCTTCCTACTGTACGGGGGGGGCAATAAACAGTATCCGCAGGGCCAGGTGGCGGCCTGGGAACGAGGAAGACAAACGGGCACACAGGAAAAGGGGGTTTGTATCGAAGGGCCTGGGACCATGAAAGGAATGAAGGGAGGTGTCGCGCTGGGAACAGGATGGGATTCCGGGGCAGAGCTGCGCTGAAGAGGGGTTTACGACCCAAGGCATGTGAGAGCGGGGGGTTGTCAGCGTGCGGGGGGGGGTGCCTGCGAGGTTGAGAGAGAGAGAGACGCGCTGGCTATCAGCGAGGGGCAGGGAGGCCATGGTGCTCAAAATGGCTGCCGCTTACATGTACGAATGGGTTCAAGAAGAGCAAGATGGCGCCGATAATGTTGACGTTTGCAGCCTAACTTTTAACAACGGGCTTGCCTTAGGCGCGCCTTCATGTCGTTGGGGTCGGTCTCGAAGGTATTGTGGTAATCAGCCTTGAAGCCTTTCTAGGCAGGGCTCCTGAGAGGATACAGTTCAATAGGAAATGGAAGGAAACGAAGTAGGTAGGAGGAAGAAGAACAGAATAGAGAGAGAGAGCAAAGGATAGGTGTAAGAGGTAAGAGGGAAAATACCCGATATAGGATGAGAGAAGTAAGGTGGGACACCACGATGCGGCATAGTCGTACAGGGTATGGGTAATCACAGAGGTTTATGGGATTTGAAGTATATATCCAGTGAGTTCCAAAGTTTACTTTGTGAAGGGCGTCCTGGTGTGTTTTGTAGAGAGATGTTGTCAGCCCCTCGTAGGTTAATCACCCAGTTTAGCCAACAGGCAAAGCTTGCCTTTTTGGTGTCTTTCCAATTGTTTAGAATGACTTTCACAGCCGCTGTGAGGAGGAGGTCTAGGAGGGCCCTGTCAGTTTCTGGGATTTGGGTTTCCTTTGTAAAGCCGAAAACAAGATAGGGGAATTCTTTGGCAGGTGATATATTAAATACTTTGTGGATGAAGTCAAATACCTTATCCCAAAACGTTGCGATGAAGTCGCATTGGAGGATGAGGTGGTCCAGGTCTCCTTCAGCCCTCTTGCAATTCCAGCAAAATGCGTCAGTACTGAGTTTGTGTGCATATAGGTGGGACGGTGTCCAGAAGACTTTATGCATGAGCCAGAATTTGGCTTGTGACAATGTAGGGCTTATTTTATGGCTCGTGCAAGATTTCCACGCCCTGGACCACTCCTGCTCTGAGATGGAGAAGGAGGCGATTGATGACCAGAACTGTGTTGTTTTGGTATTTAGCATGGTTGATTGCGGGCTCAACAGTTTGTACAGCCTCGAGACCTCGTGACCGATTTTATTTAGGGAGGAGAGGAGTGATGGAAGAGCTGGTTGTTTGGAAGTCAATCCCGCTTTTGTAAGAGCAGTTTTGATGTTAAGGAATATGTAAAAGTCGGAACTATCTATCCCAAAGTTCGATTGGATTTTTTTAAAGGGCAGAGGGTAGCCATTATCACAGAGTTGGTGGGGGAAAATAATTCCTTTCTCAATCCAGGTTGGGTTGAATAATGGTTTCCCTTTGTAAGTGATTGAGGGGTTTTTCCACATCACTTCCCACCTAGATTTTCTTATCGATGATTCTAGCAGTTTATCTATTTTTAGTAAAGCTATTTTGGTGTTAGTGAATATGGGTTTAGAACACAGGAGTTGATTCGCATTCATTGATAAGATCGAGATGGGAGGAATGCCATCCAGGAGCGCTTTTTCGATGTCTAACCACACCGGTGTATAGTCAACTGGGGGGGACAGCCAGTAGGATCCCTGTTTCGCTAGAAAGGCTATTTGATATCTAATCTCAGTTTTTGCAGGCTGATACGTGCTTTTTTCCGTTTCCAAATAAAATTGTTAATCATTTTGTCCAACCTATTATGAAAGTCTTGGGATAGCATCAAGGGGAGCATGGTAAATAGGTAATTTACTAGTGGTGTAATCATCATCTTGATGGTCTCTAGTCTGCCCCACCAAGTGATGAAGCGGGGTGACCATCCGTCTAGGTGAGTTTTTATTTTTTCTATCGTGAGTTTTTCATTGTGTTGAAGGGTCTCTAAGATGGAGCTTCCAAATTTTATGCCTAGGTATTTAATGTGATTGGTTTGCCAGACTAATCCTGGTGTGCCTAAAGATTCCTTATTAGTGAATATCTTGAGGGGTTTTACTTAAATTTATCGCGATTCAGTTTATAGCCTGACTGCTTAGCGTAGGATTCTATCGAATTCATCAGTGCGGCTATAGAGGTTTCAGGATTCTCAGTGACTATCAGGATATCATCTGCGTAAGCAGCAATTTTAATACTTTTATCTCCGAAGGTGATGTCACTAATATCTGCATTCTGTTGTATGTCGCGGAGGAGATGTTCCAGTGCTAGAAGGAATAGAGCGGGAGATAAGGGACAACCCTGTCTGGTTCCTTGTTCAAGAAGGAATGGTTCTGAAAGCGAACTGTTAATGGCAATTCTAGCCGAAGGGGAGGCATACAGTGACATGACCATGTCGATAAAAGTGTCACCCATGTTGAATATGTGCATGCATTGACGGAGGAAGGGCCATGACACCCTATCAAATGCCTTCTCTGCGTCCAGGGTGATTGCTACTGCGGGGGCATTCGAGATTTTCGACTTCTCCAGAACATGGCAGAGGAGTCTCGTATTGTCGTTAGAAAGGCGGTGTTTCAGGAACCCCACCTGTGAGTTATTTATTAAGGATGGTAGAACGGCGTTTAGTCTGCCTGCTAAGGCTTTCGCGTAGATCTTGCAGTCCAAATTTATGAGGGATATCGGCCTATAGTTCTTAGGGAGTAAAGGGTCCTTCCCCTCCTTAGGTATCACTATTATTGTTGTTTCACTCAATGTGGGGGTGGTTCTGTTTGATATTGAAAAGGATTGGAACAATTTGAGGAGACGTGGGTTAAGTTGTTCCTCAAAAGTCTTATAAAAGTTGGCCGTGAAACCGTCAGGGCCCGGAGCTTTATTGTTTTTCAATGTTTTACCGGCGTTCGAAATTTCTGATATGGTCAATGGTGCCCCAAGTTTTGCTTTGTCAGGGTCGGATAAGCATGGGAGTTGGATTGAGTTTAGATAATTGTTACATTCTTCCATGTTGAATTGGTTGTTATCCTTGTAAAGATCCTCGTAAAAGGACTGGAAAGTATGGAGAATGGCCTTCTGTTTGGTTTTGGTGGTATTGGACTGGCCTCTAATAGATGTTATATGGAATTGCTTCCTTTTGTGTTTAAGATAGGAAGCGAGGAGTTTCCCTGCTTTGTTACCCGCACATAGCCTTAAGGCCTTAATTTATTAATCCATACTCCTGCCCTTTTACTAAGGATGGCATTGTATTTATATTTCAAATTGGTCAGGTGGTCAATGGTAGCTTTGTTATTCAGGTCAAGGGAGTGTTGCAACTCTAGCTGCTTGATTGTTTTCTCTAAAGAGTCTAGTTCGGAATTTAATTCTTTGTTCATACGAGCCCTGATACCTATCAGTGTACCCCTTACTGTGGCCTTAAACGCGTCCCATACTAAGGCGGGATCTGTTTCCGGCTGTGAGTTTATCTGGAAGTATTCTTCTATGCATTGTCTATGCTTTTCTTGTTCTCTGGCACTGATAATATCTCATCGTTGAAGCGCCACCGTCTGGGAGGGATAAGTGAATGTGAGCCTGCCAATTTCATATGGATACCTGCGTGATCCGACACCAATATGGGGGCTATGTCCGTTTCTTCGATGAGGTGTGTATGTGAGTCAGATATCAATAAATAATCTATTCTTGAATAAGAGTTGTGGGGAGGGGAGTAGAAAGTATAGTCACAGCCATCCGGGTGTTGGAGGCGCCATGAGTCATGAAGGTGGAACTTGGAACACATTCGCTTCAATGCCTCATGTGCGCGTGGGGGGTGATATGTACTCTTGGATTGCCTGTCTAGCAAGGGATCTAATGGTAGATTAAGATCTCCCCCAACCACTAGGAGCTCATCTTATGGAATATTTTCAAGTTCTCTCGATACATATTCCCAAAATTCAGGCAGGTCAGTATTAGGGCCATAGATATTTGCTACATAGATATGGTCCTCGTCTCTTTGCAGATGTGCAATACTCAGTCTACCTTCGGAGTCTGTTGAGTGTGATATCAGGGCTAAGTTGGATTTTTTAGCAATCAGGGTGATCACCCCTCTTTTCTTTTGGGTCAAAGGGGAGCAAAGTGTCATCGAGATCCAGTTTTGTTTGAGATTGTCAGCATCATTCTGGAATATTTTGGTTTCCTGCATGAGAATTATGTCCCCTTTAGTCTTGGCCAAGTAATCCAAATTACTTTTGCACTTGACTGGGTGATTAAGCCCCTTAACGTTTAGAGAAACAATATGTAGAGAAGTTGCTAAGTTTTTATCTGAAGCCATGGGAATAGGTTCAGTTTACTGGGTCTTGGGTCGTAGTGTGCATTTCCGCACACACCGATACATTGCATTTTATAAATACTGTAATTGTCAACGATGGGCGCCGAGGAACGACCTGGAATACGTGGCACGCATTGTGGTGGTGGAGAGTAATTAGTGAGTAAGAGGTAGCTATGAAGGTATGAGGTGAAAAAAGAAAGAGAGAAAGGAAGGAAAGAAAGAAGAGTAAAGAATAGATCAGATATAGTACATAGCTGAGATGAACCTGAAACACCAGTTTTTACAACCCTACTGTCCCCCACCCCCCGACTGAGACAGCCCCTCATCGCCCCCCCTTCCCTATCGGAAGCTCCCCCCCCTGCCTCCCCTGCCCTCCCTCCCTCCCCAAAACTCGAAAAGAAGAGCTGCGACGGCAGTGCTGTCGACGCTCACACAGGGACATATATGATAACATTCTGATAACAATTGTGTGAAAAACCTTTAGGCAACGTTTTGATCAACATTAATAGGTGAAGCAACCTTTATGTAACGTCACTATATCAATATCTTAGAACATTAGACTTGCCCAATGAAATGTGACGTAATAACTAAATTGAAGAAAATTAAGTAAGAATCAAGGAGCTCCTTAATTAAAGAAACCCTCATGTTTGTGTACTGCAAATATATCTGATGTAAGCAGTTCCGGTCCTGTAGAGGTACCTTTAGGGAATTAGGAAACTTGTAGAGGCTAGAGATTTTTATATGCAGACAATTTAGCGTAAGTCTGTGTGCTACAGCATAGTGTATGACGTTTGCCTAAGGAAAGTGAAAAAAGTACACAGTAAGTTAACCTCATAGTAATTTAACCTCACAGCACGTTTAGTAGTGGTAAGCACGAGCCAACTGAGCACTGCATGTAGAAGAGTAGAGAAGGGACCCACTCGCAAAAGGAGTTGGTCACTAGACTCTTAACATATTACCTGGGCATAGCGTGAGTGAGGTGTAGGATTGTTCCAGACCATAATTACAGCATTCGATCACTGAGGCTAAGTCCAGCCTCTGAAAGTTAGTGAGATACTTAGGTCAGGATGTCAAAGCTGGAGTAATAGTCCGCCTGTGTACACATAACATAGTTCACTAGTTAGGCGTGCCTATTGAAAGATTTCGAATGATGGCGGCTAGGGATAGATCTAACTGCCTTTTTCTTGTGCATCTGTTTTCCTTTTATTAGATTGAACCCCAGACGTGTCCATTTCATGTTGTGGTTTGACACTGAGGTAGCGTGATAAGTCATGCGGGTTAGTGAAGAGGTGCGAACGACCATGGTCTGAGATCTTGAATTTCGCCGGTCCTGCAAATGAGAACTGAATATCCTTCGCCCGTAGTTTCTCTCGAAGCGATAGAAAGCCTTTCCGTATCTCCACAGTTTCTCTGGAGTAATCCTGGGTAAACGTGATTCTGTTCCCTTCCCATACGATGTTGTGGTGTTTCCTAGCATATCTTAGTATATCTTCCGTGTGCTGGAATCTGAGTGGTTTGCATATGAGTGGACGAGGGCCTCTCGACGAGGGTTGTGGGAAGGTCGGCACTCTATGGGCTCTGTCCAGCTCCAACCCATGTTGGTACTGTATCCCCGTAACAAATGGGATCCATGCTTCCAGGAAGGATATACACAAGTCAGCGTCCTTTTCTGCATTTTCTGGGACCCCAAAGATTCGCACGTTTCCCCTCCTGTTGCGATCTTCCAATTCTGAGACTTGGCGTCTGAGATCGGTGGTGGTAGTTTGAACTTGCTGTGTGATTTTAGCGCTGTTTGTAGATTTGTCTTCGATATCGCTAATTTTCTGCTCTACTTCGTCTTGGCGGAGTGATAAGGAGTTCATGTCAGCACTGATCGCGGTTAGTTCAAGTTGCATCGCGTCGGTGTTACTTTTCGTAGACTTGGCCAGGTCATGAACTTCCGCCAATTTCTTCAGGATCATGTCTAGAATGCTAGCAACGTCACCCCTGTTCTTAATAGGTCAGTCTGAGGCGGAAGTTTCTGGTCGCACCTTCTTAGGGTTTTTGGATTCTCTATCCGCCATTGTTTTGAAGTTTTGAAGTTATGTGGCAACTGGTTGGTGGATCGGGTTTGAATTCGCCAGTTGGGAATACTCTACTAGTCGCCTCGTTGTTCACAGCACGCAGTGTTGATCCCAAAACGCAATGTTGGGCTGGTTCCTATGTGTATAGTAGGCCGCTGGTATTAATGGATAGCGTTAAGGGAGCAGGGGTGTAGGTGTGTTCGATGTCAGGTAACACGTGTTGGTGCCATTGAGAGGGTAGCAGACGGTGGGCTCATGTGGACACATATAGACGCTGAAAGTCACTTGATCTGGGAAGCTCTCACCTCCAGGGTAGGAGGTGCACTGTCGGGATCTGTAACTGCAGCACAGAGTTATTGGTCGTGCAGCAGCCTCATTTATAGACAAAGTAGTGCCAAGCAGCTCTTGTGGTGCATAAAATCATGCTTGTCAAAATCACTGTTATGGGCTCGTTCCGCGGCAAGCACTGTTCCTGGCTAGACTCGAGCTATTGTGTGGCACACAGACAGATTAGGCGGCCATTTTCCACGCTCTTCGGGTTGCAGTTATTAAGCGTGAGCGTGAGCTTCCTAGTGTAGACACTAAGGGGGGTATGGCTCTGTGCATCAAGGTCTGTGATTATGAGAGATCCACAGTGAACTAGGTGCTGTGCTGGGTAGTCGGGCGCGAGTTTAGAGCGCCCGACTACCCGATTGAGGTGGTGTATGTTAACTCGCCATGTCGTCCTTTTCTGCCATTTTGAGGTCAGGCAAAATCGCGGGCGGATATATATTAAGGCACTCTAGTGGTCCCGTGTTTGCAGTCGGTGTGTTGGGGCAAAAGTCGCTGCTTACCCATAGAGGATGCGCTCACCTCAGGGTTCTAGAAGGCTGTTTCACATGTGATAGCGGTTGGAGACACTGCTTTTAACGGCTGAGTTCCGTGGACCCAAGATGGCGGACGTGCCTCGCGTCTCCGGCATGAAATCGAAACAACATCCTGGATCGTTGTAGCAGGTTAGCAGTTGTTTCTCGCCGTTACATCATGTGCGGGAGGTGTTGCGGTCGCTGAAATCACGTTTTCCGCATGATTTTGGGGTCTGAATCACACCATTTTCACCATAATTCCGGGTCCCGCTGTGCTGATGATGGAGTGGTTCCGTCACGGCACGCCTGCGGGGCGCGGAGTCCGCGCCTGCGCTGAGCGTTCCATTGAGCGGGCGGAGCCGTGACGGAACCGCTCCGTCATTAGCACAGCGCAACCGCGGCTGGTGACCGAGCGGTTCCGTCACCAGCATGCGCCCGCCGCGCGTCCGCCCCGCCCCTTAGCACTGTGGCGGAATAGCCGCCGCAGTGAAGGGGTTAATAGCAGGTCCCCGACAGCCACATCTGAAAACTGGGCCCTACAACCTGTACGAATCCTGTAATTCATCTGCTGCCAGCACTCTCGGGTGCAGACAGGGTTGAACTGTAAGGGTTTCTATCCAGGCTCTGTGGGTATATCACCTTCTCCAACCTCCCGAGCATTATAGTTATAGGGGTTCACTGGGTTGTGCAGTGGGTTTGGTTCTATATGTGCAAAGGAAATGGAACAGGCTTTACTCGAGTCTGACTCCTGTTTGACTGCAATCCTAAGAGCCTTGTTTAGGCTGCACATAAAGTGATTAATGTTTTCATTCGCATGGGGCCACTGTGGTGTGATCTTTCCATGGTGGATCCCCAGTCCTTCTAGTTACTCTTTCAATTCGACTTCTTAAAAAGGGGGTTCATTGCAGGTTCTTATTGGGGCCAAACGTTGCAAATCCCATTTCCAACAGGAGTTGCACCTTTTGGAACACAGTTGATATTGTTACTTCAAGGATGGGGTACTTAGAGTATCTGCCAATCATCAGGATAGTGAGCCACCCATCCAGGAAGCTCTCAAAGAACAAACTGACTTCGGTCTTTGAGGCCCTACTGGTTTCTTCAGTGTCAAGGGGGGTGCGATGACTTGCCACTCCCATGCAGTGGCATGATGGGCATCCCCACACGATCTCCTCCACTGCCTACTCCAATCCTGGGATTCAAACCTTTTCTTGGATTCAGGATGTTGTCTTCTCTACTCTTTGGTAGTAGAGAAGACAAGCAAGAGCCAAGTCAACAACTTGGCTTTCGGGCCTGCGGGATTTTGTCTCCTCGCCTATGGACACTGTTGAAGGTCACACTTAACTCATCTTGTATCCTCCAGAGCTGGAATAGCATGGACTTGTCAGCTTACACCCACCGGTGGGTCCCCTGCAAGACTATCTTCCATGTGTTTTTCTTGCGATGCGTGTATTACTTTTTGGAGCTCATTATCCTCCAGTGTTGCTCTCTTGATTTCATCTATGGTCATTACTTTTGGGCAGACACCTATGATTAGTCCAGTGACTTTGTAAAGGTTAAAGAAGGCCATGCTGATGTTGTTCAGCAAGGTGTAATAGATGTTGTATTAAAGGCTGTCACTTCCAGGGCATCTTGTTCCCGCTTAGCAGCCAAATTGGTGAGGGCTCTCAGTGGCTCTGGTATCTGTTTCATTTCGGGACCTTCTAGGTGGCCCCTGCTTTGCAAGTAGTAACTTGGAGACTGCTTTTCGAGAACACATATCCAAATAACTTAATCTGGTATTGGTAGAAGTAAAATGTATTTTTGTGTAGAATAAGTTCTTGCATGCTGAGTCGCTGTAGGGTGGCATTTTAGCATTGATGGAGGTCAACTAGGGTCTCCGACTAGTTGAGGATGTCATTGCTTGAATTTAGGACACCTTCCAGTGCCAAGCGTTATCCCTGTTCTTCTTCTGAAACACTTCGGCAGTGGATGAGGTACCGAAGCTCAGCCTTTTGTATCTCCATGACCTGAGGTGAGTTGAGATGGTTGTGATATAGCGGCTCTCTAGGTCAAGCATCAGTTGGTGGTATTTTGCCTTGAGGGCCAACAGAGAAGACCACAAAACATTTTCATTTTGGCAAATACGTCATCCATGGTGTCTGTAATGTGCCATTTCCCCCTTTATTGCCTTGTTGAGTGGGCCTATAACAAAGGGCAGTCTTAGGGCTCTCGGCTGTTTGGGTTTTCTGTAATCACCGTTATGGACAGCCACAGGGTCAGGCCTTACAGTCATTCAGTGCCATTCATTTTTTCAAGTTTGTTGAGTTCTCTCTCTATTTCCGGTCATAAGTGGAAAGGCACACTTCTATGCTGGAGAGACATTGGCTGGATAGTTCTGTCAATATCTAACATTAAGGGAGCCCCTTTAAGACACATGAGCCCCTGAAAGATTTGCAGGAATTGGTTAAGCAGGCGATCCACTAGCACTTTGTGTATGTCATGGAAGAAGTACACTAGCTTCAGAAGTGTGGCACCCGAGGAGTGCTCCTTCACCTTCAGTGGTTACGTGGAGCTTGGCGTGGTTGTCCATTGTGCCGTGGCATACAGTCACATCTATCATTCTTCCCAAGAGGAGGGGTTCCTGACCTCATTAGGCATAGACTTTTGTCTTCGTAGGTGACTAGTTGGGCCAAGGCTCTAAGCATTTGTACAGGTCCATGTTCATTACATTCCCCCAGTACAGGCCCAGTATTGGTGAGGGCTTCCACGGTAGAGTCATAGGTATTCAACTTACAGAATGGTTGGGGATGGCATTACTTTCTCCCTGGTGCTAAATATGACATCAAGAAATAATTGCGTCCAATTATTCAGTCTCCAGCCTGTATGCGGCCCACTCTTTGCCGCCCCTTGGCTACGGAGCCTCCCCTTCTTACATGTGAATCTCTGAACGGCCAACATTAGGTGACCTTTCTAATTTTGCTTGCCCTCGCTGTCCACTCGCTGCATATGTGGGCAAAGTGGTTGACCTTCCCATATGCTGAGCATGTCATGCCTTGTGCCGTATATTTTCCCAGCTGAATGTGGTTCTAGGCCGCAGTACTGACAATGTCCCCCGGCTCTTGTTGTGTCATCATATCCATCTTCAATGCTAGTCGGCCTCCTATGGCCTCTACTGTTTCCAGCTTTACTGTTGGTGCCTTGCCCATATGTGACCTTTCTGGCTCCCTTACCAGTGCCATTACCATCTACTTAGCATAGGTGCTCAAGAGGTTATAGGACCGAGCTAGGATGAGCATTTCCTCTAGCCTGATTCCTGGCTGTCAAAGAATGAGATGCCTCGGTATGGATGAACTGCACCCCTGTATCCGGCATGCCTGGACTTCTTTTGGCTGGTTGTCATCAGTGCACGTGCTTGCTAACTCCTTTAGGTGAGTGTATAAATCATCAGTGGTCTTGCCCTCTTGGTGCCAGGCTTGTCTCAATTTAAATCTTTCAAAGTCCGGGTTAAGTTAGGGGTCAAACTGTGCATTGAATGCTGGAATGGCTGTGTATTGTCGTCCTCAGTTCCAGTGGTGGTGAGGTGTTCAAATAGCTTGTAGGTCTCTTCCTCAGCAAAACAAAGCAGGAGTGATCTCTTCACCATCCTGTCCATTTGTCTGGTGGCTTGGTAGTAGTTATTGAGTTGGCCGACCCATGTGTTCCATATGGGGACCACCATGGCTGGGTCAACAAGCTCAATGAAGGGGGAGTGCTGCCTTCGACATATGTAATGGGGCTATCTGCTGGGTGTAGTACGGGCCATGGCATGTGGGCAAGTCTTGAGGTCCACCTGTTATGATCCTCCCTAAAAAGAGTTTGTGTAATATGTGCCTCTGTGCTCCCTTACTTCCCTTTCCCTTGCTGGTTGAGATATGGTGGTGTGATGATGTTGTACTTAGGTTACCAGTTCTCTGACCTTCCAGCGCCGGGAAACCCTTTTTGGGTAGCTGTCCGCTCTATAAGCTCAATAAATAAATAAAATAAAAATAAATGAGTTATTCAGCCAATGGCGCTCTCAGGTGTCTCCACGTGATCAACTAGCCACATATGAGGGTACATAGTTTCTTTTTACACCAATTTATGCCTTTCCTTTGCCCTCTTTGCCACATGCATTCTCTCAATGAAGCCCATAATTGGGCCTTCACAGCTGAGGCAGGAGCATAGGTGTGGTGTGAGCTGATTACCATCGGTCTTCTCAGGTTCCCTGAGGTGTGTAGTTCGGGTGTGAGGGTGAGCCTGTCCCCATGGGTACTGCGATCCTGCCAGCAAAGATCAACTTACGATGGGGCTGTAATTTGCAAACTCTGCCACACCCCTCAGTTGCTGGGCTAGGCTTCAGTATTATTTGGTTGGCCAATATGGCTGCTTGCGTGGTGGAGGGCAATAACAAACTAATGGGGTAACCCAAAAAAAATGAAGAACCTGTGACAGTACATACAACAATATGTCCAACTGGCTGAACTTTGACGCTGAATATGGTGGAGGGAGCTGGTTTGCGAGCTTGTTGCGCGTCATTACACCTGGTGCGGAGCCAGCAGTGGATGAGCAACTCCATTCTCACCGCCAATGTGCATCACAGTTGCAGCCCTATAGCCGGTGGTGAATCTCCAGACAGAGCCACTCTTCACAATGGGCTATATAGTATGGAAATGACCACGAAGAACCCCACTCCCCTTTATTTATCCCCTTGACGGCGCCCGGGCCTAGAGGTGAGTCCTGCAACACTTACCACGGCGTAGAGCCCGGACAGCTCACTACAGGTCCTTGACATGACAATAAAGGCTATTAAAAAATTCCTACCCAGTAACATGAAGCTGATGTTTTTAATGGAAGTTATTGTAGTTTGTGGAAAGAGTGGAGATGGCACCCAGAATCCTTGCTTGACTAATTTGTGTGTGCACATACATATCATCACAGAGTGGAACAGTTGAGAAAGGTGACCTATCTACAGGGTTTTTCCTCCCTTGCTTATGGTCCCCATTGACTTGACTACAGTAGCCAGACCTCTAATTTCACTGTCTTTAACGTAGATCTCACAGTATCTTGAAACACTCTAGCAGGTGAGTGTCTTGAGTTCCTGCTGACTGTCTTCACTTGGGGTGATTGGCTCAGTGATCCGAGCAGGTAAGTAGGTAGGAAACTGGTTGAAAGAAAGTGCTTAAAGGGGAGTTTACGCTGGGTTTGTCACCCTGGTATGGGATGTTTGCATGTATCAAGATGATAATACAGGAGCCCAGGAGTGCACTTGAAAGAATGTCAGGAATAATTCTCTTTCTAGAGATAAATACCTCAACCTTTGTACTGTGAAAAAAACCTTGACTTATCTCTTACCTTAGGAGGAAAGAAAAGTTAGTGCAAACATGTACAGCCCTCATAGAATGATGTAATGACCTGAAAGGTAGTGCAATCCTGTAGGGCCTGAAGCAGTAGTCACATAGAAAAATTCAGCTTAGTGGTTATTTGTGATGAGTGAGGGATGCAGCTTGTGGACCAGAGCTGAGAGGAAGTAGTAGGCTGGCAACCAGAGACAGGATTCAGAATAAGTGGATACATGCAGTGGAATAGCTCACATCTATCTCAGGCCTATGAGTGCGAAGCAGATCCAATCCAGGTTTTTATTTACATTCATATAACATGCAGTTCTGGGTTTGTAATGGACTAAACAAAGCGACAATCCCAGGAATGCAAAAAAAAGCCCGAACTGGATGAGTTACTCACTCATGGATCAGAGAAACTTTAAAGCTATACAGAAGAACATTAGAACATTCTTATAGACAGTGCACATGCCAGATGTGCAGGTGAGTATACATAGATGTCCTCCAGGCTTCCAGAATGAAGGATGAGCAATGGCAGCCAATTCACTTCAGAAAAATACTATCCTCTCCAGCCACAGGCCATCTTTTTTTGTAACTAGTAGGATGGGCATGTAGGACTAGCACCAACACTTGGGCTGGGCAGGGTAGGAGGGAATCGGGGTTGCATGGGACTTACTAGACGGATGCAGGACCAGGCCTCCCCAGACAAAAGTGCACCACCTGCTTAAATCAACCCAATTTCTACTATTCAGTTCTATCTCTTGGAGTTTCTCTCTTTGAGTCCTTGCATCCCCAGAGGGCCTACTCCCTTTCTGGGCCCTTAGAGAAACAGACACTGTTAGTGATGCTGCCTCATCTCAACTCAGACAATATCCTCAGATTAACCTTAATCACTAGAAAATTCTTAGATTAGACAGACCTCAGCACTACCCGCCAGTGAACTGGTAAACCATTTTTATACATCAATGTGTAATTGCAATGTTTACTTATTGTATTTAGAATATTTCAAAAACACAAATTCTGCAGCACACGTATAGGCACATTAAAGTTAAAGCGATGTCCCAATGGACATAAAATACAAAGTTCAAGGGCGAAGAAGTGGTCCACAAAAGTATTGATTCTTCTTTTATTGGTCATACATGAGCCAGCCGACACGTGTTTCGTCGCAAGAAACCACACTGTTTCCGCGACTCCTCAGGGCTGTAGGAGTGAAGATTTCGGACAAGCAGGTCGCGGTGCCGGTGATAATTCCGACCCGGCTCCGCTCGAGACCGGGTATTGATAGAGATTGGATACAGATTTCACAAGAATAGAGCGTAGTTCATCCAACAGTATTAGGTGGAGATCCTTTGTTGACAACCTATATGAGGACACTGTTTTTCGAAGTCGAAATATTGATGAGAGTCTCAAGCTCCGTGTCTTCAAAGTTAAGGCAAGTGGCCTTACCAGTCTTTAGGTCCCCGAGGTGCGGGTCCGCGTTTGAGTTCCGGGTGCGCACCCGGAACTCAAACGCGGACCCGAAAGAGTCGTCGCGAAATCATCCCCGCACCTCGGGGACCTAAAGACTGGTAAGGCTGATAGAGCGCGCGAGGCCACCCGACCAATAATATTCGCCGTTTCCGGCTTCAGGGCCCATATACTTTCAAATCACCATATACATTGACCAGGTGACTTCACGAGCTCTACCAATTTGTGTGTGTGTGTTCCCTACTATTATTTCTCAGTGCACCCGACTTACCATCCACCGATGCGGGTACCTAATGACCACAATGAATCAGGGAGCTAGCTGTAAAAGGAAAGGCAGCAAAATATAAACCCAACCAATAACATTCAAAATACTGATGAAATGACCACGGACAACGGGAAGTTTTAAAATGTTTATCTAAAGTTCATTTGCTTCATGCATAAGGTACATCAGAATAAGGCAATCAATAACCAAGATAATGTAAATAATGTAACTATAGAGAAATAACGACAGAGTAATCATTGAAATACTGATATAAAATGTAACGAGAAGATACTATGCTAATCAGTAATATTTGAGCATGGGCAGACTATGTATGTATGACTACAGGAGAGCCTATAAAGAGTAACACGCTTCAAGTAAGGTGAACGGGCCTTTAAACAGTCTAGGCAATGAGGTTCTAGACCATATCAGAAAATGACAAACTGCAATGCAAAATATAATTTCTAACAAGTGAGAAGACATAGGAACAAACTTATAAAAATGTAGATGACTTTCAATAGTTGCGGAAAGACATGGAAAAATAACATATGCAATGGTAAACTTTATTGAAGCAAAAGTTAGAAATTCAGAAGGTGCAAGATTTTAAGAGGTTCAGAGCAATATTTACCTCGAATGGTGTGGAAACCAAACCCTGGCCACGGGTCAGTTAAGGACAGGAAACCCTCAAGGAAGGATACCCCTCAAAGGACAGCAGGTGCAGAATGGACACCCCGGACAGGACAGGATACCCTCGGATTAGGAATCAGGACAGGACCTCAGGACAGGACAGCAAACCCTCAGACAGGACCGCTCAGGACAGGACCGGAACCCACAGTTCGGAAGCAACGCCTGCGCTCCACCCGCTCTGCAGCTATCGATCAAGACCCCGATTGGGTCAGCGAACTCCCAGCAAAGTGCTTCACCAGCACTTTTAAAGTTCAGTAGAACCTTAGTCTATGGTCAATTTCGGACAGAGTGCTCTGCAGCGCTCTGTATCTTCAGTCACCTATTGAGTACGATGGGTCAGTGACAGGTCAGCTAAACCAGACAAGTCGGACAGTTCCCTAGGTGAACCCAGGGTAGATATACAGTTTGGGGACAGTGTACCACCCCCCAATGTTGCAAAGTGTCAGAATCCCTCAATTTCGATTGGTCCTAAGGTAGGATTTGGGTAACACACCAATCACAATGCAATATTTCCAGCCTGTATTTGCATGTTTGGGCACCGCCTAGACAGATTGGGGTTCCCATGAGAAGCTACACGGCAAGCAGTAGCACAATATTACATTGTAACATATAAGGAGCCACATTCGCTGTTCTCGCAGGGCAGAGGTGACTTTCTCAGGAGCATCTCGCCCATCGCTGCCAACTGGCTATTTTCCATCAGTCAAGGTCTGCTGTGCCTCAGAGTTTGCGCAGGCGCAGAAGGGACCTCCAATATGGCTCTCCTCTTTCTCAGACCCCCATTCCCCGCGGTACATGAAAAGTAAGCGAAAACAATTTAATACATAATAATGTCATCATGAAAACACATCACAGGGTTTGTACTTTCTACTTATCATCATAAAATATACTTATGCAGTTTAAATGTTAGCTACATGGATACAGGCACAAGAGCAGTGGCACGAGCAGTACCACATGATGGGCACAGCTATGCATTACGCATGCGCATAAATTTCCCTCCACTTCTGCAGACGCGTCAGGACACGTGAGTGTGGCTGACGCATGCGCAGTAACTAAAATACAAGCGGCGGCCATATTAAAGGACACGGATTAAATGCATTAGAAATACACATAGGCAAGCTTCGTACTTTTACTCAAAACTTAATATAAATGTTAGTAAGACGAACATTTGTTACTTTATTACACATACACGAGGTTCATGACTTCAGCAAGTCCGCAAATTATGCGAAGCTTTGCTTCATCAATCCCCTCTTTGATGATATTTACTATCATCACAAACTAAATGGAACCAGATGCCAACTTTCTTTCACACTTTATACACCTCTATCTCTTCCAACAATCGTTCCAACTTCTCTCTTTCAGTTCTGGTAGGGTGAGAAGTCTTCACCTTCTTGTATATCTGATCATTCACTTCTTCCAATTCAATCTCATCCACACTCCGTTTCAACCCTCTTGCATTTACCTCGTGCTTCTTGGTGCGCTTGCGGCATTTACAACAGATAAAAATGAGAAATATGATAAGACCTATAATACCAATTGGCATCAGTATCTTGAACAATAAGCTTTTACCTACACTAGCAAGCCAATGACCTACATTTGAGAGACCATCTACCAGTCTCTTCCAGGCACTATCAACCTCGAGTGGTTTGAGTTCCTTTGTCAAATTAGTAATGTTTTTCACATATCTTTTGATCTGTACACTTTTATCCGGAATATAAGTGCAACAATGTTGCGCCTTCAACATCCGGCAGACTCCGCCCTCTTTCGCTAATAAGGTGTCAAGAGCAAGTCGATTCTGCAAAACCATTGATCTGATCGCAACCATTTCGGTATTGACCAGCAGAAATCCATGAGCTGTCTCAGTAGACAAGACATCCACTATAGTAGACAATTTACAAATTCTGTGAGTGTTCAGAACCACTCCCACTCCAGGTATCAGTGCACTGAAAATACTACCCATAATTTCACCTATACTTTCTCTTTTACTACGCACTAAGCCATTAGTATCTTCATTGCTTCCAGCTTTTCCATTCACATGGTATATTTTCGGGAAGACAATGCCAAAATAGCAGCTTCCATACCAGTGATCCGGCAATTTGAAATAAGCCTTGTCCCCACAAATATAATAAATTCCAGGAAACACAGGCTCTGACCCATTTTTGAAACCCCAACCTCCAATTACCTTGTAATTATGTTCACATTCACTGGAACCAATGAAAACATTATTATAATAGCTAGTCTTCTCGCGGTGAAGACATAGCTTGCCTTTCTTTTCAAAATCCAGCAACAGAGCAGGTCCCGCCCCACCATTTGAGGTGCCTTCCATGTTCTCTGCCCACTTTGGCTTTTTCTGACTTTCGTCATTAGCCTTCTTTTGTATTTTAATTCTTCTTTTCTCTGCCATGTTCAGGAACATCTTTTCCTGTTCACGCAAAGAACAAGTCAAGTTATCTCTGTGTGCATCAGCTATGTCAATGTTACCTATAGTCAAGAAATAGTCTCCCATATATCTTATGGTGTCGCTTTTGGTATGTACAGGATTCAAGTTCCCACGTATAGGAAGTTCAGAAAAGATCACGTCATTATTAGAGTAATAGTACTGTAACGGTCCTCTTTTGTAAAATAAACTAGCTAAAATGCTACAGGATATTCCATATGTCAATGGCAAGTGATGGTATGTCACGCCTTCAGCCACAGAGGTAGGTAGCTTCATGCAGACATAGCAATCTTCAATTTCCATAGTCTCTACATAGTGTATTAACAAGTTCGCAAAAACATTTAAGTGTGTCCTGTTCTTAATTCCATGATAATGTAGTCCTCCCTCATCTGATGCTTCTAAGTTTTGCTTTGTTTGTCTCAGTGCTCTCTCATGTCTCGCTACACTCTGTGTTGTCAACTCCTCACTGTCAGTATTTATAATTTCAGTAGGGACAATGTTAGTATCTTTACTTACAGTAAAGGGTATAAAGATTGTTAGTCCTATCCAGATTACTATCAGTACTACTATACTACATATACACACCTTGCAGCACGTTTTGCAACGACTGCAACTAGGTCTACCATTCACAGTTGAATCAGACATTTCGGCTCAGAAGAAGTTTCTCGACCCCTCTTTGTGTCTTTACACAACTAGCTTACTTTTGTGCAAATTCACGGCGGTTCGTCTTCTTCTTCAGCAGAGTACTCAGGGACGGGCTCTCCGTCGCTTACGTCAGTTATATCAAGATCTTCAAGTTCTTCCAAAACGAGTGTCCATTCAGGAGACTTGTACTTTTTGTTTTGTCTTTTTATTCGTTCACTCCTTCTTTTGGAAGAGTTTTCTTCTTGCTCTGCTATCCGCGCACTTCTCCTTGCTTCTGCACGTTTTTCTTCCACCGTCTTTATCCTTAGCCTTAATTTCTTTATGAACCTAGGCTCAAGGTTGTTTCTTTTCTTAAGTCTCTTAGTTGGCACTTGAACTTCACCTTCTTCTCTTATCCTCTTGTTCTCTTTCGCTTGTGGCAATTCTGCTTCACTTTCTTCTTCTTCTTCCCCTATCTGGCTAGTTCCAGGGCTAGCATCAAATTCTTCTGCCTGGTTACTAATCTGGCCTTGTTCAGGAATATTTTGTTTTTGGCTTTCGATTGTCTCTGTTTCTGTTTCTGTTTCTGTTTCTGTTTCCTGAACCCGTTCTTCTAACCCTATCTGATCCTGTTCAAGCACTTCGATCTCTTGATTTTCTTCTGCTCGAACTATCACTCTATGTCTAAGCTGTCCCTTGTCCACATCAGGAGTTAGCGGTGGTGTATTGAACACCTGTTCTGTCCCTGTCTGACCTTCTCCTTCCTCAGTTTTGATGTGAATCTCAAGCGGCGGAGGTTCTTCGCCTGTGCCTTGCTTTTCCTGACTAGTCCACTCTCTACCTTCACAAAGTCGCTCTCTTGTTCGGATGGGATCTTCGGTCAGATCAATCATCGGTATCCATTCTTCTGGCCATATGCTTGGCAGCTCGTCATCAGCTACTCCTGGCTCAGCTTCCTGGACCTCTTCAGCAGGCTGGATTCTCGGCAGTTCGTAGTCAACTACTCCTGGGCCAACGTCTGCTGTTCCTGCAGCCTGACTGGTGCTGGGCTGTTCGTTGTCAGCTGCTTCTGGTCTGGCTCCTGCAGAGTCCTCTGCTGGATGCCCTTCTTCTTCAAGTTCTTTGTCTGGTAATACCTTCTGGGTGTGGCCAGCGTGGATCCACTGGGGAATACCTGCGACCTTCACTGCAGTGGTTGTTACCAGGATTACTTGGCGTTTCTTTCCCCACCTTGGTGCCAGACAGCTTGATCGAGTGTGCTTCTTTATTTTTACCCAGTCTCCTGGAACCAAGTTGTGGAGAGGAGTCGTTGGATTGAGGATGCCGTCGTCTCCAATCTGGCGAGAGATAGAACGCACTTGGTCACCTAATCTTCTGCAGTATTCAAGCACCAAATCATCAGTAATACTCAACAGTTTGCTTCCTGGCACCCATGCTTGTCTCATCACTCTTCCCATAATGATTTCATGGGGACTTAGGCCTGTCTTGCGGTCAGGAACACTTCTCAGTCCCATCAGGACCAGGGGCAGGGCCTTCACCCAGGTCATGCCAGTTGCATCAGTCAGTTTTGCTAGTCTGTTTTTGATAGTTCCATTTACTTGTTCCACTACTCCAGAAGCCTCTGGATGATATGCACAGTGAAGTTTCTGCCTTATTCCAAAGGCCTTACAGAGTTCAGCCAGTATTTCATTCTGGAAATGTCCACCCTTATCTGATTCAATAATGAATGGCACCCCGAATCTAGGTATCAGTTCTTTTAGTAAACACTTCGCTACTGTCAGTGCGTCACTTTGGGGAGTAGGGTAAGCTTCTACCCATTTTGAAAATACGCAAACAATGACAAGGACATATCGCTTCCCTTCACAACGGGGCATGGTGATGAAATCAATCTGTATCCTTACAAAGGGACCCCCTGATCTCCCAATTTTGCTCAGTTCAACCATTGTCCTCTTGCCTGGGTTCATCTGTTGACATGACAGGCACCTCTGGCAGAGGGACTCTGCTACTTTCCTGAACTTCTTACTGTACCAAGCCTGTTGAAATACCAGAATCATGGCATCCCTACCAATGTGTGATCCTTCGTGTATTAATCTTGCCATTGTGCCAAGCAAGGGTCGGGGTAACACAGGCATACCAGTTGGGCCCAAAATGACACCATCCACACGTCTCGGTCTGCACCCATCCTCCTTCCATTTCTCTCTTTCTTGCCAAGGGGCCGACTCCTGCCACTCTCTCACTTCATCCCAAGTAGGCACTTCCTCAAACACTTGAAGTTGGCAGCTGGCTCCGATCCCCCCTCGTTTAGGATTAACGATATAGTGATCTCTGGCGCACCATTGGGCCACTCGATCAGCATAATCGTTTCCCATTGATACTTTGTCCATGCTCTTCTTATGAGCAACGCATTTTACCACTGCCAGTTCCTTGGGTAACTGGATGGCCTCTAAAAGGTCATGAACAACTTTTCCATTTCGAATGGGAGTACCTGAGGAAGTCAGGAATTCCCTCTGTAGCCACAATTGGCCAAAGTCATGCACAACTCCATAACAGTACTGACTGTCAGTATACACTGTTATGCGTAGGTTCTTCCCAATTTTGCAAGCTTTTATCATAGCAATCAATTCGGCTACTTGTGCAGACTTGATGTTATATAGGTAACCTGCTTCTTCAATTTTTGTTAAAGAGACTACTGCATAAGCAGCACTCAGGCCTCCTAGTTCATGTCTTAGACAGGAACCATCTACAAACAGTTCTTTATCATGCTCAGGCAATGGCGTTTCTTTTATGTCTGGGCGTGGTTTGGTGCTGAACTCTGTCAGATCAATGCAGTCATGTTCATCATCATCCCCACCTTCCATTTCCAGGGGGTCGGGGAGTAAAGTGGCAGGGTTCAGAATACCGCACCTAACAATGCTTACATTTGCTGCACCCACAAGAATCCTCTCGTATTTAGTCAGCCGACTAGGGGTGAGATACTGCGTTTTAGTTCTAGTCAATAAAATTACCACTCCATGTGAAACATACACAGTCACAGGATGTCCCATGACAATGGACTCACTCTGTTCTAAACTTGCGCAGGTAGCAGCTACTGCTTTCAGACAGCCTGGTAACCCAGCAGCTACTGGGTCCAAGGTGGCAGAGAAATAGGCCACAGGCCTTCTGGTCGTGCCATGTTCTTGAGTCAGGACTGACAAGGCGCAATTATCGCGAGTGTCACAGAATAGGGCAAACTCTTTGGAATAATCTGGCATTCCCAACGCAGGTGCTGTACACAGACAGTTTTTCAGTCTTGTGAAGGCCATTAGGCTTTCATCGTCCCATTCTACAATGTCTGGCATTCCTCTCGTGGTCATTTTTATCAAAGGCCTGGCTAAGACTGCAAATCCCAGAATCCATTGCCTGCAGTACCCTAGCACACCCAGGAACATTCTGATTTCTTTTTGAGTACGGGGCAGCTGCATCTTTTGAATTATTCTCACTCTTTCTGATGTGACTTTTCTGACACCCTTTTCTATCTGGTGTCCTAGATATTTCACTGATTTGGGACAGAACTGTAGTTTGTCAGGGGCCACTTTATGCCCTTTCTCACACAGATGATTTAGTAGGGCAATGGTGTCAACTACACAGTCCCTATGACTTTTAGACGCCAATAGAAGGTCGTCTATGTACTGCACTAAGACAGAGTTCCCAGGTAAGGTCAAAGTCTCTAGACATTTTTTCAAGATCTGATTAAAGATAGAGGGGCTCTCTGTATACCCCTGAGGGACCCGATTCCAGCAATACACGTGACCTTCGAAGGCAAATGAGAAAAGAAATTTGCTGTCGGGGTGCAGGGGTATCGAAAAGAATGCATGACACAAATCAATCACAGTGAACCACTCAGCATCCCAAGGGATCTGGTACAATATCACTGCTGGGTTCGGGACAATAGGGCAGCAAGGAACTACAATTTTGTTTACCTTTCTCAGGTCTTGCACTACCCTATACTTGCCACTAGGCTTCTTGATACCCATAATCGGTGAGTTGCATGGGCTACTCATCACTTCCTGTATGATGTTTCCTTCTAATAATTTTTGTATTTCCAGAGTGACACCGGCTTTCACTTCAGCATTCATTCGGTAGGGCTTAGTGTTAGGATATACTGCATTGTCCTTGATGGCTATCTGTATGGGGTCCACATCTTTCATTAATCCCACATCTTTTCCAGTGAAATCCCACACCTCTGGCTTTACTGCTTCCTGGAGTTCTTGGGGCAAGTCCTGTAGGGTCAATCTTTTAATTTCTGAGTCAGGTCTGAGTAACAATAGTTTATAAATGCCATCTTCATCTGGGGTCTGAATTTCAACACCCTTTGGTGTGCAAAAGATGGTACAGTTCATTTTGCACAGCAAATCACGACCCAGTAGATTCACTGGACTGGTGTCACAGACGACAAACCTATGCATCTGTTTAAAATTTCCAATTGAAATCTCCATTGGTTCGGTAACAGGAGTACTAATCAATTGATTAGATACACCCACTACTTGGATATTTTCTCCCGAGAGGGGTAGGTTTGGAACGTCCACTGTTCTTACAGTAGAACGGGTAGCGCCAGTGTCCAACAGAAAGGTGACATCATTTCCGTCAACCTTTCCTTCAATGTATGGTCCAGACTGGTCTACCGGCAAGGAAGCGCCAAGTACGCACTCCTCGTCCTCCCCTCTCAGGCCCCGTCAGTACTGATCATTACAAAGGAAGGTATCATTCAGCAGATACTGCGAAGTTGCTGTATTTCTGTTCTCACCGCTTTCCCAAACTTCTATCTCCTCACCCTCTGCCTGTTTTCCCCTGTATACCTGCTTTGGCGCCCGAGGCACCTGAACTGTTTTTACCTGTGGTTGCGTTTTTCTTGGTCTTTCTTTCTGCGTCTGTGGAGTTAAATCAGGTGTTTTGGGGTTATCATCGGCCAAATAGGGACACTCGTTTCGCCAGTGTCCAATTTCGCCGCACTGATGGCAGGGACATTTCTTCATAGCCTCTTCCCTGCTAAATTTGGGCCGGGGCTTTCCTCCACCCCCTCCCCCAGGACTTTTGTTCTCAGCATTTTTAACCATGTTACTCAACTGTTTTTCCTGCTGTTCTGCGAGCTTTACTTGAGCCCACATCACCTTTTCCTTAAGGGCCTTTTTCTTTTCTGCCATCTCGTCCTCGCAGTACTTAGCGTACCGCAGGACCTCATCCATTTTTTTTGTATGCCAACAGATTTTATTATCTTTTATCCACTGACAAATTTCAGGTCTTAAACCATTTACAAACCTGTAAATAAAGTGCGTCATGTCTTTCAAATCGATGTTATCAATACCACTGTATGTTTTGAATACCTGCAATAACCTCTCATAGAAGGAGTGCACTGTCTCGTCCCTTTCCTGTGTTGTTCTATCTATTTTTGTCCAATCAGTTTCCTTTGCGGGCACCTTTTCTTTCAAATGCTGAATTACCTGCTCATATTTTCGCATGACATCCTTTGATGGCTCCCCTGTTTCCTTATTTCTTGGGTACTCTTCACTAGGCCAGTCTATGGCTATTTTACACTGGGTCCATAAATCTACCGGAACCACAATGTCGAAAAACCCATCCAGGTCTTTCCACAGACACTTCTGTACCTTCACGAACCTTTCCACCTGCCTGTACCAGTCTACTGGTTTCTCTCGTAATTTTGGAAAATCGTTCGTAAAGGACACAATATCCTGTCTGGACCAGGGGACATGCACATATTTCCCTCCAGGTACTTCGCGCATGGGGCATAACTGCTCAGGTTTTTCTACCTCCCTTAAAGCAAACTCAGGAGTCACTTGTCGGGAGCGAGCCTCTTCCCTCTTTTTCGCCCACCTGCTTCTCCATCTTTCCACGTCTCCCCATTTTTGCAGTACCCCCAATAATTCTTTAATCTGCAACTTTTTTCCTGCCACATTCAGGTGCTCTATATCTTTGTCGGAGAAGTCTGCTCTGTACGGTTTCTGCAAGGGCTTGGATTTTGAGATATCTACCCCCATACTAGCTGCGGTGTCTGTCAGTTTTTCGTGGAGCACTCTGGTGTTCCTTGTAAAACTTTTACACATAAACGACAATTCTTCTTCAGAGTAGGTATTTAATCGATCCAACCCCACATTTCCTGCCATTAATTCTTCTATTTCTACTCTCAGCTTGTAGAGGTCTAAAGGTTTCGTTTGCGGAGTCTGTTTCTCTAATTCGCGACTCCAACTCTCAATTTCATCCGGAGTTACCAGAGAGACACTCCTAGTACCTGTTGCTGACTCTAATTTAATTTCTTTCGCATTAAAAGGGTTATGCCTCTGCTGCATTCCCCTCCCGGTCGGTTTGTTTGGTAAGTCCATGAACGCAACTTCAGACTCACACTCACTGGACTGATCGTCTATGATTATCGGTTCCTGTCTCGGGGGTGCCATGACTGGGGTCATGACTGGAGTAATCGGATTTCCCTGACCATTTCCGTATAACGGAACCACTGGTCCAATAGTTACTGGAATAGTCAATGCCTCAGGACTGGTATTTAACTGGGAGATTTTCTGAATTATTTCTGTCCTTTGTCTAGCTAGAGCCTCTTGCTCTTTTTCCACTAGTATCCTCCTTAAAGTCGTATCATGTAATATCTGTGGGGTCAATGGAGGAGTAAAACTCGGGGCAGTAGGATGCGTTTCACTTGGTCCCCCACCATAATTTGGTTTCGGGAATAAAGTTCCAGTGTTAAAGGACCTGCGCTCTTCCTCATATGGAGGTTGAACAAAAGGCAGTCCTGAATTCGATGGTTTCTCTTCGTTTTCATACAGGGGTCTGGGAAAGAAAATTTTCGTACGTGAATATTTTTCTTCCTGACTTGCGGGCACTTTGGGATATATATCCCTTGTTTCCGCCGGTTCGGGTTTCTCAAAATAGGGCAATACTTGACCACCCCCTCCCAGTCCTAGGGATCTGTCTTCTTCCTTGAGGAAGTGGCGTCGGGGAGCATCTCCTACACTGGAAGGTCGGGTTCCCTCATTATAAGGTGGCGGACTTCTGGTACAGATGTCATCTATCAATTCATCATCTGATTCCCCAGGGGCCCCCCAATGCTTACACTTTTTGGTACTTTTCTCACCCGCTCCAGGGTTATGACATGCCGGCATCATGGGAAACAGACCCTCAACAATCATGCTCTGCCTCCACTGTTTCATCCTTTTATCCCTGGACTCCTGTTTCAGCCGGGGGTACCACTTGGTCAAACCCTTGTCCATTCGGGGTCTTTCTCTTTCAAAAGCCTCAATCTCCCATTCCTCTAATGCCTCATACTGCGTTAGTCTCGGTCTGGGATGCAGTTCATTCATCCGAGTTCTTAAATTAAATAATATCCTACCATTAAAAGTACCATCTAACGGAAAAGCCAATACTCCGTCATCTTTTGTGTACTTCACCCAATTCTCCAACCACACACAGGTATTGTACCCTCGGTCAAACATCATGAATGAGGCAGGAGTATTGGGTGGTGGGACAAGAACACCTTCTCTAGATTTAATCGGTTTGTCCGTTTTAAAATAATTTTTCACCTTACTTACAAGGGACATTTTTCTCTTGCTTCCGTACATAATATCGTATCTATTAGTCTTCCACTGATCCCTTTCAAACCCTAGGTGCCTTGGATCAGGTCGAGTTCCTGTAGTCTGCGAGTGCCACATACGACTTCTACGCTAAACTTTGTTTACAAACTACCTCCAATCAGAACGCGCTTCAGAAATCCGTGCAACCAATTGGTGCGCGACTCTGAATAATCTCCGCCAATGGGTGCGCGGCCCCTTCGTGAGACAGTTCCCACGCTCTGGCGCTCACCCCTCCTTTACAATCTCAGCTCCGTTACCCGCCCGCTGCTTCTACCAATCCCAGCGCGGCACAGAGTGACGTCAGAGGCGCTTCGCGACTGACTCCCTCCCTTCACAAGGTAACGGAAACTTTCTTTCTTTTAAAGTGCTCAGTGCTTGGTTATTTTACAACAAATACACATTCGCCACAGTGCTCAAGTGTCTAGATAGGAACGCTTTGTTTTACTGCAAGTAAACTACTTCCATTTACTTTTCACACACTGCGAGTAGATCTCTTCCGCCTACCCTTCACTTTAGCATCGGTGAACCTGTTATTCCCCAAAACTCATCCACTTCTCCGGGATATATCTGAGTCTAAGGTTTCTCAGCGGACCCCTTTGCTTTCACCCAAGCTCCGAGGAACCTGCTACTCTTCCGATGTGACCCTTACTAGGTTACGCCACTATGGGAATTTTGCCAATGAACCCCGTTACTGACATTTATTCACACATGTATTCAGAAAACCCTAGTTAGTGCTTCCCGGTTATCTTAACCTGCACCTAACTTTCCTCGAGCCTGTGACCTCAGGACAATGAATTCTATTCACCACTTGCCCTTTCAATTCCCCGGGGAGTTCGGACAACACAAAACTAAACGGTTTACGAACGCATGGATTAATACATATAACAATATAAAAACAAGAATAATAACAATACAGCAATTCATGAATTGTTTTTACAAGATATTATTCGTGCGTATTCACAAGAGATTGATCAGGTCTCTTAGAACAGCCGCTCTTCTAGCAGCATTAATATACTAGCAGCTTCCGACTCAACTAGTCCAACTAATCCTGCCTAACCTTTAGCTAGTCCCTAACCATACCTCTGCTACCAGTAAAACTGATAGAGCGCGCGAGGCCACCCGACCAATAATATTCGCCGTTTCCGGCTTCAGGGCCCATATACTTTCAAATCACCATATACATTGACCAGGTGACTTCACGAGCTCTACCAATTTGTGTGTGTGTGTTCCCTACTATTATTTCTCAGTGCACCCGACTTACCATCCACCGATGCGGGTACCTAATGACCACAATGAATCAGGGAGCTAGCTGTAAAAGGAAAGGCAGCAAAATATAAACCCAACCAATAACATTCAAAATACTGATGAAATGACCACGGACAACGGGAAGTTTTAAAATGTTTATCTAAAGTTCATTTGCTTCATGCATAAGGTACATCAGAATAAGGCAATCAATAACCAAGATAATGTAAATAATGTAACTATAGAGAAATAACGACAGAGTAATCATTGAAATACTGATATAAAATGTAACGAGAAGATACTATGCTAATCAGTAATATTTGAGCATGGGCAGACTATGTATGTATGACTACAGGAGAGCCTATAAAGAGTAACACGCTTCAAGTAAGGTGAACGGGCCTTTAAACAGTCTAGGCAATGAGGTTCTAGACCATATCAGAAAATGACAAACTGCAATGCAAAATATAATTTCTAACAAGTGAGAAGACATAGGAACAAACTTATAAAAATGTAGATGACTTTCAATAGTTGCGGAAAGACATGGAAAAATAACATATGCAATGGTAAACTTTATTGAAGCAAAAGTTAGAAATTCAGAAGGTGCAAGATTTTAAGAGGTTCAGAGCAATATTTACCTCGAATGGTGTGGAAACCAAACCCTGGCCACGGGTCAGTTAAGGACAGGAAACACTCAAGGAAGGATACCCCTCAAAGGACAGCAGGTGCAGAATGGACACCCCGGACAGGACAGGATACCCTCGGATTAGGAATCAGGACAGGACCTCAGGACAGGACAGCAAACCCTCAGACAGGACCGCTCAGGACAGGACCGGAACCCACAGTTCGGAAGCAACGCCTGCGCTCCACCCGCTCTGCAGCTATCGATCAAGACCCCGATTGGGTCAGCGAACTCCCAGCAAAGTGCTTCGCCAGCACTTTTAAAGTTCAGTAGAACCTTAGTCTATGGTCAATTTCGGACAGAGTGCTCTGCAGCGCTCTGTATCTTCAGTCACCTATTGAGTACGATGGGTCAGTGACAGGTCAGCTAAACCAGACAAGTCGGACAGTTCCCTAGGTGAACCCAGGGTAGATATACAGTTTGGGGACAGTGTACCACCCCCCAATGTTGCAAAGTGTCAGAATCCCTCAATTTCGATTGGTCCTAAGGTAGGATTTGGGTAACACACCAATCACAATGCAATATTTCAAGCCTGTATTTGCATGTTTGGGCACCGCCTAGACAGATTGGGGTTCCCATGAGAAGCTACACGGCAAGCAGTAGCACAATATTACATTGTAACATATAAGGAGCCACATTCGCTGTTCTCGCAGGGCAGAGGTGACTTTCTCAGGAGCATCTCGCCCATCGCTGCCAACTGGCTATTTTCCATCAGTCAAGGTCTGCTGTGCCTCAGAGTTTGCGCAGGCGCAGAAGGGACCTCCAATATGGCTCTCCTCTTTCTCAGACCCCCATTCCCCGCGGTACATGAAAAGTAAGCGAAAACAATTTAATACATAATAATGTCATCATGAAAACACATCACAGGGTTTGTACTTTCTACTTATCATCATAAAATATACTTATGCAGTTTAAATGTTAGCTACATGGATACAGGCACAAGAGCAGTGGCACGAGCAGTACCACATGATGGGCACAGCTATGCATTACGCATGCGCATAAATTTCCCTCCACTTCTGCAGACGCGTCAGGACACGTGAGTGTGGCTGACGCATGCGCAGTAACTAAAATACAAGCGGCGGCCATATTAAAGGACACGGATTAAATGCATTAGAAATACACATAGGCAAGCTTCGTACTTTTACTCAAAACTTAATATAAATGTTAGTAAGACGAACATTTGTTACTTTATTACACATACACGAGGTTCATGACTTCAGCAAGTCCGCAAATTATGCGAAGCTTTGCTTCATCAAGGCCACTTGCCTTAACTTTGAAGACACGTATCCAATCTCTATCAATACCCGGTCCTCACTCCTACAGCCCTGAGGAGTCGCGGAAACAGTGTGGTTTCTTGTGACGAAACACGTGTCGGCTGGCTCATGTATGACCAATAAAAGAAGAATCGATACTTTTGTGGACCACTTCTTCGCCCTTGAACTTTGTATTTTATGTCCATTGGGACATCGCTTTAACTTTAATGTGCCTATAAGTGTGCTGCAGAATTTGTGTTTTCGTTTACTTGGTGTGTCCCCAAAACACACCTTGAGGGTTTACAGGGCCTTGCCTCTCATCTGCACGCACCTTCTGTCTTAAAGCATCCAATTGTGCGCTAACCTAGCAGTGCGCCCAGAATTTCCCTCACATCTAAAACCCTGTTTCTTTTAGTTATATTTAGAATATTTCATCTGTTCTGTAAAGGGGCAAGATGTGTTATATCCGGTTTTGGTTTTATGCATCTTTCGTGTTTCTCTGCCTCTGCTGCTCAGCCAGTGTGAGTGTGCCAGCCAAGACCACCCAGTTCCTCCTCCACTATTACCTTGATAGGAAATAATTCAGTCATTCCACAGTCTCTATGCTGTGTGAAAGCAGTGACATGAATGAGAACAGGACTCAAGCATTCAGAGCACTCTAGCACCCTTCCAATGTGGACAATCCTCTGAGACTGACTTTAACCTCTTCTGTGCTCATGACGAGCTCAGCTCGTCATGAGCTACAGCGCTCCGGTGCTCATGACGAGCTCAGCTCGTCATGACCGCACCCGTTACTTGGAACGCTCGCACGCTGGGCCGATTCCCCTGCTGTGCGGAACGTTCCATTGGAATGGGCGTGGTCATGACGAGCTCAGCTCGTCATGAGCACCGGAGCGCCGTGGCTCATGACGAGCTGAACTCGTCATGAGAATGGGGGCGCTGTACGCATCCCCTTGCCCCCCAGCACAGCGGGGGAATCCCGCCAGCGGCGAAGGGGTTAACATGGATACGTCCTATTACGCAACATGAAGAGAGGACACTCAATATCCACATTGAAAAATGTAATTCATTATAAGTAATAAAAAAATATGAATAAGCATAATGTTGCTATTTACTTGTTGATCAAAAACACGTTAGCAGTTAGATGCTTCAGTGCCTATTTTTTTGTTTGTTTTGAAGGCACAAGTGCTCTAATTTCAAGGCTCTGTAGGTAGACTTTATAAAACTGTAGACCGTTTTTAGGAGACACAAACACATGACTCCATAAGCTCATGTAAACTAAGAGCATATTTTGAGAAAACATGAATAACAAGCCTTGCCAATAAAAACTTTTTGATGAAGTGCAAATGCATTAAACATATTGGGTGGCTTGATTTTTACGATCCACAAAAAAGTGGCACAATTTTCATTCATAATAGCTTCATGTATGTTTGCTTGAATTCAGACCTTCGGCAGGGACGACCTCGAGGGCCAGCACTAGGCCAAATATTTGGGCTAGATAACCACTCACTATAAAAAAATGCATTACATTTAAATACATTTTACTGGGAGGACCTGAAGATCTGGCGTTGATCAAACCCATCAGGACCTAGATTACTGCTCAAGCATGGATGAAATGTTGGCATGTTGGTACTTTCTAAACAAATAAAAGTTACTAGCATAGGAAGACATCACACTATAGTGTAAGAATTGTGCTAGGATGAGCAAGCTTTACACAAAGATCACCATGACTGCATAGGAAGGCATCACACAATAGTATAGGAACTGTGCTAGGATGAGAACACGTTACACAAAGATCACCATGACTGCATAGGAAGGCATCACACAATATTATATTAAAATTGTGCTAGGGTGAGAAAACTTTAGAAAGATCACCAGACTTCATAGGAAAGCATCACACTATAGTGTTAGAATTGTGCTAGGATGAGAAGACTTTACAAAGATCACCATGACTTTATAGGAAAGCATTACACAATAGTGTAAGAATTGTCCTATGATAAGAAAACTTTACACAAAGATCACTATGACTGCATAGGAAAGCATTACACAGTTGTGTAAGAATTGTGCTAAGATGAAAAGACTTTACAAAGATCACCATGACTGCATAGGAAAGCATTACACAATAGTATAGGAATTGTGCTAGGATGAGAAGCTTTACAAAGATCACCATGACTGCATAGGAAAGCATTACACAGTAATATAAGAATTATGGTTGGATGAGAATACTTTACAAAGATCACCATGACTGCATAGGAAAGCATTACACAGTACTGTAAGAATTGTGCTAGGAAGGGAAGGCTTTACAAAGATCACCATGACTGCATAGGAAAGCATTACACAGTAGTGTAAGAATTGTGCTAGGATGAGAAGGCTTTACAAAGATCACCATGACTGCATAAGAAAGCATTACACAGTAGTGTAAGAATTGTGCTAGGATGAGAAGGATTTACAAAGATCACCATGACTGCATATGAAAGCATTACACAGTAGTGTAAGAATTGTGCTAGGATGAGAAGGTTTTACAAGGATCACCATGACTGCATAGGTAAGCATTACACAGTAGTGTAAGAATTGTGCTAGGATGAGAAGGCTTTACAAAGATCACCATGACTGCATAGGAAAGCATTACACAGTAGTGTAAGAATTGTGCTAGGATGAGAAGGATTTACAAAGATCACCATGACTGCATATGAAAGCATTACACAGTAGTGTAAGAATTGTGTTAGGATGAGAAGGTTTTACACGGATCACCATGACTGCATAGGAAAGCATTACACAGTAGTGTAAGAATTGTGCTAGGATGGGAAGGCTTTACAAACATCACCATGACTGCATAGGAAAGCATTACACATTAGTGTAAGAATTGTGCTAGGATTTGAAGGCTTTACAAAGATCACCATGACTGCATAGGAAAGCATTACACAGTAGTGTAAGAATTGTGCTAGGATGAGAAGGCTTTGCAAAGATCACCATGACTGCATAGGAAAACATTACACAGTACTGTAAGAATTGTGCTACGACGGGTAGGCTTTACAAAGATCACCATGACTGCATAGGAAAGCATTACACATTAGTGTAAGAATTGTGCTAGGATTTGAAGGCATTACAAAGATCACCATGACTGCATAGGAAAACATTACACAGTGGTGTAAGAATTGTGCTAGGATGAGAAGGCTTTACAAAGATCACCATGGTTTCACAGGAAAGCATTACACAATAGTATAAGAACTGTGCTAGGATGAGAAGCTTTACAAAGATCACTATGACTGCACTGTAAAGCCTTACACAATAGTATAGGAATTTTGCTAGGATGAGAAGATTTTACAAAAATCACCATGACTGCAGGAAGGCATTATTGTATGTACAAAACCCATAGGCAACTATGCATTAATTTAAAGCTCATGCTTCTTAAATATAAGTGCCAAGTAGACTAAATATGAAAAATTAACATTCTTTATTGTTATGTCAGCATGTCTCTAAAAACAGTGATATACGTAATTTGATGGTGTTATCGAAATACCTAGCAAATTAAAAACTTAGTGCAAAACGACAACCACACCTTTATTGACGCAGGCAATCACACAACACTAAACCATCAGTGTACAATAATTTCAAGATTTGATGTATCTTATTTTCGTCAATCAAGACTAATTCATGATTGTTCAAAAAATATTTGTTAACAGGTCATCTCATAGAGTTACAACTATAGTTACATAGCAATAATCACTTTGAAGCAAATGTAATTGCTGATGAATTTTCATGAAATCAAATCTATGCACGTTTGGCGCCCCAAGCGCATTCATCAGGAGAGCTACAGATTAGATGATAAAATACCTGAAAATATATAACATATGTGATCAGCCCATCAGTTTTATTAATTCATTGTTTTATTATAATTTCATAATATTTCCAAATTTTGCTCTGCTCTCTTATAATATTCACTGCCACCCCCAGTTTTGTGTCTTTGGTGAATTTCACAGTAAATTAAATATTCAAACCTCTGAGTGAACTACATTTTTGTAATTGATAAGTGGACCAAAGACTGATCATTAAATTATGTAGGTTGTAAATCTTCAATTTAAAGCCACTCCTTCCGTCACGTCTCTTTAATGTTGTTTGTTAACTAATAATCAGGGAAACTGTGTTTTTTTAGGTGCTGTGTTATCTACACGTCTTTGTTTTACTGAATGTGCCACATAATCCAGCCTTTTTTGTCTAGTATGCAGATTTTACCAAAGAAAACAATTTGATTTGTTTGCAGGTTACACAATCATACTTACTAACCAAAAAGAACCACAGGTAGCTACAACCAGTGGCAGATCCTCTCCAACGCTTAACAGGTCACCGGTTGCTGATTGCTGTACTCAGGTGGCAAACTTGTAGTACTGAGGCACAACTTTGCTCAGACAGTATTAATAGTTATTAAAGTGGCAAAATAATGAAATAGTACTGCTACAGATTATGTCACATTATGCAGCATAATGTGCATTTTCTTACCACATAATTTTGTCAACTTCGCTGCATAATTTGATCCTCCACTGCCACATAATCCCGCGGGCCCTGCTAATAATCTGTCAATTCCTGGCCAGTTTACTAATTGACTAGATATTACCATGGTAACTGTGAAACTAAAACGTAGACATATCATGCAGTTGCATGATTTAGGTCCAGCATTTTATCAAAGATAAAATTTTGATGAAGTACTCATATATAATTCTTGAGCCTGTTTGAAAGATACTAGAGTCCTATTTATCAAACCTTGAGGCTTAATCCAGAACCGTGTCCTACACCATACAAATGTTATAATGGAGGAACTTGCTCAGGTTGGTGTTCCTTCAAATTAACAGTTCTTCCAGTAATCAAAATATGTTATTTTACCACCCAACTCTAAATCATGCCTTGAATGTTATGTGACTTCTTAACATATAATTTTTTTACAGTGCCCAAGAAGGAGAAGATACAGGCATACTGTTCAGTGCCTACTACGGTGAATGATAAAGAAGTGCAACCACCGAAAAGTGGATGCATCACTCAGTAGTGGTTGCACTTCTTTATGATTTAATCTTTTGGCGTGCCTGGACGGACACGTTACCTCGAGGAGCACCCGAATAAAGTAATTTTCTTTGCCGCAACAACCTTTACCCAGATACAAAGTGGCTGTGCACCCACCGTCCCCATTATATAGTTTACTACGGTGAATGAAACATCAGGCTTTCTAATCGACAACCTTTCAAGTGCCTGAAAGTCCAATTCCCCAGAAGATTATAGTGGAAGAACTGGTCAACATAATGTTTTATTAATCTGGAAAGCAACACAAATTTTAACAAGCTCCAGACTCCACTTTCATTTTTCTGAAGCAAAACAGCTATCGCATTGGCGCAACTTGTGAATCATAACATTTGATTCTTACTTGAAGTTTTTGTGTGTATGTTATTACTTTTCCAATTCCCTCCCTATCCCCCGGGTCTTGTGTGTTAAGATGAATTAGTTTCAGGAAAAGCTTCTTCATTCAAAGAATTTGTCAGCAATGGGGTCAGACCGCAGGATTAGCCCAGAAAAGAGAAACCAGTGGCAAACATGGCGAAGAGTAACAGGGTGTGTAACCGTGTGTGTGAAAGATGTCAGCAACACTGAAGTGGTAAGCTGTGACCAGTTCCAGTCCCTTCTTCTGCTGCCAATTTTCTTCAATACCTCTCAGATCCTTTTTTCAGAATCCAAACAGTCTCTTAATTAGATGTTGCCTGTTTTGTTCCTCCTCTTCACATTCAGAGGCATAGAATGCTTTTATACTTTTCCATAATGTGTATCATTAAAGGCAGGGTAATAATCTTTGGCAGAAACACAGCTCAATTGTTCAGTTGGGTTTCTAAAAACAATTTAAGGCAGGGTATAAAGGATACTTAATGGCTCAGTTATGGGATTTTGGCGGAGGGCAGCGCAGACAGGCAACAAGCTCTGCTGCTCTACGCCAAAGTGGAAGAGCAGGAATGCACCATATTTAAGCAATACACTGCTTTCCTGTCCTTTCACCCGGACTGGTGTCGTTCCGCAGCCTAGCACCAATGTAGGCACCCTTGCACCATGGTACAAGTGTGCCTCCATTGCATGTACAATTGTTTTTGTACAGGAAAGGTCAACTTCCTGAACAAAAATAATCCTAAGAGTTGGTATCCTATTTCCCTGTGCTGCAGAATGTAGCACACAGAGAAAGAAGAAAAAACGAGGAGAAGTTAATATATTTCTCCTCGTTACGCCTCACCTTGGGAGGCATATGGGTTTGGCGCTTCCCTTGGTTTGCATGATTTTGTAAATCTGAGGCAGCATCAAATTTCATGGGGTTTGCGTGGGAAACTCCACTCAATGTCTATGGAATGCCTCCCGGGTGCAGAGTAAGGCGACGCAGTGATTTGTGCTGCGATGCCTTACTCGTGATTTATGAGGCCACTCAAAACCATGCAGGGTGATTTTGCATGGCTTTATAAATCGGATTGAGAGCCTTGCATCATTCATGTACCACTTTATGTTATGCAAATGTGACGCAGGGCTCTCATAAATAAGCCCCTTAGTGATAGAGCTGCAAGGGTAAAGGCTGCGCTTACTTGAGACTCAACAAAGTTTATATTCATTTTTTTAATTTCTTTATTAGCATTTGAGAATGTAAACATTGGATGCATAGCTAGCACTGCTGTATTGTAGTGACAGGAAGTATGAGTTCTTGTATTGTAGCCAGGGCATCTTAAACACAAGGTGCTATACACTGTTTAGTGCCTTGAATGGGGTGTCTTTGAAATCATATCACAGAAACTATATTGCTATAGAACTGGAATGACATCATTATGCGATTGAGACATTCCCAGACCATTTAACTGAAAGTTGAGGTCAGGATCACTTGTGCAGGATCACATCATTTTCTAGTCAAGTATGAACATTGGGAATAGAAGTTTAGTATATGGGTTCTAAGGTCAGTACCTGAATCAGTTGGTGCTAAACCAGAGAGGAATGTAACCCTTAGAATAGCATGCTGGATGCTCATAACCTTTCTTTTTTTGAAAATTTGTAAAAATAAAATGGGGAGCCTACTGCACATATTATGACACCAACTAACTTAAAATTAACATAAAAAGACAATTATAAAGAAAGAAACAAACAAAGTAATTGAAAATGCGCCTAATACCCAACACAGTTCAAGGCAGCAAATTACATGATAGAAGACAACCTCGACCCACTCATCATGGAGTTCATGTGGCTCGACTTTGATAAGTGTGCACACCTGAACCTGTTCCCATGGGACTGCATGCAAGCGGTGAAGATGGCGACCATCCCCTATGTACTGGGCATGCTCCGGCAGCTAACGCCTTTCTTGAAACTTTGACAAGTGGACAAGGCCATCAAGACCTTTGTCTGGAGGTCATTAAGACCCCGTTTAGCCATCTAGAAACGTATCGCCCACAGGTCCGCGGGTGGCATGGGCCTCCCGTCTGTAGAGCACTATTGTATGGTTCTCCACTCGGCACAGTTGGCATTATGCACCCCCGGGTTCAGAATCTTCCATTATGGGTGACAATTGAAAATCAGCTCGTCCTTGGCTCACCAGGGGTGTTTCCCCTCTACCTACCTGTACCCGCCAGTGCTGCGGCCCTAAACCATATGGTCTGGCAATGTACAGAACCTGGGCATGAGCCCAAAATCTCCTATCGGTGTGTAGAACAGGCTTTTTGGAGACCCTCCCCCACTAGGAGAGTCAACGCCAGTGGCGCAGGGAGACGCCTTAAATTTACGGGTCCTTCTTGCATCAATCATACATTACCAAAGAGACCAGGACAACCAGCCGTGGAGGGAAGCAAGTAATTTATTAGCTCGAGCTAAGGACAGAGGTCCCAGAATGGTACAAAGACAATTCTACAGAGACTGCTGCTTTACTCCACAGCATTACACATATTTATAGCGCTAGCCACGCCCATTTACACAATACAAGTTCTGCTTTAAGTTCCTCTTTTGACATGTTCTCCGTCAGCCTCGCATGGTGTGATCGTGCCGGGGGACATCTGTCCCTGTATACACAATGTCCTCAGCCTCGTGCTATCTTCCCCAACCAGCGTGATCAAGTGGCGTGGCCTCGTGCTACCTTGCTTCATTCGGCGTGATCATGTGGCACGGCCTTGTGCTACCTTGCTTCATCCGACCTGATCATGAGGCATCGTTTCATGCTTCCCCTTTCTCGTTGTGGTCACGGGGCAGTTGGTTCGTGACTGGCTGAGTCACCAACGATGCACAGGACGTGGCTAAGTCTTTTGACACCATTGGGGGGATGAAGCACACAGGCAGTTTCTGGGAATCGGTTTGAACCCATAAGGAAACAAGGGTTTGTGTAAGATTCAACGGGTACGTGGAAGACGGGCCTTTATCAAGTTGCCGAGAGAATGGCAACTCAAAATGGCGTCTCGAGGGTTTTTTGTTTACGGTTCAACAGACGCTCCTTTTGCCATGCTAAGGCAACAATCAGTCGTCTCGTAGATCAATGTCCATCAATTCCTGGACCTCTTACTCTACCATCATCATGGCATTGTGATGGCTTGACTTCATTTGCTTGGGTGCCAAAGAGGTGACAAAGAGCCCACACAGTGCGGGCATGCATTGAACACAAAGGCAGCAAGAGAACAGTCCAGCTGCAACGATGGCAATGAAGATTACTACTTTCCATCCCCATTGAGACATCAGGCTCCAAAACCAGCCGGCCAGGGACCATGGACCTTCATTCTGATGGATGTTGGAAGCGATCTTGTGAAGCTTCTGGATTGCTTGGTAGACTGTTAGTGCGTTGTCAGGGATGAAGGTGCAGCAACTTGTCTTGATCAATGTACAAACCCCCCCACGGTCTGCCAGTACAATGTCAAGCGTCATTCGATTCTGTAAAGTCATGAGGCGGTCTGCTTGAAGTTCAGCCGTGATGTTACCAAGTGCACCGGCAGTTGCATTGATAGTGGCTTCTACCACCCTGGTGAGATGCCGGATGTTGCGACTATTGACCATAGAACCGCAGAAGGGGAGGAACCCTTTAGCAAAGTCCCCAAACTCTTGGCCAGCTGTGTCATCTGCGTCAACCACACCTCTCTTCTGGATGTGGTGTGTTGCATTAGCTGTGTAGGTGGGAGGGAGTAGCCATGTAATGTAACAGGTGACGGCCCAGGAATTTGGCAGTCTGGTGAAGGCCTTGTTCCCACACACAAAGTACGTGTTCAGCGAGGACACCAGAGCTGGGGAAGTTGAACCATTCAGCTGTAGTGTGTAGGCGCAGTCACTTCGCCCTACCCACACTGTTCCATTGCCCTTTACACAGTACTTTCCGGGTTGTGGGTAGACAGGGAGATCTTTGATGGGTGGCAGTCTTTTCTTTCCCCCACCATTGTATAAGTTTGATGGGAAAAAGGACCCATGATTGTTTTCATACTCATTTTTCTCTGCTGAGTCTATGTCCATGCCTGGCCATTCTGTAGCCATGATGTGGCGAAATGCTTGTCTGCTGCTGATCTTCCCCACAGATCTCGTGATTGTGTCATCTGAATAGAATGCATCAAAGAACACAGTGTACCAGCTGTAGGCAGAGCCAGTTTGAGAGAATGGAGCAGGAAGCAGGGCCATCCCGGTGCTTGCAGTATGTGACAGCAGACCACATACCCAACAGTTTTTTTTGTTCATCACAAGCTGGTGCTGGTGTAGCATCTGGATGAAGGTGTTGTTGAAGAACCCTGTCCTTCTGTTTGTCTCATGGGTGGGTGGTGGCACATGCTGGTGAGGTGTCTATTTGGAGGTAGGAGACTCAGGTGCTTTAGCATGTATCACCCACCCGATGCAGACCAATATCAGCAATATAGTTAGTAGTACCATTAGACAGAGGGGGTACGGGCCACATATTGTCTTTATACATTTTCGTTTTCATGCTTTTTTGCTTTTTGAGCTTTCAGTGTTCATTTTGTTCATCGTCTGCTTCACGTGGTCTTCCCTAGGGGCTGCCTGTGATTGGTGGTTGCTTCGCCGATCAGTGATTCCGTCAGTCCTATTGACACGCCTCGGTCCGCTGTATCAGCTCCGGCCTAGAAAGTTGCGCCCGTGTATCACAGCCCTGCAGCAAATTGTCCAACCATGTCAAGCAGAGGGCAGAGACCCTCGTCTCTTCAGTCCTTTTTTCTGGGTCAGAGGTTGTATCGGGTGGACTCAGGTGTCGTTTGGTCAGTAAACAAATGTTCTGTGTGTTCAGTGTCTCGTAACCTCAGGTGCGGAGGGACGGCAGATTTCAGGATGTCTTCGTCCTCTTGTTTTGATGAAGGCCAGGAAACGTTGGCGTCACTGAAGGGTGCAAAACGTGGGATATTTCGCATTCGTTGTCACCCAGACCTTTCTAGGCCCACTGGTCGTATGGCAGCGGCAGAGGCGCTTTCTTGCAGTGCATGCAGTGGACCCAGTTTTTTCTTCCTGCCACCTTCACTGCAGACCTCGTTGCTAGAAACACTTGCTGGGGCGGTTTCCACCTCGGCTCCAAGTTCTTAGTTCTTTGGAAGTTGCGGACACGTACCCAGTCACCCGGAAGGATGGCGTGACCAGGTCCCTCGGGTCTGGGTGGCAGGATATCTTGCACCTGACGATGAATGAGACATAAATTAGTGGTCAATTCATACAAGTAATCAATCAACATCGGGTATTCAATGTCAGAGTGTTTTTTCGGGCGCGGCACTCCCCAAACGTTTGCTGGCCGACCAAACACTATTTCCTACGGAGATAGTCCTGTACGAGAATGTGCCGTGGCTCTGGTTGATAGGAGAGCGAGGGGCAGGGCATCTGGCCTGGGTAGTCCGGTGTCAGCCTGTATTTTTGCCATTTTCAATTTTAAAGTACCATTGTGGCGTTCAACTAAACCTGCTGACTGGGGGTGATTGGCGGCGTGGAACTTTTGTCTGATCCCCATCCCTACACAGACTTTTTTCATTACCTCCCCAGTAAAGTGACTTCCGTTGTCGCTCCAGATAATTCTGGGCATTCAAAATCTTGGAAAAAACTCCTTCAACAGTATCTTTGCGGTACTTATGGCAGTGTTGTCTTTCAGGGGGTAGGCCTCAATCCACTTGCTGAAGGGACACACAACCACCAGGACATATCAGAGACTATTGCACCTCTCCATCTGTATATAGTCTATCTGGAGTACTTCGAAAGGATGAGATGGAGGTGCAAAATTTCCTGCGGGTGTTGGTGTGCCTTTCCCTGGGTTGTGCATCAGACAAATCATACAATTTCTGACTAATCTTTCAGCGTATTTTGGGATGTGTTTGTTTTGCCAAACTGGAGCTAGTAACTTGCAGATACCTTTTGCGCTAATGTGGGCCGGGCCATGGGCCGTAGTAACTACTGGTAAAACATAGGCATCTGGTAATAACCATCGCTGTTGTTCAGATAAGTCCGTCCAACAGCCGTCCTCATTCAACAGGCTTTTTCCTCTCTGGTTGCCTCTGCCTTGATTTCTTTCACATTTTCAATGGTGTCCTCATGCATTCCCTTCTCTGGCACCCAGTTTGAGGGGTCCGCTACATACATACGGGTCGAGACATCTTTGGCTGTCTCTTTCGCAGTCTGGTCGGCGAATGCATTACCTCTTCCTATGCCATCGGTCACTTTCTTGTGGGCACTACATTTTATCACTGCTACCTTTGAAGGGAGAGTCAATGCTTCTAACAATCTGGTGACCAGATGACCATGCTGTATTTTAGTACCGTGAGAAGTGAAAAATCCCCTTTCCGCCAAAAGGCGCCCAAAGTTATGGGCCACGCCAAATGTGTACTGGCTGTCAGTGTAGATGTTGACGGCCATTTCTGCACTAAGTTCACACGCCCTTATTAGTGCCACCAACTCAGCTGCTTGTGCTGATTGGTAAGGTATTCGCTCACTTTCCACTACTGTCTGTAAAGTGGTGATAGCGTAGGCGGCAGTCGTGCTACCATCAGGGAGTTTAAAACAAGAACCATCCACATACAGGGTACCATCAGGGTCAATGAGGGGTATGTCAGTTAAATCCACACAACCTTTTGTTTCTTCCTCCGTCCGGAGGACGCAATCATGTGGGTCTGAATTAGTGTCACTATCAACAAAAGGTATCAATGTGGCTGGATTCAATGTGATGGAGCGGCGGATGGTGATATGGCAGGTAAGAAAGTTAGTTAGTATCCGGATAAATGTGCACTAGTGAGATGTTGGGTTTTTGTTCTGTTTAACAAAGTGTCAACTGCTTGAGGAACCATGACTGTAAGTGCGGTATCTAAGACCAGGCCAGCAGATTGGCGAATGGATATGGCAGCTGCAGCTGCTGCTCTCAAGCAACTGGGTAGTGCGCGGGCCACGGGATCTAGTACTGCAGAAAAATATGCACAGGGGCGTAGTTTGTCACCAAAATACTGTGTTAATACTGACAATGCGCAACCGTTGTGCTCGTGTACAAAAAGAGTGAAGGGTTTCTGATAACTAGGGGTGCCTAGCACCGGGGCCGAACACAAGGCTGTTTTCAGTTCTTTAAATGCATGCTGGCACTCGTCTGTCCAAGGGAGTTGGTGTGGAATGTCTTTAAGTGTGAGGCTCAATAAAGGTTTAATGAGTAAAGAAAAATTGGGTATCCACTAGTAGGAGGTGATACCAATAAAGGCACGTACCTCTTTCTGCGTTTTTGGTGTGGGCATTTTGCTGATTGTTTGTATTCGTTCGGGGGTGAGGCGGCGTCCCTCCTTCGACAAGAGATGACCTAAGTAGGTCAACACATGTCGACAATATTGTAGTTTGGAGAGGGAAACCTTGTGATTGAACTGTGCCAGGTGTAGGAGCAACTTCATTGTAGTTTCTTTACATAATGCGTCTGTGTGTGCCGCTATCAGCAAATCATCCACATACTTAGTAATGCGGTGCCTTGGGGTAGGGTCAGGGAATCAAGTTGGCCCGTGAGGGCCTGACTGTAAATCGAGGGGCCCTCTGTATATCCTTGTGGAGCACTGCAGAACAGAAAACTTCGTCCTGCTAATGAGAATCCAAAAAGATCTCTACTCTGTTCATTGACTGGTATGCTGAAAAAAGCATTTTTTAGGTCTATGACAGAAAAGAAACATGCAGACGGGGGAACCATAGTAAGTAGGGTGGTGATATCTGGGACCACAGGGAACTGGGGAACTACTATTTTGTTTATCTCTCGTAAGTCGATGAAGAAGCGATAGACAGGGGGCTTGGAAGGGTCGGAGCATTTTAGGACAGTCAGAATTGGGCTATTGCACACATTTCCTCTTGTTTCCTTGACCACATCCTTACTGACAAGCTCGGAAACGATCTGGAGCAATGCCCTTTCTCTTTCTTTGGGTATTTTGTACTGTGGGAGTCGGGGAGGCTGAGCATTTTCTTTTAGGGTAACTGAAAATGGAGGTATCGACAAAAGACCAACAACAGTATCATCTTGGGCCCAAAGGCTGGGAGGGACATTCTGGAGTTCTCGGGGTATTTGATTCGGGGCGGCTAGGTATACTGGATTAGTGGTAGGGGGAACCATAGTGACGTAAACCCCATCGGGAGAACAGTATATGGTCGCATGCAATCTTTTTAGTAGATCTAAACCCAACAAGTTTTCACCACATGTGGAGGTCAAGACTAAAGGGGAGTCCACTGTTTAGGGTCCTATCGTTGGTTCCAGTGGCTGTGAAACGGGGCTGAATACTGGGGTACCAGAGAATCCCACAGAAATGTTATTTGTGCCAGACAAGGGGGCCCCAGGGACTTTAGACCTAGCAATAGAACTTTTTGTTGCACCAGTGTCGACCAAAAATTTCTCCGTGGAGCCCAATGTTGTAACATGGACATACGGTTCCTTCTGATCAACAGGAATAGGTAAGGGTCCCTTCTCTTGTCTTTGGCAATCCTAGCGGGACAGAAATCCCGTTCCCTCTTCAGGCTCGTAATCCTCAGTAAAGTAATTACGGCTTCCATTGTTAGCGGTATCAAATTTATTCTCTCGCACAAGTGTTTGCCTGTCTTGCATTTGTGGCCTAGGTCCGTCTCGCCCTTGTCCTCTCTGGGGACGTTGGCCTGTGAAACGGTCTGTAGCGGCAGAGTTTTTTCGGGCCAACGAGAGACACCCATCGCGCCAATGACCCTCCTGGCGACAATAAGCACACTGGTTAGGTCCCAGCGGCGGGCGAGGAGTCACATTGGCAGGTCTCTGAACTATTTGCTGAAACTTGGGGTTATCTCTGTTTTGGGTCGGGGTCGGGTATGCTCGTTGTACCAAAACCTTCGTTTTTAAGTCTTTAGTCTTTTTGTCTGTTCTGTCTCGCTCTTCATTTTCCCTATTCTCATAGTACTGAGTCATTGTCAAAATGCCGGACGGGGTGGAGATGGGCCATGCACTTTCTGACAATTTTAGTTTAGTCCCAAGTTCTGGTAACAGATTGGACACAAATGTATCTACAAACAGTCGCTGTCCCACCTCCGAAATCATGTCCTGTCCACTATAGTCTGTGAAGGTGCTCTCAAATTGTGTGAAAATGTCAGATACACTTTCGTCTTTCTTTTGTTTGCAAGCTGCTAATCGGTCCCAATTAATACGGTGAGGTGTCAATATTTTCTTCATGGCAGTAAGTATCTGAACTGGAAGGGCTAGAATCATGGGGTCAGGCTTCCCCCCACCAATTCGAGCTCTGTCAGCTTCCTCAAGATCTTTCCATGTATGGCCAAATTCTGCCTGATCAGTATGGCGTATTTTTGACCATACCTCAGTCGGTACTACTTGTCCCATTAACATGTCTATGTCTGCTAAGGTCATTACGCAAGATTGGAGTGTCTGAGTTAATTCTTTGTAGTAACCTGCAGGATTTTTACGTGGGTCAGGCAATTGGCTTTTAAGTTGGAGGACGTCAGACCTTTTCCAAGGGACATGGACCCACATTTGTCTAAAACCTGCCGGTATTTCAGGTTGGCCATCCGTGCCAACAACACAGTCCCTCCAAACGGCCTGTACCTCCCTCATGGGAAAACCTTTATTTAGCGCAACACCAGACAAGGAGTCTCTGTAGGCCACTAGTGTGATTAGGTCACATAATAGTGCTGGGCCCTGTATGTCCCCCTTTTTAACCCTCTGGCGAAGCTCAGACAGACCCGGGGGTGGTCCTGACTCTACAAAATCTTCCCATATTTGATTAGTATGTCGCACATTTCACAAAAGTTATCAATCTGTTGGATGCGTGTCCACTGATCCATCGTCATCCATATATCCCTGGCAGTGTATATTACGTTATTCTCCATCCACCAATGGGCCTGTTGGCTCATAGCTAGTTGTTCTGGAGTATCCCCTACCAGGCTGCGCAAAGTGCGTCGTCTGGGAGTGGGTGGCCTAGGTGGAATTGCATAAGGGATATAATCGCGGACTACTGACCACGCATTCGCTATCATTCCTGCACTAGGGGAAGGTGTCAGATGATTGCCAACAGGGAGAGGGTTAGTAGTGGCAGGAGTAGAAGGGGCAGACACCGAATTGGCGTAAGGTGTGACAGGGAGAAAGGAAGGGTATATTTGCATGGATACAGTGTCCTGGATAGTTGGGGCGTCGGGAACAGATGGCTGGGGATTCAGGCAAACCAGGGCATGGGCAGGGGCAACAACTGGAACAGTGGCAAGAGGCAATTGTACAGGGTCAATGGCCGGGTATATGGCGGGGGTATAGGGCGGAGGGGTACTCAACATGGAAGACATAAGAGGGTCATCTTCCTTGTCCCGGGCCTTTTCGGGAACCTTCTTTGTAATATAACATCCATCTATCTGCATTCGGTGTAATCTGTCACATATTACTATATCTTCTTCTATTTTCTGATTATCATGAGTCTGAGCTTTCTGGATCACATTCATACGCATTATTTTAGCTTCATTTTTTTTTAGTTTGATTTCTTTCTGCTTGGACTCCTTCCGCCAAACCCGAAAAGAATCAAACATTGCAGGTCTAGCTTTTCTCTGAAACAATTTTTCTTCTAAATTATCTAGCACAGAAGTTTCAAAACTACCGTATATGGGCCATTGTAGCTCGGCATTACCTTTCAAGTGAGCAAAACATAATCGGGCCTACACCATGTTTAGCATAAACTTCATGATTAGGGGTCCCCAAAAGGGGAATTGGACAAGATTCCTCCAATGCGGAGTCCTGCGAACAATAACAACAACACAATTTCCGGAACTTACTAAACCCAGGCATCTCTAGACGTGTATCCTGGTTTCAAACGTCAAAGGGCGAAATCTAATTGTTACAGCCTAGAACTGTACTTACCCTTTGGCTTCGGCTTTTGCAAAAGTCGAATCAAAATACCAAAAACAAAGATACCAATTCACCAAAGAAGTGGGCCACTCTTACCTGACCATCAATCTTCCGTCGCACGGCAGGTGTCACAAGGATCTCGATCTCCAAAGACTAGGAATCAGAACTGGGGTGTCAGTTGGGGCCGCAGTCAGGTAGCACACTGGAGGGAGTAGTCACGCAATCGGAGACCTTGGGACCACAATGACAATTTTCAGCCAATGCAGTGGCGCGCCTCCCTTAGCGTTCGATTACGGACTCCTCATGACCACCAGGCTCGATGAGGACCACCGAAGACTCCTTACGTTGGGCGCCAAATTGTAGAACCGGCTTTATGGAGACCCTCCCCCACTAAGAGGGTCAAAGCCAGTGGCGCAGGGAGACGCCTTAAATCTACGGGTCCTTCTTGCATCAATCATACATTACCAAAGAGACCAGGACAACCAGCCGTGGAGGGAAGCAAGTAATTTATTAGCTCGAGCTAAGGACAGAGGTCCCAGAATGGTACAAAGACAATTCTACAGAGACTGCTGCTTTACTCCACAGCATTACACATATTTATAGCGCTAGCCACGCCCATTTACACAATACAAGTTCTGCTTTTAAGTTCCTCTTTTGACTTGTTCTCCGTCAGCCTCGCATGGTGTGATCGTGCCGGGGGACATATGTCCCTGTATACACAATGTCCTCAGCCTCGTGCTATCTTGCCCAACCAGCGTGATCAAGTGGCGTGGCCTCGTGCTACCTTGCTTCATTCGGCGTGATCATGTGGCACGGCCTTGTGCTATCTTGCTTCATCCGGCGTGATCATGAGGCATCGTTTCATGCTTCCCCTTTCTCGTTGTGGTCACTGAGCAGTTGGTTTGTGACTGGCTGAGTCACCAACGATGCACAGGACGTGGCTAAGTCTTTTGACACCATTTGGGGGTGAAGCACACAGGCAGTTTCTGGGAATCAGTTTGAACACATAAGGAAACAAGGGTTTGTGTAAGATTCAACGGGTACGTGGAAGACGGGCCTTTATCACAACACAAAATGGCGTCTTGAGGGTTTTTTGTTTACGCTTTAACAGGTGGATGCCTATCTTCATGCAAAAGCACCCATTTGTCATAACCATGGCATCTACATTGGCAGTGAGATGCTTGACTAGTCTCCATGGCGTGGGGTGGATGTACATATTTTGTCGCACCTGCTCTCTCAGGGTGAACTCAAGTCCTCTGCGGTGTTGTGGGAATAATACGGCCTGACACAAACCCAGTACTGGTGCTATATGCAACTGCTAGCAAGCAGATTAGACCCACGACTCTGGTCTGTCCCCCATCCCCAGTCCTCACATAGCTTGATATATGGGGCTGGTTTAGGGGCATGATATCCAGGCTGTATAACCTTCTGATCCACCATCTATACTCACAGCTGCAAGTGGAGCGCCTCAGAGTGGTCTGGCTGACACATCTTCAGGTGGACTACCAGGATGAGGAGTGGGTGGAGATGCTGGATTCTCTGGGAAGGGGGTCTCAAGAGTCCAGAATGGTGTTCAGTCTGTTTAAGATTCTGCAGTGATGGCATTGAATGCTGGCATCGCTCTCTGCTGTGGGCAGGTGCCCCACTCCTCTTGTTGGAGATGCAATCAGGCATACTGTGATATGTTTCACCTTCTAGCGGAATGCCCTGTGGTTTTTCCTTTATGGACCACCGTAGGATCCACACTGGGAGAGTTCCTCAGTATCAGATTCCCCTTGCTAGTGGAAAACTGACCTGTTTGGCCACCCTTTGTGCCTTCGATTGCCCAGCTCCCTTTACTTTTCTCTCTTCCACCCCTTAGATCCCTTCTACTGGTTTTCATGCTTGCCTGTTATACTGGTCCTTCCCCATTCTCCCCTCCCTATTTGCTGGATTCATATGCATTACACTTGACAATTGTATCACTGTTCTATACTAGGCCTCAGCGGAGCTCGCAGAGTTTCAGTCCATGGAACTCTGCGGAGTTGGCAAAAAACTCCCCCAAATTCTGCAGAGTTCCTTGAGTGGGCAAAGTAATTTTATGCACGGCTTCAGTGCATTTTTCCTCATGTTGGAGTTGCTGTTGTCAATGTTTAGAGTTTGTAAAAGGGCACATGGCGTAACTGAGTTATTGCACTGGTTTCATACTGATTATCATGATGGGGGGAGGAAGGGAGTTCTTTCTTTCTTTGTATAGGATTTAGATATTGTTCTTTTGGATCCTTCTATTTAGGGAGGTGTACAGTATATGGCATTGGGCAAATGCTCTTCCTACAAAATGGCACTGTATTGCATTGTCCTTGATTTATGTAATGAGAATATTTGTTTTATGATCGTGGGAATTATGATTGTAACATACTGAGATACTCTGTGGAAGAACAAGTTAAAATAAAAAATAAAAAATAAAAAATAAAAAATAAAAAATAAAAAATAAAAAATATTGAGTTTGTTTCGACAGTGGTGGGTACGGGTGTGCCATATTAGCCTCTACCAGGCTATTGAACCAGGACTCACCTTATTCCAGAGCACAGCCAAGGTGCTGCATCTCTCCACCGGTTGCTGCGCAGGAGGGGTGTTGGGGGTGCTGCACACCTTGCTCTGCAGCCGTGGTATACATTATACCAGGAATCTGTGAGCCATTGCTGGGCTGCTTGGTAGGAGGACTTTTGAAAGTTTCTACAGCGTGGCGGGACAGCGAACATAGCACACATTCTTTAGTGTATATCTGTGCACGGAGAACAGAACATTTTTACACTGACCCTTTCCTCATCAAGCGTGTGCATTACAACAATCATATTAATCTGAAACCGAGCATCTCGCCCATTTACAAAAAATTACCCCAAACAGCTCAAAGTCGCAGTTTACTTCCTGTTCATTGGGACTGGAAGTGAACACTAGTACAGTCCAGGATGCCAGCATCTCAGAACACCAGCCCGTAAACATGGTTATCCAAACACTTGAAGCGTGTCCTTCAGTAATAAGCACACAGACAACACTGCAATGCAGCACTGACATTCGCTTTGTTTCACTCAGTACACTATATACTGATGTATTCATCTATCTTCATAATCATAGCCCAGTGCCAAATGTATGCAGCGCCATGATCCTACCTATTCTGTACATATGTTACTCACAAAAAGCACTTATATTTTAAAGTATTCCTTTGTCCTTCTCTGGGGATGCTCCGGCAGTCCTCCTTGGTGGCTTCGAATAGAAACTGCTGAGTTCCGCCAGACCCCATGATAACGGCTAAAGAAGACTCTCTCCAGAACAAAGCTTGAATGAAAGTGAGGCTTGAGACGCTGAGGCTCCCCTGCCACCGCGTCTGCCAGAGCGAGGCACGGATTGAGGCCAAGCGTGGACACATAGGGAGGAGACCATGAAACCCTCGCGCAATAATCAGGCCACACTGATGTGTAAAGCATAAAAGGCCATTTATTAGGACCAGGCTGCACAAACATAAACAATCAAAATACAATAATCAACAACAACTCCCCCCCCCAACATCAACTCAACCTTCATACACTCCGGACTCACCTTCCATTCCACTCCATGACCCATTCCGTTCTTCATCCCTTTCTTCCGATCTCTCTTAGCATCCTGGCATTACTTTCATGCCTCCAGTCCCCCCCATCATTCACTCCTCCCCCACACGAGAGGTGGGTGCGCCCGTTAGTGATTCCCCCACCCCTCCCAAATACCGCTAACCCTGCAGCCCATCCTAAACTGGCACGCTCTGCCAACTCTAACCCTGAACCCTAATAACTGTAGGGTGGGTGGGAGGCCTTAACAAAACTACTCCACCCGCCAATGCCAGAATGCAGGAAGAGGAAGTCGCCTTCCTCTGAGGTTCCATGATTTCGAACCAGACTCCATTTTGTTTTACGTTGTTTGCGACGCCATTTTGTGTTGCCCTCACGTAGGCCATAGGGATAAACGAACGAATGAAGTTGCATGGGCCTTGTTGTCCATGTAAAGTTTAACGTGGGCCTTTTCGACTTACGAGTGAACTGCAAGATGCTGACCCCTTCACCTGAAACTGACCCTTCTACGAAACTGGTTTCTTTAGCCGAGCTTGTCTGTAATTGCATTCAATGTACAGGATATCGTTAGCTTTTAGTTTCTTGCACATATCTTATCCTACACTACATCTGAATTGCTCTTTTCTTTATGTCTTACCATTACATGGGTAGTGCTTTCAATTATGGGTTTGTCCGGCTTTTGGTAATCGAATTTGGGACAATAATTAACTTGTGAGGTTGGTATAATGTAAAGTGAGCTTTTTGGAATATGAAAATGTATAGAAATGTGTTTCTATTGGTCAGAATTTGCCGCAATGGGTGTGCATTCGTAATTGCCTAAATTCTCGATAAAAAGTGGTGTCTTGCTCTACGAAAATTGAGCAGTCTCCTGAGTTGTACACCGTGTTATATTGCTTGGTTCACTGTTACTAGCTGCAGCTAATAAATTTGATCTCTGACGCCACCTAGAAGTATTCCGTGTCTCTGTTTGCCAGGACAGGGGAATCCGAAGACATCGGGCGTGTCCCTGACGCCGCCGGTTCTGAAAGATCCGGTTCTTCAGTTGGCGCCCAACGTTGGGCGACTTCAGTGGTACCGGTCCAAGCCCGAGGTTCGTGAGGAGCCACGTGAGGAAATTCTGGAGGAAGGCCGCCACTTCATCGACCCCTGCATGTCGACGTGGACCGAAGGTGTTTTCTGCAAGGCTTCCCGCTTTCCGACGGCTACGAAAGACTGCTGCCCTGGCTGCCGCCCTGTCTTGGACCCTCGATAGATGCTTTGTAGAGCGAGACGATAGACGGTCTTCTGGTGGCGTGACAGATATTTTGGTTAAGTATAAGTGGGTCGCTCCCACGACTTTGTGTTTTGGTTCTTGGTTCTTGGTTGATACGGCTGCTGCAGCAATCGAAGCCGAGGGGCTCGTATATTTGCGAGTGTATCAATAGTTGATAACCCCTTGAAGTTTGAAGCTAGATTAGTGAGCTATAAGATACCTGATCTTAGCAAACTTAGGAAATGGTTTAGTTGTGGTTGCAGCAGGGATTCCCAATTGGAGGACTCGTGTCCGATACCTCCGGTTGGAACTCCAACTTATGAGCTCTATTCAAAACAAGGAGTCGGTCCTATTAATTATAACGAAGTGTGGGTCCGCTATATTAGGAAAGATGGTGTTCTACGATGGCCCCAATATGGTAGTTTCGTATCAAATATTTTAGATAATCTGGAAGTAGCGCTATTCAAGAAGAAAGCCCGGCCGGCGATGTTTGACTCTTTCCGCCTTTGGCGAGAGGAAGCCAAACAGAGAGAAATTAAACAAGCTAAAAGAGATAGGAAAGATAAGAATATGTCAGTACTACAAGCTGCTAGGCAGTATAGGGATGATGGAGAAGAACGAGCGAGTGAAGTTTTAGATAGGCAACGTTGCATGGCCATAGATAAATGTTATCCGGCCTTGCCGTCTTCTCCTCCGAAAGTGATTGAAAATCTTGAAAAAGATCCCTTAATCTCTCATTTGTTGAGATTGCCACCCCCTTAAGTGCAGGGTGCTACTGCACCTCTATTACCCCCGGTTGTTCCACCCTTTGATGTTCAACCTCCTGCTGTTGTTCAGCCAGTCGGTCCTCCACGGATGGTTTTGCCTCCTCCTGCGCAACCCGCTCTAGGGTTGCCATCTTTGCTACCGGCTTTGCCTCAAACTCCTTTGCCTTCTACTCCGGCATCTTTGATTTCTACTGTTCTTGTCCCTACACCTTCTTTGCCTCAGAATACTTATTCTCCTGTTCTTATGTCTACTTCTTCCCCTTCTGCTCAAAAACGAATGACCGAGACTGTTGTTAATCTCTTGTCACCATTGTTTGGGTCACTGGATATGACCCCTGTTTCGGAGCGTAAGCAGAGTCGTAGTCAGCTTCCTGGTTCTGAGGAACGGGCTGTGTTGGATTTGTTGGCTCGTAAATGGATTATAAATGCCTCAAGGTATAGTTTGCCAGCGGTTATGGATGTTTTCTTTCAGTGGGAGCCGCCTAAGCAAAGGTATGTTTTTAATATGATGTGTATGTTTTTGCGTCAGGAATGGGAAGATAATGATTTGGGTTTGATCCCGCAGGAACTACTTGAATTTTCAGTCGGATTTTGCTAAAGGGATGATAGTAGAATCTGATATTACAGATGCCGTAGAGACGATACTGGCTTTTAGATCTAGCCTTCCGCCTCAAACATTGTATGAACCTGATTCTTCTGTTAGAAGAAAAGCGAGACAGTATCCAATGAGAGAAGTTCCCCCAATTTGGAAGGAAGGGGACCCAAACGCTAATCCAGTTATTCTGCCGCATTTTCTGCGAATATGGGTACATGTCCCTTGGAAGAGAGCAGAGGTCTTGGCTCTTAAGCAGACCTTACCTGATCCTCGTAAGAATCCTGCTGGTTATTACTTCCCAGACAGTTGAAGCGTGTATTATGAATCTAGCTGACATCGATATGTTGATGGGTAATGTAGTTCCGCAACCTTTGTGGGCGAAGATTCGTTATGAGAATCATGCAGCAGAATTAGGTGATACGTGGGTGAATATTATTGCTGCAGATGGTAGACAGATGGGAGGCGCTAAACCTGAGCCTTTAGTTTCAGAATTGCCAGGTAGAATTATTATTTTGATGAAAACGATGATGCCCGCTTTACGAGTGAATTGGGATAAGTTAGCAGCATGTAAGCAGAAGAAAGACGAGAGTGTGTCTGATTTCTTCACTAGGTTTGAAGAGACGTTTATCGATCATAGTGGTCAGGACATGAGTACGGAAGGTGGTCAAAGGTTGTTCGTGGATAAATTTGTCTTTAATTTGCTTCCCGAAATTTCTAAATAGTTGAAGGACTCTGAGAGTTCATGGGCTGTTTCTTCGTCGGCCCAGATATTGGCTACTGCCCAATATTACGAGAATAGGGATAAAGATGAGAAGGATAAAGTGGAGAAGAAAACGAAAGATTTAAAGACGAAAGTTCTTTTGCAGCAAGCTTATCCGCCTCGTCAGAATCACCCTCAGCTCCAGCAACCTCCGCCATTTCAGAGATTGTTACAGAAGCCTTATGCCATATGTTCAGCGATTCTTTCCTGGCCCTAATCAGTGTGCTTATTGTAGAAAGGAAGGTCATTACAAGAATAGTTGCCTGGCTTTGTTACAGCGTGCAAATGGCGTATCTGGTCAGAGAGGTCGTGGTAGTTTCCAGCAAGCCCCTAGGGGTAGGGGACGTGGTGTGATTCCCCAGAATGAAAGTTTCTCTTCCCTACAGAATTCTGCGAATTATTTTGACAGACAGAATGTTCCGAGTGGTCAGACTGCCCAGTACTATGTTGAGGATTACTATGTCGAAGGTGAGAGTTCTGGTTATAATGATAACTAGGACAGCCAAGGGCAAAGTGAGGGAGTAGTGTCAGTTCCAGTAGATCAGAGTGGACCTTACGTTGAAGTGATTACATCAGGTGTGGTAGAACCTTTTCTTTTTGATACTGGTGCGACAAAGAGTTCTATTATGCACTCTAAACTTCCTGGCGCACCTTTGTCTGGCTTGACCAATGTTTCCGTAGGATTTTCAGGCGCCCCAGTTCGTAATCCGGTTTCTAGTCCTTTGTCCCTTTCCATTGGCCCTTGTGAATTGGAAGCTCCACTTATTCTAACGACTGGTTGTGGTGAGAATCTGTTGGGTTTGGAGAGAATGTGGTGAGAATCTGTTGCTGAAAAGATTGTATGCGATATTGCATTGTTCTCCTTCGGGAGTACAACTTACCCTTGGTAAGAAAGTGATTTCTCCAATGTATTTGTCTAAGGATTGTCTGTCACTGGAATTGCGTTCGCTTCCTGATACGCTTTGGGCTACGGGTCCAAATGATGTTGGCCTTTAGCAGATTCCACCGTATGTTGTTACTCTCAAGGGGAATGCTAGGTTACCTCGTATTCCACAATATAAGATCTCGAGCGATGGCGAGAGAGCTCTTTTAGCGATTGTCTATGATCTGGTTGAGAAGGGTGTGGTTGAGGAAACGAGAGGTAATGCGTGTAATAGTCCGGTTTTGCCTGTCCTTAAACGTACTGATGTTTCCCAGCCTCCTGTTTACCGGTTTGTGATCGACCTTCGAGAGGTCAATAAGATTGTCGTGCCACAGTTTCCTGTGGTCCCTGATATCACGGCATTGTTGACTTTGATTCCTGCTTCGGCAGCTTGGTTTTCTGTCATCGATTTGAAGAATGCTTTCTTCAGTATTCCTATTGCTGAAGAGAGTAGGGATATTTTTGGCTTCTCATTAGGAGGCCGAAGCTTCAGGTTTAAGAGAGCTCCCCAAGGTTATTGTGAAAGTCCCTCCATCTATAGTCAAGCGTTGAAAACTCAGCATGATGGTTTTGTATTGCCTGTTGGTGCTACTCTTATTCAGTACGTTGATGATTTGTTGATTACAGCGGATGATGAAAAAATTTGTAAAGAGGCTACTCTTTCTCTGTTGCGATATTTGTCTGAACATCATCATAAAGTGTCACCTTCAAAGTTACAGTATTTCTGACAAGAAGTAACCTACTTAGGTCATCTCTTGTCGAAGGAGGGAAGGAAATTGACCCCAGAAAGAATTCAAGCAATTGCGCAAATGAGTGTGGCATCGACACAGAGAGAAGTGCGTGCTTGTTTGGGTATTACATCGTATTGTAGACAGTGGATCCCCAATTTCTCATTGTTGGCAAAACCTCTGTTAGCATTGACTCTGAAAGATACTCCGCATCCTCTTCCCTGGTCTGACGAATGTCAGAAAAGTTTTTCTGAATTACGCGATGCATTGTGTTCGGCTCCTGTGTTGGGTACCCCAGACTATAGTAAGCCTTTCACGTTGTACGTGCACGAGAGAGAAGGTTGTGCGTTGTCAGTGTTGACACAACCATTTTGGGACAAGCAGCGTCCATGTGCGTATTTTTCAGCAACGTTAGACCCAGTTGCCAAGGCGTTGCCGAGTTGTCTAAGAGCTACAGCGGCAGCGGCTGTTTCTATCCGACAGTCCGGTGGTTTGGTATTGGATAATACGTTGATTGTGATGGTCCCACATGCAGTAGATACCTTATTAAACAGGACCAAGACACAGCACCTTACTAGTGCACATCTTTCAGGTTACGAGTTGACATTGTTGGCTAGCCATGTTCACATTAAAAGATGTAATGTGTTGAATCCAGCTACGTTGTTGCCGATCTCTACAGAGACGGATGCTCAAGAACAGCATGATTGTTTTCTTCGTACGGAGGAAGAAACAAAAGCTAGAGTTGACTTAAGGGATACTCCCCTTACGGATGTTGATGGTACACTATGGGTAGATGGTTCATGCTTTAAGCTTCCGAATGGTGAAACGACTGCAGCGTATGCTATTACGACTTTACATACAGTTGTTGAGACAGCACGCATACCACAGAATTCTGCGCAAGTAGCAGAGTTAATTGCATTGACTAGAGCATGTGTGTTGTCGGAAGGAAAGCGAGTGAATGTTTATACTGATAGCCAGTATGCGTTTGGTGTTGCCCATAGTTTTTGGCGTTTGTGGAGAGAACGAGGGTTCCTTACTTCCCATGGTACTAAAATACAGCATGGGCAGTTAGTGAATGAACTCTTGGAATCTCTCACTCTCCCAAAGCAGATTGCAATTGTGAAGTGTAATGCGCATAAGAAAGTTGTGGACGATGTTGGTCGAGGGAATGCGTTTGCGGATGAAGTTGCGAAGGAAACGCCGAAAGACATGATGAGCCGTATGTATGTTGCAGGCCCTGCTAATTGGGTTATGGCTGGTGGAATGTGTGAAGACACAATAGAAAGTGTGAAGATGATTCAGGCTGAAGCTACAGAAAAGGAAGTGAGTACGTGGAGAGAAAGTACGGGTATGTTGGATTTGACGGGTTGTTGGGTTGAGTTGTCAGAACACCAGCGATGGTTGTTGCCTGATGCGTATGTGCTCCCAGTGGTTACAATGGCTCATGGATTGGCTCATATCAGTTTGAAGGGAATATGCAAGTTGTTGGCTCCAGTATGGCAGAATGCTGGAATTCCGAAATGTGCAGAGAATGTTGTGAAGCATTGTATGATTTGTCTGAAGTATAATCCTGGCAAGGGAACTCCAACTCCAGCTGGTCATTTTGCTCCTCCAACGTATCCATTTGAAGTGATACAGCTAGATTACATCCACATGGAGAGAATCAATAATCTGAAGTATGTCCTTGTGGTTGTTTGCGCCTTTTCCAGATGGGTAGAGGCCTACCTCCTAAAGGATAATACTGCCTTGTCTACAGCCAAGGTTTTGCTGAAAGAGTACTTCCCTAGGTATGGTTCGCCGAGAATTGTATGGTCGGACAATGGGAGTGAATTTGTGGGTCAAATCATGAAGAAGATGTGTGCTGGTTTGGGAATAAATCAGAAGTTCCATGCAGCGAATCACCCCCAGTCTGCTGGACTTGTTGAATGTTACAATGGTACCTTGAACCTGAAATTAGCTAAGGTACAAGCGATCACTGGTCTTACATGGCTGGATGCCTTGCCGTTGGCTCTTTTGTCAACAAGGACGACAGTGCATTCTCGTGTGGGACTTAGCCCATATAAAATAGTCTTTGGTCGTCCAGCGAATGTTTGGGGTGTGCCTCGTCCGAAAGAATACAGCAGCATAGAGTACCCTATGTTGATGGATTACTTACATGACTTGACTGCTAAATTACGTGTTCTCCACCAACAGGTCTATGACAGTTTGCCAACAGCTACTGCAGATCCAGGACATATCATCCAGCCTGGCCAATACATCCTCATCAAGAATTTTCAGCGCACCAAGAATTTGGAACCGAGGTGGATTGGTCCCTATTTAGTTCTACTAGTAACTAGAACCGCTGTTAGAGTAGCTGGCAAAAAGAACTGGGTACATGCCACCCACTGTAAAAAAGTTCCTTTGCCTTTACCGTATGATCAATGGGTGAGGGATGGTATAGCTGACACAGATTGTGAGAAAGTCCCTAGATTTGTGCCTTTTAGTGATGCTCATTTGACATGGACTCGGTCAGAACGAGAGGACGATGATGTTCTGCAAGCTGCTGTGCCTCCTCATCTAAAGATTGACACCACCAATCCAGAACTCCTCTTTAAGGATCAGACTGTGCCTGGCAAAGAACGCTACAATCTGAGATCGAAAAAGGACGTTTTAAATGGACAAATAAACTGATCCTTTTCTTAGATAGTGAATTACACCTTGTCAGATCAAGAGACTTTTTTGCTTTTTCCTTTTTCGAGTCACCATCCGGACTCAGCTGCAGGGTCGCAGTACAGCCTTAAGGGGTGAGCCACGTATTGACACAAGGTCTGTGGTTCAGGGTAGTTAGTGCGATCTTGGCGCACACTTAAGTGAAGAAGGTAATAGCCGTGAGCAGCACGTTAGAGGATGGAGTCTTTTGAGTCTGACAAGGGTGTTAAGAGAGTTAATTCTAAAGTGAAAATATGTATATTAATTCGTAGCAAATGTTTTTTGATAATGTGTTTTCTAATGCTTTAAAATATTGCGTTAGCTTGTGTGGGTTGGATTTTCTATGTCACACAATTGCCGCTTACATCTACCACCCAACCTGTTCTTTCTTTTTCTACTGTTTCTCCACATGAGTTTCATACGTTACCTGAACATGAACAGACACGAAGATCAGAATTTTGAATAATTTGTTTATACAGATGTTGCATCAGCATCAGCTAGTCATAAATACCACGAATTGTTGGGTTTGTGGTCTTATGCAACATACGACAGATAAGGGAATGCCATATTTGGTTTTGCCTTTTTCGCCTAATGGGTCAGTTTGGGCACTCCAATCAATGTTTGTCTATGCAAATGAAGCCTCTCCTGTACGTTCTGTTAAAGACAATGTGAGTAATAATGCCTTGATACGGGGAATAGTGGATATGATTAGAGATATCGACCCGTATAACGCTATCCCCAAAGATGAGGTACAAGCATATGTCGATTGGAATAAGACGACATATAGTGTTAGGTTGACGGAGAAAGAGAGACAGAAAAGGTCTCCTCCTATTTGGATTGTACCCCACCAGGGTCATCTTTGTTTACAAGGTAGTGGTCAGAATCCGAGAGCTCAGCTTGGTAAGAGTGTGTGTGTTCACACATACGTTTATACGTCCCAGAAATCGCCTCCGTTCGTGCCAGCTAAAGGCTGTTTGTAATGACAGAGCATATACAGGGTTGCCGTCTGATTTTTCGGGCACATGTTATGTAGCGTTTTTACTTCCCCCTACATACACAGCTGCTTTCAACTACCATAAGACAAGGTTTGGTAGAGGTATTATCGATGCGAAAGACACTGCGGCACAAGAAGTTGGAGAATTCTTTAAAGGTTTCCTGCCCTTTTGGGGTCCTATGGCTAATAGTAGGAATATTCGTCAGCTTACGAGAGTGGTTGAGGCCACTATAAATGAGACTGCAGGTGCTCTGAGTAATATTACAGTTGAGCTTCAAGCGGATCGCCTTATGACATTACAGAACCGCTTTGTTTTAGATATTATACTGGCAGAGCGAGGTGGGGTATGTAAATTGATCGGATCTAGTTACTGTGTGTTCATACCAGATAATGCCCCGACAGTATACCAAGCCATCCAGAGGTTGTATAAGTCTGCTGAGTCTATACATGTAGACAAAGGTAACTGATCGTTAATGGGATGGTTTTGGGAATTGCTGTTCAAATGGGGATGGAAGATTCTGATGTTTTTTGGTATGGCTTTAGCGATCATTTTCTCGTGTTGCTTATGCATCCAGTGTGGTCCCGCCATTTGTGGCCTTTGTGCTACGATCTGTGTGAGAAGACCCGTCTCGAGAGAAGCGAAGGATAATAAAATGATGTTACAGCAACACCTTGATGATCTGATGAGAATAGATATAGACCTGGATTCAGATTGACGTGAGTTTAGGTTATTGCCTACGCAATGGCAAAAGGAGGGCCTGAGGTTCTGTGATTTCGAACCAGACTCCATTTTGTTTTACGTTGTTTGCGACGCCATTTTGTGTTGCCCTCACGTAGGCCATAGGGATAAACAAACGAACGACGTTGCATGGGCCTTGTTGTCCATGTAAAGTTTAACGTGGGCCTTTTCGACTTACGAGTGAACTGCAAGATGCTGACCCCTTCACCTGAAACTGACCCTTCTACGAAACTGGTTTCTTTAGCCGAGCTTGTCTGTAATTGCAACCAATGTTCAGGATATCGTTAGCTTTTAGTTTCTTGCACATATCTTATCCTACACTACATCTGAATTGCTCTTTTCTTTATGTCTATCCATTACATGGGTAGTGCTTTCAATTATGGGTTTGTCCGGCTTTTGGTAATCGAATTTGGGACAATCCTAATAATTAACTTGTGGGGTTGGTACAATGTAAAGTGAGCTTTTTGGAATATGATAATGTATAGAAATGTGTTTCTATTGGTCAGAATTTGCCGCAATGGGTGTGCATTCGTAATTGCCTAAATTCTCGATAAAAAGTGGTGTCTTGCTCTACGAAAATTGAGCAGTCTCCTGAGTTGTACACCGTGTTGTATTGCTTGGTTCACTGTTACTAGCTGCAGCTAATAAATTTGATCTCTGACGCCACCTAGAAGTATTCCGTGTCTCTGTTTGCCAGGACAGGGAAATCCGAAAACATCGGGCGTGTCCCTGACGCCGCCGGTTCTGAAAGATCCGGTTCTTCACCTCTGCTGCATTCTTATACCCACCCCCAAACCACACCCTTACCCACAGCCTGGCCCTCCCCGCGCGAACAACCCCAGGGGAAGACTAGACTGCGTCTTCGTCTCCCCTGGGGCCCTACATTCAGCACGGTTCACCAAATTTCACACGTTTCAAACAATTGGTGAAATGAAATCCCAGGGCATGTGCCCCTCCACTCATGTCCTGCCGCAGCACACGGGCACCTCCGCTCTCACTGGGCTGTGGGAGCACGCACTTTTCACAGGGTGATTCTGCGGAGGAGGGCGGGGACTGAGCTGTGGCGACAAAGGCTCTGTCACTCATGCAGAAATAGGAGGAGGTTTGAATATTAAAGGGCCCTGGCCAACCTCCTTATAACACCTGCTCCCATCTCACCAGAAAAAAAACATCGCTATGTACAGCACGGTGTGTCCCAGGGACTGAGTAGTGAGTACCAGCGCTGCAAAGATACAATGCACCCAGCTACAGGCATACGTTTATTTACACATTTAACTGCAGCAGCACACCTGGTAAATTCCGCTCTGCCGGCGGTTGGCGGAGTTTTTTGCTGAACTCCGTGCTCCACTTGGAGTAGCAAAACTTTGTGAACTCCACCCTTGAAGTGGAGTTTACCGTCCATCCCCTATTCTATATTTTTGCTGCTTGTATTCGGCTTTGTTTTTATTGGCATTTGTGAATTCAATAAAATAATTTCAACACAAGAGAGCAAATTACAATTTCCTCATTGTGCCCCTGGTGCAGGTGATAGTTCTTTGCATACAGGTGAAAACACCCAGGCTATTTTAAATACCTGCAGAGGTTAATACTAAAGGTGCAATCATGTCTGCTGTCATGCCCTCTATCGTCACACCTTAGTGCAATTAACAATACCAGTGATTTACTCACTGCTGTAAGTTCTGGCTGAAGGAGTTAATTTTCATTTAATGCCAATAGCTGATTATGGTCATCCTTTTTGAGACATCATTAAGCTGGGCTCTGGGGAGCACTAAGATAGCACAGACTGTGAGCCATACCTTATAAGCAAGCACATTCTAACAATCAGAAACCTAAACAACATATCAAACGCTGCTGTTAATAGCTCTTTCTTTAACAGCCCTGCTGTAGGCTAATACAGCCCCTATGCAAATGAGGGACTGACCTTTTGAGAAAGCGCTGGTGCTACGTGTGCTCCAACATTTTCAGTATTACAGAAACGGTTACACAAGCGTCTGCGGCCCCTTTTGTAATACCAACATGCCTCAGAGGCGTGCAAATCAGGTGCACATGCCGTTGCGCCCCTGGGGCACGTTTTGTAATACAAGTGGTACTCGAAATGAGACTAACCTGGGGTAAAATACATAGGTACTATTTTATTTTGCTATAGATGGACTGGTTGAAATTACAGCTTCTGATATTTGACATTGTATAGTTGCTTAATGTATTTTCTGTTTCACAGATACATAAATTACAGATAAATAAATGTTATTACAAAAAGGGAAGTGCCCCCCCTAAATTCATATTTTTGTTTACATTTAGAAATCTGGAAGCTGAAATTGTATATGAAAATGAAATGCGAGGCATGCACAAGCTGTCAAAACAAGAACCTTCAAAAAAACAACTTCTACTCCAGCTGTTCTCAAAATCAAAACAAAGATGTAAAGCTTTTATTGGTGCCCTAAGGTAAACTAAACCACAAACAGTATTTGAAGGGAGTGTTTGCTGCAACACAGGGAATGGGGGCCAATTCCAGTAGATGGCATGTGAGTTACATATTTTGTGCAAGCAAGAAACAGTTTTTCAGGGCCCCAGTACAATCAATATTTTGTTCATGGATACACCACAGGATCGTTTTAGACATTGACATTAACAAGGTGTTAGTTCATTTCAATAGTCTTTATTTTACTATTTCATATGTAGCATAATAAGTATAACACACAGCCAGGAGGGCAGTATAATGAAAAGGAAAGCTAAAATACCCATTGAAAAAATCCATAGCTATGTAAATTTTATAAGACATACGTTTAAGAAGTGTTGACATACTGACAGGTAGGTATAAATAAATAATATTTACAAATACATACAAATGAATACACAAGATGAATAAATTTTAGGCCCCGGGGTGGTCAGCTTTCAGTTTCAGGCAATCAATGCTAAGGGTGCCGCCGTCTCTTTCTTATGGCACACCATAAAAATGACGCTAGGGCGTAACAAATAAAATGATAGGGAAACATCTTCAAGAAATAGAGAGCTGGGTGACACCGTGAGAACTTCATAATATGCAAAACTGGGACAACAAATCTTTTTCTATCATCAGAGTACAATTTGCAGAATAGAAAGTTCAGATTAGATTTGTCAGAATATGTGTTGGTGGGATAACCTAACTTAAGCGGGTTATAGTTTAATCGGATTCTAGCTAGTATAAATCTATGCTGATGATGAGAAACAAAGGCTGGTAGATATACTGGCTCCATCAAATAATTGATGCCCATCACCTTACTATGATTGAGCTCCCACCTATCACTTTTCAGCTTCTCTAAGAGTAATCCCTTCAATTTGGTCCTCGAAAGACTAAGGGGCATATCAGCAAAGACTGTCAATAATTATCGCTCAGCGCGCTTAGCGTGAGGATCATTATCGCCAGCTAATGCTGATTTTTATCACTGAGATAGCGTGCTATCAGCAACGCTTATCTCAACAGCGATAAAAATCAAGGTGCAAGCTGCCAAATGTACGATTATCGCTGGAAATCCAGCGATAATCGCACAACGTTTGGCGAATGCTTGCTGATATGACAGGGCAGACTTAGCCATGATATCCCCTTTCCATTGGATATCACAGCTAAGTCAGATGAATAGCAGGCGTAAGGAAAGTAGCGGTAACCGAGGTTAGCGCTACTTTTCTTATCGCTCTGCAGGTTAGCGTGAGGATAGATAATAGGAGAAATGTCGGTTAGCGACATTTCTCCTGCTATTCTGGGGAGGAACGCCCACTTTGCATCTCATTAGAGATGCAAAGCTGGGCGTTCAGGAAAAGGGCGCTGAGGAAAGTATTCACGCGATAGCGTGACCTTGCTAATAGGGTGATGCAATTATCGACGCCTCTTGATGATATGGCCCTAAGATAACTAGGCGGATACTCTAATAGATTTTGCTGACCAGTGGACTTTAGAGTGCTCTTGATATATTGCAGAAACACGATCTTTGCTACTGTATTGAGCTTTAAACAATCTTTCAGAAAATCTTGGGTCAAATGAACAAATTCCCTCCTCCAAAGAGAATGCCACAGCAAAATCGGAGCAATACAGACGTTATCAGTAATGTGCGGTACTCCCATCTCAGTGTGGCAGTTAAAATTGCAACAGGTTTGTGGTTTGGCCAACAATCTTTTTTGGAGGCCATCCCCTATTCATTGCAAGAGTGTTATGTCTGCAGCCCCCAAGGCAACTGCCCCATACATGGCCGCGGAGACAGAATTAGCAGCGTAGATCTTTTTTATTGCTACCAATCGTGTGGTTCTAGTCTTTTCCATTAATCTGTAGATGGCCCTAATACTCTTTTCTAATTGGAGCCCTTTATTTACCAGCATATTTGGTGGTAAATATGTATTAGACATATTTGAGTGACCATATTTTACCAGATGTTCTTTCTATCAAACAGAACCCCAAAGTAGGAGAATGTGTCCAGTACCTCTTGGCTTTTCCCTTCTGTAAAAATACTTATTGGTTTCTTCATTCTCTGGCCTCCCACAAGAATGAAGGATTTTGTCTCGTTGAGCTGAAGACCCAAGTTGAAGAAGTTGAAGTTGTATCATATATTCCCCTCGGTGGGCCCGATTCACAGAACTAACTTAAGACAAAATCCTAAACTTACTACCATTTTGGTATTCACAGAAGACACTTACTCATTTTGGTATTCACGGAAGGCACTTACTCATTTCGGTATTCACAGAAGTTAGGAGTCCTTACTTTAGGACTCCTAAAAGCCTTCTGTGAATACCGAAAGTCTTAAAATTAGGATTTTTCTCAGTTTAGTAGTAGTAAAGTTAGGACTCCTAACTTTAGGACTCCTAAATGCCTTCAGTGAATACCAAAAGTATTAAAATTAGGATTTTTCTAAATGTAGTAGTAGTAAAGTTAGGAGTCCTAACTTTACTACTACTAAACCGAGAAAAATCCTAATTTTAAGACTTTAGGTATTCACAGAAGTCATTTAGGAGTCCTAACTTCTGTGAATACCGAAATGAGCAAGTTTCTTATGTGAATACCAAAATGGTAGTAAGTTTAGGATTTTGTCTTAAGTTAGTTTTGTGAATCGGGCCCTAAGTCTTTGTAGTGCATTACAGGTCCTCACCATCAAGACAGCGTCATCCTCATAAAGAAGTATCGGAACATGGACCGAGTTCTCTTATAACATCCACTGTAGACCCTGACAGTGCTGCTTCCACTCCATTGGTGTAAATTAAAAAGAAGAATGGGGCGAGCACACAGCCCTGTCTGAAAACTGCCGCTAAAGCAGCGATAACTGGCTTGATAATATGCCCTGCAGAATTCCAATAGAAGCCCATTTTCTGGTGTGAACATGGTCTTCTATTGCAATTCTCCAGGGCATATTATCAAGCCAATTATTGCCACTTTAGCGGCAGTTTTCTGCCTCAAAACCGGTGATAATTTTTAACGCCGTTCTTGATAATATGACCCATTGCACCCACAGAAGGGGAATGTTCTCGATTAAACGGAGAGCATCACAGACACCAACCTTTGAATGTTGGGCAGATCTGTCTCAGCTATTACCGACTCTCTGACGCGTCCCTGTGCATTGCTCTAGGACGGGCCACACATGGAGGGCGTTTTCTGTTTGCTATCAACATACCTTTCATGCTTGCAGAACACAAATCTCTTTAGTAACTGGGCATGGTACCTCGCCATGCACACATATCCGGCCTCCCCCCTAGCTGGATCAACTCACTGCAACCGAAGAGCTGCAGGCACAGAAGGCTAAACTGAAGAAACAAAACAAGAACATGTGCTTTTAAACGACTCGTGCTACCATACATGCATCCATCTGCCAGTGCTCTAAACATCGTGGCCTGTATATTATCCAAGTCAGTGAAAGGTTAGAATAAGTCATACCTGGAGTTGAAATGTTGTCATTCACAATACATCCAGATCCCTGAGTAGCGTGCATTCCTATCATTGTTCTGGATAAACTGGAAAGCACTCATTGCTGAAACCTTTCATCCTTCTGAGGATGAGAAAGTGGGTACCACGAAACTGGTATTAGTAACAAGTGCTATTTACAGTGCTTAGAAATTGCATAAGTATTCTGATGCAGCCTGTAACTGCGCATAGGTAGCCTGGTGCAGAAGGGACTCCACAGGATTGGGCATTGATAATGTTATTCTAAGCTCATAGGAAAAGTCAGTGTGGTTTACTGTCTTGTTTGCATTATACACCTATGGGAGGGCTGCCATAGAGTGCAGCTTTGTTTCCCCTTGGTCTAAAGACACCAGAGACGTGTTCAATTACGGCGTCACCTGTATGAGAAAATCAATTCTGCAAGTTCTACAAACATAACTGTACAGCTTATGGGTCATCCAGGAACGTCATGCTTCTCTGGCTCAGCTCAGGGTCAGATCCCAGGCCTTTTGTCACCCTGCTGTGCTAGGTTACTTACATTTCTCTCCAGCAGCAGGAACAAAGGCCTCCCCACACCAAGGGAGCGATTAACAGTGCTTCACCCAGCACCTGAGGAGGAAAATGGTGTGGCAGAATGCTCTGCATCAATCAACCGGCTGTCACACTGTACCAGGTATGGGCCTGCCCAAGCCCACTAAACAATGGAGGAAGTCCAGACCTCTGGAGCCAGCCTAGGAAGGGGATTCCTTTTGGAGATTTGCTGGGGAAGGCCAGTGAGGGGCAGAGCTGAGTACTCCAGATCAGTTGTGGCAAGTGACTCCTGGGTGACACCATTTTGAAATGTCCCTGGAGGCTTTGCAGGAAGGTTGGTACTGGCCAGAGAGGTGATATGGCACCCCAGGATTGTCTGGGGGTGCGTCACTGCTGGACACTCCTGCCCTTACTTAAAAGGTCTTGCGCAGAGGACAGAGCTCTCTTGGTTGTGATTTTCTGCTGGGCACTGGGATCGAAGGCAGTCGCCATGGACAACTGGAAGGAAGATCACGCTGATAACCACCTGGACTAAGGACTCAGGCTTCAGCTGATCCCAGAACCAGTGGGACTCTCCCCAGAAAGAAGCTGGTCCCCTTAAGCCCCTTGAGGACTAGTTGGGGGAAAGACTGGGCTTCTGTGCCAAGGAGGAGAAGAGAAACAGAGGAGAGGGAGCAGAAAGGCTGGCACAGGGAATTAGTCAACCCAGCTCCCTGCAAAATTCATTGCCTTTGAGGCCAGGAGGCCTAGAGTACGCCAGATGGCAAAGGGTTTGCAACCAAGAGCAAAGCGAGACCAAGATCATGCAGAACAGCTCCACAGGTCCGAGATGTCTGCACCAGAAACATCTTGACCATTGACCCCCCCAGCGAGGCCGAAGTGCCTAGACCTTTGCTGCCGGAGCCTCTCTAACCCCCTGGGTGGGCTAAGGTCTGGGGATAGCTGAAAGGAAGATTTCCGGGATTATGCCAGGAGGGGGCGATTTTAGGGCCCCATCTCCAGCGTTTCCCAGGGGCCAGAGAACCCCATTCCCAGGCCAGCTTATTTATTGGGGATCAGGGGGGGCAAGCCCGAACCCCTGATGGCACAAAGTGAGGTGAAGGGAGGGGCCCAGGATCCCATCTCTGGACCCCGGGATTAAAAGTAGGTTGAAGGAGCGCCGCCGAGCTCCCCCAGATGTGGCTGGCCTGCCCCGCTCCCCATACCCGTGTCTTAGTACCTTGCCCTCAGGAGTGAGCAGGGCAAAAGAAGCTTGCACAACAGCACAAAGGAGTGCTACATGTGCCGGGAGCCGGCTTGGGCTGCCAGGAGTAGACTCCCTGGACTGGCCCCCACCTTGAGCCTGCACGGGGTGTCCAGTTGGGACCAAGCACTCCCAAAAATAAGAATAGGCCGCACAGCAAAGAGAAAAGAGGCAAACAATGAAACACCAAGACAGTGGCTCTTCTCATTGCAGCGGGAGAGGCGTTAATGATATAAGTACACACTCGCAAGGAACGCCCCATAATGCCCTCTGGAGCTATTTCTCCCCATTTCTCCCTCTGTGGGGATCCCAGGACGACAGGGTCATCACTGACGAGGTCCAACAGTACAGAGGGAGCTGCAGGAGTGGTGCAGCCTTCCCCCTAAATGATTCAAGAGGTCCTGACCCTTAGTTTGATGGGACAAAAAAGACAGAGTACCCCTGGATTTTCTATCAATTATAAGCACTCCCCTGGCTGGAGCTGGTGATTTTCAGCTGGAAGTGTAGGGTCCTCTTGGGGTGAAGTCTATGGCTGCAAATACAGTCAGCTAAAATTTGTTAAAAAAATATACATATATACTGGCTGCTCCACAACGCCTACTGGACGCCATCCAAACTCCACAAGGTCGGCATAGCAGACTCAGACAAATGCTGGAACTGCCTGAAAGAGGAAGGTACCCTCGAACACCTTATCTTCACCTGCGTGAAAGTCAGGAAGTTCTGGGCACAAATCAACACTTTCCTGAACGATATGCTCAAAACACATCTGGAAATCAGCTTCGTCAGCCTGGCGACTGAGCACCTAACAGCGAACCTAAAAAGTAAAGAAGAGAGAGAACTCCTAGACCTACTTCTCACAGCAGCCCTCAAAATAATCCTAACGAACTGGAAAAACACAGCCAAAGCAAGCTTTAAAACATGGATCAACTGGATCACCTTCCTGAGAGGAGCCGACAACATTACAGGCACCTTCTCGAAAGAACATAAAGCCAAGCTGCACATGTGGGACCCGCTCGACGAGCTCCTGAGGAAGACCCAATAAAGGACAATCAAGGACAACTACGTGCGTACCCCCCCCCCCTCTCTTTCTCCTCCTCTCCTTTCTTCTTTTCTCTTTCTTCTCCAGTGGAGGGAGAACAATAGATATGACCGCCATCTGTGTACTTATATCTGTATATATATATTTTTGTACGACCTTCTTTTGTATACCAATAAAAAATTTCTAAATAAAAAAAAAAAAAAAAAAAAAATACATATATTTATTTGTCCTCTAGGGGTGAAGTCTATGGTTATGTATGTTGTAATCAAGAATGTGATACTCTCTAGCGGTTATGTTTGCAAGTATTCCATGTTGCAAGTATCTAACGAGCACACAACATGCATGTATCATTTTCTTGGAAATACTTTGGTGAAATAATGATGTTGACAGCCACTCGTGACCAAAGTATATATGCTTAAATGGCATCAATAAATGCTTTCATTCATGGTTATATTTGATCATTTCAAGTTAATGTTTTGACATGTGGTGTGTTGAACTGGACCCCGTTGGAGGGTTAGAGGTGATAACACAATGTCCTCAAAAGGAATTTCCATCAGCCCTATGTATATTGTAAATTACTATGCAGTATTTAGTAGTGTGTGTGTAAAGAAACACATAGACTGGACAATCATTTTGTCAGGACCCACCTGCGGCCTGTAGCCAATTCCGCCATCTATGGCCTTCTGTGGACCAGGGAGGTGTGAGCCAGGAAGAAAAAAACACACACACATCACTTGCGCTTCCAGTACACACAGACTCACCAAACAGACTCGACCAATCACACCACAGACAGGCTCCCTCACGTTGCTGACATGCCCATGCACACTACAGACACACCCACTCACACCTGCCCACACACCTCCCAGTTCCTGATTAGGAGCCACCGGATAGGTGGTCCAAGGTCGCGTAAGATTTGGAAGTCTTGTTGGCCATCTTAGCTGACAAGTCTATAAATGGCTATCTGGCTCCTGAAGCAGTAAGATCTCCTGACTTACCTCCAATGGTGAATCCAAGTCCTGCGCCACCTAAAGATCACTTTTCAAGCTACAGCAGCGGTGAACCCTGAGGCCTGACATAATTACCTAAAAAATAGAAAAGAAGGCAAAGACAAAATTAAGCAAACACGTATGTGCGGATTTTTGGGCAATTAAAGACTATTACATCTAGACTCCTTATGAAGATAATGTCTGACCCTCATCCTTCAGCAAAGCAATCTCCTGGGAGGCTCTCTCAGCCCTACTCATCATTGTCAATGTCTCACTCATACAAGACATGTTCTCAGAAGCTGCCTACACAGTCCAGATCCTGTTCCAGGCTTCCATACTGTCTCCCGTCACCTTCAACTTCTACATGGGGTTGCTTGGTATTCTATTGACAGTTAACATTCTCCCCAGTTCCGGTGGACAAAATCCACAAACCGCTTCATGGCGGAGTTCTTTCTCGTGCACGGCTTGCAAAACTGCAAGTGGTGAGCACGAGGGAGATTGGTGTCCCCTAGCATGATTCTTCAGTTGCTAAGAGGGCACCCAGCGAACTTCTCCAACACGGGCGGTCGCGGTCAGAAAGCAGCCACTCGAGTAGAAAATCTACTCGAGTGGCAGCATAATCAACTCGAGAAGCTGTGCCCGATGGCACGCCGCGTCGTGCCATTCGTGCTGTTTTTTCTTGCATGTAATGAGCTCCCTGCACTAAATTACAGTGCGAGCAGCGCACCATGCCTACTTCCACCCATTCATGGAATTCTGCAGAATCTCGTGGAATTATTTTGTAACTCTGGGGAATTTAACAGAGTTAAATTCTGTAAATTCCACCTATTCCTAACATCTACCATAAATTACTGAACTACTAAGCATTGTTGCTAATTTACAATTACATTGTTGCAAATATTTTCATAAGCCAGGATATTATTATGATTAAGTCATCCTTGAATACTGTGTAGAAAAATATTATGTATCAGCACTTGGACGCTAAGTGCCTCACAACGCAGAACAAAGAGCAGCCATGTTTAGCCAACGGCTTCTTCTTGGAAGCAATATGCATCATCTTTAGGCAGACATATGCTCGAGTTAAACATGAGTCTGTGTTCATAAGAGACAAGCTTATCCTCTGCAGTGAAAACCAGTGCTCGATATTTAAGGAATTTTTGTAAGTACCCAGCAAAAGGAGTATTCTTAGGAAAATTATATTGTCTTCTTCGTTTTCTTGAATTAGTTTAGGGATTGCACTTGCATTAGAGTTAGGGCTTGGCCTTTCAATGCTTGTCTTTAAGTTTGATTGTATTTCACTAGACTGACTTTGCCACCTGCATTCAGGCTTTGTCTCTTGTGGTCACTTTTTCGCTCACTATTGTATCTTCTCTCTCTGAGTGACTTCCCAGCTCCAACTTCTCCTGGCCTATCTAGTTCATCTGGTAGGTCTGCTGGCATCTTCTATTCAAGCTATGTTTCCTGGCCCTCTTCACTATTGAGCATTGCAAAATTAAATATACGCCATCTCCACAAGGGTTTTGCATATTCAGATCCTGTAACAAAAGATTCAGACTCCAAAGACGTACTCCAATGGAGGCTGAATCACTTAAAGACCTGGAACAGAAGAGCGATTTTCTATGCCACCCCAGATCTCCTTTCGGAATATGATGGTAGTCGGAGAGGTTGGGGCACAAGATATGGTCAGTTCTTGACTGGTGGTACATGGTGGACTCAGGAGTTGAACTTGCCCATCAATTGTTTAGAGATTCCTGTAGTTCCCTTTGCCATCCAGGACTTTGCAAAAGACAAGATAAAATGCACAATTCTTTTAAAAATGGACAATTTGTCAGAGGTCAGGTATATAAAATATCTCAGGGGTTCCGAATCTGGCTAACAGCCTCTGGGAATTTTTTCTTCAACATATTATGTTTGTCAGAGCAGAATATCTTCCAGGCAACTTAGACCTCATAGTGGATTGGTGTTCTAAGCACCTTTGGAATTCCAGCATTTGCCATATTCCCCAATAGTGTTCAAGCAACTTTCTTTTATCTATGGTGCAACTTCAATAGATCTTATCGCTTCCTGTCTCAATACACTTCTTCCCTCTTTTTCAGCTGGAGACCAGATCAGTGGCTCTGGCCCCAGATGCATTTCTTCTGTCTTGGCCTCAGAAATGTCTTTACATTTTCCTCCTTTTGTGATGATTTCTTGAGGGTTAGCCCAGGCTCACAAAACAACAATTGTCACCAGTACTTGTTACCCCTTTTGGCAGACTCAACCTTGGTATCCAACTATTCTAGCATTGTCTTCAAATTATCCAGTACAGATTCAACCTAATCCTAGATGGCTCTCTATCCTGCATCACTTGGAGGATTTTGTGTTCTCCTAGACAACCCCAGGATTTTCGGAGGAAGCTGTACAAATTATCCAACAGTCCTGGGCTTCTGGCACAACAAAACTATACAAATCCGCCTGGTTGGCTTAGTGTAATTGGTATTTGGACAGGGGTTTAGATCCCTTTTCAGTAAATGGAACCCTGGTTTCAGTGCTTTGTTTGTAAACATATAGGTGCTAGGAGGCCACTGTAGCTTGAACCACCCATTGCCCCTGTCAGCGCTGCCATTTACAGTACCAAAATGACTACTAACCATCACTGTTCTATAAGTATGATAATTCATACTATTTCAGACCCCTATAGCTGTAAGAAGGGCTTGGGTGGCAGGTGTGTTATTATTCATGTATATTGAATTAATGCACAACTCTTGTGGTGCTTACCACTAAATTAGACAAACAGCGCAACCATGTGGCAGAGTCTCATAAGTGCCGGTGCTGACAATTAAGTGCTGGTGCCAAACACCGGAAACCACAAGTTCAAATTAAGCACTGTCTGGTGTCAATTTTATCTAGCTTCTTTGGCCACACAAGGGAAATCTTATCGAACAAGCAACACCTACAGATCAACTATTTCTGCAGAGCATGCCAGAGTGAATAAAAACCCATCGGAGAACACCGTTTGGTGAGACCCCTTTTGTAGGGAGTAAGATTTTCTAAACCTCCTCTCTCAAAATATAATTCAACATGGGATGTTAACCTAGTTTTAAATATTTTATCTCTTGGCATGATAATATGGATCTTTCCCTCAAACATGTGTACAAAAAAATTAACAATGCTGTTGTGTTTGATTTCTTTGAAGCGTGTTTCACATGTCAGAGAACTTGATTAATCCTCGATTCAGTACTTTCCTCCAGGCGTTTCTTTTCAGTTTCAAAGACTCACTAAAGCCAATTTGATATTCCTTCATTATCATTTTTTCCTTGTCAACCCAAGTTGTACGCTGGGAATTGCTTGAATTCTTATGTTCTAAGGACTACAGATTTGAAAATACTTTCTACCTCTAAATTCCTGTCAGAAACCTCACTAACCAATCTCTGATCCAACGTTGGCCTGTTGGCTTCAATAGAATATGTCTTTATTCGGTATTAATACTGATTTCTTTGGAACCCACTCTGCCAGAGGGGTTATGGCCTCTAAGGATTCTGGGTGGGAGTACGTTTACATGACAGTCTCAAATCTGCAGATTGGTCTAATAATAATACATTCAGAACATTTTATTGCAAACCTATTACTCCTTTGTCTGACTATGTGATTTCAATGCTTTAAGCAAGCATAATAGGAGCACACGGTCTTGTAATAAAATTGAGATGTTCCTAACCTTAGTGTAGGAAATTCTAGATTTTATTAAAGACTTGTACCGCCACTGTTTATCACCTGTTGTGGGCTCATGTCACTATGTTATTATCATTTGTATTGCATTCTGGATTTGCATTCTAAGGCAGGTATATGATGTGGGCAGGTCAGGAGGCAGTTGGAGTAAGACCTGCAGGTCTGTTGTGTCCGGAGATGCCCTTAGTGGTGATGCTGGACTTTAGGGGACAGCAGGTGAGCGTGTTCTAGTTTCACCACTGCGTGCTGAGTCGTGCCTGCTTGCGCATCCAAGAATCCTGTGCACAGCATTCTGGGGGTGACCTGGTTGCCAAATAACCAGCCACATCTAGGTAAAGCATTGTAGGGCGCGACTACATCTCTCGGGAACCAGCACACACTTCAGTAGGTGAGGTCACACTGCATGACCCCTATGCAACACCATTTTTAGGTCGAGGACTGTCGCACTGCGTAGCAGTGGGCGGTGCCGAAGATTTTATGTTTTTTAGTTAGGAGGCTTGAACCCGCCCCTCTTCTCCATTGGCTGGCTTCCTAAACGGAGGCCAGCCATTGGAGGAGAGGGGCATCACTCGGTTCAAGCCCCGTCTTTTTCGGATTCGGGGGCGTGTTTTTTGCGTTCTTTCTTTCTGTGACGTCATCCGTCACTCAGCAAAAAACACGCCTGCGATTCCGAGAATTTTAGACCTTTGCGGCAGCCATTTTTTTGTTTTTTTGTCGTCGTCAGGAACAGCCCGCTACCACTCCAGGTAAGTTTTTATATTTTTCTTGTTTACAGCGGGGAAGCGGCAAAACACAGAGAAAGGGGGACACGCATGCATTATGCATTTAACAATCTGCATGAACCCGCCTGCACTGAGTATTCCTGCGCGTGGCTTCATGGGGCTCTGTGATGACATCAGAGTGGAAGTTGATGCAATGTACATTTGGATGAATCAGCGTCTTTGCTTCAGGCAGCAGACAAGCGCTGTGCGCATGGCCGTGTGCATACGGGGAGTAGCAGGGTGTGAGTAGCGCTGAGAGTAGGCTGCCGCAAGGACATGTGGTAACCAAGGTGCGGGGGTTTATAGTGCGGATGGGACCCTGGACCTTTCAAATGCTTCAAGGCGCGTTGAGACTGATCAGCAAGACGCAATGTTTCCACTGCAACCCTTGTGTTCTGTTTGGGGGGTTCAGACGGGTCACAACACAGAGCTGAACTGGGGTGAGTGCTCACATTTCACATGTTATAAGGAAGAAAATGCTCTCAATCAGACAATATCAGGACATTGAAAGACGACCCACAATTCGGTGGCGCGTGTCACCCAGCCTCTTGCCCAGGCTGTCCTAATATGCATGGGGTCCTGACAGGGTAGAGTTGCGGAATGTTATTCCATGTAGTTTGTCCACGTGCGGCTCTCCCGTTCCCGTCGCCCTTCCTCCCACACCCGGGTCTGATCACTGCAACCCTTGTGTTCTGTTTGGGGGGTTCGGAGGGGTCACTGCACAGAGTTAAACTGGGATGTGTGCCCGCATTCACATGTTATAAGGAAGAAAATGCTCTCAATCAGACAATATCAGGACATTGAAAGACGACCCACAATTCGGTGGCGCGTGTCACCCAGCCTCTTGCCCAGGCCGTCCTAATATGCACGGGGTCCTGACAGGGTAGAGTTGCGGAATGTTATTCCATGTAGTTTGTCCACGTGCGGCTCTCCCGTAGCCCTTCCTCCCGCCCCTGGGTCTGATCATGGAGTGTGTACACAGTTGTGTTAATGTGTCTCAGCGTTTGCGGTTGTGGGTAAAGCTGTGATTCACAGCTGTCACCGCTCCACAAAGAGCCCTTTAGTTGGTGAGAAGCGCGTCTTCAAGTGCTCCTGCCGCCGGGTGTGGGGAGGGTGGGTTGAGGTTCTTTAATTTTGACTCCATCTTACATTTGTCGTCGTTTTGCGTTGCCTTTACACAGGCTGCTCTATTCATGAAGTGTCTCTGCCCTTTGGACTGCAACGTGTTGAAACCCCCCTCTGTCCTTGCTTTGAAATCAATCTCAGACACCAGCTGGCCTAACTGCATACAGACATGTCCTGCCATTACTGATTGACCTATAGGTGCTGTGATTGATTTACTTGTGGGTTGGGCAGAAACACGACGTAAGGGGGACGTTCTGGTTATATGATGCCTTGTTTTGAATGTTTTCCTATTGGCTAATATTTTGCAGATCTTGTATGTCCATATTAGGTATTTTGCATGCTTGCAAAAGCTAGGACTGCCCCTTACTTTTGTGCTGAGTTTGTAACCCTAAGCATGTAAAAGGCCTCTGTGTTCTGTACTCTTTGGACTGCCTCATTCAGTTTCTAAGGCTCCTGTGTGACGTAGTCTCACTTAATTAAATTTAATAAAGATGTCTTTTCATATTTCAGCTTCTGTGCCAAGTTCTTTGTATTAGTGAGACCCCTGTGAATGAAGATTACAGTTCTTCAGGGTCGGGGTTTATGGAGGATCTAGCAAAGGCATCTGGGAAATGGGGCAACGCCGGAGGCAACAAGGCGACTCACTCGGAACCCCCAAAGGGAAATTTCACACAGATAGGAGGGAGACAGACTGATCATTTTTAGGTCGAGGACCGTAGGCTGCGCTTGCGCAGATCAATAGGGTTTTTTAAAGCTGAATACCACCAGGGAAGCACACTAAAAGTGTATGAAGAGATGGGTCTTCAACTACTTACTGAATGTGGTTTTAGCTTCCCTGCCCCCTGGCTGTGTTTGCTTTCCTGCCCCCTGGCTGTGCTTGCTTCCCTGCCCCCTGGCTGTGCTTGCTTCCCTGCCCCCTGGCTGTGCTTGCTTCCCTTCCCTGCCCCCTGGCTGTGCTTGCTTCCCTGCCCCCTGGCTGTGCTTGCTTCCCTGCCCCCTGGCTGTGCTTGCTTCCCTGCCCCCTTGGCTGTGCTTGCTTACCTACCCCCTGGCTGTGCTTGCTCCCCTCGCTGTGCTTGCTTCCCTGCCCCCTCGCTGTGCTTGCTTCCCTGCCCCCTGGCTGTGCTTGCTCCCCTGCCCCCTGGCTGTGCTTGCTCCCCTGCCCCCTGGCTGTGCTTGCTCCCCTGCCCCCTGGCGCTGTGCTTGCTCCCCTGCTCCATGGATGTGCTTGCTCCCCTTCCCCCTGGTTCCCCTGCCCCCTCGCTGTGCTTGCTTCCCTGCACCCTCGCTGTGCTTGCTTCCCTGCCCCCTCGCTGTGCTTGCTTCCCTGCCCCCTTGCTGTGCTTGCTTCCCTGCCCCCTCGCTGTGCTTGCTCCCCTGCCCCCTGGCTGTGCTTGCTCCCCTGCCCCCTGGCTGTGTGTGTGTGTCTCTGTGGCTCTGTGTCTCTGTGGCTCTGTGTTTGTGTGGCTCTGTGTGTTTGGCTCTGTGTGTGTGTGTGTGGCTCTGTCTGTGTGAGGGTGGCTCTGTGTAGGGGGCTCTATGTGAATGACTGTGTGGGTGGCTCTGTGTGGGTGGCTCTGTATGTGTGAGGGTGGCTCTGTGTAGGGGGCTCTATGTGAATGACTGTGTGGGTGGCTCTGTATGTGTGTGTGGGTGGCTTTGTGTGTGTAGCTCTGTGTGGGTGTAAATGCAATAGGTCATGCATATGCGAGCGATTAAGCTATTGGCATTGTAAATGACAATGCCATTTATTTAACGATTACGCTATTGGCAATGTAAATGACAATGGCATTTATTTATGATTTTAAAAAAAGAAATGTCATGAGCAATGCCAATAGCTCTACCTTTAATGATGCCGAGACCATTGCATTTTAAATGCTTGTGCATTTTGGCACTGTCTCGTCTGGATGACCGGCATAGGTGAGGAGGTTGACGGAATTTAAATACTTGCATCCAGTGGATGTCTGTGTGCTCGCACTCTACAGCAAAGAGCAGACAGCAAGTTTGAGCTTAAGTAAGTGCTTTTTTTTTTTTTTAAACCTATAGTGGTGGAGATTTGCATCTATTCTGTGACTGCCTTGGGAGAGTTTATTTAATGATGAAGAGTGGACAGTGCATTACTAATTGTACCTCCTTTGAAGCGGGTGGAATGGAGAGAATATTCTACAAACTGAATCAAGGCAATTGATGTTGCAGGGAAAATGTTGGCTACACAAAAGAAAATAATCCTTTTAGATTCATTGGGTCCTTGGGCTTGACTAAATAAGGAATGAGGTTATGATCCACGCTAGCAATACGGCCATACAGGAGAGGTTGTGGATGAATGGGGAATCTCCTTTCGATACTATCTTGGCTATTTTCTGGAAAGCTGAGATTTCAGAAAAGAGCGCTGTAGCTTTGAAGCAAAATGATAAGTAAACAATATCTGTGACCCTAATTTTTAAAAAGTACAAAAATAATGCATCATCTTAAAAGGAAAAATCTAAAGTGCATGAAAGAGGTAGATGCTATATGTAATCAGAAATGCAGTAATTGTGGAATCTGGGGTCTATTTGCAAAAGTGTGCAAGAAAAATTTGTTAAATTTGTCTATGATGAAAGAGAGTCTGATAAACAGAATAATTCAGAGCAGGATTCGGATGAGGAAAGATTAAATATTGTCAAAAATGTTAAAGAGAATATAATTTTGAATATACATGATGATTCATGTAAAGGGAAACCTAAATGTAAGATTGTGTATTGGTGGGGTGGGAATAGCGATTTTTGTGGATTCTGGTTCCCCTACACTATTATCAATAAAGGAATCTGGAGAGATACATTTGCGGGAAAGACTGTTGAATTCGGATTCCATCTGATATCGACCCTGAAGGTTATGGTGGTGAGAAAATAGACATACTGGGGTTTAGATGGCTAATTTTCAAGTTTAAACACAGAATTCCATGTGGTAAGCCATGCATAGCTAAGAATGGTCCACCTGTTTTGGGTTGACATGATCAGAAAGATTTGTTTATTGTCTTAGATATACATAGCAAAGAGCAAGTTCTGATTGCAGAAAAAGGTATAACGATGGGGGACAATTTGTTTAGAAAATATCCAACGGTGTTTAAACAAAGGCTGGGTAATCCTATGGGGTTGTACACAAGATTCACTTGAAGAAGAATGCGTGCCCCAAATCCTTCAGTGTCAGGAATGTGCCAATGGCTGTGAGAGAGAAAGTCTCAAGGAATTGGAAACATTGGTGTCGTCTGGGGTGATAGAACCCATTGAGGCATCCGAATGGATTTCTCAGATGGTGGTAGCTCGGTACAGTAATGGTAAGATCAGTTTATGCATCGACCTTCACCATCTGAACAATAGCACAATCATTGATAAGCTGCCCTTACCTAAAATTAATGAAATGGTAACATTGCTTAAAGGTGAGGAATGGTTTTCTACTATTGATTTATCATCTGTGTATCAACAGATTTGCTGACACCTGATTCTTGGAAGTGCATAGATTTTATCACACATGATTGTTGTTTCCAATTTTGGCACTTGCCCTTCCTTCTGGTGTCGGCTGCTGCCGTCTCTCAGAGACTAATGTTCAATGTATTCAGCAAAGAACAGAGTATGTTTTTTCAAGACGATATTCTGTTTTTTGGAAAGAAACGATGTGAACACAATTCAAAACTGGATAGAGTGCTCTTTATCCTTGAATCGGAAGGGCTGAATGTGGAATATACAAAGTGTAAGTTCGCTGAGAGGAGTGTAACATATTTAGGCCATGTAATTGATGAATATTGAGTTAAGTCTAAACTAACTCTGATTCAGGCTGTAAAGAATGCACCCACACCTAAAAGAAAGGATGATGTTCGATCATTTTAAGGCCTTATAGTGTCCCAAATGCATACCAACGTTTGGGAAGAAATGTTTCCACATCAGAGAACTTTTGAAATCTGGAACAAAGTTTGTGTGGTCACAACAGTGTGAAGATGATTTTGAAGTCACAAAGAAGGGTAAAACTGATGCTACCAGACCTTTGAGATTTGACCAAAATGCAGATTGTATTGTTATGACTGATGCAAGCAACAAGAGTCTTGGTGCTATGTTGACTCAGGTGAATGACAAAGGTGTGAAGGTGTAAGAGCATTTGCATCTAGATGATTGACACATAAAGAAGAAAATTACCCAACCATAGAGAAAGAGGATTTGGCTTTTGCTTGGGTCCTGGAGCACTTCAAAGCATTTGCGAGGAGTAGGCCAATTAACATCTATCATCACCATAAACCTCTGGTACAATTAATAACAATGGAGGGTACCACCAATGCTTCAGCCAGGATTGATATTCCATACGCATGCAGGAATTCATCTTTAAAATTGTACATATTCCAGGAAAAGAAAATGTGGTGACAGATTATTTTGTCTAAAATGCCAATTCAGTTAGACGAGCACAAAGACTAAAAATGGAATGGCTTCCATGTGGCTCTCATACACAATAATGGCATGCTTGCAATGAAGAATGGGAACAAGACTATAGAGGTGAAACCGTATTACAAGAGGTTGTAAAGTACATTGGGGGAGTGTGGCCTAATAAATGGTTATCAGACCATTCTAGGAAGTCCTATCTGAACTGTCCTTGGCTAGCGGGGTGATTTTGAGGAGGGAAAGAATAGTCCCTCCACATAGCCATCACAATATTATTTTGTTTTTGTGTCACAAGAGACCCTTTGGTATAAATCGTATCAAAGCTGTGGTGAAGAAATTGCTCTGGTGGCGCAAAGTAGATTCTGATATCGAGCGTATGGCCAGGGAGTGCGTGGAATTTTCTAGAGCTGACAAGTCCCTTCAGACTTGCAGGCCCCCAATGAGCGATAGCGTTGGTCCAGAAAATCTGTGAGAGTCCATTGCCATTGATATAATGGATCCAGTGGGTCCTTTACAAAAGTGTGTGATTGTAATCATGGATCTTTTGTCTATGTGGCTGGAGCTCAAAATAGTGCATAATGCTGATACTAATGCAGCTTTAATCTTCATGGTTCACTTTTTTTGTTCAGAAGGAATTCCAACTACCGTGTTAAGTGATAATGGGGTGCAGTTCAAATCTAATGCTTTTGCATAGAATTGCCAGAAAGTTGGAGTAAGACTTAAAACAACCTTGCTATGTGATCCCATTGGGAACAGAATGATTGAGAGATTCAATCGTGTCATTAAGGGTCATTAAGGCTTGCGTAAACAACAAAGACTGTGAGGTACAAATTGTGAAAGTGGTGTGGGCCTACAGGGTCACTAGGAATTAAACTACTGGTTTGTCAATTTTTTGTTAATGAGAGGGAGGAATCCAAGAACCAAGTACAAATTTAATCTGCAGAGGAAGTAAGAGAAACTATGGCCAAAGGACATTTATAAAGTAAGATTTACCATGATTGTAGGAATAGTACCGAACCTGTGGCCGTTCAGGTTTGTAATTGAATTGCATAAAGAACCTGAGCAAATTGTGGAGGTGTTTCACAATGCTGTCTGGTTAAGCAATGGCATGGTTTGGAACCCTAAATGGGCAACTTTGTGTAACATTAAGGAATGGAAAAATCTTAAGGAGAACAGAGGAAGTAAGGTTTTTGATTGGAGAACAGGGGAAGTAAGGTTTTCGATTGGATGGATGATGAAGACATGTGTGGTGAGAATTTTGTGTCACAGGGAAATCATTCCCTGGTTAAAGTTTCTGAGGATGGGGTGCCATATAACAATAGTGATACCAGAGAAATAGCTGAAGAAGGAGTTCATTTAGGCATAGGGAGGATGCATAAACGTGGTAGGACACAGAAACTAACCAAGTGGTTGGAGGACTATATTTATGAAGGTAATGAGTAATTTTTATTTGTATGATGTTATTTATTGTTTATTACTGTTGTTGTTTGTTTTGGAAAAGTAATTACTTAGGGGCAGATGTATCAAGGGATTTTTTAGTCGCAAACGCTGCAATTCGCAAAAAAGCAGCGTTTGCGACTACAAATTCTCATATGATGCAAAAATTAAGGATTCGCAAATTTTGCGATTCCTTAATTTTGCTTAAGCATTTAGGGAATTGCAAATTGCGAATCCTTAAATGCTATGTAAGAAACATTTAATATTTGCGATTTCACCTTAAGAAATCACAAATTACCACCTACTTATAGTTGGTGGTAATTTGCCATTCCTTTTACAAATGCACTTTTTGGCATTTGTAAAGGTGCCATGTAGCGCTCATACATGCGTGCGCCATATGCGCACACATGTAAATTTCAGGGGTGCAGCAGGGTGTCCTTAAGACATCCTTGCACCCTTGAAATTATTCTCAATTTGCGATTAGCAAATTGCGAATCGCAAATTGATAATAACTTCCATTCCTTGCTATGGGCCTCCTGGCCCATAGAAATTAATGGGAAAATATTCCTTAATTGTGATTCGCAATTTGCTAATCGCAATTAAGGAATTTTAAGAAATCGCAAAAAAATGCGAATTTCTACATACATACCATTTTGCAATTCTCAAATAGCGATTCTCAAAAAATCGCTATTTGAGAATCGCAAATAGGTATTTTGATACATCTGCCCCTTAGAGCCTTAATGTCAAGCAGTTTCTCGCTTCATTATAGAAAAGGGGATGTGTGTGGTATAGTAATGCTGATGTACTGTTATATTCAACTGTTATTCTTTTGTCATTTTAAGAAGGAGGATGTGTTGTGTGCTCGTGTCACTATCAGCCTGATTCATGTACGGGCCGTTTTGCGTGGCCCTAATAGCGAATCATAGCGACTCGCTATTGAGGACACGCAAAACGGTATTCATGTAGGAATTGCTAAATAAATAGCGATTCCTACATGTTCTCTATTTGCGAGTAGAAAATTGCTACTCGCAAAAAAAGGAATAACTCCCCATGCATTCCTATGGGCCAAAAGGCCCATAGGAATGAATGGGGAGTATCCCTTATTTGCGAGTAGCAATTTACTACTCGCAAATAAGATAGCGATTTTATGGGTGCCAGGGGTGTCCAAAGGACACCCTGTAGCACCCCTAAAATGCACATTTGAACAGGTGTTGCGCACACACATGTCCAAAGGACATGTGTGTGTGCAACATGCAACTTAGAAAAATGCTTTTAAAAGCATTTTTCTAAGTTTTTGCTATTTACCGAGAGGTCTGACCTCTCGGTAAATAGCGGCCCAAATTTGCAAAATCGCAATTTTTGAAAGTGTCATGAATAGCATTTAAGGAATCTCTAATAGAGATTCCTTAAATGCTAATCCTCTCATATTAGCTAATTCTTCATTAGCGATTTTTGCATTTGGGATTGTGAATCCCAAATGCCAAAATTGCACTCGCAAAAGGCAAGATTCTGAGAATCTTGCCCTTTGCGAGTGCAATTTAGCTTCATGAATCAGGCTGTTTGTTATTATAATTTGTATTGCATTCTGGATTCACATTCTAAGACGGGTATGTGATGTGGGCAGGTCGAGAGGCAGTTGGAGTAGGGACGAGCTGCTGCACGGTCCACGTCCCCCGTGCACTATACCTTGGGAAAAAAGTAATATTGCATTACTTTTGTTCTGGTACTTACTACATAACCCTCTCTGGCTATTATTTCCCTGCAGTTCCAGTGCCATCAATCAGTACTCCTGCATCAACTTCATGCTGTTTGCACCTATCCTTCCTTGGAACTCCCCTGGGAGTTTGTTAAGCCTTATCCAGTCATCAAGAACATCTTTTATCCTTATTTTTTGCTGGACTTTATTATGGTCCTTTTGCCTATCCTGACAACGTTATCTCTTGTTTTGATCTTTTTTCCTATGTTTTACTTGGATTGACTCATCTGCAAGAAAATAGGGTGTGTTGCTCTTAGTCAGGATACTTATCAGTGGACAAAACGCCCTATTTTTAGGTTAGTGTGATGTCATATTAGTAATTCTGTTCCCATGGCTTCTGACTAATGCAGTCATTTTCTTTTCTCCGTGGCTGCTCTTCAATAAATGCAGGAAAAGAAAAGTACTTGCTCCCATGTCAACAGATAGGTGGTTGCCAGCCATGTTGCACCCTGAACCTTGCCTGTTTGGTAGTGTCTAGGAAGATCATGACAACCAAGTCTTGACAGTGGCATGCAGTGTTGCAAGTCCATCACCAACAGTCCCTGTGGACTAACAGCAGGTGTTTTCAGTCATATCTTTATAGGTCACCCTCAGATTTGCAAACCAGTGAACAGCACTTACCCATAGTATGGATCCCAGGTTTTTCTTTGCTCCGCTCTTACTTCTGCGAGCTTGCTGTGCTGCCAGACTGAATCACATGCAACACTCTTACGTGGCCCTGCTGCTAGTCTGAATCACACGCAACACTCTTATGTGGCCCTGCTGCTAGTCTGAATCACATGCAACACTCTTACGTGGCCCTGCTGCTAGTCTGAATCACACGCAACACTCTTACGTGGCCCTGCTGCTAGTCTGAATCACACGCACCACTCTTACGTGGCCCTGCTGCTAGTCTGAATCACACGCAACACTCTTACGTGGCCCTGCTGCTAGTCTGAATCACATGCAACACTCTTACGTGGCCCTGCTGCTAGTCTGAATCACACGCAACACTCTTACGTGGCCCTGCTGCTAGTCTGAATCACACGCAACACTCTTACGTGGCCCTGCTGCTAGTCTGAATCACACGCAACACTCTTACGTGGCCCTGCTGCTAGTCTGAATCACATGCAACACTCTTACGTGGCCCTGCTGCTAGTCTGAATCACACGCAACACTCTTACGTGGCCCTGCTGCTAGTCTGAATCACACGCAACACTCTTACGTGGCCCTGCTGCTAGTCTGAATCACACGCAACACTCTTACGTGGCCCTGCTGCTAGTCTGAATCACACGCAACACTCTTATGTGGCCCTGCTGCTAGTCTGAATCACATGCAACACTCTTATGTGCATCTGAAGCCTCAGTCCGACTGCCCCTTTTTGAAAACTCTAGTTGGTAGATTGCTTGATCTGTGTAGATGGACTATGTTTTTTGTTAACTGTTTTTATTTTTTAAACATCCGCCAAAGCATCAGTAGGTGAGCCTTATACACAGTAGATCTAACATTATTACCGTCTGTAGCTACTTTCAGGGTCACAAAAATTGCACTTAGGGAGTTAATTCTCCAGTACCACTCTCCTCTCCCCCTCCCTGGATTAAGCATGGCCCTCCCCATTAATCTATTCTTGAAAAGTGAAGAAATCCACCAACTACTTGCTGGGGTGTGTGTTGTCAATCTCAGCTCTCTCAATTTCTAGGTTAAAATATCTCAGCCAGGGCTGACATATTTTGGTAAACTCTTTAGGGCATCCTCTAGCCGTGTGTACATTGTCTTCTCTACCCCATATGTAGGCCCATACTGGCTCGCCATTCCGCCATTGTGGGCAGGCCCTCAGCTACCCAGTCTCTGGAAATGCCTCTTTTCGCAACTATCAACCCTAAGTTGCTCAATAGGAGTTTGTACCTAGGGAGATCCACATCTGTAGGCATGCCAAGTATAACACATTTGTGGTCCATAGATATCTGTGCCTCTAATATCATTGACTTCCTTTACTGTTCATAACCAGTAGCTTTGTACACATTGACATTCCCATAACATGTGTATGTAGGTGCCGCAATCTGTTTTTCTGCGTAGACAGTTAGTTGTTTCTGCCCTGCCAATAGCGTGTAGTCTAGCCCTGTGATAGTATACCCTGTGGAGGACTTTAAATTGTATCAGCCTTAAACGGAGCTTATTTACCACCTCTCCTGGGTGCATCAAGGCCCCTTCCCAGTCTATGACCTCTAGTGGGCCCGTGGTCAACATAGCACTACTACAAAACTCCATACCATCCAAAATGCCGCTGCCAGACTCGTCCTCGGAATGCCGCGTCACAAACACATGACCGAATACCTACAAGACCTCCACTGGCTCCTCGTCGAGAAGAAGGTCACCTTCAAACTCCTCCCCCACGCCCACAATTCCCTCAACAACACCGGACCCAAATGCCTCAACGAGAGAATATCCTTCTATGTACCCAAGAGGAACCTCTGCTCCGCCGACCTTGCCCTGACAGAGGTCCCCCGCATCTGCAGAAACAGAACAGGCAGGAGAGCCTACTCCTACATCGCAGCCAAGACCTGGAACGAGCTCCCCGTGAACATCAGACGCTCGCTTTGTATTTTTGGGTATGTGTCAACTGATATTCGGCTTGAAGAGCCACAAAAGTTATTATGTACCCGTCTTTGAGTATGTCAGCTACTGTAGCTATTCCAACCATGTCCCAGCCCTCAAAGCCCTGCAGTTTTGCCAGTTCTGGTAGTCTCCTACCTTCCCACAGTTGCGTCGCTTTTGTCAGTTTCTTTTCCATCCCATCTGTCACTCGCCCCCTTCCAAGCCTCAATCGTCCTGCGTGTGGCAGGTAGAAAATCTCAGATGCCTGATCCCCCATAAAGACAGCAGAGGTTGTAAAGTTTCCGAAATTGGAGCCTTTCTAGACTGTATGAGAGGGTAATCTCCCGCAGCGTGACCCCATTCATTAATTACAATTAAGTGTGTGGCCCGGTAGGAGGCTTGGATATCTGGCAGGGCCATTTCCCCAACATATTGGTTGCGCTGCAATGTTTGCAGTGCCACACTTGGGTGGCCCCCGTTCTATAGAAGTGTTCGAAGTTCATCATTGATTGCCTTGAAAATAGCACCTGGGACTCTGTGGTGTGTGTTTTGGCGTATGTATAGTAGCTTAGGAAGCGTTATCATTTTATACATAGCTGCTCTCCCCAGCAGCGTCAGAGAAAGCCGTCTCCACCTAGCCACATCTTCACGGAAATCTGTCAGAACCCGTTTGATGTTATGATAAAGGCAGTCAGTTTCATTTATGGACATGTACAGCGACAAATTTCTGAAGCCCTCTGTGGTGATGTGGAGATGCCCCGGTATTACGCACAACCCAATGGGGCCTCCCACCGGGTATAGGCTTAACTTGTCCCAGTTTATATTGTGTCCCGCATAATTGCCATATTCCTGAAAAAGTTGCAGTGTCAGAGGGAGTGTAGTGTCTGGGATGTAGAGAAGGATATAATCTGCGTAGAGTGATATTCGTTCATCTGTGAGATGACCTCCTATGTCTTGAAATCCACTGATCTCTGGATAAACTCTAACCAGACAGGCCAATGGCTCTAGTGCCATGGCAAAGACCAGGATGGGACAGGGGGCAGCTTTGTCTGGTTCCTTTCTTATGGGGAAGTCAGCCGTATTTACCCCATTGAACCTGACTCTGGCTCTAGGGTTGGCATACAGCACCTCACCCAATCATGAATTCCAGTCCAAACCCAAACTTTACAAGGACTTGCCTCATTAAAGGCCTGTGAACTGTGTCAAAGGCCTTTTCTGTATATAGGGAAAGGAGCACATGCGGGGTAGACCTATTCTTCACTATGTGTAATCAGTTGGCCAACAGACGAAGATTGAAACGTGTGGCTCGGCTGGGCATAAAGCCCGATAGGTCAAGGTGAATGAGGGATGTGTTTACCGTTATGAGTCGTGTCGCTAAAATAGAGGCCAAGATTTTGGTTTCAACATTGAGCAATGATATTGGGCGGTAGGATCCGCACCTCCCCGTGGGCTTACCTGGCTTTGGGATAACCCCCACTGTGGCCTGACAAAGGTCCAATGTGAGCGATCCCTCCTCCTTTGCCCCTTGATGCATATTTAAGAGGTGAGGGCCCAGCAGGCTTGCATTTTGCTTAAAGAATTCCCCTGATAACTCTTTCGGTCCAAGGCTTTCCCTGATTTTTTTCTGATAATGGCTTCCATTATTTCTGTCAGGGTAATATCCATCTCAAGGGCTTCTTAATCGTCTCGCGTCAAAGTGGGGCTACCTATTCTGCTAAGGTACTCTGCTATCTGATACTCATCTGCTAGTGGACTAGCGTCATATAGCTCTGTGTAGAAGCGTACAAATGCCCTCACTATAGTAGATGTGGTTAAGTGTAATTCTTCCAACTCCTGGATCTTGGCTACCCAGTTTGCCTGTCTCTCCCTCCTGCCCAACCAAGCCAAGAGCCTTCCCGCTCTGTCTCCTGCCTCATAAAGTCAGTGGTGCGTGGCCTGAATTTGGGTCTTCATCTCCCGTTCTGTCTGGGAACCAAGTTCCCTCCGTGTAACTGCAAATTTTTGTATCAGAGTGGCCTCTGCCTCTGGAGTAAGGCTTCTTTCAAATTCCAGGAGTTTACTTTCCAGAGTTTCTACTTGGCGTGTTTCCTCCCTTCTTTTCCGCGCAATTACATCCTGCCCCCTACCTGCGATCACCGTCTTATAAGCCTCCCAAAGGCTGGCAGGCGAGGCAACTGAACCCTCATTCTCTTGGAAGTATAACTCAGTCTCTGTCCTAATCACTCCTGCTACCGTTTTGTCTTGGAGCTCCCAGGCATTCAGTCTCCATTCCAGCCGTTGTCTACTTCTCCTTCCTCCCACCGTCCCACCGTCAACCACAGTGTGAGTGGTCAGAGAATACGAGGTACTCCACCTTGTCCACAAAAGTCCCACTTGTATCTGTCCAGATCTTAGTTGTGTGGAAGGGGTGGTTTTCGTGATCAATACCGCAACACCCCGAGCCCCAGAGGAAAATCCCGCAAGTGTTATGTATGACCCGCTCCCTATAAAGGCGCAATGTGTTCCCATCAGGTGGGTCTCCTGTTAAAAGACAAAGTCAGACTTAAGTCTCTTGACGTACCTTGCTGCTAGTCCTCTCTTGATCGTACTACCTAGCCCGTTGACATTCCATGTCAGCGTAAATATCCTCGCCCATTGCATGTGCGCCTCTTTTTTGTCTGTACGTGTTCGGGAAAGCCTACCTATATGTCTCTTTCCCCAGGTCCTTTTCTGTAACTCCAGCACTCCTACTGCTGGCTGTATGGCGAACGTACTCACTAATGTAACAGTAAATCTATTGACCCTCAACCTATCCCCCGCTCCACTCTCTCCCACTTCCTACACCCATCCCCTAAACTGTCAATGTGACAACCTGGCGCAGGTGTAGCCTGAGAGGTCTGTATTCCCTCCCCTTCCCCAGTTTTCTAAATACTAATCAAACCACTAAAAGGATATGAACTTCAGGTAAGTCTTTTCGCTTAAAAACGTTGAGCACGGTAATGTCTGGGGGGGGGTTCCTTAGCTGTTCTACAGTTCGTCTGCCATGTTTCAGCCTTCAACACCGCTTTTGTCCTGCTAATGGTGTGTGATCTCTGGATTACTTACCTCTGTCTTCCAATTGGTTAATGTTCTTGAGGAGTCGGTGGTCACTGTCCATGCCAGCAAGGTACTCCTTGCCCAAGGTTTCTGTAGGAGTGCTGTCCCGTTGGCTGGAGTATTTTATACTAGCTTTGGCATGTATCGGATCCTCGTCTGAGTCCAAGTGCATCTGCTTCTCTAGTGTATGAGTCCCTTTAAGGGGGCGCCCCATCTGAGTTCTGCGCCCTCCTACAAGTAGGCATCTCTTTTTCACCCTCTGTGGTTTGGGTTCTGACCGTGCTGGTGTGTCTCTGGGTTGCGATCCTCCTATCCTTGCCGCCCGCCTTAGAGGGCGAAGCTCTTCAATCCAGGCCCATGCTTCTTCGGGTGACTGAAAGAAATGGGATTTGCCCAGAAAGATGACTTTTAATTTGGCAGGAAAGAGTAGCATGTACTGAATTTGCAGGGCTCTCAGTTTAACTTTCATGGAGTCAAATGTGTGCCTCATCTTCTGCAATTTCTTCGAGTAGTCAGGGTAGATCATTATTTTCGCGTTGGCATGTTTAAGATCACCCACACGTCATGACTCCCTGAGGATTGTATCTCGATCTTGAAAGTTTAGAAATCGTGTGATCAGTGTTCGTGGAGGGACGCTGGGTGGTGGTCTCTCGTTGGGCATCCTGTGGGCTCATTCGATTATAAAACAGGGTGAGAATGTTGCCGCTGGGAGGTCATTGCGCAGCCATGACATCAAAAAGTTCCCAGGTCTGAGCCCTCCATTCCCTGCGGAAATCCAATACAGGGTAGGTTGTTTCTGCGTACCCGGTTTTCCGCGTCGTCCACCTTCCATGCTACCTCTCTCATGGTCGCCTTTAGGTCGTTGATGTCTGCTTTTAGATTGTGTGTCATGTCTTCCATCTCCGAGATACGATTTTCTGTTTGGGTTACCCTTTTAGAGATATTACACATATCCTGACGTAGGAGGGACATCTCTGACCTTATTTCTGCCATTTTTCCCTCAATGGCCTCTCTGAAGGCATTGATCACTTGAAGGATGGTTGTGTGGTCCGGTGGTCCTGAGGATTCTCCCTCTGTCTCTAGTGGGGGAGGGAGCACCTTCGTGTATGTGTCCACTTTTGCCCTTATTCTGAGTTTTGGATACTTTATCTCTTGCCATCGTCTGGCCTTTGGGGTTGGATCTCTTAGTAGAATTCAGTTTTCTTTTTTGCACTCTGCGGCAGACTTGATAGAGAGGTGTTTTGCAGCCGGCCCAAGGAGTGTGTAGGCGGCCGATCTCTGGTTTCTGGAGAGAGTCACGAACCCAGTGGCTGGTCAGTGGTCTCAGACTTAGGTGGTGTCACTCATGCGATTTGAGCTCCCCTCTTTTTTCTGGGTCCATCTGACACGGCCGCGCCTTCCGTCACCTCCACTATGGGTGTCTTTCCCACATCCGGTGTAGTCTGTTGTGTCTGCTCTTATAATTTTGTGGTTTTCCTGTGAGGAGTGAGGTCAGCACCTGGCGTTGGATGCCACTCTTTCACCCCGGGGGATACTTGCGTTTGGCCTTGACTGGAGTTCTGTATCTCCTTAAGGGCCCGGCCTCTCTCTAGCTGGGCGTGCCGCCTGTCTTTTTCTTTGAGCCCCTCCTAATCACCTCTCAACAGCCACTCTCAGGCCCGCTTACTCTGTCTACCCGCAGTGATGGCCTCCTGGGGTGGGCCCTAGATGCAGTCCTTCGTGACCAGGTCTCTTCCTCCCTCGTGTCGCTGGGCTCCAGGTTTAGCGGGTGCTTCGTCAGGGGGATAGAGGCTGCTCTTTTCACCGCCTCCTCCCCTCGATGGGAGACACAAGGTATTCCTCCCCACATCTCCGGGTCTCATAAGATTGCAGAGGCAATTTTGGCCCACTGCTCCGTCTGCACATTGAATATCTCCAGCCTTCGGGTCCTTGGTCTTTGGACGCCAGGACCGCACCCCGCTGGTCGAAGGATCGGGGAAGGCGGGTCTCGCAGCATACTTTCCCGGGTGCCTCAGTCAACTCCTGGCTCTATTCCTGTGCTGGGGTCGATATTTCTTCTCCAATGCAAGGCACCTAAGGGGGTGAGAGGCCAAGCCCATCCGACCCGCCGGTGCCCACTTGTCTGCAGCCCCTCTCGCCTGCATGTGGCCTCCGGCTCACTGGCTTGGTTCAGCCGGATCTGGCGCCCGCTTCACCCTCTAGTGCCACTGTTGACATCGGGAGGCCCTCCTCCCTTCCTCCATGTCACCTCCAGTCAAATCGAGACAGATCTTCATCTCCGTGCTTCCGTGACGAGGGCCAGCTGGCACATTGGGCTGTGGGGTCATCTCTCCTACACACCAACCCCAAGCCTTCTCCGCCTCCCAGCTGAGACTCTGTTTGTGTCTCGATGGGGGGATGAGGCCCAGTTCGCCCAGCCTTGTCCGTGCGCAGTCACTCTCACCTGCGCATGGATTTGGGCCTGAAGTCTCGCACTACTCCGGAAGCAGTCCCAGCTTCTCCACCGCACCAGCCTGGCCGGTGGCGGGGTTGCCTCCCCCTCTCATGCGTCCTCTCAATCTCTCCAAGGGCCCCCCCGGTGGCCACCCACGTCGAGAATCCACTTCTGCCCCGATAGGGGGATGGGATCTAGTACACCCGATCTTGTCTCCGCGCAGCCCTTCTCACCTGCTCACGGACCTGGGTCCGGAGTCTTGTGTTACGCTGAGTGTGGGTCCAAATTCATTTCTTATATTTGGCGCTCGCCTCCTTGTATGGCTCTCTCCCTCGGTGTTCCAATGGGAGTGGTAGGAGGTTCAGGTCAAGTCTTCTTTCCACGGCGCAAGGGGTTCCCCCCATGCTAAGCTTCCCTATCCGCCATCTTGGGCGGTCTTGCGTCATCCCTGCCCTGTCTCATTTTCTCCTCTGCCGCTCTGTTCATGTCTCACTGGGTAGGGGGTATGGATGGCCCCAAAGGTGGGCAACAGATGGCGATTTGAAGGGCAGGATTTCGCTCATGATTAGATCGACCATGTTCCTGGCCACGCCCCTCTCCCTATATGGACTATGTTAAGCAGTTTTTATTTTTTTTAAATCTTGATCTGACAGAACTACTGTTAATTCTATACTGTAATTAACCCAGGTTCTGAGGAACACACAGTAACTATATGCTGCTTTGAGGCCCAGAGGATGTGGCAGTTAACCAAGGTTGAAGGATGTTGCAACAGCATTTTCAGGGAAGGGTCAATTTTTTGTTCATAAAATGCATTTAATAATCTTACAATTCCAAGATGTCTGCGACTTCTACTGGAGCTGCTGCATTCCACATCCAGCAGACCAGCCATTAATGCTTCCTTTACGCCAAGTAAGTGTTTTCCTTTGCAGCATTAAAAGGCGTCTGTCTTAGCTTGGGGAGTGGACACAAGTAGGGTGTTTTTTAATGCTGTGTGATCACCTTCTTGCCGTACCGTCTCATAACTTGAATTTTTGCACCTTTTTTAATTTTTTCGTTTCCGCTGTTCCTGCCTATTGGGTTCACTATAGCCAACACCCATAAGCCTTTAGTTTTGAATGTGTGTGTATGTGCGTGTGTTATCTTTCTTCTGTCATGGTCCGTATTGGCGGGCTTTTTCCACCTCTTGTGTGTTTTTTCTTCAATAAACGGCTGCTTTTGATAATAGTCTGTTTTATCACAGAACTGCCTTCATAAATTAGACTTTCTTCACAATGGGGCCTAACATCAGTCCCCCTATAAATGAGATAAGTAACCGTCTGTGAAGTGCAGCTGTCTGCAGATGTGAGAGGAATTGTCCTCGGAATGGGGAACCCACATGTGGAAAAGCACCCCCTGATTCTGGGCCTGCATCTTATTCACCATTCTGGGCCAGGAAATTGGTATCTTCATGGTGCAGGTAGGGGGACAATGACCACCTAATCACCACCTGCTGTTCAACGCATTGCCGCTTTAAGGCATTTGTTGCGCTCTATAAATCTCTTATCATTACATTTCCTGGAACTTTTTTTATTTTTTTATGGGCGGTCTACTTAACAAACGTGTCAACATTTTAGAGCAGGAAAGTGGGAGATTTTGAAAAAGAATTGGGGGTATTTATTTTTCCCAATGACTTCTATTGAAGCAGAGTCAATTTCAGGTGGGAGGTGGCTAAAATAAAGTAATTTTTAGCTTTAAAAAATCGCGAATCTCCCACCTGAATCAGGTCTGTTCGCACGTATGAGTTACACTCAGAAGGGTTCTTACCATGAAGTGGTATGCTTGCCAACCGCACCTGGAAGAATACCCCACTAGGGGGCAGAAAGTGTGTCAGTGAGCCTCATTGCCACAGGGTTAGGCCTTCATGAGAAGAAGTGATGCTCCTGAGAGGGACCACCTTGATAAGGGGGTTGATGTTGTCAGATATCATGAAAGCCCCCTTGTCAACCTGAACCTGAAGACAACCTGGACAAGGGAGGCCCTCTGCTTGGTCTGTAGCCATGGTTGGTGACATACACTATTGTGTGGGTTCATGCTGTGCTGTATCAGTTCACAACACCAGACCTGTCATTGGTGTGAGTCAGCATTCATTGCCTTTTTTCTTAACTTGACTGGTGAAGTGTGCTGTCTGCACTTTACTCACCCGAACAAGAACGAACATTCCAGACCGAACTGCAAAGGGAGGCCCTTTCCAGACCCACATCAGTCTACTTAGGCCGAGTCAGTGAGGTATAGTCAGGGCCACTGGAATTGTGACCAGCTCAGCTTTGTAAACGGCCTTCTGCTGACAGCAACGTGTTGCTGCATTTTTAGTAACTTTTTAACTGTGCTAGAACCAATTTTTTTTGTGTTAAAATCTGCAGATTATGCTGCAGTTGAAGGATTATCTGGCAAATGCAGCAAATCTATAATTATGCGAAAATCTATGCGGCTGCACAATCTCAAAATTCCAGTGGCCCTGAGCATAGTTTGAGTTTTGTGGCACAGTGAGCACACGACGCATGTCTGGGCATACCCAGCACACTTAGGGCATTTACTGCAAGAACCAGCCAAGTGATGGAAAAATGCTTAAATTAAATTCAGCAACATGTCAACAAGGGGCATTCTGCACTTAGGGCCCGATTAGGATTGCGGTGAATCCGCATCCTCCGGGCCGGGTCATCTGTGGACGGAGAGACCGTCCGCCGGTTTTCCGCCGCGGGACCGCTCTAATATGGTGGCGGTGTCTATCAGACACCGCCAGCCATATTACGATGCATGGGGAAACATGCTTTTACACGGTGGGTTTTCTGCCGTGGAAAAGCATGTGGTCTTTGGCATTTGGGGGCCCGTTGCGGGCCCCCAGGGTGTTGGGGGGTGGGGGGTGCACATGGGGGATACCTATGGTACCCCCCAGCATTTACATGCACAAAGCAGCAGGCACCGCGCGGTGCCTGCCGCTTTGTGCATGTAAATGTTAAACATGCATTTTTAGCCTTGCGACCGGTGCGGCTTCAAGCAGCACCCGCAGCAAGGTTAAAGATACAGGATGTGACCGCCAGGGTGGCGGTCACATCCTAATTGCACTGGAGGGGCTGCCGCTACCCTTGCGGACGGTCCCTCCACCTCAGGAGTGGCAGACGGACGCAGGTCCGTCCGCCATCCTAATAGGCCCCTAAGTGTCTAGTGAAGTTTAGAGGGTATTAACATAAATATGAAAAAAAACATAACTCTGTTCATACAACAGAAAGATAACATTTGCTTTGAATTAACACAGATCAAATAGCTTATGTTGGAGGTAATGAAGGAATTGATGATATGAAAGTGCAAATGAATATTTTAATTCGGAAGGGTTAAGGATAGCTTAGTAATGCTAAGAGGAAAAATGCCAAATGGAACAATTAATTTAAAAGTTATTTTAAGTGAAAAAATAACAAAAAGAAGAACAAACCACAGATGGAAATATGATCGGTGACAGAGAAAAAGCAGATCCTAATGGGTTCCTCTCATCTCATGCATGAATGTCTGTTAACATCTGATAGGGTTGCTGAGAGTTGACTTCTGATGTCACTGTTAATTACATTTGTGTTTCTAAAGGAGGATAGTAGCCAGCAGATTGAGTTAATTAAGGGAAGTAAATCCCCAGGCCCCAGTGGTTTCCACCCAAGATATCTCAAGGAGCCAAACTAAGTGAATATTTGGCAAGACTTATAAACTTTATGGATAAGAACTAACGCAGTCTAGTGCGGTACCTGATGACTGGTATTAAGCAGGCCTTGTGATGGAATGCAATAATGGGCAAAGGTGGCAACTGGCGAGTCCAAATGGGGTAAGTTTAATATTTATTATGGGTGGTCGCCACTGGGTAGTTATAGTTAGGACCATGCTGCCACAGGAAATTGATTTTATTTGGTTTGCTAGTTTGCTAATAACTTCAGCTCTATTTGACAAATCTTCATGAAACTTTGTAAAAGAATGTTCAACCATCTCAGCTCCTGCCTGGAAAGTTTTGTGGTGATTTCTCAAGTGGTGGCCAGGAAAAAGGAAAGCGGTGTCAAAATCACTTTTTTTAAATGTATTTTGCCTTAGGAAAATTGACCAGTGATAGCGTAAAAACTGCTGAACAGAAGTACGTCCAATTTGGCAGGACGCTAGATCTTGGTCAAGGAACTGTGCTTTTTAAGATCTGGTGTAAATCCTTTCATTATTTTTCAAAAAATTAAGGTTCAAAATATACAGATATTTCTCACTGCTGAGGATCCGCAGGTCTGACTGGCCAAAATAAATGATCTGATGGACTACCACCACATCACCAACGATATGGTGGCATTTCAGGATTTGGGGACTCAGTCCCCTTCCTACAAAATGTTTTAAAAAAATATAGGGGACAGGGTAGGGATACTCTACTCCCTCTACCCCAGGCATTTGCGTCCTGAGACAAAAACATCATTTTAAAAATTATTGGCGCCATGGATTCTCAGACGTCCCGATAAAAAATAATTTGCTGGCTTTCTCACTTTTACAAAATGAGCCCCTGGGAAGGGCCCGACCTGAGGGGCCAGCATTATTTAACTTTTTCAGCAGGGGTTGTGTGAGCCCTCTCATGAGTTTCTCAGAGACCTCAGGGACCCCATTCCACAGGGACAGTTTGCTCATTTATGTTCATTTATGGGGAGGGGAAGGCGTGCAGTCTCCTCTCAGAGCCTTGCCTCTCCTGGGGCCAATTTTTTCATGTAGGAGAGGAGGCATGTGACCCTCGCCCCAGAGCCTTACAGAGGCACAGACAACCTCAACTCTGGGGCTTATATTTAAATTTTGGGAAGGGATGGGTACTTCATCTCATGGGGCAGATTTAAAAATGTAGAGGGGGTGTGTGCCTTCCCTACCCGAGCCTGGCAGAGGGAATAGGGATCCCATCTCCTGTGACGATATTTAAAATTTTGGAGAGGACGGATCCCCCCCCCTAGATCAGCTCCTGAGACCCCACCCTGGTGTTCCCTGCCCGGACTGATCTCTGTGTATAAGGTGAGGTATATGTGGGGGAAGGCGGGCTGCCATGAGTGGAGAGGTGTGGCTCACTGGTTAGAGGCGGCAGACCCGAGAGCAGAGAACGGGCTGGGACCAGGGTTCGATTCCCGACTTGGCAGGGTCTTGGACCAGGATCAGCGGACTCGATAATTCTCGCCTTGGTGCCTACTCTATCCAGGGACCACACTCGGTAACTCTGGGCATTAAGCTTGCCTCATCTCCACAACGGCCCCCCACAAACGCCAGGGATGCCTGGTCTCACCTTGGAGACTCCCAGGAGGAACTATCTCACAGGGAAAGCCAGGACGGGTTCCCCAGCGGTCTATAGCGCTACGAGGCCTGCGGTGCGGGTAGCAGTGCGCTTTACAAGACACACTTAAAATGATCCCACTGAGGATTTTCACATCTAAATTCCAAAAGCGAGATTGGCCTGTAGGAGCTGGCTAACAAGGAATCCCTGTCAGGTATTGGAATCATAGCCACCACTGCCTCCCACATGGAGGCTGGTAGAAAATGAACCTCCAGTGCTTCTCTATATACCTCTAAGAGTCAGTCGGCAAGCAGAGGGGCGTACCATGGATGTACGTTGTTACAACACATGCTTTTACCACGCATGCTGTTACAACGCAAGTTTTACAACGCAAGCCATTACAACGCATTGCTTTGGGGGGGTGCTGGATAGTGAATAGTTTAATTTACTAATCCAACTCCAGTCCCCGTGGATAGTAGGGAAGGTGTTGGATATTAAATTAAAACTATTCCCTATCCTAGAGTGCCCCCCAGTGCAATGGTTTTCGTTGTAAAACCTGCGTTGTAAAGGCACTGCGTGGTAAAAGTTGCGTGGTAAAGGATGTTTCCCCGTACCATTGATAAAACTCCACCGGCAGGCCATCACTTAGCAGGCTTAAAACGCTGAATGGCCACCAAGAGTGCTTCCTTAGTGATCGGGGCATCCAACGCAAGTGCTACCTTCGTTTCCAGTCTGGGTAGCGCCACAGAGGTTAGGAAGTTCTGTATGACTTCCTTTGGTGGAGACACTTGCTTTGAATACACGTCGGCCAGATGCGCAGCCAGGACCTCGAGAATTGCCCGCTCTGTATATACTATTCCCCCACTACTGTCCTGAATTTCTAATATAGTTGTCGCAGGCATGTCCCATTTTACCATTGGACCCCGGTTCTGTCCCCCTCCATGTGCAGGCACTGTCGGAACGCAGTGTGGATAAATGTTTCTAATCTGCGCCACTTTAAAAAAAAGCCTCTTGGACTCTGCACCATTCCTCCATTACATGGGGGGTGGGGGGGTGAAGCTCCATCTCCAACTTGCCCAGCTCTTTTTCTTGTATTTTGTGTATCGCAGGGCTCACAGTTTTTAGCTAGGTTAGTGCACCCCCAGAATTAAATTATTGCTAAGGGCAGTACTAGACCTGAGCACTCTTTCAAAAATAGGAACTGCACATTGACAATTTTAATATCTTATTTGAGAGTATATGTGCAGGATCTGGTTAACAAAGCTCCAGGTTCCTTCTTTTTAAGAAACCACCCCATTACACACCCATTAAAGCGCTTAGGGCCAGATGTAGGTAGCCCTTTACCGGTCGGAAACGGCCGAAAATACCGATTTTCGTCGGTTTCCGACCGGTAAAGGGCTATGGAGATGTAGGGGCTCACAAAACTGACATATTTGGTAATTTTACCGAATCGGTAATTGCTATTGAATCCTATGGGCTTCAAGGCCCATAGGATTCAATAGAAAATACCGATTTGGTATTTACCGAATCGGTAAATACCGAATCTTACCGATTCGGTAAAAAATACCGAATTTTTACCTACATCTCATTTACAGATTCATAAATACCGAATCGGTAAAATTCGGTATTTATGAATCGGTAAATGAGATTTACCTACATCTGGCCCATAGAGACCTGCCGATGATTAGCGCTATACAAAATACAAATACAAATATCCCGAAGAAAAAAGAACTTTAAATCACACCACCATTTTCTTCATTGCAAGTCCTAATTCAAATCCATCTTATGATATGTGGTGCAACAATCCCTAAACGTACGTGTTACTCTAGTGGTTGGATAGCCGGTGGGGTGCAAGGCAAGGACCTCTAGCTCCCCACTCAAGTACCAACCTCTGGGAGAAGTCCTCATCGACAATATTTCACTACATGGTGGAGAAATAATTCTCTCATACAGTACCTCCTGCAGTATTCCCCCTCCCAGAACATTCCCAACGCTCCCTCCCATTGGCAACAAGACCCCAGATTTCACTTATCTGTGCCACCCATACTTGTCCTATGTTCTTGCCATTGTCCCAAACTGGTAGTATCCTCGGTCGAGCCTTGATCGATCACTTGTTCTTGGGATGCCCCATCTGAGTCCGGCACAGTCTCTGAGGCCTACAGTGTCCCATCAGGGCAGATTCGGATCCGTCCCGGGCTCCCATCTTTGTTGCAAGATTTCCTGTGTGTATGCCGCTTCTGGTCACGGGCAAGCTGGTCCGACATTGATGACTGGGATGCCTCTGTTGAAGGCAATAAACAGAGAATCTAGCCAGTCACTCGCCTTAAATGTCCTGGCTATTGGAGTTCCGGGAGCAGAGGAGCAGTGCGGTGTGGCACAGGAGCAGAAGATCGCGGCTGCCGGCTGCGAAAGGGGTGGGTCTTTTTTTATCACAATTTTGTTCCCGCCGCTGCCCCCCACAGGTTGGATTGGAAGCAGCTGCTGCTGGCTGGCCGTGGTAATGTGGCAGTCCCCAGGACCATCTGTGGCTCCAGGAGGGAGGACGCGGGCCCCCCTCCATTACAAGACACAGCCCTTGTGGTGGCCCATGAGGCTGCGGGAAGCCACGTGGCCCCCCACTTAAGTTTTTATCATTTGCCCCGGAGAGGGGGCGGTCCCTGGGGCTGCAGGGGGGCTGCATTACCCGCCGCATTTGTGTCATGCGTTGTCCTAAGGAGGTGGCGGTGCCCAGGGCAGTGAGGGGCTGCACAGCCCCCGCATTATTAAAACATTTACCCTAATCAGTTGACAGTCCACAGGACACGGGGTTACCACAAGGGCAACCCCTGCATAAATTATGAAAAATGCCCTGAGGAGGTGGCGGGCCCCGGGGCTTTAGGGATGTTAGGACAGGTGCCCCGTGAGTTCCCCATCCTGCATGTTATAGACATGCCTGCCTCCAGGACCTGGCCCACCAGGCAGCCGATTCATTTAAAAAATAAATCCTGATATGAAGTGTTGGCAGCCAATCAGATCGCAGCACGAGATAGGAAGAGATCGTGGATCCTCCCTGTCCCTATATATACAACTGGAAATTTCTTTAAATAACTCAGCAACTACTGAATGGATATACACGCTTTCTGAACAAACAGCTAACTTTCTGCCAAACTTGGTATAATTTCAGTCCGCAGTTCACGCTGTAGCCTTGTTTAAAATGTCCTATAGTAACCAACATGGGGAAAACGTGTTTTGGGACCACCCACTTTTTCTCCGCCCCCGCTTGATGGATCACCACTAAACTTTCAGCTGCAGAAGTGAACGTCAAACTAGTTTTGAAACTTTTGTGAAGATTCCGGAATTGACAAAAAAATGATTGACAAAACAAAAAACTTTATGAAATATGCTCTTGCTAACTGAAAGTGGAGCAAAATTGCTTTCACAGATCCCTCTCTGTAAAAGCAATGGCAGCTCCCATAGGAGGTGGGGAGCCTACAAGGACCGTGGCGCCTTCAGGCTCCCACTGCGGTACCCGTGGAGCCCCCTGCCCCATTCAAAGAAGGCCAGACCCTGGGGTTCCTGGGTCTGAAATCAGCATGGGGAGGGGGGCTGCATGCCCCTGTTCCCTAAAAATAGAAGTTATAAAAATGGCGGGACCAGCGGGATTATTAAAACTCTTTGGAGGCCATGCCTCCTTTCTCCATCACTCTGCAAACGTGCCTCCTGGCGCACTACTGTTTGGTGGATGAAGCCCCCTTGGATGCTGAGGGTCTTTGGGGGCCAAAAGCCTCTCCTGTTTCACCAGTAAGTCCCACACAGGGCGATTGCTGAAGGCTGATTGGTGGCCCGTCCCGTTTCCCCACCACTTTGCACATGCGTCTCCTGGTGCAATACTGGTTGGGGAATGAAGTCCTCTTGGTTGTTGAGGGCCCTTGGGTGTCTAGAACCCCTAATGTCCCAAATAGTGGAATACCCAAGAGCTAGTCGTGGCCCGCCTCCTTTTCCACCACTCTGGAAACGCCACTACCAGTTAAAAAATATAGAAATTCTGTTAAAACACCAAAGGTTACAGGGACATTATATCTAGGAAATAGAATTTTTTTAAAACCTTTGAAGTTCACTGAAAAAACAAAAAGATTACAGGGATGTTATAGTTACCCTCAGAATTCTGACATACAAAACCATAGAAAATCAGCAGTTACAGTTACCTGAGCTAACTATAACTTACACTCCTGCAATTCACAGCTTATGACTGATGGAGAGCGGTAATTTCTTCTGGTAGTTTCTCAATGCAAAACCCTCATGCTACCTCTAATTTACCGCTCAAAAGGTGTTGGGCCCTTCACACCATGTATTACATTCAGGAGACTTTAATAAAAGATGAACAGTCAAAATACAATTATTATTGTAAGCCAATAAAGAGAGTTCTTGATTATTTTAAAGGGTTTTATTTTCTAGTCAAAAAGTTAATTTTTCTCTGACCCTTTATTCATTAGTAAAATATCAATCAGGTTACAGAATTTGGAAAACAGGAAAAATATCAATAATACAGAACACATTACAGTCTGCATATAAGCATTACATGTAGTTATGAAAAATGTGGCGCAAAAGTCTTAAAGAGTTTCTAAGAAAAATAGTCTTGCAAAGCTAATCAGTACTTAAATAGTTTGCAAAAATATGCTATTAAGAGAAATAAATGCATAAATCAAATAAATCTTTTCAGACCTAATTAATTAGTCAAAACATAAACTCAAAGTTTAGCATCTAATCCTATCCTGATCCACTGCACTCTCTGTCTGTCTGTGTCTAAAGAGGAAAGCAGCCCGCCCTTCACAGGCCTCAAAGGAATGTGGCATGAAGTGCCAAGATATGACGTGGAAGCAAGAAACCTCCCCCTGACACTCCTCGGACGCAAGTCCGCCCTTCAGCAATCTCCCGGGACGTTTCTCGTACCTAACCCATAGAAGCCAGCTGAGCTGAGAAAAAGAAGAAGTGCCAGCTCCCATCCAGAGAGGACAGTATTTATACCATAATTATTGGCAGAGTACACAAAGATGTAACATTTTTCAGTAAAACCTTTACGTGATTGGTCAGTCATGATGCATTAGGTCACACTTCCCTGACTCATTCTAAAAACCTGACTTCACTAGTCTTAACAAAAGAAGCATACATGAATAACTACATTTATAAACATTTGCAACATTTACTAGGAAAAATGTTTCAATCTAATTCATCCTTCCTTCCTTCTCAGCGCAGTAGATGGACACTTTTAACTAACTGGTACATTGGCACAGTTACAAAAATTCAGGTTGTCCTTGACTTTTTGTCATGAGGAAAGCTGCCACAGTCTGCGCATGCTCCCTTCTCATTAAATTGCAAGCCATAGCCTTGATGGATTCACAGGCAGCCATGTTTTGTGTAGGCCCCAAAAATAAAACAAACACAAAGATAATATTAATTTCATGTAAATCAGTCCATTATGTTTCCCAAGTGCATTATTAATTCACACACATTATAAAAAGAGGTGTTATTAACTGAAAATGTTTATCAAAATATGCAACAAGTCAAAGTCTATTAAGACAGGAATAATTAATGTAGATTATATGGGATGGGCTGGGAAGAGAGAAACACATTCTATTAATCTTCAAAGCTAAAAAGGCCACGTTTCTCTAGACTGTAAAAAATACACATGTAAATTCAGCAAAAGCATTTTCAGGCCTCACTTTCATGTTTTTCATGTGCCATGTTTTTAACCTGCACCAAAATGTGCGTTGCAATTTAAATGCAGCCTGTCTGAAGCACAAAAAAATAAACAATGCATGACTGCAGATGAAATCTGCTCCATCAAATCCACCCTCCTGATAATTCAAATCATAATAAAATGATTTATAATTCATCACACATATTTAATTTCACAAGTGACAGTATTTTTTTTTTTTTTTTTTTTTAAATTGCAAAAGCTGAGCATATAACAATGTTACTTCTATTTCTAAGGCAAACACAAGTTTGGTCTGTAATCAGATCATATATAGCCAAGTTCAATTGTTTTAGTGCAGAGTTCTGTAAGTAGCTTTTTGGAACAGTTAGTCTTCTTTAAAATAAGTAACTAAAATAATAAAAAAGGAATTCAACATGACAGTTTCAGCATTTCTTTGCTCTGTGTCATCAGCTTTACATCAGAATGGCTCATAAAGTGTGGTATTCTGTACTTTTTCCATGCAAATTAGACTACTTAGGTGCTGAGAAACTCTGGCAGAGCACCATCAATCCTTTGCACTTTTTCAACCAAGGCCTTTCACTCTTATTTTCACTTTGATCAGATTCAGATGTTTCACCACAGCATCTCTCAGATCAAAACCGTTGCACCATCCATTATGCAGATCTTGTGTAGCAGCTGCAATCTGGTGAGAAACTGCACACTGTACATCAACCAGACCTACACAGCAATGGCTAGTGTTCTCCTCAGTGTTTTCCACAAGTGCATTTGCATATGCAGTTTCAAGCCACTTTAGTGTTGCTGAAACACAGTCTTTTGCAAAAGGTAACTCTGTGCTGCCATTGTGTTTATTATGCGTGACACTTCAGGCAGATGGCTACAATCCATTTCTTGTCCAATCTGTTGTTCTGCACTCATTATCTTTGAGACCACATTATGATCTGATTTCAGAGAAACTGGCAATCTATACCTGGGCATCAGTCTTTGCAATAACACATTTGCCACTTTGCAGTTGTCATTTTTCTCAAAAACAGTTCTGATACAACCCTGTTGTGCTGCTTCAAAAACATTTTCTTGAGCCTCTTTAAATTTAACTGTGAAGATTCCATAGAATGTACATGCTAACAGAACACAAATTTGTCCAACTGAATTAGCATTTCTCTCTCCCATGACTACAGTGACTCCCAATTGAGCAGATATACTGCATGTTATGGTAAGGGCAATCAATTTCGAATTTTGGGCTGGGGTAATTACTAAAAGCCATGAAGCTTTGACAACATCATGTATAAGGAGCACAGCATGTGCTGCTTTTAATGTGTCACCTTTCAAACATGGGCCATCTACAAAATGGACATTGTTGGGCTGACTCAGATGTTCATCCTTCATGTCTGAATTTGGCTTTATGCATATTTTCATGATATTTAGACACTCATATTCAGTTTCATCACAATCCAATCCATTTGCTGCCATTTCTGTGAAGTTAGGGTCAAAGGTCATTGGGCAATACATCACAGACCCTTTTTGAATAAGCAATGAGAGAGCGCAGCCCTCCCTCTCACTGCAAATTAGTGTATTTTCTTTCAAATAAACTTTCATTCCTAGTGCTGGGGCGCGCCATTTTTTCTCTTTCAACTCTAGGAATTCTTTTGTGCAGTTGTTGTCCAATGGAAGCGGATCAGACACACCTGAGTGTGTCAGCCTCAGTAAAGGCTTAGCCACTAGGGAAAGGTTCAGTAACCACTCTCTACAGCAGCTAACCATTCCCCAAAATGTCCTGACTTCTTTCTGAATTTGAGGTGGATTCATCTTGGAAATTATTTCCACCTTCTCTGGTGACACCTTTCTACCTCCCTTTCCAATTTTGTGTCCCAGATATTCATCTTCTTTTTGATAGTACTCCTGACTATTCTCATCCAATGGCACTGTGACATGAACTTGGCAAAAATCAATAAAAATAAGCCATTCTTCACCACATGGAATGTGAAAAAATATATTGGCTGGATTCGGTACCACAGGACAACATGGAAAAAATATGCTTTTAATCTCCTGCACTATTCTGTTCTTTTTATTTGGTTTCTGTGAACCTGTGATCAGAAAGTTACATAAACTTCCAATCAATTCCATCAAAAATCCTTTTACTGGTAAAATTCCTGCAACTGATTGTGTTCCTGAATACGTGTCATCTGGTTCAAATTTTAATAAGACATGTTCTGCACATGTTATTAACCTGGCATCCTTCTCTGTGAACTCTCTTATTTCTGTATTTAATATTTTTTCCAATGCAGAAGGTAATTTTTCAACTGTCTTTTCTGAAGATAATGCTACAGCTGTCTCTTGTTGGGCCATTTTAAAATGTACATCCTCATCAGGAATCTGAAAAATAACATTATCTGGTGTACAGTAATTTGTACTGCTTGATTTGCAAAATAATTGTTTTTCTGCTAGGCCTGAGTCACAGACAACAGTTTTGCAGTTTTCCTCAAATGGGCCTATTTTTGGTGCACATTTTTCTAAAACTGGGTTTGTAATTTCTTTCTTTAAAACTCCTGCAACTAAATCTGGACTTTCCACTGCCTTCACAATGGACTTGGTAAATTCTGAATTGTGGGTGTTAAAACTCTCATTTGCAAACACAGCAACCTGTTGGACTGCATTCTGATTCTTTCTCAGGAAATAATTCCCATTTGCTCTGGACAACTTATTTAAATTCATGTTGGCATTTTCCATATTTTGTGGGACCATCTGTGCTTGAAAAATTCCTGCCATAGGTACCTGTTTCTGAACTGACATTTGCATTTGCTTAACTCGCATATTTTGCATCTGCAATTCTCCATGTTTTTGTGCATCATGTTTAAATGTATATTTCTTCTTCCAATGCTCAAATCTGTTATAAAGATGGCAAAAGGACACATTTTCCAGCAGTACAACATCCATACCTGAATTTGCACTAACCAAAATACCTTTACTTCCATCCTGTGCTCTTTTAATCTGTACCCAATCAACATCCTTTGCTGGCACTTGGCCCTTCAGGAAAATAATCACTGCTATGTTTTTCTCCATAACAACAGAAAATGATGGTGCATTCATGCAAACCCTTTTCATTGTCTCTTCACTTGGCCCTTGAACAACAACTTTAGATTCAAAGCACAATTTAGTCAGCATGGCAATATAAAAGAACATTTCCAAATTAATGCACAACTCTTTTAAAAAGTCATCAAATCCATCAACTTGTGGGTACCACAGCACAATTCTGTCTCTCAGTTGTGGGAATGTGTTCAGAAATGCTGCAAGTTCACTTTTATTCTGTAGCATAGGAACATACATTTCTCCCACCTTTTCTCTCAATGAGTAAGCAATAGCTTCTCCCTCATTCTGCTTATTATTTTCCTCAACTATATCTGGTGGCTTCTTTTCCTTATCCATTTTCCTTTCTAGGTCTGGTTGTTTCTTTTTCTTCTCATGTTTTCTTGCCCACTTGTCTCCTAATTTCTCAAACCCATTGCAATTAAAAATATATTTTATTTCTGCAATGTGCAAATGCATTCCTGAAGAACACATTTTCTCATTTGCTTCATCATCCATGTGTACCCTGAAACTTTTCTGAAATGGAAAACTTCCTGAAACATCAGTTTCATATTTTTGTGCCAGATCTGTCAGTCCATTATGTGTAGTTAATGCACATGCAGCTGTTTCCTTACTCAGGGAAATTAATTCTTTTTCCTGACACTGGTTCACATTTTCATTATTTAAACAGCAGGGATTGTTCATTTCTTCATGTTCACATGTTGAATTTAAAACACTAAGCTGTTTCTCTTTTTCAGGGCCTGTGTTGTTATGTTCTCCCATGTTCTCTATCTTTTTAATCACTGCTGCTTCCTCTGAGCAGGTTTGAGAAATCCCATTTTCAAATACATTTATTTTATCCTGGGCTGCAGATGTTGTAAATACCATTTTACCCTCACCTTTTAGTGCTTGGGGTAATTTCTGTTCGATAATCTGTGTGTTCTGAGTTTCTGAAATAAACCCTGCCATAATCACTCCTTCTGCAGCCCTTTGCACCTTTCCAGTAGGGCCCATATTAATTGGGACAGTCATAATTTTTCTAGGCACTATCTGTGCATCTGCAGTTTGCAATTCTTGGACTGAATCAGGCACATTTGAAGCAGTAACACCTGAAGGTATCACTGTCAGTTCTGAATCAACAGGTAATGGGTCAATATACAATGTCTGCACAGTTTTCTCAGTCTGTATTTCTCTCTGTTCAACAGAAGCAGTAGCCCCTGTAGTATTTACTGGTGCACTATTTTCAGTGTTTTTCATGGGAACCACATAAAGTGGTGGACACTCTGTTAACAATGCATCCATTATTTCATCCCTTGAATCATTATTTATTTGAAAGTCTTTTTCATCACTAATTTTCTTCTCCTGCATCTGGTGCTTTACCTTTTTATCCTCACTTGCTTTTTCTCTTGCTGTCTTTTCCCACAAGCTTAAGGCCTCAAATTGTGCAGCTTTAGATGGTGTCTTTATTTCACATAACACTTCCCTTAATTTTTCAATAATTTGCAATTCAAAAGTACCATCTTTTGGAAACCTCAAAGCACCCTCTTTTTCAGTAATCTTGCACCATTGGTGAACCCACATACATGTGTTTTGTCCCAAACTGGTAGACATAAAATGCACAGGTGTTCCTTCAGGAGCATCACCAATAAAAAACGATTTTTTCACTTTACCTCCTAACAGCTTCTTTAAACCTTCAAACAATTTCATTTTTGCAATAGTTCAATGCAATTTCTTTTCTCCAAAGCTGTCAGTCTCAATTTTAGTCAGTTTTACTCCTACCACTGACCTTCCACAAAATAATACTGCAATATTTCTCTTAATCAATAACTCTGTTAATAACAACATAAATACATTCGCTACTCTGTCTGTTGTGCTAAATAAAGGATAGATTTATATTCACTGCGAGTAACACATTCCGCTTACCGTTCACAAAGTAAGACCTTCCGTTTACTCTTCAAACACTACAGGTAAATCCCTTCCGCTTACCTTTCACTCAAGCTCAGAAGAACCTGCTACTCCTTTGGACTTATCCTTCAGGATATATCTTAGTCCAAAGTTTCACCAGCGAACCCTTTTGCTGTCAATCAAGCTCAGAAGAACCTGCTACTCCTTTGGACTTATCCTTCAGGATATATCTTAGGCCAAAGTTTCACCAGAGAACCCTTTTGCTATCAATCAAGCTCAGAAGAACCTGCTACTCCTTTGGTGTGACCCTTTCTAGGTGATATCAGACCAAAGTTTCACCAGCGAACTCTTTGCTATTAATCACTCACACAGAAAATAGTCCCTAATTTAACACTGCCAGCCCTCCTTAGCTTCTCAGTGTTATTCCAACAGACGAGTAACCTCAGTGCAGTGTGGCTTCCATTTACCACCCGCTATTCCTTCCCGGGATTCCACAGGTTTGCATACCTGCGTGTTCCAGACAACAAAGAACAAGACACTAACTTAACATGAAGAGTTAAAACATGTAATCAATACCCAAAAAATTATGTCCTATGAAATTACCAATATAATCAATAACACCATCAATTCAAAATGAGCAAAATTTCACCAACAGTAAAAAATCCTTACTATTTTCAACACTTCAAAAAACATGCTAGCATATTAACAACATTTCACAACCCTATTGATACTCACACCACTTCTTGCATCACCTGCCAGTACTGCTTTGCCAGTCTTCAGGTTCTGAGCATTGGAGTCAGGAATCAGGACTTGGACATTTATCTAACTTGGGCAATTATTTTATTTCCCTTCTTAAGGTCAATGATCCATTAGTTGAGTAGTTGATGGTGAAATCAATAATTACTAATCACCAAACTAATCAATAATGACCATCCTCTGCTTACCAAAAACTGATGGAGAGCGGTAATTTCTTCTGGTAGTTTCTCAATGCAAAACCCTCATGCTACCTCTAATTTACCGCTCAAAAGTTGTTGGGCCCTTCACACCATGTATTACATTCAGGAGACTTTAATAAAAGATGAACAGTCAAAATACAATTATTATTGTAAGCCAATAAAGAGAGTTGTTGATTATTTTAAAGGGTTTTATTTTCTAGTCAAAAAGTTAATTTTTCTCTGACCCTTTATTCATTAGTAAAATATCAATCAGGTTACAGAATTTGGAAAACAGGAAAAATATCAATAATACAGAACACATTACAGTCTGCATATAAGCATTACATGTAGTTATGAAAAATGTGGCGCAAAAGTCTTAAAGAGTTTCTAAGAAAAATAGTCTTGCAAAGCTAATCAGTACTTAAATAGTTTGCAAAAATATGCTATTAAAAGAAATAAATGCATAAATCAAATAAATCTTTTCAGACCTAATTAATTAGTCAAAACATAAACTCAAAGTTTAGCATCTAATCCTATCCTGATCCACTGCACTCTCTGTCTGTCTGTGTCTAAAGAGGAAAGCAGCCCGCCCTTCACAGGCCTCAAAGGAATGTGGCATTAAGTGCCAAGATATTACGTGGAAGCAAGAAACCTCCCCCTGACACTCCTCGGACGCAAGTCCGCCCTTCAGCAATCTCCCGGGACGTTTCTCGTACCTAACCCATAGAAGCCAGCTGAGCTGAGAAAAAGAAGAAGTGCCAGCTCCCATCCAGAGAGGACAGTATTTATACCATAATTATTGGCAGAGTACACAAAGATGTAACATTTTTCAGTAAAACCTTTACGTGATTGGTCAGTCATGATGCATTAGGTCACACTTCCCTGACTCATTCTAAAAACCTGACTTCACTAGTCTTAACAAAAGAAGCATACATGAATAACTACATTTATAAACATTTGCAACATTTACTAGGAAAAATGTTTCAATCTAATTCATCCTTCCTTCCTTCTCAGCGCAGTAGATGGACACTTTTAACTAACTGGTACATTGGCACAGTTACAAAAATTCAGGTTGTCCTTGACTTTTTGTCATGAGGAAAGCTGCCACAGTCTGCGCATGCTCCCTTCTCATTAAATTGCAAGCCATAGCCTTGATGGATTCACAGGCAGCCATGTTTTGTGTAGGCCCCAAAAATAAAACAAACACAAAGATAATATTAATTTCATGTAAATCAGTCCATTATGTTTCCCAAGTGCATTATTAATTCACACACATTATAAAAAGAGGTGTTATTAACTGAAAATGTTTATCAAAATATGCAACAAGTCAAAGTCTATTAAGACAGGAATAATTAATGTAGATTATATGGGATGGGCTGGGAAGAGAGAAACACATTCTATTAATCTTCAAAGCTAAAAAGGCCACGTTTCTCTAGACTGTAAAAAATACACATGTAAATTCAGCAAAAGCATTTTCAGGCCTCACTTTCATGTTTTTCATGTGCCATGTTTTTAACCTGCACCAAAATGTGCGTTGCAATTTAAATGCAGCCTGTCTGAAGCACACAAAATAAACAATGCATGACTGCAGATGAAATCTGCTCCATCATGACTTTACATATTACATCACTGATAACTGATGACGGCCTGGGGAGGGTGGCCATGTGGCTACCTCCCCTTCAAAATGGGGTCCTCAGGCCCTAATACGACTTGGGTAGGGTTGCCCTCCTCCCCTTTAAAGTATGTAGGTCTCTTGAGGATATGATCCCCAGGGCATAATGAGTTTTGGGGAGGTAACCACACGCCCAGCATCCCCTTTAAAAAAAAGGCCCTGCTGACAACCGCTGCCACACACGGTCTAAGGACCTGCGCAGTAAGGGGGTTAGTGCATGAGGGGGGTTGGCCAAAGGGAGTGTCCGCAGGCCAGGCCCTGTGGTTAACCTTCCGCCGTATACGACTGAACGTCCTGCACAGTATGGGGTTGGCTGCCTTTGTGAGGGTTGCCACAGGCCTTGTAGCCAACCCCCCTCTGTGCACGGCTGGAGGGGTTGGCTGCCTGTGGGGAGCCCTCACGAAGGCAGCCTGTGGATCAAACCCTGTGGCCAACCCCATGCCTTGCATAGCCAAAGGCTGTAGGCTGCTTTCAGGGGATTGGCCACAAAGCCAGGACACAAGCAAAGCCCTGTGACCAAACACCCGCCATGAACATTGAAAGGCTGTGCACAGCATGGTTTGGCTGCATGCGGAGGGGATGGCTGCAGCCCCAGTCTCCTTTCAGATGGAATACTAGCGTGTCTACTAATCTGGCAGTCACTGGTCTGATGTGTGAGTAAGTTTGACTCTGCCCCGTAAGTCCTTAAGATAAAACCTATCATTTGGCAGCGGGATTCGGGGGTTTGAATCTCAAATTTCCCAACTCAAAAAGTAGTGGGCTGCAGGTTACAGGGATGAGATGACTACAGTTTGGAGGATTCTGTTTCAATGAGGAACAGGGTCAGTACAGATTTGCATTAGGTGGGACTCTATCTAGAGTGGAACTGTGGGTGAAAAATGATGGGTTGGAATGCTACCCAAAGCGATTGCCATTGGTTAGACTGTTTACAAGCATTCATCCTATCACATTTGGGTGTTTGATTCCCAATATCATGCCTAGAAATTTGAAACTAGGGCAGCTGTTCAATTCTACTACTGCCAATGTTTTTGAATTCTAAAAAGTAGTAAAATTGCACCCCTCCAAGGAGGGCAGATTTAGTACTTGTTACTACTAGTCTCTTTCTCTCTCTCTCTCTCTCTCTCTCTCGCTCTCGCTCTCTCTCTCTCTCTCTATCTCTCTCTCAATAAATAAAAAAAATAAAAAAATATATATATATATCTTTTTTTTAAGATCCTGATCCAAAAATATTCACAAAACCTCTCAGTTAATTGAGAAAAACGTGGAAAATTGACACAGATATAGCAGGCCTTAGAACATCAGATTATATTACTACATAGACAGAAACATTCCTTGCACGCCACCCCTCTCCACATTAGGAAACTAAGAGGCAGGTCAATAATCATGTAAAGTTATAAACGTACGCTAGATTCTTACAATAGATGGAGCAACATTATTGTCTATTAAATAAAAATAAATGGTATTTGTACAGCACACATCCTGAACTCAAGCATTTTAAATTGGGCTCATGCGTGATAAAGAAAAAGGAGACTCTGTGAAATATAGTATTTGCCTAGGATCAGGCAATTTCCAGGCCATCTACTTTTACATTTTGAAATTCCGTCCCCAGATAGATAGCTCTCTCTTTCTCTCCCCCATTTACATCAAAGGTCACTGTTTTGTCTTTCATTCTTAGCTCCAAAGACAGAAATGACACAAAGATAGCAGGGGCCCCAGACCTAACTAAGTCAAGAATGCCTTTATTTGGGGGGTGTCACACCCAAAACACCCCCTTTAAATCTATGCCTGTCATTTGGCTGACCTTTACCCATCCCTTCTGGTCTTTTACTGGTGACCGTGGTATGCGACTGGCTGTTATTCATTTCTGACAGTGTGTCAGGGCTGACATGTGATTAGTGCTGCCTCTAGTCTGCCCATCTTTCAGAGATGACATTGACATGTGACTGCAGTGCTGGCAAGTTGCTTCATATCATTGTTGGCACTTTCATTCAGTTCTGGCTTTTTTACCCACAGGACGCTGACTTCAGTGACCAGTAGCTGTGCATTTTCCTATAAAAATGTGGGCTCAAATCTTAGCATGGTAGGTTTTGTAGACAAAATAATCTTGTATACACATGGCATGGAGCCTGTTTGAATCTAGGTGACTGACTAGATGCAGCTAATGCAGAGGCATATATACAAAACAATACAAATCATAACATCAGCAAGAGGCTTAGACAAGTGATCCTAACTGAACATATGGCTGTAAAATCATAGAGACATTTTTGAATAAGGCATTTCCAGGCTCTCAAAGGCTCAAGGTCTCCAGAATTTCCAGTAGTTCAATTCTACTTGCCACATGGGTTCGATAAATAAGTGACGTGGTTGTCTGTAAAGCGTTCCGCTGCATATGTGCCTAGGTCTGTGTGCAAGATAAATGCTATAAATATATAAAATTGGCAAGTAATTACACTTGCATTTGGAAGAGTGTGAGAATCATTGCTGGTGCCTGTTGACTGTGGGTGTACCAAGGTGTTCTTCACACAAGCAAAGTTTTGCAAAAGTTTCGATTATTATCCTTTGTGTAGTTTGCAGAATTTCCTATATCCAGTTTGACTTAAGCCATGAGGATTTTTTTTGCAAGTATTAGTGTGGTGCTGAAGCTCTATGCACTGTCAAGTTGTCAGAGTTGAAAGTGCTCAAATGGTATACTTTCAGTTAATCACCCAAGTCATTTCAGGTAGCAAGACCAGAATGAGGAGGATCAGATGTAAGGAAGTCAAACATAGTCTGGAAGACCTAGGAGACTGGACGCTGGTGGCCAGGAAGACCAGGGCCATAATGACCAGGCTCAGGAGGAATAAAACAAAGCAAAACTGGATTTCGACTGCCTAGACCAGTGGCAGCAGTAAAAGTAGGATAAAGAACAAGCAACAGATTCAGGAAAAAGCGGGACAAAGGGCCAGATTCACAAAGGTAAACTTAGACGTTTGGCCTAAACATAGACCAACATCTAAGTTTACAACTTTGGGAATTCACAAAGGGCATTTACGAGTACTATCTTTGTGTCCGCACTCAGGCTGGATCGCCACTGACATTACATGTGCCTATATGTACAGTGTATATGTAGCAAGTGACTAGCAGTAAGACTCTGTGTGTGGCGAAAGTTGAACTGCTGGTACCAGTAGGGTGCATTTTAGATAGCCCCTAGTTTAGCTTGATGTGATGGAGAGTAGAAACAGCTTCTCTAAAGTATTGCATTGACTGCACCACTGTGGGTGGTGGTTCACAGCTAAAGTGAGGGAGCATGGATAAAAGGATACTCACAGAAACTCTGTGAGGTCCTTGTTAGCAACAGCTGCTTATTAATACTTCCTGAGTGAAAACACAGCGTAGATGGTAGGAGGGGTAGATCATATGTTCTGTTGTTCAAGGTGACAAAGTTTCTAAGCAAGATCTGGTCTTTTTTGGTGTCTGATGGATGCCCCCTAAGGCTTCTGATGGCCAGATGACGAGATCTCATGCTTCATTGTGTCCCTGTTTTGGATAATCTTGCTTGGAGTCAGCACTATTGCTACTGCTGTGAGAGTCATCACTTAGCACAAAGGTTGTGTCTGAGATACAACCAGAAAAGGCACTTGAAGGTGAATCACCCCAAATCAGTTCGGAAAACACAACAGAGGATCCAAATCCTCTTTCTGGAAAATAAGTATAAAAGTGGGTCTGTGGACCGATTGATACACAGGTCCCAGGAATAGAGATACCAGAACCTCTCTGTGTATTCACTGTATTATTTCCTACAATATATGTAATATAGTCAACAAATAACATATCTAACAATTTCTTTTGTGCTGTGTTTTTGATGCTTATATGTCTTTCTCTGGTTTCTGGGGACATTCATTCTTGTTGCACTGATTTCCAATTCAAATGATCATAGTCTCATTCCTTCATTTCTTGGCTCCGTTGACGTAATACTTCCTCTGACAGCCCAACAGAGTAGGGGCCATTGGAGAAAGGGATTTACACCATCTATCCTCTTCAGAGTAAAACCAGGCGGTAAGGGATAAGAAAAAAACATAATGATGACCCCAACATCCTGCAAGAAAGTTTACAGTGTGTTGGGCTATTAGTTCTTCTTATTCAAAAACAGGCTCCCCCTTTTGGGAGTTTGTTTTTGAAAATCCAAAAACATTTGAATAGTTATCTAGCTGTCATGTCTGTTGGTTGCACCTGTGAAAATTTTCCAGCATAGACAGGAACTGCCATGACAGTAGTTCTAATCAATGTAGAGAGTTTTCTGCCAGGCCAGGGTATAACTCTAAATTTGATGGGTGGATATCACTCAGAATGTCTGAGGATTTGCCCTCTGCCTTGTGGCCCCAAACTCTAAATCAGGCCATAGTTTTTATTTTTTTGTCATGAGATTGGTATGAAGCTTATGAATTATACTGCATTGGTAGCTTCATAAAGGCCCCTATGCAGTTGTTTCTATTTTGATAAGAACGGCTAAATGTCAGATGGCATCATATCACTAGAATACAACTTTTCTGCTACTGGACTTTGGTTTTATAAATCATTATTTTCATGTGTTTTAGTCTGATTTGTTAAATTGAACTGAACCAGAATTAATAACTCCAGAATAAACTGATTTGCTTCAGAAAAAGAGCTGTTCTGATAACATGGGGCCCGATTCACAGAACTAACTTAGGACAAAACCCTAAACTTACTACCATTTTGGTATTCATAGAAGTCACTTAACTAATTTTGGTATTCACAGAAGGCACTTACTTATTTCGGTATTCACAGAAGTTAAGAGTCCTAACTTTAGGACTCCTAAATGCCTTCTGTGAATACCTAAAGTCTTAAAGTTAGGATTTTTCTTAGTTTAGGAGTAGTAAAGTTAGGACTCCTAACTTTAGGACTCCTAAACAGAGAAAAAGCCTTACTTTAAGATTTTCGGTATTCACAGAAGGCATTTAGGAGTCCTAAAGTTAGAACTCCTAACTTCTGTGAATACCGAAATGAGTAAGGGCCTTCTGTGAATACCAAAATGGTAGTAAGTTTAGGATTTTGTCTTAAGTTAGTTCTGTGAATCGGGCCCAAGGAGCCTTTAAGTGCTACTCTATCTGTCCCTGGTACATTCCAATGGCTTTGTGAATAAGAGCGAGTACATGGCTTTAAAAGAATAAACAACTACATCTATCTTGCAAAGGTTCAAATCACCTTTATCATTAGCCACCTCTGGAGGCAACCATAAAGGAGAAGGAGCATTTATGGACCACGAGGCAGCTCAGTTAAGGGCCTCCTAAGATGATGTGTCTTAGCCGATGGTGTAAATGAGTTACATTCTATACCATTTCTGTCAAAGTAACTTGGGAAGATTTAAACATGTGTGACTTCTAGACCTCTGAGTTAGTGCTCGCAACTAAGCCAGTTTAAGAACTAAGGGAAACATGGCACAAAATCACAGGTTTTGTAACCACGAGGTGAATATCATTAAATACAGAAACCCATATATGAGTTGAAAACTTATTATAACTTGTAAAATAACTTTGGTGATCTTTGCCAAATTGCAGATTGGAGGTGGTGTGAAAGTTGCCCTCCCCTATCCCCGCTTGTTTCCACTTAGGAAAGGAATTTATTGATAGTGTATTAATGCAATTGCAGTCACAAACCATTGATTAAGCAACCAACCTCCTAGTTGGGGTGGTAACTAATGACCAGCTTTTAAAAAAAGTTTTTCATTTTTGGAATGCAGTCACAGGGATGGTGGTGTGCTGACCCTTAGAGGCCACCGTGCATGGGATTACAGCCAATCATAGATGGTCCCACGTTGCCACCTGCCAAATGAATATCAATTAAGCAGGGCGTCCAGGAGCCCTCTGGGATTCAGTATTTGTGAACTGACCCAAATGTTCATAGGTAATTTCCAAATACCATTCCCAAAAAAAGTATATGCACACTTTGATGCCACTTTTTGGAATTAAATAATAATACAAAAAGACCCTAACTGGCAAAAGGAAATGAATGTGAATTGTCTTTACAGTTCAACCTAGTAGTAAGTGCCTGTTGAAATCTGGATAAGGCATAATAACACTAAACTTAAGCTGTTTAGACAGCCACCGGGTAAATAATTACATTAATTTCCTGTTTGGCCGGCCATCAGCCAAATGGCACATCATTTCTGCTATCCAACCAGCAGCCAGGTAAATTATGTTTACTTGCTATTTTCACGGCTGTGGCTAAATTGTACATAATGTCTTCTGTTCTGCCAGCAGTGAAGTAAGGAGTGGAGTTTGTTTGCTGTTTCCTTAACTGCTGGTCAAGGAGCACACAAGGTCTGTTAGTTAGCCATAGACCAGGTAAATAGTAAAGTGTATTTGCTATTTAGACAGCCGCCGAGTAAATATGGATTTCTTTCCTGCTGTTTGCACGGCTTCCAGCGGCTGGGTAAAAAGTTAAGGGCCAGATGTATCAAAGGGTTTTGCCCATTCTGTGTCTATGGGGAAATGTGTTGATACATATGGCCCTAAGTTTCCTGCAATTTTCTTGGCCGCTGGCAGCACAGTACAAAACCTTCAGTATGTAGCCAGTGGGCACAGACCAGGTAAATAGTAAAGTGTATTTGCTATTTAGACAGCCGCCGAGTAAATATGGATTTTTTTCCTGCTATTTGCACGGCTTCCAGCGGCTGGGTAAAAAGTTAAGTTTCCAGCAATTTGCTTGGCCACCGGCAGCACAGTTCAAAACCTTCAGTATGTAGCCAGTGGCCATAGCAAAGAGCGAAGTTTCTCTGCTATTTTCAAGGTCTCTGGCCAAATAGTAAATCATGTATTCTATTCAGCTAGCAACGAAGTAAATAGCTGCTAGCTACCGACATACCCACAAAAATCAACTTGACAAAAGCGAGTAAAACACACTCCTGCGGACATTCTCTAGCTCTGCAGATATTGAAGTCGCTTGGTAAGATCACACCACCCCCTTTTCTGAATCGTTTTTGGCCACTATAGGTGTGGCAGGGTATACTCAGACATGAGTCCCTTGCTCACTGCTCCATCAGGATTCAAGCAAGCCGGGCCGACGAGGCTGAAATGCCAGAAACCGGTCCCCGGTAGCTTGTATCCTTTCTGGTGAAGAATTGGCTTGGTAGTTTGGTCTGCCCTGTTCCCATGATGCACTGGGCCAGGGACAGACTAATTTGCATATAGCCAGGTTCTGAGCTGGGATGGGGCAGTGAGCTAAATAACGGTGATGGATCAAGCCCTGATCTTTGGACTGGGTAAGAGTGGTCTGCTTAATTCAGACACTCTGTTCATCACCACCCCCTTTTCTGAATCGCTTGGTAAGATCACAGCACTGGAGGGGAAGTCAGGGGATGACTCTGTAGGACTAGACTGATATAAGCCATTTTTGGAAGAATTTTTGAACTGGTCAGTCAGAACACCCAGCATGGCGTAGTAGTGTTTGTGGTAGAATATACTGTATATCAGCCGTGGCCTGTGCAGGTAAGAGTGGTGAGGCAATGGGGCTGGATGGGGGAGAATTCCGACAGACAATGATGAAGAAAATTAATTATTTATTTAATTTTTCCTCTGGGTCATCTGTCAAGTCCCCCACAACCCGGCCCCACCGCCCCACAGCTCTTACCTGCACGGGCCGCTTGTGCTGTAAATCCTCATGAATACCCATAATATAGTGGGCAGAAGAGTTGGCCTAACGGCCTAGGGAGGTCGACCTCGAAACTGAGGATCTGGGTTCGAGTCTCGGGAATGACGCTCAATGTCCTGTGATTCTGGGCAAATCACTTATGCCCACATGCATCAAAGTCAATTGCATTCGCAAACTGTGCGAATCGCAATTTTCGTCCGTTTGCGTATGCAATTGACTAATTTGGAATGCATCATGTATTTCGCAATTTTAGGAATCGCAACCATGTTGCGATTTCTAAAATTGCGATTGCATTTAAGAAATCGCAATTTCAGATTTCTTAAATGCAATGCATGATCATTTTAAATTGGCGAATTGTCAATTTGTAAGTGGTAACTTAGCACGAGGTTGAACCTCATGCTAATTTACCGAAAACCTTCAAACATGCAAAAAAATGCATTTTTGAAAGTTGCATTTTACACACACACATGTCCTTGGGACATGTGTGTGTGTAAATTGCACTTAAGTTTAATTTCAGGGGTGCAGGGAGGGGTTCTTTGGACCCCCCCTGCACCCTTGAAATTGCATTTTCAATTTGCGATTCGCAAATTGAAAATCGCAAATTGTAAATGCCTTCCCATTGATTCCTATGGGCCTGTTGGCCCATAGGAATCAATGGGAAGGGTTTTCCTTAATTGCGATTCGCAATTTGTGAATCGCAATTAAGGAAAATTAAGAAATCGCTAAAAAAATGCGATTTTTTAATGCATACCAATTTCTTAATTGCGATTCCTTAATTTTCGCAATTAAGAAATCGCAAATGGGCACTTTGATGCATGTGGCCGAGAATCTCCCCATGCCTATCCCAAATGAATGTGTGTGCTCATGTAACATAACTGGTGCTATGTAAAGCGCTCTGATACTCGGTTCGGGTCAAGTTCGCGCTATATAAAACTCTGCAAAAAAAAAATTAAAAAAAAAAAAAAAAAGTAACGCCATGTGGTTACAATGTGATACTATAGACCAGGGCTGGACAGGAACCCACTATCAGCCCTGGTAAAAATGTTGGAGTTAGCCCCACATTACTAGGGGCTTCGACTACTGCGGGCCACAGAGTCTATCATTGCTGGGTTTGAAAGCAACACACAGTTTGCAAACCACTGGGCTAAAGCCAGGTTAGCAGGCTCTGCTGAAGAGATGGAAGGAAGCCATGGACATTTAGCCATCTGGCACACATTTATACCCATCATAGCCTTAATGAGGAAAGGATACAAGTCTGTACACAAAGAAGTGCCAGGCATGCCATCAGCAATGTGCCTAGATGCCAGGACACCTGTGAATACCCATCAGAGCCCTGGTAACTCATGTAAAGCTCAGTAGACAGAGACATACTGAGTTTAGCCGCGCTTATAACCGGACCAATGGCGTAAATTGACAGGTGCCAGCGTGTTAAACTGGGTGCGCTCTTGGAATTTTGGGGAAAACAAGCAATGTCCAAGTTCACCATTACTGAGCGTTTAAGAGAATCATAATGACAACTATTACCAGACCATCTGGCGTTTGAAAGAACATTTTGTGATTTTGTGTGTAGCTACAATATTAATGGCTATCGGAGGTCCATTTGGGGATTTAAAACGTATTCAAAAGAGGAGACATAAAAAATAAAAAATAAAGAGAGCATACAGACAGCCATGTTGTGTATGCCAGCTACAGCAGGTTCGACAAGGCACAGAGAGATCTGTCTGTCTAAGATCACACAGAGTGTCAGTCACCGCACCCCAGGCCATTTAAAATTGAAATACCCTAGTCGCAAAAAGCATCAGTGCTAAGGTGGCACTGGGCCAATGCTGGTAAGAGCCAATCTTGTCTCATGCCAGTGGGTAATTAAAGGCCTGGCAAGGCATGGGCAAACGGAAGCTGGGTTCGGCGCACCTTGCACTCATTCAACTCTCATTGGCAGGCAAGCAACAGGCCATCCAGCTCACTTCCGCCCACTGAGCCGTAGCCAAAGAAGCCATTTGCCTAACAAAAAGGGAGGTTGGAAAGGGGTAGAGCCGCCCACTGTCGACAGTGATTAATTGGAGCCCTTTGAGCTGTATTTTTCCGCATGCAATGAATCTCTCCGATGACACAGCAGTCATTTATTAATGTTTCAAGCGCACAACAGCTGTGCTAGCAATTAACATTCGTAAAGCAAATAAACAGCGGTACAGTAGGAGAATTCCGTGCGGAGAGCCAAGTCTATCTTTTTGAACTTTAGTCTATTTTTGGAAAAGCCTGTGCCTTTGGAGAGGGCTCCTGCGTGCATGGTCAGCGACTAGCTGCCGCCTCCCCCCCAATCCGGCACCCAACACCCAGGAACGTGGACACGAGACGTCTTTACTTTTTGGAAGGCGGGCGCTAGTCGCCCGGCCGTATTTATTAAAGTATGAAATTAAAAAGGTTTTTTAATTGCATAATCAACAATTTATACAAAAATCAGCAGGACATTTAGATACACAATTCTTATCAACAAGTTTGAGAGCCTGACCTTAACAAAACTCTAATACATGTTGTTTCCTAACCGAGACTAAACATCCTCATCTTGATTTTTGTACATTTCTGGCCATATGGCAGGGTCACTACCGGTGTCAGGTCCTACAAGCTGCGCCTCCCCTAGAGACGTGCGCATGCGCAGTGTTACCCCGGGAATTGCCCGGTCTACGCCCTGAACTCCATTTACCCAACAAAGGAGGGCCCTTACTCTGCGCCGGTGGCGTCATGAGTCCACGCGCGCGGGGTGGCTACCAGCCTAAGGAAAGCGTGAACTACTCCTACCCGCGCTCCTTTGCTTTGCAGCATCCATTACCTTACCCCTGGAGTTCTGGGAGTGGCCCGCAGGCCCCTCCCCCTGGGCGGGAACCTCCATAGGATGATGCCCGCCCCCTCAGACCTCAAATATGTGCTCACCGATAATGACCTTACCGCATGCCCCATACCTAATAAATACGACGACCTATGGGAAAAATTCTAAAGGACAGCTACACTGGCTAATAAATAACAGTATCAACGTATAGCTACAAAGGGAAAAAAGGCCTAAAGACACATGGCCTCAAATACAATTCACTTCACACATGGTTTGCTAAAAAGGGGAAAAAATTCCTAAACAACAGCATCAACAAAATATACCAACAGTACCATCTCTACTACCCTGTGAGACCTGTGGACCGTACCTTCAAACTTACCATTCAACCAGACATAAGAACTGCTACAAGACTTTTCGTTCCAAGGGATGGTGGGTGGGAAACAAAGAAGCCCCGAGCGCGGGGCACACCGTTCAGCGAGGGAGCGTCCAGGGACAAGGGGGTCTCCTGGGCGCTCCCCACCTCTTTATTCCCGAGGGGCCAGGCGGCCCCTCCTATAGCCCGCCCCCCCTGACCCGGACCTTCTACCTTGGATCCGGGTCAGGGAGGCCGCCGGCCAATCGGCGGTGGGTCGCGCCCCCCAGGGCACGCCCCCACCGCTGAATGACAACAAAGGGGAAAGGGGGGGCGACTGTCGCCGCGCCGCCATGCGTGCGGGGGGGCCGAGGGCCCCCCCTTTTCACATGGTCAGCGACTAGCTGCCGCCTCCCCCCCAATCCGGCACCCAACACCCAGGAACGTGGACACGAGACGTCTTTACTTTTTGGAAGGCGGGCGCTAGTCGCCCGGCCATATTTATTAAAGTATGAAATTAAAAAGGTTTTTTAATTGCATAATCAACAATTTATACAAAAATCAGCAGGACATTTAGATACACAATTCTTATCAACAAGTTTGAGAGCCTGACCTTAACAAAACTCTAATACATGTTGTTTCCTAACCGAGACTAAACATCCTCATCTTGATTTTTGTACATTTCTGGCCATATGGCAGGGTCACTACCGGTGTCAGGTCCTACAAGCTGCGCCTCCCCTAGAGACGTGCGCATGCGCAGTGTTACCCCGGGAATTGCCCGGTCTACGCCCTGAACTCCATTTACCCACTAAAGGAGGGCCCTTACTCTGCGCCGGTGGCGTCATGAGTCCACGCGCGCGGGGTGGCTACCAGCCTAAGGAAAGCGTGAACTACTCCTACCCGCGCTCCTTTGCTTTGCAGCATCCATTACCTTGCCCCTGGAGTTCTGGGAGTGGCCCGCAGGCCCCTCCCCCTGGGCGGGAACCTCCATAGGATGATGAGGTTCCGTGACGATTTTACTCGTGTTTGTAACATTGTCGTAAATACATAATTTTGGTATCAGTGGACCGCAAATGATCCATTTAGTATATCCTGGTGTTTTCGCTATGCTACGAGCAAGAGCACTCCAGTTACAAACACATTTCTGTTCTACCCATGGCATCCATCTTAGAACACGGAAGCCATTTTGTATTCCTTGCCCTCACATAGTCAATGGACACACAATGACCTCTTTTCATTTAAGGACACGTAGGCTTTAGCCGGCGATTGACCTTGCGAGTGACACGTGCACCTTAGGCCAGCAACGCTGTGGCAGCATGACTCGGCAAGAGCTGCCTCCCCAGCCTGAGGCCAGTCCTGCTATACTGGTTCTTGTGTTCGTTGGCCTGATCATGATTAGGCGGCCGAAGCTGGTAACCGTGCCCATTTACGACCCACAAACATCTCTTATCCTGTCTTTCTATCTTCCACACCTGGCTCTGCTCCTTTCCTTCTGGGCCTTTATTAGGGGGAGGTAACGAAATTTACGATGAGGCGGTCCGGGTCTTGAATGAAGAATTGACATGGGATTATGATGGACTAGTGGGAACCCCTCATTCGTAATGTTTTGACATCAGATACTGTTGACGATTCCTGTGCAACGCCAAATATTTATTGTTTAAGACACGAATGTTTAGAACTGTGGTAACATGTAAAGAATTTGCCCCGAGCAGAATATTTAGTATATAAGGAACAACCCTCTTTGTACAAATTGAACAGGCTCCTAGACACTGCCCGTGTGCAGTTTCTGTGACTTCTGTGTCCCTGCAGTAATAAACCTTTGGTCTTTGACGCCACCATCGAGAAGCCCGTGTTTCTGTTTGTTTGTGCACCGAGACAGGTTGAACTCCGGGGTCTTCGGGTGTTGTCCCTGACACCTCTGGACGGAACCAAAAAGTCCAGAACTCCAATTGGCGCCCAACGTGGGGCGACGTCATTCGGTACCGGTCCAAAAGCCTGAAGAGTTCGAGGAGCTTCGTGTGAAGATTTCAGAGGGAGGCGCCCCACTTCATCGATCCCGGCATATCGCAAAAGTGGCCCCGACGTTCTCTTCCACGAGGGTTCCCGTTCAGACGGCTGCAGTGGTCCGTTGCCTTGACCGTCGCCCTGTCTTGGACCCGAGGTGCAGTCCTTAGTACGGCGAGACGTGACGGGTTTCTCCTTGGTGACGTCTTCAGTACCTCAGTTAAGTATTTTGTGAGGGTTGCTCCTGTTTGGATAATCCTTTTAGTTCTCAGTTCAGTTCAGTTCTGTAAGATTATCACTGGTTATTCTGGTTACGATAATCATTCTGTTCAGTTCAGGTATCGATACATTTGTCAGTTCTGGTAGGCCTAAGTTCTTGGTTCGAGTGCGCATCTTTTCTGTTTGTGTCTTGTTTGTTTTGTGTTCCGGATTATAAAATGGTAAGTCGGAAAAATTGTATGTTGCCTTGTTTTAGTTGCAACAGTGATTCCCAGTTGGAGGACTCGTGTTTGGTTCCTCCGATTGGAACTTCCCTTTATGATCTATATTGCAAATTTGGTGTGGGCCCTATCTCTTATAACGAGGTATGGATCCGCTTCACAGAGAAAGATGGTGTCCTTAGTTGGCCACTACATGGTAGTTTTGAACCTGAAGTTCTCGATAATCTAGAAAGAAGGTTGTTTAAGAAGAAAGCCCGGCCGGCAATGTTTGATTCTTTCCGTTATTGGCGAAAAGAATCTAAACAGAGAGAAATTAAAAAGTTGAAGAAAGAACAGAAAGAGCAAGAGTTGACTTTAGAACAGTCTGCTAGGCAGCTGCAACTCAACGAGTCTGAAAAAGCGATGGAGGTGGCCAATAGAGAGCGTAATTTAGCGATAGACAAGTGCTATCCTGCTTTACCATCGAGTACGGCTAAGATAGTAGAGGACCCTGAAAAGGATCCCCTGTTGTCTTACTTGTTACGATCACCCCCACCGTATGCACAGGGTGCTACGGCTCCACCTATACCGAATGTTCAATTACCGGTTGCTGGACAACCTGGTGTTCCCGCTCCCCTGAATCAAGTTCCTGTACCTCCTGTGGTCAATATTAATGTTCCTTCGACAACCCCTCTTCCAGGGTTGCCGGCTTCTTTACCTATACCTGTATCGCTCACACCTGCTAGTTCACAAGCTATTTTTCCTGCTACTCCTACTGTTCCTAATCTATCTGTTCCAACTGCTACTCTATTTACTGCCTTTGCTAATATTATGACTCCGCTTTCTGTTCGTCGGAGAATCACTGATTCTGTCTCTAATATTCTATCTCCCTTCTATAAAACTCTGATTAAGACTCCTACCTCTGACTCTGTACAGAGGCGTAGTCAGCTTCCCAGTACTGAAGAAAGAGGAATATTAGATTCCACTGCTCTTAGATGGGTTTCGAAAGTTGGAAGATATAATGTACAAGATGTATTAGATACATTTATGCAATGGAATGAACCGACACAACGATATGTGTTCGATGAAATGTGTTTCCTTCTACGTGAGGAATTGGAAGAGGATGACCCTGAATCAAATCTAGAAGAATTAATTAATGTTCAGAAAGAGTTTGCTGCAGGTATGATAGTTGGACAAAATATAAAAGAAGCGATGGAACTGGTTCTAAGTTATAGAACCGACTCATCCCTTCGTTCACCAAGAGAGTTAGGGAAACGCAGTACGAAACAAAATCGTCAATACCCATTGAGAGAGGTTCCACCAATTTGGCGTGAAGCTGTGCAAGCTAATGTAAACCTTGGTATTGCAGCCGCTCCGGCACAATTCCAGAGAGTATGGATACATATTCCATGGAAGCGAGCTGAAGTATTAGCAGTGAAACAGGCCTTGCCAGATCCGCATAAAAATCCTGCAGGGTACTACAAAGAGTTGGCTCAAACAGTTGACGCTTGTGTATTGAATCTTGCTGACATAGATCTGCTATTTGGTAATGTAGTACCGCAACCAATTTGGGCTAAAATTCGTAAAGAGAATCATCCAGTTGCCCTAGGTGGTGACTGGTCAGCTATAATTGCAGCGGATGGTCAACAAATAGGTGGTTCCAAACCAGAACCCCTAATTGCTAATTTGCCTGGTAGAATAATCGATTTAATGAAAACCTTGATGCCAGCATTACGCGTTAACTGGGACAAATTGTCCGCGTGCAAACAAAAGAAAGACGAAAGCGTCTCAGACTTTTTCACAAGATTCGAGGAGACTTTCGTGGATCATAGTGGTCAGGATATGAGCACAGAAGGAGGCCAGAGATTATTTGTTGATAAATTTGTGCACAATCTGTTGCCAGAACTTAGTGGTAAATTAAAGAATTCTGAAAGTGCGTGGGCTGTCTCTACGACTGCGCAAATACTTGCGACTGCCCAGTACTATGAAAATAGGGATAAAGAAGAGAAGGAAAAATCAGATAAAAAGACGAAAGATTTAAAAACTAAAGTACTTTTACAGCAAGCTTATCCGCCTCGCACAAATCAGACGAATATGCAGCAAGGGTCATATCAAAGAACGGAATATAATTTTCAAAGACCACAATACCAATGGAATCAATGTGCTTATTGCAAAGTGGAAGGTCATTACAAAAATGAGTGTCCAGTTCGGGCACAAAATAATGCTGCGGCAGCTCAGAGAGGTCGTGGTAGTTCTATGCAAAACTCTAGAGGTCGAGGACGAGGTGCTATGCCTCCGCAGACGAGTGATCGCCCTTCTAATTATTTCGACCAGCGAAATGGACAATCTGCCCAACAGAATAGGTCTCCACAATATCATGTTGAAGACTATTATGAAGCTAGTGAGGAAGTTCAGCAAAGTGAGTACTAGGACAGCCATGGACAAAGAGAGGGAGTAGTATCAGTTCCAGTAGATCAGAGTGGGCCTTATGTCGCAGTAGCAACATCAGGTATAGTCGAACCGTTTCTGTTGGATACTGGTGCAGCAAAAAGTTCTATCATACATGTGAAACTCCCTGGCGCACCTTTGTCTGGCTCAACAAACGTTTCAGTAGGTTTTTCGGGCGCCCCTGTTCACAACCCTGTTTCTGGTCCTTTGTCTATTTCTGTTGGACCCTGTCAATTGAAAGCACCCCTGATTTTGACGACAGGTTGTAACGAAAATCTGCTTGGTTTAGACTTGTTAAAACGCCTGTACGCGACATTGTACTGTTCTCCAGCAGGAGTACAGCTTACGTTGGGTAAAAGAATAATCTCTCCGATGTACTTGTCGATGGATGCGCTCCCACCAGAGCTGCGTTCACTCCCTGATACTCTTTGGGCGACTGGTCCTAATGATGTAGGTCTATTGGAAATTCCACCCTATGTAGTAACTTTGAAAGCAAATGTCAAACTTCCACGAATTCCACAATACAGAATCTCTAGTGAAGGTGAGCGTGCGCTCCTACTGATAGTGCATGATCTGATTGAGAAAGACGTTATAGAAGAAACTAGAGGTAATGTCTGTAATAGTCCTGTACTGCCTATTTTGAAACGAACTGACCCTACAAAACCTCCAGTATATAGGTTTGTAATTGATCTCAGAGAGGTTAATAAAATTGTGATTCCACAGTTTCCTGTGGTTCCAGACATTACTGCATTGTTAACGTTGATTCCTGCTACAGCAGCATGGTTTTCGGTTGTCGACTTGAAAAATGCCTTTTTCAGCATTCCGATAGCCGAAGAAAGCAGAGATATCTTCGGTTTCTCTCTAGGAGGACGAAGCTTTAGGTTTAAACGCGCTCCACAAGGCTATTGTGAAAGCCCATCCATTTACAGTCAAGCATTAAAAAGCCAGTTAGATTCCTTCGTACTTCCTCTTGGTTCTGCTTTAGTACAATATGTCGATGATCTTCTGGTGGCTGCTGATGACAAGGAAACTTGCAAAACAGCTACGATTTCTTTATTGCATCACTTGTCAGATTTGAATCACAAGGTGTCACCTTCAAAAATGCAATACTGCTGCCAAGAAGTGACCTACCTAGGTCATCTCTTGTCAAAGGAGGGAAGGAAGTTGACCCCAGAGAGAATAAAAGCAATTACACAGATGAATGTTCCTAGCACGCAGAGAGAAGTACGTGCCTTTTTAGGTATTACCTCATATTGTAGGCAATGGATCCCAAATTTTTCTCTTTTAGCAAAACCATTGGTAGCCTTGACTGGGAAAGGTGTTCCGAGTCCGGTACCATGGTCTGCTGAATGTCAGCAGAGTTTTTCTGAGTTACGAAATGCACTATGTTCAGCACCTGTATTGGGTACACCCGACTACAGTAAGCCATTCACGCTCTATGTCCACGAGAGAGAAGGTTGTGCATTGAGTGTTTTGACGCAGAAATTTGGTGATAAACAACGCCCTTGTGCGTATTTTTCATCAACGTTAGATCCGGTAGCCAGAGCATTGCCTAGTTGCTTGAGAGCTACAGCCGCAGCTGCAGCTTCCATTCGACAATCTGCTGGTTTAGTAATGAACAACATGCTAGTAGTTATGGTTCCTCATGCTGTGGATACACTCATGAACCGAACCAAGACGCAATACCTTACCAGTGCTAGATTATCAGGTTATGAACTGACACTGTTAGCTAGTCATATTCAGATCAAAAGATGCAATGTATTGAATCCAGCAACATTGTTGCCGACTAGCCAAGAGTCGAGTGATTCCGAACCACACGACTGTTATTTCAAAACTGAGGAAGAAACAAAAGGACGAATTGATCTAAAAAACACTCCGTTGTCAGATCCAGATGGCACGCTGTATGTTGATGGGTCTTGCTTCAAATTGGAGAATGGTGATGTGACTGCTGCTTATGCAGTAACGACCTTGAGTACGATTGTGGAGACTGCAAGAGTGAGTCAGAATTCTGCCCAGGCTGCAGAATTGATCGCGCTAACAAGAGCGTGCGTTTTAGCTAAGGGAAAGAGAGTGAATGTGTTCACAGATAGTCAGTACGCGTTCGGCGTGGCCCATAGTTTTGGCCGTTTGTGGAAAGAGAGAGGTTTCATTACGTCCCATGGGACTAAGATTCAACATGGCCAGCTAGTTAATGACTTGTTGGAATCTCTAACCTTGCCGACTGAAGTTGCGATTGTGAAATGCAGTGCTCATAAAGCAATCACGGATGATGTTGGTCGTGGGAATGCTTTTGCCGATGAGACTGCAAAACAGACAGCTAGAAATATGATGAGTAGAATGTATGTTGCAACGTCTGCAAGATGGATTTCTGAGTCTGGAATGTGTGAAGACACAGTGGAAAGCGTGAAGGAAATTCAGAAAGAGGCGACTGAGGAGGAAAAACTTGCATGGAGAGAGAGCACGGGTAAATTGGACTCGAGTGGGTGTTGGATTGACTTGTCGGAACAACAGCGTTGGATGTTGCCTGATGCGTATGTGCTTGCAGTAGTAACGATGGCACATGGAACAGCTCACATCAGTTCAAAAGGGATTTGTAAGATGTTGGCTCCGGTCTGGAAGAATGATGGGATTAGTAAGTGTGCAGAGAGAGTGGTGAGAAATTGTATGGTATGCTTGATGCATAATCCTGGCAAGGGAATCCCCACACCTGTAGGTCACTTCGCTCCTCCTTCCTGCCCCTTTGAAGTGATCCAGCTAGACTTCATTCACATGGATCGTTGTAATAACCTGAAATACGTCCTAGTGGTAGTTTGTGCTTTCTCCAGATGGATCGAAGCATACCCGCTAAAGGACAATACTGCCTTATCCACTGCCAAAATTCTTCTTAAAGAATACTTCCCCAGATACGGAATGCCACGGATTGTATGGTCAGATAACGGAAGTGAGTTCGTAGGGAAAGTTATGCAGAGTGTGTGTGCCGGCCTAGGGATTAGACAGAAGTTTCATAGTGCGAATCATCCCCAGTCCGCGGGTTTAGTCGAGGGTTACAATGGCACCCTTAAACTGAAACTTGCTAAGATACAAGCATCCACGGGTTTGTCCTGGCCAGACGCATTGCCTTTGGCTTTGCTATCAACAAGAGAAACTGTACATTCTAGAGTAGGGCTTAGTCCTTATGAAATAGTTTTTGGTCGTCCTGCAAATGTTTGGGGGGTACCTAGACCAAAAGAATTCAAGCAGCTGGAATACCCAATGTTAATTGATTACCTTTTCGACTTGACTGCTAAATTGAGTCTTATTCACCAACAGGTTTTCGATGCATTGCCAAAGCCACCGGAGAGTCCAGGCCACCAGCTGAAACCAGGTGATCAGGTGGTCATTAGAAATTTTGCAAGAACGAAAAATCTTCAGCCCAGATTCATTGGCCCTTTCCAAGTCCTACTAGCAACGAGAACTGCTATTCGTGTGGCCGGAAGGAAGAACTGGATCCATACGACACATGCCAAACGTGTGCCTCTGCCACTTCCTTACGACAACTGGGTAAAGAAAGGAATCGGTGCCTCTGAAACGGAACAAATCCCCAGGTTCATACCTTTCAGCGATGCAGAACTAATCACGGATTCACCAAATTCTGACTCTCCTCCTGAAACTGCTCTTTTGAACCCTGAACATTTGCCATCTGCACCAAAAGAACATTTGCCATCTGCGAACGTGAACATTGCAACGTCAGCTGAAAATACATTGTTTCCAGATCAGACAGCTCCTGCAAAACTGAGATACAACTTACGTTCTCGCAATATGGACAAATAAAGCAGGAAACTGCCTATTTTCAGATTTGAATTTGCTATACATTGCCTCCAGCCAGGAAGTTTGCTAATACTTTGTATTGTTTCTTTTTTTTGTTTTAAAATTGCCTTGCCGTCTGGGTAGCCGTAGGGTCGTGGCTGTGTGCCTAGTTGAATCTGCGGGGGTCAGACACAAGGTCGATCTTTCTGTTAGTTCTGGGAACTCCCAGGGCTGATAGAGGCATTTTCATCTACGTACACATCATCAGTGGTCGCGAACGGTCGTAGAAGATGGAGCTTCCTGAGCTGCAACGAGAAAATGTAATTTATGTTCGCAGAAATAGACTGTGCCGAATACTTCACAGCAAATGCTTTCTAATGCAATGTGCAGTTACGTTTTTAATCGTTTTGATAACGTTGGTGGGTGGAATCATCTTTGGTGTACATTTGATTTTTATGCCAGTAACTACAGTACCTCCCCTTGATCCTACTACTTCTACGGTTTCTTCTATGCATTCTTTTCACTCATTTCCTGAACACGAACAAGCTCGACGCTCAGAATTTATTAACAATACATTTGTACAGCTCTTGCATCAACACCAACTGGTAGTTAATACTACAGACTGCTGGGTGTGCGGCTTGATACCTCACACTATGGATAAAGGCATTCCCTATTTAGTCTTGCCTTTTAGCTACAATGGATCATTTCAGGCCTTTCAGACCATTTTTTCATATGCCCTTGAGACCTATCCTCCGCGTCCACCACGGTCCACTAAATACAACTCAGCCAACAAAGCTTTAGTCCAGGGAATTATTGATATGATTAAAGACGTCAATAATACTCCATCTTACCCTAGAGATGAATTACGGGTGTATTTGAGTTGGAACTCTACAGAGTATCGCCTTAGTTTGGGAGAAAGCAAGCGTAAAAGCTCCACTTCAGTTTGGGTCGTGCCTCACCGAGGTCAAGTCTGTTTGCAAGGAAATGGGAGAAATCCGAGAGCTCAGCTAGGGAGGAGTGAGTGCGTTGAGACTTACGTATTTCCGTCTAACTCCTCCCCTGCCTTTCTGACTGCTAGGGGTACCTACTTCATCTGTCAGGACAGAGCTTATACATGGCTGCCTGCTGACTTCTCAGGTTCATGTTATATTGCTCGATTGTTACCTCCGACATACACTGCTTCTTCAGATTATCACAAGACCAGAGTAGCAAGAGGTGTCTTCAGCAAGGAAGATACCGCTGGTCAAGAAGCTGGAGACTTTTTCAAAGGTTTCCTTCCGTTTTGGGGGCCTATGGCCAATAGTAGAAATCTACGTCAACTAACACGGGTAGTTGAATCTACTATTACAGAAACTGCTGGTGCCCTTAGTAACTTAACAGCTGAGCTTCAGGCGGATCGTCTCATGACGTTGCAGAACCGTATGGTTCTAGACGTAATACTTGCAGATCGAGGTGGGGTATGCAGAATGATCCAATCGAGCTGCTGTGTCTTTATTCCAAATAATGCTCCAACAGTCTATGAAGCAATCTCTAAGCTACACAAGATTTCCGACTCTATACACGTAGATAAGGGAAACTGGTCCTTCATGGAGTGGTTTTGGACTCTGGTATCAGCGTGGGGATGGAAGGTTCTGATGGTCATTGGTGTCATCCTAGTATTTCTGTTCTCGTGCTGTCTTATTATCCAATGTGGTCCCGCTCTGTGTAGTCTCTGTGCTGCAACCTGTTTCAGAAAACCACCTGCATTAGGAGAAAAGGCACGAGACAGGATGATGATACAACAACATGTCACTGACCTAATGAGCATAGAATTAGACTCTGACTCTGATATAGACTGAGTAATTGCCTATGTAAGGGCAAAAGGAGGGTCTGAGGTTCCGTGACGATTTTACTCGTGTTTGTAACATTGTCGTAAATACATAATTTTGGTATCAGTGGACCGCAAATGATCCATTTAGTATATCCTGGTGTTTTCGCTATGCTACGAGCAAGAGCACTCCAGTTACAAACACATTTCTGTTCTACCCATGGCATCCATCTTAGAACACGGAAGCCATTTTGTATTCCTTGCCCTCACATAGTCAATGGACACACAATGACCTCTTTTCATTTAAGGACACGTAGGCTTTAGCCGGCGATTCACCTTGCGAGTGACACGTGCACCTTAGGCCAGCAACGCTGTGGCAGCATGACTCGGCAAGAGCTGCCTCCCCAGCCTGAGGCCAGTCCTGCTATACTGGTTCTTGTGTTCGTTGGCCTGATCATGATTAGGCGGCCGAAGCTGGTAACCGTGCCCATTTACGACCCACAAACATCTCTTATCCTGTCTTTCTATCTTCCACACCTGGCTCTGCTCCTTTCCTTCTGGGCCTTTATTAGGGGGAGGTAACGAAATTTACGATGAGGCGGTCCGGGTCTTGAATGAAGAATTGACATGGGATTATGATGGACTAGTGGGAACCCCTCATTCGTAATGTTTTGACATCAGATACTGTTGACGATTCCTGTGCAACGCCAAATATTTATTGTTTAAGACACGAATGTTTAGAACTGTGGTAACATGTAAAGAATTTGCCCCGAGCAGAATATTTAGTATATAAGGAACAACCCTCTTTGTACAAATTGAACAGGCTCCTAGACACTGCCCGTGTGCAGTTTCTGTGACTTCTGTGTCCCTGCAGTAATAAACCTTTGGTCTTTGACGCCACCATCGAGAAGCCCGTGTTTCTGTTTGTTTGTGCACCGAGACAGGTTGAACTCCGGGGTCTTCGGGTGTTGTCCCTGACACCTCTGGACGGAACCAAAAAGTCCAGAACTCCAATGATGCCCGCCCCCTCAGACCTCAAATATGTGCTCACCGATAATGACCTTACTGCCACAGGCCAGCATTGTTAACCGACGATCTGGCCTCCCCCTGCCTTGACCTACCCTAGAAAATTCTCACTTTAGGAAAACCTTCCAACCAGGCCCTGACATTGTCAGACCCCGGGACCTTCCCTTCCTCCGCCTGGAAATCCCTTCCACCAGGCCCAGATATTGTCAGACCACAAGACATTCCCTGCTCCATTCAAGTGAACTCCCTCCTCCAAGTAATACCGTCCACCCCCGACACGCCCATGAGGTATCGTCTGCAACAGGGGGGGGCTCCAAACAGCTTGTCCAACTGTGTGTTGATCCTCTCTACCAAGTGATTCAACGCCCTGACCGAATCCCCCGCCCGCCACAGCAATAGAGGTATGAGTTGCGACCATACTACCGTGCAACCCGGGCAGATCCTGGCACTCCACCCTGCAGTTGAGATAATCTCCTCCATCAGAATGCGCCTTCGCAGTTTAGCCCAAATCATTCTCCCCCAGGTGAAGTATCACCACTGACGGGGGAAAGTGCCGGCGCGCTAACCGCCCTTGGAAGTAATCCCTAAACTGGTTGAGACATAACCCCCCCTCTCCCGAAGAATGAGATGTCCAGGAGACCCACCTGCAGTGGAGATGAGCTCATCACTGAGTATTCGCCCCCCAAGTTTGGCCAAGTCATTCCCCCCTAGGTGAAGTATCACCACTGACGGGGGGTCGGGCTGCTGCGCTAAGAGTCCCTGAAAGAAGTTCCTGAACTGACCAAGGCACAGACCCCCAAACCAAATCTTTCCCTGTCCCACGTCCAGCCTGTTGCTTGTGCTGGCACGTTGTAGCTCCTCCACTTCTGGTGATGCGTTCCTCCCCTGCGTCACAGGTTTGAAAAACTGCAATAACCAGGAAAAGACCAAGAAAACCTGGGGGACAATTCCCACTTCCACCTTAGGGAATGGGTAGCACTTACACCTGCCAGGGGACAATTCCCACTTCCACCTTAGGGAATGGGTAGCACTTACACCTGCCTGCAATACTTGGGCCCTAGGTGTCCTCTTTCTTGACGTATGCTTCCCTTTTGACGTCCACCCGCTGGTGATGTTGCGGTGTGGAGCACCCCTCAGATATCCGCCATGGACCCAGCCGTGACTGACGTAAGCATCCTTTGGGCTGTCCACCTGTTGCAGCTGTTGTGATGTGGAGCACTCCCGGTATCCACCATGAACCCGGTCATACATAAAATGGAAAGATAAACACACACCATTAGTGTTTCTGGCGATAACTGCTGTACACGTGCTAGTCTTACATTACCATCAGTTGCTAAGTTTTAGATAAGATTAGCGCCAGATGACTACTCCTTACCACGTCGACAGTAAATGTTAAGCAGAGCCTCAGTTTGTGTCCCATGTATTGTGATTGAATTAGTGTTACAGAGAGTGCCCTGTAGAATGACCTCTATCAGGAATAATATCCCGTGTGCAGTACAGTGACCCAGCGGCAGTGTCACCATATCCCGTGTGCAGTACAGTGACCCAGTGGCAGTGCCACGGCACATTTTATGGCTACTAAAATTCTGCTGTAAACCAGGACTTCACCTCCTATTCCTGGTTTTCCACCCAAATCTTTAGGCCATCGGGTCTACGTTTAAAAAAGGCCCGTCTGTTTGCTAGTGCAGCAACTAGGTCGTTTAAGCATAGGATCAGCACCGCCCAACCATGCTAGGCTGTACAATTGGCTTCCTAATTTCACATTCATTGTTACTACAAGAAAGTTGTGCCGCAGGCGAGGACATCGCCTCTTAGTCCTATTTACTACCTACGTTTCTTGCATAGGATCTTATGTGTGCAACAAGACAGTCTACTTATCAGTGCAGCATCACAGTCTTTAGCTAAAAGAATTAGCAAAGCCCTAGCTCCGCCAGTCCATAAGCTGGCCCAAGGGCCTTTTTCGCTCGCCACTTTGGCTTCTGGGAAATATCATCCTAGCCAACCGGACATGATCACATGCATCCCCAGAACTATGTGATGCCGCAACTAGGCTCATGGGCACCTTTTATGTGTGACATCAGGGTGTGTATGATTATCAGGACCCCAAGTAGACTTTCTACAGGCTCTAGGCCCCGTCTCTATGCCATTCGTGGTTCCCCTACCACATTGTTAATATATGGCTTTGGTATACCCCTAGAGCTCCACGTATATGGTGCTAAATTACTGTGTGCTATATAAGTTTACACATTGTGCTTATTCGCCTCTAATGTCATCATAGGCTCAACGTACATTGTGCCAACTTACTTGTGTGTTAAATAAGTTTACTGACTGTAATTCCGTGCCTTTAGCCTCGGAAAAGGAAATAAAGGGATGTGTTTGGAACAAATACATATATTTGTTATACACCTGTTCCTTTTTTTCATTTACTCATTACTGAGATTATAGACTGGTAAAACAAGCTGCTCTACATTCCCCCAAGACTTAGCCTGAAGGCTGCACGTAATACAGCTACCACTAGGATAGCTTACTAATAATGTTGACTTTAACCTATCCTCCATGAAGGGTTGTTTGGACTGGTGTAATGTCCCCCCTAGAATAGTGAACAGCACCTCAGATGTTTATAACCTTCACAATGGAATAAGTCCCTCGTTTGGCTTTCTGCTTTAACTCGCCAAGGAATGTGGGCCCTGGTCAACTGGCTTCCCCAGTCTCGTCCCGCCCTGCCCTTAGATGTGCGTTAATCCCCAGGAGGACCCCAAGAGAAGGGGGGTATACCCTATTCGTGAATCGTTCCACGATTGTTCTAACTATCACCTCAGCAGACACCAATAATAGTAATTATAGAGTGTCAAAATTTAACTTACGTCAATGGCTGTTCCTTGCGTAAGATAAATAAGCGGCAACCATGGCTTGGATAAAATATTGCAAGTGCCTGGCGGACATCAATAAAGAAGCCCAGGAATGAACACAAAGCGCTTATTTTTCCCGAAGGACAAAAGCGCATTTCCAGGCAAGGTCTGAGAAGGGGGGGAATTATTTGTAAATGTCCCTAGCACTAAACCTTCTATGCTATATTAATGCATTATACGCTCGCTGTGCAGGGGAATCCTTCAGCACGTTCAGATACAGTCCACTACTAAACCTGCATCCCATACATACGCATTGGCGAAATCCTTGAAATACCTGCACAGCCACTTATCAAGCTGTAACCCCAATACGCATTGATAACCGTGCCCTGTCCCCATATCTATGCCAAAAATGTCCCATGGAGCAGACGGGTGGTTCATGAATCTCGCAAAAGGCAGTGCAAACTGCGCTGTGTTTAAAAATCATCCTTCCCCACCATGAAGTTGCTTAATAAAAATTAGTACATGGCCACAACCTGCCTCACACATGAAATCAGTGTTTAACGTTACCCATAGCAATCTGAAAAACCTGATAGCTATGGTTTTTATAGGAATCATGCATAAGAGCGCCGTACAAAGCGCCAGTTACCTTACCTAAAAAACCTTCCCTTTGGGACCTTACATCCCTCTTTAATGACTCACAGGATGTACCGAGGTTCGAACCCACACCCCCGTTCGTATGCCGTGTACATGAATCAGAGCGCCGTCATGCTGGGTACACCTCTTGTGTTCATCACTCGAAAGTCAGGGTAAAGGTGGGCACTGCCGCTGTGGCTCCTCATCCTACGAGGAGTATGTAAGAAAACACAGAGGCCTCCCTGAAGAGGCGCGCACAGACACCCCAGCATCAAGACTGCAACCGGGGTTCAAATGCCTCAACTAAACCGTATCACCGGCGGCGGCATCGGTAAAAAATTAGGCCTGGGCTCTCCGCTCCCCTACCGCTAAAGCTCCTCCACCCATTCCCCGCCATTAATGATTAAAAATAAAGGCTGCCTCTAACCCCCTGCCGCCGCAGGCTTAATTGTTCTGCAGACAGGGAGGCGATGAGCTTTGCGAGGCTTCTTACACACTGCTCCCAGGCCAGAGGAAGCAACAAAGGCACCCCGTGAACGCCACTCGCGCCGATGAATAATTTTTGCGGCACCTGGTGGGCTTTTAAACGAGAACTTATGCTAGAGGAACATGCATAAATTCCTCTTACTGACCTCCGGAAAGCACCCATGGAGGGGGAGGAGGGAGAACGCAGGCCAGATAACAAAGAACCAACATTGAGATAAGGGGCAGAGAGCTATATCTATTTACAGAGGTCAGGAAACATATTTAGTATAGTTACTTTAATAAAGCGTTGACATATTATTTAGAAGTTGAACCAAACTAAATTAAAACACCCGGGTGAACACACTCAGCTAACGAAGAGGGATATTGAATTCTGAAGGGAGGGAAGTATTGCCTTCTGAGCTGTACTGGGATGAAAGACATAACCTTGGACTTATGCTTAACTGACCCGACCGATGTAACACTAAAAAGAGTTCATAACTCTCTTTAATTTCTTATCAATGCAAGTGCAACACCACTAACGAAGTGATAAAATGTGCCATGAATGCGAGTGCTGGTGGGCATTAATTTGGCCTGAAACCGGCTAAACTACATGGACCCGGTAACTATCTGACTAAATAAACTGCCAATAAATGTGGGGCTGATGCCAACTATTCAAAGCCACCGGGGTACGTACCACAGAACCTCCGATATGGCCCCGCACTGTCCGGATAAAAGGCGCAACACACCAATCTATGTGCCCTATTCACAATGCCCCTGACATTAATTCTGTGATTTGAAAATTGCAACGCAACGTCACCGTGTGCGAAAATTACGGGTGTGAGGCGGGCTAACAAAATCCACTCTGGATTTATCGTTGTGCTGTATTACACTTTGTCAATCCTTCACTAAAATACGTGTTCATTGTCCATACATAACAACTGTGCATCTCCCATCAAAGCACGCATTAGAGTACTAGACATAGCATGTGGGGGGTGTGAAGGGGCAGATACTGCGAATTTCATATTTTCAAACATGCTGACATTTTAAAACAACCATCTAAAAATCGAAACAAACCTCATTTCCATGTTCATTTACACAGAGAGCTTTTTCCAACCCTTTACCCCACTTCAGCGCGCAATCCTTTAACTCGCCACTCCCGCCCCACCTAGGCTCGTTGTAATGCTGAAGGGTAAACAACAAAGCAGAGCCGGGGGCTAGCGAGGGGAAACCGAGGAGAGGCTCTGACCTGCATCCCATCCAAGAAGCAATTATAAAATAACCGGCCTCTCAACCGTACACTTGAAACAGCTGTGCTCCCCAACTTAACTTTTCCGGAATCAAAAGTCGACCCGCTCCTCCGATGCGCAGCCTTCCTCCGAGCTCCGCACCCTATGCTCGCGCTCCAACCACCGTCGATCCCGCACCCTGATCAACGCCGCCTCTACTTGTTAAACACAGGACGACCTCCACCTCTGCTTGTAAAAAACGCCGGACGACCTCCGCTTCGTTCGACGATCCGACGGCCTGTAGCTCCCCCGAAGCTGCTCCGCCTGTAAACACAAAAACAGAGATCACGACGTTCAGGCAATGTTCCTCCTGTAAACAAGGGGTTAGCTTCCAGCGAGGTGTCCCCCGGCGTGAGATCCACGTCCTGGAAACCCTGTAACCCTGCAAGAGAAACAACAGGGGAAAGTCCCAAACACGGCTGCCTCGCGTCCCAAGCCGATCCGAGGCCGAAGTCGATCTCCACGAAAGCTGGCCAACCTGAAATATAAAAGCGGGAAAATTAACAAACAAAGAAGCCCCGAGCGCGGGGCACACCGTTCAGCGAGGGAGCGTCCAGGGACAAGGGGGTCTCCTGGGCGCTCCCCACCTCTTTATTCCCGAGGGGCCAGGTGGCCCCTCCTATAGCCCGCCCCCCCTGACCCGGACCTTCTACCTTGGATCCGGGTCAGGGAGGCCGCCGGCCAATCGGCGGTGGGTCGCGCCCCCCAGGGCACGCCCCCACCGCCGAATGACAACAAAGGGGAAAGGGGGGGCGACGGTCGCCGCGCCGCCATGCGTGCGGTAGGCCGAGGGCCCCCCCTTTTCATTCCTTCCTCTGATTGGCCACCTTAGCTGAACGGTAATTGGCTCCAGGTGTCTGGCCTCGAACCTTGCATCACCCAAACAACAGTGACGTCATTGACCTCGGTGAATTGATGAGACCGTCACTCTGGTTGGGTCACTTTTGTTAATAAGGTATGGAGAGCTCGTGTGTCGAGGACGATTGGCCATGGTTCTTGCTCTGTGGACTTACTTGTCACAGTTTATGAAACCTAGTAAATTATCTTTAAGAACGGCTGAGCCTTTTATGCAGATTAAAAAAATTCAGCCAAAACATTGTGGATTATTCTTTGAAATGTGATTGTTTTCTAACAACCTTGAACAGTTACAGTGGAATGGCTGCTTCAGGGACATTTTAAGGAGTTTGGGGGCCCTGGGCCAAATGCATAAGGGGGTCCCTGTTCTGAACAGTTGAGTTCATGATCCAATTTCAGTTATTTTATGCCCTCTTTGGCCTGGTCACTGACAGTGCATAAGCACACTGGTCAACATTTTAAATGTGTTTACATCTAATATTCAGGGATAGTGATCTGTGGTCATTAATATTGTAACAGCAGCAGCTCACTAATATTACTGCAAATAATCTCTGTGACACACTCACATTTCTAATATGTGGGGTCCTGTTATGATCTAAAAGAAGCTGTTTTTATGGATGTTGCATGAAAAAAACACACAACATTTCACTGCAAACTATATTACTCATTGCTATAGTAGACTCATACATCACCCACATTAAAAATAAATTAAAGGAAAACGGTATTTAAAACATTTCCTTTAAGAATTATTCAAGGTCATCAGGGCAGGATTCTGTGCAAAACAGAGCTGGCTCTATGGAGGGGGAGGGGGGACTGAAAGGCTGGGGACCTGGGCCAGATACCACAATTCTCTGGACAGTTTTTGTTTTTTGGTGCCACGTTTGCTAGTGCCGAGGGGACCCCTGAGGTGAGTTTTCTTCCACCCTCCTACTACACAACTCTCTGAGCCTCTCCTGCATTCAAAGCTTTTGCTGTCCTCCTTTCAAGTCAAGTCAAGTTTAGATTTGTATAGCGCACTACTCACCCAGAGGGTCTCAAGGCGCTTGAGGGAGGGGCGGAGCTTTACTTATCAAATATCCAAGTTTTTAGTTGTTTTCTGAAGGAGAGGTGGTTCTGTGTGAGGCGGAGGTGGGTGGGGAGGGAATTCCAGGTCTTGGCCGCTAAGTAGGAGAAGGATCTTCCCCCCAAGGTGGATCTTTGGATGCGTGGAACTGCGGCGCGGGCTTAATTGGACGATCGAAGTTGGCGGGTGGGGGTGTAGAAGGACAGGCGCGTGTTGAGGTATTCTGGTCCTAGGTCATAGAGGGCTTTGTGTGCGTGGGTGAGGAGGCGGAACGTTATTCTCTTGTTGACGGGAAGCCAGTGGAGGTCTCTCAGGCGACCTGAGATGTGATCTTGGCGGGGGATGTCTAGGATGAGTCTGGCTGAGGCGTTTTGGATGCGTTGGAGTTTTTTCTGTAGTTTGGCTGTGGTTCCGGCGTAAAGGGTGTTTCCGTAGTCCAGTCGGCTTGTGACTAGTGCATGGGTGACCGACTTTCTTGTTTCGGTGGGGATCCAACGGAAGATTTTTTTGAGCATACGTAGTATGTTGAAGCATGATGATGAGACGGCGTTGACTTGTCTGGTCATCGAAAGGGAGGAGTCCAGGATGAAGCCCAGGTTACGTGCGTGGTCCTTTGGTATGGGTGCAGTTCCCAGGGCCGGTTTCACATCACCAAGGGACTTGTTACCCAGCTCAAGTCCATCAATTGTACGCTCTAGTGTCTGATATCCCACACCATGGTCCTGATGAGGTTCATCTGCCAACCACTGCACTGCCAACCAGGAGCTTCTCAACCTTTTAGATTCTCCCTTCTCATCACTATGGTGGAGAGGCATCTACCTTAGTTGGGCTTTGCTTTCCGAATTCCCTTAATACAGGTAAGGTCATAGCATAAATGAGTTGTCACAGCTTTGGAAGCCTTCCCCCGACAGGTGCGATTCATCGATCACGACCTTCACTTGTCGGTGAACAGAGTAAATATGGGGAATATTTGTGTTGGGTTCATCCCAGCTAACGACAGATAGGAGTGCACTGCTTTTTTGGTCTCAAAAAGACTCCTGTCCTTATTAACAGTCCAACAGTTCGACAGACCTGGAATTTGTCTTGCATATGTATATACACATTGCCACAAAACTTTAAGGAAAATACAGTAAATCATTCCAATAATAACACACACATCATTCATGACTCAATGTTCTATGACTTTGACTACATAAATAAATAACGGCCTCAAATAAAAAGAACATGAAATAAATTACAGTAACAGATAAAATTTAAGGATAAATGATTCATAATCATTGGAGAAAAAGTGGAGAAGTGTGGCTCAGGGGTTAGAGGCAGCAGACCCGGAAGCTGAGATTGGTCCTGGACCAGGGTTCAATTCCCCGCCTCGGCAGGGTCTTGGGCTAAAAGTTCCACGGACTCGATAATTCTCACCCCGGTGCCTCCTCGACTCAAGGGTTCACACTCTGCGACTCTGGGCAATAGCTTGCTTAATCTCCACAACGGCCTCTCGCGGCGGGATGCCTGACTTTCACCTTGTGGATACCCTGCTATCTCACAGGGGAATACCAGGAAGGGTTCCCTAAGCAAGCACCAGGAAACCCACTGCGGGTAGCTGTGCGCTATATAAGCTCAACTACATTTACATTTACATTATTTTTAGGTCTCGGCTAGCGTAGGCTGCGCACATGCGCAGTCTCGCTGGCGAGATTTAACGTTTTAAAGTACTTACACTAGCAAGGGTTAAGCCGCGCCCCTCTTTTCCATTGGCTGGCGTCACCGTTCATGCTAAACGGTGGCCAGCCATTGGAAAAGAGATCACAGTGATGTACTCTTTTCTCTTTTGGACGGACTTCCCTGACTTACTGCTGGCGTAAAAGGTTTCTTATCTTCTTTATGGGGCGAAACAGATGGCCCCATAAAGAAGATAATAAACCTTTTACGCCAGCAGGAAGTCAGGCTGGGTCCGTCCAAGTGGGATGGCTCCAAAAGAGAAAAGTCTCTGTCTGGCGAGCGCTTGTGGTCAGCGCTCGCCCCAAGGGTAGGAAGAAACCCTCCACCCGTGGTTCTCTGAGGAGCTTCAAGGGCAGTGTAGGAGGCAGGAACGTAGTTGGAAGTTGGTTTGATCTCTTCAGAACTGCAAAGACACATGCTGGCTTGTAACAGGATCACCACCAACTCGGAATCTCCCCCCCGCTCCCCTCCCTCCCATGCATGGACAGTCTATCACTCAGCTGTTGCTAGGATGTTGTGATTATATTTTTGGTTCGCTCAGCATGTTAACTTTACTGTATCCTGGTTCGAGGAAATGAAAGCGCAGAAATGCTGGTAATCGCTGTTTGAGAGCACCTGTGTACCCGAGTCGATTTCCTGTACATTTTTTTGAAGCACTGTATGACAACCACTCGTTTGTTGCTTAGACTTGTGCAGCGCTTTAGATCTCAAAGCGCTTTGGTTGGTGTGGCACTTGGCACTCGTAGAATATGGGATCGACCTCAGAAGGAGTTGAGTGCACGTTGGTTGCGATCAAAATTTTAGGGTGAGGGGCGAGACGTTCCCCCCTTTTGCTACCCTCACAAGAGAAATCTCTCTTTCTCTCACGACAGAGACCTTACCATCGTCTGAAATCACCATGACAACAAGACCACTTTTTGCCTTGAAATTTTGGAGATATTTGGTACAAACAAAGTGTTGGGAACAAATTCGGTGAGGGGGGAGCGACAGGCACTCTTGTGTTAACAGCAAATTGTTACCCTTCCCATCAGGCACTTTGACCCCGCCATGATGCCCCTGGCTCCTCAGCTGTGTGAGGTGATGAAGAACAGTGCTGTGGTTGTTCGGGAGTGCCGTGGGACACGCTTGTGCAGCCCCGGCCTCCCAAGCGTGTTTGCAGAGTCACCGTGTGTGCAGCGCCGCCGCGGAGATATGCACAGTCAGCATTTACTATCTGATGCTCTCGGCTGACCCCAGTGGAGTCTGACCCGCTGACCCGAGCGTGGTGCAGCGCTCCCGCCCTTCCTGGTGGACAAAACCAGCGCCAGCGCCTCCACGGGGGCCATAAACAGACAGCCGTCAGAGCTTTCGACCCGCCTTTTAGAGCAGACGAAAGGCTGGTGTAATAATATGGTGGGATATGCCAGCCTCATACTGCGTAACTGGGCCTGGTGAAAGGAGCGTTTGTGCTGGGGAGGAGATCCCCTCCCCCACCCACGCACCCCCCCGGAGCTCTCTCCGGGGTGATCCCTGCGGATAACTCCGGGGAGGGGTTATTAGCGGGGAGTGCCCAGAGAAGACAGACCCCGACCCCGTCTTCATCTGCACGCTGTCAGTTATTGCCACACAGCAGGGCTGCTACTTGTGACAGTGCCGCGGGCACCCCGTCCACCTCTCCTCTGTGAAACGGTAAGAATAATGTTACAAAGATCCGCATATGGCTCTGCTTATGAGTCTTTACAGTTGATTTTGGGTTGCCACCTTTGGTGACATCTTTGATTACTAAGCGCTGAAGATCTTAAATAATGTAATTTTGTGATGACTATTAAAAACGGCTGATATAATCCAAACCTACTACATATCATATGTAGATGCCAGATTTGACACTAGTGCATGTGTGTCCACGTGAGTCACTGAGTTTTGATGAGGCTCCTTTCAACTTGTCAAATTCACGAATAATGTCCAATACAGTGCTTAGTCTTTCGTTCTTTGTACAAAAAACATTAAAACACAAAACCGGGAATCTCAAGATATCTTAACCAAGCTTCAGGTCTTCGAAGGCACTGTTGCCTTTCCTGTCCAGCACTAACGCCTTCTGGGTGTTGTAGTCCCGCTTTGCTCCCATTGAAATAATCAGACTGTATGTGTGACTCTGTGTGTGTGTGTGTGGCTCTGTGTGTGTGGCTCTGTGTGTGTGGCTCTGTGTGTGGTTCTGTGTGTGTGGCTCTGTGTGTGTGGCTATTGTGTGTGTGGCTCTGTGTTTGTGTGGCTCTGTGTGTGTGTGTATTTGTGGCTCTGTGTGTGTGTGTGGCTCTGAGTGTGTGGCTCTGTGTGAGTGTGTGTGTGTGTGTGTGGCTCTGTGTGTGCATGTGGCTCTGTGTGTGCGTGTGGCTCTGCGTGTGTGTGTGGCTCTGTGTGTGTGGCTCTGTGTGTGTGTGTGTGGCTCTGTGTGCGTGTGGCTCTGTGTGTGTGTCTCTGTGTGTGTGTGGCTGTGTGTGTGTGTGGCTCTCTGTGTGTGTGCAAATGCAATAGGTCTCGAATTTGCGAGAGATTAAGCTATTGGATTTGTAAATGACAATGCCATTTATTTATCTGTTTTCAAAACCAACCCATAAATAAAAAGTTTGTCATTTACAATGCCAGTAGCTCTAACTTTTTCGAAGGCGAGACCTATTGCATTGTAAATGCTTGTTTTTTAAAGACAGCAAGAGGGACAGAGGGGAAGAAAAACATCTATCGGTATAAAATAGCATGAAAAAAGCATATAATAAATTAGATCCATCCACTCCAGAGCGCCAGCAGAAGTCTGCCCCCACCACATTTTCAAACTTGGCAATCAATCCATCAGCAAAGAACTCACCAAGGTCCTCAACTTCTTGATCACTATGGTCCACTTCCCCCAGAAATGGTAACATGCCGACGTGAAGCAGTTTCTGTAGAAGCCATCCGCCGACCCAGGAGATCCCAAGAACGAAAGACCCATCTCCCTCCTCCCCTTCCTGGCCACGGTCATTGAGAAAGCTATCAGCATCCAGATAACCAGACATCTGTAGAACCACAACCTGCTGGACCCCTCACAAGGCGTTTACAGAGGAAACCACAGCACTGAGACAGTTCGAATCAAAGCCAGGAACAACATCAGAATGCTTCTACACCACGGAGGAACAGTAGCCCTCCTCTTCCTCAACCTCTCTATAGCCTTCGACACCGTATCCCACCACACACTAGTCAACAGACTCTGCCAGATCGGAATCCAAGCCTTGATGAAAGAGTTAAAACAGAATTAAAGTGTGTCACTTGTGTAACTGTCTGTCTCCCAAAACAACGCAGCACCCATTAACCATGTTCAATCTTCTGAAACAAGATTGGCCACAGATTGCTTGTAAATGGGCCTAAGAATAGATTTTGAAGTCTTTTTTTTATTTTATTTTAGTGCAATTGGGAGTAAATTTTATGCAGTGTAGTGTGAAGGCGGTGACACAGACCTAGTTATACGTGCTGTCTCCTATAGACATCCATACGCAGGCATTTAGTGACTATGTTGTGGTAGTTAACGCCATTGTGTCTGACCAGATAAAGCATTATAGCTGATAGGTTTGAGCCTAATCTCCCAACATTGTGAATGTAGCACTCCCATCAGAAGCTTCTAGCCACAATAATGCTTCATGTTCATAGCAGTAAAGACCCTGTGTTGCTTTTGTATCTATGTGTAAACTATTGTGTGTGGTGGGAAGCATTCAAAGAACATATCATTTTGAAGATTTGCTCAAAAATGTATATATGTTCCGAAAAAGGAAGAAAAAGACTACCGTAGCTATATGTAAGCACCTAGAGGTTTATGTTCTCTAGGTGTGTTTCAACGTAGTGAGTGAACCTATGATAAACAACTAACAGGCACACAGGACCTCTACTTACAAAACACAATTTACTACTTCCTCTTTCAAATCCACTCCCATCATTCTTCCTCTTCTCTAATCTCTGCTACACACAAAGGGCCTCACTTACAATGAGGCTGCGCCCTCGGAGCATCACTTTTTACGATGTTCTGATGTTGCAGGAGTCCACTCCATATTTACCAGGCAGGACAAAGACACTTTGCGTGGCTAACTGCATCCTTGTAAATATGGTACCCTTAAACGTAGCTTTCTGTGTTAAAAGGGGCGTGCAGTGAATGTTGCTGTAGGCATCCCTGAAGCACCCATGGCTTTTTTACACTGCCCCAGATTTACAAAGAATCGTAACTCTGAGGCATCGCCAAAACCTTAGGCTTCCCCAGGGAAGGCGTAAGGGAGGCACAACGAGGAGAAATACCTTTATTGCTCCTTATTTTTTACTTTTTAGGGCTCGGGGCGGAGCTCCGAGATCCTAATGTTAAAGAAAAAAAAAAAAGTTTCTTTAGGGCTCGGGAAAGACACATTCCTTAGTGCGCAAGTTTTTTTTTATTACCTGAATTGTGATTGGTCCTCGCGGTGATGTATTGTTAGTAGTCTTGATGCGATTGGGCAGATGTAATTGTCGGGCGCCATTTTGGGCATTTTCTCTGCGGTTACGTGCTCGGCAGTGCATTAATTTTAATTAGGAGCTGTCAGGGTGGCCGTGTAATGCATTCCAGATGGTGTGCGCGCGTTCACCATAGAGCAGTGCGTTTGTCGGGCGCGCGTCCTCCTCACGTGGGGCCCCACAATACCTCACTCGAGGGTACCAGCCTGAGCCACAATACGCGCGCAGGCCGGCTGCACCCAGGGCGCTCAGAGGCCGGACTCTCTCCCCAGCTTTCAACTTTTGGCCCATATCCAAAGTCTCTGAGATAAATATTGCTACACAGTATCGGAACGACATTTCCCACTTTCAAAGACAGAGCTAGACTGGCCAGAACGAGTGTTTCACGCGCACGAGAGGTGAGGGTGGCGGGCACCCTGCCTCTGCGCCGCATTCCAGCGCATCCCTCACCTCCGCTCCTGCTCTTCGCAGGCGGCACAGAGCTCACAACACCGCCTCCTTCCCTGGCATTGCTTCCCCGGCGTGCATATGGCGCGAGAGCTCGACGAAAAGCAAATCTGCCACTGTGATTGAAGTATGAAAATAATCTCTTTTCTGGGCAGTGGACCAAACTATAAAAACAGATCAGACGCAGCTGCTCTGCGAGGGAAATATACCGACAGAACAGGGTTGTGGGGGTGGACAAGCAGGCTTCAGCATCACACAATTATAATTCGTCTTTGCAGTGTTGCAAGTGTGTACGGGTTCAAAGCAATTTATGTCCGCGCGCCTCCATGTTATTCCACAGCCTCTAGAATTACACGTGTAAACGAACATTGGGTGTGCGATTGTTTTAGCGTGCCTTGCCCTCAGATGACGTCTCGTGATATTGGTAAACTCCGCCTCTGGGTGCCCTGCCGGGTGCACCCCTTGCGTAATCCCAGAAATTAAAATAATGACCAAAGCTGCCTAAATGCGCGCGCTGGTGGGTCTCACCTGCTGTAGCCCATGCAGGAGCGAGCGAGCGCTGCTTTGTGTTTCTGAGCCGGTTAAAAAAACCTTTATATTTCAAAATGCCCCCCCCTTCCATCCCCCCCACACACATACACTTTTTTTGTTTAGCGAGTTTCTTATTTCAGACTGGGAAAAAGACCCGCGGCTGAAGAATGACAGCTTCGTGCGCTGAAGGCTGCCATAATAATCTACAATCGATTCAGACAGACTAGTGTATGAAAGGATGCTGGAGGGAGGCTCGTCTGCGCGCGACGGCTGGGCTCCGATTCAGTCTGCTGCGCTCGCGGCTTGCCCGGGGCTTAGAAAAAGAGGGATCTCCTCTGCGCGCACTCCATCTCTCATCTCCGGCGAGCACAGGCGCTTTCATGATGCTTCCTGGCCGCTGGGACACGTTTCTGCGTCCGAAACTAAGCCTGTGTGCAAATTCACAAGCAGTCTTAATTCCTGCGCTTGAAATAAAAGACATTTACACGAAAAACTGAAATTCCGCTCCAGTGATTGTAGTAAAACATTACTGGAAACCAGAACGATTATAGTACCTCTGCCATACATTGCAAGGCTATTGCAAATCACTGAAGAGTGCAATACACATATAGAGGAGCACGGACAAAGGCAGAGATCCTTTTAAAGCTTTTGGAACTCCGCGGTGACTTGCAATATCCTTATGTATGCATATGTGAGTGCAGAGTAGTGAGTAGAGTAGTGAGTAGTGAGTAGAGTAGTGAGTAGTGAGTAGTGAGTAGAGTAATGAGTAGTGAGTAGAGTAGTGAGTAGTGAGTGCAGAGTAGTGAGTAGAGTAGTGAGTAGTGAGTAGAGTAGTGAGTAGAGTAGTGAGGTGAGTAGTGAGTAGTGAGTGCAGAGTAGTGAGTAGTGAGTAGAGTAGTGAGTAGTGAGTAGAGTAGTGAGTAGAGTAGTGAGGTGAGTAGAGTAGAGTAGTGAGTAAATTAGTGAGTGCAGAGTAGTGAGTAGAGAAGTGAGTAGTGAGTAGTGAGTAGTGAGTAGTGAGTAGAGTAGTGAGTAGTGAGTAGAGTAGTGAGTAGTGAGTAGAGTAGTGAGTAGAAAGTAGTGAGTAGAGTAGTGAGTAGTGAGTGCAGAGTAGTGAGTGCAGAGTAGTGAGTAGAGTAGTGAGTAGAGTAGTGAGTAGTGAGTAGAGTAGTGAGTAGAGTAGTGAGTAGAGTAGTGAGTGGAGTAGTGAGTAGTGAGTGCAGAGTAGTGAGTAGTGAGTAGAGTAGTGAGTAGTGAGTAGAGTAGTGAGTAGAGTAGTGAGGTGAGTAGAGTACAGTAGTGAGTGCAGAGTAAAGAGTAGAGAAGTGAGTAGTGAGTAGTGAGTAGAGTAGTGAGTAGTGAGTAGAGTAGTGAGTGGAGAGTAGTGAGTAGTGAGTAGAGTAGTGAGTAGTGAGCAGAGTTGTGAGTAGTGAGTGCAGAGTAGTGAGTAGTGAGTAGAGTAGTGAGTAGAGTAGTGAGTAGTGAGTAGAGTAGTGAGTAGAGTAGTGAGTAGAGTAGTGAGTAGAGTAGTGAGTGCAGAGTAGTGAGTAGTGAGTAGAGTAGTGAGTAGAGTAGTGAGTAAAGTAGTGAGTAGTGAGTGCAGAGTAGTGAGTAGTGAGTAGAGTAGTGAGTAGAGTAGTGAGTAGAGTAGTGAGTAGAGTAGTGAGTAGTGAGTAGAGTAGTGAGTAAAGTAGTGAGTAGTGAGTAGTGAGTAGAGTAGTGAGTAGTGAGTGCAGAGTAGTGAGTAGAGTAGTGAGTAGAGTAGTGAGTAGTGAGTGCAGAGTAGTGAGTAGAGTAGTGAGTAGAGCAGTGAGTAGTGAGTAGAGTAGTGAGGTGAGTAGTGAGTAGTGAGTGCAGAGTAGTGAGTAGTGAGTAGAGTAGTGAGTAGTGAGTAGAGTAGTGAGTAGTGAGTAGTGAGTAGAGTAGTGAGTAGAGTAGTGAGGTGAGTAGAGTAGAGTAGTGAGTAAAGTAGTGAGTGCAGAGTAGTGAGTAGAGAAGTGAGTAGTGAGTAGTGAGTAGAGTAGTGAGTAGTGAGTAGAGTAGTGAGTAGTGAGTAGAGTAGTGAGTAGAAAGTAGTGAGTAGAGTAGTGAGTAGTGAGTGCAGAGTAGTGAGTAGAGTAGTGAGTGCAGAGTAGTGAGTAGTGAGTGAGTAGTGAGTAGAGTAGTGAGTAGTGAGTAGAGTAGTGAGTAGTGAGTAGAGTAGTGAGTAGAGTAGAGTAGTGAGTAGTGAGTGCAGAGTAGTGAGTAGTGAGTAGAGTAGTGAGTAGTGAGTGCAGAGTAGTGAGTAGAGTAGTGAGTAGTGAGTAGAGTAGTGAGTAGAGTAGTGAGGTGAGTAGAGTAGAGTAGTGAGTAAAGTAGTGAGTGCAGAGTAGTGAGTAGAGAAGTGAGTAAAGTAGTGAGTAGTGAGTAGAGTAGAGAGTAGTGAGTAGAGTAGTGAGTAGAAAGTAGTGAGTAGAGTAGTGAGCAGTGAGTAGAGTAGTGAGTGGAGAGTAGTGAGTAGTGAGTAGAGTAGTGAGTAGTGAGCAGAGTAGTGAGTAGTGAATGCAGAGTAGTGAGTAGTGAGTAGAGTAGTGAGTAGTGAGTAGAGTAGTGAGTAGAGTAGTGAGTAGTGAATAGAGTAGTGAGTAGTAAGTGCAGAGTAGTGAGTAGAGTAGTGAGTAGTGAGTAGAGTAGTGAGGTGAGTAGAGTAGAGTAGTGAGTAAAGTAGTGAGTACAGAGTAGTGAGTAGAGAAGTGAGTAGTGAGTAGAGTAGTGAGTAGTGAGTAGAGTAGTGAGTAGTGAGTAGAGTAGTGAGTAGAAAATAGTGAGTAGAGTAGTGAATAGTGAGTAGAGTAGTGAGTGGAGAGTAGTGAGTAGTGAGTAGAGTAGTGAGTAGTGAGCAGAATAGTGAGTAGTGAGTGCAGAGTAGTGAGTAGTGAGTAGAGTAGTGAGTAGAGTAGTGAGTAGAGTAGTGAGTAGAGTAGTGAGTAGTGAGTAGTGAGTAGAGTAGTGAGTAGTGAGTAGAGTAGTGAGTAGAGTAGTGAGTAGAGTAGTGAGTAGTGAGTAGAGTAGTGAGTAGTGAGAGCAGAGTAGTGAGTAGTGAGTAGAGTAGTGAGTAGAGTAGTGATTAGTGAGTGCAGAGTAGTGAGTAGAGTAGTGAGTAGAGTAGTGAGTAGAGTAGTGAGTAGTGAGTGCAGAGTAGTGAGTAGAGTAGTGAGTAGAGTAGAGTAGTGAGTAGGACATCACAGGCAGCAGCTGTGCAAGCTTCTTACACTCACAAGGAGACCACAGGCAGCTGAGGTGCAATCTTCTCCCACTCACAAGAACGACATCACAGGCAGCAGCAGTGCAAGCTTCTTACACTCACAAGGAGACCACAAGCAGCAGAGGTGCAAGCTTCTCACACTCACAAGAAGGACATCACAGGCAGTAACGATGCAATATTCTCACACTCACAAGGAGATCACTGGCAGTACACACCACATGAACACACTCCATAACACATAGCAACAATACATTGGCATTTACAATGCCATTAGCTCAAACTCAAATAAATCCGAGCCCGATTGCATTTCTAATGCTTGTTTATGTGTGCTGCAGCACACATAGAGGGAGGAAAAAGGTTTCCCTTCCTGCACAATAACAATCATCCCTGCAACAGTGCACCCTTGCACATGGCGCACAGGTTCGTGAGTTGGTGCAAGGCAGCCCATTGCGTGCCAGCGCAGGGAAAAAGGATAGGAAAGCGCTATATCTGATAGATACAGTGCATTCCTGCCCTTTTCATTTGCCTTAGGGCAGCGCAGCAGGAAGGCTTGTGGCGCTGCCCTACAGCGCAATCTTGTAAATAAGGCACAAAAAGTCAAGAGCAGAAACCTAACACAACTCATGAACAAAGCAAAATAAATATTTTTTCTAATCTTCTATTAATCTCTAATCTTGGGCTACAGAGTCGCGTGCTACTCACCACAAAGTGCTTCAGTGCCTTGTCAGGGGGGATGTATGATAGTACAACGTGATCATTTTGATCGCGGTACTTTACATCGCGGATTTTACAACACAAGTCGTTGCAACGACTTGCGTTGGAGGGCGCGGATTGAGGATTATTAATTTTATATTCCAACACCAGTCCACGTAACAGTAGGGAAGGTGTTGGAATATGAAATTACAATATTCCTTAACCAACAGCGCCATCCAGCGCAAGTCATAGTAACGACTTGCATTGTAATGGCAGCGTGGTAAAGGTCGTGCGGTGTAAACACCGCGTTGTAAACGACGTTTACCGTCGGGGTAGTAAGTGCTGTATAAATACCACTTACAATTACAATGCGAAGTTGCACCTTTATAGTCCTAAGACTTCTGTTCCAGACCCTTCAGCTCACCACCAGTCTTCAGCTGCCAATGATGTAGCACTCGGTTCTAACAGATTCTAGGGACTGTGTGACCCTCTGTGTCCCACCAGTGCTTTTCTAGGCTCCTTCGTGGAGACTGGTGGTGGCACACTCTCTTAGGGACAAGTCAGCATCAGGATTTCAGACGCCACTAAATATTAATAATGCATCCATCACACTTGATGACGCATTTCCTACACCACCCCTGGCTTCAGCTCACCCCACAACCCACATCTTTGCTCCTTTGTACAAGCTCAGAGCTGGCAGTAGCAAACAGTAGTGATAGATGGTGCATCTGCTGTTAAGCGCATTACACTGTCTTATTTGATTAAAGTTTTTCCTGAATCTAAAGGCTGTGCATGAAAATGAACTAAATTCCAGATGCTGGAAAATTTGGAAAGCTGTTGAAAGGGGGTGACGAAAAAGGGAAAGTGTGAAACACTGGTTCCTGAGCTTTTATAAAACTCAGTTTTAGATGTTGTCCATGCAGCCTTGGCAGGAGTTCAGGGGGAAACGTAACCTCTGATTAGAACCATACTTACTGCTCCGCCATCAGACTCCAGAAAATATCACATGGAAAGTTCTGAGAAAAGTTCATGAGGTTTAGGAGAGATTGTGGCTCTCTGCTTGCATATAAAAATAGGGGTCCATCAGAGAATGCAGTTTGCAACGTAATACTTAGAAAGTTCCTTTGAAGAGCATCCAATGCAAGGATGTAACCTTGCGGCTAAAGGGGTCAACCTCGAAGCTGACGAACCGAGGGGCATATTAGCAAGGGCGATATCGCCGCTTTAGCGGGACTTTTTCCCACTAAAGCGGCGATATTTTTATCGCCCTATTAGCAAGCTGTCGCTAACAGCAGTTTGCAACAGCTTTTAGGCGATAGTTACAGGTTTGGGGACCGCTTTGCATGTCAGCGATATTTATCGCTAATGACATGCAAAGTGGGCGTACTCAACCTGTTAGAGACTGAAAGCAGTCACTAACACAGCTACTGCCTATTAGCAAGGCAGGCGAAGCGATGAGAAAAATCGCGCTAAGCGCGATTATCGCTAGAACCTAACGCCTCCTCAGACCATGAGTTAACCTGTATATCCAATGGGAGGTGGATATTCAGGTTAAGTCCCCATTAGCGTTAATGCCTGAATGTCGCTGGATATTCACACATTGAGCCGCTATCGCTGGATATTTTATCGCATTAGAGTTAAACGTTGCTAATATCACGTTATCTCTGCGATAATATCCGGCGATTGGCGGCGATGTAAAAAATATGCGCTAAGCACATTTAGCGATAATGCTCGCTATTTGTTGTTAAATTGCCCCTGGGTTCGAGTCTTGGCAACGACACCAACATCCTGTGCTTCTGGGCAAATCACTTAATCTCGCCGTGCCTACAAAAATATGAATGTGTCCTCAAGTAAAGAAACTGGTGCTCATGTAAAGCGCTCTGATACCCGATGTCTCGGGTCTAGTTCGCACTATATAAAACTCTACAAAAAAAAACAACCTGTTCTTAGGATCTGGTAACTTACAAGGGTCTCTGTTCGTTTTTCGTGACACTTAGATACTGATCTCTATATTGCTCTCCGCCTACTCTGTTGTATCTATCGTTTTCTAATCTGCACATGTTATATCATTATTGATTCATGATTTTTGTCTTAGACATTCATACTTTAGGCTTTAGGCATTATTTAGAAAGACATTGTTTATTTTGATTTTGTTTTCCCATTAGACATTTCGCTTGATTTCTTTCTAGCTCACTCACACATGTGGCCCTTTTGTTTTTTGGGTTTATTGTTAATAGTTGATAATTTGTTAATGTGCTGCGGCTAATTTATTTCTTAATGGCACTTGGCATTTTATACATTTTATGAATTGGCGGATTTAATTAACTTTTTGATATTTGACTAAACCTACAAAATTAAGACTTGGAGCCTAGATGTGCACTTTTGCCTCTAATGATTTTGCTATGAATTATTAATTATAGTTAAAAACAGCTCTCGATGGGCTCTTCTTTTCCAGCAAAATGATCTTCCCTAAAGCTAATTGGATTGGAGGATCAACATAGTGGTGTCAGCGAGTAAGGACCATGAGAGCCGTGAGGTGGTGGCTTCTTCTGCAGTGTTGAGTGGGAAGGAGTCACCTGCGTGTGCCAAGATCACACGGCTCTGTCTATCATCTGCCTCTGCAGGATTGGCTCTATCCCTCGGCTCCATCAAGCAGCACTCTTCTATTAGGGATACACAACCCCACATCCCTATACATTTTCCTTGAACATTATAGACGTTTACAGCTCCTGAGTTTCTTAAAATTCTCAGTCTCCCTCAAGGTACCCTCCCTTCTTCCAGGCTGAGCTGCGACCAATGGAGGCGAGCTGCGTAAGAATTCCTTCGCATTTTATGGAGAAGGAAGATTACGGAAAAGTAATAATTCTGGAATGTGTTTTGAGTCCTGCGGCTCAGTAAAAAAAATATGGTACTATAACAAACTGTTTATTCTGAGACTGCGATCTATACAATATCTGAATGTACCGTAAACTATTTCTAAAAAGTGCTTGTCTTTTTCAGATTTTTGATGTTTATAACCTTGAAATGTGAATAACAAACTTCATAAAATTGCTTGAACCTGATCCAGTTCTAGCATCTGCGTGGTGGAATGTGTCAAAAAAAAGTGGTGGTGCTGAAAAGTGCCAGCAGATCTTTTACTTGCCTGGTGTTGCTTCCCTGCAGATGCCAAGGTCTGGAAACCTTTAACATGGAGCAAAAGCATCCCTTCCCACAGGTTCTTGGTGGGAGTGAAAGACAGGCAGGAGGACACACCTTGTATCTTGTGCTGTTTTTCAGGCTTATTTTAAAAATAGAACAACGACTGGTTAATGTGTATCTGCTGACAAACTCATTTTTTGTTATGAGCTAAAAACTTTAGATAAGCCAGACAGCATTACATATAGGTCACTAGATAATTAACAAGCCCAGGTTTACGTATGCCCTGACGTCTCAGCCAATCACAACTGGATGGGACAGCACTGCCTGCGGCATGGAATCACATTTCCTCTTGAGGCCAGAATCCATTTCCCAGGCAGATCTTGGCAGTCATGCACTGTGCTTGTCAGCAAGCAGGCAGTGAAAACAAAAGGATACATGCTGTACAGGCACTCATTTTGCCAGCAGTTCCCGAATTTTGAGCCTCACAGTAGAGCAGGAAGAGGTGTTAAAAGCCCAAGCTCAAAGTTAGGAACATCATGTATACTACGAAAGGTACATGTAGCGTATAAGGAATAAGAATTGTGCTTCAAATTCAGAAACATGTGTTAGTGAGTCGGTGTGATTTACTCCTCGAATCAGTAATAACTTAGATAATCTTGGGGCATATTACCAACGATTAGCGATATTTATCGTTAACGAGGCTTAGCAACACATTTTTTAACGCTAAGCATCACCGGAAATTATTGCAGAGATAACTTGCTATTAGCAAGGTTTATCTCAGAAGTGATAAAAATCTTCGCGCTAACTGCCAAATGAGAGATTATCGCTGGAAAACCAACGATAATCTCTCGAAGTTTGGCGTTAGCTTGATGATAGGGGCTCACAAACTTAGCCATGATATCCACCTTCCATAGGATATCATGGCTAAGTCAGGAAAATACCAGGTGTAAAAAAAGCAGCGCTAACCGCGGTTAGCGCTGCTTTTTTATCACTAACAGGCTTAGCGAAATCCTTGATGATAGGAGAAATGTCGCTTAACAACATTTCTCCTATTATTTTTCTCTGGAACGCCCCCTTTGCATCTCATTAGAGATGCAAGGGGAAGCGTAGAGAAAAAGGGTGCTAACATGCGAATTTGCGTGTTAGCACCCTGTTGCTGATAGGGAGATAATTTTATCTCCGCTTTCTTGGCTTTTAAAGCCAAAAAAGCGGTGATAAATCCCTTGATAATATGCCCCTTCATTCCTTCACTTTTCTAGTGATAGTGGGGGGCCATGGATTGGGCTTGGCACCCATAAGGCTCAGGCAAAATGTGAGCTTCTCCTATGAAGTTCGAAAACCTTGACATTGTGAAGATGTGTGAAATCAGACAACTTCATCCATGTAGGGTGAACAGATGTCCCAGATGTGCCCTGTTTTTAACTCTCTCCTACGACAGGGCATGCTCTCTCACTTGCAAGAAATATTGTATACAAAAAGGGGCTTAGAGCCTGCCCATTGCTTACAGGAGAATGGACCAAGTGCAGCCTGATTTTCTTTGATTAGTGTTCTTCCGCTTCTGCTGGTACTGGGAATGAGGTACCTTTTTTTTCTTCTTCCCCTGTCATTGCTTGCCCATTGCTGATTGCCCCATTATCCTTGTTACTTGCCTTGTTGTCCATATTGCTTATTCCCTTTCCCACGCTTCATTGTCCATGTTGTTTTCCCCCGCACACTGTTGTCTGTGTAGCTTTTACCCATTCCCAAGTCACCCCTCCCTCCACCTGTCATCCTTGTTGCAAATTTCTCCCTCACACATAGACATCAATTCACTAAAATGCCTAGGGTAGCAGAAGTAACATCACACACCATTTGAGCCTGATGACATCAAAGCAAGTGATGTACCATGAGTACCATTTATTTACCTAGTAAAGTTAAAGTTTTTTCCATTGCTGAAACAATTATTTTGCCGCTTTGGCAATCTATTTTCTTATGAATATGCCACAGCTATATGCACAATATAATATATATGATTTACTAGCTAAATACATGGTACTCATGATATTGGCCTCACTAAGTCTGACTCATGTGCAAATAAAATAGCTTTAACAATGAGGACCAAAATCTTTCCTACCTAAAGCTATGTAGCCCTGACTGGATAGTACCTTTTATTGAGTGCTATTTATTTGTATTTTACTGAATCAGATTTCAAAACTCACCCCCTTCTGATAGGGTTGCCACCTGACCACCATGAACAGTATTTTCATGCTCCAGCAGGTCTAAAAATGAGGATACAAATCACTTAAAATCAGTATTTTTCTCATTACCAGTACATACTAAAACAGTACTAAATATAATAATAATAATAGGGGGTTTTGTAAAGCGCTTGGTGACGCCCAGCGGCGTGTCCCCGCGCTGTGGAGCGAGTGCTTGCAGGAAAACTACAGGGGAGCAGAACCTGTTACCGGGTGAATAATATTGTTTTTAACTTGGCTCTAAAGATTGATTCGGATGGCTCAAGACGCAACGCCGCAGGAAGTTTATTCCAGCTTAACGCAGCCAGATGCCTGAAAGATCTTCCGCCCATCCTTGCTTTAGACACCTTGGGCATGGACAGACGCCCCGATCCGGAAGATCTAAGGGAACGGGAAGGCTCATATTGTGTCAGCAGTCCCTGCAATGGAAGGGGTGCCCTACCATTGACGATTCGATGGCAAGTGCAGAGTGCTTTGAATTCCACCCTGCTTCTTACCGGGAGCCAATGCAGGGTCTGAAGAGCCGCTTTAGAGGCAGCCCTTCTGGGTAGTCTGAGCACCAATCGGGCAGCAGCATTCTGCAAGACCTGCAGGCGGCTCAGATTCTTCTCTAAGGTCCCTAAATAGAGAAGGTTGCCATAGTCCATCTTGGATGTGACTAGTGCATGCACTAGCGTTGGGCGTGCTTTGATGGGTAGGAATTTCAGCACCTTCCTAAGGCTCTTGAGAGTCCCGAAGCAGGATCCAATCACCCGATTGATCTGGAGGCCAAAGGTCAGGTTGGAATCAAACCAAATGCCCAAATCCCTCGCCTCCTGGCAGGGGGTAGGTGTTGGTCCCAGGCATGGCGGCCACCATGCCGACATCCACGCCGCCTGGCCACCCCCTACGACCAGCACCTCGGTCTTGCCTCCGTTGAACTTGATATATATCAAGAAAGAAAGATATATATAGAAGAAAGCCCTTTAAAGTGTGTTCCAAAGCTCCCTTAATTATCCCAGACTGATAATTAAAGTAAACAAAGACAGAAAGGCCATGTTAAAACTGTATAAAGACAATTTATTAAGGTCTATCTAACCCCTTCGCTGCTAGGCCTTTTCCCCTCCGTGCTAAGCCTTTTTTTGGCGATTTGGGGTAGTGCGCGCTTAGGCCCCTGTAACTTTTTACCACTTAAGGTATCCATGCCAAATTTGCGTCCTTTTCTTCCAACATGATGTGGATTCTAAAGGTGCCCAGGGTTTGTGGATTCCTTTGGAGGGGTCCCAGAAATTAAGCAAAATACAGTAAAATTTTTGTTTTTTTCAGAAAAATGGGAAAAATGGGCTGCAAATGAAAGCCTCTGGGTTTGTCCGTGCAAATGTTATCAAAAAAGGGTTTGTGGGGCTGAAATCTCCATTTTCTCAGCTTTTAGGGAATGACAGTCTTTTGTCAGAGAACCAACATTTTCTACACAGTTTTGGCATTTTTCTGGGACATAGCCTATTTTTGCTATTTTTAGAGCTTTCAACCTCCTTCCAGTTAATGGTAGAAATGAGTTTGAAAGCAATAATGGATCCTGGAAAGCTATACATTTTCGAAAAGTAGACAGAATTCTGAATTCAGAAAGGGGCCATTTGTCTAAATCCATGAAGGTGTCTTTATAGAAACTAACAGTTAAATATTGGAATAATTGAAAATTAGTAGAAAAAACAGCCTTTTGTCTCAACGTTTTCACCTGTAACTTCTTGTAATTTTGACAGCTCTTTGAAAGCAATATACCGTTACATCCGTTTGACCTTCCTGGTTGTGGGGATATATAGGACTTGTAGTTTCACCTAGAACCCGACGAACCCAGGTATTTTATTATTTACCGGGTATAGAGCACTTATTCTTGGAAAATGTATACATGGAAAAATCGGTATGAAAGACACCTATGTATTTCTGAATTGGGTACAAATTATAGAGTTTAGAAACAGTATATATTTGCACATTTTCAAAATTGGGAATACTCATACTAACATGAGAATCATTGGTCATTTTTCAAAATGATTTTTTTTTTACAGAATGTCTTTCATTGGGAAGGGAGAAATGCATGAAAACTCTATAGGTAATAACAGTTGATTTACAAACCTGAATTACCCTAAGTCTCCTGATAAAAACGGTACCTCACTTGTGTGGGTCGGCCTTGTGCCTGCGACAGAAAACGGCGCAAAACGCAACGTGGTCGCACCTCAATTTCGCAGTCAAAACTGGCCCTTTTTTGGCAAAGTGCCTACCTGTAGTTTTTGAACCCTAGCTCTGCCGGCACCTAGGGAAACCTAGCAAACCTATACATTTTTAAAAACTAGACACCCAGGGGAATTTAGGATGGGGTGACTCCCACCAGGTTCTGTTACCCAGAATCTCTCGCAAACCTAACAAATTGTAAAAACAAAAACGCATTTTCCTCACATTTCTGTGGTGGAAAGTTCTGGAATCTTCGTGGATCAACACATTTCCACCCACCCCTCATTCCCCAAAGTCGTATGAGAAAAATGGTATCTCACTTGCCTGGGTCTGCCTAGTGCCTGGGACAGGAAAAAGCTCAAAACGCAACGTGGTCGCACCGCAATTTCACAGTCAAAACGGGCCCTTTTTTGGCAAAGTGCCTACCTTTCGTTTTTGAACCGTAGCTCTGCCGGCACCTAGGGAAACCTAGTAAACCTATACATTTTTGAAAACTACTCCCAAAGGAATTCAGGATGGGGTGACTCAACTGCCTCCCACCAGGTTCTGTCACCCAGAATCCCTTGCAAAGCTAAAAAATTGACAAAAAAAATGCATTTTCCTCACATTTCTGTGGTGGAAAGTTCTGGAATCTGCGTGGATCAACAAATTTCCACCCACCCAGCGTTCCTCCAGGTCTCCCGATAAAAATGGTACCTCACTTGCGTGGGTAGGCATAGTGGCTGCAACAGGAAAAGGCCCAAATCGTACGGTGGAGACTTAAAAATAACCTATAGCAAAACTACCTTATTTTTTGGTGGGGGGGCACCTGAGATTTTGGCCCGGGGCTCGGCGGCAAACTTGGGAAACTACCAAACCCAAACAGTTCTGAAAACTAGAATTAGGTGAGGTTTTCCACCAAGACACTGGTTATATTTGTGGATGTTTTTTTCTGCCTGCCCACTTTGGTGCCAGTCGGTCTATTGGTCCTTACTGTACCCCCCTCACACGGGGGCAGTAAGGACAAAAAAAAGACCGACTGGCACCAAGGGGGGCGGGCAGAAAAAAACATCCAAAAATATAACCACCTTTTGGAAGCAAGCCTTGCCCAAGGGCTCACTTCCACACACTACAAAACTCAATTCCTAGGGCCTAGTGGGCCAAAAAAACAGAAAAGAAAAGGGCCAATTCGCCCCCAGGGGGGTGGGGGTGGAGCAGAAAAACATTCCTAAAAAATGTCCCCTCTAGGAAGCAAACCTTGCCCAAGGGGTCGCAGCCATTACAAACAAAAAAATCCATGGTGTCTAGTGGCATTTTTCTGACCTTCCCCCCCCAGGGGTAAAAAAGGCTGAAAAAAACAGACCTATTTGCCCCCGGGGGGCAGAAAATGTAAACCTACATTTGCCCCCCCCCCCTGGAAGTGACCTTTGCCCAAGAGGTCGTTGCAATGAAAACAATTCCTGGTGCCTAGTGGCATTTTCTGCCCCCCCCCCCCCGGGGGCAAAACGGGCAAAAAAACGGGCCGATTTGCCCCGGGGGGGGGCAGAAAATGTAAATCAAAAATTAAGCCCCCACCTGGAAGTGACCCTTGCTCAAGGGGTCGCTTCTACATTTCTACAGTGAAATCCCTGGTGCTAGTGGCGATTTTCTGCCCCCCCCCCTGGGGGCAAAACGGCCGAAAAAACAGGCCAATTTGCCACCAGGGGGGGGGCAGAAAATCAAAAACATAATTATCCCACACCTGGAAGCGACCCTTGCCCAAGTGGTCGCTTCCAATGCACAAAAAATGCCCCATAACATATCCCTGGTGCTAGTGGGGATTTTCTCCCCCCCCCCCCCCCGGGGGCAAAACGGCCGAAAAAACGGGCCGATTTTCCCCCAGGGGGGCAGAAAATCAAAAACATAATTATCCCCCAGTTGGAAGCGACCCTTGCCCAAGGGGTCGCTACCAATGCACAAAAAATGCCCCATAACATATCCCTGGTGCTAGTGGGGATTTTCTGCCCCACGCCCGGGGGCAAAACTGCCCAAAAAACGGGCCGATTTGCCACCAGGGGGGGCAGAAAATCAAAAACATATTTATCCCCCGCCTGGAAGCGACCCTTGCCCAAGGGGTTGCCTCCAATGTACAAAAAATGCCCCATAACTTATCTCTGGTGCTAGTGGGGATTTTCTGCCCCCCCCCCGGGGGCAAGACGGCCAAAAAAACGGACCGATTTGCCCCCCGGGGGGGGGGGGGCAGAAAATCAAAAACATAATTAGACCCCACCTGGAAGCGACCCTTGCCCAAGGGGTCGCTTCCTACAAACTAAATTTAAATCCCTGGTGCTAGTGGTGGCATTTCCGCCGCACGAGCACGACACTGTGCGCGATCGTGAGGCAGAAATGCCCTGCAAAGAGACATCAGGGGAGAGGAAAATCTCTGTCCTCTCCCCTGATGCCTCCATGCGGCCCCAACCCCCCCCCCCCCAGACACAGAAACACGTACCTGCTCCAACGACGCTCAGGAAGCAAATGGCTTCCCGAGCGCCGGGAACTCCCTGATGACATCAGCGCGCGCTGCCTACATGCGGCCCCAACCCCCCCCCCCCCAGACACAGAAACACGTACCTGCTCCAACGACGCTCAGGAAGCAAATGGCTTCCCGAGCGCCGGGAACTCCCTGATGACATCAGTGCGCGCAATGCGCGCTGACGTCACAGGATTCCCATGGGAGGGGGAGCGGGGGGGGCAGCGGAAGCTCTTCCGCTGCCATCCCCATACCTGCGGCTGAGAGCCAGCGCTTCCCCCGAGGGAGGGGCTCATGACGAGCTGGGCTCGTCATCAGCGCACGACCAGTGTGTGCCATGACGAGCCCAGCTCGTCATCTGCTTCGAAGGGGTTAAGTATCATGACCGGGCCTTTGCAGAATCTAAAAAGCGTGAACGTAAGCACAGTATTTTTCACTTAGGAAGGTGGAAACTCTACCTCGTAGACTACACCTTCAATGCTCCAGCCCACCATACATCCATTTAGGAATACTTGGCACTTAAGGTGAAGTACAATATTATACAAGACACTAAGGGCCTGATTTAGAGTTTGGCATCTGCGATACTCTGTCACTTGTCCGCGCTATTTCAAGTGGCATAAGATATAATGTTCTTGCTATATCGGGGACAGGATTACCGTCATGTTTGTGATGAAGTGTCCCATCTGCCAAACGCTACATCAGGGCTTTGGACACAAGAGGTAAACATTAACTGCCTGGTTACCACTGATTGCCACAGGAACTGAAGAAGGAGCCTTACATAGGTCCAAACAGCCAGTTGTCCCTACAGCTCCCATTGTAAATCAGTACTGGGACTCACACAGTGCACACCTTGCACTTAAATCCTGAATTATAACATGAATGAATGAATGAAATATAATTTATAACCGTGCAACTTAGCCCAGTGGGCGTCAAGGCGCCTAGCTCAATATCTAGCTGAGTCAACAAGGTGACAGGAACTTACTGGTAGGCTTTACTGAAACACCAGGTTTTAAGAGCTTTCCTAAAGAGATCCAATGAGGGCTGAGATTTGATCTCCAACGGAAGTGTGTTCCATAATTGGGGTGCCAAGATGGAGAATGCCCTACTCCCCCATCTGACCTTCCTACTATGAGGGACTACCAGTTGATTCCGCTCTAGAGAGCGAAGACATCTGCTAGGCACATAGCGGGTAAGCAGAGACCCAAGCGCATCAGAAGGGCCTGCCATAAGGGCACTATAAGTGAGGCAAAGGAGTTTGAAAGAAACCCTAAAAGGAATAGGGAGCCAATGAAGGCTCTTCCTTGCCGTAGTAGCAGATGACAACCATGGAAGGGCTAACACAAATCGCGCAGCAGCATTCTGCACCACCTGCAAGCGTTGCAGAAGGCACTTGTTGGCCCCAGCATAGAGTGAATTACAATAGTCAATCCTGGAGCCAACAAGAGCGATCGCGATCTTCCTGCGTGCCTGGGGGGAAAGGTAATGAAGGATTCTTTTAAGGGTCTTAATAACTCCCCAGCAGGTGGCAACTGTCCTATTTACCTGGAGCTCCATAGAGAGTGAGGTGTCGAAGATGACGCCGAGATTCCTGGCAGATTGGGCGGGAATGGGGCAGGTGCCAAGAGATAAGGGCCACCATTCCCCCGACCACACGTCCTGGTCCTTACCAAAGACCAGGACCTCTGTTTTGTCACCGTTCAACTTTAGGGAGTTAAGGATCATCCACTCTGCAACAAGCTGCATGCAAGACCTAAAGTTGGACGCGGATGTACTCACAGAGTGGGCCAGGGACACCATAATCTGGGTGTCGTCGGCGTATGACACCACCTCCATCCCCTGTGATCTTACTAATCTCGCAAGGGGGGCCACGTAGATATTAAAGAGGGTCGGGCTCAAGGCCGACCCCTGTGGCACCCCACATTGCAACGATTTAGCAGGGGAGAGGAAATCTCCGAGCATCACTCGCTGTTCTCTCTGATGTAAGAAAGAGTTCAGGAGACTCAAAGCCGACCCTGTTATCCCTGCCTCCCTTAACCGAGATGTCAAAGTAGAGGGAGACAGGGTATCAAACGCCGCCGTGAGGTCCAACAGCACTAGAATGGTAGTTTGGCCAAGATCTACTTTTCGGCAAATGTTATCTACCACCTTGACAAGAGCAGACTCAGTGCTGTGGAATTTCCTAAAGCCATGTTGGGAGCCATCCAAGAACCCAGAAGAATCCAGAAAGATGGATAAATGAGAGTTCATGTGAGCTTCCAGCATCTTTGCTGGAGCCGGCAGAAGGGAAATTGGTCTGAAATTCTTAAGAAGACCAGGGTCCAGAGAGGGCTTTTTAAGGAGAGGCTTTACTATCGCCTTCTTCCAAACCGTAGGAAAGGTGCCCTGTTCCATAGCCCCATTCATTATTTCCAACATAGGGGGTAGAACAATATCCTTACATTCCTTAAGTATTTTCAAAGGAATTGGGTCCAAAGGAGAAGCTGATTTAGTTCTATCTAGCAGTCGATTAAGACCCTCCAGGGAAAGCGCTGGAAAATGGGTAAGGGTATGGGTAGGATCTCCAGCCCAAGATTCACAATGCGTAATTCCAGAGGAATCATTGTCATTCAGGGTATTCCTCTGGGATTGTAGAGCAAGATAGATATCATCTATTTTTTTGTAGAAGAAATCCGAGATGTTGTTGCATAACTCTTGTGAGCTTACCACGGGGTCAGGTGCCTGGAGCGAGCAGAGAGAGTCCACGATCTTGAAAAGCTCTTTAGATGAAGTAAGAGAGCTAGTCAGGCTGGTGAAATATTCCTGTTTTTCCTTAATAACTCTGCTTTTATATTCTCGCAGCTGGCACTTGTATACTTCCCGTTCTGTAGCATCCCAAGATTTGCGCCATCCTCTCTCTTTCCTTCTACAGTTTTGTCTAAGAAGCCTCAATGACTCCGAAAACCAAGGGGCTGTAGGTTTCTGTTGTGCCACATATCTAAGTGAGGTAGGGGCTAACTCTTCAGCTGCCTTGGTGATAGAGTCGACAAGTTCTTGTGCCGCCTCGTCCGCCTCCCTCACGGATGAAATACTAGTGGCTTGGATATAGGGAGCAAGAGCATCATTGGTGAAGTTTCTAAAGCTTCTTTTAAGACATTTATTAGTAGCAGCATGATTAACCTCGGCCCGGGGATATTCTAAATCCAGTGGTACTGCTAGATGATCTAACCATACCAGCGGCAGGGGCAGGCAAACTGATAATCTCGGATCATTGGAAAACACCCCGTCCAGGGTGTGACCGGCCCTATGAGTCGGGCAGTGCACCATTTGGACGAAGTCACAAGCTTCCAATGCGTTAGTCAGAGTATAGGTGTCCTTAGATTCCAGATCATCTAGATGGAAATTTAAATCACCAAGAATGGTGAAATGAGATCTCCCAAGGTTCTGAAGAGTTCAGGGCAGAAATTGGTTCTCGGTCCTGGGGGTCTATAGACAAAAATTCCAGCAAAGGAGACCGAAGGAGAACAAACAATGCAAAAATATAAAGCCTCAAAAGGATCCGAAGGAACCTATAGGGACTTCACAGTGCATAAGAGTGTCGCCTTGAAGAGGATTGCCAGTCCTCCTCCTCTGCGACGCACTCTATTCCGTCTATGAAGCATATAACCTTCAGGTATAGCCAGAAGGAGATCATGACCTGCGGACTCAGAGGCCCACGTCTCGGTCACGAAAACCCAATCTGGTTGCCTCATACTCACAAAATCGTGAAATGCTACATTGTGTTTAATAAGAGATCGCGCATTGATCAGGAAGGCCTTTCTAGGTTGGAAAGTCGTCTGTCGCGGAGGGGGAGTAAAAGGTTTCCTTAAAGACTGTGTTGTCAATTTAAAAATGGTTCTACAGGTAGGGCATACCTGAAACTGACGCAAACCCTCAGGAGAAAACCGATGGTGGCACGGCAGTACTGGGGGTCTAAGAGCCAGCAATTCCGAAGATGAATATCCCCAATGCAAAGTGTGGGACCTACGAGGAACCCCAGGGTCCAGCCCGTCCTCAGCGCGGACGGGCGCAGACGGGCTGAACTCTGGCGTAACTCCGGCGTCAGACATCTCTGATTTCTAAACACTGGGACCACATAACTCTAGAGTTAAATTATGATTTCCTGTTAAATGGACTCATTGACCAATGTTTACTAAAGGTGTGTATTGAGTACTAAAAGTTTGCACCTTGATTAGTCACAAAAGAGACACAAACCTAGTGCAAAATGTTGTAGTGGGATTTACGTTCTAACACAAATCATTGTTTACTGTGGGATGTTGCCCAAAATAAGCTCAATGTGCTATTTACCATCAAACGGGCATATTATGGGTTGGTCATGGGCATTTACATACAACCACCCAAAGGTTTTTATACAAACCTCAACTAACATTTGTAGACTGGGATGTTGCCAAAAAAATATATACTTCCTGGAGACAGATGTAACAGTGAAGCCATTTTAAAAATCTCCACATTTTTCCAAATTTGCCTGTGTGCTGCATTGTACAGCACACATAAAGGGAAGGGGACGTTTTGTTTTGTACGGGAAGCTTTCCCTTCCCACACAAAATGTATGCTTGACAGCAGGGTCTTGCTTGCAGCTCTACCAGGATCTGGTGCCGCCCAGCCATGGTTTTGACTTTAGAGGATCCACCACAGCCAGATCTGGTCCCGTTCAGGAGCGGTATCACCAGTGTTGTATTTGTAGTTCTGTTATTGATTACAGTGGGTGTGTTTTATTTGCTGATAGCTCAGTGGGTTATAGCATTAGACTGCAGTGGCCAAGGGTCTTACAAAAATTGCATTTCGAGTTGGATCCTTTTCATATTTACAAATCCCTGAAATCAATTACATAGTTTTAGATGTTAAGTTAAGTGCAGGAAGCCTTGGGGTGCTTTTACCTTTCAAATCAGAAATGTTATACAATGTAACAAAAGGGTCTAAAACGCATCCCACCAGAGCCTGGAAAACCTAGTGTCTTCAGTTCACCTGAAAAGCAGAACAAGGTCACGGCAGGGGTCTACCCTGTTAGCTTCCTTTGTTAATGATCCACAGCTTCCTCCTAGCTCTCCAGGGCAGAACGATACTGTTGCGGCTCACCACGAGTGGAAGAGTGCCTCTCTGAGATCCACCAGGAGGGGGATGCATGGACACAGAGGTAAAAACAGCTCTGATTGCCATGTTTTCCCTCTACTGTTGCTGCTCCTGCAGCCTCTGAGGCCAAGGGTCGCCAGAAAAGTGCCAGGAGTAACAATGGGCAAGCCCAGGGTCGCAGCTGCGACCCATGGTGTCCCCTAAATGATGTCCATGCCCTCGCACTACTCCATTGTCCGTGTTGCAAATTCTTTTTCCCATTCCCCCCTTTGTTTGTTTTGCCCTGCCCCCACCCGCTATAAGAATGAAAATAAAATGAAATTAATTTGTACTTGTAAAGCCCACTGCTGCCCCAGCAACGGGGCGTCCTGGCACTGTACTCATCCCTTTGTGGAACCCTTCCTGGCTTTTACCTGTGAAATGTCCACTCCTGGGCACCCCCAAGGTGAAGCCAGGCATCCCGGCACTGTTGGGGCCGTTGTGGAGATTAAGCAAGCTATTGCCCAGAGTTGCTGAGTGGGACCCATGATTAGAATAGGCACCGAGGCGAGAATTATCGGGTCCTGGGAAATTGTGCCCAAGACCTGCCAAGGTGGGAATTGAACCCAGGTCCCGGGCCAGACCTCTGCATCAGGGTCTGCCACTCTAACCATTGAGCCACACTTCTGCAGGGTTATTCTGCAGCCAGAGCTGGTGGCACTATAACATTATTTTCACACTTTACTTTTAGCGGTGCTGCATAGCTACGTTGCTATACAACATGGCTAAAAGACATTGGCAGAGCCAATAGCTTTCACATAGGTGAGACCTGTTGGCTTTGCTATTGCTTGTTGGAGATTTGTCTTGGTGTCTCAACAATTTTCTCCAAAGGAAATACATATCCCAGTTTTAAGAGGGGGTGAGGTGAACTAGAACTCTGCCCTTCGAATGTTGCTCATTGATCTGACCCTCTCTTGTGATAATGCTTGTTACAGCATGCTCAAAAGGCAACATTTCTTTACCAAAAATAACTGCTCTATTTACTCGACTTCTTTCAGAGAGAAGGGGTAGCAGTAGAGATTGATATTTAAAATGCCACACAGCATGCTTTAGTTTCATGGCGTATGGCATTTTAAAATATCTTCACTAATGATGCGAGGCTATCGATTGAGGAATCCATCCCCCTGTCCTGGTCTGACCATATGGCAGTTCCATTTCTCCTTAAGTATCCTACCTCATATCTGCCTCTTAACATTCCGAGCAAACATGAACCCCGCAGAAACTACAAGGCCATTTCGAATAGCTCCCTCTCCAAGTGGGCATCCAAATGGTGCCCTCCTCTTGAGGAAAGTGCCTCTTCAGCGGCCACGCAGTTTGACCGTACCATGACAGAAGCCTTAGACGAACTAGCTCCCTTACAATACTGCCGCCGTACCAGAAAAAAGCCCTCTGCTCCTTGGTTCTCAGAACATCTGAGACTTCTCAGACAGGAGGTCAGGAGACAGGAGAGGCGCTGGCATACTGGATGGAACCTCAAAGATAAGGGCGCCCACAAAATCTTGCTCAGAAAATACAAGGCCGAAGTTATCAAAACCAAACAAGAATACTTTACCACTCTGACCACCTCTTTGTCCTCCTCTAAGGAGCTCTTTAAGGTGGTAGACTCACTCATATCCCTTCAATCCCCTGATCCTGTAATAGCGTCCCAAGAGCTTTGCAATAACATCGCCTCTTTCTTTCAACCAAAATATTTTATATACATTCAGCACTGGAACTTCAAAAATCACTTATGAACGGGCCCCCCTCCCCAGGTCCGATTGATCTCGCCCCGACAGTATCAACCGGCGTGAGTACCTTAGACTCTTTTCCCCCTCTCTCTGTGGACATTCTTGATTGTCTACTTAACAAAACGAAGTCTGGCTCTCCTCTGGATGATTGTCCCCTAAGGATCCTTAAACAATGCAGAGAAACCTTTCTACCTCCTTTGGTTGACATCATGAACAGAGCCATGAGAGACGGGGTCTTTCCCACGCAGTGGAAAATAGCGATGGTAAAACCTCTCCAAAAAAGGCCACCCTGGACCCATCAGTTCTAAAAAACTTCCGACCAATCTCCCTTCTCCCTGCCCCAGCAAAGATGCTAGAGGCGCACCTCAAGTCCCATCTTGCCGCTTTTATCGAAAGTTCGGATTGTCTCGATCTCTCTCAACACGGTTTCAGGAGGGATCACAGCACGGAGTCTGCCCTCACCATCGTGTTGGATAACATTCGCACACGGGTTGATGAGGGCCAGACCACCCTCCTGATCCTTCTAGATCTGACAGCGGCTTTCGATACCCTCTCCCCCTCTATATTAACAACTCGGCTGAGGGAGATTGGGGTGCATGGAGCAGCCCTGGACCTTCTCACGTCTTTTCTCACCCACCGAGAACAAAGAGTGAAGCTGGGGGACTATTTATCTCCATCCCTCCCTGTGCAATGTGGGGTCCCTCAGGGGTCGGCTCTAAGTCCGACCCTCTTTAACATCTACGTGACCCCACTTGCCAGGCTGATTCGATCTTACGGGATGGAGATAATTTCCTACGCTGACGACACCCAGATCCTGGTCTCTCTCTCCCATGCTAGCGCTCCAACTGCCTCCAATTTTAGATCTTGCATGGAGGCAGTCGGCAAGTGGATGATAACAAACTCGCTTAAACTAAATGGAGAGAAGACAGAGGTGATGGTGTTCGGAGGGAAAGAGGAAGTATGGTCTTCTAGCTGGTGGCCAGAGTCACTGGGAGCCTGTCCCACCCCTACTGCCTCGGCTAAGAATTTGGGGGTCATGATTGACCCCGCCCTGGACATGAGCAAACAGGTTAGTCGTACCATCTCCACCTTCTGGGGCATTATTCATATCCTGAGAAGGATTAGGAATTACCTCTCTCTTCAGGCCAGGAAACAACTAGCAGTTGCTTTGATAGGCTCTAGGATTGACTACTGCAATGCATTGTATGCGGGCCTGAAAAAGGGCCTACTGCAACGCTTGCAGGTAGTCCAAAATGCCACTGCTAGGTTCGTTTTGGACCTCCCCAAGCGCTCCTCAGCCACAGTAGCTAGAAAGCTGCTACACTGGCTCCCCGTAGAGGCCCGGATCCGCTTTAAGATCCTATGCCTGATATACAAGGCTCTGGCCAGAAATAGCCCCTCTGGCCTAGGTTCCATCCTGTTCTGCTATCTCCCCACCAGAAATCTACGGTCCTCCGGTAGACTGTTGCTAACGACCCCTCGTTTCAGAAGAGCGAAATGGGGTGGTAAGGCCTTCTCCACCTTGGCCCCTACTTGGTGGAATGCTCTTCCCTTGGAAATAAGATCACTGCCTACCCTTCAGGCTTTTAAAAGGGCCCTGAAAACTTACTTTTTCACGCAAGCGTACCTGTAGCAAAGTAACAATCTCTTTTTGACCCCTTTCTGTTAGGCGCCTTGATACCTTCGGGTTACTGTCTGCGCATTATAAATTTTAATCATTCATTCATTCATTCAAAAACAATTGCAAAAACTTTTGCTTATGACCTGCAAATCAGGCATCACTATTAAAACAAGAAGTAGACGTTTGAAATGAGCAGTTCAGGTCCCTGATACCAATTGCCAGTGGTTGAGCCTACTCTTTCATCAATCCTAAAGCGTGGAACTACCTCCCATTTCACATCAGAGCTCCCTCCCTTTATTCATTGAAATTGGCCTGGAGGAAGGGGTCCCCGGGGTCTTTCAAAGCTCCTGGAGAGGAGCTGCATGGCACCCATCCCCTATTTTATGATTTTGGCCCCAGGGGATAGGATCCTTGGTGCCAAACATGGCCCGGGAGGGTTGCACATCCCCTTCCCCTTAATTAATATATCTGCCCCAGGGGATAGGGTCCTCTGGCCCAAAATGGGTTCCCCCTGGGACCTAGTCACATCTCCCCTCCCCATATATTTAAATAAGGAGAATGGCACTTTTTGGTTTGCTAATAACTTTTGCACCGTTTGACGAATATTCACAAAACCTTACCAAAAAAAGTTCATCCACGTTAGCTCCTTCCTGGAGTTTCAGGGTAATCTGGCAAGGGGGAGACCGAGAAAAAAGAGGACCCAAAACGCAAAATCTCCATGCATTTTCCATAGACATTTTTAGAAAGTGCTACACCGAAAACTGCTGAATGGATTGACACCAAATTTGGCAGGAAGCTAAATGTTTGTCCAGAAAGTGTGCTTTTTGTGATTTGGTGTAAATCCATATGGGTAGGGGCATGAGTGGAGGCCCCCTCCCTGAGCCAGGCAGGGCCCAGGGAACTCACACCCCCTGGGGCCCAAATAAAGACCCTCTCTAGGTCTCCACTCGGCCCCAGGAACCCTGTTACCCAGGCCCAAAACAAATAGAAAAGGAAGAGGGTCCATTAACCTTGTGCTGGTGTCTGCCCCAGGGACCCCAACCCCACGGGATTGATATAACACAGTGTTCCATGTTACCACCCTGAGGACACCGTAGTTCCCTGCCCAGGAGAATGTGAGCATACTCTACCCGCACTTTCCTGGGCAGGGAACTCCACTTTGCCCCTACCCAGCGGGAGTAGTTGAAAACAGCTGCTCCCGCCAGGTGGGAGCAAAGACAAACTACTGGTCCCGCCAGCGCCCAGCATGGTACTGGATGGGGAGCCAGCTACGGCTGCTGGGGTCCTGGGGCTCCACCCGCAGCCCCCAACATACTGCTTAGGAAATGGGGTCCCCAAGACTCTTAAGGGTTTTGTAGGAGCGGATTCACAACCCCCTTACTTTATTTTATAAATAAGCCCCAAAGTATAGGCCACCAGTGGCTCGGGAAGGACACCCACAGTGAATCATTTAATAATAAATGTGCAGTAGGAGATGCTCATTTACTATTCACTGCTCCTTTTAATAAGCTCCCCATAAGGCTTTATTTTTTATGTTTGTTTGAGCTTTGTGGTGCCACTAGAATAGGAAGTGGAACCACAAAGCCTTTTTTTAATGTTTAATGTTGTTGGGGGTTGCAGGGAGTCCAGCAGCCCCCCATGAACCATTAAAAAAACAATTACGTCCTGATTAAGATCTTGGTGGATAGGATATTCCATCACAAACGTGACGAACATCCCCTCCGCCGTATTACAAGTGCCACTGGATTTAATGCACTTGTAATATGGCAGACTGGATATCCGTCATGTTTGTGATGAGTATCCCATCCGCCAACATCTAAATCAGGCCCTTAGTCTCTTGGGTCATTAAAGCATTTACATCAGGAGAACATAACATATTTTTTAAAGCACTCCTTGCTGCTCCTCTATGCTCTTCAGCTGCAGTGCAAGGCCCTTTAGTGATTGTTTTTATGATTGCAATTTATGGGCTAAAAAATGTTAAAAGAAAATTTCAGACATCTTTTTTATTGTTTTTTTAAATATGTCTCTGACTGGTTATTTTGACATTTTTCACACATAAAATATAATAAAAAGTATGTAAAAATAAAATGTTTTGTTTTCAAAAAGATGTATTACAATGTTTATAATAATCAGTATTAATAAATATTGCTTTGTGTGAATTAATGAAATATACATTTGATTTAAATTATTGGTGATTTTTGGAGAAAGATAATAGATCTGCTTTATATATATGTATATGCTTACCCCTTGATGAAGTCAATAGGCTCACTTTTTATGTTTTGGAGTTGCAGAAGGCCATGCGTGGCGTAGGGTTGTCTGCTAGTTGGGGGCGGGTTGGCCAAAGAACCTTGTCTGTGGCTGTCCCTGCAGCCAAGCCCCCACCATGCAAGGCTGAAGATCGTATGTGGCGGGGTTGGCTGGTCAAGGGGGGTGGCTGCAGGAGATGTGGCCAAATTCCAGCAGCGCACGGCCAAAGCCATGCACAGCCAGGGGTTAGCTTTATGTATGGTAATCAAATATTACTTTACTTTTTTTTTAAACCTAGAAATTCACTGATCCACTAATGGCTGCTAAGTTGATCTCATTTGGGGGGTGAGGCAGAGCACCGGGCTGGAAGATGGCCACCATTTGTTGAGGATCTGCTGGCCAGGAACATAATCCTGACTCAGTGGACAAATCACTTTAATTTTCACACACAGGGGATCAGTACTCTTTTCTAACAATCGCCACAATGATGCGGACCACTACCGCTAATTCAAGTGTCCGCATGTCCAATTTATCCCAATGTCACTATACTGCAGCGTAAGGATTATTCTGTATATGAGCGATAGTGCAACAAGGAATTCCTATCCGTCGGCTTCTGATGGACAAAGGTAAATAACCTGTGATCCCTTGTTGTTATATCCACATCAAGGTAAACAGCAGAAAAGTGACTAAAGGACCATGTACCCCTCAGACACCCATCCGCCTGGTTTAACCAAGCCAGGAACGTCACTAACGAGTTCTCTGAACCTGTCCAGATGCAGAGGACATCGTCAATGTACCTCCTCCAAAGAGAAATATTCTCTTTGAAGGGGTTGGAGGCGTGATGGATCACATTGCTTTCGAACTGGCCTACATAGATGCAGGCCAGACTTGGCGCAAATGTGGCCCCCCATTGAGGTACCTGACACTTGGAGATACAGCTGATTCCTGTACTGTATTTCTAGTAAGTTCCAGTTCAATGCACTGCAAAACAAAGGACTGGGGAGTGCCGTAAAACAATTCCAGCTACCCAAGAGCACACGCTGCTGCCACCAGTGGGGACCTGCACGGCACTTGTGTGATATTTGCACCTACAGTGCATACTCTATCTTCTTTCACTGTTTCTTTCTTCGCTTTTGAGATAATTTGTGTTGGAACACATTTCCGTTTTGTGGCAAGAAAGCAACCGATGATGATAAGTGGGTGTGCTAGCGAGTACCAACTAGCCAGTCCCCCCTTGGTGTTGCTACTGTGAGGTGCTTTCTTTCCATTCTCACATTTTTCTTCACATCTCTTCCCACATTTTCTTTAACCTGTCTAATTTTTGGTAGGAATATTACGCTGCACAATAGTGACATTGGGATAAATTGGACATATGGACCCTTGAATTAGCGGTAGTGGTCTGCATCATTGTGGGGGTCGTTAGAAAAGAGTATAGATCCCCTTTGTGTCTGAAAATGTTTATTTGTCCATTGAGTCAGGCCCTGGTTGTTGATAATATGTTGAGTGGGGGGCGGCTGGACTTTTTCCCCCCCTGTGCTCCTTTCTGTGTTGACGGGAACATAATCCAACAATTATCTGCTATTCGAGTGCGCAATATAGAATATGAAGTTTGGCCCTAGATCATGAAGATGGGACTGTGTTCGCTCTGTGCACTGGAATGGTAAAAATTGCTGGGCCTACGTGGAAGTGGTGTGTGGTCCCCCACTGGAGCATGAGAGGGCGAGGGTCCTGAAGTGCTGTGCCCCCGCGGATTGTGCTGGAAGATGAGAGATGCTGGAAAATTATGCTGAACCTGGCAGCTCCGCAGCAGCGCTTGAAACAGAGGCAAGGGGGGGAAGTAATGCAGTGGCGCATCCCTCGGCTTGCAATGGCCTGACTTGCGCAACTTGGGAGAGCAGCCTGCAGATCACAGGTGCCTCAGGAGCCAGCAGAGATCTGCCTGGACAATGTCAAATCTAAATCCGTATTTGTAAAGCACAAACTACTCACCCTTACAGATCTCAAGGTACTGGGGGCCATCATTGAAATTAAGTGAGCTATTGCCCAGAGTCACATGGTGCTGAGGTGAGCTGCCGCCAAGGATTTGAACCAAGAACCCTGTGCTCTGAAGTCAGCTGCCCTGACCGCTGCACCACACCTCTCCACTCATGTCATCTTCTTTATATCATTCGGGTTCAACAGATTGATAAATTATGGAATGGGGTGCTACTCTTCCAGAGTCACTGCTGTCAAACTCGCCACGCATGCTGTGGAGTTATTTGAGGAACTGTTTGCCTGATCTTATTTCACTCCATCAATTATTCTCCTTATCATATTCCAATCTATCAATTACTGACAAGTGGACTCTATTGGGCACAATTAGATCAATTCTTTTGGCCTTGACGTGAAACTTGCTGAGTGCACCCCTTCCTTGCCCAGGCGTGCTCTTGGCTGACTTGAGAAGAGCCGAGTTGAGTACTTTGAAGTCTGCATGCATATGGAGGTAAAGCGATCCTGCAAATGTGGCTGATTCTTGGAATAGGCTGTGGGGCTTCTCATGCAAGGCTAGCTGTTTTCCTCTATCGGGGGAGGGACATGGTTCTTCAATAAGTTTGGATTTTGTAATGGGAGGTGGGTGGTCTGTGTCATCATTGAAATTACTTTATTTCGTCTTAAATACCCTTAAAAAGTACAATACAAACATGATAAAATCAAAAACGTCATATAAAAACAGTTTAAGAGAAAGAATAATAAGATACCCATCACCCAACTGGGGAGTAAGTCCAATGAGCACCAGCAAACATTGGCTAGAGACATTAATGTGCAAAAGAAAAGACAACATAGATAAAAACCTCAGACTTGACAGCTGCCAAATATTTGTGTGAGAGTCTGAGAGCCAAGGAATGTTCCAGTTGCCGCGTCAAATTCATATATCAGGTTTACGGATCAAGCAAACCAAAGGCAGTAATCACTAGAATGCAGCCTGATATAAACACTCAGAATTATTTTTCATTTGCTCGCTTGCCCAGTTAAAGAATCAGTCAGTCAATCAGAAAAGCTTTATTATCGGTTAAAAACCATAAAAGCACATGTGTACAATAATTTCTGATAAAAACATACCATTATACAACACTACTGGACAACAAAATAGCAACAACACTTCTTAAAATATTTTAAACTAAGATGATAAAAACATAACAACATGTTATGTTATGTTATTTTTATTTATACCGCGCACAGCTGCCCCAGCAAAGGGACATCCTATACAGATTAAGATAGAATAAAAAAAAGAAAGGATATTCAGTACCTGCTCGTGATAGTATTAAGGTTACCTTCTGGCTATTTTTGATTTTTGCCCCTCTTGCGCGCCACATAGACAGAAGGTATCTAGAGGTTGCAAACACAATCAGGATGGAGGTGTCATATTTCAATATTCTAAATACCTCCCCATAGTCCCTGAGGCCCCTGGATTTACATAATTGGACAATCCATTTAGCTCTGGCCCTTGAGCAGGAAGGGCAGAAGAGCAGAACGTACAGATCTGTCTCTTCAGCACAATCACACCCGGGACAAGCGCTCGATATATAGTGAGCGTTTGACCACTTGTTTGTCACAGCCCACACTGGTAGTATTCCATGTCTAAATTGGACATATAACTTTTTTGCCAGTGTAGGCTGAATGTCGTCCAGAAATTTCTCGAACTGATAAATATCCTTAGCCTCCAGAAAAGTATTGGTCAGCCTACCCAAGGATGGATTTGATAGTATAAGGTCCATTCGATATTGTTTAAGAGCAGCAGCCAACGACATCTTAGAGGTCAAGGCGCAGGTTTCCTCAGGGTGGAGCCACAAGTCTCCCCTGCCCAATGCATGGCAGAGCTGCTTAACGTGTTCCAGCCAGGGGATTTTTCTCGCCCCCCTTGTGGACAGAACGTCCCTTAAGTCCTCCCTATAGCTAAGGAGCTCTGGAGTAGACCAGAGTCGCCTCCAGTACAGTAAGAGGCGATTAGAGATAACCTCCTGAATGGGGACCAAATCCAGATCTAACCGTAGAGGAGTCAGAGGCGAGCTCAGGGGAAGTCTCAGTAAGCGCCTCATGAAACTATTCTCAGTGGTGGTCAGGGAAGTGGCGCTGACGTGGCCCCATAGTTCTACTCCATGGAGCGCCCCACCTCTTGCCTGTGCTTTATAAATTTCCACTGGGGGCCCCAAAGATTTAAATGAGCACTCGTTAAAGACCTTGAGTATACCTTCAGAGGATTGGGCCAGCTTCAAGTTTGCCTTAGCCATATGGGACCCCCATACCATCCTATCGTTTAGCGTTACCCCAAGATACTCAAAGGTGGAGACTCTTTCCAACGCGGAACCCTCCATATGCGGGTGGGGGCAATTTGATGTATTTGCATTAAAAACCATGTACTTGGGTTTAGAAAAGGTTTATCTCCAAGTTCCTAGATTTACGAAAGGAACAAAACGCCTCCAATGTTCGCTGTAACCCCATAGGCGATTTTGATAGCAAGAGGGTGTCATCAGTGAACATCAAGGCTGGTATCTTGCGGGCAGCTAGACTTGGAGAGCCTAGGTCCCTCGATCCCTTCAGATGTTCGATCAAGCCATTGAGGAACAAGGAAAAGAGCGTGGGGGCCAGTACGCACCCTTTGCCTCACGCCCTTTTCAGCCGGAAAGGGAACCGAAAGCTCCCCATTCCTCCCATACCTCACCCTAGCGAATGTGCCTTAGTGGAGACGTTTAAACAATTGGCACAAATAAACCGGAGCTCCCAGCTCTAACAATATCGCCCAGAGCTTATCCCACTGTACCAAGTCAAATGCGGATCGAAGATCCACAAAGATCAAGTAGAGACTTCCCGCCCCCATGGTCACCGTCTTCCAGTACACCAACTGGAGTCTGAACAGTTGATCAATTGTTGAGATCTTGGCGCGAAAGCCCGCTTGGAGGGAGGATAGGATATGGTGGTCGTCCATCCAGCTCTGCAGCCTCGCTAGTAGGAGGCGGGCAAACAGTTTCTGGAAGACGTCGATGAGGCTAATGGGGCGGTAGTTAGATGGGTCGAGTGGGGATGCCTTTTTGTGAATGGGGATGATCTCAGCACACAGTCAGGTTGGGGGGATCTCCATGCCATGTAAAATGGCATTAGAGTATAGCAAAATGTAGGGAGCCCAAACCTTCTATTCACTCAAAAATAGATCTCCAGGGATCCTATCCAAACCGGGAGCCTTCCCGGAGGACAAACTTTTGAGGGCCACCTGGATCTCGATTCTCAAACAGACTGAAGGGTATGAAGTCGGTATCATTTGCAGCCGCTAACACTGTAGCAAGTGGGCCCTCCACTGGAGTAACTAGATCGACTAGGGGTGCAGTGTCAGTGTGGGAAAAGAAAGGCTTAAAGTGAGCTATCCAGACATCTTCGCTCAGGTTGGGAATTATTGCGGACAACCCCATCTGACGAGCCTGATCTTACTAGGTTCCTGAAGGCCCTGTAATCACGACCATCCAGGGCTTCTTTTATGCTTTACCATCTCAAAGCCTCCCATTCCGACTTAGACTCCTTGATTATACTTTTATAGGTGGGTCTTGCCCCTCTAATACTCAGCAGAGAGCCAGATTTAACCTCCTTAACTAAGGCACGCTTAGCAGCCCTACAGGTTTTATTAAACCATTGGGCCTGTTTTTTTGCCTGAGCCTTCCTGTTGACTCTGATGTAGAAATAGTCTGCCATGGTAGAAAAGAGGTTGGTGTGAATATGCTCAAACTCCCGGAAATAGGAAAGGTCGTAATTATGAACTGGGAGTTTTAAGGCCTCTACTAGGGCGCTAACAACATGTTGATAAAGCTCCGCTATTTTGTCAGGGGCTACCATAAACTTGCCCCACCTAATACGTCTGCCCCCTGCCACTATGAATAAGTTTGGATCAGCAAGAATCTCCAGTGACCCCAAATCATGTTGTTGTCCCAGGGTATGTTTTAGTAGTGACAAAAGATTGTGGTCACTATCTACCCTATGGATTGCTGTAAAGGCCCTCGTTTGATTTCAGAATTCCACATTGATCATAATATAGTCAATAGTGGTGCTTTTCCCCACTCTGTTGTAGGTACGGTTTCCTGGGACATCAGGAGGAATTCTGCCGTAGCAGGCTCTAAGGGAGTGGGTTACTAGCAGCTTGTTAATCTGAAGGGCCAAGGGGGTTAGACGCTTTGCCGGGTACATAGCGCACTCCTGGATGTGCCAGGTGGCATCCTTATCCAGGGTGACTGCAGGGATCCCTGCCAGGGGTTCATAGTGGCAATTAAAATCACCCCCGATAATTCTATGTGTCGGTGCTGGAAATGTGGAGAGGAGTTCGTCAAGAGCCTCTTAGATAGATTGCGCCAACCGATTAGGAGTAGGGCGCAAATAGATGTTAAAAACCGCCACCGTTGGACCATCCAAATAATTGAGTGCGATACAGAGGATGTCCGGGGAATGGGAGTCTATCACTTTAACTGAGCATCCCAGGTGGGTGGCAACCCAGATACACAAACCCCTAGGTCCCTGTACTGCCGGTGTATAAAATGTAGCATATCCCACCCTCGAAGGGGCGGTCAACAGCCAGGTCTCTTGAAACAGGCACAAGTCGTACTTGTCAATCAGCTCATCCCAATCTGGATTAGATAGCTTAGGGGCAAGCCCTGCTACATTCCAGGAACCAATTAAGGATTTACGAGATTCGGCCCGTACAGGGCTAGCTAAGGTGGATACAGATACGTTATGAGGGGAAAGTCCTAAAAGGATGTCTAGCTCAATTCCCTCGCCTAAGGGGCGAGTGTTTAAATTTAAACTAGGTGAGATCGTTAGTGATTGAGGGTTCTTTGTCCTAGAAATCACGTAGGGAGGACCCTCTTCGGCTTTCCCGCCCTCCACTAGCGGACACCCTGCTGTTTTTGGGACAATATCATTGGGCCCTGGTTGGTAAGATAGTCAATCCACATTATTTAGGGCACTGAAGCCATTGGCTACGGGTATGTTATATTCTGCTACGTGTATACCTTGGTGGAAATAAGTTGATGCCAGCCCACCCAAAGCCAAAGCCAGTGGGTAGAAGTAACCCCAAGGGGAGAGGTTGAGAGGCCCACGCCACTCAAAAATGTGATTGACCACTCCAGGTCCCTAAAATTGACGATCACGCAGTCCCCTCCAATATCTTTGCGTTTGGTACCCAACCAGCTAACTCTTCTCGCAAACAAAATTTCCCCCTGGCCCGATCCCATTAATGGTCTGTATCTATTCAGCCAGAAGATTATTTTGTTTTTCAACTCGGGGAATGTTTCACCTCGCTCACCAGTCAGTAAGGGAACTCAAGTTAGAACCACCACGTACGGGGATGCCTCAGGAGGTAACTGGGGGCAGGGCGAAGGATTTTGGGGGCCATTTCCGGGGCCTATCCTTGCGGGATTTTGGGGCGCCTGCTCCCGGTCTGGCCGCTGCTTGCTAGTGACTTTTGGTGTAGGAGGGGTGTCTCGGCGAGTCAAACTAGCTGCATTAGGGAGCACTCTAGGTGACACAATAGGTCCGGGAGCAATGGTGTCTGGGGTACGTTTGGATGGATTTGTTAAAACCCGTCCCTGTAGCTGGATGTCTAGTAAGGGACCTTTATTTGGAGTGTGGCCTAGGGATACCTGCTTGGTGTTACTTGTTACCGGATTCACAATGTTATTCCCTGTTGAAGAGGGTTGGTGTTCGCCTCCTCCCCTTTTGTTATTTATCAAAGAGACTACTTTATCAATTCTACTTATCAAAGCTTTAAAATGTGAATTGATAAGCTGTTCCAATTAGGCTTGTAAATCTATTAATAAAAGAGTCGCCCACACAGGGGGTGCTAAGGTAGAGAAGAGGGGGCCTGGCTCGTCCTCTGGGGCGTCTGGGGTAACTATGGTTTTCTTAGTTACTTTTTTGGGTTGTTTCTGCTTCTTGGTTCTAGGGCGTGGCTTTGGTGCCTTTTTGATCACATGGGGAACTAAAGGGGGAGAAAGGTTGATAGGAGAGCTAGCATCTTGCACATTCTGCGCACATGGAAGCTCAGCAAAAGAGGACTCTAACAAAGAGTCAGGTGAGTTAGTAATAGCTAGAGATACGTTCCCGATTGGTAATGGGGTGGGAATAGCAGGTATAAGTGAGAGACGTCTTTCGGTGTTTACTATGGCCGTGGCAACCACCCCTACAGTTTTTTGCAACATTTTCGTCTATGGCTGTTAAACTCTGCAATGGGGTTGATGAAGCTGCTTTTTGCCTTGTGAGAGGGCGTGATGTTGGGGGATTATTTTTTCCCATGATACTTGGGGAGCTGATAAATTTATAATTATAGTTACAAGGCTCAAATTAGCAGATCCAAGTAAAAGGAAAAGACTAAATAATGGATAAATGTAAGGTGTTCACTAAAAGATAATACTGCCCCAGAGCACAATTTCAATAGTCAATGTGAAATGTCACTTTGGAGCCAGCTTTACTGACAACTGACGTGGTATACCACAGTACGAGGACTCCCGTCCCATCGAGTTCGATCAGCCAAGAGGGGTGGCCCAGCCCGGCCTCCTTCGGCCCCTGACTGCCACAGACAGTCCGCCCTTAACCCGGGCTTAGCCCGGCGCGTCCCGCGCGCGTCCCGCGTCGCGGGTGAATAGACGAGGACTTTACCTCCCGGTAACTTGGGGGAGGGGCGAGCTGTGTCCTGTAGCTCCGCTGTCCTCTGGGCTCTGGAGTCCGGGTGGTTGCAGCAACGAGTGTCTCCCTTGTTATATACTATATATACAATTCAATTCCCAGCAGACAATTGCGCCAAAAAAAAAAAACAGTAATATCAGGATAATGCCAAAAATAGTCCTTCTTTCAACAACTTTTTCCAAAAATATGGAAAGGCGCTGTTAAACCATAATTATACTGTAATACTGAAGCACACAAGGGGGGTTTGGGGTGCAGCCGAGCCGCGAGGTCTGCCCCCCGGGCAGATTTGGGAGGGGGAAGGGGGGAGAACAAGCGAGCGGCCATTTTGCCGCGTTGGGCTGGCTGGGGATAGCCCAAAAGCAGCCCAAAATGAATTTTGCAGCCCAAAGGATAAATAGCGATCCCGAGTTGTCCCAGCCACCATTTTAGGTACTGAGACCTGGTGGCTGGGAACGTTTCAGTCAGGAGCTTTTTTGTCATGCGTTTCTTGGGCAGCTTTCGCATGTTTTAAGTCGGGGGCATGGCGAGGGGCGAGTCTTCGAGGCACTACGCCTGCTGGGCGATGCGGGCGCCGGGCTCGGTGTGCCTTCGCGGGCGTGGTGGCGGCGGCCATCGCCTGCGTGCCGCCACAGAAGATTGCGCGTCCCCAGGTAGGTTTCACAGGGCGGCGCGGATGTCAGGAGCGCGGCCCCAGTTGTGACGGGCGGTCCGGGGAAAATGAAGCAGGGAGGGCAGACGAGGCGCGCTGCCAGTGGTGCCTCGCCGCCCTTAGGAATGGAGTCTGCGGGGAGGGCTGGGGGCGGGGCGGTAGGAGACCGTGGGCGGGCAGCGATGCGGAGGGGTGTTGCGGCCACCCTGGCACGGCGGGCAAGGTCAGGGAGGCTCTGCCAGTGAGCGGGGCCTCCTGGGCATTTTTTGCAACGGGCGGGAAAGGGGGCGGGAGGAGAGGGGGGGGAGAGCAGGCCTCAGGATCGGGGGCGGGAGAGAGAGCGTGCAGGGAAAGGGGGCAGGTAGGGGGAAAAGGGGCCGGGGATGTCGACAAGGGGAGGCGGCCCGCCACAGAAGGGGAGACAGGAGAGCCCCTCACCTGCCTGGCAGGGGGCCGCGGGCGAAGCAGAGAGGGGCAGGAAGGCTGGCAAGAAGGGTGTAAGGGGGGCGCAAGGTGGGACGGTCCTGGGTGGCCATGGAAGGGGGGGGAGTTGGTCCCAGGTGGTCGGGTGGGGGGGAGGGGAACCGGGGGGCGGTGATGGGGGCATGCGGGAGGGGGGTTCTCCCCAGCATTCATAGACTCAGAGGGCAGTGAAAGGGAGCGGGAGGGGTTAGATGTGTTCGAGTCACGGGGTGCCGGTGGAGGGGTTGGGAGAAGGGGGGGAGCTCGCCGGGGGAGGTGGGTCGGGGGTAGGGGGGTTAATATGGAGAGAGTACGAGGAGGTCGGAGGGGTAGGGGGGGCGGGGTGAGGGGGGCACGCGGTTTCAGGGTCCCAGTACACCAGCGGTACCTTTTTTTTGGCAGGGGGACGGTCGGCGTGGGGCTCCAGACTTGGTATGGCTGGGGGCGGCCCGGCGGCACCAAGGAGAAGGGAGGGCTGTGCTTCTTGCAGCAGGCCCGGAGTACGCGAGGGTTCTCGTCGCGGCTGGCTTACGAAGGCCCCAGGCGGGCTCGCCGGTCCCTCCAGCCACAAGGCCCCCAGCGGCTTGGGGATCGTCAGCGGCCATGGAGCAACGGCACGGAGGAATACTCGACTAGTCTTGGCATCGAAGATAAAATAGTGGTCTGCAAATGCAATCTTTGCACATTTACCAATCAAATCAGCTGGGGACTTGATGAGGGCTTCGCCCTTTTTATAAGACACTTCTGATGACATGGGGGGCTACAATTGTGGAATGCTCGCGTACAAGCTTTCTATGTCCTTGGGGCCAAAGATATTCATTTTGTTGTCATATGCTTTTCCTTCTAAACGGTTAATCACACTTGTACTATCGCTAGCATAGGATTTCGTCAGTACCACATCAGGCTTTCTGGAAAACTCAACGTATTCGGCCAGTAGTGGTAAGATAGATTGGCAACCTGCAACAATCGGTCTACCGGGAGGATTTGGTGGTCCTTATGCACGCGGCAGTGGTAAGCTTAAGTCACTCTTAGATAGAACGAGGTGGTTGTGTTAGCTGAGACAATCTTAAGTCTAGATATGGGAATAATGGAGGAGTCCTATTGTTATGCGAAGATATGGTCGGATGTTGACCTACATTGGACAGGAGTTGTGGCATATTTCTTTTCCCGACACATTAGTTCCAATATATACAAGAATAAGCTATATGCAAGATTTACAGATGGATGACACGTCGTTATTGTTAGTGTTCTTTTCCGACAAGCGGCCTTTAAAGGCCAGAAAAAGGGGTTTTTGGGAATATGAGTACCCCTGAGTGGGTAGCAGTGGGTAGGTTGCTTGTATGCCGAGGTGGCTGCTGGCAAGGTCGGGCAGGAGTTTTTGTGTTAATCGCCTGTGCGAGGTTTGGTCACGTAACCACATAAGAGATCTCTATTTCGGGTGGGAATAGAGACCTTAGATGGGGTAAAAGGCAACAGTGACTCTATGCCTTTAAGGTTGTCCAAAGTTGTCACAGGAAAGTATTGGGGATATTAGGTCTATTAGCCACGTGCACGGTTTGTTAGAGGCAAAGTCAGGCATGAGACTCCATCCCAATATGGCCGACACGTTTCTGTGCAGTTTGGTCACATGATCGCAAGAGCGACCATAGCGTAGCTGCACCACGCCAGCGAAGCACTCGACTGTTGAAGCGAGCGAAGTGAGAGGATGACTGATTTAGGCAACCATTCGTACAGTAAGTTTCTACCGTGGCGGGGGATTGTTAGGTTGTACAACGCTATGCACGGAACTCGGTCCTTACTTTAGTTTGTCACGTTATGTTTCCTTTCGAGGTTACACGGGCAAAGTACAGTGTATGTAAGTACAGTTGGATTAATTCATGGGGTCGTTAAGGTCTCATAACACGATAGAATATCGGTACTGTTGAGTGCATGTGTTCAATTTTAGATTCTGCTAAAAGCAAGGCAGAAGGTAAGATATACGGATTGGTGCATGGTTTTACAGCAGTAGGATCCTACGTATAATTTCAAGTGGTTGCGGTGACTGAGTCTGGTTCCTTTTTAGGGCCAGACGGTTAAGGTCTTAGTTACCGGTCGTGATTGTGAGTAGTGAGGCGCTAACATGGATTTTAGAGGAGTGTGCATTTCACCTAGTAGTATGGTGCGGCACCACTGATTGGACAGCCGTATGAGACCTGGGTTACGTTTGACTCCACCAATCTGTGAAGGTGTATTGATGTTCGTACACGCGGGACACGTTGGGAGTGGAAGGTGTGCATGGACATTATAAATATGCGCTTGGGAGCATTTCGTTTGGTGTGGGCAGACGATACATATACATGTTCTTAAGGGATTGGTCGTAAATATGTTGTTGATTGTACATGTGTGGTTTTCCGATAGAGTCATGGTGCAACACTTGTCCTGACGATGGTCTCGGAGAATAACGGTGTGTGAGACCGAAACGTCGACTCTATGACACTCTTCCATGTACAAGACTACTGATCATGGTATTGGGATTAGGTATATAAGTGAGGAATAATGTATATATGGCAAATGTGCAAATATTGACCATATAGTGTGCGGAAAAGGGTCAAACAACACGCACATGTTAAAACTGGGTAGCTGTGGATATTTGAGTCGCCAGACATGAATGAAATATGGCTTAACATCTATGTGATGTACGTAAGATATGCTTTGAGGTATCTTATGAAGACTGCAACATTTTGATTTTGATAATAATCCCTGGAGCGTTATGGAATGTTGTTCACTATTGTGACACAGATGAAATGTAGAAATAACTTTAAAATAATTCCCTAAGGAACACTTTTTATTTTGGTATTTGACTAGGCCCAGTTCCTGGGGAATATTGGTATGCCATATGTCTGTTCATTAGGTATGTGGACACGGCATTGCCGATGGGCTGCTTGAGGTCCTGCGCGTTTTTGAAGGTTTCGTAGGTTCCAGCAATGGTTTTTTACAGAACGAACGGGTCACTAGGGAGTTCTGCCCTCCCTGGATGACTCTTTTTTTTGGCGGTGCCCCGGACTCCGCGAACTGCCAGGTGGCGCTGGACAGGTTTCAGGAGATCACGGAGGTCCTTGGGGTGCCATTGGCGCCAGACAAGGCAGTGGGGCCACGCACGGCGCTGTCAATTTTGGGATAAGGAGCTGGTCTCGGTGTTGCTGGAAGCACGGTTGCCGGCAAGCGAGCAGCGACGGATGTTGAGGCGGCTCGAGGTGATGGAGCCAAACCACAAAGTGCCAGTGTTGGAAATTCAAAAGACAGTGGGGCCAGGCACGGCGCTGTCAATTTTGGGTATTGAGCTGGGCTCGGTGTTGCTGGAGACACGGTTGCCGGCAGACAAACAGCGGCGGATGTTGAGGCGGCTAGGGGTGATGGAAGCAAGGAACAAAGTGCCAGTGTTGGAACTTCAAATGACAAGTGGGGCCAGGCACGGCGCTGTCAATTTTGGGTATTGAGCTGGTCTCGGTGTTTACTGGAGGTGATGGAGGCAAGGCACAAAGTGCCAGTGTTGGGAAGTCAAAAGACAGTGGGGCCGGCATGGCACTGTCAAATTTGGGTATTGAGCTGGAGACACGGTTGCCGGCAGACAAGCGGCGGCGGATGTTGAGGCGTCTCGAGGTGATGGAGGCAAGGCACGAAGTGCCAGTGTTGGAACTTCAAAAGACAGTGGGGCCAGGCACGGCGCTGTCAATTTTGGGTATTGAGCTGGTATCGGTGTTTACTGGAGGCACGGTTGGCGGCAGACAAGCAGCGGCAGATGTTGAGGCGGCTCGAGGTGATGGAGGCATGGCACAAAGTGCCAGTGTTGGAAATTCAAAAGACAGTGGGGCCGGCATGGCGCTGTCAAATTTGGGTATTGAGCTGGACGCGGTTTTTGCTGGAGGCATGGTTGCCGGCAGACAAGCAGCAGCGGATGTTGGGGCTGCTCGAGGTACTGGTGGCAAAGCACATTGGGGTAGTGTTGGAAATTCAGGTTCTGGGGGGACACCTCGGTTGTGCGGGCAGGGTGGTACGTGTCGGGTGGACGCTTTGTCAGAGGTTAGGCCGGGCCCTGGCGCAGAGAGGCCTCCGGCCACTGCATGCGTTTGTCGGCGGGCGTCTGGGGGACTTGCGGATGTGGCGGTTTTTCTGGACACAACTAAATGGGGTGCCCATGAGAAGAAGGGCAACGGGGTCACAGTGGTTAGCGGGATGGAAGCCTCTGGCAAGGGCGGGGATGGATAGCAGTCGGTAGGGCACGCGCCGGTTTCGGAGTGGGGCGGTGTCGGAAGCGCATTGACGGGGGTGCGGCCGGGGGGACATTACGCGCCGGTGCCGGTGATCCTCAGTGTTATCGACGTTAAGTGCACAGCGAAGGGTGTTTTTGAACGCGCGAGGGGATTTTGGGGGGCATAGTTATTGACATTTGTTGCTCGTTCAGGTCGGGAGTGGTTTCTTAGCCCGGGACGTGTTGATTTGGATTGCGGATCATTCTTTTGTGAAAAGGGCCAAGTGGCAAGCACGGGATAGCTAATTTGGTGGTAAGCTGAGTTTCAATCCTGCGTGGTTTCAGGTTGCTTGGTCAGGGAGGCCCGTTTATTGGGGGTGCGCCGTGAGTAGGGGACGGCGGTTGGCGTTCTCATTTCTGCATCAAAAAAGTGGGGGGTGGGGGGGAGGGCAGGAAAAGGGGGAGGCGGTGTAATCACCTAACCTCCGCCTTTCCCTGGGTGGCGGAGTTGTTTTTGATGTTGGCCAAGTTTGGCTGGGGTTCGGTACTTTCTCGTGAAGTTTGGGGAGTTGGGAAACGGGAGCGGGGAAAGCGTAACCAGTTTGGGAGTTGACATTAGAGGGTAGTTAGTTACAGTTGCAAGAAGGCAAATAGGACTGTAGGTCTTGGTAGGTTTTGGAGTTAGGAGGTAGGGGATAAAATTGGATAGTATTATGATGTAATTGAGTTATATGTTTGTATATTGCAGGGTGGGGGATTTTATCATGTGGGGATCGTAGGGGTGGGGAGGAGCAAAACAAAATGGGTCAGGTAACTCGATGTTTAGAGAGGTTTGAGTTTTGTAAGGCGGTTTGCCAGTTTAATAAATGTGATGTGCACCTGTTTCAATAAAGCGGCCTTTTACACACACAAAATGGTAGTCGGTGTGCTTGCCCCCCTTTTTCCCTCCCAATGGGGTTTTGGGGGGCAGCCGAGCTGCGAGGTCTGCCCCCCGGGCAGTTTTGGGAGGGGGAAGGGGGGAGAACAAGCGAGCGGCCATTTTGCCGCGTTGGGCTGGCTGGGGTTAGCCCAAAAGCAGCCCAAAATGAATTTTTTAGCCCAAAGGATAAATAGCGATCCCGAGTTGTCCCAGCCACCATTTTAGGTACTGAGACCTGGTGGCTGGGAACGTTTCAGTCAGGAGCTTTTTGTCCCCGCCCACCCTCCCTGGGTTTTGGCTTTGGCCTTTGGTTTTGTGGTGGGAAGGTTTTAGGCCAGGAAGGGTTTTTTGTGTCAGGTGGCTGGGTTGGGACAGGTGCACAGGGGGTGGTTATATGTAAGTTGTCGCTTGGAACAGGTGCTGGCGGAGTTGTTTTTGATGTTGGCCAAGTTTGGCTGGAGTTCGGTACTTTCTAGTGAAGTTTGGGGAGTTGGGAAACGGGGGCGGGGAAAGCGTAACCAGTTTGGGAGTTGACATTAGAGGGTAGTTAGTTACAGGTGCAAGAAAGCAAATAGGACTGTAGGTCTTGGGAGGTTTTGGAGTTAGGAGGTAGGGGATAAAATTGGATAGCATTATGATGTAATTGAGTTATATGTTTGTATATTGCAGGGTGGGGGATTTTATCATGTGGGGATCGTAGGGGTGGGGGAAGTAAAACAAAAGGGGTCAGGTAACTCGATGTTTAGAGAGGTTTGAGTTTTGTAAGGCGGTTTGCCAGTTTAATAAATGTGATGTGCACCTGTTTCAATAAAGCGGCCTTTTACACACACAAAATGGTATTCGGTGTGCTTGCCCCCCTTTTTCCCTCCCAAGTTCATATATTATGGAATCTAACAACAGTGTTGCCGGCAATGTTGCCAAACAGTTCCACATCCGTGATGCCCAGGCTGCAGGGATTGCATTTAACAGACAGCACACATGTATTTTAACAATAGCCGCTTTCCCCAAGCCTTATAGTATACTGCATACAGGTGAAGCACTCCACCGGTGCCAGCTCCACATGGACCTGCAATACACTCAAAACAACCCGAAATAGCTGCAGGTGAAACCGGCCGGCGTTCAGCAACCGCCGCGCCCTGTCAGTCTCCGGGACCCGAAATAGCCGCAGGTGAGTTCAGCCGGCGTTCAGCAACCGCCGGACCGGGGCATGCAAGTCTCTTAAAGAATCACACAACTCAAAAGCGACTAGTGCAGCTAAGTACCAAACATAATAGTGTAAGCATACGTGACCAAGGAAGATTCATTTTCATTTGCACACTTGCCCGATTAAATGGTCATACAGCTCTAAAAGTGAAGGGAAATAACAATATAAGACAGATAAAAATAAGACTCAATCCTAAATGGATCACCAACTGATATAGGAATAGGCATGTCATAATTAAAATTAAAAAAACATTTGGTAACCAACTCCACCATAGACAATCCATGGGCAAATACAAGAGGGCTGTCTCTGCCCCAAGTTTACACCGAGCCAGATCTTATAGCCCATGCCAACTTAAGGAATCGCGGTAGTGCAAATACAATTAGTTCAGATGTGTCAGATTTTAAGAAGCACAATGCCACCAAATACCGGCACACACCAAGATTACCACATAGTGGGAGAATCCATCTTGATCTCGGAATTTTATATATATATATATTTAAAAAAATATATATATTTTTATTGCCATTTTTCAAAAAACACAGAGAGGACAAAAAATGTATATTTATATATTTTATATTTGTGGCAAAAAAAAGAAAGTGTGTTTCGGTTGTCAAGATTTTATAGCAAAAGGGGCACTCTCCAAGCACCTCTCCCACTTTTTCCCATCTAGCTGTCAACGCTTTAGAAGTCAATGTCCCTACTCTAAAAGGAATAAACAGAGTCTTTGACTCAGGAGGGGCAATTCCATAAAGTAAAAGTTCAAAGTGCGAGCCACATTTATGACTTGTCAGTCAAGCTATCCGGTCCTGCCTCACACCATACCTTTTGGGTAACACGATCCCAATAAGTTTCCTTGATCCAATTCACTGAATTACCCCCGGGTTTAGTAAAGTCTTCCCACACTCCCTCTATCTTCAATTGGATACACATAGCTTTCACAGTTCTCAGCCAAGGGGTAATACTGAATAATGTGATAAGCTCCTCTAGGCTAGCTTTATACAGGACCAACACAGGTGTTATCCAAATTCTGACCCAGTAGAGAAGAAGTGAGATACTGCATCTCACAAAAATACACAAAGGGCCACATACATGCGTACTGGATTACGGAGGCACACGTTGGCCTCTATTCAGCTCCTGAAAAAGGGGCGGTGGTAGGAAAGCAATTGGAATTGAGCATGCTACAGATAATTGCTACAAGGAAGAGAGATATGGCATAATACATTCTATTCCCTAGGAAACAGAGTGCCTTTGGCTTGTGTGTACAGGTCCAATACCGATTGCCCTGATTTCTTTTTAGAAGTCTGGCAAAAGATCCTTGACCTCAGTTATGTGATAGTTATTTGGGGTGGACTTCATTGTGGTCCTAGAGCAGGAATTTGATGAATCCAACTCCACCCAAAGGCCTCATTTGAATGCTTCCCAACAGCTGCCCATGAACATGACTTGTTAGAGATCTGCTGGGCCAGACATGTGGAAGGGAGCAAGGGCACCTGCTTCACCTCCTCATGGAATATCTGGTCCATAATTAATTACTGTATGTTCACCAAGGATGCTAATGCTTGGACCACGAGAGTTGCGCATCGACAGAGGACACCCTTGACCATGCACTTGTGTGTGCTTGAACTTACCGCTATGGGTGTTTACGATTGTGGATTTAGCATACGGCTTCCACCTAGTGAGCTTTGAGAGCTTGTGTTTACTGGAGAAGCTCAGAAGGAGAAAGTGGATTATTTCTCCCTCAATTCACAATCAGTAGCTTCTGCCTGTACATTTTGAAAGGCATACAAGGTTCTCGTTCAATATACATCCAAGGCTGAGAAGGGTGGAATATAGAGCTCTGTGGGCTTGACAGTGATATACAGATCTTCGAAGTGCAATATTTCATCTTTGGGGAATTATCAATAATGACCCAAATGAAAACCAAGCGTATTGTATATGTTGAAGAAGCTGAAAGTGAGACCCATTATCTTAATCAGAGGCCACAACTAAAAGGTTCGATCCGGGAAAACACAAGCCCCCATTTTAGGGAAGCCCTGGGTGGTTTCCTATGTCACAGACCTGGTAGATGAAGATGGTACCGCATGCTACACAACAGATGATGTTATGCAGGTTGTCTCAAAATGCTATTTCAATCTGTACCACTCAACATCAGATGCTGACCCACCCGGGGGACATCTGAAAATTCCTCGACTCAGTTCAGCTGCTGTGGCTGGATGATGGACGAAGGCAATAGCTGGATGAGCCGTTTACTGTGGAGGATATTGTGCAGATAACCAAAGCATTCCAGGTGAGAAGGCCCCGAGATCGGATGACCTCACTGTCTAGTTCTACAAAGAATATGCCCACACACTTACCCCTTGCTATATATGAGGAGGCTAGGGATACTGGCTGCCTATCACCATCAATTGGGATGATGCTGCTAGTTACCATTTTGAAACCTGATAAACCATCTAACAGCTGCTCTTATCGATCCTTGTCAATGATTAAAATCGACAATAATATACTAGCGAGGCTGACCACTAATAGTATACTTTTTACTACTCCTGAGTATCATCAGACCTAACTAAACAGGATTCATTTTGGGGCAATCCACGGCACGCAATTTGTGCACTGTCTTTGCACTGCTACATTCATTGAATTAGCTGCTGAAGGCCATTGCAGTGTTCCTCAATGCCACTAAGGCATTTGACTCACTGGAATTGACAGGCTCGATCCACTAAGGAAAACTTAGACGTTTGGTCTAAATTTAGACCAAATGTCTACGTTTATGACTTTGGAAATTCACAAAGGGCATTTATGAGTAGTATCTTTATGTCTGCACTCGGGGTGGAAAGAAATACGTTCAGCAGGCAGTCGATCCAGTGGATCAAATTATTATATGTGCAGCCACCTGCGAGGATTCGTATAAACTAAACTACGCTGCCCATATGCATGTACATGGACAACGTTACAATGTTTGTTAGAAACCATGAGATCAATGTTCTCTTATTTTTGAGACAGTTTGATCCAGAGACCTTACAGGGATATCCATTAACTGGTCCAACTCGGTTGTGTTCCTTTCTCTACTGTTATGCTGGAGTTTGAATCTGGATTTCCTCTGAGGTGGGCAACAAATGTAGTGAAATATCTGGGCATCTGGATCAGTAGAGATACAGAAGAAATATGGCTTGAGGCCTAGGGTAAGACAGTCACATGGCTGGAGGAGAGGGTACAGATGTGGTTTGGAATGCCACTATTCATGGCAGGCAGAATCCCCATTCAAAAGATGGTAATATTTCACAAGTTCCTTTACCTGTTTATCAACATCCTAATACGATTAACCAAGCACTTTTTTGATACAATTTCAGCAGCCATGGACCAATGGACTTGGGTGGGAAGACAGCCCCGGCTTGAATAGGAGGTGCTTACCCCACCGTGTGTACAAGGAGGGCCACGTGCTCCTGGCTTGGAGTGGTACTATTAAGGACCCAGGTCCAATTTTCTCATTTGTGGCTCCACTCAACACTGAAATTGTAGGAGATAGAGTCGCCCCATGCTTACTCAATAGTTTGATATGTACTCCCCCGAGTCGTCCAGGTCAAAGATAGGCACAGCTATGGGCCTGGGACTGGCTACGCCAAATAGCAAGACTTAGTGCCTATCTGTCGATGGATTGCTCATTTCACATAACCCCACCCTGCCCCTTACAGCGGACCGAAGGTTGTGTCTTCAGCTGAAGCATAAACAGCAGGAGTGTTGTCAACCCCCTGCTTTAGTAGCTACAGCGGGGTGGGGTTCTTGATGGACCTCTTCTGGCTGCAGCTCGGCAGCTCTTTCTATGTGTAATGCATCACGCACAGAAAGAGGAAGTAACAAGGAAAGAAAAACATATTTCTCCTTGTTACACCATGGTTGGGCTGGTGTACCATTTTATCGCAATTCCAAGTTTACTGATTTTGGGTGAATCTGGGATTGCATCAAATTCCATGGGTGGATGCACAATAAAGTCGGAGCCACTGTGTTGTGTTACATTTCTTTACAAAATCATGGAAGATGGCTCAGATCCCCCTTTACGTGGCTTTTTAGATCTTGCTTAAGCCTTTGCATTGCCTGCCATCACCTTGCACAATAAAAGGTCAATGCAGAGGCTTAGTAAATCTGAGCCTTAATGTTTTGCCTCCTGCCAAGAAGGGCTGATATCAGTTTCAAGAATGGCGGTACTCAGTACCGGATAGCACTATCCAATTTAAAGCCCTAACTCCGAATCCTACCCAGTTTTAGAGCTCCAAGTCATTCTGGCTATGCGAATGTCTGCCCGTTGATGTACTAGCCAAGGACATGTGGCAATGCAATCACATGGAGCAGCGGCTTAGGGTGAAATCCAGCACGGTCTTGCTGAAGGTGCACATGCTTGTTCGGCTACACCTGGATAACCCTCCAAGTTGTTGTACATTCCGCCAATCAGGCAGTGGGGTGGTTGTCCTGCTGCCTTGTCATGGTTGGTGGTGGAATGTCACTGCTTGAGACCATGGTCTCTCAGGTGGTCCATCATTCTGTGGCAGTGGTTGAGTGACTATTGTGGTAGAAGGCTACTGGATTTTGCTTGTCCCGTTATTCGATGATCCTTCTGCTGGTCCTTTCCAGGTCCATGCATGTGTCGCTTATTGTGTCCAGTCTTTTTCTTTGCATTCATGGATTTGATGTCCTTTTTCATCTCATTATTAAATTAGGACTACAGCAGCCAGGATCCATATAGAGAAAAACCTAGACTGCATGAGTTATTCACCCACGGATCTCTGAAACTAGTTCTACATTCAATTTAATTTCTAGTATTTGATTCCGACTACCACTCATTTCTGGCATGTCACAAACCGGTCAACTTGGAACATTTTCAGGCAGTCCTGTTTTCATCTAAAAATACTACGCATGCTGGGACTTGTAGTTTCACTTTTCCCATTGCGAGTCCTGGTTTAGAAAGCCCAGCGTGCTTTGTGCTCCTGGCTACAAACCGAGGGGCCAATTCACAGAACTTATCTGAGACAAAATCCTAAACTTACTACTTTTGGTATTCACAGAAGGTGCTTACGATTTTTGATATTCACAGAATGCACTTATGACTCCTAACTTTACGTCCGCACTCGGGCCGGAATTTCAGCACTGCAGCCAACACTGAGGAGAGCACAAATTGTGCACTGCATGTACCATGATGCATAGGAGAAAACATTTCTGGGTTAGGATGTAGTGTCTGGCCATACCGTTTTCCCTGCCCAAACTGTTTTTCATGACCTCCTCTACCATTTATCACACATTCCTAATGTTCCTTTTTGTAAAAATTGCAATTCGCCCATTTATTACACTTTATACGGTCCGGGTAGGGAAAGTACAGTCCGGGTGCGGAAATTCCGGCCTGAGTGCGGACGTAAAGTTAGGATTTGTCAGTGCATTCTGTGAATACCTAAAATCGTAAGTGCCTTCTGTGAATACCAAAAGTAGTACGTTTAGGATTTTGTCTCAGATTAGTTCTGTGAATCCGCCCCTGAGGATTTGCTGAAAGTAAGCTTCATAGTGTAACAGAATGCCATGATAACTTTCTTGTGAATTTTGTATGTTGTTTTTTTAAGTAGTTCATAAGGAGGAGATTCTGCTTTAGGTTGATTTATAAATGTCTTTATATAATTACTGGCCCTTTGCAAGGTGCTTATGTTGTTAGAGCAGCTAAGACTGATGGCAGGTGACGGGCCACGCTGGAGGCATCTCCAAGATGTCTAGAGAAGGAAGGAAATGAAAAACATCTCCCCAGAGAACAAATGTTTCCATGCCCCTTTAAATCCGTCCAACAGGTATCATCTGCAAGAGATCTGCTGCTTTATTTTCCAGCACGCTGGAAAAATATTGCACGAAATGGGTCTGCCTTATTTCACCTGCCCTGGACATCTGGGTTTAATCTCTGCGGTTTGAGGGCTGTCTTAAGAGAGATACTTTGGGATGTCAGGCTGCATGAAGGTAAGGGCAGCGTCATCATTTAAAGGTCACTCGCACAAGTTCTCATAACGCCAATTAAACTTTTACGTAAGAAAATAAAACGCTTCCTTCCGTGCCCACGTCGGTGCTGACCCGGAGGCCTGGGAGAGTCTGGGAAAGCAGAGGGTTTGTGGAAGAGAAACACAGCTCCCAGCCTCTGAAGCCAGAGGAGAATCTCATCAGTGGGACACAGAACAGCTCCCAGCCTCTGAAGCCAGAGGAGAATCTCATCAGTGAGAGACAGCACAGCTCCCAGCCTCTGAAGCCAGAGGAGAATCTCATCAGTGAGAGACAGCACAGCTCCCAGCCTCTGAAGCCAGAGGAGAATCTCATCAGTGAGAGACAGCACAGCTCCCAGCCTCTGAAGTCAGAGGAGAATCTCATCAGTGAGAGACAGCACAGCTCCCAGCCTCTGAAGTCAGAGGAGCGTCTCTTCAGTGGGACACAGCACAGCTCCCAGCCTCTGAAGTCAGAGGAGAATCTCATCAGTGAGAGACAGCACAGCTCCCAGCCTCTGAAGCCAGAGGAGAATCTCATCAGTGAGAGACAGCACAGCTCCCAGCCTCTGAAGCCAGAGGAGAATCTCATCAGTGAGAGACAGCACAGCTCCCAGCCTCTGAAGTCAGAGGAGAATCTCATCAGTGAGAGACAGCACAGCTCCCAGCCTCTGAAGCCAGAGGAGAATCTCATCAGTGAGAGACAGCACAGCTCCCAGCCTCTGAAGCCAGAGGAGAATCTCATCAGTGAGAGACAGCACAGCTCCCAGCCTCTGAAGTCAGAGGAGAATCTCATCAGTGAGAGACAGCACAGCTCCCAGCCTCTGAAGTCAGAGGAGAATCTCATCAGTGAGAGACAGCGCAGCTCCCAGCCTCTGAAGCCAGAGGAGAATCTCATCAGTGAGAGACAGCACAGCTCCCAGCCTCTGAAGTCAGAGGAGAATCTCATCAGTGAGAGACAGCACAGCTCCCAGCCTCTGAAGTCAGAGGAGAATCTCATCAGTGAGAGACAGCGCAGCTCCCAGCCTCTGAAGTCAGAGGAGAATCTCATCAGTGAGAGACAGCGCAGCTCCCAGCCTCTGAAGTCAGAGGAGAATCTCATCAGTGAGAGACAGCGCAGCTCCCAGCCTCTGAAGCCAGAGGAGAATCTCATCAGTGAGAGACAGCACAGCTCCCAGCCTCTGAAGCCAGAGGAGAATCTCATCAGTGAGAGACAGCACAGCTCCCAGTCTCTGAAGTCAGAGGAGAATCTCATCAGTGAGAGACAGCACAGCTCCCAGTCTCTGAAGTCAGAGGAGAATCTCATCAGTGAGAGACAGCACAGCTCCCAGTCTCTGAAGTCAGAGGAGCGTCTCATCAGTGAGACAGCGCAGCTCTCAGACACTAATGTCAGAGGAGCGTCTCATCAGTGAGAGACAGCGCAGCTCTAAGACACTAATGTCAGAGGAGCGTCTCATCAGTGGGACACAGCGCAGCTCCCAGCCTCTGAAGTCAGAGGAGCGTCTCTTCAGTGGGACACAGCACAGCTCCTAGCCACTAACATCAGAGGAGCGTCTCATCAGTGGGACACAGAACAGTTCCCAGCCTCTGAAGTCAGAGGAGCGTCTCTTCAGTGGGACACAGCACAGCTCCCAGCCTCTGAAGCCAGAGGAGAATCTCATCAGTGAGAGACAGCACAGCTCCCAGTCTCTGAAGTCAGAGGAGCGTCTCTTCAGTGGGACACAGCACAGCTCCCAGCCTCTGAAGTCAGAGGAGCGTCTCTTCAGTGGGACACAGCACAGCTCCTAGCCACTAACATCAGAGGAGCGTCTCATCAGTGGGACACAGAACAGTTCCCAGCCTCTGAAGTCAGAGGAGCGTCTCTTCAGTGGGACACAGCACAGCTCCCAGCCTCTGAAGCCAGAGGAGAATCTCATCAGTGAGAGACAGCACAGCTCCCAGTCTCTGAAGTCAGAGGAGCGTCTCTTCAGTGGGACACAGCACAGCTCCCAGCCTCTGAAGTCAGAGGAGCGTCTCTTCAGTGGGACACAGCACAGCTCTCAGACACTAATGTCAGAGGAGCGTCTCTTCAGTGGGACACAGCACAGCTCCCAGCCTCTGAAGTCAGAGGAGCGTCTCTTCAGTGGGACACAGCACAGCTCTCAGACACTAATGTCAGAGGAGCGTCTCATCAGTGGGACACAGCGCAGCTCCCAGCCTCTGAAGCCAGAGGAGCGTCTCATCAGTGGGACACAGCACAGCTCTCAGACACTAATGTCAGAGGAGCGTCTCATCAGTGGGATACAGCGCAGCTCTCAGACACTAATGTCAGAGGAGCGTCTCATCAGTGGGACACAGCACAGCTCCCAGCAACTGAAATAGGAGGAGCGTCTCTTCAGTGGGACACAGCACAGCTCTCAGACACTAATGTCAGAGGAGCGTCTCTTCAGTGGGACACAGCACAGCTCCCAGCCTCTGAAGTCAGAGGAGCGTCTCTTCAGTGGGACACAGCACAGCTCCCAGCCTCTGAAGTCAGAGGAGCGTCTCTTCAGTGGGACACAGCACAGCTCTCAGACACTAATGTCAGAGGAGCGTCTCATCAGTGGGACACAGCGCAGCTCCCAGCCTCTGAAGCCAGAGGAGCGTCTCATCAGTGGGACACAGCACAGCTCTCAGACACTAATGTCAGAGGAGCGTCTCATCAGTGGGATACAGCGCAGCTCTCAGACACTAATGTCAGAGGAGCGTCTCATCAGTGGGACACAGCACAGCTCCCAGCAACTGAAATAGGAGGAGCGTCTCTTCAGTGGGACACAGCACAGCTCCCAGCCTCTGAAGTCAGAGGAGCGTCTCATCAGTGGAACACAGCACAGCTCCCAGCCTCTGAAGTCAGAGGAGCGTCTCATCAGTGGGATACAGCGCAGCTCTCAGACACTAATGTCAGAGGAGCGTCTCATCAGTGGGATACAGCGCAGCTCCCAGCCTCTGAAGCCAGAGGAGCGTCTCTTCAGTGGGACACAGCACAGCTCCCAGCCTCTGAAGCCAGAGGAGCGTCTCTTCAGTGGGACACAGCACAGCTCCCAGCCTCTGAAGTCAGAGGAGCGTCTCATCAGTGGAACACAGCACAGCTCCCAGCCTCTGAAGCCAGAGGAGCAGCTCATCAGTGGGACACAGCACAGCTCCAAGCCTCTGAAGTCAGAGGAGCGTCTCATCAGTGGGATACAGCGCAGCTCTCAGACACTAATGTCAGAGGAGCGTCTCATCAGTGGGATACAGCGCAGCTCCCAGCCTCTGAAGCCAGAGGAGCGTCTCATCAGTGGGACACAGCGCAGCTCCCAGCCTCTGAAGTCAGAGGAGCGTCTCATCAGTGGGACACAGCACAGCTCCCAGCCTCTGAAGCCAGAGGAGCGTCTCATCAGTGGGACACAGCGCAGCTCCCAGCCTCTGAAGCCAGAGGAGCGTCTCTTCAGTGGGACACAGCACAGCTCCCAGCCTCTGAAGCCAGAGGAGCGTCTCTTCAGTGGGACACAGCACAGCTCCCAGCCTCTGAAGTCAGAGGAGCGTCTCATCAGTGGAACACAGCACAGCTCCCAGCCTCTGAAGTCAGAGGAGTGTCTCATAAATAGGAGACAGCACAGCTCCTAGCAAGTGAAGTCAGAGGAGCGTCTCATCAGTGGGACACAGCGCAGCTCCCAGCCTCTGAAGTCAGAGGAGCGTCTCATCAGTGGGACACAGCGCAGCTCCCAGCCTCTGAAGTCAGAGGAGCGTCTCATCAGTGGGACACAGCGCAGCTCCCAGCCTCTGAAGTCAGAGGAGCGTCTCATCAGTTGGACAAAGCGCAGCTCCCAGCTGCTGATGTCAGAGGAGCGTCTCATCAGTGGAACACAGCACAGCTCCCAGCCTCTGAAGTCAGAGGAGCGTCTCATCAGTAGGACACAGCGCAGCCCCCAGCCGCTGAAGTCAGAGGAGTGTCTCATCAGTTGGACACAGCGCAGCTCCCAGCCTCTGAAGTGAGAGGAGCGTCTCTTCAGTGAGAGACAGCACAGCTCCCAGCCTCTGAAGTCAGAGGAGCAGCTCATCAGTGAGACACAGCACAGCTCCCAGCCGCTGATGTCAGAGGAGCGTCTCATCAGTGGAACACAGCACAACTCCCAGCCTCTGAAGCCAGAGCAGCGGCTCGTGGCTGGGACACAGCGCAGCTCCCAGCCTCTGAAGCCAGAGGAGCGTCTCATCAGTGGGACACAGCACAGCTCCCAGCCGCTGATGTCAGAGGAGCGTCTCATCAGTGGAACACAGCACAGCTCCCAGCCTCTGAAGCCAGAGCAGCGGCTCGTGGCTGGGACACAGCACAGCTCCCAGCCGCTGATGTCAGAGGCGCGTCTCATCAGTGAGACACAGCGCAGCTCCCAGCCGCTGATGTCAGAGGAGCGTCTCATCAGTGAGACACAGCGCAGCTCCCAGCCACTGAATTCAGAGGAGCGTCTCATCAGTGAGACACAGCGCAGCTCCCAGCCACTGAAGTCAGAGGAGTGTCTCATCAGTGAGACACAGCGCAGCTCCCAGCCTCTGAAGTCAGAGGAGCGTCTCATCAGTGAGACACAGCGCAGCTCCCAGCCTCTGAAGTCAGAGGAGCGTCTCATCAGTGAGACACAGCACAGCTCCCAGCCTCTGAAGCTAGAGGAGCGTCTCATCAGTGGGACACAGCACAGCTCCCAGCCTCTGAAGCCAGAGCAGCGGCTCGTGGCTGGGACACAGCACAGCTCCCATCCTCTGAAGTCAGAGGAGCAGCTCATCAGTGGGACACAGCACAGCTCCCAGCCACTGAAGTCAGAGGAGCGTCTCATCAGTGAGACACAGCGCAGCTCCCAGCCTCTGAAGTCAGAGGAGCGTCTCATCAGTGAGACACAGCACAGCTCCCAGCCTCTGAAGCTAGAGGAGCGTCTCATCAGAGGGACACAGCGCAGCTCCCAGCCTCCGAAGCCAGAGGAGCGTCTCATCAGTGGGACACAGCACAGCTCCCAGCCACTGAAGTCAGAGGAGCGTCTCATCAGTGAGACACAGCGCAGCTCCCAGCCTCTGAAGCCAGAGCAGCGGCTCGTGGCTGGGACACAGCACAGCTCCCAGCCGCTGATGTCAGAGGAGCGTCTCATCAGTGAGACACAGCGCAGCTCCCAGCCGCTGATGTCAGAGGAGCGTCTCATCAGTGAGACACAGCGCAGCTCCCAGCCACTGAAGTCAGAGGAGCGTCTCATCAGTGAGACACAGCGCAGCTCCCAGCCTCTGAAGCCAGAGGAGAATCTCATCAGTGAGAGACAGCACAGCTCCCAGCCTCTGAAGCCAGAGGAGAATCTCATCAGTGAGAGACAGCACAGCTCCCAGTCTCTGAAGTCAGAGGAGAATCTCATCAGTGAGAGACAGCACAGCTCCCAGTCTCTGAAGTCAGAGGAGAATCTCATCAGTGAGAGACAGCACAGCTCCCAGTCTCTGAAGTCAGAGGAGCGTCTCATCAGTGAGACAGCGCAGCTCTCAGACACTAATGTCAGAGGAGCGTCTCATCAGTGAGAGACAGCGCAGCTCTAAGACACTAATGTCAGAGGAGCGTCTCATCAGTGGGACACAGCGCAGCTCCCAGCCTCTGAAGTCAGAGGAGCGTCTCTTCAGTGGGACACAGCACAGCTCCTAGCCACTAACATCAGAGGAGCGTCTCATCAGTGGGACACAGAACAGTTCCCAGCCTCTGAAGTCAGAGGAGCGTCTCTTCAGTGGGACACAGCACAGCTCCCAGCCTCTGAAGCCAGAGGAGAATCTCATCAGTGAGAGACAGCACAGCTCCCAGTCTCTGAAGTCAGAGGAGCGTCTCTTCAGTGGGACACAGCACAGCTCCCAGCCTCTGAAGTCAGAGGAGCGTCTCTTCAGTGGGACACAGCACAGCTCCTAGCCACTAACATCAGAGGAGCGTCTCATCAGTGGGACACAGAACAGTTCCCAGCCTCTGAAGTCAGAGGAGCGTCTCTTCAGTGGGACACAGCACAGCTCCCAGCCTCTGAAGCCAGAGGAGAATCTCATCAGTGAGAGACAGCACAGCTCCCAGTCTCTGAAGTCAGAGGAGCGTCTCTTCAGTGGGACACAGCACAGCTCCCAGCCTCTGAAGTCAGAGGAGCGTCTCTTCAGTGGGACACAGCACAGCTCTCAGACACTAATGTCAGAGGAGCGTCTCTTCAGTGGGACACAGCACAGCTCCCAGCCTCTGAAGTCAGAGGAGCGTCTCTTCAGTGGGACACAGCACAGCTCTCAGACACTAATGTCAGAGGAGCGTCTCATCAGTGGGACACAGCGCAGCTCCCAGCCTCTGAAGCCAGAGGAGCGTCTCATCAGTGGGACACAGCACAGCTCTCAGACACTAATGTCAGAGGAGCGTCTCATCAGTGGGATACAGCGCAGCTCTCAGACACTAATGTCAGAGGAGCGTCTCATCAGTGGGACACAGCACAGCTCCCAGCAACTGAAATAGGAGGAGCGTCTCTTCAGTGGGACACAGCACAGCTCTCAGACACTAATGTCAGAGGAGCGTCTCTTCAGTGGGACACAGCGCAGCTCCCAGCCTCTGAAGTCAGAGGAGCGTCTCATCAGTGGGATACAGCGCAGCTCTCAGACACTAATGTCAGAGGAGCGTCTCATCAGTGGGATACAGCGCAGCTCCCAGCCTCTGAAGCCAGAGGAGCGTCTCTTCAGTGGGACACAGCACAGCTCCCAGCCTCTGAAGCCAGAGGAGCGTCTCTTCAGTGGGACACAGCACAGCTCCCAGCCTCTGAAGTCAGAGGAGCGTCTCATCAGTGGAACACAGCACAGCTCCCAGCCTCTGAAGCCAGAGGAGCAGCTCATCAGTGGGACACAGCACAGCTCCAAGCCTCTGAAGTCAGAGGAGCGTCTCATCAGTGGGATACAGCGCAGCTCTCAGACACTAATGTCAGAGGAGCGTCTCATCAGTGGGATACAGCGCAGCTCCCAGCCTCTGAAGCCAGAGGAGCGTCTCATCAGTGGGACACAGCGCAGCTCCCAGCCTCTGAAGTCAGAGGAGCGTCTCATCAGTGGGACACAGCACAGCTCCCAGCCTCTGAAGACAGAGGAGTGTCTCATCAGTAGGACACAGCACAGCTCTCAGACACTAATGTCAGAGGAGCGTCTCATCAGTGGGATACAGCGCAGCTCCCAGCCTCTGAAGCCAGAGGAGCGTCTCTTCAGTGGGATACAGCACAGCTCCCAGCCTCTGAAGCCAGAGGAGCGTCTCTTCAGTGGGACACAGCACAGCTCCCAGCCTCTGAAGTCAGAGGAGCGTCTCATCAGTGGAACACAGCACAGCTCCCAGCCTCTGAAGTCAGAGGAGTGTCTCATAAATAGGAGACAGCACAGCTCCTAGCAAGTGAAGTCAGAGGAGCGTCTCATCAGTGGGACACAGCGCAGCTCCCAGCCTCTGAAGTCAGAGGAGCGTCTCATCAGTGGGACACAGCGCAGCTCCCAGCCTCTGAAGTCAGAGGAGCGTCTCATCAGTGGGACACAGCGCAGCTCCCAGCCTCTGAAGTCAGAGGAGCGTCTCATCAGTTGGACAAAGCGCAGCTCCCAGCTGCTGATGTCAGAGGAGCGTCTCATCAGTGGAACACAGCACAGCTCCCAGCCTCTGAAGTCAGAGGAGCGTCTCATCAGTAGGACACAGCGCAGCCCCCAGCCGCTGAAGTCAGAGGAGTGTCTCATCAGTTGGACACAGCGCAGCTCCCAGCCTCTGAAGTGAGAGGAGCGTCTCTTCAGTGAGAGACAGCACAGCTCCCAGCCTCTGAAGTCAGAGGAGCAGCTCATCAGTGAGACACAGCACAGCTCCCAGCCGCTGATGTCAGAGGAGCGTCTCATCAGTGGAACACAGCACAACTCCCAGCCTCTGAAGCCAGAGCAGCGGCTCGTGGCTGGGACACAGCGCAGCTCCCAGCCTCTGAAGCCAGAGGAGCGTCTCATCAGTGGGACACAGCACAGCTCCCAGCCGCTGATGTCAGAGGAGCGTCTCATCAGTGGAACACAGCACAGCTCCCAGCCTCTGAAGCCAGAGCAGCGGCTCGTGGCTGGGACACAGCACAGCTCCCAGCCGCTGATGTCAGAGGCGCGTCTCATCAGTGAGACACAGCGCAGCTCCCAGCCGCTGATGTCAGAGGAGCGTCTCATCAGTGAGACACAGCGCAGCTCCCAGCCACTGAATTCAGAGGAGCGTCTCATCAGTGAGACACAGCGCAGCTCCCAGCCACTGAAGTCAGAGGAGTGTCTCATCAGTGAGACACAGCGCAGCTCCCAGCCTCTGAAGTCAGAGGAGCGTCTCATCAGTGAGACACAGCGCAGCTCCCAGCCTCTGAAGTCAGAGGAGCGTCTCATCAGTGAGACACAGCACAGCTCCCAGCCTCTGAAGCTAGAGGAGCGTCTCATCAGTGGGACACAGCACAGCTCCCAGCCTCTGAAGCCAGAGCAGCGGCTCGTGGCTGGGACACAGCACAGCTCCCATCCTCTGAAGTCAGAGGAGCAGCTCATCAGTGGGACACAGCACAGCTCCCAGCCACTGAAGTCAGAGGAGCGTCTCATCAGTGAGACACAGCGCAGCTCCCAGCCTCTGAAGTCAGAGGAGCGTCTCATCAGTGAGACACAGCACAGCTCCCAGCCTCTGAAGCTAGAGGAGCGTCTCATCAGTGGGACACAGCGCAGCTCCCAGCCTCCGAAGCCAGAGGAGCGTCTCATCAGTGGGACACAGCACAGCTCCCAGCCACTGAAGTCAGAGGAGCGTCTCATCAGTGAGACACAGCGCAGCTCCCAGCCTCTGAAGCCAGAGCAGCGGCTCGTGGCTGGGACACAGCACAGCTCCCAGCCGCTGATGTCAGAGGAGCGTCTCATCAGTGAGACACAGCGCAGCTCCCAGCCGCTGATGTCAGAGGAGCGTCTCATCAGTGAGACACAGCGCAGCTCCCAGCCACTGAAGTCAGAGGAGCGTCTCATCAGTGAGACACAGCGCAGCTCCCAGCCACTGAAGTCAGAGGAGTGTCTCATCAGTGAGACACAGCGCAGCTCCCAGCCTCTGAAGTCAGAGGAGCGTCTCACCAGTGAGACACAGCGCAGCTCCCAGCCTCTGAAGTCAGAGGAGCGTCTCATCAGTGATACACAGCACAGCTCCCAGCCTCTGAAGCTAGAGGAGCGTTTCATCAATGGGACACAGCACAGCTCCCAGCCTCTGAAGCCAGAGCAGCGGCTCGTGGCTGGGACACAGCACAGCTCCCAGCCTCTGAAGTCAGAGGAGCAGCTCATCAGTGGGACACAGCACAGCTCCCAGCCACTGAAGTCAGAGGAGCGTCTCATCAGTGAGACACAGCGCAGCTCCCAGCCTCTGAAGTCAGAGGAGCGTCTCATCAGTGAGACACAGCACAGCTCCCAGCCTCTGAAGCTAGAGGAGCGTCTCATCAGTGGGACACAGCGCAGCTCCCAGCCTCCGAAGCCAGAGGAGCGTCTCATCAGTGGGACACAGCACAGCTCCCAGCCTCTGGAGCCAGAGGAGCGTCTCATCAGTGGGACACAGCGCAGCTCCCAGCCTCCGAAGTCAGAGGAGCGTCTCATCAGTGGGACACAGCACAGCTCCCAGCCTCTGAAGTCAGAGGAGCGTCTCATCAGTGAGACACAGCACAGCTCCCAGCCTCTGAAGCTAGAGGAGCGTCTCATCAGTGGGACACAGCGCAGCTCCCAGCCTCCGAAGCCAGAGGAGCGTCTCATCAGTGGGACACAGCACAGCTCCCAGCCTCTGAAGCCAAAGGAGCAGCTCATCAGTGGGACACAGCACAGCTCCAAGCCTCTGAAGTCAGAGGAGCAGCTCATCAGTGGGACACAGCACAGCTCCCAGCCGCTGATGTCAGAGGCGCGTCTCATCAGTGAGACACAGCGCAGCTCCCAGCCGCTGATGTCAGAGGAGCGTCTCATCAGTGAGACACAGCGCAGCTCCCAGCCACTGAATTCAGAGGAGCGTCTCATCAGTGAGACACAGCGCAGCTCCCAGCCACTGAAGTCAGAGGAGTGTCTCATCAGTGAGACACAGCGCAGCTCCCAGCCTCTGAAGTCAGAGGAGCGTCTCATCAGTGAGACACAGCGCAGCTCCCAGCCTCTGAAGTCAGAGGAGCGTCTCATCAGTGAGACACAGCACAGCTCCCAGCCTCTGAAGCTAGAGGAGCGTCTCATCAGTGGGACACAGCACAGCTCCCAGCCTCTGAAGCCAGAGCAGCGGCTCGTGGCTGGGACACAGCACAGCTCCCATCCTCTGAAGTCAGAGGAGCAGCTCATCAGTGGGACACAGCACAGCTCCCAGCCACTGAAGTCAGAGGAGCGTCTCATCAGTGAGACACAGCGCAGCTCCCAGCCTCTGAAGTCAGAGGAGCGTCTCATCAGTGAGACACAGCACAGCTCCCAGCCTCTGAAGCTAGAGGAGCGTCTCATCAGTGGGACACAGCGCAGCTCCCAGCCTCCGAAGCCAGAGGAGCGTCTCATCAGTGGGACACAGCACAGCTCCCAGCCACTGAAGTCAGAGGAGCGTCTCATCAGTGAGACACAGCGCAGCTCCCAGCCTCTGAAGCCAGAGCAGCGGCTCGTGGCTGGGACACAGCACAGCTCCCAGCCGCTGATGTCAGAGGAGCGTCTCATCAGTGAGACACAGCGCAGCTCCCAGCCGCTGATGTCAGAGGAGCGTCTCATCAGTGAGACACAGCGCAGCTCCCAGCCACTGAAGTCAGAGGAGCGTCTCATCAGTGAGACACAGCGCAGCTCCCAGCCACTGAAGTCAGAGGAGTGTCTCATCAGTGAGACACAGCGCAGCTCCCAGCCTCTGAAGTCAGAGGAGCGTCTCATCAGTGAGACACAGCGCAGCTCCCAGCCTCTGAAGTCAGAGGAGCTTCTCATCAGTGATACACAGCACAGCTCCCAGCCTCTGAAGCTAGAGGAGCGTTTCATCAATGGGACACAGCACAGCTCCCAGCCTCTGAAGCCAGAGCAGCGGCTCGTGGCTGGGACACAGCACAGCTCCCAGCCTCTGAAGTCAGAGGAGCAGCTCATCAGTGGGACACAGCACAGCTCCCAGCCACTGAAGTCAGAGGAGCGTCTCATCAGTGAGACACAGCGCAGCTCCCAGCCTCTGAAGTCAGAGGAGCGTCTCATCAGTGAGACACAGCACAGCTCCCAGCCTCTGAAGCTAGAGGAGCGTCTCATCAGTGGGACACAGCGCAGCTCCCAGCCTCCGAAGCCAGAGGAGCGTCTCATCAGTGGGACACAGCACAGCTCCCAGCCTCTGGAGCCAGAGGAGCGTCTCATCAGTGGGACACAGCGCAGCTCCCAGCCTCCGAAGTCAGAGGAGCGTCTCATCAGTGGGACACAGCACAGCTCCCAGCCTCTGAAGTCAGAGGAGCGTCTCATCAGTGAGACACAGCACAGCTCCCAGCCTCTGAAGCTAGAGGAGCGTCTCATCAGTGGGACACAGCGCAGCTCCCAGCCTCCGAAGCCAGAGGAGCGTCTCATCAGTGGGACACAGCACAGCTCCCAGCCTCTGAAGCCAGAGGAGCAGCTCATCAGTGGGACACAGCACAGCTCCAAGCCTCTGAAGTCAGAGGAGCAGCTCATCAGTGGGACACAGCACAGCTCCCAGCCTCTGAAGTCAGAGGAGCGTCTCATCAGTGAGACACAGCACAGCTCCCAGCCACTGAAGTCAGAGGAGCATCTCATCAGTGAGACACAGCGCAGCTCCCAGCCTCTGAAGTCAGAGGAGCGTCTCATCAGTGGGACACAGCACAGCTCCCAGCCTCTGAAGCCAGAGGAGCGTCTCATCAGTGGGACACAGCGCAGCTCCCAGCCTCCGAAGCCAGAGGAGCGTCTCATCAGTGGGACACAGCACAGCTCCCAGCCTCTGAAGTCAGAGGAGCGTCTCATCAGTGAGACACAGCACAGCTCCCAGCCTCTGAAGCTAGAGGAGCGTCTCATCAGTGGGACACAGCGCAGCTCCCAGCCTCCGAAGCCAGAGGAGCGTCTCATCAGTGGGACACAGCACAGCTCCCAGCCTCTGAAGCCAGAGGAGCAGCTCATCAGTGGGACACAGCACAGCTCCAAGCCTCTGAAGTCAGAGGAGCAGCTCATCAGTGGGACACAGCACAGCTCCCAGCCTCTGAAGTCAGAGGAGCGTCTCATCAGTGAGACACAGCACAGCTCCCAGCCACTGAAGTCAGAGGAGCATCTCATCAGTGAGACACAGCGCAGCTCCCAGCCTCTGAAGTCAGAGGAGCGTCTCATCAGTGAGACACAGCACAGCTCCCAGCCTCTGAAGCCAGAGGAGCAGCTCATCAGTGGGACACAGCACAGCTCCCAGCCTCTGAAGCAGAGGAGCGTCTCATCAGTGGGATACAGCACAGCTCCCAGCCACTGAAGTCAGAGGAGTGTCTCATCAGAGGGACACAGCACAGCTCCCAGCCACTGAAGTCAGAGGAGTGTCTCATCAGAGGGACACAGCTCAACTACCAGTCACTGAAGTCAGAGGAGTGTCTCAGGAGTGAGACACAGCGCAGCTCCAAGCCTCTGAAGTCAGAGGAGCAGCTCATCAGTGGGACACAGCGCAGCTTCTAGCCTCTAACATCAGAGGAGCGTCTCATGAGTGGGACACAGCGCAGCTCCCAGACACTAATGTCAGAGAAGTGCCTCATCAGTGGGACACAGCTCAACTACCAGCCACTGAAGTGAGAGGAGCATCTCATCAGTGAGACAGCGCAGCTCCCAGACATTAATGTCAGAGGAGTGTCCCATCAGTGAGAGACAGTGCAGCTCCCAGCATCTGAAGCCAGAGGAGCGTCTCATCAGTGGGACACAGCTCAACTACCAGCCACTGAAGTCAGAGGAGTGTCTCATCAGAGGGACACAGCGCAGCCCAAAGCCTCTAAAGTCAGGGAAGTGTCTGTAGGAGAGTAGGGTCTGCTTCCTATGGTCACCCCCACTTTTCGCTGTGATTCTCTGGTTTTTCGACTTTAGTGTGGCTGTGGGCCTTCTAATCTGACCCACAGCCCAGCTGTTCTCTCTCTAAATTGATACCATGTACTTTAGATACATACCTATTTGGGAATTGGGTCACATTTGTGAGCCCCTGTATAGTGTACCCTAGGTACCCAGGGAATAGGTGCATCCAAGGCCTACCAGGGGCTGCAGCATGTATTATGCCACCCCTGGCTGGCCATACAAAATGATACCACAGGCTGATCACTCAGCTTGGGTAAGGTGGTGTAATCACCCCTTACTTAGATATAGAATATCTATATCTACCTTATATATAGACACACATGCACCTATAAGTCACTCCTATGGTAGGCCTCGACAATCCTGGAGGCAGAGTGCTTGGTTTTATGTGAGAGGGTGCTCTATCATGAGCTGACCCATTCTACAGCTTTTGGAACCATCTCCTTATAGCTGTTCTATGATATAGCCATACCATATACTCTTAAGTGCATTATAATCCTCGCGGTTAATGCTAACTTTGGTTAGGCTTTATCGAAACATGTTGTGTAAGGTGTCAAACACTTTGGAATACTACCCCCTCGCCAGTTCTGGCGACTGGGGTAGCATTCCACCCTTCTAGAGGGAGAAGACATGTAGTTACTGCTTTACCCGGTTGAAGTTAAACAGAGCCTCAGCATCACAAAATGGATGCTGCTGCCACAGACACAGGTCTGACCTCCTGCAGCTGGGAGAAACTCCAGCAAGGGAGGCCTGGACAATAGGTTTCCTGTCGAGGGACCAGACAGCCTGTAGTGTATTGGGGCAGGGTGGGTTGAATGGAAAGATGCTTTTCCAGACACTGCCTGGGGCACACAAGGTGCTGCATGCATAGACCGGTTCAAACCAGTTGCTGGGGCACTCCAGCCCCGCTCTGGCACGAAACTGGACAAAGGGAAAGGGGTGTAACCACCCCCTTCTCAGGGTCCACCCATAGGAAGGACCTAGTAGGTAATCCAGCCCCTTAGATTAGTATAAATATACGAGCTGTGTCTAGAGACTTTAGATTATCCTGGACTGAAACTCTGAAATGGAACTCTTGGACCTTCGAAGTTCTATACCGACTAGAAGACTGAAGACATCTCCTTTGTGGTCAAGGAGTGACCACCCTGTGCAAACAGGCACCACCAGTAACTTGACGGTTTGCTTTGTCGATGCTCCTGCCAGAACCCAAAGACTCAGCGACTCAGGAACTAGACTTCCAGACTTCTCCGACTCTGATCCACATTCACAGCAAAGCTGAGATCTGTGGCAGACACGAGAGACGTGGGACCGGACACCCTGGACTACCTGCTTTTTGCTAAACCGTGCAACTTCTGAGGCATCCTCGAAGTTGTGCATTAGGGTTAAAGAAGCCCTAGACCCGAGCGCCATTTGCACCGAAGCTCAGCCCTCCACACTCCACGAGTGCCGCGTGGGGCCGGCTCTTGCATTTCAGCTTGATGCGTATTCCCGGTTGCTAGCCTGTTGGCTAGTTAGCCCTCCGAAGACTTTCTTTTAAAACTACACTGCTTGCCTGGTTGCTCCGGGTTTGCTCCAGTTTCCCTGCAAAGGAGAAGCTCCCCAGACCTTGCTGGTCTGACCTGAAGCCAATCTTCCTTTCCTGCATGGATTGCGTTTGCCAAGGCTTGTTGGGTACAATCCGGATACCGACACCGCAGTCAACTAGATCTTTTGTGGGACAGCTCGAATCCAGCTCCTGGTTGTCGTCGACGCCTCCTGGTCCTCGTGGCTGCAGACACAAGCTTCACCCTTTACCTGATTGCATCCCGACATCGCCTGGTTCCTTCCTGGTTCCTTCCTGGTCACTGTCTAGTGATCCAGACTCTGTCCCCTCTGCTTTCAGGTTCTTCACATCTTCGATCCACCCTTGGATCCACCCGGACACTCTTCTCCTGGTCGCCTGCAGCACTTCTTTGCAGCTCTCCTTAGGAAACAGCGACGAAACCCGACAAGAAAGAAGACCTATGCACCCGGCTTCCCTGGGTGAGGTAACTCGAGTACTCCGGTGCTCCCGTGTGAAGAACCGGGTTTTAGAACCCAGCGGCGCCAGGGGCACGCCCAAAGTCTTCGGGTTCACCTGTCTTAGAATACAGAGACACGGGATACTTCTGAGTGGCGTCAAATATAAAATGTATTGGCTGCAGCCAGTAACAGAAGTCCTAGAAATCATCACGGTATGAGTTCTCAGGAGACTGCTCAATTTTACAAAGCAAGTCATCCCTTTTTATGCCAAAAATCACATTCCAGACAAATACCTAACATTTACAAACTGTCCAATCACATGTATCCACACCGGAGGTATCGCATGACGGTAAAACCCACTTTTAAGTTGCCCAGCCCATGATCAATCATCGGTCAAACCCAACATTCTTCTTTAGACAGGTCGAACGAACCCATAATAAAAAAGGCCACAACCCAATCATAAATCTATACTACTATAATAAAGGAAGAACTTTCAGTCTTTGAGGCGGGTAAACTCGGGAACCACAGCGCCAATCCACACACCCGATACACCGTTGGAATCGTCAGGGTGTGTAGATGGTTGTAGGCTATATAAATGTAAAAAAAAACGTTATTTAAAAAATTTACAGTAAAAAAAAAGTAGTGCCTCCGAAGTAGCGCCGGCCGCGACGTACATGCTCACGTCAGGAGCACGGGGAGGAGCGGCGTCCAGGAGCGCGACGAAGAGCGGCGGACATTGCGCGGGGGAGGAGCGGTGACGTGAGGAGCAGCGGACAGGCCAGCGGCGGTGCAAGCACGGACAGGCTGGAGGAGCGGCGGCTGAGGTAAGGGAGCGGCGGACATGGCGCGGGGGAGGAGCGCTGACGTGAGGAGCAGCGGACTGGCGGCTGAGGTAAGGTGACCCATGTCGGGGCAGGCGGGGTACGGGCCGGGCAGGGGCCGGGCTGCTGGACAATGTCGGGGCGGGCGGGGGTCGGGGAAGCCTGTTGCTCCCGGACAACGTCGGGACAGGCTGCTAGTAGACCATAAAAAAGGAGCAGAAACAGGTGAGAGTAGGATAAGGCATATTTGTGTGCAGTAAAACTTTATGATGTCCTGTGCTCTGATCCTTAATCTTGATCAGCTAAAGGGCAGGAACTGGTTTAACAAGGTCAGCTTCAGGCAACAGGGTCAGTTCACTCAGGTCAAACAGGAGTCAGCACGAACTCCAGCTAAGGTGTACATGTCCTTAAAAGACTAGTTCAGCCACAGTCATCGGCCTATGTGAGGGCAACCACAAAATGGCTGCCATACACAAAATGGAACTCAAGGGTTCAGAACGAAATCCCTAAATACGTAGTGAATCCATCGGTCTAACATGACGAAAACACTCATACTTGCCGCACTAACTAGTTACGGTTCGCTAATATCAAATTCGGAACGAAACCATGACCTTTATGAAATGGGTTCAGAGTGCACGGAACCTCAGACCCTCCTTTTGCCCTTACATAGGCAATAACCTAAACTCACGTGAATCTGAGTCCAGGTCTATATTCATCAGATCATCAAGATGTTGCTAGAGCATAATCCTATTACTTAGTACCTCTCTTGGGACAGGTCTCCTTGCACACGTAGTAGCACAGAGGCCACATATAGCAGGAGCGCACTGAACACAAAGACAGAACAGGAAAAGAATTGCTAAAGCCATCCCGATGATCATCAGAAACTTCCATCCCCAAGTGGATAACAATCCCCAAAACCATCCCTTCAACGACCAATCTCCTTCGTCCATGTGTACAGACTCAGAGATCTTATGTAGCTTGGAAATGGCCTGGTACACTGTAGGAGCATTGTCTGGAATAAAAATGCTGCAGCTCGATTGAATCAATTTACATACCCCTCCTCTGTCTGCAAGTATGACGTCTAACGCAACTCGATTCTGCAACGTCATAAGACGATCCGATTGGAGCTCAGCAGTCAAATTACTAAGGGCACCGGCAGTCTCAACTGTGGCGGACTCAACCACTCTCGTCAATTGTCGTATGTTCCTACTATTAACCATAGGTCCCCAAAACGGCAGGAAACCCTTAAGAAAATCTCCCAATTCTTGTCCTGAAGTATCTTCCTTACTGAAGACACCTCTAACTACTCTAGTTCTGTGGTAATCTGCCGCTGCAGTATACGTAGGGGGCAACAGATACGAAACATAACATGCTCCCAAAAAATCAGGGGGCAACCATGTATATGCTCTATCATAGCACACAAAATACATACCCTTAGCTGTTAAAAACGGTGGGGAAGTCTGGGACGCAAAAACATACGTCTCAGTACAAACACTCTTCCCTAACTGAGCTCTCGGATTCTTGCCATTACCTTGCAGACAAAAATGACCACGATGGGGCACGATCCAAATCGGGGATGATTTTACCCTTCGCTGCTTTTTACTCAGACTAACACCATATCCAGTCACGTTCCAACCAATATAAGCTAGTGTCTCATCTTTAGGGATAGTCTCATAGGAATCGATTCCTCTAATCATATCTACTATTCCTTTCACTAGAGCACTATTACTTGGATTATCTTTCATAGAACGCAGGGGGTAAACTTCATGGGCATAAATAAACATCGTCCTATATGCCCATACAGATCCATTATAGCTAAATGGCAGAACCAGGTAAGGAATACCCTTATCCGTGGTATGAGGCATAAGACCACACACCCAGCAATTAGTGGTGTTCACTACTAACTGATGCTGATGCAGAAGCTGCACAAAGGAATTATTAACAAATTCCAATCTTCTGATAGATTCATGTTCAGGCAAAGGATGAAAAGAATGCGAAGAAGTAGTAGTAGGAAAAGACATAGGTTGTATGGTGGGTGCAAAAGTCACTTGGAAAGAAAAACCAAGATATCCCACTTCGAACATCGTTATGCTAAGTAACATTAAAAGACATGTTATCAAAAAACATTTGCTACTCATTAGTCTACACAGTCTCATCTTAAAGTTCATTTCTACAACAGCTCTCTCGATCTCAAAAAACTCCATCCTCTAACCGTGCTGTTCGCGGCAGGTGGTTCTCTTCGGCTCAGAGGTACGCCTGTAAGTCCAGGGAACGCCCTAGAACAAACCAGAACCGTCGACCTTATGTCTACACGGCTGTATACTCCAAGGCTTCATACCGCGACCCTACAGCTGAACCCGGATGGCGATTCGAAAAAAGAAAAATAGATCAAAACAGCTTTTCGGATGAGAGAGCGTTTTTTTCAAAAGCAAAAAGGAATTAATTGTTTATTAGTCCATCGGCTCTCGGTCGTAGATTATAGCTGCCTTTACCAGGCACTGTCTGATCTTGGAACAATAACTTAGGCTCAGTAGTGTCCAATCGTGCAGGTGGAGACACAGCTTCTTGCAAAATATCGTTATCCTCGCGCTCAGAACTTGTCCCAACCAAACGTGCGTCACTGAATGGAACGTAACGTGGCACTGTATCAGTCTCTGAATCACCAACACCCTCCTGGACCCACTGGTCGTACGGCAGAGGCAATGATATCCTCTTACAATGTACGCCGTGGATCCAGTTCTTCTTGCCCTGAACTCTCACTGCGGTACGTGTCGATAAAAGAACTTGAAATGGTCCAATCCAGCGGGGCTGATTATTCTTTGTCCGCTGAAAGTTGCGCACCAACACCTAGGAACCAGGGTCAATGGCGTGTCCTGAATCTTCAGATGCTTGAGAAAGTGTATCGTAAACCTGTTGGTGTAAGACACGCAATTTAGCCGTCAAATCATACAAGTAGTCAACCAGCACGGGATGTTCAATCTCGCTAAACTTTGTTGGCCTCGGCACTCCCCATACATTTGCCGGGCGGCCAAACACAATCTCATAGGGACTAAGACCAATTCGGGAATGCACTGTAGTCCTTGTTGACAAAAGTGCCAACGGCAAAGCATCGGGCCATTGGAGACCAGAACTCGCCTGAATTTTGGCCAATTTTAGCTTTAAAGTGCCATTGTAACATTCCACTAACCCAGCTGATTGGGGATGATTCGCAGCGTGGAACTTCTGACGGATGCCCAAACCCTCACACACTTTCTTCATGATCTGGCCCACAAACTCACTTCCATTATCACTCCACACCATCCTTGGCAATCCGAATCTGGGGAAAAATTCCTTGAGATGGGCTTTAGCTGTGGACAAGGCAGTATTATCTTTCAGGGGGTATGCCTCTACCCATCTCGAAAAGGCACAAACAACTACAAGGACGTATTTTAGATTATTACACCTTTCCATGTGTATGAAATCTAATTGTAGCACCTCGAACGGATACGTCGGAGGCGCAAAGTGACCAGCTGGAGTTGGAGTTCCCTTGCCAGGATTATACATCAGACAAACCATGCAGTTCTTGACCAGATTCTCCGCACACTTAGGAATTCCAGAATTCTGCCATACTGGAGCCAACAACTTACAAATCCCTTTCGCACTAATGTGAGCCATTCCATGCGCCATCGTAACCACTGCAAGCACATACGCTTCAGGTAACAACCATCGCTGATGTTCTGACAACTCAGTCCAACAACCAGTCGAATCCAATTTTCCCTTACTCTCTCTCCACACTCTCAATTCTTTCTCCGTAGCTTCAGCCTGAATTGACTTCACACTCTCTATCGTATCTTCACACATTCCTCTATCCAGAACCCATCTTGCTGGGCCCGCAACATACATTCGACTCCTACATCTTTCGCCGCTTCTTTCGCAACTTCATCCACAAACGTATTACCACGAGAAACATCATCGGTAACCTTCTTATGTGCACTGCATTTCACGATCGCAACTTGCATCGGCAACGTAAGTGACTCGAGAAGCTTATTCACCAACTGACCATGCTGAAACTTTGTACCATCCGAAGTAAGAAATCCACGTTCTTTCCACAAACGCCCAAAACTATGAGCAACACCAAACGCATACTGGCTATCGGTATACACAGTCACTCTCTTTCCTTTCGACAACACACACGCTCTCGTCAGTGCAATCAACTCTGCTGCTTGGGCTGAATTTTGTGGGATACGTGCAGCTTCAACAATCGTACATAATGTCGTCACAGCATATGCTGCAGTCGTATCACCATTCGGGAGCTTGTAGCATGACCCATCAACCCACAGCGTACCATCAGGATCCGAAAGAGGAGTATCTTTCAAATCGATTCTCCCCTTCATTTCCTCCTCCGTCCTAAGAAAACAATCATGCTGTTCCTGACTATCTGTGTCCACAGAAATCGGCAACAATGTCGCTGGATTTAATACATTACACCGCTTGATGTGTATATGACTAGCAAAAAGCGTCAACTCATAGCCAGACAATCTCGCACTAGTAAGGTGCTAAGTCTTGGTTCTATTTAACAAAGTGTCCACTGCATGTGGAACCATCACAACCAACGTGTTATCCATCACCAATCCAGCAGACTGTCGGATAGAAACAACCGCTGCCGCTGTAGCTCTTAAGCAACATTGGCAATGCTCTAGCTACCAGATCTAAAGTCGACGATAAATACGCACATGGACGTTGCTTATCACCAAATTGTTGAGTCAAAACTGACAATGCACAACCCTCTCTCTCGTGGACATAGAGTGTAAAAGGTTTACTGTAGTCAGGAGTACCCAACACTGGAGCAGAACACAAAGCATCACGCAATTCAGAAAAACCTTTCGGACAATCGTCGGATCAAGGAAGAGGGTTCGGTATATCCTTGCAAGTCAATGCCAATAGAGGTTTTGCCAATAAAGAAAAGTTCGGAATCCACTGTCTACAATACGACGTGATACCCAAGAAAGCACACACTTCTCTCTGTGTACTTGGCACAGTCATTCGAGCAATCGCTTGAATTCGTTCTGGGGTCAACCTTCTTCCCTCCTTCGACAAGAGATGACCTAAGTAGGTCACTTCTTGGCGACAATACTGCAATTTAGAAGGTGACACTTTATGATGCAAGTCCGACAAATGTCACAACAAAGAAATAGTAGCTTCTTTACAAGTTTCCTCATCATCAGCAGCCACTAATAAATCGTCAACATACTGAATAAGAGCAGTACCAGCAGGCAACGCAAGAGTATCAAGCTGAGTCTTCAAAGTCTGGCTATAAATAGAAGGACTTTCTCAATAGCCTTGGGGAGCTCTCTTAAACCGGAAGCTTCGGCCTCCTAAAGAGAAGCCAAAAATATCTCTACTTTCCTCGGCAATTGGAATGCTGAAGAAAGCATTCTTCAGATCTATAACCGAAAACCAGGCAGCTGAAGCAGGAATCAAAGTCAACAAAGCAGTAATATCCGGAACAACTGGAAACTGTGGCACGACAATCTTGTTAACCTCTCTAAGATCGATCACAAACCTATAAACAGGTGGCTGAGTAGAGTCAGTGCGCTTCAGGACAGGCAAAACGGGACTGTTACACACATTACCTCTCGTTTCTTCAATCACATCTTTCTCAATCAAATCATAAATGATCGCTAAAAGCGCTCTTTCACCATCACTAGAAATCCGATATTGGGGAATACGAGGCAGTTTAACATTCGCTTTAAGCGTTACAAGATAAGGTGGAATCTCCAAAAGACCCACATCATTAGGACCAGTAGCCCAAAGAGTATCAGGAGAGAACACAATTCCGGTGGAAGCCGATCTTTAGACAAATACATCGGAGAGATCACTTTCTTACCCAATGTAAGCTGTACTACCGCAGGAGAACAACGTAATGTTGCATGCAACCTTTTCAACAAATCCAAACCCAGCAAATTCTCACCACAACCTGTCGTTAAAATGAGAGGTGCTTCCAACTCACAAGGCCCTATAGAAAGAGACAAGGGACTAGAAACTGGGTTACGAACTGGGGCGCCAGAGAATCCTACTGAAACATTAGTTAAGCCAGACAAAGGTGCGCCAGGGAGTTTAGAGTGCATGATAGAACTCTTCGCTGCACCAGTATCCAAAAGAAAAGGCTCTACCACACCCGATGTGACTACTGCAACATAAGGCCCACTCTGATCTACTGGAACCGACACTACTCCCTCTCTTTGTCCATGGCTGTCCTAGCAATCATTATAATCGGCATTCTCACTCTCAACATAATAGTCATCAGCATAGTACTGAGTCGACTGACCAGATGCAATTTTCTGTTGATCAAAACAATTCATAGAATTCTGTGGGGGAAAGGAACGCTCGTTCTGAGGAAACGCACCACGTCCTCTACCCCTAGACACTTGCTGAAAACCACCACGGCCTCTCGGGGCCGTCATACCACTCGCGCGCTGTGGCAACACAGGGCACTCATTTTTATAATGGCCTTTCTCCCGACAATACGCACACTGATTTAAACCCAAGGGTGGTCTTGGAGGAAAATACCCAGCGTTCTGTGGCGGTTTCTGAAATGGGGGAGGTTGCTGAAACTGTGGCCGTTGCTGTGACCCTTGCTGATTCAAGCGAGGCGGATACGCCTGCTGCAAAAGAACCTTTGTCTTTAAGTCTTTGGTCTTTTTCTCTACTCTTTCTTTCTCGTCCTTGTCCCTATTCTCGTAGTACTGTGCAGTCGCCAATATCTGGGCCGACGAGGAAACAGCCCAAGAACTCTCAGAAACTTTCAACTTATTACACAGTTCAGGAAGTAAGTTGAAGACAAACTTATCTACGAACGATCTTTGTCCACCTTCCGTACTCATATCTTGGCCACTATGATCTATAAATGTCTCTTCAAACCTAGTGAAGAAATAAGATACACTTTCGTCCTTCTTCTGCTTACATGCTGCTAACTTGTCCCAATTTACTCGTAACGCTGGCATCATTGTTTTCATAAGATTTATAATTCTACCTAGCAATTCCGTAACCAAAGGTTCAGGTTTAGCACCTCCCTGTTGTCTACCAACCACAGCAATAATATTCGCCCAAGTATCTCCTAACTCTTGCGCATGATTCTCATGACGAATCTTCGCCCACAAAGGCTGCGGAACTACATTACCCATCAACATATCGATGTCGGCTAAATTCATAATACATGCATCTACTGTCTGGGACAACTCTTTGTAATAACCAGCAGGATTCTTACGAGGAACAGGTAAGGTCTGCTTAAGAGCCAAGACCTCTGCTCTCTTCCAAGGGACATGTAACCATACTCGCTGAAAATGAGCCGGTGCGGCAACAATACCCTGATTTACATTAGCCTGAACAGCTTCCTTCCATACAGGAGGAACTTCTCTCATGGGATACTGTCTCGCTTTTCTTCTAACAGAGGAATCAGGTTCGTACAATGTCTGAGGCGGAAGGCTCGATCTAAAAGCCAGTATCGTCTCTACGGCATCTGTAATATCAGATTCCACTATCATCCCTTTAGCAAAATCCGACTGAACATCAAGTAGTTCCTGCGGGATCAAACCCAAATCATGATCTTCCCATTCCTGACGCAGAAACATACACATCACATTAAAAACATACCTTTGCTTAGGCGGTTCCCACTGAAAGAAAACATCCATAACGTCTGGCAAACTATACCTTAAGGCATTTATAGTCCATTTACGAGCCAACAAATCCAGCACAGCCCGTTCCTCGGAACCAGGAAGCTGACTACGACTCTGCTTACGTTCCGAAAGAGGGGTCATATTCAGTGACCCAAACAATGGAGACAATAAACTAGAAACAGTTTCTGTCATTTGTTTTCGAACAGAAGGAGAAGAAGCAGTCATAAGAACAGGAGAATAAGTGTTTTGAGGCAAAGAAGGTGTAGGAATAAGAACAGTAGGTGTCTCAGATGCATAAGCGGACGGCAAAGGAGTTTGAGGCAAAGCTGGTAGCAAAGCTGGCGGCCCTAGAGCGGGTTGCGCAGGAGGAGGTAAAGCCATCTGTGGAGTACCGGGTGGCTGAGCAACAGCAGGAGGTTGAACAACAAAGGGTGGAACAACCGGGGGTAATAGAGGTGCAGTAGCACCCTGCACATAAGGAGGTGGTAATCTCAGTAAATGAGACATCAAAGGATCTTTTTCAAGATCTTCAGTCGCTTTCGGAGGAGGAAACGGCAAGGCCGGATAACATTTATCTATGGCCATACAACGCTGCCTATCTGAAACTTTACTCACTCGCTCCTCTCCATCATCCCTATACTGCCTAGCAGCTTGTAGTACTGACATATTCTTATCTTTCCTATCTCGGTTAGCTTGTTTAATTTCTCTCTGTTTGGCTTCTTTACGACGAAGGCGAAAGGAGTCAAACATTGCCGGCTGGGCTTTCTTCCTAAACAATTTTGTTTCTAAATTATCTAAAATCTCAGTATCAAAACTACCATATTGGGGCCATCGTAAAACCCCATCCTTCCTAGTATAGCGGACCCATACTTCATTAAACGTAATGGGGCCCACGCCGTATTTAGAATAGAGCTCATAAGTCGGGGTTCCAACAGGAGGTATCGGACATGAATCCTCCAATCTGGAATCCCTGTTACAACCACAACAGAATATCCTCCTAATTTTGCTAAGACTAGGCATCTTCGCTCACTAATCTAGCTTCAAACTTCAAGGGATTATCTACAATGATAGTCTCGCAAATATACAAGTCCCTCGGCTTTGGAAATTGCAATTTTCAAATCAAAACTAAGGAACAAACAAACTAAGAACCAAAGAACCAAAAACTAAGGACTGGGAGCGACCCACTTATACTTAACTGAGGTATCAGTCACGCCACCAGAAGACCCGTCTCTCGTCTCGCCGTACAAAGCATCACAAATGGGTCCAAGACAGGGCGACAGTCAGGGCAGCAGTCCTTCGTAGCCGTCAGGAAAGCGGGAAGCCTCGCAGAAAAGACCTTCAGTCCACGTTCGACATGCCGGGGTCGATGAAGTGGTGGCCGTCCTCCAGAATTTCCTCACGAAGCTCCTCACGATCTTCAGGCTTGGACCGGTGCCGCTGAAGTCGCCCCACGCTGGGTGCCAACTGAAGAACCGGGTTTTAGATCCCACCGGCGCCAGGGGCACGCCCAAAGTCTTCGGGTTCACCTGTCTTAGAATACAGAGACACGGGATACTTCTGAGTGGCGTCAAAGATCAAATTTATTGGCTGCAGCCAGTAACAGAAGTCCTAGAAATCATCACGGTATGAGTTTTCAGGAGACTGCTCAATTTTACAAAGCAAGTCATCCCTTTTTAAGCCAAAAATCACATTCCAGACAAATACCTAACATTTACAAACTGTCTAATCACATGTATCCACACCAGAGGTATCGCATGACGGTAAAACCCACTTTTCAGTTGCCCAGCCCATGATCAATCATCGGTCAAACCCAACATTCTTCTTTAGACAGGTCGAACGAACCCATAATAAAAAAGGCCACAACCCAATCATAAATAGACCATAAAGAAAGGAGCAGAAACAGGTGGGAGTAGGATAAGGCATATTTGTGTGCAGTAAAACTTTTTGATGTCCTGTGCTCTGATCCTTAATCTTGATCAGCTAAAGGGCAGCAACTGGTTTAACAAGGTCAGCTTCAGGCAACAGGGTCAGTTCACTCAGGTCAAACAGGAGTCAGCACGAACTCGAGCTAAGGTGTACATGTCCTTAAAAGACTAGTTCAGCCGCAGTCATCGGCCTATGTGAGGGCAACCACAAAATGGCTGCCATACACAAAATGGAACCCAAGGTTTCAGAACGAAATCCCTAAATACGTAGTGAATCCATCAGTCTAACATGACGAAAACACTCATACTTGCCGCACTAACTAGTTACGGTTCGCTAATATCAAATTTGAAACGAAACCATGACCTTAATGAAACGGGTTCAGAATTCACGGAACCTCACGTGGATGTTGACTCCCAAAGTGTCCTAGTTTAAAAGGGTTTTACCGTAGTCCATCCGGAAGTGTCCTTAATCAACTACTTTGTAACTTTTACGTTCCCCTTATAACTCTATGGTAACTCGCGACTGTGTTTAGACACTGCACGCGTCTCCCGTGGGCCTCCTACTTCCAATCCCTTGGTTGTTCAGTGTAGCCCCAGCGATTCCCTAGGCTTTAGGCCTATTCACCAATCCTGAAGTGGTCCTTATACCACTTACTTAGTATATAGTTCGTGAGGCCCCTAGGGCAGAAGTGTATTTGTGCAACTTAAAGTATGCTTAATGAGTAACTTGTAATGTATCTCGATCTCTGACCTCATAAAGAGTGCAGAGGTGTTGTGTTAGTAATAAATACATATATATTTGACTAGCAGCCCGTCCCGACGTTGTCCGGGTATGAATTGCTGCCGGCCAGTAGTATATTGTTTTGTAGGATTTCATTTTGATAGCATTTCTTATCTGTGACAGGCCTGTGAAACGCTCCGATTCACTGTGCACTGCTGATGCACTTAAGAGTGCGTGTTCAGTAGTGTGTGAACTCGAGTTTTCCTACTTTATTTTTCCTTGCAATATTATATAGCGAAAACTCGACAACATGGCATGAGCACAATTTACATTACAGAAGAAAACATTTATTTGTGGTAGGCACGGGGAGACAAAGCGATTTGCCTGGAATCACAGGATGTTGAGTTTATGCCGAGATTCGAACGTAGCTCCCCAGCTCTAAAGTTCGCAATTCTAGAACTTGTGGCGGGAGGTGTGTCTATGAGTGATGTCGGTGCTGGCCATCAATGAGAGAGACCTGTGCATTTTTCAAATCGGTGGTGAAAAATTATGAGTATGTTGCTGGAGATGTCGGCCGCCGTGCCGCCAATGTACTTACCGGGGGAGGGTGAACACCCATTATTCCGCAACTTTATTTCCGCATACCATCACTCCGCATACTTTCATTATGAAAGTACCATGACTCCGCAATGCCGTTATAACGCATGGCATTACATGTTATATGCTTTTACCATGCATACATTTACAACGAAATTCGTTGTAAATGCATGAATGGTAAAAGCATGTTTTTTTATGTTTGGATAAGGTAAGTATGGGTATAGGGGTATATGATTTGGGGTACTGAGGTATATGTTTGGGGTGTTTGGGTATTTTAAGGGTTCAGATATCGTTTTGGGTTATGGGGTACAGGGGTAGTTTTAGGGTTTAGAGATAGGTATGGGTTTTGGGGTATTTTTAGGGTTCAGGGCTAGGTTTGGGTTTTGGGGTATAGAGGTAGTTTTAGGGTTCAGGGGTAGGTTTGGGTTTTGGGGTACAGGTTTTTTTTTAGGGTTCAGGGCTAGGTTTGGGTTTTGGGGAACAGGGGTATTTTAGGGTTCAGGGGGTCGGTTTGGGTTTTGGGGTACAGGGTTATTTTTATGGTTCAGGGCTAGGTTTGCGTTTTGGGGTACAGGGGTATTTTTAGGGTTCAGGGGTAGGTTTGGGTTTTGGGGTACAGGGGTATTTTAAAGGTTCAGGGCTAAGTTTGGGTTTTGGGGTACAGGGGTATTTTTAGGGTTAAGATGGGTTAGTGTTTAAGGGTGTTGGGGTATTTTAAGGATAAGGGTGGGTTATAATTATTGGGTGCAGGGGTATTTAAAAGGAGCAGGGTGGACACCCGGAGCTGGAATGTACAGAACCTGGGAAGAAAAAACAATGAAATATTGGGCACAAAGCTCGCTTTTTTTTCCGTAATCCCGCGCCCCGCACACGCCCACAGCACACGATATGAGACATGGCATGAAGGACGGAACGTACCACATGCCCCCAGCGTTTGTCAAGCTCCTAGCACACGCCCACAGCACAACGCAGACACGCCCACAAGGGACTACTTTGCTGGCACGGTTCTTTTACCTTTTAAATGTATATGGTGAGCGTCAGCATAGCCTATGTCCTTCTGCTGCAACTGCCCTTTCCAACGCTGTATTGGGTGTTGTGATTGGTGCTGTGGTTCCTGAGATTACCCGCCTCAAAGGTTTGGGCTCTCTCTTTATTATATTAGTATAGATATATACCTTGTGTGGTGTCCTTTCATTTGGTATTCAAGGGATTATAGTTGGTAAAACAGCTTGCTTCACATGCTCTCTGAAGTTTTAGCCTAAGACTGCTGGTCCATGCTACCACTAGGATAGCTGGTCTATAAGGCTGACTTTACTACCACCATCATAAGGGTCGTTTAGACCGGTACAAGGTGCCCACTAGAATAGTGAACATCATATGCCAGGCTAACTTCTCACAGTGTCTCATCAGTGGAACGCAGCACAGCTCCCAGCCACTGATGGCGGAGGAGCGTCTCATCAGTGAGACACAGTGCAGCTGCCAGCCTCTGAAGTGAGAGGACTGTCTCTTCAGTGGGCACCACAGGCCTCAGCCCATCTCTGAGCCTTTGAAGTCAGAGAAGCATCTCATCAGTGGGACACAGCCCAGCTCCCAACTTCTGAAGACAGAGGAGTGTCTCTTCAGTGGAACACCACGGGCCATAGCAAAGTTCCCAGCCTTTGAAGTCAGAGGAGTGTATCATGAGTGGGTCACAGCACAGCTCTCAGACACTGAAGTCAGAGGAGTGTATCATCAGTGGGCCATAGCAAAGTTCCCAGCCTTTGAAGTCAGAGGAGTGTATCATGAGTGGGTCACAGCACAGCTCTCAGACACTGAAGTCAGAGGAGTGTATCATCAGTGGGCCATAGCAAAGTTCCCAGCCTTTGAAGTCAGAGGAGTGTATCATGAGTGGGCCATAGCAAAGTTCCCAGCCTTTGAAGTCAGAGGAGTGTATCATGAGTGGGCCATAGCAAAGTTCCCAGCCTTTGAAGTCAGAGGAGTGTATCATGAGTGGGCCATAGCAAAGTTCCCAGCCTTTGAAGTCAGAGGAGTGTATCATCAGTGGGCCATAGCAAAGTTCCCAGCCTTTGAAGTCAGAGGAGTGTATCATGAGTGGGCCATAGCAAAGTTCCCAGCCTTTGAAGTCAGAGGAGTGTATCATGAGTGAGCCATAGCAAAGTTCCCAGCCTTTGAAGTCAGAGGAGTGTATCATGAGTGGGTCACAGCACAGCTCTCAGACACTGAAGTCAGAGGAGTGTCTCATCAGTGGGACACAGCACATGCCGGGGCTGTATCATGATGGGCTCTTCTGTGTCAGCGCAGATCACGGCGCCTGGTTTGATGTGACTGCAGTGAATAATGTGAATGAGACTGATTCACAAAGGTAAACTTACACCTTGGTGTAAATCTCCAGGTTTTTGCTATTCGGAAACAAAGTTTACGAGCAGTACATGTATGACTCTGCTGATGCACACACACCGCACATAGAAAGATAGGGCAGGCCAATCTCTTTTATGTGCAGAGTTCTCTGCCATGACTGTGGAGTCTCTGCAGTCGTAAACTTACAATTAACTCATAGTTTGAGCATACCCAAAAAAAATTAACTTTCACCAAAATAGAAGGTTATCCTTGTGAATCAGATCCTTCATGTCTAAAGTGTTTTTGCCAGCTCAACCTTTTTTGCAGGGAAAACATGTATCCAGTCAAATTATACATAGGAATAGTGCATATTTTTCACATACTCTTTTTGTGAGTCAATTATCCCAGCAACATTTTCATTTTACAAATCTGACAAAATCTTTCAATATTTTATAGTTGTTTTACCAGAGAGCAGCAGAAAAGTCCCATTGTGGCATTAGGATATGGCTGGAACCTTCTAGAGAACTCTAGAGCTGCCTTCAGGCTGGTATTCCCGGTGGACATCATTTAGGACTAGCCAGGGGTCGCAGCTGCGATCTCTGGATGCTCCTTCCAGCTCTGGCACTGCGTTTGTGACACCTGGTCTCAGAGGTTGTAAAATCAGTGCCTTGAACACAGAGGCGGTCGTCCTTATGGACTTCGGTAAGGTCTCCACCCAGCTTGTTTTCTGTCAATTTGTTATTACACTAATAGTGAATAACATTACTTTATTCACTATTAGTGTAATAAAGCATGGAGTACAATTAGCTGAAATATGACCCTCCCAGGCAGCTGAGGTAAGTAAAAAACGCTGTTAAATGTATGTTGCTTGTGTGCTTGCAGATGAGAGTGTGTTTATGTGAGGGACAGTGTGTTAACCCCGAGAGGGTAACTCCAATCCGCCAATGGAGTTTGTGGATTTTTGCCTACTCTGCGCTCTGTTCCAAACTCAGAGTTTAGGCAATAACTCCCCTCCATGGCGGAGCGGAGTTAGCCAGCCACTCCACCCCCCCAAATTAATAAAAAATACAAAAAGAAGGCACTTACCTGCGTGGCTGCCTCCTCTGTCTGTCCGCTCTCCTTCCTGCTCCTCGCCGTCCTTTTCCTATGACAAAACACTACGTCAGCCGCGGCCGGTAGTGGGAGTACCTGCTGGGCGGTGACGTGGGGAGGGGAAGGGGCATGGTGGGGGGTAGTAATGTATGGATTAGGACCTTAAGAGGTAAGTATACATATAAATGAATAAAACAAATGTCGCTGCGCGCACTGCATCACAATTGATGATGCAGTGCACGCAACGAAATTCGTTTTATTTATGTATATGTTTACTTACCTGTTAAAGTCCGTAATCCATACATTACTACCCCCCACCCTGCCCCTCCCCACGTCACCGCCCGGCAGGTACTCCCACTACCGGCCGCGGCTGTACTTTGTTGTGCATCTTGCGCGACGCACAACATAGTGTTTTTTCATAGGAGAAGGTCGCCCTGGCCGCTCTCCTTCCTGCTCCTCACCGTCCTTCTCCTATGAAAAAACACTATATTGTGCGTCTTGCCCGTGCGCATGCGCAAGACGCACAACAAGGCAGGAGCTCTTTGGGAAGAAGCAGAGGTGGGTGCTGGCTGTTCCATGAGCACATGGCCACCTCTGCAACTTCCTAACATGCTTTGGAACATGTTTGACCATCTCCCACTGCTGCAAAGTCTTCTGGGTGAAGGCGTCTTCTCTTTACCTTCCCCTCCACAGCAGACTGACCATTGTCAGTAACAGATAAGAGCAGCTGTGAAGAGGAAAGGAATGGGCCTACATTTACAATAGGAAATTTGGAAATAAGCTGTACTATGGATATTTGGAAGCTAGCCATGCATTGGACTAGTCATTTGGAGATTCGTAATTCCTTGTTCTGTGTCCTTTTAGAAACTGGAAACACAAACCACTGGACATGAGAGTGGCAATGACTGGTATGGAATCTATTTGGAAACTGGTAGTTCCTTGTACTGGGCATGTGAGACTGGCAGTGTCTGGTGCAAGGCTATTTGATAACTCGCAGCACAAGGCACTGGTCATATGAAAACTTGCAATATGGCACTGAGGCCATTTGGAAACTGCCAATTTTGTGCACTGGGTATATGGGGACTGGCAATTTCCGAACCCGAGGTTACTAAGGGGCATATCATCAAGGGGCCGCGATACAATTATCGCCGCTTTAGCGTCCGTTTTCGGGCAAAAAGCAGCAATAATTGTATTGCACTATTAGCATGTTTTAAAGCCTCTGCGCCCTTTCCCTTAACGCCCAGCTTTGCATCTCTAATGATATGTAAAGTGGGTGTTCCACACCAAAATAACGTGAGAAATGTCGCTAACAGACAATTCTCCTATCAGCAAGCTGCTCGCTAACCTCCGTAGTGAGAAGAAAAGTAGCGCTAACCGCGCTTATCGCTCCTTTCCTTACGCCTGCTTTCTTTTTGACTTCGCCATGTGAGGTGAGGTGGATTGTGCGGACGAATCCATCCTGCCCTATCATCAATGGATCGCCTATCGATGTGCGATTATCACTGGATTTCCAGCGATAATCGCCCTTTTTTCACTATCACTGGATTATATATCGCATTGGAGATAAGTGTTGCTGATAGCACGGTATCTCGGCGATATAATCCAGCGATAGCCGGTGATAATTATCCTAGCGCTAAGTGCGCTTAGCGATCATTATCGTTGGCTGTTGCTGATATACCCTTAGAAATTAGTACTAGAAGGCACTGGACATCTGGATACTGGTAATAACTGGCGCTGAGATCACATGAAAACCGGCCTTTCCTTGCACGAGCCACGACAATACCAGAGTGTGAGCCAATGAGATCTAGTCTAAGTTCAGAAGAAAACACTTTTCGTCCTCATCCGGTGCTTCATGTTTCAAGTCCCTTCTTTTTAAGAGAAGAAATTGTCTCTTACCGTCGTTCTCTGCCATTTCTTGCCTTGTGACATTGCTGGGCATCTGTAAACAGAGGCTAGCAGGACACTCAAATGTAGTGGAAATCAGGGTTAATAACCCACCCTTGGCCCTACCTGGGAGCCCCGGGATAGCTGGTATAAAGTACAACATATAACTTTGTGTGTGACACCGATTAACCAACCATGTCTCTTGCAGCGTAATAATCTTGTGACTACATGTATGAACTAACCATTGGGAATTACACATTTTGGCACCCAAACCAGCCACATTCCATGTTCCTATGTCCCCCCTTGTCTTTGGTACACAATGCATTCAATTACCTGATGTTTTGCAAGACTGGCCAGGGGAACCATAGACACATATATCATTCCACCATCAACATGGCTGCTTAAACCATCACAAGAGACCCAGACATAACAAGGGCAGTACAATGTGTTATTGGTCAGTCCATGAGATCACACTGGGCAAGGGCAGCATATTTGCTATGAAATGAGATATGCTGTGTTAAAGTCGCAGCTCCCCCTGCCCTGGTGCCCGCGGGATCGACTCGCGAGTCATAAGCAGTCCTTGGTCTGTAGGAACAACCCACGGGACCGCTACTATTCTGCTTTGGGTCTCCATATGGTTATAAAGTTTCTAAAAGATTCTTCTCACTATAAACTCAGTCCTAAAATTAACAATGTCAGAATCATCCGATGTGGGGCTATTGCCCAGCAATGCGACTCTTTGCACCATATTGATATCCCGGTGGGGTAGGGTATCACTGTCTTCCAGCCGGTGTTAAACCAATGAGTGACTCTGTTGAGTACTTGGTCATGCCTTTCTGTTTTACCTGGGGCCAGAGGAGGAACACCTTTCAAAATGATAGTGTAGGGTGTAACAGGAAAGTAGAAGGCGCAGAACCAGCGGATACACAGATCTCAAAGAGCGACTCTCAAGTTGTTGAGAAGTGTGGCTCACTGGTTAGAGGAGGCAGACCTGGAAGCAGAGGTCAGTCCGGGACCAGGGTTCAATTCCCGGCTCGGTGGGGTCTTGAGTCCTAAAATGTCCATGGACTCGACAATTCTCGCTCTGGTGCCTACTCAATTCACGGGTTCACACTCTGCGACTCTGGGCAATAGCTTGCTTAATCTCCACAACGGCCCCTCGCGGCGGGATGCCTGGCTTTCACCTTGCGGATACCCTGCCGGGGTTATCTCACAGGGGAATACCAGGACGGGTTCCCTAAGCAAGTGCTTAGAAACCGCTTGGTGATTTGCGCTATATAAATTCCTGTACAAACAATACTGCGTCTTTGTACGGGGACAAGGCTGGACGAAGGTCCCTGCTTGGGAGGCAGAGCCCTGCTCTAGGCATGAATCCTCACAGGGGCAGAATCTTGGTGAAAAAGACAAACATCCCATGTTGAAGTACATACATCTTTTTTAAGCAGGTCACTAATAAGGTGGAGTTTCATCAGTACATTATCTATTGCCCCAAGACAAATTGATACAGTTTCCATAAAGCCAACCAGCCCTTCCTCCAATTTTTCAAGCTCAAAACAAGCAGAATTGGAATCCCTTTGAGACGTGAGTGCTTTCATTAAGTTCTTACTGTTACAGGTGGACTACAACAGGGGTAAACTTGACCCTTTTTTGGCACCTCCATTAGTTGGGACGCCCATACCCTTATTTTATCTTAGCTGGGGGTGAGATGCACAATGCATCGAGATGTTTCTTAGGGCCCTGGATGTCAGACTCTTCAATACTCTCCGACACGTCAGATGCACAAGTATTAGCCCTGCTAATTCTGCTGTCAGATTTGCCAGAATGTGGTTCGGTTAACAACAATGCTAGGGACGGTCTGGGGTCAGAAGTGTCACTGCTGGTAGTGAACCCAAGTTTTTTTTCTGTTATCACTTGCAGCATTTTTTTATCTGCACTGTAACTGCATCCAGTTCATGGTTTTTTTTAAACTAATTTTTATTGAGTTTTTCAATGCTTGTGGCATATACAATACAGAGTGTGGCAAAAGTAGAATAAGTGAAAATAATGACAATGGTGGTCCTGAAACGGATTTATACAACTAACTCACATACGTACTTATACAGTTTGACTTTGAGTAATACAGTGGTCTAGCCAGTTGTAAAACGTGCGGATCACTCATAGAATTAACAGCCAGGTGTTACAAAACTCGTATTTATACAGTTATCTATATAAAACTAACTTACAATGTAATCTTCCCCCCTCCCCCCTATTCTCTGGTGTCTTATTTTGAGCATGAACATTACAGGAGGTTGTATTCTCTCGTGAAAAAACAAAAAGGGAAACCCAATTTGATATACAGAACATTTGTAATTAAAATCTCCTGAATATTAATAGAGCATAAGAGATATGGCATTATATTGGTGCAGCCGGGTTAACCAATAGGGACATGGGAGGAGTGGGCGGTGTAGGTAAGGTCTGGGATGTTGGAGGGGTTAACGGGTCTATGGACAACTGCATCCAGTTCATGTTTGATAGCCCCCATAGCATTAGATAAAAAAACAGCTGTAGGATTAGTAGTAAGTCCTTCCTTATCAACAGGTTGCAGTGCCGTCTATTTCCCCATATTTCCTTTGGTTTTGAAGGATATGAAGAACACAGCTAATTAGGTGGAAAAAGTGGGATCTGGAGCCAAGAGGGATGGCCCAGCCCACTCTCTTCTGGGCTCTGACGGGCACAGACTGGCCCGCTCATGGCCCAGTGTTTGCCCAGACTATACCCAGGCGCGTCCCGCATGCAGGAATCAGCCTTGCACTATAAAGGGTTGTGGGCAAAGTAGTCCTGCCCCAGTCGGCAGAGTCCTGTAGGCTCCCGTGTGCAGGAAACTGCCTCACACTAGAAAGCGCTCTCCCCATGGCCCCTCCTTTCTCCTCTGGCGGGGGCTTGTGGACAACGTAGTCCTGCCTCAGCAGGCAAAGTCATATAGACCAGAAATGTTGCAGTCCACTAAAAATCGGCTTATGACCCACCAGTGGGTTGCAACCCATAGTATGAGGAACGCTGGCCTCAATCACAGCGGGAGCGGCGGACAGACATCAATTAAGTTAAAACAATCTGCATGCTCCACACAAAGAGAAGGAGGTCACACAGGGAGTGCATTATCTCTGCCAGTATTGCGCTGTGAAAAACCTTGGTATGAGCGGGCATTAAAAATGCACACCTCTACAAAACATAACTGGGCATAAGGAAAATAGAAATGGCAGGAATAGTCATTTGTGCCTGCAAAATCTAACTAGGCATTTGGAAACTAGCAATGAATGTGAATCGGAATATGGGAATGGGAATATGGAAACTGGCAATGTATGGGAATGGGTACGTGGAAACTGGCAATGCATGGAAATGGGAATATGGAAACTGGCAATGCATGGAAATGGGAATATGGAAACCGGCAATGTATGGGAATGTGTATGTGGAAACTGGCAATGCATGGAAATGGGAATATGGAAACTGGCAATGCATGGAAATGGGAATATGGAAAATGGCAATGCATGGCAATGGGAACATGGAAACTGGCAATGCATGGCAATGGGAATATGTAAACTGGCAATGCATGGAAATGGGAATATGGAAACTGGCAATGCATGGAAATGGGAATATGGAAACCGGCAATGTATGGGAATGTGTATGTGGAAATTGGCAATGCATGGGAATGGGAATATGGAAACCGGCAATGTATGGGAATGTGTATGTGGAAACTGGCAATGCATGGGAATGGGAATATGGAAACCGGCAATGTATGGGAATGTGTATGTGGAAACTGGCAATGCATGGAAATGGGAATATGGAAACCGGCAATGTATGGGAATGTGTATGTGGAAACTGGCAATGCATGGAAATGGGAATATGGAAACTGGCAATGCATGTAAATGGGAATATGGAAAATGGCAATGCATGGCAATGGGAACATGGAAACTGGCAATGCATGGCAATGGGAATATGTAAACTGGCAATGTATGGGAATGGGAACATGGAAACTGGCAGTGCATGGGAATGGGAACATGGAAACTGGCAATGCATGGCAATGGGAACATGGAAACTGGCAATGTATGGGAATGGGAACATGGAAACTGACAATGCATGGAAATGGGAACATGGAAACTGGCAATGCATGGGGATTGGAATATGGAAACTGGCAATGTATCAATCAATCAATCAGGGGTTAGTAAAGCGCGCTACTCACCCGTGAGGGTCTCAAGGCGCTGGGGAAGGGAAAGAGGGAGGGGGCTGCTCCGGTCAGTCGAAAAGCCAGGTCTTAAGTGCCCGTTTGAAGGTTTGCAGGGTTGGAGAGCTTCTTATGTCCAATGGAAGAGAGTTCCAAGCTGTGACTGCGGTGTAAGAGAAAGTTCTCCCTCCAGCTCTGCTCTGGCGAACGCGGGGGACCTCTGCCAATGCGAGGTCGGCTGAGCAGAGTTTCTTTTTGGGAGCGTGGAAACTCATTCGGTTGCTGAGGTATTTGGGTCCGATGTTGTTGAGGGATTTGAAGGCGTGCATGCATAGTTTGTAGGTAACTCTCTTCTCCACGGGAAGCCAGTGGAGTTCTCGCAGGTGTGGGGTCATGTGCTTGTGGCGCGGTAACCCTAGTATGAGCCTGGCGGCCACGTTTTGGATAGTTTGGAGTTTGCGTAGTAGGGCTTTGTTGATTCCGGCGTAGAGTGAGTTGCCGTATTCGTGACGGCTGGTGATGAGCGCGTGTGTGACGGTCTTTCTGCAGTCCGGGGGATCCACTTGAAAGTTGTGCGTAGGATCCGGAGGCTGTTGAAACAGGTGGAGGAGTTGGCGTTGGTTTGACGGTTCATGGAGAGGGAGGAGTCGAGGATTATGCCGAGGTTGCGAGCATGATCCGTTGGGGGTGGGGGGTGGGTCCAAGGGCGGGAGGCTACCAGGTGTCGTTCCAAGCGGATGGGCGGGGCCCGAAGATGAGCACCTCTGTCTTATCGGAGTTGAGTTTGAGGCAGCTGTCTTTCATCCATTTGGCCACGTTTGTCATTCCTTCCTGGAAGCTGAGTCTGGTGTCTTCGGGGTTGCTGGTGAGGGAGTAAATGAGCTGGGTGTCGTCCGCGTAGGACACGATGCTGCAGTCCAAATGAAAACTGGCAATATATGGGATTGGGACCATGGAAACTGCAGTGTATGGGAATGGGAACAGGAACATGGAAAATTGGCTATGTATGGGAAAAGAATAGGCAAACTGCCAATGTATTGGAATGGTAATATGGAAACTGGAAATGTATGGGAATCGAATTTGCAAACTGGCAATGTATGGGAATGGTAATATGAAAACTGGAAATGTATGAGAATCGAATATGCAAACTGGCAATGTATGGGAATGGGAATATGGAAACTGGAAATGTATGGGAATGGGAATATGGTAAGTGGCAATGTATGGGAATAGGAATATGGAAACTGGGAATGTATGGGAATCAAATATGCAAACTGGCAATGTATGTGAATAGGAACATGGAAATTGGCAATGTATGGGAATGTGAATATGGAAAATAGGGGGCTAGAAAAGGAAGTTAGGATGAGTGAGTAGAATTCCAGGAGGTGTGACGCCTATGCCGTATTTCATAAACAGCGCACTTTCCCAGTTTGCGCCACAGTGCACCTTTAAAGCAGTGCGCCCTGCTTAAATAGGGAAAGTGCATCATATGACAGTGAATGCCCTGCACCCAGGACAGTCATAAACTCGTGCTAACTTGGGGGCAGCGCATTCAAGTGAAATACAGAGCTGCTGTTTCAAAGCTGATTCATGTTCCAGAGTGCAGGCGGCAACCCGTCTGCATTTTAAAGAGGGGGAGCAATCCCCTTGCAGGAGGGAACAGTGAGTGACTGCACCCGCCTGCAAGGGGAGGTCCGGGGTCCATGGCATCCCCTTCCTCCCCTCCAGAGGGCCGTCTTTAGGCAGTGCACTGAAAATACACTGCCTTTTTGTGGCGCACTTCCAGTGCACCTCCTAAAGATGTCTGCCTGGGCGCCCGTGTCCATAATACAAAGCAGAGGCAAAGTGATTCCATCATTTGCATGTGACCACACCCTCATGCAAATGAGGGAACTTCCTCTAATGATAGCGCTGGAACTAACTACAATTGCACCAGCACTATCTGTATCACAGAGGGGGCTGCACAAGCGTCTGGTGTCCCTTCTCTCATACCAAAGTGCAGTAGTGGTGCACAAAGCGGGCGCCCATGCCTGTTGTGCCCCCTGGTGCTAAACGGGTTCCTCAGCCCAGATGCTTCACTGAGAGCAAGAGCTGCAGGGGGGGCCAGGGGTGGCAAGATGTCAGGACCTGAAGGTGAGAATGACACCTTGGAGCTGCTTAGAACCCAGTAAATGTATGGATTGATGGAGGTGAAGGGAGGATTGGAGCCAGCAGCTCCAGGGAAAGCCAGGAACTGCAAGTAGTGGACGCGAGTGGTGGGGGCAAGAGCAGCAAGCAGCAAAGAACTTCAGTGGGGTGGGAGTCAGAAAATACAGGGAGGTGATGAGCTGCAGAGAGTGGAACTGAAGTAACCACAGAGAGGATGGCAGCAAAACCAAGGGCTCGATGTAGGTCACCAAATACCGGTCGGTAACGGCCGATTTCGGCCGTTACTGACCGGTATTTTTTTTTTATTTTTTTTTTAAAACCTTTATTGAGAGACACATATCAGTACAAGCGCGGGCCTACAACCACAGGGGCCGGCCGCTAAATCAGGAGATTAAAAAAGGGAGCAACATCAATGTGTACGGTAGAATGAATACAGGATAGACGCGGAATAAAGTCTTTACATAGTAGGCGCCAGGATCAGAAAGGTTTCATTTTATGATTTATAGAGGAGGCAGCAGCCATATCTACCAGTGTGTCATGCAACATATACAGAAAGAAGGGGGGGGGACGGGAGGGATACAGCCCCCCACGCAATCAAATAACCACAGTAGGGTGTGGCCCAGAGACATCCTATGCCCATCAAAGTTAAAAAATAACGGACAAATCACAGCAAACAAATAAATGGGACACCACATAAACAGCCCTCCCGCCCCGAAAAAGGAGAAAGTGCAGACACGTACGAAACAAAGGAGAAAAGACAAAGGGACATAGCCCACCCCCTAGAAAGAAAGCAAAAAAGGACCATAGAATAAAACAAACTAAAATAACAAACACCCCCCCCACCCTACATCACTGCAATGGCTATGGCCTACCCCACTAAACAGCGTGCCTGTCGCCCAGAGTCACCCGAAATATAGAAGAAAGAGAAAGGGAATAAGAACGAGTAATGAGAAAAGAGAAAGAGAGAAAAGGAGAGGAAAAAGAGGGAAGAGAGAGAAGAAGAGAGAAGAGAGGAGGGGAGCTGGCGATCGAAATACAGAACACCACCCCACCCGCCATAACGGATCACTAATCGAGGTCAAAAAGGATACAGAGAAAAGCCTACACAAAGGATGAAAACAGGAACTGTCCAAACAATGAGGCACGGAGATGCCATTGAACAAACCAAAAGTCCCGCAGGCACCCAGACACGATCACCCCTGTCCACTTCTATGAAGAGCCGAGCTGCCAGACCCCGCCACGGCTAAGAAACAGCATGATACAGTGGGTCCATACCAGTCAGGGAAAGCAAGTGGGATCTTCGCGGAACACCGTCCCGGCGAACAAGAAGCAACCAGGAAAACTCGGCAGCAGTCAGAATGCAAAATTACCCCAAAGATCCACGTGGCCAAGCACAACACCTGGGCTGTCCAGCACGAAGCAAAGAAATCAGGATGTAGGAAACACTGCAGCATCGGCACCGGGTCCACTTGATCCCATAGAATCGAACACCCAGCCGGAGATCCCAGCACAGCAGCTGGAGAAGTCTCAACAACACCGACTCGGGGAGACGACACCGCGTCACAAAATGGCGGAGCAACCATGGCGGCGATCCGCAACTCCAAGTCCCGACATTGCAAGGACAGGTCGATCCGCAGAGCAGCAAGGGCAAACAAGACAGCACTCCGTGTAGGGGCCGCCCGAATCAGACGAGGTCTGGGGAAAGCAAATGCTGCAACGACCCTGTCTCCAGGAGGAAGGCACTCCGAGGGGCCATCCGCCATCTTGAACACATCGCCCGCCACCATTGTCGCATCCGCCTCCAAGTCCGCCAGGAGTGCCGGAGGCCCCAGGACACACCGCCGATCCGCGGCGGATGGCTCTCGGCGGAGAAAGGAGAGTCACCAGAAGAACGGGCGTGCTCCCCACCACACTCGGGGGAGCCCCGCACCGGATCCCAGGCGGGACAATCAACAGGAGTGGGCTTCTCACTCGCGGGGAGCTGGACAGCGCGGCTTCTCTTCTTCGGGCCGGCAGGCAATCAGGCATGCGGGGTGGCCCACCATCAGGGGTGGGTCCGCTCCGGCGCTTCCGGCTCGCGGCTCTCAGGCTCCCACCATCGGGTCTCTCCACCGGTTCCGGACCGCCGGCACTCCGAACACCTCCGGGCAGACACAGCACTCGGGGCCCCGGCGTCAGGGCCGGGAAAGCCGGCAAGGCGACAAGGGCAGAATGCAGAAACCACTGCACGCCAGAGCCCCGGAGAAAGACGGTAAGTGAAGGCTCTTCCTTGGTAACCGAATTCGGAACACCCCGAACAGGATGCAAGACAGGATAGGTGGCGGGGAGGAAAGGATCTCGGAGCGAGGCGGTTATGCGACTGTTCCGATCGCCATCTTGGCTCCTCCCCCCGGTATTTGGTTTTTGAGATGTAGGGGGACCCTATTTTACCGATTATGTAAATTTACCGATTCGGTAAAACTAGACAGGCCCTTAATAATTCGTTATTTACCATGAAATACAATTTCATGGTAAATAACGAATTCCTGTGTACATGCACATCTGTGCATGTACAGCTGTGCCATGTGACACACATACATGCCCTTAGGGCATGTATGTGTGTCACATGGCATGTATGTGTGTCACACAAGCCAGAATCAGGGGTGGAACAGGGTGTCAAAGTGACACCCTGTCCCCCTTGACAATTCGGTAATTTTACCGAATCGGTATTTACCGATTCAGTAATTGACATTGATTCCTATGGGCCTCTAGGCCCTTAGGAATCAATGGCAATTACCGAATCGGTAATTACCGAATCATACCGATTCGGTAAAAATTACCGAATTTTTACCTAAATCTCATTTACCGAATCTAGAATATCGAATCGGTAAATTTCGGTATTCTAGAGTCGGTAAATGAGATTTAGCTACATCTGGCCCCAAGTTAGGACAATAAAGACAGGTTCTATTAGAAGACCAAACAGTGTAGGGAAAGGGGAAATGGTGACCCAGAAGCAAGGGGAGGCCTTAGACCAGAAGCAAGAGTGATTTCATGACCTAAAGAAATCCTTTAGCTATGGCTCTTCAAGAACGCTAATATCGAGCGGGGACACCCACCCAGTAGCAACAGGGATCCCAGTAACTATTGGCCCTAGTATATGTGTGCCCAGTAGCTCCCTTAGGACATGTGCTATATACATAATATGAACAATAAGAGTTCTTTCTATGGATACTGTTCTATTCTTATCATCCTATGTGTAGGTCACACCTTATGCCTGACAAATAATCAGAGGTACACATTATTTGTTTCATATATCTTCATTTTAATGCTAAATCATACAGCGACAATGTGATATTCAATAAAATCATGCATTCGCTGTTAGTTAATGTAGTCCTTCTAATATATTCACGGGCAAACACCCTTACTTTGACGTCCTTATTTGCAACAAGAGGCAAATTTGTATTGTAGAAAATTGTTCCTTTTTTTCTTTGACATATATCAAAGTCTCTTTTATCTACATTATATCATTGTGTATCCCAATATAAAATGTTGAGATGTTTCAGCCACATATTGTTTATGTGGTCTCCTCCGGACAGTGACTTTGGGTCGCTAGCCCTTTGTGTCTTGTCTAGTTAATACAGCTCTTAGTTGCCTGTACTAGGTTAATCTATCAACTATTGCAATCTCTTAACCCCTGTTTACATGTGTTTCTAAACTTTCATCACTTTGTGATTCTCTCTAGCGGTAACCTTATGGGTGCAGTGATTTGTGAAGTTCTTTGTTCAGTGTTGTTGGGTGTCAACCACAGAGATGTAATAATGGAAGGACATAGAGAGATCCCTCACCTGTGGAGTTTCAAGGATGCTAACATCTAACAAGAGCCCTCAGCCTAGGAGCTGCTGAGATTTCAGGACTGTTGGCCCAGTAGCAGCAAAGATACCAGTACCTACTGGTAGCCCTCATCCCACGAGATACAGAGACTTCACATGATGAAGGGAGCACCCACACCTGGGCCTGTAAAGACCTCAGAAGCTAAGGATGCCCCAAAACTAGAGGTGCAGGGACATGAGGGTTAAAGGGAGCTCTCAGCACAGACATCCAGGGATGCCAGGAAGTAAAGCACAGAAGTTGCCAGGAATTAAAGGCAGTCCTCAACCTAGGAGCTGCACAAACAGCCAGAGCTAAAGGCAACCATCTGCCTAGGAGGTGCAGGGAGGCCAAGAGCTAAAGCGAGGCCTCAATCCAGGGGCAGCAGTAGTGCCACTCCCCAGGGAGTGCTGTGAGCTAAAGTGAGCCCTCCGACCAGATTCAGCAGGGAAGCCTTCAGCCCAGCAGCTCATGAATGAATGGGCGATTTAGTTCATGGTGAACAAAATTAGCTTGCTTTTGATTGGATATTTATAAAGTGTGGAATTCATCCACATGTGCATCTTGGTTATAGACTCCACCTGAGAATCTTCTCCACTCTAAACTTAGAGAAGAGTTGTGCCTACTGGGGCAAGCGATTCATGATAGAAATGCTTTGAGGGGTTTTCTGAAGGTGAGGTGATCATGGTTTCACAGGAGTTGTACAGACTACCTTCGAGAAGCCAGAACCTAAAAACCACAGGTCATGCTCATCACGCCCCACGCGCTTGATCTGACAAATATGTAAAAGAAGAGCATATGGACGTTAAGATCTAGAGGTGAGAAACACTCAACATGAAAGTTTTTTTTAATTAAATCTCTTGATCTGGACAGACCACCAATGCAGCATTTTGTGAGTTTGTATTGCAAAGCCAGATTTCCCTAACTGCAAAGCAGTCTGGGCAGAACTTTTCTGACCCCACTATAAGTTAACAAGAATGAAATATGGAAGGCTGATATAAAGAGGATTGCACCAGTTGAGTCGTAAGTGGTCACAAGACGTCACCATTTTAGCATGGTACAATTTAGGGACTAAAGTTAAGATCTTTCCCAGTAACCCCAACAGACAGAAACAAGATGTTGGCCCTGCAGTAACTTGCATCTTGAAAGACAAACTTTCATCCAAAGTTACTCCTAGAGATTTAACTCTGGGAGTAGTCACATGGTGTTTGCCCATGGAGTAGGGCCAGTGTGAATCATTTCTCTGTATTTTGTTTTCAGGATGACATAAAGGCTCTGTTTTATTTCCATTTAGTTAACCACATCGCTGCGGCGGCTATTCCGCCGCAGCGCTAAGGGAGCGGGGGGGTCGCGCGGCGGGCGCATGCTGGTGACGGAACCGCTCCGTCACCAGCCGCGGTTGAGCTGTGCTCATGACGGAGCGGTTCCGTCATGGCCCCGCCCGCTCAATAGAAACGCTCCGTCATCAGCACAGCACCACCGCGGCTGATGACGGAGCGGTTCTGTCATCAGCATGGAACCGGTTAAAAAGAAAATGTGGATCCTTGCATTCTGGAGAGTCAACCAAAAGTTGTTCCAGTTAATCCATCACCATTCTTTAGTTCACTCAGCCACCCCAGTTCAGACATGGCCATATGCAAATCAGTCTGACCCTGTGCCTCATGGGAACAGTCCAGCCCGAACTGCCAAGCCATGTCTTCCCTGGACCGGAAACAAGCATCCTGGGACTGGTTTCAGATTCATAATCCTCATCAGCCAGGCTATCTTGAATCAATCTAACCACAGTACACCTTCATCCCTGCATGGGAGCCTGCAGACAGACAGTAGGGAGGCTGTAGTACTTCAACAGGCTCAGACTGGTCACAGGGTGCAGTGGAGCCTCGGTTGGCCTGGAATAGCCGGCCTCTCTCGGGGGGCCGGTGCGTAGAGCCGCTCGCTTGGGGACCGGAGCGCAGACGGAGGGGGGCCGCCTCCATCGCCCTTAGTGCACCACATGTTCGTGGGGCACCCGGTGCTAAATCATTCGTAGGCGACCTGATTCTGGCAGGGTGCAGGAGTTCAGTCAGCCATAACAAGGATGGTAGCGTCGCGGTTTACGTCAGCTAGTAAATGTAGATGCAGACAAAGGCTAACGTTGAAGGGAAATAGTATATAATTGCATGATGGCCTATATGCCTTGACATACCTACCAAGTACCATGCATCACTGACTGGCATCACACAATTCTATGCTCCTGTCTTCCCCACCGCATTAAACTGCTATATCACGCATAATTAAGGTCCGCTGTTAATTGTGCGACAAGGCGCTATAGCACAGCTCTCGCGGATCAGCGGTACAGCAGTGCAGCACGCTTTAATCATAGTCTGTGCCCCCAGGCAGCTCATGTGTGCGAACCCAGCCCAGGCTCAAGGACGTCACGTTGCTATGGAAAGATATTACTGTTTTATAAATAATGTGTGCTTAACATCATGAACATTTTGTACTAAAATGAAAACACTGCACTTTGCAAAACTGTATTTTCCTGTGCTTGGCTGAATTACACCTAAATCAACCCTGACTCCATCTTGAATCTTAATGCAACCATGATTAGGGGTGAGTGTAACTTGAGTAATTTGCTGTACTGTAGTTATCTAAAATTACAGCAAAATGAAGCTAAATTATGCATAACTACATGAAATGCAAATCACACTAAAAATAAACTACCTGAACATTCCGTTCTGTTCTGATGTTAGCGACAGCTTTTAGGCGATAGCGAGCGGTTTGGGGCCGCTTTGCATGTCAGTGATATTTATCGCTAATGATATGCAAAGTGGGCGTACCCAACCTGTTAGCGAATGAAAGCAGTCGCTAACAACGCTATCGCCTATTAGCAAGGCAGGCGTAGCGATGGAAATATTCCCGCTATCGCCAAAAATTAACGCCTGCTCAGACCAGCTCTTAGCCATGTTATCCAATGGGAGGTGGATAACATGGCTAAGAGCATTTCGTTGCTAATGCGTGAATATCGCTGAATTCTCAGCGATATTCACGCATTTCGCCGCTATCGCTGGATATTTTAGCACAATGGAGAAAAACGTTGCTAATAGCATGTTTTCTCCGCTAACATATCCAGCGATAGGCAGCGATTAAAAAATCGCCGCTAAGCCTATTTAGCGATAAATATCGCTACTTTTTGGTAATATGCCCCCTCGTTTTGATGTGTGTGTTTTAATTTTCTCCTCAGCAAAATGTTCACTTATGAAATGCTCCGTATTGACATGCTGTTCTCGAAAAACTCTGGTGGAAGTTTTCCTTTCTTTGTGAAAATTCTAAGGGGCATATTATCAAGACAGGCGATAAAATTATTGCTGCTTTATCGGCAGAAAACTGCCGCTAAGCCGCTTTAGCGGCAGTTTTCTGCCGATAAAGCAGTGATCATTTTATCGCCTGTCTTGATAATATGCCCCTAAGTTTGTCCTGCCTGTGACACTGTAGGCCTATTCCTTATTAAAGACTGTCATTGTTTTGATTGTAACTAGAATTGTAATATGACATCCAATGACACTAGCTCAAAAGGGGTTATGTTAATATTGATTTAGGGAATGGTGTTGTGATTGTGTTGATGATGCCGCATTATATATTTTTTTCTGCTTTGTCAATCTGTGTAACAGTTTGATCACTCAATGTTAACAATGCAATATTCACTATTTGCTTTAATATAAAAAGGTTCCATTTGGGAGGGGAACCAAGCGTGGTTTGCCCCAACTTTAGACAGCAACGTTACGCTCTAGTATGCTACACCTGTTGAATATTCCTAAATTGAGTAAGTCGCAAACTGATGGCCGGACCTTCTCGCTGCTGACTGCTCAGACTTGGAACAGTCTCCCTCCAGCCATTTGCACAGAAACCAATGTTCTGAATGTTTGCAAGTTGCTAAAAACACATCTACTCCTACTATAAGTAGTGTATCTTTATCAGTTGTAAGTCAATACAACGCGGTGTTTACACCGCACTACCATTAGAACGCTGGTTTTACAACGCAAGTCGTTAGCACGACTTGCGCTGTAGGGTGCTGGACTTAGTAATAGTAAGACTTACTATTCCAACACCAGCCTACGTACAGTAGGGAAGGTATTGGAATAGTAAATCTACTATTCCTTAGCCTAGAGCGCCCTCCAGCGCACGTCGTGGTAACGACTTGCGTTGTAAAACCATTGTTGTAATGGTAGTGCGGTGTAAACACCGCGTCGTAATGGATGTTACCCATCTTTATCGTACCAATGGCAGGACTGTGTCTGTGTCGCTTTAAAAATTTAAAATAATTTTCTCCAAAGTCATCAAGTGGACGAATATCAGACAGCGCGTGTTCAGGAAGAGGTTCTGTGAACATAGAAAGAGGCCAGTGTTTTCTTGCTGGCGGGACAATGGGCAGGCGTAAAGTCCTGGCTACGCTTTGGCCAGCTCAGCGTATCTCCAGTGATCACGCGGCTACCCATTCATCCCATTTAAAAAAGTTTGAGGACTACTTCTTTTTAGATTGCCTTAGAGACCAGTTTGCAAATCCTAAAGTTTTTAATTAGAGGTGCTTTGGGTTGATGATCCGAAAAGAGTTAGGCAGGTCTGTAGGATTTAATGGGCCAAAATTAACTACAGTATGGCCTGATTTGCATCTTGCTTTCTCTTTCCATCACTTGCTAACAGCCTTGTCCTTGCATCTCCTCGCTGCTTTGTGCACAGTACCTCTCTTGCTGGTGCCACATTACTGTACTTGTTTTGGTGGTTTTCAGGAAGCCTACAGTGATGTCATCACTGCAGCCCAGAGAGGATAAAGCCCCTGACAAGCACTCTTGCTGTAAAAGTCCAGTCTCCTGTGCCCAGAAAGCACAAAGACACAGCAACACTGTCCCTCTTTCTCTGCTTAGAACTTAGAATTTGTTTTGCTCTGAGACATAATTTTATGTCAGACTTATTGCTGCATTTGATTGACCCTTATGTGAATTCCCTATATTTATTTACCATGCATCTTCACAAACTATTATTTGTTGCCTTCTGTACTGCACTTTAAATGAATTAACCTTCATGGTATCTACATGTTACTGAACCTGAACCTTCTTAACCCATAGGACATATTAAAGTGACTGTGCTGATTTATTTGCGGTCAATCTGTTAGCTGTAGGGATACATTGATCTTGAGGTTAACACCAACCTGATCATGTGTAGGTGTTTTATTTAAGATTATCTGATAAGATAGCGTCAACAATACCATTTAAGGTGGGCCTGGCCTGTTTACTTCTTAAGTGTGGTACACACTTGTTATATAACAATAGAAGCACACTTTTCTCAAATAACAATCTGAGCATCTGGCCACCCTTTATTCTCATTGGGATGGGCGGCGCATATGGAATTGTCCTTCCTGCCACCCAGGTGCTGGGTGGTGCCACCCAGGTGCTGGGTGGTGCTGCCCGTGAGGCCCAGAGATAAACATTAGCATTGTCCTGAGCGGGACCGAGGCCAACTGGGGGCTGTGGCCGGACAAAATGATGTTACTTTTAGATGTCGCTGCCACACCGATTCTGGAGGCCACATAAACTGTCCACCATCCGGCCTACCAGAGTGATCTTCAGCTGAGGAGAGCCTAAAAGGGCATTCAGGCAGCAGTAGTGGGGGGGCAGAGGCAGCACATTGCACACGTGGGGGCCACAGTGATATCTACCTGAGCCCCCAGAGAGCCGCATATCTGTGGATTGCACGTAAATGTAGATAGGCATCAAGACACCTTTACCACTCATTTTAGTAAAGGTGACAAATGGCCTAGTTACTTTCTTTGGAGTGTCACGTTGCAGCCTAGGTTTGGAATTGCCTTTAGGTGGTGCCCAGAGGAGAAAAATTAAATGCTACAATTGTCTTCAATGTGATATATAGAAACTGTTGAACAACCTTCACCACAAAACCGTCACCCCGCATGTTGATACAACGTGGTCATTACCATGACCGCGTTGTAACAACGCATACCATTACCCCGCAAGTCGTAACAAAGACTTGCAGAGGCGGGAGAAGGAGCTGGCATATTCATAGAAACTCATAGCCACCTTTAGAATTGTAGGAGTTCTAGACTTTTCCAATGATCTGACCCTCATTGGTTGGCCTTAAGAACATGGCAGGACACCAAAATGGTACTGATAGCTGTGTGTGATGAGCTTCTTGAGGGTGTAAACAAAGGGCCCGATATAGATCTTGGCGGATGGGATACCCCATCACAAATAGGATGGATATTCCGTCCGCTGTATTCCAAGTACAATGTATCCTATAGCACTTGTATTACAGAGTTTGTAACGGAGAATCTCATCCACCAAGATCTAAATCAAGTCCAAAGTCTGAGTGCAGTTGTTCCCCTTTGAAATCTCTCTGCAGTGTGTGACAAGTACATTATTCCCCTGTATTCCAGTGCCTGAAACACGGCATGTGAGCCTCACCCGGGCGCTGAGCTGGGTTGCATCTTCCCTGGTTACGGAGCTTCAATTACAGGTGTTTTCCAACAGTTTCAAGGTATTTTTGTCTTCTTGTTGCTCAAAATGTGGTGGTTCTAATGCTTATCTCGTTATAGGAAATTGCTGAAGGCCTGTTTTTACTTTCGAGACCGTTTACGCATTTGACAGTAGAATGTCACTCATAAGTACATTGAAACCATGGAAAGGTCACACATGAGTAATCAGAAAACTTGGCAACTAGGCAGTCCAGGAAATTATTAAAATAAATGCTTTTGCAAAGGCTTACTGGCCTCTTCGGGTAATTGTCAATGACGAGTAACAGAGAAAGCAGGAGATACCTTGGGGCATAGGAGAAGCAATAAAGCCTGCACACACATGTGCAAAATAGACAAAGCCAACAAGGAGAACATATGAGATGGATCAAGACGTGGATATAAAAACAAATGTGTGGGATGCAATAGCCCAGCTGCGAACTGAAATGAGAAGCGGGAACCTCACCGCCACAATGTTGCAAGACTGAGGGCCCAATTCACAGAACAAACTTTAGACAAAATCCTAAACTAACAACCATTTTTGTATTCACAGAAGGCACTTACTCATTTCGGTATTCACAGAAGTTAGGAGTTCTAAATGCCTTCTGTGAATACCGAAGGTCTTAAAGTTAGGATTTGTCTCAGTTTAGGAGTAGTAAAGTTAGGACTCCTAACTTTAGGATTTCTAAATGCCTTCTGTGAATACCGAAGGTCTTAAAGTTAGGATTTGTCTCAGTTTAGGAGTAGTAAAGTTAGGACTCCTAACTTTAGGACTCCTAAATGTCTTCTGTGAATACCAAAAGTCTTAAAGTTCGGATTTTTCTCAGTTTAGGAGTCCTAAAGTTAGGACTCCTAACTTCTGTGAATACGGAAATAAGTAAACGCCATCTCTGAATACCAAAATGAGTAAGTGCCTTCTGTGAATACCAAAATGGTAGTAAGTTTAGGATTTTGTCGTAAGTTAGTTCTGTGAATCGGGCCCTCTGTTTCTTCCTGTTGACTCTTCTTACGTTGACCTAGAAGTTTAGCATGGTCTTTAACTCTGTCCGGCCCTGCCTTACCACTATTCTCCCGCCACCATAGGCTGGTCCTCCACAGTTTCTCTGGCCTGATTGTAATGCCATATTTGTGCGGTCTCCCTCTAAATACACCCTGAGTTTTCTTATTCTGCTGCTCGCGGAGATGTGGGGGGGGGCTTGTGTTGTGATTCCCCCCACACTGAGGAGGAGGCTTACTATCAGGTCCCGTGGATAAGAAGATACTCCACCCACGGGTTGGAAAGAAGTTATGCTGATGGACGGAGCATGGGAGGGCAGACGGTAAACGTGCCGGGTAGTTTTAATTGAATTACAGGATTTTTGGGAAAGAAGTGGAGTTGAGTGGGAAATGGGGCAAGTCTGTGTCTCCAGAAAATATGAGAAGTGCAAGAAGTAAGCACAAGGCTGGATCGCCATCATGTGCAGAGTTCATTGATAGGCTGTGAGAGCTGTGCTCACTTGGAACCTCCCCCCCCCCAATAACTTACAACCCTTAAATCCAATCCTATTTGAACAACATTATTATCTAAAACACTTTCAATTGCGCCTTTGCCATTATCAGCATTTCTTTGAGCGAAAACCCCCCAAAAACCCCCTCTGTAAGTGAGACAAATGTGTTGGGATGGAGTGCGTATAGTGGAAATATGCGCAACGTTCATTGAACGCAAAGAGTGTATGAGGGGTGCCAGCGACATTATGGCAGGCAGGAGGTGTGGCAAAAGCAGCATATGTATAGTTCTTATAGGAAGGCGTGTTTATCAGTAGTGTGCCTGAAAGTGATGTCAAGGCAGACGTGTGATCAGTGTCTTTGAATTGGTGCAGTAGTGGTGCCACAAAGGGCCTGTGAAGGTGAGGTTCTTAGAAAACCTTTCCTCCATTATTTAGACCTAAGAAAATGATAGTCCAGTCTCCCCCCACCAGCAGATTAGACTACTGGAATTCCCTCTTTGTGGGACTTTCTGCTCTTCTCTTTCATAGGTTGCAACCAGTGGCCAACTTATTGTAGTTGTCAGTAGGAACATCTGTGCTGGATGTATGACATTACAATGCATGCTTTTACATCGCATGCCTTTACAACGCGGTATTTACAACGAATACCTTTACAACGCATAATCCTTTTAGGCACTGGATAGTGAATTGTTTAATTTACTATTCCAACTCCAGTCCCCGTGGATAGTAGGGAAGGTGTTGGATAGTACATTAAACACATTCCCTATCCTAGAGCGCCCCCCCAGCGCAATGCGTTGTAATGGTTTGCGTTGTAAAAGTTGTGTTGTAAAGGCACTGCTTGGTAAAAGTTGCGTTGTAAAGGTTGTTTACCTCTGTGCTTCTTCTCCCCATTCAGAGATCATCGGATCCCTGTAGGAAGAAGCTGCATACCCAAGGCTCTCTGTTTCTCTTATAAAGTCATGAATAACCCTCAGGCTACCAGCCATGGGCCTGATGCACAGACGAAAAGTTAGATGAAAGTCTAAGTTTATGACTTTCGGTATTCACAAAAGGCATTTACTACTCGTAAAGGCCATTTGTGAATACTTAAAGTTGTAAAGTACGACTTTTGGTATTCACAAAGGGCATTTATGAGTAGTTAATGCAGTCTGTGAATACAGAAAGTCATAAAGTTAGACCTTCATCTAACTTTACCTTTGTGAATCGGGCCCTATATGTCCCTCTTCTCCTATTACCTACCTGCCAGTACATTACGCTTTAGTGTGCTACAGCTGGTGAATATTCCTAAATTCAGTACGCCGCAAACAGATGGCCCAACCTGTTCGCTGCTGACTGACCAGACTTTGAACAGTCTCCCTTCAGTCATTTGCATAGAAACCAATGGGGCATATAACCAACAACTAGCGATAATTATCGCTATGTTGGCTTAGCGGCAATATTTTTATCGCCGAGCTGCGGAACCTTGCTATTATCAAGGTTTATCTCCTAAGCGATAAAAATCGGCCGAATGCATGAATATCGCTGAAAAGTCAGCAATATTCATGCATTACCGAGCTAATGCTCTTAGCCATGTTATCCACCTACCATTGGATAACATGGCTAAGAACTGCTCAGGGGCAGGTGTTAGCTTTTGGAGATAATCGCGCTTAGCGCGAATATCTCCAAAAGTTGGTAATAGGAGATACCGATGTTAGTGACTGTTTCCAGTCGCTAACATCTTGGCACGCCCACTTTGCATGTCATTAGTGATAAATTTCACTGACATGCAAAGCGGGGCCCAAGATGGTCGCTATCTCCTACTAGCTGTCGCTAACTGGTGTTAGCGACAGCTAGATAATAGGGAGATAATTTTATCTCCGCTTTCTTGGCTTTTAAAGCCTAAAAAGCGGAGATAAACCCCCTTGATAATATGCCCCAATGTTCTGAATTTTTGCAAGTTGCTAAAAACACATCTATTCCTTCTGCGAGTGGTGTATCTTTATCCTATCAATGGCAGGGCACTCTTTTTAGGTATCTGTGTGCTTTATAAATTTAAAATAATTTTCCCCAAAGACTTCAGATGGACACATTTCAGACCACGCGTGTTCCAGGAAGAGCTTCTGTGAACATAGAAAGAGGCCAGTGTTTTCTCGCTGGCGGGACAATGGGCGGGTGTAAAGCCTGGCTACGCTTTGGCCAGCTCAGCGTATTTCCAGTGATGACGCGGGTACCCTTTCATCCTGTCTAATAAGTCTCTGTTGAAAGTAGGTTGAGGGCTACGCTTTTTTAGACCGCCTTAGAGACCAGTTTGCAAATCCCAAAGTTTTTAATTAGAGGTGCTTTGGTTTGATGATCTGAAAAGATTTAGGATGGCAGGTCTGAAGGATTTAATGGGCCAAAGTGAACTACAGTATGGCCTGATTTGCATCTTGCTTTCTCTTTCCATCACTTGCTAACAACCTTGTCCTTGCATCTCCTCGCTGCTTTGTGTACAGTACCTCTCATGTGCTGGTGCCAAATTACTGTACTTTTTTGGTGGTTTTCAGGAAGCCTTCAGTGATGTCATCACTGCAGCCCAGAGAGGATAAAGCCCCTGTCAGGCACTCTTGCTGTACAAGTCCAGTCTCCTGTGCCCTGAAAGCACAAAGAGACAGCAACACTTTCTCAGGATTCATCCACCAGCCCCAGGGAAATTGTGGCCTTTTTATTCTTTCTGTTTGTGGTTTCAATGTGTGAATTCACAGGATTAAGAAGTTTGGATGGCAGAGAGGGAACTGCTGATCTACATTGTGGATGTAAAGTGGGTAGAATCAGGACAGTCTTGTTCCACTGCTCTTCTGAGACAGCGTTATTCATTGTTCAAGCCCTATGGTTCTTTGGTACTTTGCAGTGAGGCTGTGAGGAATAAAGGCAGTCAATTTAATTGGCATAATGTTGTGTAATTATTGGTACAGCATATTATTGTGTAACTTTTAAATTGAAGTTACAGTAAGGTTTTCCTGATGCTTGTCAGTGCTGTGTTCCAACAGCACAGGTTTTGCATGATACATGGGGGCCTTGTTTAAAGGCCTTCTACACAGATATGAACATGAATTACTGCCTGAATTGCTAAATGCAAACAGGTTTTAGATTTTGGGTCTTTAATAAGGAAGTGCGAATTTTGAATGTTGTCTCTGAAAAGTTAGTTAATTTTTTTTTAAACTTGCAAGCTTCTTGTTTTAGTGAAGTGTTGAAAAAAAAATAATTAGCGGGGAATGTATGACGTTATAACGCATACATTTATAACTCATGGCTTTAAAATGCAGTTTTTACATCGCAACATCCTTTACAACGCATACATTTACATCGCATGCCACTCCAACTACATTTGCAACACATTCCATTACATCGCATTATACCTTTACAACACATTCCATTACATCGCATTATACCTTTACAACTCATACCATTACATTGCATTTAGGTTAAGTGTTGGATAGTGTAGGGGTAAAAATGACTATTCTAACTCCAGGGGGTGCAACCGTAGGGTAAGTGTTGGATAGTGTAGCGGTGCTATGCGTTGTAATGACATGCGATGTAATGGCTGTGTTGTAGTGACATGCGTTGTAAAGGATGTTGCGATGTAATGACTGCATTGTAAATGTAGTGCAATGTAACAAAGGCGTTGCAAAGGTTGTTTCCCATTTGTGGCCAATATTCCACACTTAGGGCCATATTTATGAGCCAATTTGCATCGCTCTTGCACCACGTAACTTGGTGCAAGAGCGACGCAAACCTTAAGTTGTATTTTGGAAGCCACACAGCGCAAATTGCTGCTTTATGTTGCTCTGCCCTGGGTAGGTATTTCCTGGGCATTGTGTGGGTGTTACCTCGCAATTCCTATGGTTTTTGACACATTCCCAGATTTAAAAGAACTTGTAAACCTGGGAATGCGGCAAAAAGATACTCCTCTCCAGGAGAGGCAAAATGAGTAGTAATATCTTTATTTCTCCTTGTTTCTTTCTTTTTCTGTATGTGCTGCAGAATGCAGCACATATAGAAAGAAGAACAAGCCTCTCAGAATTGTTTTTGTGCAGGAAGGTACCACTTCCTGCACACAAACAATCCTGCCTACAGCTTAGGCACCCTTGCACCATGGTCCAAGGGTGCCAGCATTGGTGTTAGGTTGCCAAACCGGCGCTAGCTGAAGGGAAAAAGACAGGAATGAGCCGTATTGAATAAATACGGCACATTCCTGCCTTTACCCAGTGGTGCAGGGCAGCGAGCAAGCTGCCTTGCTGTCCTGCGCCACAAAACTCATCAAAATGTCCTGAATTTTCAAAAATAAGCCCTATAGATTATTACCTTTGCAAGCCTTCAATATGAAAATATAATTTATTGTTCACAGCAATACCAACAATGATACAGATCTTTTAGGACCTAAAGGGGCCCATATGAACTAACTGATGTTGTTATTGAAAGGTAGGGGAAGAACCACTGAAGGACTTTGCCAGCAAATCCCATTCAAATCTCTGGACTGAATATGAGGGTAGGACAGTCAAATGTGTTGAATGCAGCTGAGAGATCCAGCAATATCAGGAGCTGCATCTATGGTCAGGAGGTCATTATCTACAACCTGTAAGGTGGTGGTATCCATGCTGCAGCATGCAACGATGACAGACAGGTAGTTAAGCAGAAGATAGTTAAACTTAGTGTGATCTTTGAGTTGTACATAGACGGCTGTTTCAGTGATCTTGCCAATGAATGGTATGTGAGTGATGGGCCAATGGTTGGCGAGGTCACTCATCAGGGTCTCGTGTAGGTTTCTTTCAGAGTTGGAGAGTAAGTCAGCATCTTCATATGAAATAGTTTGAGGAAGTTGCGTATGTCTGCAAGACATAGGGCTCTGAAGGGGAACATTAGTGTGATTGTACAAGAAGGGGAAGCTCGTCTTCCAGCAGCCTCCGCGCTCTGCATGTTGTTGGTGTATTCTGAATTACCTTACTGACAACCCCTCAAAGGTCATAGTCTCCATTTGTGCTTTTTCCATTGCTTCAATCTCTAAACACCACTTCTTACTCTAAACCCTTGTGGTTGGGCAATGATGGGGGAGGGAACGTTCAGGTGAGCACAATGGCCCTCAGTCCTATTATCACTTTCGAGAGAGGTTTAAAAGTGCCACCCAGCCTTGGGTGAGAACAGAAAGTCCAAGTGGCTTCCCTGTGGCATGTGAGTCCCTGAATGACCAATCCAGGAGTCTGGATGGAATGCTTTCTATTCGCATGAGTGAATTTGACCATTGAGTGGAAGGTTTACCTTCTAATATCATACGTGGAAAGTGGTACACAAGTTAGTCGGCATGTAGGAAGTGGCTATACCTTGTACATGGCATGTTGAAAATGACAATATCTCTTCCTGGGTATATGGAATTTCAGGCTATATCACAATGGACAAGTGGAAATCTGCATTAACTGGTGCTGGATTTGTGAAAGTTTCCATTACCTCTTATGGGCCATGGAAAATGGTGCTGTTGTCGACTTTGCATGTAGAAAATAACAAAACACCTGACTAAGGGCCAGATGTAGGTAGGCAAATACCGGTCGGTAACGGCTGATTTCGGCCGTTACCGACCGGTATTTGGAGTTTGAGATGTAGGGGCCTTAAAAATTACCGATTTAGTAAATTTACCGATTCGGTAATTTGAGATGTAGGTGGCACTGTAAACAGTGCCACAGGGCCTTAAGGATTCGTCATTTACCACCAACTAATCCACAACATCTCTCAAGAAAAACACATTTATTGGAAACCATTGTTATTAAAGCTGAGATTTTTTGCCTTTGGAGGCGTTGGGCGCTTGGATGACTGGTATGATTGACTGGTATATTTATAGGGCGCTTGATTGCTGAGGGGTCATGGCGCTGAGGTGAATTGCTACTGATGCACAGTCTTGCCAATCTTAAGCCCTTAAGGGAAAAGCCAGGTCTTAACCTGTTTCCTAAAGATGGACCTGTTAGATTGTCATCTATTCTAACACAGAACAGATCGCTCATATAGTTATGTCAGTTAAATCAGGGGCACCTTCAGACCCATGCCCTCCCAAAATATTCCCACTGGCATCTAATGACATCAGTGAGCAGTTTGGCCTACTTTTTAACGAGATTCTCAAGTCTGGTGATTTTCCAGAGGCGTGGAAAAAGGTTTCTATCCTCCCCCTAATAAAAAATCTAATCTGGATCCCAGTGACCATAATAACTATAGACCCATATTGATGATCCCTTTTCCAGCTAAGGTCTTGGAAAAGATCTTAAACTCCCAACTCACTGGCTTCGTGTCCTCGGAAGTCCTACTCACAATACGGTTTCCGGCAAGGGCACCATCTTTTTATTGTATCATATATGTACCTACTCATGTCTAAATTCACGCATATGATATAATGCTGGAATATCTGATCATGTATTGATACAAATGTACTTAAAAATTGTTTTTATCATTGAATCATGTTTTATAATAGAAATTAAAATAACTTAATGTGCAAAAACGTTTTTCTTATTATTTTCTCAAAAATCTTTTTGAGCTAGTGTCACTGTTTATGTCCTAGTGTTCAATTGCGGATTTGCCTGGGTATTTTACTCACATAGACTGTCCTGTTTATGGCAGCAGAGGAGCTGCGCTCCACGCTGGATTCTGGCACAAAGGCCGCCTTGGTTCTATTGGATCTTTCGGCGGCCTTTGACACCGTGAACCACAACATTCTCATCATAAGGCTACAAAAGGTGGGAGTTAACAACGCAGCATTAAGCCTGATCAAATCCTACTTAAACAACAGGCTGCAATTTGTTCAGATCGGTGATTCCTGTTCAGAACAGTTCACACTTCCATGTGGGGTGCCATAGGACTCCTCACTGAGCCCTACTTTGTTCAATCTATATGTCATCAGGCAATTTGGCTTCTCACTGGTTTCCTTCGCAGACAATATCCTGATTGTAGTATACATCTCAAGCAAGCTGGAGGAAACAGTGGCTCGCTTTAATCAATGTATGTCCTACGTAGGTCATTGGATGAGCGCTAACTGCCTAGAGCTTAATGGAAGTAAAACAGAGGTTCTGCTGTTGCGATCCGACACCTCTTTTTGGTCTCAGGACTGGTGGCCTCTGGACATGGGAACTCTTCCCACTCCAGTGCATAAGGTTCAAAATCTGTGCAACATTTTTAACGATAGACTTACCTTTCAACATCAAACTAATAAAGTCGCTTTTCAGGCTCACTTTACACTGAAGTTAATCCAGAAAGTGAGACCATTCATTCACCCAGATGCAGTAAAAACATTGGTAACAACCTTAGCAGTGGCCAGACTGGACTATGGAAAAGCCCTTTACTTGGGCCTTCAGAAACAGCACATGATCAAGCTGCAGCGGGTGCAAAATGCTGCCGCCAGGATGCTGCTGAACATCCCTAAGTTCCAGTCTGTGAGCCAAGGCTTAAAAAAAACTACATTGGCTCCCGGTGAAGAAGAGGACAGAATTCAAAGCTCTGTGTCTAGCGTATAAAGCGGTACATGGAACAGGATCTGCATACCTGAAACAGCATTTCTCATGGTACCATCCTTGTAGAATGCTTCGCTCAGCTCAGAGCAAACATTTCCAGACACCTAAATTTAGGAAGGTTCGCTGGGGAGGAAGTAGCTTTCTCCTGAACACTGTAAAATTGTGGAACGTGCTCCGTCTAGCCATAAAAAGCTGCCCAACATTACTCTCTTTTAGAAAAGCAATGAAAACCTGACTTTTCTTAAACTAAATCCTACATCCTACTGTTCACCTTCGGCAGATCCCACCGTTGCAGCGCCTAGATGCACCTGGGTATTCGAGCGCTATATAAATTTCAAATTCAAATCAAATTAATCGGAGTCGGGAGGGAGTTCCACAGCTTGGCTGCTTGATGGGAAAAGCTCTTGCCACCCCATCTAACTTTTTTTAAATCTTTTTGATCAGTAGCAACCCTGTATTGGCTGACCTCAGACTCTGTTGCGGCAAGTACCAGGAAAATAGATTGTGAATGTCCATGGCACCTCCTCCGCATAACGCCTTGTGCACAAGGCAGAGGGCTTTGAATTTTACTCGCTGAGGGACTGGAAGCCAATGAAGCTGTCTGATGCTAGCAGACGTCGGGTGATGTCTGGGAAGAGCAAGCAGCACACGAGCTGCCGCGTTCTGGCCAGACTGCAATTTAGCAGTATGGCATTTGTCTATTCCTAGGTATAATGCGTTCCCATAGTCGATTCAAGAAAGGACCAGGGCTCCAAGTACAGTTTTCCTAAGAGTTAGTGGAATAAATGGCAGGATTTTAAACAGGACTTTCAAAGTGAAGAAGCAGGAGGAGGTTAATTGATTACTTTGTTGTCCAAACCTTAGTTCATTGTCGAACACAGTTCCAAGGTTCCTGGCCTTAGATGGAAGAGTCAGTGTCAGAGAGATGAAAGGGTCAGAGAGATGGATGGGCCAGTGTCAGAGAGATGGAAGGGTCAATATGAGAGAGATGGATGGGTCAGTGCCAGAGAGATGAAAGGGTCAGAGAGATGGATGGGCCAGTGTCAGAGAGATGGAAGGGTCAATATGAGAGAGATGGATGGGTCAGTGCCAGAGAGATGAAAGGGTCAGAGAGATGGATGTGTTAGTGTCATAGAGATGGAAGGGTCAATGTCAGAGGGATGAAAGGGTCAGTGTCAGAGAGATGAAAGGGTCAGAAAGATGGAAGGGTGAATGTCAGAGAGATGAAAGGGTCAGATAGATGGATGGGTTAGTGTCATAGAGATGGAAGGGTCAATGTCAGAGGGATGAAAGGGTCAGTGTCAGAGAGATGAAAGGGTCAGAGAGATGGAAGGGTGAATGTCAGAGAGATGGAAGGGTCAATGTCAGAGGGATGAAAGGGTCAGTGTCAGAGAGATGGAAGTGTCAGTGTCAGAGTGATGAAATGGTCGAAGAGATATTAGGGTCAGTGCCAGAGAGATGAAAGGGTCAGAGAGATGGAAGGGTCAGATAGATGGAAGGGTCAATGTCAGAGGGATGGAAGGGTCAGTGTCAGAGGGATGGAAGGGTCAGTGTCAGAGAGAGGGAAGGTTCAGTATCAGAGAGATGGAAGGGTGAACGTGAGAGAGATGGAAGAGTGCACGTCAGAAAGATGGAAGGGTCAGTGTGAGAGAGATAGAAGGATCAGTGTCAAAGAGATGGAAGGGTCAATGTCAGAGAGATGGAAGGGTCAATGTCAGAGATGGAAGGGTGAACATCAGAGAGATGGAAGAGTGAATGTCAGAGGGATGGAAGGTTCAATGTCAAAGAGATGGAAGGGTGGATGTCAGAGAGGTGGAAGGGTCAGTGTCAGCGAGATGGAAGGGCCAGTGTCAGAGAAATGGAAGGGTGAATGTCAGAAAGATGGAAGGGTCAATATCAGAGAGAGGGGAGGGTGAATGTCAGAGATGGAAGGGTGAATGTCAGAGAGGGGGAAGGGTCAGTGTCAGCGAGATGGAAGGGTCAGTGTCAGAGGGATGGATGGGTCAGTGTCAGAGAGATGGAAGGGTCAATCTCAGAGAGATGGAAGAGTCAGTGTCAGAGGGATGGAAGGGTCAGTATCAGAGAGATGGAAGAGTCAGTGTCAGAGGGATGGAAGGGTCAGTATCAGAGAGATGGAAGGGTCAATGTCAGAGAGATGGAAGAGTCAGTGTCAGAGGGATGGAAGGGTCAGTATCAGAGAGATGGAAAGGTCAATCTCAGAGAGATGGAAGAGTCAGTGTCAGAGGGATGGAAGGGTCAGTATCAGAGAGATGGAAGGGTCAGTGTCAGCGAGATGGAAGGGTCAATCTCAGAGAGATGGAAGAGTCAGTGTCAGAGGGATGGAAGGGTCAATCTCAGAGAGATGGAAGAGTCAGTGTCAGAGGGATGGAAGGGTCAATCACAGAGAGATGGAAGAGTCAGTGTCAGAGAGATGGAAGGGTCAATCTCAGAGAGATGGAAGAGTCAGTGTCAGAGGGATGGAAGGGTCAATCACAGAGAGATGGAAGAGTCAGTGTCAGAGGGATGGAAGGGTCAGTGTCAGAGAGATGGAAGGGTCAATGTCAGAGAGATGGAAGAGTCAGTGTCAGAGGGATGGAAGGGTCAGTGTCAGAGAGATGGAAGGGTCAATGTCAGAGAGATGGAAGAGTCAGTGTCAGAGGGATGGAAGGGTCAGTGTCAGAGAGATGGAAGGGTCAATCTCAGAGAGATGGAAGAGTCAGTTTCTGATGGATGGAAGGGTCAGTATCAGAGAGATGGAAGGGTCAATCTCAGAGAGGTGGAAGGGTCAGTATCAGAGAGATGGAAGGGTCAATGTCAGAGAGATGGAAGAGTCAGTGTCAGAGGGATGGGAGGGTCAGTGTCAGAGAGATGGAAGGGTCAATCTCAGAGAGATGGAGGAGTCAGTGTCTGAGGGATGGAAGGGTCAGTATCAGAGAGATGGAAGGGTCAATGTCAGAGAGATGGAAGAGTCAGTGTCAGAGGGATGGAAAGGTCAGTGTCAGAGAGATGGAAGAGTCAATCTCAGAGAGATGGAAGAGTCAGTGTCAGAGGGATGGAAGGGTCAGTGTCAGAGAGATGGAAGGGTCAATCTCAGAGAGATGGAAGAGTCAGTGTCAGAGGGATGGAAGGGTCAATCTCAGAGAGATGAAAGGGTCAATCTCAGAGAGATGGAAGAGTCAGTGTCAGAGGGATGGAAGGGTCAGTGTCAGAGAGATGGAAGGGTCAATCTCAGAGAGATGGAAGAGTCAGTGTCAGAGGGATGGAAGGGTCAATCTCAGAGAGATGGAGGAGTCAGTGTCAGAGGGATGGAAGGGTCAGTATCAGAGAGATGGAAGGGTCAATGTCAGAGAGATGGAAGAGTCAGTGTCAGAGGGATGGAAGGGCCAGTGTCAGAGAGATGGAAGGGTCAATCTCAGAGAGATGGAAGAGTCAGTGTCAGAGGGATGGAAGGGTCAGTGTCAGAGAGATGGAAGGGTCAATCTCAGAGAGATGGAAGAGTCAGTGTCAGAGGGATGGAAGGGTCAATCTCAGAGAGATGAAAGGGTCAATCTCAAAGAGATGGAAGAGTCAGTATCAGAGAGATGGAAGGGTCAATCACAGAGAGATGGAAGAGTCAGTGTCAGAGGGATGGAAGGGTCAGTGTCAGAGAAATGGAAGGGTGAATCTCAGAGAGATGGAAGAGTCAGTGTCAGAGGGATGGAAGGGTCAGTATCAGAGAGATGGAAGGGTCAGTGTCAGCGAGATGGAAGGGTCAATCTCAGAGAGATGGAAGAGTCAGTGTCAGAGGGATGGAAGGGTCAATCTCAGAGAGATGGAAGAGTCAGTGTCAGAGGGATGGAAGGGTCAATCACAGAGAGATGGAAGAGTCAGTGTCAGAGAGATGGAAGGGTCAATCTCAGAGAGATGGAAGAGTCAGTGTCAGAGGGATGGAAGGGTCAATCACAGAGAGATGGAAGAGTCAGTGTCAGAGGGATGGAAGGGTCAGTGTCAGAGAGATGGAAGGGTCAATGTCAGAGAGATGGAAGAGTCAGTGTCAGAGGGATGGAAGGGTCAGTGTCAGAGAGATGGAAGGGTCAATGTCAGAGAGATGGAAGAGTCAGTGTCAGAGGGATGGAAGGGTCAGTGTCAGAGAGATGGAAGGGTCAATCTCAGAGAGATGGAAGAGTCAGTTTCAGAGGGATGGAAGGGTCAGTATCAGAGAGATGGAAGGGTCAATCTCAGAGAGGTGGAAGGGTCAGTATCAGAGAGATGGAAGGGTCAATGTCAGAGAGATGGAAGAGTCAGTGTCAGAGGGATGGGAGGGTCAGTGTCAGAGAGATGGAAGGGTCAATCTCAGAGAGATGGAGGAGTCAGTGTCTGAGGGATGGAAGGGTCAGTATCAGAGAGATGGAAGGGTCAATGTCAGAGAGATGGAAGAGTCAGTGTCAGAGGGATGGAAAGGTCAGTGTCAGAGAGATGGAAGAGTCAATCTCAGAGAGATGGAAGAGTCAGTGTCAGAGGGATGGAAGGGTCAGTGTCAGAGAGATGGAAGGGTCAATCTCAGAGAGATGGAAGAGTCAGTGTCAGAGGGATGGAAGGGTCAATCTCAGAGAGATGAAAGGGTCAATCTCAGAGAGATGGAAGAGTCAGTGTCAGAGAGATGGAAGGGTCAATCTCAGAGAGATGGAAGAGTCAGTGTCAGAGGGATGGAAGGGTCAGTGTCAGAGAGATGGAAGAGTCAGTGTCAGAGAGGTGGAAGGGTCAGTGTCATAGAGATGGAAAGGTCAGAGGGATGGAAGGGTGAATGTCAGATAGGTGGAATGGTCAGTGACAGAGGGATGGAAGGGTCAGTGTCAGAGGGATGGAAGGGTCAGTGTCAGGGAGATGGAAGGGTCAGCGAGATGGAAGCGTCAGTGTCAGAGGATGGAAGGGTGAATGTCAGAGAGATGGAAGGGTCTGTGTCAGAGAGATGGGAGGGTGAATGCCAGAGAGATGGAAGGGTCTGTGTCAGAGAGATGGGACAGTCAGTGTCAGAGATATGGAAGGGTCAGTGTCAGAGAGATGACAAGCAGTGGACTGGAGCACTATCATAAGGGCAGAAAGGGCAGTACCATAGACTTGGGAGGCAGTATCGCAGAGATGGGACTAGAGAATTGGTGAGAGGCGAGAAGTAACCAAGGAATGGGGTTAGTTCTCCCAAAGAGAGTTAATGGAAGCAGAATCAGAGGGAAGGGAGGTGGCAGCATTAGTCTGATGGGGTACATAGTGTCAGTAGGTCAAGGAGACATCGTGGCACTTGGCGTGGACCGGTGATGTGTCAGTGGGTTCTTGTTGGTAAGACCAATAGCCCTGCACGTCCAGAAAGCAAGCACAGTGCCTGGATTGGCAGGCACAATGGCGCTCTGACAGGCCTTCCGCGTGTTGGCCAGCTCAGCATATCTCTGCTGATGGAACGCAGAACCTTTTTACACAAGCCCATTAAGTGTGTCTGAAAGCAGGTTGACAACTAGGTTAAGTTCTGCAAGGCTTCCATAGTGACCGCTTCAGAAATCCCGGGAGCTTTAATTAGAGGTGCTTTCATTTGATCTGCTGAAAGCAGCGAGGTCTTCTGGTTCAGAGGCACATAATAGAACAAAATGAACTACAGTATCGAGGGAAATTTGCATCCGCCTTTCTTCTCGGGCCTGTTGCTAACAACCATTTCTTGTTCTGCGTCTCCAGGCATTAATTCCTCTATATTTCGTATGCCAGGGGCTCTGGAAGACATTACTGTACGCTCTAATAGGGCTTTCATAGCCTCTGGTAACGTCAGAAGTGTACAGCGCTGGATAATTCACATCTTTACTTAAATGGGCCTTTTATTCCTCTGGCAATTGTCCCGAGACCGAAGCACAATTCAGCAATTTTGCATTCTCAGGCTTACTAAAACATTTTTTTTTAAAACCGTCTCGTTTCTCACATTTTGAACGCAGCAATGCCTGGTCCTCTCAGCTGTGGAATATTATACCACATATAGGTGTATAGGAGCAGGAGTGCGTGCCTAGCCCTGCCTATGGTAGGTTGGTTAATTAAAATGCCAGGTCTTCAGCCCTTGCAGAATTCAAGGGGAGAGGAGGAGGCTCTGGTGTGGAGTGGGACACCGTTATTAAAACTAACGTAAAAAATGAAAATGATATGGATTGGTCATGTCTCAATAACTTTTCAAATTGTGGGTCTCTCCAGATCCAGGAAGGAGTTCTTTGACAATAATCTTCATAATATATGTCCATGTTTGTCGATAATCACATTTTTTTTACAGTTCATGAACATGAGATAGTGCAGATTAAAGTGGATTTTTCCACTTTTTAATGCAAGTGAACAAGGTATTTATCTTCTAGGGCGTAAAGACTGCAATGCTGCTTGCAAAAATAAATGATTGTACATCACGGTACATAAATAATTAATTGCACAACATTTTCATAGCGACTATATTTCGATATTTCAAGCATTTAATTGCTGTCAATTGAACAACGTAATCTGCCAAGCATTAGAGATCACAACTTTAGTAATTTCCTTTTGGCCATTGCTTCTAGACGTGGGTTCCGGTGTGACTTATCTAGATGGATTTTTTTTATTTTTTATTTCAGTAGATTTTATTAAAAAGATTATTTTTTGGTGGCGATTCGCATCCGTTTGTCCACTTTATTCTCACTTCTTCTTCAGTTCCTCTTGGCATTCCCCCTTCCCCTTTGCTGAACTTGTCCATTTGTCCTTCCGTTCCCCCGGTGGCGTAGAGAGAGAGGTATATAGAAAGAAAAGAGAGAGTAGAGAGGCTCGGCTAGTTAATAGAGTAGGCGATCTTAGTAGTCTATTCACTGGTGTATCATCTTGCTTGGGGCTTATTCCCTGTTATCTCTCTGGCTGTTATCTCTCTGGCGTTCAAGGTGGCTTGTGTGAGGACAGGTAGTTGTCCAGCGAGAGCCACATTTCGCTTTTCTTCCCTGCGTTCGGTAGGCTGTTGGTTGTTATGTTGTCTGCCCCCTGCAGGAAAATGACACAGTTAAACCAGGCTTTGAAGGTGGCTTTCGCTGTGTCTTTCCAGTTAGTTAAAACCGTCTTGACCGCGGCTGTGAGCAGGAGGTCAATCAAGTCCCTGTCAGTTTCGGATCTTATGGAAGGATCGGTGTATCCCAGTGCTAGATGGTGGAAGTCAAGTGCTAGCGTGGCCCCTGTGACATCGTTTACCAGTGTGTTAATCGAGTCCCAAAATTTCCTGACCTGCCAGAGCCAAAGCGCCCCAAAAAGAAGCGCATCACCAAACAATGAGGATAAAACAGACTTAAACATAAGAAACTACCTCAAAACCATAAACCCAGTACCACCTCAAGACTTCCGGTCTGAGAAGCAAAGAAAGCAAAGGAAGCAAGGGAAACAACACCAATACAAAACACATGTCTACCTCACAGCTACAGCTACAGCTAAGGATTTTATTTTATTTTTAATCGCTGATAAAGATGATTTATGTGAAATGATTGGATGCTACCTCTATTACGTATGTACATTTGTGGTGGATAATTTAACTGCTGAGCCCTCAGTTGTACAATATCCCCAGGTGCCTAAGTGGATCTGGAGAAATTTACATCAATGCACCTGCTCGCTGACAAGTGGTGCTGTGTGCCTCAGTGGTGACTCCGTACAGCCCCAGAAGTTTCAAAGAGTATCTACATATAAGCATTACCTCCGCACTCTGATATCAGTTCCTTCCTTTATGCCCCTTCAATGCAGATTTAGAGATTCAACCTTAAATTTGTTGGTCTTCCAACGACTTCAGAATCTACTTAAGTGTGTAAGGGTCAATGACTTCCCAAGAAAACATAGGATTCACACTATGCTATGATGTTATGCAATACATTAATTCCCATGCAACTGAAGGTTATCAGTAGTGTAAGGTGAAATCCTGCATTGCAGAGCATAAGAATATGTTGCAGCCAAAAAATTGGCCCTGCTCCAAGTCACAGGGCTATGGCAATGTCTTCAAGAAGTCAGTCCTGCTTGAACTTCTATTTCCACTTGAAGTCTCCCGATAAGCTATAGCAAAGACATGCCATAAGCTTTGGAAAGCCAAGTGTGACTCCACTCCATCACACCACTCAAAATCAGGCAAGAAAGCCCACAGGTGTCAATCGAAAGATCATACCCCACAAGCATCTTCCTACTTACTTCAGGTCCCGTACCTAGCCCTAACATGGTCCAAAGTCCCCAGGCCATCATCAACCTTATAACAAATAGCAACCGTTAAGGAAGCCATACAGTAGCCTTTTATAATGCTTCTGTCTCCCTCTGACATGCCTCCATGCTCCACAGAGCTGTTAGGGGCTCTAATTGGGCTTTTTCCAATAGGAACACCATAGGCACCAACTAACCTCATGGGACTCTGTCCTGGGACCGTCCTGACACCGGCTTCCGCTTCCATCCCATCCCTTGCCTCCATGCCAGTCTTTTGTGACACCAATGATGTAGACTTTATCTGTGCCAAACCCGGCTTTGATGACAGTCTCCAAGCCCAAGCTGTTGTAAGCCTCACTTGACCAATTTAGTGCTACAGGATTACAAAAGCTCAATTAGTCACTCTACAACCATGCTCCCAACCTCGGCCTCTGCCTCGTCATCAGTACTATCAGAGGCTCTATGCCCTATTCATGGTCAGCTTATGCAATATGTTCCCTAAGGCCTGATGATGATGAGGGGGCGGACAACCTATTTAGCCCCCATTATAACAATAACGGGCTGCACCTGCATTTACAAATTGCCAGTGGGCTAGATATGTTTCCAAAGACTGAGCTGGACTCGCCACATGGGCCACCAAATTTAAGAAAGTGCCTTTTTTTGCAGTAGCTGTGTGAAGGGCAGCAGAAGTGCTAGATTTACAGTTGCCTACTGTCGAACATAAGACGTGTTTGTTAACTGGAGTCCTTCAACCAGGTCATGCCATTCAATGAGGCGCTCATGGACACACCTATGGCCACCTGGTCAAAGCCAGCTCGACCCCCCTCCCCGGTCAGTTTTTTGACAATGCATTCTGTACCTGAATGCCAAGTGGTACAAACAACGACAAGCGCAGTCATACTTAATGCTTTTCCAACCATGTGTTTCCGCATTTCAACTACTGGCTTCTCAAAAAGGTCTCACAGCAGTTAATCATAGATTGAGAAAGTCCTAACTTCTTTGGGGTTTTCCATCAACGAGCTGAAGCCCTTGCTTGTCCTCATGTAGAGGATTTTCTTCACTGGTGTTCTAGTCATTTCCATTGATGCAGAGAAGCCGGGACATTTAGGATATAGCCCATATGTTTCAGGCTCCATTTTGGGTCTCTGTGAGGATGGATCTGAGGCTTCTTGGACTAAGAGCCATATTCCTCATCATGATTGTCATCATGCATATGCAGGCCCTGCAGTGCAACCTCAGGCTTCAGTGTGTCCAGCATCAGGGCTGTCTATCCGATTCCATCCACTTTATAAAGTCCTGAACCATGATTATAGGGTTCCGAGTTAGATTTGCTCACCCTGGGGCATATTATCAAGGGGGTTTATCTCCGCTTTTTTGGCTTTAAAAGCCAAGAAAGCAGAGATAAAATGATCTCCCTATTACCTAGCTGTCACTAACACCAGTTAGCGACAGCTAGTAGGAGATAGCGACCATCTTGGGCCCCACTTTGCATGTCAGTGCTATTTATCACTAATGACATGCAAAGTGGACGTGCCAAGATGTTAGCGACTGGAAACAGTCGCTAACATCACTATCTCGTATTACCAACTTATGGAGATATTCACGCTAAGCGCGAATATCTCCAAAAGCTAACACCTGCCCTGAGCAGTTCTTAGCCATGTTATCCAATGAGAGGTGGATAACATGGCTAAGAGCATTAGCTCGATAATGCATGAATATCGCTGACTTTTCAGCGATATTCATGCATTGCGGCCGATTTTTATCGCATTTGCGATAAACCTTGATAATAGCAAGGTTTATTTGCGATAAAAATCGCCTCAGCTCAGCGGTAAATGTTTGTCTCTAACCAAGCAATAGCGATAATTATCGCTATTGCTTGGTAATATGCCCCACTGTCCCTTGTAATTCGTTCAATCTACAATGAGTCCGAATACTAAGAGGGAAGGAGAAAAATTAATAAACTGACATCACCATGCGGGGTGGTATGTATATGCGACTCAACGTCATCACTTCTGGGACAGCACAGAGTTTCAGTGGAACCCTACGGTGCAACTTGTAGGCACATAGGGGCAATGCTGTAAAAGTCTCCAGATCCAGTCTGGTGCCTGAGGGTATTCTAAAGGTGAGGAATCTGTGTACCACCAGAAAGTTCCTTACCAAAAGGAAGCAACCTGTTCTTTAAATAGATAAATTCAATTATATCTGGAGGTAAGTTGTAGAAATGTCATGTCAGATTCACAAAGTTAGTCCATTGGCTACAGTCTCACAATCCTGAATTATTTTAGATGACCAAAATGTACCGTGCATCTTATGGCTTCACCAGGGGAGATAAACATTGTTAAAGCTGAAGACTTAATTCTGGTGCTAGTACCAAAACTTTATCCTGTGAATTTAGGAGACATTGTGAGACAGTGTAAAACCAGGGAGGCTTTGGGGGTCGATTTCAGCAGTGGTAGAAATTGAGATTTTTCTTCATGGTATATCATAGACACGTGGGTAAACAACCTTTACAACGAAACTTTTACAACGACCTACCATTACAACGCAACTTTTACAACGCAAACTATTACAACGCATTGCTCTGGGGGGCGCTCTAGGATAGGGAATAGGTTACTTTACTATCCAATAACCTTCCCTACTATCCACGGGGACTGGAGTTGGAATAGTAAATTAAACTATTCACTATCCAGCGCCTAAAAGCATTATGCGTTGTAATGGTATGCGTTGTAAAAACCGCGTTGTAAAGGTAGGCGTTGTAAAAGTATGCGTTGTAACGTCATACATCCAGACACGTGCATGTTGATCTGTATTGGTTCTGGTGGTTTATATCATGTTTTATTTACATCTCTCATTTTCAAATTAGGCACTCTAGACATCAGACTTGGGGTGAAATGTGTCACAAGTTTACATTTAATATGTTCTTTGTACTGTTGAACATATGGATGTGCATGTTTAGACCAAATAAAAATATTCAAACATAAAATCAGGGAGGGAGAATCTTCCTTTCTGGAAGACAGCAAAGTGACATGCAGACATTTTTCTGAATCCCGATTAAAATATTTATTCTGCCTTTATTTTTTCTAAAGAGATTGATGGCTTCTGTATAACAGCATGGGGAAAGAAAACTTAGGCGGAAGCATCATTTTAAGATAGTTATCTCTGCCACTAAAAGGCATAGGAAGACATGGATTTGCATTTTCCAATTTTGTAAAATTCATTTTAACATCATTTGTGGTTGATCTTGGGGGATCATCGAAATGAGAAAGCACATTCTGATGGGCCAAATATTTAAAAGTTGTGCTAAGGCGGCTGGTCTCTATTAGACTCAAGTAAAGGGTACTGCACCAAATTTTATGTGCATGTCCGAGGCAATTTAATTAGACTCTGTAATCATGATGGTTTAACATAGGCATTAAATAAAAAAAGAATTAGCTAAGCCAATAAGTCACGCTTTTGGGACCAATTGACTTGGCCAATGGTTTTTAGATGCTGAATGCTGATGCTGTGGAGAATGGCAAAATGATAAACAAAAAAGTGTCTACCATGCCATTTTGTAGGCACCCACAAAATGATACAGGGATTCTTTTTTTCTTTTTATTTACTAATCCAATTTGAAACAGTAAATACAAAACAGAACACATAGCGTGAAGCATTATTTTTATTTTTGGGGAGGCTTGGGTGTGTAGAAGCAACACAGAGGGTGCGGGTGGGGGAAAGCAACATAGAGGACACAGGTGGAGGAGGGAACAATCCATGGTGAAGCAATATGGGGGGCAGGAACAGCATGGAGAGTGGGTGAAAGAGGTTCTGATCCGGGGACATGAGTCGGTCTGTTTCCACCCCTGGTCTGAATTTTGTGCTGCAATGTAGTTGAATGATATTTCTGTTGGTACAGGAGAGAGATTAGTCTCAAGGGCAATGGATAAATTCTAGTGAATATCTTTATACAGAATATAGGTGGGGCATTTCCGGCTCGAGGTAGAAAGGATGACATTAACTTGGTGCAACCAGAAGGTTGGGTGCTTAGAAAAGTCTCCAGTAACTCTTCTCCAAGTAATGGAAAAGAGATGTATCTTTTTGTGTACAAGGATTTGATGACCATGACACTCTGAAATTGTCGCCCTGGAAAATGAGACTCAACAAATATGAGAATGGAGTCCTGAGGTTAGCAGGTATTCCATCCTTTTCTCTTCTGTTCCATCAAATTTAACACTTTCAACCGCTTGCGGGACTGGTCACAGTGAAGCACCGACTTGAAATAAATCTATACTACTTCATTGGGGTAGTGTTTGCATTGTTTCACATTAAAGTGTGAATGTTTCATGCACATTATTAGCAGAGAATGATTTGGCAAAGGGAGACTTCTCTCGTACTCCCTTTCACTAAATAACAAGAAATGCATGTTGCAAGGGTAAGGCTAGGAGAAGGCAGTATAAAAGACAAGTAAGATGCACTTATGTTCATGGCTGCTGTGACCATGATGCTCCTGTTTTCACTGCATTGTCCTCTCACTCAGCCTCCCCAGACGTGTTCACATTACCTCCTTGTCCTCAACAAACACCTTTGTGACATTCAACTTCATTCCCAGGCTACCTAAAAATATAGGGCTAGATGTAGGTAAAAAGGTTTTACCGATTCTAAAATACCGAATTTTACCGATTCGGTATTTTACAATCGGTAAAACCTATGTAGGTAATTATTCTGAATTTTTTACCGAATCGTTAAAATTCAGTAATTACCGAATCGGTATTTACCGATTCGCTAATTGCCATTCATTCCTATGGGCCTCTAGGCCCATAGGAATGAATGTCAATTACCGAATCGGTAAATACCGATTTGGTAAAATTGTGCAATAGTCAAGGGTGGCAGGGTGGCACTTTGACACCCTGTTGCACCCCTGATTAGTGCTTGTGTGCCATGTTATGTTATGTCATGTTATGATGATGATTTATATAGCGCACGGCTACTCGGGCAGAGTGTCCCGGCGCTGTACAGATCTGTAGAGGGAGTCGGAACACATCATAGCACACTAAAAGCCAAAAAGACAGATCTTAAGGTCTTTCCTGAAAGACAGGAGATTGTCTGTTCTTCTCAGAGAAAGGAGGAGCTGGTTCCAGAGCTGCGGAGCGTGAGCCCTGTAAGAGCAGCCTCCGATACGTGCACGCTTTACTGCTGGGACAACAGCCAGGGCTTGGGTGGCCGAGCGTAGAGATCTAGAAGGATGATAGAACTGGACATGTTTCCTAAGATAGACTGCACCAGTACCGTGCAGAGATTTGAAAGTCATGGTCAGAGTCTTGAAGATGATACGCTTCCTCACCGGGAGCCAGTGGAGTGAATCAAGAAGGGTCGAGGTATGGGTTCTGCGGCTCAGGCCAAAAAATGGCCCTCGCGGCAGAATTCCGTACAGTCTGTAGGCGAGCCAAGAGGTACTCTGGGAGTCCTAAATAGAGTACATTGGCGTAATCGAGCCTGGATCCAATCATTGCTTGCACAGTAATTCTCCTATGACAGTGCGACAATAGAGGAAGGAATTTCCTAAGAGTGTGTAGTAGACCAAAACATTGGCCGACTAAAGTAAGGATCTGGGGTTTAAAGGTAAGACCATTGTCAATTTTGACACCCAGATTTTTGGCGACCGCAGTAGGTGATGAAGGAGGATGCATATCTGCCGGCCACCAGGATTTCCATTGAGTATCAGGAGAACAGCCAAAAAATATAATTTAAGACTTGTCTGAATTACATTTGAGCTGGTTCTGCTGAAACCAGGAAAAGACCGCCTCCAGGCAGCTTTTGATGGAATCACCTGCAAAATCGAAGTACTTATCGCAGGTGAAAAGCAGCTGCGTATCGTAAGCATAGGACACAATATGAGCGCCATAGTTCAGCCAAAAGTGAAAGATAAACATTAAATAAGGTAGGGCTGAAAACTGATCCCACATCCAGTGATCGAACAGTTGCTGAAAAAGGTGGTGACCAGATCATTTGTTGGCGCTCGGAGAGGAAGGACTTGAGCCAATTGAACACCGTCCCTCTAATTCCGATCTCCTGGAGTCTTGAAAGGAGCCGGTTGTGAGGGACGGTGTCAAAGGCCGCTGAGAGATCGAGTAATACCAGCATTGCCTTCCCACCGCGATCTGTCACTTTCTTTATAGACTCGGTTACCTCCAACAGTGCAGTTTCTGTACTAAGGTTGGAGCGAAATCCTGACTGTGTCTGGTGCAGAATGTCATGAGCTTCTAAGAAATTAGACAAGATGGAGTGCACATGTTTTTCTGCAAGTTTGGCAAGAGCAGGAAGCAAAGATATCGGCCTGTATTTGGAGTGCTCTAAGGGATCCAAATTGGATTTTTTGTATGAGAGGGATGACATGAGCCTTTTTCCAGGCCTTCGGAACCTCGCCAGAGGTGAAGGAGGCATTAAGAAGAGGGTTAATCAGAGGATTGAGAGCATGAGCCATTTTGGAGAGGATTTTAGCAGGGCATGGATCAGAAGGGGAACCGGATTTCAGTTTTTGTAACAGATCAAGCGAGGCCTGAAAGGACAGGGGTGGAAACTCTGAAAGAGTATAAGTATCTTGAGAGATATTCATTGCAGATGGTAGGGTACCTAGGTCTATGGTAGGGGCGATGGGCGGGAAGGACGCCTGAATGTTAAGAATTTTGTTGAAGAAAAAGCTGGCCAGCTGATTGACCCAAGATTCTGAGGGAGAAAATTTAGGGCTTGAAGCAGGGGGAGAAGTGAATTCCCTGACGATTTAAAAAAATTCCTTGCCGATGTTACAGGCTGAGTCAATTCTTTTGGCAAAGAAAGACTTCTTCGCCGTTATGATGGCTTTATGATAGGTCTTAGTAAGATTTTTAAACCTCATTTTCAGGGGGGCTTTGTAGTTTTTTTGCCACATTCGTTCAGCTTTCTTGCAGCTTTTCCTAATCTCGTGAATTTTGACAGTAAACCAAGGGGCTGAAGTACGTTGGACTGTTTTAGGTCTGACAGGAATGGGCGCTAATTCGTCAAAGCGTTGCACGAGCCAGGACTGAAAGCTAGAAAGATCCTGCTCAAGATTGCCGGTCAGTTGACAGGGGTGGGATGCCAGGGACTGCTCCAGCATATCGGTGGTAACACGGTGGAAAGGACGAAAAACCATAGATTGAGGGCCATTCTCAGTACTAGAGGGTTTAGAAAGACCCAGGATATCAAAGTTCAGCAAACAATGGTCTGACCAGACCACGGGAAGTGGTGGATAAGATTGAATAGGCATAGAAGAGAAGACTTGATCTAACAAATGACCTTTATTATGGGTTGCTGCGGAAAAATAAGGAAGGAGATCAAACGTGCTGGTAACATCACTTAATTTAACAGAGTCAGCTGACTCAGGTTCGTCCATATGGATGTTAAAATCTCCAAGAAGTAAGAGATGCTTATATTTCATTGCAAGTGGGGACAAGGCCTGATGGAGTTTGTCACAAAAAGGGCCAAGATGGCCAGGGGGTCGATAGACCAATAAGCCGGCACAAGAGTGATGTGGGGAAAAGGATAAGCAGAAACCAAGTGATTCAGCCCCAGGGATGGTGTCAATTTCAAGAGCTGAGCAGGTATAACGCTTATCCACCACTATGGCCACTCCTCCTCCCCTTCCTAGCTCTCGGTCCTTCCTCACAATGTAGTAATTAGGGGGTAGGGCAGTGGAGATGTCAGGACTGGAGGAGTCACATAGCCAGGTCTCCGTAAGAAAGAGACATGACGGATTTTGTTCTGAGAGTAAATTGAAGAGGTCAAGGGCATGCTTGCCACATGACCGAGTGGTTAGAAGCATGCATGTGTGAACATAGGCCTTCGCAGAGGTCCCCCCAGCAGTATTAATTGCGTCAGAGGTATCTTGTATAGGAGACGTAGTGGTAAACGACCATCCACAAACCTCACAAATATGACTAACAGTAGCGGGGTCACATAGATGTTTGACACACACACGGCTAGTAATGTCCCTAAGCCTGTATAGAGTGGCGCGGTCGTAGTTAATCACCCTCTCTGCAGTACGACCTAAGTGAACCAGGTCTTCTGCAGGGCCAGGCGCCTCCGGGATGCGGACGGGCGCAGATGGGCTTACCTTAGGCGCACCTTCGGCGCGTCCCAGGTGCGTCCGCTGCACTCGTCCGCTGCACGTCCTCGGGGCCATGTTACAGAAATAGGAGGAGGTAGATCACCTGACTCCAACCACTAGCATGCAGAAACTCCTACCCCCAAGGTGGCGGTCGCGCTACAATCCACGCCCAGAAACCATCGAGGAGCAAGGTAATGGTAGTGGGAAAGCTTCAACACGCTAAGTGACACAACTAAACAAATATTAAGTGAAACGCACAGACCCCAAAATAAAAAATTAGACAGTGGTAGTAAATCACCCTGTACAAGTTTAAAAATCCTAGGTGTCAGCGCGATAGCAGCGCGAGTCTAAAAGTATACACAATGTCGGAAAGTGTGTGCGAGGTTCCCGGCTCAAGCCTCAGGAACATGCCTAAGGGCATGTATGTGTGCCACATGGCACAGGTGTAAATGTACATATTTGCATTTATATAGGAATTCGTTATTTACCACCAACTAATAGTTGGTGGTAAATAACGAATCCTTAAGGCCCTGTAGCACTGTTCACAGTGCTACCTACCGGGCACATGCATCAACGGTAATTGCATTCGCAAACGGTGCGAATCGCAATTTTCGGCCGTTTGCGAATGCAATTATCAAAATTGGAATGCATCATGTATTTCGCAATTTTAGGAATCGCAATCATGTTGCGATTTCTAAAATTGCGATTGCATTTAAGAAATCGCAATTTCAGATTTCTTAAATGCAATGCATGATCATTTTTAAATTGCGATTTAGCTGTTTGGAAGTGCTAAATTAGCATGAGGTTGTACCTCATGCTAATTTACCGAAAATCTTCAAACATGCACAAAAATGCATTTTTGAAAGTTGCATTTTAAACACACACATGTCCTTGGGACATGTGTGTGTGTGTAAATTGCACTTAAGTTTAATTTCAGGGGTGCAGGGAGGGGTTCTTTGAACCCCCCCTGCACCCTTGAAATTACATTTTCAATTTGCGATTCGTAAATTGAAAATCGCAAATTGTAAATGCCTTCCCATGGATTCCTATGGGCCTCTTGGCCCATAGGAATCCATGGGAAGGGTTTTCCTTAATTGCGATTCGCAAATTGTGAATCGCAATTAAGGAAAAATAAGAAATCGCTAAAAAAAATGCGAATTATTCATGCATTGCCGTTTGCGAATTCGTAATTGCGATTCCCTAATTTTCGCAATTAAGGATTCGCAAACGGCAATATTGATGCATGTGGCCGTTCATGTCAAAATACAGTTTTGGTAATTTTACCGAATCGGTAAAATTACCAATTCGGTAAAATTACCGAATCTGTATTTTGACATACCCTACATCTCAGTATCCAAATACCGGTCGGTAACGGCCGGAAATCGGTTTTTTCGGCCGTTACCGACCGGTATTTGGATACCTACATCTGGCCATATTCCTTTACATTCTTCTAAATACAAACCCCATTCCAACCACCGCTGCTGGGCATTTTCTCTGCCGCTAATTTGTCGTTTTTATACAACAGCATCAACTTTGCACATTTTTCAGTGTGTTTTGTTTTCCAGATGACGGTATGCTCGCAGACAAGTGAAGAGTAACTGTACAGTCAATTTAAAATAAATTACATGTAAATTACTGAATTACAGTACTGGACTCCGCCAAGCCAAAGAAGAAATCCCACAGTAATTAATACTCCTACAAAAATATAAAACTACTGTTAAAAAGGTGCACAGGTAAGCATTTAAGTCTTCTTTATTCACTCTTCACCACCACAGGTTCCCGTCAGCTCGAGTCAGCTTTGGAATGTTCACAAACGAAGGATGGCAAGAACGAAGTACAGCAAAGGGGAGGGGGGAGCGGAATATACCAAGGTACTAAAATTATAACACACCTATTATGCGAAGGTTAAAAAAGGAAAGAGGACAATAAGGCAGGGAGGAGGTGGAGGGGGGAAGAAGTAGAAGGGACGAAAGAGGTGCAATGAGGCAGAACAAATTGAGGGAATACATTTGCAGGAGATAAAACCAGAGCACAATAAAGCAAGGGTGGAACCTCTCAGGATAAACTGAATACAACTGTACTACATATGGAAGAGAAAATGAATACAACATTTTAGAAGCTCATGTTAAGCTGTAGTCTTTGACCCAAAAAGGAAAAGTCTTGATTCTCTGGGAAACCCTGGGAACATGATATTCATTATTTCCCTTTGTTCCTTCTTGATCCGGATTTGCCCTGGATCCTTTTCCCAACCTATGGGGAATAATTCTGTCCACACGCCAGGTTTGGCTATTCTCAAGATGGACCACATTTTTGCCTACTTTGGTAATTTTGATATGTTCAGAAAATCTGGAGGCTTCCCTCCAGCATGGTTTAGGAAGGTCAATCCGAAGCAAATCACCTTCCTGAAACACACAGGATTTGACATGCTTGGTTTGTTCATATCTTGTTCTTATATTTGACCTGGTGTTCACTCACTTTTCTGGATATATTGTTACGGTCCACCACACACTGACTTTTACTTTCCAAACTTGGAGGGGATAGTCTGGTTTTTGGTGCTCTACCATTAAAAGACATGAATGGAGAGACGCCGGTGATGCTATTTGGGGTAGAACCATATGACCAAATCGTTTCTTGTAAGGTGGAAAAAGCAGAGGTGCCAAGTGATTCGGCTCTTTGTAAACACTCATCGAACATTCAGTTCATCCGCTCTACCAGCCAATTTGCGCTTGGGCAATACAGTGCCATTTTATGATGAACAATGCCTAAATCACAAAAGAATCTTTTCATGTTTTCAGATGTAAATTGTAACCCATTGTCCGTGACTAAAACATAAGAGATACCTTCCTCAAAAAATGCACCCTTCAAGACAGTATATTAGCTTTTTTGCACACACTTTAAAACTACCCATCGAGAGTGATAATCCACTAACACAAAAATAAAGCATTCTTTGAGAATTTTGAGATTAAGTGGACCAATAATATCCTGTGCCAATTTGGACCCTGGGCTATTGGGAACCTCTACAGGAGAAATTGGAGGTATACGTGTCTGGTGAATCTTGTCACGCTTACTACACTCGAAGCAATCTATCACAATGTTCTCTGTCATGGCATCCATGCCTGGCCACCACTAATCCAGGTGTATCTTGTTCTTTGTGAGGCTGCGTCCTAAATGACCTTTATGGGCCAATTTTATAATTTTCTCTCTTAACTTCTCAGGAGGGATGATTTTCTATCCTCTACAAACAGTCCCATCCTGTATGTTCAACTCTAACCTCACCTCTCAGTATTTACGTAGGGACGCAGGAACATTGCTTTTGACTGAAGGCCAACCCTTCCTTATGTATTCTTTAAGGGACCTAGGGCCATATGTAGGTAAATGGCATTTACCGAATTGTAAATACCGAATTTTACCGATTCGGTATTTACGATTTTACAAGGGGGACAGGGTGTCACTTTGACACCCTGTTGCACCCCTGTTTCTGGCTTGTGTGCCATGTGACACACAGACATGCCCTTAGGGCATGTCTGTGTGCCACATGGCACAGGTGTACATGCACAGATGTGCATGTACACAGGAATTCGTTATTTACCATGCAATAATATTTCATGGTAAATAACGAATACCTAAGGGCCTGTGGCACTGTTTCCAGTGCCTCCTACATCCCATATTACCGATTCTGTACTTTTACCAATTCGGTAATTTACAGATTCGGTAAATTTACCGATTTGGTAAATATACAGAATCGGTAATATTTTGGCCACCTACATCTGAAAATCAAAATACCGGTCGGTAACGGCCGAAATCGGCCGTTACCAACCGGTATTTGGCCACCTACATATGGCCCCTAATTTCCTCAACTGCTCCAACATATGCTTCCCATTCCTCCTTACTCAAACCTGTTAACTTCAAAATGATCTCCCCACACTCCCCAATGTCAGATTTCTCTTCCAATTCAATTTGAGAGCGGGATAAGTAGTGTGCTACTCCATTTTGCGTCCGAGATACATGTTTGACCTTAAAGTTGTACACTTCCAATCCTAATACCCATCTCGCAATCCTAGGAGTGGTCCTGTTCAATCCTTTCGTGATGAAAACAAACATAAGGGGTTTGAGGTCGGTTCTCACTGTAAATGGTATTTCCAATAAGAAAAATTGGAAATGTTTAATAACCTAAAAACAGGCAAGCGCCTCTTTCTCCACCAAATAATAATTACTTTCTGCCCCTTTAAGAGCACGAGAGGCAAACTCCACAACTTGCTCTTTACCCACCACAAATTGAGTAAGGCTGGCTCCCAATCCTTTCTTGCTGCTATCAGTACACAGGACCATGGGTTTGGTAGGGTCAAACCTACCCTGCAATGGTGCAACCACAATCCTTTCTTTCACTGCCACAAAAGCGGCATTACATTCATTTCTCCAAACATAAGGGACCCTGGATTTTAGCAAACTCTGCAATGGTTCTACAATGCTGGCATACTTATTAACAAATTTGGAGTAATACTCCGATAGACCTAGCAAAGACTTGATGTCCTCTACACATAATGGAGCGTCAATATTTTGGATAGCTTCTACCAGATCTAATTTGGGTCTGATGTCATCATGTGAGATAGTGTGGCCGAGGTACTCTACTGATCCTACGCCAATGTAAATGTAAATGTCATGGTATTTATTGAGCGCACTGTCACCAGACGGTCACCTTGCGGTGACGCCTATTCGGATTCATGGCGCTGATACTCATACCGCTGTGGAACCCCTCCTGGCTTTCCCTGTGAAGTGTCCACTCCTGGGCACCCCCAGGGTGAAGCCAGGCATCCATAGCGCTGTTGGGGACGGTTTGGAGGCTAAGCAAGCTATTGCCGAGAGTTGCAGCGTGGGGCCCGTAATTAGAATAGGCACTGAGGCGAGAATTAACCGGTCTGAGGAAATTGAGCCCGAGACCCCGCCGAGGCAGGAATCGAACCCTGGTCCCTGGCCAGAACGCTGCATCAGGGTCTGCCGCTCTAACCATTGAGCCACACTCGATGCGACACTTCTCTTTTTTTAAAGTGAGTCTTGCTTTTTCTAGATTGGACAACACACTTCTCAGCCTGACATTATGTTCCCCTACATCCTTTCAATAGATGAGGATGTCATCTTGGAAACACAATGTCCAGGAAGGACCCTCAGCACATGCTGCTTGATTCTTTGGAAGGCAGCCACGGCCGTGGCCAACCGGAACGGCATTCGCAGGAACTGAAATGCACCAGAACCGTCTCCACCTGCTGCGGGGTCCTAAGGATCCTACGTAAGCTGTCAAACTATCTTTCCCTGGACTCCAGAAAACAACTTGCGGTGGCCCTTATCTTCTCACGCCTAGATTATTGCAAAGCACTTTATCTAGGCATAAACAAGAGGTTGGTTCAACATCTGCAAGTTGTGCAGAACGCTGCAGCCAGGTTCGTCGTTAACGCTCCTAGACGGTCTTCTGGCTCTGCCATAAGAAAACATCTCCACTGGCTCCTGATGCTGTCCAGGAAAGACCTTAAGGTTCTCTGTTTTACCCACTGTGCCCTTCACGAATCCGGTGCAAAAGACATCAGGTCTCTTGTATCTCTTTATACCCCTGGCAGGGCTCTGCGCTCTGCCAACAAGAACCTTCTGTCCACTCCTCAGACGAAGAAGGCCAGATGGGGAGGGAAGGCCTTCTTTGCTCTTGCCCCGAAGCTTTGGAACCTCCTTCCTGACAAGCTCAAGGGCCATGCGTCTCTTGATCAATTCCGCAAAGCCTTAAAGACCTGGCTCTTCACCAAAGCATACCTATAGATTCCCCCTTGGTCTTTGTACTGCTTCGAGCTTTTCCATCCTATGCGCCTTGATGCCTCTGGGCAAAGTTTCGCGCAATACAAAACTTATTTCACTTCACTTCACTTCACCAAGAGGGGTAACAAAAAATGTAAGGTGGCGAGAGTCCAGATGGAGCTCTACCTGGTGGTATGTTGCTGAAAGGTCCAGGACACTGAAACAACTCGCTCCCTTAATTAACGTGAGGACCTCATGAATGCATGGCAGTGGGTGTCGAACAGCGGAACAGTACTTGGCCCTTAACATTGGGAAAATCATTGAGGGATTGCAGGGTTAGGTGCGCTTCTGGCAGGAATTACCTCTGTCCCTTATGGGTAGGATTGCCATAGCTAAATTGGTAGTCTGACCCAGATGCCTCTACGCGATGCAACATTCCTTCTTTAAGATCCCCGACCCTTCTTCGTAATGTTGGACAGACTTCTGATAGAGTTGCTGTGGGGGGCTAAGCGCAAAAGGGTAAGCCTGGCCACTCTTCAGAGAACCTGGCCTACTGGAGGACTGGAAGTTCTGTGTCTGGAATTTTATTATATGGCTTCATAGCTGCAGCATGCTATACATTGGTAGGACGACGATGGGAATTCGGGAGAAGGCCCTGCTGGTGGGGACCTACGGGAACAGAAAGCACCCTGAGCTGCTAATGCTGGCAGCACAGGCACCTCTGACAAGCCCATATATATTTCTGCATGTAGCGGAAATATGGGAACTCGTAGTCCGGAGAGTGTTAAGAAGGGCTCTCTATGCCCCGGACATGCCCTTGAGGGTTATTCGACCCTTTCACCAGATCTCCGCATCTATGTCGGTGCATAGGTGGCGGAAAGGGGGATGTTTAACCATGGTAGAACTGTATCATAACAAGCAGTGCGTCACACGAGAGCAGGTGACAACTGCCTTCGCGCTGGGCCCTGGGCTGTTCCTTCAGTGTGGGAAAATAGCTCAGGTGGCTAGGGGGCTGTGGCCTATGTTTCCTGAAGAACCTCCCATCTCTCATGTGCTACAGACTTTGATATCAATGGCTAAGGGTTGCAGATTGATGTTGCACCTGTACTGGGGAATCCGGGAAGATAGGGCGGTCCGGGCACTACTGATCCAGGTGAAATGGGAGACACTGATGGGGAACCCCATAACAGAGAGGGAATGGACCAAGATCCATGAAGGGTTTAAACAGGTGAGCTCGAATACACGGCTCAAACTAATTCAATTTAATTTTGTACACCAGTCATATCTTACTCCCTAGATGTTAAACAGGATTTACCCGGAGCGGTCGGAGCGATGTCCCAGATATGGGGAGGCAGAGGCTATATTCATACATATGGTCTGGTCCTGCTCAGAGCTCCAAATGTACTGGACTGGCATCTTGGACATGTTGCGGGAGGTGTCGGTTGGGAAATATTAAGGAAAATCCGGGTGGTGTTGCTTGGTTTGTTGCCCTGACCCAAAAACAAGAATCTTATCAGGAAGTTTGCCCTTTTGGGACTAGTGTTAGCAAAACACCGGATAGCTATCACATGGTTGAGCCACAATCCACCCAGAATGCTACACTGGGTACAGGATTTGAAGGAGTCGGAGACAGCTGAGGTGCTGCGTATGCAGTGGACTGGATGCGACGAAAAGCTAGAGGATGATCTGTGGGCATGGAGGGCAATGCTAGAGGAACTGAAGAGTGAGGGGACGGACGCTACACCAAGGAACAAGACCACCGAAGGTGCACAGATAGGAAGTAAGCCAAAGGGTGATTAAGCGAAGGGGGAGAACATCCATCCTACGGATATTGGACAGCGTGTTGAGACGGATAAAAGGTAGAGATACTGGTTTGAATTAAAGGGATACACTCCAGACATGGATGGGGGGGTATGTTTTAGTTGTGGGTGGGGGGGGGTGGAAGTTAGGTTTATGCGATACAGGATTGCGTTTCGACATTGTGAAGACATAAACAAAGGCATAAAGCCTTATGGGGATTGGGATCCGTAATGAAACTTCATGAAGAGGGATTTTGGTTCTTACTAAGTGGTCTTATATATCAACCTAATGCTCATGACTATTTGATGAATCTTCTTGTATAATTTTGTGATTGTCCATGCCGTTTTGACATGTTTGTCTCAAAAGTCAATAAAGCTATGTAAAAAAAACATTTTTAAAGGAAATCTTTTTGAGAGAGGGTTTTTCAGAAGTCCTGGTTTCAGACAATGGTACTCAGTTTGTGAGTAGGGAGATGCATGTGTTTCTGGAAGGGTGTGGAGTTGTGCATTTGAAGAGTTCTCTGTACCACGCACAAACCAATGGCTAAGTTGAAAGGATGAACCGAGTTGTGGGAGAATGCATAAGATGGGTCAAGAAGGGTAACCATGATGTGTCACGGGAATTGGACAGTATGATTTGGTTCTCTAGGACCACTCCTCATTCATCCATGAAGGTCACACACTTTTATCTTTTGAGAGGGAGGAAAGCCAATACTAGCTTCAGACCTGGGTGGATGTCAAAATGGCTCAGGTCAGAGTCTGATGTGAAACAGTTGATGTTGATTGCGGATAATTCATGCCCTAAGGTAACTATAACTCAGGACCACCCTCTTTCAATAAAATACTCCATGGTTGGGTTTGGGCCTATGAAGTGGGGCAGAGAGACAGTGCATTCTCTCTATTTCTTTTTTATATGGGGAAGGTGACATTTGTGAGGCCCTCTCCTCGAGCAAGACAACAGCCCCAGTTATCTCATAGCCAAGGCCCAATGTAATACTATGTCCCGGACCCCAAGCTCTGGGACACTGCTGTATTGTTCCCTGCCCGCAAGAGCGCAGGCAGGAAACAGTACATTGCTCCTGCCACTGCAGGGAACAGTAAGCCTCCCGGCGACCGCAAGCACAAATCTGTCTTCCTGCCTGAGCTCTTGCAGGCTTGTAACACAGGATTGTTGTGATGTTATCACTGATGTTATTTGAGATGTCACCAGGTATATCATCAATGATGTCATTGAATATGTCACGAGTGATGCAATATGTGAAGTCATAATCAGTGCATGGCGGTAGCACAAATTATAGTTATCTCACTAAACAATATTTAGTGAATTTCCGAGGTTTTTCTAGTTTAAAATTTTATTTTTAAGTGACATTTTCACCTAAATATAACATCACTTTAACCTTTGTTTTTTGTCGTGAATTTTTAAGCTTTTTTTAATATGAAGTAACATATTATTATCATGCCTAACATTAACATCACTATAACCTTGGCTTTTCTCACTGAAAAAAACCCAATATATATATAAAAAAGTAATTGGCTAAAGCACAAGGATTTTGCCAAATGCCCCAAATGTAAAGCATGCCACTATGGCCGTGATAGGGTGGATGTAACAACGAGGTAAGGGATTAAGAACTCTATCAAGGAAAGAATAACCTGTAAGACCACCCATGTAGTTTATCTTCTAGAATGTGGCTGCGGCAAACAATACGTGGGCAAATAAACTTATGTTACGCATCCTCCAACATCTAAGGGCCATCGTTAACAATCGTTAAGAAGGACTTCACATATATGATGGCTAATCACATTTGGAAAGACCATGATGGCAATTTGGAAAATAACTTTTTCTACTCTGGTATTGAAACAGCCCTGAGGCGAGCGGAATTGAAATGGATAATTACATTGGGAATGGAAATTCCGCTGGGCCCGAATGCAGATGACGAACTTTATACATTTCTGTAGGATCTTTCAATGATTGGTTTTTAACATCCGTGATAGGATTATTAAAATATCCATGGTGTAGGAAGTCTTAACTGCCCTAACGTATTTGCTTGATCTTTATGATTATGTCCCTATGCAAATGGATTTGAGTTCTTAATACATTGTTATCAATTGTTTGTGATTTAGCTTTAGACACTTTTCCAGGTATGGGATAACAATATTATACTGCATTTTAATATCATTTGTGCAATTGAAGAGAGGACATAGGAGTAGCATCACTTTATACTTATATAATACTTATATAATTTTGTGCAATAATGGAATCTATACTGATAGAGCATTTGTGCAATATGGGAGGTTACACAGTAGCAGCACTTAGCACTTTTTCAATCTTGGTATTCTATAGTAATTTTTCATTAACCCCTTTTATATATCTCTACCCGTGACATTTGTGGAGTAAATATCAGAGCCATTTTTTTCTGATATTGTTGTATTAGAGGAGGTGACAGAGGAGCGGATGTTGGCTCTCTCTATAGAATTAGGATGGATAAAGCACTTGTCACTTTATATCCAATATTGAAATGTTTTGGAATTTAGTAGGAGAATACTTGCTTCATTATGTTGCATTTTTATCTCTGGTCCTTTAAAGAGATAGTACATTGCACTTTGCACCTTGCACTTTACAATTTCTTCGATCTATGTATTTTATGGGGTAATATATGTTGTGAAAAGCACTTTGTACTTCATAAATATATTTATATATATTACAACATTAATACGAGGGTCCAATGAAATTGTTTGAGTTACAATAGAATTGGTATGATGCGACTAACACTGGCCCTTTCCTCTTTGAAAATATGTTGTCTGAATGTGTTATCAAGAACCTGTGATTTAATCATTATGAACTATATAGCCATCCGAAAAAACAACTGCCTAATAAGACCAAATACCAAAATTATCTGCTTTAAGAGCCTGAAACACATGACTATGGAGAACTGTGTTTCTTACATTCTGTGTACTTCACAAAGATTGTTTTTGATTCTCTGTTCATGCTTCTAACAACCTGCTGCAATGATATATCTTATTTAACATTGGTTATTTCCCCTTTAAACATTATAGATGTTTTTAATTGGTGGAGGGGAAAGGGTACTGCTGTCCCTTTAAATTGATACTTTGTGCATCTCCCCCAGAGGATATCCCTGACAATGGCAGGAACTGCCTTCATGGCAGTTTCTGTCAATGCATTGAAAGTGGGCAGTATGGGTCCGTCAATATGATGGATCAGTATGGCATACTTTCAAATTTTTTTTTTCTTTTTGCAAAAAAAAAACAACAATGACCCCCCCCCTGTCCGTGGGAGTTTCCATTGACATGGGGTTTTCTCCTATTTGTTTCTAAGCGGCGGGGATGGAGTAGTCTCCATAGCTGGAATACGTGGGCGCGCCAACACTGAATGAGGCGGATAGACCTTCAGAAAGACTGCGATGGAGAGCCCTTTCTGCCATGCTATAAATAAGGCCCTTGGATGGAGACTGGTTGTTTTAGATAGATAGGCAGAAATAGGTGGATTAGAAACAGTAGTGAGTGGATATCGAACGCTAAGTGTCGTTAGGCATAGAAATGTAGAAAGTAGGTAAGGTAAACAGAGCCAGTCCCTTTCTCTTGCTCTTACTGCCTTTTTGGTATCACTTTCTTCCCTTGTCTTCTACTTTTATATTTCTCTGCCTCTCTGACTTTCTCTTTCCTCGACTCTCTCCTTCCTACCTTTCTCTTTCTGACTTAACATCTGAATTTCCAGTTTCTCTCTTTGTCTGGATGTTTCCGTCTATGTTCGAATTGTTCACACCTTGGATTCTAGTTCATCTATATTTGGGCGAGTTCTTTGCCATAAAGTGCCCACCTCTTCTTAGGTTACAAGCACCTCAGCCTGCCCCCCCCTTAGTTTCATCCCATTTAAAGCGCAGGTTATGAGGAAACGAACACTCTACTGATGCTTAGATCATAGGCCTTGTGGCACTTCTAGAACACATGCACATGGGTCCCTCTGTGGGTGCTAATAGCGTTCTTTAGTGCTACGTCTTGTATATTCACTCAGGTTTTATTTCCGCAGCCAGCTGGGGTGAAGGGGCTGAGGCTGATATCTGAGGTCAGGCCTGCTGTCTGTGCTATCGTCTAGCACCTGTTCTGGCTGGGGAGGTGGCTGACAAGCTGTAGACCACAGTGGCCATTCTAGGACACTGGTTAGATCAAGCAGGGTCACCAAGGTTGACACTCCGCACTGTGTGGGTGCATGAGTCTGGAAGCTGAGAGGAGGGGTGCATTGTAACAGAAACCTGACTGAAGGCCTGGTGCAACCCAGATATAAAGCGATACAAAAGGGGTCCATGGAAGACATGGCTTGGCAGTTCGGGCTGGACTGTTCCCATGAGCCACAGGGTCAGACTTATTTGCATATAGCCATGTCTGAAATGGGGTGGCTGAGTGGGCTAAAGAATGGTGATGGATTAAACCCAGATCAGTTGACTGGGGGTGAGTGTTTGATTTGCTCAAACGCTCCATCCATCATCCCCATTTGTGTCTCTTTGTTAGCCCTGGGTGTGGCAGGGTATGCTCAGACGTGAGTCCCTTGCTCACTTGGCCACTGGATTCAAGATAGCCTGGCTGATGAGGATTATGAATCCGAAACCAGTCCCAGGATGCTTGTTTCCGGTCCATGGAAGACATGGCTTGGCAGTTCGGGCTGGACTGTTCCCATGAGGCACAGGGTCAGACTGATTTGCATATAGCCATGTCTGAAATGGGGTGGCTTAGTGGGTTAAAGAATGGTGATGGATTAAACCCAGATCAGTTGACTGGGGGTGAGTGTTTGATTTGCTCAAACGCTCCGTCCATCATCCCCTTTTGTGTCGCAACCCAGATATAGTCAGTGCCCTTCCCCTGGCTTCCTTATTCATAGACTAGATAGACCAGAACAACGTGGAGAAGGCCTGGCAATCTTCTACCGCAGCTCACTGATATGTTCAGTATTTGAATTACTTGACCTCAAAGGAGCAGAGGGTATCAGCGTCTCTTTCCAATTAAAGGACTCCTTCACTTTTGCAGGAGCTCTGCTTTATCGCCCACCAGGCCCCAATAAATCTTTTTGGATAGTATTGGAGATATCGTGAGCTCACTCACCCTCAGATTCTCCAACTGTCGCAGGGTTTCTGTTCTCACACAGAACTGTGCACAGAGGATTGGAACCTCGGCGAATTAGGGTGTCCCAAAACTCACCTTAGTACCCAACTTACCCCTTACCGAGCTAGCTACAGTGTCTCATTGGTCTTATCAAACTCCCAATGTTTAGACAAACCAGAACATGAACTTACAGTACCTCAGGATACGTGGAACTCATGAACACTCTTTCGTTATATTACCAAGACAAACCAGAACATGGAGTCAAGAAGAACACATGAGCATTTGAAATGTTTATTTACTAATGCCGTCTTCTCAGGCGCAGTATCTTAGATAATACAAGTATACATATTATCAGTAGCAAAATTACTAGCATAGTCACTAATCCATAAAAAGCGAATGGTGACAGCATGTTAACATGCTGTAAATGAATAAGAGTTAACAACACTTATATCTCACCCTCCCTAACACACATATTATATTATTTGCTAAGAAGGTCTCTTTGGGTTGTTTTAGGGCGGGCCCATACCTTAGTTTCCTAGCATGAAGGAATCACATCAGCATACACCAGCTCTCTCTTCTTGTGCACCGCATCAAGTGTGTTTTTTGTGCCCCAAGCAAAGCAATATAAATCCCGCCTCAAGCCCAGAGTTGGCAGAAGCTGCACTTATGTTATGACTATGAAGGCGTGGAGATCAGACCTCATAACAATCCTGTATCGTGTTGTTCCTGAAACTTCAGCACTCTCTGTGCAGACATAGTTTATTAAGCAAAGCTGATACTAGAGCAATAACATATTATTCTCAAATGAACCACAGCAAACTACTAGGTTGAAAGCTAAGTCAACAATTAAGTGTCGTGTGCAGAAGTTACAAAATGGAAAAATGGCGTTTAAACTTCTAATGCGCCTATGCTAACTTAACACGATATAAGGATATTCAGGAGCTACATGACACAACTTTACCTTTCCAGGAAATATCAATATCCACCTTGACACAGTCAACGACCCGGGAGCAATAAATTTCAAGGAAATCATAACCACACTTGGTCTGGAGCTGCGGATTTTTACCGCCACTCACAACGCAGGACACACGCTCGATAGTATCTGCTCCAACCTTAAAACCCTTACAGTCAAGACCCCAGTTAACCTAGATTTTATCGTAACCCCTGGTTCTTCCACTGACAACAACGTCATCCTACGCAAAGATAGACCGACCCTACAAACGCTTGAACCTATTAGCCTGGACCAATTTCACCAGGCGATTCTTGCTTATTAAAACTGGCTCCCCCTTCGACCCCTGTCCTCACTCAATCTTACAAGCTATAATTGACACTATAAATCCAGTTATAAACAAAATAATTAATGCCTTCCTGTCAACAGCAAAAATCCCCATAGAATGAAAGCTCGCAGCAGTCAAACTGATGAAAAAGGGTTCAGGCAGATCAGGTCGTTTTACCCCTTTTCTAGGTTTGCCCGGCATTAGCCGCTTCTCACCCAACTCACGATTACCAAATAAAGAGGCAGGCGCTGGAGACTGGAAAGCGGGAAACAGGAGTTTATTTCCGACGGAAACAGAACACGTCAAATCAGACAACAGGGTATCTTCTCGAGGTGCTCTACCCGCATCTCTGAGGCCTGGCCTCTTATACACATGTTTATGGCTTTATTACTTTTATGACATCCGTGGTATTGCTTTGAAGTTCACAAAGGCATCTTTGGAATCCCTGGTTCAGGCCCGTTCTCACACATATCTACAGTAGAGGTCCCCACCCAAATCACAGCATGATGGCTATCGCGCAGCTGGACATTCCGCTGGGAACAGGAACGTGGGCGATCGGTCGGATCTAGGGGGAGGGTGAAGGCATTGATTAATCCCCGCTCCTTTGATGTGGGGCGGGGTCCTACTGTAGGGGGCAATAAACTGCATCTGCTGAGCTAAGTGATGGCCTGGGGTCAGGCCGGACAATCGGGCAGGGAGGAAGAGGTTATCAAAAGGGCCTGTTCTATGAATGAGATGAAACAGTGAGGGGGGGTTTCAGCACGGGATGTGGCTCGGAGACAGGGTCGCGCTGGAGGTGCGTTTATGACCCAAGCAGGAGAGACCGGGGGTTGTCGGGGATGCTTGCGAGGCTGGGAAGTGAGGGGGAGAGAGCGAGACGCTGGCTATCGGGAGTGGGCAGAGAGGCCATGGCAATCAAAATGGTTGCTGCTTACGCGCACGTATGGATCTGAAAAGGACAAGATGGCGCCGATAATGTTTACGCCACAATCCAGATTTTAACAAAACCACTACAAAGGAAACAACTTGCTGACCCCACCATCCTCACCAACCTCTTACACCCTAACAAATCTGGTTTTAGACCCCAGCACGCTACAGAATCAGCCCTTCTGTATACGGCTGAATCTCTCAAAGCCGCCCTTTATCAAGGAAAGACTGTGGTTCTGGTCTTATATCTATCGACCGCATTCGACACGGTCCCACATGTCATTCTCCTGGACTGTCTTGAATCTTACAGCATCTCCCACATAGCCCTGGCCCTGGCATGGCATGGCAGAACCGCAGACAAATCATCACAGAAAAACAGTCAACAGTCTACAAACTGCTAGCCTCTTGGCTCAATCCCCTCCTCAACTTTATTTGGAATTCCTCTTTGAAGGAAGGTATCTATCCAACCTCGTGGAAAACAGCTTTGGTTCAGCCAATCCTTAAGAAAGTAGTCGCGGACCCGGCTGAATTAAAGAATGTTAGGTAGATTTCTCTCCTCTCCGCACTGGCTAAGGTGCTTGACAAAGAAGTCCAAAAACAACTGGGAGAATTTCTGGAGTCCAATAAACTTCTACACGATTCCCAGTCGGGCTTCAGGTCTGGTTATAGCACAGAGACAGCCCTGCTGGAAATGACAGAAACCATACGGGAAACCATGGATCAGGGATGTTGTGCGATGCTAGTGCTGCTGGATTTATCCGCAGCTTTTGATACTGTGTTGCACCAGATCCTCCTAGAAAGACTTGAGCTTCTGGGAGTGATGGGACCTGTTTTGAGCTGGTTCCGCTCCTTTTTGGAGGGTCGATCTCAAAAAGTGTTCCTACGCCCGTATATGTGTTCTCCCAGCCCCTTGGTGTGTGGAGTCCCGCAGGGCTTGGCTTTGAGCCCTACTCTTTTCAATGTTTACTTTGCCCCCTTAGCTCCAATTATTGAACAGCTTGGGGTGAAGGTTGTTTCGTATGCTGATGATACACAGCTTGTGTTCTCTTTTAGGGAACACACAGAGGCTGCTTTCACTAAATTCAAACAGTTTTTGTGGAGAGTTCCGTCTTGGATGATGGATAGCTGCATGAAGCTAAACACAGAAAAAACACAGGTTTCATTTTTCAATCAATCAGTCCTCTTCCCCCAGGTCGGAACTCTGGTGGCCAGCTGAGTTAAATCATCCGCCTCTTCTAGCGACATCTGCAAGGAACTTAAGGTTCAAGCTAGATACCAACTTATCAGGCAGATCTCAAGTTTCCTGTTTTTGGAAGTTGAAAGCCATGCGAAAATTCCTACATCTCCTGCCAATGGACTGCAGGAAATCAGTAGTCCGTGCACTAGTCATTTCCCAACTTGACTATGTAAATTGTCTGTACCGAGGTCTGCCAGACTATTTGATTAGGAAATTGCAGATTATACAAAATGCGGCAGCTAGGCTTATTAGGAATGTGCCACTCAGTCACCATATCACACCCCATCTACGGAGCCTACACTGGTTACCGATCAAGAGACCATTAGAATTTAAGGCGCTGACCGTGGCATACAGAGCTACTAGAGATATTGGTCCCCATTACCTCAAGCAAAGACTCCAGAAATACCATCAGACCAGGGCCTTGCGGTCAAATCACCAAGGGTTATTGGTGACTCCTCGTTTTGCAAAAGCTAGGATTGGTGGCCGGGCCTTCTCGGTAAGAACAGCGGCACTGTGGAATTCTATACCTTAGCACTTGCGGAAGGCCAGGTCAGAACCTGTGTTCAGGAAGGCCCTAAAAACGTGGCTGTTTGAACGGGCTTAAAGCCCCGTTTGCCATTAGCTCTCCTGGTCCCTAATAGCTGTGCCTGTATCCTGCTGTTAGCGCCGGGACACTTTCGTTAGAGGTAGCCATACGCTCTATAAACTGCATTAATAATAATAATTTTAAAAAAACTGCTTTCCGGAGTCCCTCAGGGGTCCATCCTCAGCTCGGTGCTCTTTAATGCCTACATGGCCCCATTGATCACTTTGATATTGTCATTCAACATCGAGACTATCTCATATGCGGACGATACGCAGTTAATCCTGGTTCTAGATCAAAATACCACACAGGCGGAAGAAGATTTCTGCTTATGTCTTACTGCAACTTTCCAATGGATGAAAACTAACCATTTAAAGTGCAACTCAGAAAAGACGGAAATCCTACCTTTGGGGCAGTGGAATGCCTTCTCTTCCAATTTATGGTGGCCATCTGACACTCCTTATCCCCCAAATACAGTAAAAGTAGCCAGAAATCTTGGAATTAAATTTGATGCTATACTATCCTTTAACCAGCAATCACTAGCAGTAGCTGGGACCTTCATTCATATTATAAAATCATTCAAAATGTTTTTTGATTTGCTCCCCATTACGGCCAGACAGGCAGGTACTGTGACCCTAATCATGTCCGGATTGGACTACTGCAACAGCCTTTATGTAGGTGCTAACAAGTCAGTCCTACATAAACTCCAAATGGTTCAACCGCAGCAGCCCATTTAGTGCTAAAATGGCCCAGGAGATCATATGCAACGGTGGCCCTGGAAGCACGACACTGGCTACCTATCCATAATAGAGTTTTGTTTAATATTCTCATAATCACCTTCAGAATCTTTACTCCTCAGGTACTCACTATCTTCAGATTTACGCGGTATGTACCTCTTCTGAGCCTTAGATCATCTAACGCCAATCTGTTAAAACCCCCAGCGTTTAGATATGTCTCAAAAGGAGGAAAACCTCTGGCAGTGAACGGCTCCAAGTGTGGAACCCACTCCCAAACCACCTCGGTCATATCTAATCAGAAACCCTTTTCAGGAAGGCCCTAAAAACTTGGATCTTTTCAGCTTCTGATGCTCTATGCAACTCTTCTGTTCACCCACAGCTACCCAGTTTTGTGCCAACCCAGAGATCCGCTTAGCGCATTGATGCTCCTCGGAGTCACAGTTGCGCTTTACAAGTGCCCGCTAACATTACTGCAAGAGTCAGTATTTGACTCACATGGTCACAGGTTACAATCCTGGAAGGGCCACTCGGACCTTCATCCTTCTGAGTTAGATAAAAGGAATAGCATTGAGCTGGATAAGTAATTATAATACATAAAAATATAAATGTGACTAGCAGCCCATCCCGACGTTGTCTGGGTATGAAATAGAATGTGTGTAATGTGTGTATTTGGCAAGGGCAATTTATTTTAAAATCTCGCGGTAGACAAAATTTTTTGTTTCATTAGAATAGGGACGGAGAAGGCCCAGCTGCAGCCCTGGTTGATGTTAGCAGGCGTGTGTAATTGGTGTAGTGATCCGCCGCCTGAGCCCCGCTACAGCCTTGGTTGATGTTAGCAGGCGCGTGTAATGTCGTTGAATGAGAGAGTTATCAGCCGCGGGTAAATCCGTTTAATGAGAGAGTTCAGTGACAGCGAGTAGGAGAGGCTGCAGTAATTGTGCCCGCAGACACACTTATTTGCGTGTACCCCCGCTTGAGGCCCAGATGCAGGCCTGTTTGATGTTAGCAGGCGCATGTTGCCCTGCTTGAGGCCCAGCTGCAGCCCTGGTTGATGTTATCAGGCGCGTGTAATTAGTGTACTGATCCACCGCTTGAGCCCGACTAAAGCCCTGGTTGATGGTAGCAGACGCGTCTAATTTCGTTGAATGAGAGAGTGCAGTAACAGCGCGCAGGAGAGGCTGCAGTAATCTTACTTACCAGGCGTCCAGCTGAACGCGTTTGTCATGCCCCCAGCACACGGCCACAGCAGACGATCTTCTGATTAATGTACGACCCACATGGCATGAAGGGCGGAATGTAGCACACGCCCCCAGCGTTTCTCACGCCCCCAGCGTGCCCCTTGATGCGGCGCAATTGCATTCAAGTGGCATGAAGGCCGGACGCACGCCCCCAGCGTTTCTCACGTCCCCAGCGCGTCACGCCCCCAGCGTGCTCCTTTATGCTGTAATTGGCACTTGTATGTACGACTCACATGGTATGAAGGGCGGACACACGCCCCCAGCGTTTGTCACGGCCCCAGCGTTTGTCACGCCCCCAGCACACGCCTACAGCCCACGATGTGATGGCCGTACCACACGCCCCCAGCGTTAGTCACGCCCCCAGCCCACACCCACAGAACAACGCAGACACGCCCACAAGGGACTACTTTGCTGGCACGGTTCTTTTACCTTTTAAATGTATATGGTGTCCTACAGTACAATTTTATGTCTTGCACTGTATGATTGTGATGAACACCACTGTTTCTTGAAAAGTTAATAAAAACAATAAAAAAAATGTATATGGTGGCCGTCTGCATAGCCTATGTCCTTCTGCTGCAACTGCCCTTTCCAACGCTGTATTGGGTGTTGTGATTGGTGCTGTGGTTACTGAGATTACCCGCCTCAAAGGTTTGGGCTCTCTCTTTATTATATTAGTATAGATACATACGTCAGTAGAAATGAGCTCCCTCTTCGGGGGTGAATATATACTGTGGAACTCTTGCTATGCTATGTTACCACCTATCAGGGGGCGGGGGCTACTGTCCCAGGTGCCATTGCCACTTGTAGGTGAGAGTTGCATTATGTTGTCAGGCTGGTGCAGCCAGTCTCTCTAATCAAAGCTGTGCCTCAATCTCCTGTTGTCCCTCCTAACCCCCCTCTCCACCCCTCCCTCGGTGTACATTGAGGCATGTGGGTGCAAGAACTGAGGGGGAGAGACGATCCAGGGGGGTGTAGATGGTGGAGGGTGTAAGGGAGTCTCTAACCCTGCAGAGGGTGAGGCTGTTTGCTCCGGCACCCCCCAGTATTGTCACCCATTCATTTGCATCCAAAGCCTTTATCCCAGCATTGCTGAGCACGTGGTAAGGCCCGGCTGCTTATCACTGCTGCTGCGGCCCACCCAGGCACAGCAACCCAAAGTAAACAATCCGCTGTCCTGTGTCACGGAAGCGCCCACGCCTGCTGCCTGTGTACCCGTCCGCCCATCCCTTGATGTCCAGCGCACGTGCAGTGGGAACAGGGGCTCCCGGGACTGGGACCAGGCGTGCCCCCGGCTCCCACGGACACCCTCCCTTCTTCCCACCGAGGCCCCGTCCCACCTGAACCTGTTGGCAGCGACTGATGGGAAAACTCTGGCGAGGCTGCTGGCTACAGTGCTGACCGTGTTGTTGTTACGAAAAAACGTGGGGGCTGGAAATAGGGGCGCAGGGGGCGCCGCAGTACCCCCAAAATACCCATGCTGCAGTTAAGTAGAGAAAGGAGCAATAAAATGCCTTAACATTTTGTTTATATTTTGTCACATTTGCTGTGTATTCAAAGATAGAGGTAAAATGTCAGGCTGTGCCTTCAGATAAATTGCTGCTTGTGTTTTTAACTGGAGACTGGTGTTTCATTGTCTTTTCTTTTCTTTTTCTCACTGCAAAGTGAGATCATTTTGTAAAGTGAACTATCTGATAATCCTGGTGGGGAACAGGGAGCATGGAAGGAGCAGCTCTAGGGTGTCAATTTTATTCTAACACACAACATGCACATAGCTCCAAATGAACTGTACACATTATTCAACATATATTGGCTATCAGGAGCACACACAAAGCAAATAGTAATTTTGAAGTGTGATGGAAACAAAGATTTTATTAGGATAAAAGCAAATCAAGACACTTTTCTTGTTGTTGCACAACTGAAAAATATTCACTGAAACCGGTTTTCCACACATTATTGTTTGGGAAATAGTTTTATCAGTAAAACTTCAGATCTGTGCAAATGTAGTGGCTCTTTCAAAGGAAAATGCCACCGTGCTGTCTGTAAATGAAAGTGTGCTACCACACAATGCTTTAGTAACATATTTGTGACAGTATGCACCACCGGCTACATACCGTGGGCCTCATTTATGAAAAGTGACGCATCGCTGCGTGAAAACAGCGATGTGTCACTTTTCACTGCGCCCTCCTTGCAACACCAATGATGCGTCATATTTACAATAAGGAGTTACAGATACGTCAGTATTTCTGACTTATCTGTATGGCGCAAAAGTGACGCATTGCTGGAGTGTGTCACAAAAGTGACGCAACTCCAGCAATGCGTCCTTTCACATGGGGCAAGACCCATGTGAAAGGGCCTGCGTCAGTCTTACGCCTGCTGTGAGGCGGGCATAGGAAATTGACGCATTTGTGTCCTAGAAGTGGCGCAGTGAAATCACATAGATTTCACTGCGTCACTTCTACGGCCCTTTCTTGCGTCAATACGCCCCCCTTGCATACATTATACCTGGTGCAGGTATAATGTGGCGCAGGGGTTTACAAAGTGACGCATCTACCTAGATGCGTCACTTTGTAAATATGGCGCCACAAGGCGCATTTTTTACGCCACTGTTGCGTCACAAAAAGTGACGCACCAGCGGTGTAAAAGTGACGCATAGCCTCATAAATGAGGCCCCGTATGCTTACCACTCTCCTGCTGAATGGACATGGCTCTTTTGCAATACTTGTTCTTTGCGTCTCTTTGCTTAGATTCTTCACAGTCCCTGTGACATCAGTAATTTAACACTGATGGCAGGACCCCTGCTCTGAAAATTGATCCAGCACCACTGGGAAGAAAGGAAGTTACACCTATCTGTTTCCTTGGCATAGGTAAACACTGTTGTCTTTATGGCTGCTCATAGTAAACAAGCCATGCAAAGTTAAATGATGTCAGTAGCATGTGCAAAGCTATGGTAGTAGCAGAGGTAGGTTCAGTAGCATTTTATGAAACATATTACAGAGTCCTACAAATTGTCTGACCTCAAGGCCCTTCTTGTTTGCCTTTACATCTCCTTGGCTTTGTGCAATATTGGGCCCTTCACACCATGCATGTGACTTATGCGCTGATTTAAGGTTTTACTCAGGTAATTCCCATTTTGCGTGTGTAGCTGCCAAATATTTCCTGCCCCCTAGCTGGTGGAATGTCTGTCATATTTTTATTTCTTCAGAATCAATGGGGAAAGGATCACTAGTCCTGCATAACCAAGGTCTGCAGGTAGGTGGATAGGTGTCTCCCAAATAAAAGACCCTCATACACATGTTTTTAGAAGATCTCGTAGCGGTATATGATGTGTCCCCGCTCCTTGTTACACGTGTGTCCGTAATCCTTGGGTCAATTTTTGTATGCACCCTCTGCCAGGAGGTTATACCTTTGGTTAAAACAGTAGTGATCGTGGATTGTGAGTGGTGAAAAAGTGAAAAAAGGGGAGGATATAAAATACCCGGACAGCCAGGGATTCAACTTTTATAGGTCTGGATTCGGGCAAAAAAGTTATGTTTGTGCAGCTGTGGAATTGTCTAGGAGTTCGAGCGCACTCAATTAGTGAAATTAAAATACGGTCGACATGTTTCAGCCTTGGTTGCCATGTGGTCAGTAGGCTTTCTTCAGGACCAATAAGTGATAAAGTGAATAAAGGTGAAAGAATAGGTAAATTTATAACCTGATTCTTCTGACAATAGGAGGTCGCATTGTACCTGTAATGAAAGGAAAAACGCACACACAACATATAGGGAAACAGGTAAGGGAGAACACACAGTTATGTACAATTGTACAGTCTCAAAATCAGTTGATTTCGAAAAGAAACTAAAAAATGGCAATACTTTACGCAGAATCACGGTCACATCAGGCGTCAACTCTCTCATACTCATGCTTCAGTGAAAGGTAAGTGATATTGGTATACTGTAGTGCTGTGTTCTTAGCTTTACTGCTCCTTGTGTCTATTAGTACCACACTGGTATTAAGGTGAATCGTATCGTTGTTATACACATTTCTTCCTGGTGGTATTTAGGTCAGGTGACATGCTTATTATCAATATGGTAATCATGACTAGTCAATACGCTCATCGTTGTGTTGTGGTTGGCGAAAATTGCATGCGGTTATTACTATAATTATATACTACTAACAGCGCGCGCTCAGGACGGGCGTGTGTTTTATAGCTGTTGGCCCTCGGTATACAAGTGGTCTTGTGTTTGTAACTCCTTAGTGTTATTAATCGGTTTTGATGACTTTTGTATTAACAGCAATGCGCTATCAGAGGGTGATACATTGTGTTTAAGAAAACATGTCCTTTGAAGTCAAATGCGTGAATAGACAAGGCGCTGTGTAATTATTATCATTTTATCGTGATAGGGGTGCTGAGCAAGTTATGCAACATGGCGTACCTCTATTTTTCCGAAGCATTGCTTCTTCAGGGGGTATACAACCATTACCACGCAACTTTTACAACGACCTACCATTACCACGCCTTTTTTACAACGCAGATCCATTACAACGAAATACCATTACAACGCATGTATTTACAACGCAGGTACCTTTACAACGCATACCATTACAACGTAAGTATTGGTAAGTATATAATTTTATTAAAAATATTATAAGTTTGGGTTTTTGGGTAAAGGGGTATTTTTAGGGTTTAGGGTCAGTTTTGGGTTTTTGGGTAAAGGGGTATTTTTAGGGTTTAGGGTCAGTTTTGGGTTTTTGGGTAAAGGGGTATTTTTAGGGTTCAGGGTCAGTTTTGGGTTTTTGGGTAAAGGGGTATTTTTAGGGTTCAGGGTCAGTTTTGGGTTTTTGGGTAAAGGGGTATTTTTAGGGTTCAGGGTCAGTTTTGGGTTTTTGGGTAAAGGGGTATTTTTAGGGTTCAGGGTCAGTTTTGGGTTTTTGGGTAAAGGGGTATTTTTAGGGTTCAGGGTCAGTTTTGGGTTTTTGGGTAAAGGGGTATTTTTAGGGTTCAGGGTCAGTTTTTAGTTTTTGGGTAAAGGGGTATTTTTAGGGTTCAGGGTCAGTTTTTAGTTTTTGGGTAAAGGGGTATTTTTAGGGTTCAGGGTCAGTTTTTAGTTTTTGGGTAAAGGGTTATTTTTAGGGTTCAGGGTCAATTTTGGGTTTTTGGGTAAAGGGGTATTTTTAGGGTTTAGGGTCAGTTTTGGGTTTTTGGGTAAAGGGATATTTTTAAGATTAAGGGTCAGTTTTGGGTTTTTGGGTAAAGGGGTACAGGGTAAAAACTAAATACAATTAAATTTAAATTACATTAAAATAAAGTAATTACATTAAATTAAATGTAATTAATTAAATTAAAAAAATTAATTACATTAAATAAATTAAATTATATTAATTTTAATTAATTTACATAAAATAAAATATTTTAAACTTACCAATACTTACGATGTAATTGTATGCGTTGTAAAGGTACCAGCGTTGTAAATACATGCGTTGTAATGGTACTGCGTTGTAATGGATCCTGCGTTGTAAAAATTGCGTGGTAATGGTAGTCGTGGTAAAAGTATGCATTGTAACGTCATACATCCCTTCAGGGAGTACGGCAAATGGGGGGAGGCTTCACTGTTGGAAGTGAAGGATATTATTAATAAATAGGCGTCGTATACTTGCGGTTTTGTTCAGCTCGTAGGAGACGGTAGCTCTCTGTACCTCTAGCCTTCTCCGCCCTTCGTGCAGCATGTGTGGCTCTGCCCGTAGTCACCCGGAATAGGTCACGGGTGTGTTTCCGGGCTGGTTAAGTCTCAAGGCCATGGAAAGAGATGAGTTATTTAGTCGTATGCACTGGTGTTCGAGTGTGTTTTCCTAAATATTGGGAAATCTTGCTGACAGTGTGTCTGTATAATCATGACAATTATCGACTGGTGTCATGAAGTCGATTCACTAATTGTGGAGACTAAAAATGATATTTTCCCAAAGACAGTTATAATCACGCTTTATAGGCACACCATGGTGGGCAGTTTTTATACCGATTTTTATATCCGGGCTGGTTATGTATGATTATGGCAATTATCGGCTGATATAATAAAAAAGGTTCACTGGTTATGGAGACTGAAAAAGGTATAACCCCAAAGACAGGTATAATCACGCTTCGTAAACACTCCTTGATGGGCAGTTTTTTCTCAAGGTCATAGGAAGAGACGAGTTACTTAGTTGTATACAGTGATGTTCGGGTGTACTTTCCTAAGTATTCGGAAGTCTTGCTTGGCGGTGTGTATTTATGATCTTGATAATTAACGACTGGTATTATAAAAACGATTCATTAATTGTGGAGACTGAAAATGGTATAACCCCAAAGACAATTAAATTCACGCTTTACGGACACTCCATGGTGGGCAGTTTTTTTATAGATACCGATTTTTATATCGGTTTTTGTATCGAGCGAGGCGTCTGTGTTCATGTTGGTATCGATATCAACGGACTCTGTTGTGTGTTACATTATCGGCCTTGATCAGAGGTTTTGCTACACATAGGTAGTTCATATTGTTTGGTCAGGGAAAACAAAGTGAAGTGATCATTTACTTGAGGCATCTCGTCACAGATGTTTTTTATTATCTGGGTTATCTGTTGAGAGATAACCACGGAATGGTATCATTCAGGCCTGTAATGTCTGTTTTGAGCCTATGGACCCAACGTTGCTCTTTTTCTAACAGGATTTTGGCTGCATTCCTGTCTATTGTGTCAAGGGTCTCGAGGATAACCCACTGCAGGTCGTTCGCTGTGTGGCCTAATTCTTTATAGTGGGTGGACATTTTTGTAGTTGTTCTTTTACAGTTGACATTACTGCGGTGCTCCCATAGTCTTTGTTTCGCCTTCCGGCATGTCATGCCAATATATCGCATTTGGCATGGACAAGTGACCATGTAAATAACATGGCTTGTATTACAGTTAGTATGTCTCTTTAACTTCCAATTGAAATCCGGAAGTAACTGTAATTCCTTTGTGGGTGTTGTAATGTCGCAGACTGAGCAGGCCCCGCATGGGTAGTCTCCCGTTACTGGAGGGTTGTTCCACAACCCTGGTTGACCCTTCTTCTTCTTTGGCGGTGGTCGTGTATGTACCAATAGGTCCTTAAGATTTTGACTTCTCTTATTCGCGAACCTTGGTTTCGGCCAGTTCAGGGTGTTAGATGTTAAGATTCTCCAATTATTGTTGATTATTTTCTTCACGTGGTTCGTGACCGGGCTGTAGGTGGTTACACATGTGATCCTATCTTCCTCTGGTCGGGGACAAGTCTCTAGTAGGGCTTCCCTTGGTTGATTGCGAGCCCGTTTTTTGCATGAATTGATCACTTTTTTGGGGTACTGACGGACCAATAGCTTGTCACACAGCTCACTTGCTTGGTTCTTATAATCAGAGATTGTGCTACAGTTCCTCCTAAGACGGAGGAATTGACTGTACGGGAGATTCTCCCGTAAGGGACGAGGATGGAAGCTTTGAAAGGATAATAAACTGTTTTTGGCCGTTGGCTTGAAGAAAGTGCGGGTTTGCAATGTGTTGTTTTCCACAAAGATAGTAATATCTAGAAAGTCCAAGGTCTTTTTGTTGGCAATATATGTGAATTTTAAGCACTCATCTTGTGTGTTTAGCCAGCAATGGAAATCTTTCAGGGTAGCATTATCTCCCTTCCATATTAGTAAAATGTCGTCTATATATCTCTTCCAAAAGAGAATATGACGAAGGAAGGGGTTGCTCTCATTGTGAACAAAGGTGTGTTCAAAGGTGCTGACATATAGGCCTGCCACACTTGGGGCGAATGTACTGCCCATAGATGTTCCATGGCGTTGGAGAAAGAGAGTGTCTTTGTACTCAAAAAAGTTTTCTGTTAGGGCCAATCTACAACATTCTAGCACAAAGTGCCTGGGGGTTTTATAAGGCCATTCGATGCCAAAAAGTGTTGTCTCTAAAGTGTCTAGAGTTTTTTGCTGTGGCAGGCTCGTATAAAGGCTCTCTACATCTAGCCCTACTAGGAGCATTGTCTCTTCTGAGTATTCAAAATTTTGTAACATATTCAAAAGATCTCGTGTATCTTTCAGATAGGAAGGTGTTTTCTGGACCAGTGGTCTCAAATACTGGTCCGCAAATCCTGAGAGTGGTTCTAAGATCGAGTTTATTCCAGAGACGCTTGGTCTCCCTGGGGGTGGCATTCTCCCCTTGTGTGTTTTCGGCAAGGAGTAAAAGTATGGTGTTCTTGGTGCTTTTGTATCCAAATAGTCTGCCTCCTTCTTTGACACCCAATTATTAGCTTCCGCTTCCTCGACCATCATGGATATGGTTCTTTGTAAACGTGCAGTAGGGTCTGTTGTCAGTACCTCATAAAATGTTGTGTCTGCAAGGAGGTCCATACATTGTTTGTCATATCCGGCTGTTGATAATAGGACTATTCCTCCCCCTTTGTCCGCCGGTTTTATTAACTGAACTGAACCAACAACCACACAAACCCTTTCAGAACATCACAAGGGCGGAACAACTGGCCCTCACTGAACTCAAGAACGACAATGAGATCGTAATAAAATCGGCAACAGTCTTAGGAGGAACTGTAGCACAATCTCTTATTATAAGAACCAAGCAAGTGAGCTGTGTGACAAGCTATTGGTCCGTCAGTACCCCAAAAAAGTGATCAATTCATGCAAAAAACGGGCTCGCAATCAACCAAGGGTAGCCCTACTAAAGACTTGTCCCCGACCAGAGGAAGATAGGATCACATGTGTAACCACCTACAGCCCGGTCACGAACCACGTGAAGAAAATAATCAACAACAATTGGAGAATCTTAACATCTAACACCCTGAACTGGCCGAAACCAAGGTTCGCAAATAAGAGAAGTCGAAATCTTAAGGACCTATTGGTACATACACGACCACCGCCAAAGAAGAAGAAGGGTCAACCAGAGTTGTGGAACAACCCTCCAGTAACGGGACACTACCCATGCGGGGCCTGCTCAGTCTGCGACATTACAACACCCACAAAGGAATTACAGTTACTTCCGGATTTCAATTGGAATTTAAAGAGACATACTAACTGTTATACAAGCCATGTTATTTACATGGTCACTTGTCCATGCCAAATGCGATATATTGGCATGACAAGCCGGAAGGCGAAACAAAGACTATGCGAGCACCGCAGTAATGTCAACTGTAAAAGAACAACTACAAAAATGTCCACCCACTATTAAGAATTAGGCCACACAGCAGTGGGTTATCCTCGAGACCCTTGACACAATAGACAGGAATGCAGCCAAAATCCTGTTTGAAAAAGAGCAACGTTGGGTCCATAGGCTCAAAACAGACATTACAGGCCTGAATGATACCATTCCGTGGTTATCTCTCAACAGATAACCCAGATAATAAAAAACATCTGTGACGAGATGCCTCAAGTAAATGATCACTTCACTTTGTTTTCCCTGACCAAACAATATGAACTGCCTATGTGTAGCAAAACCTCTGATCAAGGCCGATAATGTAACACACAACAGAGTCCGTTGATATCGATACCAACATGAACGCAGACGCCTCGCTCGATACAAAAACCGATATAAAAATCGGTATCTATCAAAAAACTGCCCACCATGGAGTGTCCGTAAAGCGTGAATTTAATTGTCTTTGGGGTAATACCATTTTCAGTCTCCACAATTAGTGATTTTTATAATACCAGTCGTTAATTATCAAGATCATAAATACACACCGCCAAGCAAGACTTCCGAATACTTAGGAAAGTACACCCGAACATCAATGTATACAACTAAGTAACTCGTCTCTTCCTATGACCTTGAGAAAAAACTGCCCATCAAGGAGTTTTTACGAAGCGTGATTATACCTGTCTTTGGGGTTATACCTTTTTCAGTCTCCATAACCAGTGAACCTTTTTTATTATATCAGCCGATAATTGCCATAATCATACATAACCAGCCCGGATATAAAAATCGGTATAAAAACTGCCCACCATGGTGTGTCTATAAAGCGTGATTATAACTGTCTTTGGGAAAATATCATTTTTAGTCTCCACAATTAGTGAATCGACTTCATGACACCAGTCGATAATTGTCATGATTATACAGACACACTGTCAGCAAGATTTACCAATATTTAGGAAAACACACTCGAACACCAGTGCATACGACTAAATAACTCATCTCTTTCCATGGCCTTGAGACTTAACCAGCCCGGAAACACACCCGTGACCTATTCCGGGTGACTACGGGCAGAGACAGCACATGCTGCACGAAGGGCGGAGAAGGCTAGAGGTACAGAGAGCTACCGTCTCCTACGAGCTGAACAAAACCACAAGTATACGACGCCTATTTATTAATAATATCCTTCACTTCCAACAGTGAAGCCTCCCCCCATTTGCCGTACTCCCTGAAGAAGCAATGCTTCGGAAAAATAGAGGTACGCCATGTTGCATAACTTGCTCAGCACCCCTATCACGATAAAACGATAATAATTACACAGCGCCTTGTCTATTCACGCATTTGACTTCAAAGGACATGTTTTCTTAAACACAATGTATCACCCTCTGATAGCGCATTGCTGTTAATAAAAAAGTCATCAAAACCGATTAATAACACTAAGGAGTTACAAACACAAGACCACTTGTATACCGAGGGCCACCAGCTATAAAACACACGTCCATCCTGAGCGCGCGCTGTTAGTAGTATATAATTATAGTAATAACCGCATGCAATTTACGCCAACCACAACACAACGATGAGCGTATTGACTAGTCATGATTACCATATTGATAATAAGCATGTCACCTGACCTAAATACCACCAGGAAGAAATGTGTATAACAATGATACGATTCACCTTAATACCAGTGTGGTACTAATAGACAAAAGGAGCAGTAAAGCTAAGAACACAGCACTACAGTATACCAATATCACTTACCTTTCACTGAAGCATGAGTATGAGAGAGTTGACGCCTGATGTGACCGTGATTCTGCGTAAAGTATTGCCATTTTTTAGTTTCTTTTCGAAATCAACTGATTTTGAGACTGTACAATTGTACATAACTGTGTGTTCTCCCTTACCTTTTTCCCTATATGTTGTGTGTGCGTTTTTCCTTTCATTACAGGTACAATGCGACCTCCTATTGTCAGAAGAATCAGGCTATAAATTTACCTATTTTTTCACCTTTATTCACTTTATCACTTATTGGTCCTGAAGAAAGCCTACTGACCACATGGCAACCAAGGCTGAAACATGTCGAGCGTATTTTAATTTCACTAATTGAGTGCGCTCGAATTCCTAGACAATTCCACAGCTGCACAAATATAACTTTTTTGCCCGAATCCAGACCTGTTAAAGTTGAATCCCTGGCTGTTCGGGTATTTTATATCCTCCCCTTTTTTCACTTTTTCACCACTCACAATCCACGATCACTACTGTTTTAACCAAAGGTAAAACCTCCTGGCGGAGGGTGCATACAAAAATTGACCCAAGGATTATGCACACAAGTGTAACAAGGAGCGGGGACACATCATATACCGCTACGAGATCTTCTAAAAACACGTGTATGAGGGTCTTTTATTTGGGAGGCACCTATCCACCTACCTGCAGACCTTGGTTATGCAGGACTAGTGAGCCTTTCCCCATGGATTCTGAATAACTATACCGAGACTGAAAGGATCCGCACTCTCTCTCCCTCCTCCAATTGATCATACATATTTTTATTTCTTCCAAAGTAACTGTCTTCGTTACTCACGGGCCGACTTTGGTCTTTAGGGGCCAGATGTAGGAGCCAAAATACCGGTCGGTAGCGGCCGATTTCGGCCGTTACCGACCGGTATTTAAGAATTGGCATGTAGGTGCATTTATTTTACAGAATCGGTAAATTTACCGAATCGGTAAATTTACCGATTCTGTAAAATACCGAATCGGTAATTTTACTGATTCGGTAAATCCAAATGTAGGTGGGACTCTTCTGAGTCCCAAAGGCCTTACCGATTCGGTATTTTACCACCCAATTCAATTGGGTGGTAAAATACCGAATCCAGGTGTGCATGCACATGTGTGCATGCACACCTATGCCATGTGACAGACAGACATGCCCTTAGGGCATGTCTGTGTGCCACATGGCACACATGCCTGTATTAGGGGTGCTAGAGGGTGTCAAAGTGACACCCCCTACACCCTTGCAAAAATCGGTATTTACCGAATCGGTAAATACCGATTCGGTATTGCCCATTGATTCCTATGGGCTTCAAGGCCCATAGGAATCAATGGGCATTACCGAATCGGTATTTACCGATTCGGTAAATACCGATTTTTACAGATTCGATAATTCAATTACCGAATTTACCTAAATCTCCCCCCTTCTATTTTATCGATTCATAAATACCGAATCGGTAAAATTCGGTATTTATGAATCAGTAAAATAGAATTACCTACATCTGGCCCTAGACGTCTAATTGAATTTCCACCAATCACAGCGTGGTTGGTCAAATTTCCACCAACAAAAATGGGTCCTGTGATTATATCCCACAGTGGGATTTGATTGTCAGTATCACGTAATGCTGGTGAAACTGCTGGGGCTGGGGGGTGCAAGTGTGTGTGCAATCTGTTTATTTTGCATTGAAAATCTGCGATCACTTCTGCAGACAATCAATTAATAATAATATCTGCAAATAAACTATTTTTATTACAGATGTGGTAATTGTGTCTCCATAGGTCATACCTTTAACACAACATTCCTTAAGAAAATCAACTTCTGCGTCATTAGTAACTTTTGTACCCTATCCTTGAAGTGTTTTCACCATATCTTGGAAGACCTCAGTGCAGAAGACTTACTTGCGTACTGCCAAATCTGGTGCACATTTGTCAGTGAAAGTAAACTAATATGGGTGAGCTCGAAAAAGGGTTTTCCACTTCTAACATGGAAATCCCATAGACTACTATAGCCACCATAAGCAGAATTTTTTTTGAAAATTAACGTACACCAAATTCAACTGGCATGTGGAGCAAATGTTTGTTTGAAGTTGATCTGTCTCCTATTCTGTATATATTCACTGTGATATTTCCAAAAAATTTAAAAAAAAACCGAGAAGGTAATTGGATTCCTATTTTAAGAGAACCCTTCTCATAGTCATAATTCCCTTTGTTCTAATTAGTCCAAAATGGCAGCCACTTCTGCTAGCAGACCTGCTGAAGGGTTGGGAACGTGTATTTGATGTTCATTGAAACCCCTTACCTCCCAGGTCTTACCGAAGACAAAGGGAGGGTTATGCACCTTCCAGCCAGCATGAAACCAGATGCAATGTTATTTTATACCCTACCGGCCTTCCTCCAGGAATGGAGAGGGTTGCACCTGCAGTCCACTTCTATGGCACACTCCCTCCCAGATTTGCTCCCAAGCCTTCTCTGAGAAGAAGAATCTATCACCATCCACTCTTCTATCTTTCCGGAAACATACAGTACTACCCTACCTTGTCAAGCGGCAGTGTGGTCAATTTAAGACTCCAACACCTGGGCTGCTTTACCTCGTTGACATGAGATAGCATTCCACAGTGGCATTATTCACCTGGTACTAAATAAAAGCATAATACAGCAACCAGCTGCAGTGAGATATAGGCCATGTCATTAGTGGATTGCTGCTTTATGCAAAAACTGTAGCTGAGATTGTGAGAAGCTGGGTTTCTGTTGCAGTAACCCCCCCGACACTTTTTACCAGACTACTGATGCACTTTGACTTGATGTGCCCGAGGTCCCTGCCAATCAGGTTCCCAGGGCCTGTGTTTTTCCCCAAACTGTACCTTGTACGCCCAATTGGCACACTCTGGCCACAGGTCAGCCCATGGTAAATGGTACCCCAAGTACCCAGGGCACTGTGGCCAGGGAAGGCCTCTAAGGGCTGCAGCACTTATTGTGCCACACTTAGAGGTCCAGTACCTTTACACTCACACACTGCCTTGAAGGCTGCATGTTTTGGTGCAGAACAAAGGGAAGAGTTGACATGGTACACATCCCTGTGTGCCATGCCTACAACCCACTGCCCTGGCATGGATCAGTCACACCTCTAGCTGGGTGCACTATAACAGTGGTGAGGGCACAGGTGCATGAGCCCTGTACCTCTACAGTGTCTAAGTCAATTCTTAGACATTGTAAGTGCAGTGCTGCCATTAAGAGTATATGATGTTGGGAGTTTGTCATTACGAACTCCACAGTACCATAATGGCTGCCCTGAAAACGGAGAAGTTTGGTATCAAACTGCTCAGTACATTAAACCCACACTGATGCAGAGGGCATCTTAGAGATGCCGCCTGCATTCCCTGACTGGTACACACCACCCTGCCACCATGAGACATGTTTATGGACCCTTAGGGTGGGAGCCTTTGCTCCCTGAGCCCAGACACAAAGCCTTTCCTGGGCGAGGTGTTCACACTTCCCCCAGGCCAGGAAGAGCCACCTGTGGCAGGGGAGCTTCAAAGACCTTGCAGCCTTTGTAAAGCGACCCCCAGACTCTCCTACTATCAGGAGCCGGCCCCCTTCCTGTCTCCCCTCCTTTTCGGCGGGAAGACAGGCAAGACAAATTAGCCAGCCCAGAAGGTGTGCCCACCTCTGCCAACTCCACCCCTCAGGTGAGGGAGGTGAGGTGAAACCCACTCTTCAGTGCCCGCCATCTTGCAGATGGCAGGCACTCCCTAATCAGGATTAGGGGTTGTGCTCATACCCCCACGTGGGATGAGCAAACCAAGGGTGTAGTCACCCTAAGGTCAGTAGCTCATTGGCTACTGACCTCGAGACCCCTAAAATGCCCCCTAAACACAGGATTTAGGGGCAGCCCTGACCCAAGAAGACAGACAAGAACCTGAAACAAGAAAAGAAGAAGAAGGAATGAACAGCTGTGCTGACGCTAACAAGAGGAAGGCACCTACTGACTCGTCCCCAGCCCTACCGGCCTGTTTCCACCTTGAACCTGCTCCTGCAAAATCCCAGTGTGTCCTGCAGCCAGCAACCTCAAAAACCCCGGAAGACCTGCCTGCCTTCAACTACAAGGACTGTGTCTCCTGTGAACACTGGATTTGTTCAGCAACAACCTCTGGCCCGGCCGGAAACTGCAAATCTGCCCCACTCTGCCCCTGCCGTCCACGGCCCGAGTTCGAGTGGGCAAACACCATGAGGAGGTCTCCCCAGTGATCCTGACCTGAGATACAGCGATCCCTGACCTGCCTCAAGCCTCCAGCCGACGCATGCAGCCTAACTACGGAAGGTCCCCACAACTGCAACCAGGAGCTGGTAAGAAGGTCCGTCCCTAAAAGGCAAGATCCGTCCCTAAAAGGCACTCCTGCACCCGACACCCCATTGCCTTGGGTGGCCCAACCGACTGTGCCTAACCAACCCCCAGCATCCTAACTTACCTCTGGAAGTGGTGGTCGCACCCAGAAGACCTTGGTCCCCGAGGCTGCAGTGCCTATGCAAACTGGAGGTTCCCCATTGCAAACAACGTCGAAACAGCACCCTGCACCCGGCCGCCCTAACACTGCAGAGGGCGTACCTTTGGTGCTACTTTGTTTCCCCATTTGCCCTAAGCTAAAGTCCAGGAGCTTTTCTCCAACAACCAAGTGGCCTGCTCATCAGCAGCCACCAACCGGAGGCCCCTTTTCTCCCATTGGATAACATTGGGCCTCAGCACTCTGCACCCAGCCACCCCAGTGCCACTGAGGGTGTAACAAGAGTGCATCCCTAACCCTGGGGGACCCCAGAGTCTAGCCCCAGAATCCCAACTCCCACTACCAAATACTTACCTTAAAACCGATAACACTATTTTCCTCCATATGATAACATTGACTGTTTTTCTTGGAAAAGTGTTCAAGTGTTGAGTTTGAAAACTTAAATAAATTCTTTAAAATTGTACTAACTAACAAAAACAATTTTACTTACCTGTTTACAGGAAATGTCCCAGTGTAGCATCCAGGTATACTACACTGTGTAAGAAAAGTAATCTCAAAAGTAACTTACCTGTAATTTTACTAAAAATCCCATACAAAATATATGTACTGTATTCTGAAAAGCATTGTATTATCAGTAACTCTATTGTAAACAAATCAAAGTACATTTACAATTGCAATTCAAACTATTTACAAACGGCATTACTACTGTGAAGTATTGATTGCTTACCTGTGCCAGGCTTGCTTGGGTTTGGGAAATAAAATAATCAAAAGAATATTTTTATACAAAACCAATTGGTCTGAAGTTCAGTCTTTGAGTGTGTGAAATCATTTGCTGATTGAGTGTGTACAACAAATGCTTAATAACACTGTCCTCTGATAAAGCCTTACTGCTCGATCACACTACCACAAATAGAGTGTAAGGTGCTATCTAACTTAACCTCTGCCTACCTTTGGGGTTCCACTGGCCTCTGTGCACACTATACCCCACTTTGGTATAGTATATACAGAGACAGCTTCCTACAGAGATGCTCAAAACTATTTCAACAACTAAGATTAACTTACACATGCAAAATGCTGCATCCAGACTCCTGCTCCTAAGTCGGAATCTGCGTTTTGTTCCCTTGTCAAAGGATGAAAGTCCTCTGGTTTGTGTTGTCTGTGGTTTCTTTCCTGCCTTTCTTTGTATCTTTTTCCCCAGTAAGCTCGCGATCTTCAAGTCCACTGGGAGTACAAGACTTTTTTCTAGTTTTGCTTCTTCAACAGAGCATAAGCTGAGGAGGACAGTGGGTGCACCCAACATGTGTCGCCATGTATAGTGGAGGGTATCTGCCTCCAATTTAACCAGGCGATAGAACAATATGTGTGTGACATAGTTGTGATTGTCTGTACGTGAGTTGGGATCCATTTTCTAGGTGAATTGTATCCAGCTTAAGGACAGGTTGATTGTAGCACACACTGAAGATTTCCCTGTAGGTTGTCTTAGTTCTCATAGACATGATAATATACATGAACTGTGGAGTCCACTAGGGTGGTTAGAGAGAATCCACCTCCATATATTCACAAACCGGTGGAGCTCCCAAAGGCCAACCCAAAACTGATTTGGCTATCTGAGATCTGTGTCTACAGATCTGCTCGAAAATAGTTGAATCCCAGCGGAGATGTCTAACGCGGAGCTGCCCAATGCCACCTCTTTTGGTATTCGCTACCCTTCCCCTATTGTTAAGCTCCATAGTGTATAAAGACAAGAGATCCTGGTTTGAACGTTAATCCTTTCTCGCTCTGATGCGGGTTCCCTTTGACGCTCTGATACACGTTCGCTTTCTCACTCCGATGCGCGTTCCCTTTCTCGCTCCAATGCGCGTTCCCTTTCTCGCTCCAATGCGCGGTCCTCTGTTGAGTTGGCACTTCCTCTTTGACATGTTGTAGTGCAGAGAGATACCCGAGGCGGTATGCCCTGAATTGTTTACCTGGAGCTGTGATATTTTAAGAAGTCTTCAGGTTCTAGGTGTATGCCTCTACCTGCTGGAATGTCCACATGTTATTACAGAATCAGACCCCCTGTGCTACCCTTTGAAAGGAAAGATGCAAGTAGAGCAGCTTCACATGTCTCTCTCTGCAAGTTCCTCTTTTGAATATTCATGCTAATTTTAATACAGCAACTTAATAGTTCTGGAGCATTTTTCCGTTTGTTCTACCTATAAAGTAAATATACACAATTACTTTCCAAAAGGCTTTTTATCCCTTACTTGTTTATTAAAATTATACGAGATTCAATTTATTTTAAAAAGTAACATTTTATTGCTAGGACGTGGACAACTCGTTAATTTTTTTCTTTTATTTTTGTAGCACATGCTTTCAATAAAGAATAGAAAGAAATGTAACAATGCCTCCAGCATGCCAAGGCCAGAACTGATAGCTTTCTAATGCTTCTTTTTATCTTGTGCCTTTTAACTGCTGTGTCTTGTTTCCCCTTATTACACCACTCTTTGCACTTAGAACGTGCTATGATCATGGAACTGGCGTAGAACTGAGGTTCAACAGCAAAGGAGGCATGCCACCGGGAACCAGGGAGCTGGTCCCCGTGGATCCGGCCTAGGAGGGCCTCCAGCACCACCCTCTGGGAAAGACCATGGCGAAGTCTGCTATAGAAATACTTGCATTTCTTCCTCTTAGACTCCTCTGTCTATCTTGCGTCTTCCCTTTCTTTCAACTTCCTCTTTCTGTACTACACTTATATCTTTCTGTTTCTCTATCTTGTTATACCTTATCTCTGTCTACGCCATCTGTCTCTAATAGCCATCCTTGTCTATATCTCACTTCTCTGTTTACCCATCTCTCTGATACCTTCCATGTCACCTTTATTGACAATCTTTAACTTCTCTTTCTCTGAGTCATCTCTCTCTCTGGGTCAGAGCTCTCTGCTTATTTCATCTCAAATCTTTTATGTAGCCATTCTCTCTTTGCTCTATACCTGTCATCTCTCTGCTCTCTCGGTCTCACTTCGTTCTACCTTATCTTTCTCTCAACGCCTATCTTCCTCACCTCTCGCTAGCTCTGCCATGACTTTACCTCCACCACTCTCTGTGCCTGTCTCTACAGTCTACCTCTATCTTTTCTCTCTATTTTACGTCTCTCTCTACACATTAGTGCTCTATTTACTTAACACCTCTCTGTAGTCTCTCATTCATTCTACTTTGTCTTTGTCACCCTTCTCTCTCTTTACCTCACCTCCCTATGTGTCTCTCCATATCTATTCATTCTCTACCGTTCACTCTCCTTGCCCTCTCCTTCGGATGTATGACATTACAACGCATGCTTTTACCACGCATGCCTTTACAAAGCAGTTTTTACAACGCATGCCTTTACAACGCATAGCGCTTAGGGGTGCTGGATAGTGAATAGTTTAATTTACTATTCCAACTCCAGTCCCCGTGGATAGTAGGGAAGGTGTTGGATAGTAAATTAAATCTATTCCCTATCCTAGAGCGCCCCCCAGCGCTATGCGTTGTAATGACATGCGTTGTAATAGTTGCGTTGTAAAGGCACTGCGTGGTAAAAGTTGCGTTGTAAAGGATGTTTCCCTCTCCTTCACTACTTTAATTTTTTTTGCAGTCATTTTTGTCCTTTACTAAACTACACAACAGATGGTGCACATGCGCAACAATGTACTGATGGCCATATTTATGGCCAGCTCATGCTGAGTAGCGCAGCAAGTCACCTTGGGGTGCCACGTTGCGCAACAGGGAAAGGGCTTGAATGCAAAGTTTGTAAGTCAATATAACGCATTCCTGCTATTTCCCCTGCACTAGTGCCCTTTTGGGTGCCTTGCGCCAACCAGACACTCTTGCACCCTGTTGCAAGGGTGCCTGCGTTCTAAGGAGGATTATTTTTGCGCAGACAGCCAAAAGTTGACTTGTTGCGTGAGTCGGCCATAAATATGGCCCTCTTCATAGCAGAATCCCCTGAGGCGTTTTCATAGAAAGAGGGAAAAACAAGGCAAAATAAAGGTATTTCTCCTTATTACGCCTCACCTGGGGAGGTGTAAGTTTTTGGCGCATTCCCAGGTTTACCACTTCTGGTAAATCTGGGAGTGTGTCAAAATCCATGGATGTTGCTTGGTAACACCCACGCAACAACCATGGACAAGCCTCACTAGTGCAATGTAATGCAGCACAGCGATTTGGGCTGCGTTGCGTTAACTCTAGATTTATGAAGCCACTCAGGGCCACTCAAGATGGTCTTGAATGGCTTCATAAATGTCACTTTAAAGTTGTGTCGCTCCTGCGCCACATTGCGTGGTGCAAAAGTGACGCAACGAGGTTAATAAATATGCTCCTCCCTCCCCTTCTTAATGGCGGCCACTGCGCGGTGGAGAGAGCGACCCTGGACCCTGTTCCAGGCAAGTCGCTCCGCATGCCGTACAGCCCCACCTAGCTGCGCCTGTGCTCCCACCCTCGTTGCTGCCGTGAGTTCAAGCCACCTGTGTTACCTCCCCACTTCTCTGCTGAAGTTTTTATCTGCCTCTTTACTTTTGCCCTCTTGCCTGTAGTTTTATTCTGTTATTGCCTATTGTATTGTTATTAGCCGTTTTTTCTGCCTTTTTACTTTTTGCCCTCCTACCTGTAGACTCATTCTATTCCGCCCTTTTCGCACCATTTAGGCTCTCCTCTCTCCATTGCCTCTCTTTACTTTGGCCTTCTGCCATTCGCCTTCTGCCTCACTTTTCCCGGCGCTGAGTCCCCTGCGGCCCTGCCCCCCCTTGCTCGACCATTGGCCCAGCACCCGCCTGCCAGATGCTCCTCCCTCCCACCTCTCCTTCTTAATGGCGGCCGCAGAGTGGTGAAGAGAGCGTCCCTTGACCCTGTTCCAGGCAGGTCGCTCTCCACGCCGCACCGCTCCACCTAGCTGCGCCCGTGCACCCACCCTCGTTACTGCCGCTAGTTCGAGCCACCTGTGATGCCTTCCCCTTTCCCTGCTGCCGTTTTTCTCTGCCTCTTTACTTTTACCCTCTTGCCTGTAGCTTTATTCTGTTATTGCCTATTGTATTGTCATTAGCCGTTTTTACTGCCTTTTTACTTTTTGCCTCCTGTCTGTAGCCTAATTCTATTCCGCCCTTTTCTGGCCATTAAGGCTCTCCTCTCTCCATTGTCTCTCTTTACTTTGGCCTTCTGCCATTCGCCTTCTGCCTCACTTTTCCCGCCGATGTGTCCCCTGCGGCCTCGCCCCCCTTGCTCTCTCATTGGCCCAGCACCCGCCTCTCAGCTGCTCCTCCCTCCCACCTTCCCTTCTTAATGGCAGCCGCGCTGCTGGCGCGCCAAAGGCATGCCTAAGGCAAGCCTGTCAGCTCTCATCCATGCCTGGACCGTGCCCAGCGCCAGACCCCCTGGTCCCCACGAGAGGCATGATGCCGCAATGATGCCAACCTCCTCCATGCACTCAACGCCAACCGCTCATCTACCTGCTTCCAGGCCACCCGAAGCGCACCCACGGACCCTTCCCCTGACGAAACCAGTTTCACCAGCCAGCTTACACCAGCATGACCTGCCCCTCCCACCAGGGCAGGCCACAACCATCTCAGATGCATACTGCTCAACACCCGCTCCGTCCACAAGCACGCCGTCAAACGCTGGGGCCTGCTCGACTCATCTTCCTCAGATGTCGCTTTCCTGATGGAGACCTGGATGAACCCCTTATCGGCACCCGACGTTGCCATAGCATCCCGGATGGCTACAATATCACCCGCAGGGACCGCACCAACAGACCGGGAGAAGGAATTTCCATCGTTCACAGAAATACCCTCAGAATCTCGACCAATACCAAAGACACCCTCAGCACCACAGAACACCTGCACTGCCAGATCCACATCGATCCCAACACCACCCTCAGAGGAACCCTCGTCTACAGACCCCCCCCCCGGTACCCGGCCACAGTTCAGGGACTCCGTCACAGACGTCGTCAGCTTGCACGCTTTGGCCTCGACAGACTACATCCTCCGCGGAGACCTGAACTTCCACCTCGAGAATGCCAACGACAGCAACTCCCCACAATGCTTGACAACCTCACCAACCTTGGTCTCAAACAGCTTGTCACAACACCCACCCACTCCGCCAGACACACGCTCGATCCCATCTTCTCCGCCAGCAGCCACGTCACCTTCAGCCACACCACCGAACTCCATTGGACTGACCACAGCTGCATCCTCTTCTCCTTCGAGAAAAACACTGCACACACCCACCCACAATGTATCCCCCACCGCAGCTGGAACAAGGTCACCGAAGAACAGCTAATCACCACCCTTGCCCGAGACCCACCAACGGACCACACCGGCAGCGACAAAGCTGCCCGCAACCTCAGGCAAAGGATCGACGACTGCGCCAACACTCTCGCCCCGATCAAGCAAACCTGAAACAGACACACCAACAGAAGGGCCATCTGTTCCACATCCAGGCATCCAAGCAGACCTGCCGAAGACTCGAGAAGAAAAAGTGCCACGAACAGACACCGGGCAACCACGCAGCCCTCAAAAATGGCAGCCGCAGGCACCACCAACTCATTCGAACCGCCAAAAGGACCTCCTTCAAGGTAAAGCATCGACAACAACGCACTCAACATCGTGAAGGAACTCGCCAACTCCAGCTCCAACGACATTCCGCCATCACAAGACCTCTGTGACTCCCTAGCCACCTTCTTCCACCGCAAGATCATAGACATCCACGAAAGCTTCAACACTCAGACTCCCCCGACAGCCGCCAACACCTTAGTCTCACCACCCCCAAGTCACACCGGCTCCCTGCTCTCCTGGAACCATGTCAACGACGAAGACATCACCAAAACCATGAACACCATTCCCTCCGGTTCACCGTCAGATCCCTGCCCTCACCACATCTTCAACAAAGCGAGCTCCATCATCGCACCCTACTCCGAAAGATCTTCAACAGCTCTTTCGAGACGGCCACCTTCCCGGAAAGCTGGAAACACGCAGAGATCAATGCCCGACTCAAGAAACCCGAGGCAGACCCAAAGGACGTCAAGAACTTCCAGACCATCTCCCTGCTCCAGTTCCCGGCCAAAGTCATTGAGAAGATCGTTAACAGACAACTGACCCACTTCCACGAAGAGAACAACACCTTGGACTCATCCCAGTCTAGATTCCGTATAACCACAGCACCGAAACCGCTCTCATCATCGCCACCGACGGACTCAGGATCCTACTGGACAACGGCGAAACCGCTGCCCTCATCCTCCTAGACCTCTCGGCCATCTTCGCCACCATCTGCCACCACACTCTATGGATGCGCCTCCACAACGCGGGGATCCACAACAAAGCCCTGGACTGGATCACCTCCTTCCTCACCGACAGAACCCAGAGAATCCGCCTCCCTCCATTCCGATCCAAAGCCACCAAGATCACCTGTGGCATACCCCAAGGATCATCCCTCAGCCCGACCCTCTTCAACGTCTACATGACACCGCTCGCCAACATCGTCCGATCGTACAACATCAACATCATCTCATACGCAGACAACACCCAGCTGATCCTCTCCCTCACCAAAGACCCCGCCACGGCCAAAACCAACTTCCACGAAGGAATGAAGGTCATCGCCGAATGGATGAAGAACAGTTGCCTGAAACTGAATTCGGACAAGACGGAGGTCCTCATCCTCGGCTCCACCACCTCTGCCTGGGACAACTCCTGGTGGCTGGCCTCGCTGGTAGCTGCACCAACACTCACCGACCACGCGCACAACCTGGGGTTCATCCTGGACTCATCACTGTCAATGGCCCAGCAAGTCAACACCGTCTCCCCCTCGTGCTTCAACACCCTCCGCATGCTTCGCAAGATCTGCAGATGGATCCCAACCGGAACCAGAAGGACGGTCACCCAGGCCCTCGTCAACAGCAGGCTGGTCTACGGCAACGCCCTCTATGCCGGGAACAATGGCCAAACTTCAGACGGGACTTCAACACATACAGAACGCCTCCGCATGCCTCATCCTCGACATCCCCCGCCACAGCCACATAACTGCCCACCTGAGGAACCTGCACTGGCTCCCCGTCAACAAGAGGATCACCTTCAAACTCCTCACCCACGCTCACAAAGCACTCCACGATGCCGGACCAACAGGCCATATTCTGAGCTTAGATCTGTGAAGGATTTAAGAGTATCCCCGTGAGCTTCTGGTTTCGTGTCTGAAGGCCTTGCCCCTTCCACTCATACCCCAATTCATGGTACCACGTTGTTCCAAAGAGGCAGCAAAACATGAGGCCAGGGATCCAGCTTCAGTAAAGGATGTTCCTGTATCCCTATTCAGAGCATGGTGAGAACAATTGAGTTACTGGTCGTCCAATTGACAGGCTTTGCAGCAGAGAGGTTCCCCAAGTTGGCCTCACAATATAGATTGTTCTGTATGTCTCCAAATAGGGGTCTCCATGGGGTCTCCTACCCGGGGGCAGCCAGTGGATCGTTCAAGACAAATGGGTGGCTGGGTAGTAGCCCTCCCACCCTGGTATGAGCATATAGTTTTGGTATGCAGATATTTGGCTTACTGGTGCCAAAGGAGTCTTTGACTTCGAAGTGTATACTCAGGAGGAGGATGAGGAACTGAGACCAGTAGCATCTCTGCCATGTAATTCAAATGAAGCATAGTCACCATTTGCATGGCCTGTCCCCTCCCCATAGCGAGAGATGAAGATGTGACCATTTTGCAAATTCAAGTCTAGCCTGCATGTGCAGGGGTTTTAGGTTGTCCTCTGCCATTTACAGTAGACCCTTGTTCAACAAAACTCCTAAATATTTAATCCCCCTCAGGACCCAGCAAGCCCCGCCTCTTGCATACAAGACTTATTCATCATGAGGGAGATAGCAAGGCTTCATACTTTCCCCAGTTCATTTTGTAGCAGGAAAACTCTGAGGAGGTGGACAGCAAATTCATGGTTAAGACTTTCATCAGAAATGTTTTGACCTGTTCCTCTACTGTAGGGAATACCCTGTTTGGGAGGAGAAGTCCACATTACAATGGCTGAGGCTGTAGCGCAAGAAGGAAGAGCAGCAGGGAATGTGGGAAGCCCTGACAGGTGCACCTTTGTATCTGTATCCTATGGCCCCACAATTGATTTGGGCAATTGATCCCTTGTAAAGCCACCTATATTTCTTGATCAAATTCTTCCCCAGGCCATAGTGGCCCATGAAACAAGCAAGGCCACTCGATATGGTCAACATACTTTTTCGGCATCCAGAGACATGGTCACCACGTCTTCTTACAAGTGCTGTGATTCCCAAAGAAGAAAAGCCAATGTCCACATATGATTCCAGGAGGATCTGCCCAGTGCAAACCCGAACCATGAAATATGGATTATTGACAGTATCACTCTCAAGAGTATAGTTGCCCGCACCTTTGCAATTATTTTGGCATCAATGTTCATGAGAGAGATAGGGCGGTAGCTCCCACATTTCGGTGGGTCCTTCCCTTCCGTGGGCAAAATGGGTATTATCACCTTATTGGAAAAGGGTCCCAAAGTGCTGGTGCGGTCAGCATCCTGGAAAGATTTGTAGAGAATCTGGGTAATTTGGGTCTGCAAGTTTTATTAAACTCACCTGAGAAGCGGTCTTTACCAGCAAATTTACATGTGGGAAGGGCTGCTGTCACCTCACCTATGTCATCCAGAATAATTTTTGTCTTCAGAAGGTCCCCCTATTTCTCCATTAGTGATGGCAAAGGGATATAGTAGATACATCATCCTCCTTGCAGAGAGATCCTGTTGAATTATAGAGTGATTCATGGAATAGGCAAAGGTCTCCACGATATTAGTCAGGTGAGCAACTACTTGGCCTGTAGATGATCGACAGTAAAGCTTCTCATTGCCGCAGGTGGAATGCTAGCAGATGACCGTCCTTTTCATGTCACTCATAGTCGTGTCATTTAAGCTTTCCCAGTGCTTTCTCTGCACCAGATGTATACAGTTTGTTGTATTTTAGTCTGTGTCTTTCTTTTTGTCTCTTCCATCCTTCTCTCATTACCTAACACCTCGCGCTACTTTGCCTATGTCTGCATCTCATCTAATTCTCACACTAATTCCCTTCTCTCGCTACAGTGTTCCCTTTATCGCTCTGTCCTTTTTTACTTGCGCTCTTCCATTTCTCTTACTCAGCAGAGCCACTTGTCACTGTCCAGAGAGAGAAGTGCACAATTGGAAGAGATTTAGAACAAGACGGGGCAAGAGATTTAAGGAGAAAATCACCAGGTATCACATTATAGAATAAGGCAGGGCTGGGGAAATCCCAAATTAAATTTTCTCTAGAATATTCAGACTGCTGTTTCACCTCCCTCTAAACGCTTCACCTGCCCAGATAAGGCTGGAGTTTGGCCTGTTAAGTCAGCTAATAGCAAGTAAGGGGGTCTATGTAAAAACATGGAAAAGAGTTTGGTCCACTTCAGGTAGTCAACTGTGCCAAGCACCCTGGAAGGAACTAAAAATAAATGAGACAGCACCTGCTCGCTGTTACCTCGATCTGGCCATAAAGATCTGGAAATTCATGCAATGAGTCTCCAGACTCCAGACTCTTTCTAAAAGTTGGTTAATGTAATGAAGAAAACATCGGTGCTTAAGGACAAAGAGATTTTATCCTCCAGATCACATGCTCAAACAATCTAAAACCAATATAAGACACTTGGGGCTAGATGTAGGTAAATAGGTTTTACAGATTCTAAAATACCGAATTTAATCGATTCAGTACTTTGACACCCTGTTGCCCCACTGATTAGTGCTGGTGTGCACATGTGGCATACATACATGCCCTAAGGGCATGTATGTCTGTCACATGGCACAGGTGTAAATGCACATTTACATAGGAATTCCTTATTTACCACCAACTAACAGTTGGTGGTAAATAACAAATTCTTAAAGCCCAGAAGCACTGTTTACTGTGCTTCCTACATCTCATTTACCGATTCGGTAAATACCGAATCTGTAAATACCGATTCGTTATTTACCGAATCGGTAAAATAGCCTCCTACATAGGAAAAGGCTTTTACCGTTTGGTAACGGACGATTTTGGCCGTTACCCACCGGTTAAAGCCTACCTACATCTCTAATCCCCAACCTTATTTAGAGGCTTGGTGGTCAAGCCATCTAAAAATGTATTTTATGCGCTATCAGTTTGGCCTTTTTCCTCCAAAATTCGAAGGAAAGTTGTGGAAAAGGACAGCTGTAAAGGAATGCTGCAGATTGTGCAACTCTGAGAGAGAAGACATAGTGCATATCGCACGTCTATGCCCAGCCGTACTGCAAGAAAGGGGGTTACTGCTGAAACCCCCATTTAAATAAAGTGGGGTTTGCATTTGCAGGAAGGCGGTAATCTCAAATCTGAAAGCCACGGATTCGATCCTGAACTGTTAGCATTCAAGATTCTTAAAGCTTGCTGGAAAATGAGTTGACTGCCCCTAATGTTTTGCAGTCTTGAATGCAGCCTCGTCTTTTCACTTCCTTCCTTTGCACTTCCTTGAAATGCATTTTGCTTGATGCCAATCTGATATAATATAAAGACACCATATTATGCCCTTACTGGATGCACTTAGATAGATCCCAATTGTTTTAAAATTTGATTTCTACAAACTGATATTGCACTTGGCACCTTAATCACCTGGTAATAGGAAGAAGGAAACCAGATGGTCTATTGACATGCCTGCCTTTTTCTTTCCTTATTGCGTGGCTGTTAATCAAGTAACAGGATTTTCCCTCAATGCACTTTACTCTAATGCTTTTTGCTTGATCCCAACCGATTTAATATAAGGACAACATATTATGCACTTTTCTGGATGCACTTAGGTTATTGCAAATTATTTTATAATGTGGACTATATAAAACAAGGTCGCACCTGGCACTTTAATCAGCTGGTCACAGGCATAGGAAAATGTTTAGGTTTTTTGACATGTCTGCCTCCTTTTTCTTTTCTGAGCGGTTGCTAATTAAGTCTCAAGGGCTTGCTCAAGATAATAACTCTCCATCTATGTTGATTGATTGATTGTGGGTTTCTAAAGTGCTAGAATCGACTCCCGAAGGAGTATCTCTGCGCTATAGACCGCTCGGGAACCCGTCCTGGCTTTCCCTGTGAGATGGTCCCTACTGGGTATCTCCAAGGCGAAACCAGGCATCCCCGGCGTATGTGGGGGGACGTTGTGGAGATGAGGCAAGCTAATGCCCAGAGTTGCCGAGTGTGATCCCTAGTTAGAGTAGGCACCGAGGCGAGAATTATCGAGTCTGTTGACCCTGGTCCAAGACCCTGCTGCGTCGGGAATTGAACCCTGGTGCCGTGCGTCCTCTGCTCCTGGGTTTGCCGCCTCTAACCAGTGAGCCACACCACTCCATGTTACTATGTGTATACTATTAATTTAACACATGATTATGAATCTGAGATTTAAAGTGTGGCAAATGATTTTTAAAATAATACATTTATAAGTTTCTTATGAACTTTTGTTGTTAAGGATCTAACTACTGTACAATAAAAATTGTCTTGACTTGTATGATTCAATATTGTTTGGCATCATGAGGGCTTGAATTAGCTGCAAACCGGTAATGCATTCAATGCTGCTGTTCTAAAAAGAGGGATCCAAAATATGTTTTTCCCAAGGGCACTGAAAATCTGTAAGAAGACAATGGTGACAGTCTCCTTGCGCAAGTGTTAGTCTACATGTCCAAGTGTCAGTGCCTACCAGTTCTCGAGTCTGTGCCTGCCTATTGCTTTGATTGCATTTCCCTTCAAAGTGCACCTATCTCCTTTTATTGATGCCAGTTTCCCTCAACCCAAGTACCATTGTAGGAGTTGTACTGTAACAGTGTCTTGCTGTCTCATCATCAGGGTGTGTGCCTCCTGGAGTCAGTGTTAGTGTCTTTAAGGCACATTGCCATGCAAAATACAGTTTTGTCCCTCACTGTTCCAATGCTCAGGGTCTGTGTCACCTTATCTCATATACCTCTTGGTTGGTGACAGTGTGATCTCCTTATTTTAGTTTGCCTTCCTGTCCCAATGTCATGGTCTCTCTGTCTTGGTGCTAGTGGTTCCTTGTCTAACCATCAATGTTGGTTGCGCTTACTTGCGAATAGTGAACTGCCGGCTCAGCACCATCACACAAACTAGCACGTTTGGAAGAATGGATTTCTTGACATCAATCAAGGGATAATGTCTAAGGGGGCTGATAAAGTTGGCATCACTACATCTCATCTTTAACTGGAGTTCCTTAATTGTTTGTTCACAAGAGAGGAAATAGCTTGGACTAGACTAGCTACTGTCACCGGATTATGGTAAGAACTTCATGAGAAGATTCTTGCGATATGCATTGAGTCCCTGCTCTACACTCCAAGGGCCTGATTTATATCTTGGTGGATTGGGTCCCTCCGTTGCTTTTTCAATGGTCTTCCCATCCGCCTACTAGGATGTCGGCGCGCTCTATTCAGATGCTGTCAGTTCGGCAGACTAAAGACCATCAAAGTGCCGCCAACTCCGCCAGTTATGTATGCCGGAGTCGATGGGGAAATAGGCAAAAGCAGCTGTTGGAGGGAATACAGATTGGAAGGGAAATAAGTAGGAGCGGGCGGAGCTTGCAGAGTTGCACTATGCGGAATTCCACGGAGTAGCAGAAAAACTCTGTGGAATTCTGCGGGGTTCCGTTCTGCCCGTAATGACTCCCTGTCCTTCTCTCCCCAGGTGTGCATGATGAGAGCCCTGCCACCCTTCACCCTGCTTGCACGGCTGCTGTCCCTCTGGCATGCATCGGCCGCACCTTACCTTCCAGTACCCGGACAAAGCCTACAACCACTTGGAGCTAGACCGAGAGACGTGTGTCCTGTATGTTTATTTATTTAGGATTTATAATGCGCGCAGCTGCCCCAGCGACGAGGCGTCCCAGTGCAACCAGAAACCCCATGAGCCCAGAACCGAACAGTAAAGCGGCAACAGTTAGACTGATTGCGGGGGAAAGAGCCAGGTCTTTAAGGCATTTCGAAAAGCCAAGTGGTTCGGCATTGCTCTCATGGTGAGAGGAAGCGAATTCCAGAGTTTCGCAGCCAGGTGACCGAAGGAACGACCACCAGCCCTCGCTCTCCAGACGCGCGGAACACGAACCAACGCAAGGTCAGCAGATCGAAGCAGGCGCCTGTGAAATGCCTCTTCCAGCTCTCGTCTGGCCTGGAGCTGGTGGGTGAGGACAATACTATTGCCTGCCCTTCAAGGACTAGAGAGACTTCAGAGCTGGCTGTGTGAGGACAGGTCTTCCGGGGCATCTGCGAGAAGCGCAGCCTGGACTCAGTCCTCTGCCAACCCATGGAGCCCAGAATGGTGTAGTAAATTACTTCTCTACTCTTCTCCACTGAGTAGAATGTCCATGACATGACATGACATCATAGAATGCCTCGGTGACTCTCTGGCTCACAGTGTCAGTTAGTCAACTCAGGCTGAGCTGCTTGGAGCCTGCTCCTGGTGGGGTGTTACATCTGTACTTCCTACCTTCTCCTACTCATCTATCCTAGAAGCAAGCTACAATAAAGGATTATCTAACTATACAGCTGGACTGTGTATCTTCCTTTACTACAAATGGCCAGTCCGCTGGCATACCCCATCACTGTCCGCCAGCTCAACTGAGCGCCCATCTTCTCCAACAAGGCCACGTCTGCTTCCTCTTCTTTTGGCGCGGGTCCAAGATGCAGCTGGAGTATGTCAGCAACGTGGTGAGGGTGTGCATGAAGAAACATGACCACCCCGAGCTCTGCATACCACAAACAATGAGAAGAAACAAACAAAAACAATAAACCACACATTTTGAAACTGCAGTGTGTAACTGCAGCTATATTCAAAGGTTTATTTAAATGTATCCCTTTAAAGGTTTAAACATTTGTTTAGTTTTTACTGTTGTGTGTTTGGAAAGTGTGTGGGGAGTGCATATATTTTACTAAAGTAAACCTTTGACCCCTTTATTTACTGGGTGCCAGTGCAGCTCTAGTTAGTGTTTATTGTTACAATAGTTTGAAAGCCCCATTTCCATAAATAAAAGGAAGTAAAAAAAGCAGCTACTTCCAAATGGATAAAGACTTTCTATTCAGCCTGTCCTTGTATTATCTAAAGCAATCACAATGCATCAGAGATTCAGAAGTCATATAAGGCATAATTTGGAAGCTAGAAGGGCTTATCACTGGAGAGCATGAGGGCGGACGAGAGCAGGCAGGAGGGGGAGAGAAACCATCTCAAGATGCAAGTCCACGGACGTCAGGATGATTCGCACGTGAAGGCACCGGTGCCACTCACCCAGGAGCTGAAACTATAAACTCTTGTCTATAACATGTCAAATGAGAGTTCAATCCATTAACTCACCTTCTAGATATCATGCACCCATAGTCTGAAAAACATTTCCATATTGTATAGGATTATGAGCGACATACCCCAAACCAACTTAAGGCATAGCCTGTGGCATGTTTCCTCATGACTAGTGACTGGCCAGTTATAAAAGCAGCAGGCGTCTGACCATCCAAATATTGTCAACCAATGATAAGACGAGTCGATTACTCCATACATGGCAAGTGATTTGTGCATGATAACTAGTAAGCTCCACCCACGGTCAGGGAAACATTTCCACACCGCCCAAGAAATTTTCTCAGGGAGGAGGGCTTCTGTAACTTGGACAGATTTTCCATTCATCCATTGCTGCTCGATATTTGGGCTGTCCCATGACCTCTGATTGGCCTTGCTTTCTCTTCTTGATAACAACATGATAATTATGGCTGGGCGGAGGTGGCTATCCCCGCCATGCGGCGGAGTCAGACTTATGGCAAAACTCCACAAACCCTGCTGGCGGAGCGATGTTCACCGTCCACCCCTAGATATAAGACATAAACTCACATATTCTCACTTTCACACTGCCTTTGATGCCATGGAACATAGTGTCCAAGTCCTACGACTGCTGCTTGATGCAGAACAAAATCAACACCGTTGTGAACGGAATCGACGATAAGCTCCACTTTTACATGTTACCTTTTGACTTGTCTGTTAACATTTGCACTGGACTCATGCATTTTTAAATCTCTCTTACAAGCAATATCATACCATTTTGAAATTCATATGTCTGAAATGTTGACGTTTAAGAAATTCAAATATACACTTCTGTATGATCAATTTGGGGCCTTATTTATGAAAAGTGTTGCATCGGTGGTTGAAAACAGCAATGCAAAACTATTCCTTGCTACACCTTTGATGTACCATATTTACAGTACTGCACTCCATGTCACAAGGCTTGACCAGATACGTCAGGAATCCTGACTTATCTGATGGTACAGTAATGAGGCATTGCTGGATTGTGTCACAAAACAGATGCAACTCCAGCAATGTGTCATTACACATGGGCGAGTCCCATGTAAAAGGGTCTGCATCAGTCCTTAAGCCTGCTGTGAAGCAGGCTTTAAGATTTGACCAAGTGAACTCTTAAAATTGGTGCAATGAAATCTTGTAGATTTCACTGCACCCCTTCTAAGAGCCTTTTTTATGTGGGATCACCCACCCTGCAAACATTATACCTGACGCAGGTCATTGGCGTAATGAAAATTGAGGGGGCCTCCCTGCATGGTACGAAGAGGGACCCCCTCCAGTCTCAATCAGGAGCTCTCTGGCCGCAGTGCCGAGGGGGCCCCCTGGAGGTTGGGGCTGCGGGGGCTTGTGTTACGCCTATAATCTGGCGCAGGTGTTTCCAAAGTGACTCATCTGCCTAGATGTATCACTTTGAAAATATGGCATGGTGTGGCACATTTTGTATGCTGCAACAGCATCATACAAAGTGTAAGGCCTTCATAAATAAGGCCCTGTATGTATAAATTTGGTGCAAGCTGCCTTCCAAAAAATGGACACTTGCACAAAAAAGGATATCAATAAAAAATCAAAAAAGTCACTATACAAGTGTGTGTAAATAAACTGAAAAATTGTCACATTAAAAACATGTACACTACACATCTTTGGGATAAGTGCAATGTAGCATGATGTAGGAAGGAGACTACACAAGGTGTAACCTTAACCTTATTAATTACTTGTAAAATCAATGTCAGTTCCAAATTTTAATCATCCAATATATTCATCCATGTAACATTTCGCCTTGTCTAGTGCAAGTCCTATATTGTATCCAATTTCAATTGTCACAATATGTAATAAGATGTAATGCATATGTGTTTATACTTATCGGTAATCAAGGTGAAACAATCAGACCTGTAATAACACATCCCAAAATACCTTTAAACACCTATGTGTTGGCGCAAGTTTCCATTATGTTGATGAATGCCTGTTCCTAAATTCAAATGACCATCACATACTATGTTAACCAGTGTATGGACTTAACAAAGTAAACAAACAAATATGTCGTATTTCTTGCCAACATGGTAAAGATAAATATGTACTTCACATTTTAGTCAGAAACATTTCTAGGAATCAATTGCAAAGGAAAATTACTGTCAGGACAATCTTGGTGAAAAGAAAACTAGAAATGTATTTAAAATAAAGAGATACGTCTCGCAAAATAATAAGGAAAGTAAAAGGCAGTCCATGATATTCAAAAAGCCCTATGCACTGCTGTGCGGTGACACAAAGCTTACCTCCAAAATTACAGGCAAGGGGAACCTCCTCAGGAAGGGGCATCTAGTGGGCAGATCAAGCACCTCAAGAGCTTGAGAAGGGTGGTTTTGTGTATGGGAGGGGTAGTTTTGGTTTTGGAAGAGGTGGCTTGGGGTTTGGAAGGGCATATGGCAAGGACAAAAAACAGACTCTCACAGGGAACATGGGTAAGATGTTCAGCAGGGAGTTAGGTTTACGAGGTAGACAGAGTGGCAGTGACTGATGTGCATGTGTCTGTTGAGGGTGCAGGTGCCTGTGGGTCTGGTGTATGTCGTTTACATTTGAGGGGTGTTGCTACCTAGGTTTGGGTGAGTGTGGACATTTGTGTTTTGTGGGGTGTGTTTTCTAATGTATGTGCGTGTGTGCGTAGATGGGTGTGCTGTGGAGGTTCTGGGTGTGGTGTGGTTGTGGTGCATGTAGAAGTGGTGGTGCGTGTGTGTGTGGTGTCTGAGCGTGTGCTGATAGTGTAGCATGTAGGTGAGGTGGTGGGTGTAATGTCTGTGGGTGTGCTGGTGCATGTAGTAATGGGTGCAGTGTCTGTGGATATGATGGGGTGGTGCATGTGTGTGTGTGTGGTGGTTGCAGTGTCTGTGGGTATGTTGGTGCATGTCGGTGTGGTGTCTGTATGTTTGGGTGTGTGCCTGTGTTTTTTGCTGTTTGTGTTTGTGTGCTGCGTGTGTGTGTTGGAGCGGGCTCGTGCAAAGGTGTAAGTGTGCTTGGTACAGGCCTGATAATAGTGAATTGGGATGGGGAAGTGGCGGGAGGTGGGGCTCAAGGTGTGGGGCTCAAGGTTGGGATGGTGTGAAGACTGTGGGCAGTGAGGAGGCCAGGCTTCAATAAAGCTGCTTTAGACCAGACATACCACTATGAATGCCTTCCAGATACGGTGCCATTTGTTGCATATGGCAGCTAAGCGCATGGATGGCATTCAAGAGTGCAGTCTGGTCTACAGTGATGCTGCAGAGATGGTCAATAACCTCCTCCCTTAGCGCAGATGGGCGGACAGGGGCAGGAGATGAGGTGCCTGCGGTAAAGGAGACCCCAGCCCTTTTAGGGGGGCAGGATTAGCCAAATGGAGGGAAACAAGAGGGAGAGTGGAGATGAATGTTTGGGTGATGTACAAGGATGCAGTTGTAACTGGAGCAGTGCGGTCCAGCACCACTAGTGACTGAACGCTGGGGAGGCCTCTGAAGAAGATGTAGAGCTGGTACCCTCCATGCCAGTCCCTTCAACCACTGTGGTATTGTGCCCCTCAGTCATTGGCAGTCTCACCAGCATAGACACAGTGGCCAGCAGCTCCCTCGCCTACGTGGGCAATGTCTCATTTGCCTGCTCTGGATGATGCTGTAAAGACATATACCATAGTTTTATTGTAGCTGTGTGAATATAACTGATCAATAACTTTGAGGACTAAATATTTTCCTAGTTTCCATACTGCACCTGCTACAAGGCTCACATTATCATCTCAGGCATGTGGGGAATGGCTTCTGAAACCATTTAGTCACAGTTTTGTAATTCCCCATGATAGCTACTACATCATACATGATCTTGTCTCTTAAGCATATTCATTTCTCTAAAATAACTGTTGAACGGTTGGCCTTTGTTCTCCAGAATAGTGAAGAAATGTCACCTATAAGTGGAGTAGTGTGGCTCACTGGTTAGAGGCGGCAGGCCCGAGAGCAGAAGTCGGCCCGGGACCAGGGTTCAATTCCCGTCGCGGCAGGGTTGTGGACCTTGGTCAGCGGACTCGATAATTGGTCAGCGGACTCGATAATTCTCGCTTCGGTGCTTACTCTAATCAGGGGTTCCCACTCAGCAACTCTGGGCAGCAGCTTGCCTAATCTCCACAACAGCCCCACCAATTCCGGGGATGCCTGGCTCCACCTTGGGGACTCCCAGCAAGGGACCATCCCACAGGGAAAGCCAGGACGGGTTCCCCAGAGTTATACAGCGCCAGGAAACCTATGGATGGGTAGCAGTGTGCTTTACAAGCTCAAAAACATAAGGATATACATCAAAAGTATCTTTGACACTGTGTACAGGGTCCAAAAAGCTGCATTAATGACATACACTAAAAGTAAAATGTGAATCAATGTGTATCAACAAATGCTGCAATTTTGTACCAATATTTGCAGAAACGGAAAGCCTGTCTCATTTGTTTAGCCATTTCACTATGGTTATACTTACCTCAAGTTACTCATGTATAGTACAAACGTACAACATAATATATGGTTTCAGTACTGAAGTAGCTTATCAATGTATCACACACCATGAATTACCTATGCTGTTGCAGAAATTTACCTTCAGGGACCAGTCCACACATCTTTGTTGCAGAAATTTAGACATATTGTTATTGTGGATTGACAAATCACTACAATAGCAAGTAAATACCTAGGGCTTGAAACATTTCTAATCCACTTTAGTACAGAGCAACTACTTTTTCACTTTTGACTCCAAAATATCTCAAAATATTTCAAGGTTGTCACACTGTTGTGAAATTGTTGAACAAGATATGGCGGCTTTCACCTTAGGCAACAGTCGTACCACATCACAGTAAATATGATATACACTAATTCACATATGATACTGACATCAAAGAATCAAATTCAATTGACAGTATGAAACAGATCACACCTTGCTGCATTTCACCATTTTCCAAATGAGTCATGCGTTGGGCCTTATTATGAGCCTTCAAGATAGGAAACTCCAAAATATATGTGATTGAACATTCAATCTTCCAAAATCCCTTCAAGTATCCCATTTTTCTCTATCATTGAGTTCTCATCTAGACAAATTACATTGAAAAATGGTTTGGAGTATGCGTTACTCTGTCACCAATGTATACACATTTCTTTCTGTGTTTCTACAACAATTGGATGCCTAACACAAGTATCTGTACAATAACGCACTGGCTTGCATAGACATTTGTGGGGGAGTAAGATATCATGCAAATCTATCGCTTTTAACATGTATGAAATAGTATATCTGTTGCAAAACACAATTGGGTGATGTGTAGACTCCAACATGTAGTCATTAATTCTTAAGTGACTAATGATTTCGGCTCACATGCTCACTTTTGTTTGTTTACAATCCTAACTTACCAATGGGACGTTTGGAACATACACAGTATCATAAGTGCATAGTATGCTATGTCACATGCAATTGGTCTAATATTACATCATCCACAATAGTGAAGGAGCATCACACCTGGCACAACAAAGACTAGTGACCAGTTTGCTACAACTGTGCTCATGACAACATACAACCTGATTTATATGTGTAGTTTTGGCAGCCATGTGTCTGCTTAGAACAGTCCTTTCGTAGTGAACAGGAATCAGGTGGGATCCTTTCCAACAAATAAATAGACAAAGCACATCATACACATTGTGCAAAACTTACACCTTCAAGAACTCTTCTTGTGCATTGGACAAGGTTCACCCTTAATGTTAATCCTGGCTGTTCAAGAAATTAGTCATGTAACATGTGAAACTCCAATTAGAACTTACCCTGTTCTTGTTGCTGTTCGGCTCTCAACTACCCATCAAGCTGGGGATAGGCCACAGTAAGAATGTGGGCCATTAGGGGTTCTGGGTGTGGCATACAGGCTTTCCACTTTGGGAAGCCTGCCGAGCTGGACTTTTACTGACTTTCTGGTCCAGTGTCGCAGGTCCTTCTACCTCTTCCTGTAGTGGAGGCTGCGCCACTTTTAGACCCTCAGGGTCCGCACCTTCCTGGCGATGGTCTTCCATATATCCTGCTTCTGATGGTTGTAGACCTGTATGTATTCAAGAAATGAAAGGAAAGAAGAATGGTTTTGTGACTTTTTGTTTGTTTGTATTGATGTAACATAGTTTTTCAACATCCGTCACAAGCATGACTCATAAATTACCATACAACATGGGTACTTCCACAAAACAAATATATTAATATACACTTTTATAGTGACCTGTTGACTGCCCTCATCCCTTGTCATGTCCTAAACTCACTAATCCAGGCCAGTGACATATAGCCCTGGGGGCTCCTACATTTTCTGTGTTGTGAGCTACTTCAGATTAGTACAAAACATTGTGAACTACTGAAGGCTAAACAACTTGCGTATTGTTGCCAGACACCCTCATGGCTAGCTACTTTGACTTGATGCCTAAAGTCCATAGTGCCAAATACTAAGGCTTGAACTACATAGTATGACTAAGGTACTATGAAAGGGCTGCCATGTGTGTCATTGAAAGCGTGCTCTTTGGGGATGTATGAACATGTGTCCGTATGAATGAGATATAATTGTATTGGTGACAGAGTCTGTGTGGTATGTACTTGCATCACAGGACACACCTTTTGCCATAAGTGGCAGCATTACACGGATGACACAAACATAAAATTGTATGCCATTTTGAAATGGGGGAATTTAAAAGTGCAGAGAAATATTCTACCAAACACTTCATTACATGGAACATTTTTCTGCATGTGTAAAAAAAGGGCTGTACCCTGCATAAATACTAGTGGCACAGTGAATACAGGCCACTGGGAGAAAGGGGTCTGCAGTTTGAAAATTAAACCATATGAAATGGGAGTAAAATGAAATGAAGTGTTAGCTCAAGAAGTTAGGTAACTCTCCCTTTCAATTGTCGTCCATTTAAAAGCATTCAGGGGCATATTTTTGGACACACCTCCAAACTTGAGTTGACAAGGAAATATTTTAGTGAAAGAGATACCTTGTTGGTTCAGTTGTTTGCCGCTGTGACTCATCCACAGCCTGGCCCATGAATCTGACCGAGCAATGCTCATTGTCAGGACCTCCTATCTGCAGCCTGATGATCATGATGTCAAATGAACACAGCCTTCTCTTAACTTTTTTATCAAAACAATTGTGCCCATCTATTAACTGACCTTAAGGCTGTTTGCTACTCTGAAGGGACCTGGGAGCTATTGGTAGGTCCCAACCAACTGTTTGGAGACCCCTGATCAAGGCTGGAGTATTTGCAGGACGATACACATAGCAAACATCATTTTCATTTGGTTTCTACAGAAAACATATATATGTACAGTCAATATAATGTGTTTTCTCATTTACATGATGTGAGATTTCTACATTGCACATGTAATTCATACATACAGAGGTGTAGTTAACCACCCACTATACCAGCTGAAACAGGGGTGATAGAGGAGCAGATTAAATTGTTTTATGGCACTACTTATGTTTTATCTCAGGGCTCACAGTTCATCATGAGTTAGGAGAAAGTAATAAATTCCGCAAGAATAAACTACAATACCACAGCAACCACAGCTGCAGGGTGGGAACCAAAAGAAAACCTAAACATGGCCTAAAACAGTAACAAAGAGAAAGAAAACATATTAAAATAGCACAGAAAATGTGAGTTGGTGCAATTGGGTTAAAATACAAATAATGAAGGAAGGAAAAAGAAGCATGAAGAAAAGAGGTCACAAAAAAGAACTCGGGAAATAAGGAAAAAGATGTAAAAGGAGAAAAAGGAAGGAAGAAAGGTAAGAATAATGGAAAATGAAAAGGCAGGAACAATGTGTAGGAGAGTAGGGTCTGCTATCCTATGGTCACCCCAATTTTAGCTTTTTGCTTCACTGGTTTTCGTCTTAATGTGGCTGTGGGCCTGCTAATCAGACCCACAGCCTGCTGTTCTCTCTCTAAATTCACAGACATATACTATAGGTACATCACCAATTTGGTACTGGACACCTGGTCAGCCCCCGTACCATGCACTATAGGTGCTCAGGGCATAGGTGCATCCAAGGCCTACTAGGGGCTGCAGCATATCTTTTGCCACCCCTGGCTGGTACTTAAATTGACACAACTGGCTGATCACTCAGCTGGGGCAAGGTGGTGTACTCACCCCTTGCTTAGATATAGTATACCTATGTCTAAACCTATATCTGGACACATATGCACCTATAAGTCACTCCTATGGCAGGCCTTTACAATCCTGGAGGCAGAGTGCTTGGTTTTATGTGAGATGGTGCTCTAGCATGAGCTGAGCCTGTCTGCAGTGTTCGGAACCATTTCCTTACTGCTGTTCCAGTGATACTGCCATACCATATACTCTTAAGTGCATTTTAATCCTCGCGGTTAATGTTAACTTTGGTTTGGCTTTATCAAAACATGTCGTGTTTGGTGTCATACACTTTGGAATACTACCCCCTTGCCAGTTCTGGTGACGGGGGTAGCATTCCACCCTTCTAGAGGGAGAAGACATGTTACTTTACTTTAAACGCGGTTAATCCTAACCAGAGCCTCAGCATCACAAAATGGATGCTGCTGCCCCGACACAAGTCTGACCTCCTGCTGCTGACCGAAACTTGGCAGGGGAGGCCTGGACAAAGGGTTTCCTGTCACAGGGAGGTGCTAAACCTCCCCAGACAGGAGATAGTGGATTGGAGCAGGGAGGGTTGAAAGAAACTAGACACTGCCTGGGGCACACAAGGTGTCCCAAGCAAAATCCAGTCAAACCGGTTCTGGGGCACTCCAGCCCCAGCTCTGGCGTGAAACTGGACAAATGGAAAGGGGTGTAACCACCCCCTTCCTGGGTCCCACCCATAGGAGGGACCTAGCAGGTAATCCAGCCCCTTGATTTGGAATAAAGGTAGGAGCTGTGCTAGTGCACATCAGATTATCCTGACTGAAACTTATGAAATGAAACTCTGGACCCTTCGACATCCCACTCGACGTGGAAGACTGAAGAATCTCCCTTGTGGTCAAGGAGTGACCACCCTGTGCAAACAGGCACCATCCAGCACCTCGACGTTTGCTTTGTTGCAGTTCCCGCCAGAACTCGAGTGACAGAGATCAACAAGACTCAGCGTGCCTGCCTTCTAACAGCCCGATCCACAGTCCCTGCAAAGCTGAGACCCGTGGAGGCGACCTGGAGCGTGGGGCCGGCCATCTTGGAAAGACTACAAAGCACTGACCGTGCAGCATCCGAGGCTCCCTCGAAACTGTGCAATGGAGTTTAAGAAGCTCCAACCCCGAGCAACTTTTACACCGAAGCTCACCCCTCCACACTCATCGAGTGCTGCGTGGGGCCCTTTTGCATTTTCCTGCACGACGCATTGGTCTGGTCGCTTGCCCGTTGGCTAGTGGCCTCAGTACCGACGAACTTTGAATTTGCTCTGCTAGTCTGGTTGCTGCAGACTGGCCCTCGCTCCCCTGAAAAGGAGCACCCGCTCTGACTTTGCTGGTCTGAGTAAGAGGCGATCTTTGAATCCTGCGTGGGTTGCGTGGGTTGCATTTACCAAGGCCTGTTGACTCCGATCCGGAAGCCGACACCGCCGACAGCGAGCGCCTTTGTGGGATAGCTTGTGATTCTCTCCAGGACATCCTCGGTGCCCCAGAGTCCACGTGGCAGCGGAGACAAGCTTCACAACAAGCACCTGATTGCGCCCGACATCGCCTGGTTCCTTCCTGGTTCCTTCCTGGTCACTGGCTAGTGACCCAGACTCTGTCCCCTCTACTTTCAGGTACTCAACATCTTCGATCCACCCTTGGATCACAGCGGACACTTCTCTTCTGGACGCCTGCAGCATCTTCATCTCCAGGCACCATAGATCTTCGTGACGAAACCCGACACATCTTTGCACCTGTGCACCCGCTTCCTGTGGGTGAGGTAACTCTTGAACTCCCGTCCTAACTGCTGTTGGTCCAGTGTAGTCCCAGCGATCCCAAGGCCCTAGGCTTTACCACTGATCGATTAGTGATACTTATACCACTTTTTTGATATATGGTTTGAGTGGCCACCGGCCTCATCCATTACTGTGCAACTTTCATATGTTATATTGTGCTTTTGTTTAAACGCTTGTGCTTCTTTACTCATAAAGAGTATTGGGGATTATTCTGAGAATAAATACATATATTTTTATAATATATAACTTGTGTGGTGTCCTTTCATTTGATATTATAGGATTGCATATGGTAAAACAGCTGGCTTCACATGTCCTCTTGAGTTAAGCCTTTAGGCTGCTTAGTCCATGCTACCTCTAGGATAGCTTGTCTCTAAGGTTGACTTACAACCACCACCATAAGGGATTATTTGGACTGATATAAGGTGCCCCCAGAATTGGAGACATCATACATCAGGCCAACTTCTCACACAATGAAATAGATAAGAAAATTGAAGGTGAGGAAGAAGGATAGCAGAAAAACATAGTGAAATAACAAAGAAGAAATGTGAGATGAATAGATGGGCAACTGACGGAAAGTAGAGAAAAAATAAATAAGGAATGGACGGAATATAAACACAAAGGTGCAAAGGAATGACATGATAAGAATAAAGGGATAGAAAGAAGGATAGAAAGCTAGGACAAGGTCAGATGGAATGAGAGAAGAATAGACGGTCAGAAAGAAAGATGTAAAGATGTAATGAAATAGGCATAAAAACAAAGGGAAGGTAATGGAAAGAAGGAAGGCAAGAAGCATGGAAGAAAAGCAAAAATATGCAAAGGATGAATGAGATAAAAAAGCCAGTACTGGTAAATGTGTAGTTTTTTGGCATATTTCTTTTAAGTTTTTCTGTAGTATTTAACATTTTGTTCCATTTTCTGCACATTTTCCCAAAGGCACTTCGTCATAAGGGCAGGAATAGCTCACATTACTCGTATATTTATTGCTATGTATGGGGGTATTGTTGCCTACTCCCTTGCAAACATAAACATAGATATATCTCTACAAACACACTGAGGGGCCGATTCCGATCAGGGTCGGAAGGGCACAGAACGCGAGCCGGCCGGAAAAACTACGAGCCGTATGCTAGTTTTCCGCCCGACTCGTACAGCTGTACGAGCGAACGAGTACAATGCGAGCTACGTGAAATTCACCAACCGAGTCGTTTCCGGGTCCGAACTGTTCCATACGTTTTGGCCGTAAGATAACCGGGCCGTGCAATGGATGCAATTTACGACCGAGCCAGTACGATGCACACGTTAAACAGCCGGTTCGAGACTAAGGTTCCGGCTCGCAAAACGTCCGGGAAGTTGCCTTTGGGGGTCCGCGTCGGACCCACTGTCACCCGCAGCCTTACGACTCGGACACAGGGGGAGACCTCAAGAACTTCCAGCCCATCTCTCTGATTCTCTTCCTGGCAAGGTCCTCGAGAAAACCGTCAACAGACAGCTAACCCGATACCTTGAAGAAAACAGAATCCTGGTCCCTTCCCAGCAAGGCGTCTGCAGCATCCACAGCACTGAGACTGCCCTCATTGCCGCCACCGACAACATCAGGACCCTGCTGGACAACGGCGAGACCTTCTAGACCTCTCTGTCACCTACGACACCGTCTGCCATCGCACACTACGCGCACGCCTCCACACCGCAGGGATCCGAGTCAAGGCTCTGGATTGGACCAACTCCTTCCTCTCCGGCAGAACACAGAGTGTCCGCCTCCCCCCATTCCGTGTTCATCTGCGGTGTACCCCAGGGATCCTCCCTCAGCCCGACGCTGTCAATTTTTACATGGCCCCACTCACACACCTAGCCCGACAGCACGACCTCAACATAATCTCCTATGCCGACGACACTCATCTGATCCTCTCCCTCACCAAGGACCCCATCATCGCCAAAGCCAACCTCCATGAAGGAATGAAGGCCGTAGCCGACTGGCTGAAGACCAGCCATCTGAAGCTGAACTCGGACAAGACGGAGGTCCTCATCCTCAACCCCAACCCTTCAGCCTGGGACGACTCCTGGTGGCCGACGGCACTGGGGGCAGCCCCGACACCCACCGAGCATGCACGCAACCTGGGAATCATCCTCGACTCAACACTCTCAATGACCAAGCAAGTCAACGCCGTCTCCTCCTCCTGCTTCAGCACCCTCCGCATTCTCCGCATGAGCTACAGATGGATCCCGACAGATACAAGAAAGACAGTCACCCAGGCCCTCGTCAGCAGCAGACTCGACTACAGAAACGCCCTCTGTGCGGGAGCCCCGACCAAGCTCATCAAACGGCTACAACGCAACCAAAACGCTTCGGCACAACTGATGCTCGACATACCACGCCACGGCCCCATAACTCCCCACCTGAGAAACCTGCACTGGCTCCCCGTCAACAAGAGGATATCCTTCAAGCTCCTCACCCACGCACACAAGGCACTCCACAAGACCGGCCCAGCCTACCTCAACAGACGGCTCTCCTTCTATATCCCCAACCGCCAGCTACGCTCCGATGACCTCTCAATCGCCACCGTCCCGCACATCTGAAGAACAACCACCGGTGAGAGATCCTTCTCCCACCTCGCCGCCAAGACATGGAACACCCTCCCACTGAGCCTACGACAGACTCCTGACCTTCAGGAGGATACTCAAGACCTGGCTGTTCGATCAGTAACACCCCCCCAGCACCTTGAAACCCTCGCGGGTATGTAGTGCGCTTTACAAATGATTGATTGATTGAGACCCAAGGGTCTTCCCAACACAGGCGTGTACGGTGCGGATGGCCTTTGTGCGAGCCGTACCCATTCAGTCAATGGGAGCCCATGTACGTACCGTACGACCGGCTCCCATTGACTTCTATGGGAGTCTGACCGAACTGAGTCCGGCAGCATGCACCACATCATACTCATGCGGTCGGACTGCAGGAGTCCGGCTCGGTCGGAAAACATTTACGGATCCGGCCAGTGGGAGAGCTTTCCGACCCGGATCGGAATCGGCCTCTAAATAGAATTGAAGGCTTTAAACTCACAACACATACTAATGTTGTGGATTACAAATCCCCAACATCATTGTCCAATGTAAGGAACAAACTATATGACACTTCACATCAATCACTACACTTCAGTCAGTAACTCAGAGGAACACTGTAGCATGTGTTAATATACATTTCAAACATGTTTCCTGTTCCTCTGGTGAGCCATAGAACTGGCTCTAGAGGGACAGGATCTCCTTTGCCAGAAACTCAAGCTCCTCTGGTGAGAAAGCAATGCCCTGTCACCTGCTTGACCTGGCATTGTTGCTCCCAGAGGTCACTCACACCAGCAAAAGTGGAGGAGGTCTTGATGGCTGCAGTGTTAGGACGCAAGTGAGGTATTTTCAAAATGTAGCATACATGTACACGATCTACGCGATCGTCAGCGCAGATAGACACAGCCATTGGCCTTCGTATGTTACTTTCACATACGTTAGCCTATGGCTGTGTCTGTTGTGGAGTTGAACACCTACTACACGGTCAATTTTCACCACGGACGTCTGATTACAAATGTGCTGACGGCGAGGTCAGGCACCAGCTACTTTAATAGATCAAATAGTGTGTTTCTGACTATTAAGTGCATCACCACCACTCAAAATGGTGGCTAGTTGGTTTACATATTCAAACTGCGAATGAGACTCATGTATTTCTTAATAAAACATTTATATGTAGTGCGGTACTCTGTTGTTTCGACCATTTTCGGACCTTGCCCCCATGAAAGAACAGGATGTTATCAAAAAAATCTGATTAAATAGGCAAACTATACTGGATGTATGTCATCAGCTGGAGCCAGATCTTCTGCCTCACGATAGAACTCCCACATCTATTACACCAACTGTATAACACATGGCAGTACCCCATTTTGTGGCCACAGGATCATTCCAATACACTGTGGCAGTATCACAACAAACTTTCTGTAATGTGCTGCAAGAAGTTCTTTCTTCAATGATGAGACACATCACCAGCTTCATCCAGTGAACAGCCATTACATCACATGCATTACAATGCATGCAATGTAACAACGCGTACCATTACTACGCATACCATTACATCGCATGCGCTTTTACAACACATGCAATGTAATGGCTGTCAACATCGTTGTGCGGAAACTGAGGCTCTTTCGTTTCCTCGCAATGATGTTGTGACGTGCACTGCCACTCAGATGATGCTGGAACCAGGAGAGAGGAACCACGAGGAGAGAGAGGTAAGGGGGATTGGGGATAGGGGGAGGGTCATACTGGGTGTAGTCTTTCGATGTACGGAGCGGACTGGGGGAAGGGGAGGGTCGTGCTGGGGAAGTGTTTTAGGGTGGTGTTTGTGTACTGTAGGTAAGGGGAGGGTCGTGCTGGGTGTAGTATTTCGGTGTAGGAACGGGACTGGGGGTAGGGTGAGGATTGTGCAAGGGGTAGTGTTTTAGGGTTTAGGGTAGTGTTTTGGTGTTTGTGTAGTGTAGGGTAGTGTTTTAGGGTTTAGTGTAGTGCCGGAGGGTCGTGCAGGGTAGTGTTTGAGTGGTGGCATCACTGACAAAATATCGAAGGTCACAAAATAGACCTACAAATATATTGCAGCAAAAATATCGAAGTCAAGAATATCGACAACCATTCAACATTATGGTAAGTACAAAAATATAGAAAAAATATTTCAATGTCAAAAATATCGTTGTTAAAAATATCGTTTTTTATTTAAGTTAAACAAATATTGTAAAAAAAAGCAAATAATTCATATGATTTAAATAAACATAGTTAAAAATATTTTGAAATGCTTAAAAATTATAAGTAATATATATAATTAAAAAATACATTAAACATATACTTATAATATATCATATATATACTTACTTATTAAAATGTTTTAATATATGTTTTAATAACATAAATTGTTTACATTTTTTGTACACATTTTAAATACATCTATGCACAAAACAATAATATAAATAAAAATTAAATAAATATATGTAATAAATTAAAAAAATTACAATTATTTTTAATCTTAATAAAATTAATTATATACTACATTAGCTAAAATAATACAAAATATATTAGATAGCGGAGGGAATAAAATTATTATTCCAACTCCAGTGACTGCAACAGTGGGAAAAGTATTGGATAGCGTAGGGGTTACAATTACTATTCCCACTCCAGTGAGTGCAACAATAGGGAACGTTTTGGATAGCATAGGGGTAAAATTACTGTTCCCACTCCAGTGAGTGCAACAGTAGGGAAAGTGTTGGATAGCATAGGGGTTAAAATTACTATTCCCACTCTAGTGAGTGCAACAGTAGAGAAAGTGCTGGATAGCGTAGGGGTTAAAACTACTATTCCCACTCCAATGAGTGCAACAGAAGAGAAAGTGTTGGATAGCATAGGGGTTAAAATTACTATTCCCACTCCAGTGAGTGCAACAGTAGGGAAAGTGTTAGATAGCGTGGGGGTAAAAATTACTACTCACACTCCAGTGACTGCAACACTAGGAAAAATGTTGGATAGCGTAGGGGTAAAAATTACTATTCCCACTCTAGTGAGTGCAACAGTAGGGAAAGTGTTGGATAGAGTAAGGGTAAAAATAACTATTCCCACTACAGTGAGTGCAACAGTAGGGAAAGTGTAGGATAGCGTAGAGGTTACATTAACATACTTACCAATTAAATATTTTTTATAAAATTATTAACATATTAATAATTATTTAGCAAAAACATTATTAATAAATACATCAAATTATTATTTACTTAAATAATATTACATTACTTCCCACCCTATTCCCCTATAAACACACAACGCGCTAAACATAAAAAATAACACAATTAATTGAATTATCAATTAATCAATTAATTAACAATAATTTACTTAACAATAACAATACATAAAAATGAATAATAAATTAATTATTATTAAATAATTAATATAAATTAATTACCAATTAATATTTAACAATAAATTAATAATCAATAAAAACATATTCATTCATTAATTATATTTACATTTCTGCCCACCCTATTCCCCTATAAACCCACAACCCGCTACACATTAAAAATAACATAATTAATTTACTCATGAATAAATCAATTAATAAAAAAATTAATATTCACAATAAATTAATTAATCACAATAAATAAGAATTAATACAAATTAATTATAATTAATATAATTATAAATTAACCAATTAATAAAGATCAATTACCAATGAATAATGAATAAGCAATAAATTAACAATCAATAGAAATAAATAAAAACATCTTAATTAATTAATTAATTATAATTAAATTACTTCCCACCCTATTCCCCTATAAACCCACACCCTGCTCTGATACTAAAACGCAAAAAAAACATTTTTAAATTTCTATTTTCTAAACATTTAATACATATATTTAAAAATAATGAAAAAACATTTAGAAAAATGTTAAACATACATATAAAATACATAACAAAAAAATTCGATAATATTTACAACGATATTTTTGCTAACGATATTATTTACTTCGATATTAAAAAAATCGATATTACTTACCTTGCAGTTGATATTCTGGTCAACCATATTCTTGACTTCGATATTCTGTCCCTACAATTTTAAAAATTCGATATTAGTGTAGGTCGATATTAAAAATTCGATATTTTGACTGTTCAACGTTTGGGTGTAGGAACCGCACAAGGGGTAGGGGGAGGGTCGTGCAGGGGATAGTGTTGTAGTGTTTGTGTAGTGTAGGGTTGTGTTTTAGGGTTTAGTGTAGTGTTGGGGGGTCGTGCAGGGTAGTATTTGAGTGTAGGGACCGGACTAGGGGTAGGAGGAGGGTCATGCTGGGGGTAGTATTTTAAGGTTTAGGGTAGTGGTGTGGTGTATGTGTAGTGTAGGATAGTGTTTTAGGGTTTCAGGTAGTGTCGGGGGTCGTGCATGATAGTATTTGAGTGTAGGGACCGGACTGGGGCGTGGGGAAAGGTTGTGCTGAAGGTAGTGTTTTAGGGTTTAGGGTAATGTTGTGGTGTTTGTGTAGTGCAGGGTAGTGTTTTAGGCTTTAGTGTAGTGTCGGGTCGTGCAGGGTACTGTTTGAGTGTAGGGACCGGATATGGGGCAGGGGGAGATTTGTGCAGAAGTAGTGTTTTAGTGTTTAGGGAAGTGTTGTGGTGTTTGTGTAGTGTAGGGTAGTGTATTAGCGGTAGTGTTTAAGGGTCTAGGGTAGTGTCGGGGTCATGCAGGGTAGTGTTTGAGTGTAGGGACCGCACTGGGGGGCGGGGGAGCGTTGTGCTGAGGGTAGTGTTTTATGGTTTAGGGTAGTGTTGTGGTGTTTGTGTAGTGTAGGGTAGTGTTTTAGGGTTTAGGGTAGTGTTGGGGGGTCATGCAAGGTAGTGTAAATGTAGGGAAAGGACTGGGGGTCAAGGGAGTGTCGTGCAGGGGTTCTAAATTAGGGTTTAGGTTAGGACAGGGTAGAGTCCCTTACCTTTCAAACTTTTACCATGATTATACCTTTAGCACGCATGCCTTTGCATTGTAATTGCATGCGTGGTAGAGGTATAGTTGTGGTAAAAGTTTGCGATGTATTGGTATGTCGTTGTCATTGACATCGCGGAGTAATACCTGCGTTGTAATGGCACGCGCTGTGTTAATATCCAATGTAATGAGTCATATTCCTTCATCCAGTTTCCACAATATGAGGATTTTTCAAAGGTGAAGAGGGATTTCTATGGTTTGGGTTGCCTATCACAAGATGTTGGTGCAATTGATGGCACACATATTCCCTCAGTGCCACCACATGCCAAGGTACAAGTCAACCGGAATTGGAAGCACTTCCATTTAATCAATGTGAAAGTTGTCGGCTTACCTGATTTGTACATCACAAGTGTCTGTGCCCACTTCCCCATATCAGCTCATGATTTCTTTGTACTTCAGAACAGCAGCATACCTCTGCAAATGTCACAACTGGATCCTAGAACCCTGGCTAGTTGGTAAGTGCAATCTAACTTAATATTGTTTGGATAATTTCAAGTTGAAGAATCTGAAATTGTGTTAGATATGTTTGCTTTTTTTCCATTTAGGAGCCTCAGCTTATCCTTATCGACCATGGTTGTTGGCACCACTCAGGAATCCAACAACTCCAGGGGAAGTCCGCTTCAATGAGGTCCTTTGAAGAACATGGAGGCAAGTGGAGTGGATTTTTGGGCTCCCAAAGGCCAGATTTTGTAGTCTAGATAAGACTGGTGGAGCCCTCCTCTACTCTACTCATAAAGTCTGCCAAATCACCTTAGCCTGTTACTTGTTGTAGAACATAGCCCTGTGACGGAATATCCCATACATCGCAGGGGATGGACACCATAAAGACCCACCGTGTGAGGATGTTCTAATGGCAAATGAAGATGATAGTGGTGAAGAGAAAGGATCACCTGAGTGTAGGTATACATTTACACGTATACATTCCTTTTCTCCCTTTTCTCACTATTCATTAATGATTTATCTGACTGTTTCCAGGAGGTAAATAATTTCCCACCTCAATTATCATCACAAAAAATTCCCCTTTTAATGTAAGCCGATGATGTGGTTTTACTCAATCTAACCTGAATTGGGCAGCAGTGTAACATGGAGTCTCTTTTTAATTATACTGAAAGCTACTTTAGTATCCATTCAGAGGTAGGAAAAAAGCTATACCTTTTACCTGGAAACTAGAAGGAATAACAGTAGAAATTGCATCTACTTACATCTATTTAGGGAGAGTTTTCTCTCAGTCCACTGGTACTGCCTCGCACTTTCAGTGGACTGAGCTAAAGACAGTATCTCATGTAAGTGCTATAAAAAAGTTTTATCTCTCTACCGGGAGGCAACATTTTTCGGCTCTCCTTGAAGTTTATCGAAACAAAGATCACCCCGATTCTAACATATGGCTTAGAATATATTCCAATAAACCGTTGGGGTTTTTTAAATCTCAGGGAGGGAAAACTGATACTCATGCTTATGACTACAAGCCAAGCCACTCCTGTTCAGGCACTTCTAATGCAATTTGGAGTAGTGAGTGCATATGCGAGAGCTATGGCAAACCTTGTGCATACTTTTAAACAAAATTTAGAGTTTTCTTTGGAACACTTTCAATGCTCCGAGAGCCTTTTATAAAGCTGGTCCCCATCAATCAATCAATCAAGCATTTATAAAGCGCGCTACATACCCGTGAGGGTCTCAAGGCGCTGGGGGGGGGGGGAGGGAGGGCTGCTACTGATCGAAGAGCCAGGTCTTGAGAAGTCTTCTGAAGGCCAGCGGGTCCTGGGTCTGTCGCAGGCTGGCAGGGAGATCGTTCCAGGTCTTGTGGGCGAGGTAGGAGAAGGATCTACCACCGGCGGTGGTTTTCCGGATATGAGGAACTGTGGTGAGGGCGAGGGTGGCAGAGCGGAGGTTGCGGGTGGGGGTGTGGAAGCTCAGTCGGTTGTTGAGGTATGATGGTCCGGTGTTGTGTAGCGCTTTGTGTGCGTGGATGAGGAGTTTGAAGGTGATCCTCTTGTTGACTGGGAGCCAGTGCAGGCCTCTCAGGTGGGGTGCGATGTGGCTGCGCCGGGGGATGTCGAGGATCAGTCGTGCTGAGGCGTTCTGGATTCGCTGTAGTCGTCTCAGGAGCTTGGCTGTTGTTCCTGAGTAGAGGGCATTTCCGTAGTCGAGTCTGGTGGTGATGAGGGCCTGGGTGCCGGTTTTTCTCGTGTCGGGAGGGATCCACTTGAAAATCCTGCGGAGCATTCGGAGGGTGTTGAAGCAGGACGCGGAGATGGCGTTGACTTGCTTGGTCATGGCGAGGGAGGAGTTGAAGATGAAATCCAGGTTGCGTGCGTGGTCGGTGGGTTCCGGGGGTGTGCCTAGCGATGTGGGCCACCAGGAGTCATCCCAGGCTGATGGGGTGGGTCCGAGGAGGAGGACCTCCGTTTTGTCAGAATTCAGCTTCAGTCTGCTGTCCTGTGGAGGTTGGCTTTGGTGGTGTTGGGGTCTTCGGTGAGGGATATGATCAGCTGGGTGTCGTTGGCGTAGGAGATGATGTTGAGGCTGTGTTGTCGTGCGACGTGGGCGAGTGGAGCCATGTAGATATTGAACAGCATCGGGCTGAAGGAGGATCCCTGTGGGACGCCGCAGATGATCTCGGTGGTTCTTGAGCGGAAGGGAGGGAGGCGGACGCTCTGGGTTCTGCCGGAGAGGAAGGATGTGGTCCAGGGCGTGCTGATAAGGTGCAGTGGCATACCATGTCGAAGGCAGCTGATAGGTCCAGGAGGATGAGGGCGGCTGTATCTCCTTTGTCCATCAGGATCCTGATGTCGTCGGTGGCGGAGATGAGGGCTGTCTCGGTGCTGTGGTTGCTGCGAAAGCCAGATTGGGATGGGTCCAGGACGTTGTTGTCTTCGAGGTAACGGGTCAGCTGTTTGTTGACAATCTTCTCTGTCACTTTTGCCGGGAACGGGAGCAGGGAGATAAGCCGGAAGTTCTTGAGGTCCTTGGGGTCCGCCTTGGGTTTCTTCAGAAGGGCGTTGATCTCGGCATGCTTCCAGCTTGCCGGGAAGGTTGCTGTCTCGAAGGAGCTGTTGATTGTTTTCCGGAGGTGGGGTGCGATGGTTGCACTGGCTTTGTTGAATACGTGGTGAGGGTAGGGGTCGGATGGGGATCCTGAGTGGATAGACTTCATGGTTTTGATGGTGTCTTCGTCGCTGATGTGGGTCCAGGCGGTCAGGCGGCCTGTGCGGGTGGTGATCGCAGGGGGGGTGGAATCAGTGGTGGGTGTTGGGGTGTCGGAGTTGAAGCTGCCGTGGATGTCGGCGATCTTGCGATGGAAGAAAGTGGCCAGGGAGTCGCACAGGTCTTGTGATGGTGGGATGTCGTTGGTGTTGGAGCTGGGGTTGGAGAGTTCTTTCACGGTGCTAAAGAGCTCTTTGGTGTTGTGTGCGTTGTTGTCTAACCGGTCCTTGAAGGCGGTCCTCTTGGCGGTCCTGATGAGTTGGTGGTGTCTGCGGGTGGCGCTTTTGTGGGCTGTGTAGCTGTCTGGTGTTCGGTTGTGGAGCCATTTCTTCTCTAGCTTCCGACAGGTGCGCTTGGAGGTCCGGAGGTCTTCGGTGAACCAGGCGGCTTTCCTGTTGGTGTGGTTGGTAGTGGAGGTCTTGAGAGGGGCGAGGGTGTTGGAGCAGTCTTTGATCCATTGTTTGAGGTTGGTCACGGCGGTATCTGGGTCGGTGGGGTCGGCGGGTGGTCTCAGGGCGAGGGTGGTAGTCAGTTGGTCCTTGGTGACCTTGCCCCAGCAGCGGCGTGGTAGCTGTTGGGTGCGGTGGTGTGTGGTGGGTTTCCTGAAGGTGAAGTGTACGCATCTGTGGTCGGTCCAGTGGGGTTCGGTGGTGTGGTTGAAGGAGACGTGGGGGCTTGTGGAGAAGATGGGATCCAGTGTGTGTTCAGCGGCGTGGGTGGGTGTCATTACGAGTTGTTTAAGTCCGAGGTTGGCGAGGTTGTCGATCAGGGCGGTGGAGTTGGCATCGTTGTTGTTCTCGAGGTGGAAGTTCAGGTCCCCGAGGAGGATGTAGTCTGTGGAGGCGAGGGCGTGGGTGCTGACGAGGTCGGCCATGGTGTCGCAGAACTGTGGTCGTGGTCCGGGTGGTTTGTAGACGAGAGTCCCTCTGAGGGTGGTGTTGGGGTCGGTGTGGATCTGGAAGTGCATGTGCTCGGCGGTCGTGAGGGTGTCGTCGGTGTTGGTTGAGACTCCGAGGGTGTACTTGTGGATGATGGCGATTCCTCCTCCAACTCCGTTGGTGCGGTCTCTGCGGGAGATCTTGTAGCCCTGTGGGATGGCTATGGCGATGTCTGGTGCTGAGGTGGCGTCCAGCCAGGTCTCCGTCAGGAAGGCGACATCGGGAGCGGTGGAGTCTAGGAGGTCCCAGAGTTCGATGGCGTGCTTGCGAGCGGAGCGGTCGTTGAGGAGGATGCATCGGAGGTGGTTGGGTTCGCTGGCTGGTGGTTTGTAGAGCTGGATGCTGGTGTATCTGCAGTTCCGACAGGCGAAGGGCCCTTGGGTGCGCTTCGGGGTGGCCTGGTAGCAGGGGTGGTCTCGTCCGGTGTTGAGTGCATGGAGGGTGCTGGAGGCATAGTGCAGTCTGGTGTTGCGGGGGGCGCAGGGTCCAGGGGTTCTGGCACTGGGCGCGGTCCAGGCGCGGACTGGCGCAGACGGGCTTGCCTTTGGCGCGCCTTCGGCGCAGCAGTAGCACGCCCGCTGCGCGCGTCCGCTGCGCTTCTGCGCAGCACCCTCCATAAGAGGCGAAGTGGGAGGGAGGAGCAGCTGGGAGGCGGGAGCGGGGGGCCAATGGGTGAGGGCACGGGTCACAGAAGGAAAAAGGGGGCGGGCCGCAGGAGAGCAGCAGTGGGAAGCGGGGGGCACAGAGGGCATGGGCGTAAAGGAACGGCAATCAGGGAACAATAAAACAAAATAAACAGCCAGGTATGGGGAAAAAACCGAGCAACAATACAGTACCAACGAACAGGTACCAGGGGCACACCAGCGGCGAACCCTCGGCAGCAGCAGCAGTGGGGCAGACACGGGCAACCAAGAGGAGCCGTGCGGCGTGGGGAGTGACCACGCCGAAGTTCTTTTTGAAAAAATCAACCCCAAAGCTGAGCTTCAAGATGGATAAACGTTATTGTCAACAATTATCGCTTTACAAGTTGGCGTTAGCTAGTGTGGAGTATAAAGAGATCCCAAAATACTTGAATTTTACTTTGGACCACAAGGTTAGGCGTTGCATTCTGATGTTAAGGCTGAGGATACTCCTGCTAAAAGATGTAACAAAATAGTGGGGCGGTAACTTTAATAAAACAGGCCAATGTGATTTGTGTAATGTAAGACTGGCACGTGTTTTTATTTGTCTGTCCAAATAGCAGTTTGGTTCAGGCACGCTCACAATATTTAAAACCTATTTGTATAAAACAATATTGTTAGAAATACGGATCTGATTGAGATCATAAGAACCCATCCTGATAAATTTGTATGCTACAAAGTTTTTAACTTTTTTAAAGAGTTACTATTTTAAAGTTATATAAGCTAGGAACAATAATCAATTTTGCTTATAAAGAATTTTATGACATATTGTAATACAATGGGATTGGAAACTTGGATATATTATTTTACTATATTGTGGATCTCAGATAAGGTCTATATCTATAAATAAATTTCAAATGACACATTTACATATTATGCCATTAAGGTTAAATCAGCTTTTAATCTCATAAGAAGAACAGTGTGTGCTGGACAATTTTCAGAAAGGGCACATTGATGAAATCCAGGCCACAGATGTTTGTTGACACATTGACTACTGGGTTATTTTTAAATATTTCTCTTTGATTATTCTTAGAAAATGTGTCATCAAAAGAACTTCTTTGTAATGTGGCTAAAATGTAATGCAAGTAAAAAGAATCTTTTTATTTTGATCTGTTTTAGGAGCCTCACCATTTCATCTTTTTTGAACATTTCAGCGTTGTGACATTTGCAGTTATATGCTGCTGTTGCGAAGTACAATTTGAAAATGGATTGATCCTGTGAAACACATACACAGACGTTGGGTGTACATATGTTGTATTGAGACAAATTGCACTGTGATTGAATAGAAGTTTTGAAGTTTGCATTGGATTTGTTTTCTGCTGAATGGTGACACCAAGTATAATCCTCCCCCTTCACATTGGCAAAATGTTCATTTTGTATTGTGTATGAATATATTAATGTGTCTCGTCATTGAAGAAAGAACTTCTTGTAGCAGACCACTCAAAGTTAGTGTGGCATTCCACCAGATACTGCAACAGTGTATTGGACTGGTCAACTGGCCACCAAATTGAGTGCTGGCAGTGTTTAACCCCTTCGATGCTTGTGACGGAACCGTTCCGTCATCAGTCACGGCTGAGCTGTGCTGATGACGGAACGGTTCGGTCACGACCGCGCCCAGTTCTGGAATGTCCAGCACAGGGGCAGAATCGGCGCCGCACGGAAGCGGTTAAGTCTATTGGTGTTATTGTTGTGCAATTCCTATTGTGAAACAGAAAATTTGGCACCACCTAGTTGCATAATCCAATAATATTTTGCCTACTGAGTCAGATTTTTTTTATTATTTCCACTTCTTCCATGGTTGCAAGGTGTGGAACTGGAAATGTGAAAATGGCACTGAGTATTTGTGTTATGTATGGTTTCTTATGTTTAATAAAAATGTGACAGAACAATCTGCGTCACATTTAATGAAATACTAGTTGATGAGAGTTGATGAGTTTGGTATTTGTATTTTTTTGTCATGGTAGAGATTAGTTAGAAACATTCCCTACTTGCAAGTTATTTTTGAATATACAATCCTTTGGTTGTTTACATTTTGAAATGTATGATGGAAGGAAATACAATTGAATGAATACAGAAAATAACTACAACATCAGTCTGTGACTTTATTTTTTTTATTATTAAACAAAAGCAAATAAAGTAAAAGTGGATGTAAACCAAAAAGTAAACAAAATAACAAAAAGTCAGTCATAGTGAATAAAGCCATAATTGTTGAGCCAACATTGTTTGAAGTCCAATTTCTAAAATACAACTAGCCTCAGAAAGGTAAATGTGACCAGATAATAGTCCACAGAGTGAATGGGTAGTCACACACTGGAAGAAATTAGGTTTGGCATCTCTTGGTGGTGGTGGGGTTCATACTATTCTCTCCTGGTGGTCCAGATAAATGAGTGCTCCTGTGAGGGACTGGTGGGTCCACAGTTGCAGGGACTGATTTGGGTGCAGGTGTTGCCTCTTGTGGCAGGGTTCCCTTTCAGTTGGCTGGGGAAGATGAAGTAGAGCCAAATGTAGTTGCATCACAGAAAGGGGAAGATGAAGCAGGAAAAGACCTGCACATATGGTTGTAAATATCCTGCAGCATCCCATTCAGGGAGCCCAAATTAGAGTTCAGACTCTCCATCTGAACATTGTGCTCCCTCTGTAACTGTTTCATGTCTTGGAAATCTGGAAGGACCTGGCCCATCATGTCTTGGGACTGATGGAAGGATTCCAAGACTCAGTTGATGGTGGCCTGGGTGACAGTGACCCCAGTGGCCTCACTATGCTAGCCCACAGATTTCTTTCCACAATCCCTACCCCAACTAATCTGTGCCCTGTCCCACTGGGTCCTGGCTGAACTGCAGGTGGTACTGTGTTGTCTCACCACCAGCCAGAACTGGGGGGCACCAAATGGGTGTTATGCTGCTTTGGACTCAGGAAGTGGAGGTATCCGTATGCTGAGGTGTTGTAACAGCTCTGGGTGGGAGGTGTAGTTGTGGGCCACTCCTCTTCATCTGGACTTTCAGGAATGGAGTCCTCCATGGAGGCTTTATCCTGGGCTGGAGTGGAGGTATCCTGTGACACAGATGTTTAGCCACATGCTCTGGCTGTTGGACCTATAGTGAATGCAACAAAAATAATATTTAGTAATAGGTTGGATTACACATCCAATAAGTTATAAGCAAGTATATTGTAGCAACCTAAAAGGGAAAATAAATGTAATATCATAATTAGACCTTTCAGGGGAAATTTAATTAATTACACAAACAGTTTATGTTTCATACAAAACTACTACAAATAAACAGGTACCAACCATTCAATACAAAACAGTAGAGTGGAGAAATTTGAAATTACCCATTCCAAGGCCTAGTAGGCTACAAAACAGACAGTTACCTAACTTAAAGAGATGTTTAGCATTGATCACCATATAAACAGTGTAGAGTTCAGTTTTCACATATGCCAATTTTGTTCAGCATACAATGTTACGTGCCCTGCATTTTCAAGGGCAACAAAAGTTAATTTGTGAAGCTAATGATATCAATTCATGTACATGACAAGTGATGGGTACGGGTCAGCACCTTTTCATGTGGTTCGGTGGCATTTACCTCGCAGAACGTGATGCTTCCCATGAGATTGCACTGGGAGTGGGACATTGGTCACGAGCTTTCTCCTGAAGAATGTGATAGCGCTCTTATCCATCCTTGTAAACTCTCAATGCGAAGTTCCAATATATTCAACACAACGTCTTAAAACAGCGCCTATCTTACCCCCGCAAAAATGTAAGGGAGGGAATTTGTGTCCCCCTGATGCGGTTTCAGAAATGCAGACATGGCATACATGTTCTGGACTTGTCCAGAGGCACAGTTTTGATGGGGGGCAGTCTTGGATGCCCTGGCGGAGGTCATGGTCAGAATTAATCGCATCACCATAGAGGCGGGATTACTAGTTATCATAGAGGTGCAACAACAAGATTCATAGACTTAGTCCTAATTATAACTAAGTGTGCAGTCACCATGAAATAGAAGAATACCTGTCTCCCAGGCATGTCAGACTGGTTTGAGGCAATGCTGAAGTGGAGTAGTGTCGAGCATTGTGCAGGGAGAGGCCTACGTAAAGTTCACATTGTATGGGAGTGGTAAGGCCTTGTGTGTATTACAAGCCTTCTCTGAGGTGACCGGGGAGGGTAGGTCTAGAGGTGATGTGTAATTATACCCCTTCCTATTCTTGAAGCCTTCGCTCATTTCCCCTTCTATGAATGATTGGAATGGTGCTGGAATACTGTGTGCGCGCCTGTTATGAACAATAATTGAGCTGCCGAGCTAGATGCTCGCCCTGTGCCGTGCATATACTCCCCATATAGGAGACTCAGATCTTAACATTTAGAATGGTTAGTGCCCTGCTAGTTCAAATTGTTTTCTATATCACTTGTTACAGGTACATTAAAGAAAGAACCAATGTCTCCTATAGATGTTTAGATTACTCCATGTGATACTCTGACCCATTGGGACATTGTGCATTGATTACTTGAATTATTATATGATGCTGCATTCGCAGTATATGTTGTACTCAAAAACTTAATAAAAAAGTTTTTAAAGTAAGAAAAGGATAACATACAAAATTCAACACAAACAATTTTCAAAACACAACATTAAATAGAGATAGATCAATAAATGACACTTTACCATATGCGAATATAGAATGGAAAATGGAGATTGAGCAAAATTAAATGGCAACATTATTATCACAAAACTGACATCATGTGAAATGTAATGGCTATTGAAACCTGTTATCTCAAATACAACTCAATACATTCAAACAAACAAGCCAAACAAGATGTTACTGATATATTTAGGTTTCTATGTAATATAAATTGTGCTGCACACATTAGCAACTACTAACTTCAAAGAAAACAGGACATTTAGGTTTAAATACACATTGAAAAGTATAACTTACCAGTCTCCACTCCTCCAGGGATTTCTGTCAAGCCTTCAAAATGTAGGATCTTCAAGACCTTCTCCTCCTAGGGCATGAGTTGTAAGGGTGGCCTAAGAGTTCCACCCAAGTCCTCTGGGCCTGTAGGGACCAGGGAATGCACTTACCCCCGCAGGTGGTTTCACCGCTTCCTAATTTCCTCCTGTATGAGCAGGTTGTTTTCTACGGCATTTTGTCGACTATTCTGGACCACATATTCCTTTTCTGAGATGGGGTACATTTTGGACTTGGGCTCCAAAGACCTGTGGCTCTACTTCATTCACCATGACTGACAATTCTCCCTCAGTGAATTGTGGATTTTTTGCCCGGCATTTTCCAGATACATATGATGACATTAAATTAATTAACTGCAAGGAAATAAATGAGAGAAATAAAAAAGGACAAGAAACAGGGAAAAGCAACAAAAAAGTCTGACTTCAGTGAACACATTTTGCCTTTGAAATGTTGTGGTGCAGTGGAATGGCTAAGGATCATTATCTAAAATAGAATGTGTTTTATAGTGTGGTATACATTTGTAAACAATTAGCCAAAACACATCAGGTGTTTGATGCTAGGATCCAGCCTACAGTGACAAGAATATTCCAGTGTTAACTGAGTCCCTCGATGGATTCACTCAGTCGGCAACCCGCCGCTATAGCAGCGCCAGCACAACTGTGAAATCTAAATAGACTCTGCACAACCCTGCCACCCCGACAGAGTACTATCTGCCGGCAGAGGAGTCCACCGCGTCAGCAGCAGTGAGCCGTGTACGCGGCGGGAAACACTCTGTCGATGCGGATGGAGATTCAGCCACCATAGATCTAAATGGGGGGCGTACCGTTATCAGATTGATGGAGTACTTGGAACCACTGCCGTGGCTGGACAACGGTAGTCTCGCCAAGAACGTAATCAGGCCCCAAGTGTTACACAATCATTATTTCAACTGATCACTGAGCTACGCTTGTAGTGAGCTGGTTTTCATGTTTAATTCAGCGTTTCACCCCAAGATTCTGAGCGTTTTGAATTCACTAATACTATTACTTCATTCATGTAGGAACTAAGCTCAACTCCTGTTCAGCCCTTAAGATAGTGGACAGTATGTCAGGATTTTCTTTCGCTTAGTGAAATGTGGTTTGGAAACCATTTGACCAGGGGAGTGCCACCACTTCTCAGCATTGCTGCATTAGATTTCAAGGGTGAATACCAGACCTGCCCAGTATTAAACAGGTAGTTTCAGATGCTGAGCATTTGCACTTAAATATTTCGTTTTCATACTCTGTCTTTTGACAAACCCAAAGCTTGGATTACTTTATCCCCAATAGTGGAGGCTTACGTCTTATTTAGATTATATAAAGTCTTTTCTGGAGCACAGTTATTTGAGTTAGTGAAATAGGGTGTTACTGTTTGGTTTCTGCCTATCACTTGGCATCTGCCTTGCCTAAAATTGAAGCTTACTAAAAACTCACAGAATACCTTCTTCTGCTTTGCATATCTTGATTTGATTTGATTTATTATTTTGTACAGCGCTTGAATCACCCCCGAGGGGTATCTCAGCACTCAGGACGTGCAGTGAAAGCGGTGGCACTGGCTAGGCTGAGAACAGAGCAGTTTTCAGAGTTTTCCTAAACTTCAACTGGTCAGGGCATTGTCTTAAGGGAAGAGGGAGCTGGTTCCATATGAGAGGGGCTTGGTGAGAGAAGGACTTGCCTCCAGTCCTTGACTTTTTCATTCTGGGCGTATTGAGAAGGGCTTCTGTAGTTTGTCACCCTACGTTTTTTGAGTGTTTTGGTATTATGATGTTTACTTGACTTGTGCTATTAAACAACAATACGCCCAGTATAGATGGTAGAGAATGGTGGTGGGGCGGGGCGGGAGGGAGATGGAAGGGGTCCAGAGGGGTTGAAAATACAAATTAAAAATGCACTTACCTTTTCTGCCACCTCTCCTCTGTCTCTGCTTCTTTTCCTGACTCCAGGCCGGAAGAAGCTGCAGGTAGCACCCGTGCACACAGGCTCCCCTGAGTCAATCACAACGCCTCAATGCAGGGCTTTGGTTTGTCTGAGCGCTGTGGATCGGTGCTCAGATGGGGATAGGGAGCCTGTGCATATTCCCCACCAAGCTGATGGGGAATATGCAAAATGCGCATGAATGTTTGGCCGGGCCAAGATGGACGGCCAAGCAGTCATGCGCACTTGAGCCTCTAGCCCTGTCCTGCCCAAACACAGCCCCGCAATAGCGAAATACAAAATTGATAATAACGTTGTTTTATGTTTACCTTTTTCAATGCTTTAAGAGCAGCGGGGTGACGCTACTCTCTCTTAGAAAAGGAATTGCAGCTGGATACTCCTCTAGCCACATAATACACTTGTGCCACATCTGTTCGGCTAGCTTAATGAACAAACATTGGCAAAGCCAATACGTCTCACCTATTAGACCTGCTGGGTGTGCCACTCTTTTTTGTGCCATGCCCTACAGCATCCTGGCTGCTGTACAGCAAATCTACAAAAAAAATGTGCAATGATGCAGTGAGTGCTTCATTTTGTAGTCTCTATTTACATTTACCAATCCAAGATAGATCATTAAGTTAAAAAAAAAGGAAAAAAAAGAGAAGGAGCGCGAAAGTGGCAAATCTCTGTTTAAAAACATAGTGTGAAAGCTTTTAAATAAAAACAAGAAAAACAAAAGGATGGCTGGGTTGGGGGAGCAAGTTAGGGGAGGAGATTGGGGAAAAGCAAGAGGGCAGGCAGCAGAGACGAAAGATGATCAAAGTAACGTCGACTGCGAGTGGAGAAGCATACAGAGGTGATAGAGTGCTACATGAGTATGTGGGTGGTGAGATTGAAGCATATGGGTGAGAGAGAGTAACGTAGCGGGGAAAGAAAAGCAAAAAAATTGGAAAACACGTGTACTTTCATGGAGTGCTTGCACTAAGTGAAGAAGTAGTTTCCCAGGAAAAAGCAGAGGGAGGATAGAGGCCAGCCAATCAAAGAGATGGTAAAGTTGCTATGCTCCATGAGAGGAGTAAAGATACGATTGACAATCTGCGATACGTATAGAAAAAGGCAAATGAGAGTGACAGTAAATCCAACCAATGGTGAGCAATGGGTGGGTTGCACCCCCTATATGTACTTGGTAAACTCACAAGATGTCTTTTGCAACGCGCTGTCTGGTCAGGCTCCAGCGGCAGCTCCTTTCCAATGGCGGAGGAGTGTCGCTCCCTCCCCCGCCCATGCTGAGAGCCAACTGAGGGAAACTTGAAAAATAAAATGATAATAAAACCATTTTATTAACGTTTTATTTTTCTTTCCAGGCTCACTAGAGCAAACCATGTCTGGGCGGGGCCATAATGATAGGGGAGGAGTAGTGCACACTGTTGGTGTGCATGACGGTTCGGCCGGCCCGACGAAGGTCGGCCAAACCGTCATGCGCACTTTGATCTCTCTCCACCCGAGCTGTGCTGCACAGCCGGATGGAGACGAGGCACAGGTTCCTAGGACCTGAGCGAGCGTAAAACTAGCCCGCTCAGGCCAAGCGCTGCTCTCATGGTGTATTACAAGTACGCGCGCAGCGTCTTGATTGGCATCTAGAATTCTGCGCAGTTTGCACCAGCCCATGGGGAATTGGAGTCGGGACTGGAGCAGAACCATGAGACAGCAGCTGGCAGCGGCAAGTAAGTGCTTTTTTATTTTATTTTTGTTGGTGCTATTCCACCACCCCACCCTCTACCCCACCACCTCACCCCCTGCCCCACCACTTGTAATGAAGAGCAGCTGCTACTGGTAGGCTCGACATAAAAACTAGCTTTCCCTTTCGACAAATTCAGCTGCAACCCTCCATGTGTAGGCCCCTCTCACTGGGTGCCACACGTTTTCACTAGATTTCAAAGACTTTATTAGGAACCATTCCTGGAAAGGCATGAGGGCCACATCTGAACACATCAAACCCCCCGAACATCTTGCACTATTTATCACAGATGAAGTGTGAGACTTGGCCAGGCTGCCTCCTCGCTGCAGCTCGGTTATTTGTAAAGCTTTAAACAACATTTATTTGTTTCACTACTGCCAGGCGTCTGCTGCCAAGTTTGTTTGCTCTTAGCTGAAAGGAAACCATTTCTTAATTTGATGTTTGCTGTACCAACATGGGGAAGGTCTCTCTCGCCCTCCTGGTCCATGGAGGGACAGGGCTTCGTGTGGCTCTTGGTCCGGAGGGTGAGTGTGAAATTGTACCCTTTGGTTACTTAGATTTCCAAAGTGACGTCAGTCGAAGGAAATTGGCTTTCTTGGAGTTTTCAATTTAACCACACTTAAAAACGGAAGCAATAATGCAAACATTTCATTCCAGAAACATAAGTGGGTATACAAAATGAATGTTTCACTTCATTAACTTGAAAAAAAAATGTCTGTGCAGTAAGCCCCTGAAACAATTTCCAACTCAAAAACATACATTTGTAAAAGTTGACCCAACAAAAAATGTAGGGGCATATTTTCAAGAACAGGCGATAAAATTATCTCCGCTTTATCGGCAGGAAACTGCCGCTAAAGCTGTGATAATGCGCTTGATAATATGTCCTTTTGCATTCCCATAGAAGCCCAGGTTCTGGTATTAACATGGACTTCTATGGGAATTCACAAGGGCGTATTATCAAGCCCATTATCGCCGCTTTGGCGGCAGTTTCCTGCCGATAAAGCTGCAATAATTTTATCGCCTGTTCTTGATTATATGCCCCGTAATTCGTGTGCTTTATTTTAAATAAAATAAGCGAAAAAAATAGCCAAAATGTTTTACACCAAACGAATGAGAAGACTCCACAAGGATTGACTAAGAAACAAAACCAGAAATGGTTGTTTGTTGTATTAATTTCCTGCATTTTAAATATGAAGATGCCTTTCTCCCGCACTTAAAAAAAGATCTGTCAAATGAAGAAGTGAGTTGCTGTGGTCTTAAGGTTTCACACTTACCTCTTTCTTCAATGGTACATTATTTCGAATTTGTGCTGGACAAGTCTGATCAGCCAGACATGTTATCAGCAAAAAAAGATGGGGGCATATTATCAAGGACCGGTGTTAAAATTATCGCTGTTTTATCGGCAGGAAACTGCCGATAAAATGGCGATAATGGGCTTGATAATACGCTCTTGTTAATTCCCATAGAAGTCCATGTCAACACCAGAACATGGGCTTCTATGGGAATTCAGAAGGGCGTATTATCAAGCCCATTATCGCTGTTTTATCGGCAGTTTCCTGCCGATAAAACGTCGATAGTTTTAACACCGGTCCTTGATAATATGCCCCATGGATTCCAGCCACAGAAGGAACAATAAGAGTATTACAAGGCAAAGGAGAGGCTTGCGTTAGAGGTATGATGCTGGAAGGACCCACAGTTTATCAAGGCGAAATAAGACATCCACATAAGAGCGCCTCCGAGGGGTTTGCTAGAAATGAATTTACAAGTCCAGATGAATGAGCTTTTTAGAGCATGGGGCTCCAGTAGTCGAACTTCTGTTCTGTCTGGTTCACTCGAAATCATGACAGTGTTCCTGGATCCATCCTGGGGATGGTCCACAGGGACCCACACACATCTCACCTATTTGGTAGACTCTGCACTGCCCACTCCGACCACGGATGCGTTTAATTTATTAAATTGTGCCCCTTTCTGAGAAAGTTGCTTGTCAACTAAGGGGGCATAATGAATACATTGTAATACTTGGTTGTGACTGGGATGACTGGTCCATCTTCATGTTGTCTTTTGTTTACTCCTTGGGTTTCAATTTCCACCCCTTCGCTTGTCCTTCAGGAAAGCCGAAAATTAGAGATGATGAGAAGGTAATATATTTGCTAATTTGATCGTATTAAATAAGATTGAGACTATCTGAGCAAAGTGGCACCACCTATACTCTCCTGAAGATGTGTCAGGTTAGGGGTGGCCCACCTGACTCTCACTAGGATGATGGTGGATTAGCCGTATCATTCTGATTCCCATGGAGAACTGCTAGGAAATAAGATAGGAAGGATGTGGCGGGCGGCACTGGATGAGAGACACAGGGTGCTGGAAGACCCCTCTGCCAAAATGCATGCCCTTCCAACCATGTTCACTCAGTCTTCAAAGTATCATGAATGTCTGTGGAGTTGCTCAGTTGACTGTCCTTACATTAAAAAAATTTAGAGACCCCCTGATAAGCCTGTCCATGAGACCTTCAGTCACAGATCTTCAGAGGGACCCTGGATCTGAATCACCTGCGGAAGGGTGCGCTGCTTCTTTTGATGGTCTGACTACCCTTTGGCCCAAAGTTGACATTGATGATTTTGTGCTATTGCATCTGAAATGAACAAACCAATGGTCCGATGGTGAGAATGCGAGTATCCTCTCAATACAGACTGTGACCACCTCCCCCCATCCAAGGGGTGAAATAGGCCCTCAAGCTTGTGTCTGAATGGGAAAATCAAGGAAGATAAATGTGACGTGCTTCTAATGGTCCATTAGTTGCATCCCCTTGGACACTCAAACACTGGTTCCTCTGAGGAAAATACTGAGGACTCCACACAGTTCAACAAAGTTATTCACTCTTTTTTTATTAACTGAATGAAATATTCATAAGCCAGTTTCTCGTGTGCTCATGACGAGCTGAGCTCGTCATGACCTCGTCTGTTCCTCAGAACGCCCAGCACAGCAGGGGAATAAGCCCCGCACCTGAGCGTTCTAACGGTCATGACGAGCTGAGCTCGTCATGAGCGTCGGAGGGGTTAAATATATTGTCACCTAGTAGTCACTGGTCCTCAGCTTTGCCCCATGCTGACATAACTGCCAAGACCTACCCCACCAAATCGCCAGAGGGGGATCCCCCTCCTGTGTTGGATCCAGATGTCTGGGCTCCCCCCCCTTTGTTCTGTGTGTTTGGGCTGCATCCCTTGGTATTGTAAATGCCAATGCATTTTATTTATGTGTTTGTTTTTAAAACAGATAATAAAAAGCATTGTCCTTTACAATGCCAATAGGATGAACTCTAGAGAGAGAGGAGTACAGTGCCAAATCTCTGTAGAAATGGCGCTGTTCTGGTTGCTTCTTCTCATGGAACACAGTGCAACGTTTTTGGCTGCTGCGCTGCAAGCACATGCAAATTTAGTAAATAGATTCAATTAGGGGGCAGATTTACTATGATTTTGTGCAGGGTTGTGTCACTTTTGTGGCGTAGCCCAGACGCAAAATGATTTTTGGGAATTTACTAAGCCATACGAAGCCACTTTGTGTGGCTTTACGCAGTGGTCGATTATGATGGCGGACGGACCTGCGTCCGTCCGCCACCCCTGAGGTGGAGGGACCGCCGGCAGGGGCAGCGGCGTTCCCTCCATTGCAATTAGGATGTGACCGCCACCCTGGCCGTCACATCCCGTATATTTAACATTGCGGCGGGTGCTGCTTTAAGCAGCACCCGCCCCAAACTTAAAAGTGCATGCTGTGCATTTGCATGCACAAAGCGGCAGGCATATCCCCCAGCAGATCCTAATATGGCTGGCGGTGTCTGATAGACACCGTCACTTGCGACCGCGGCGGAAAAGCGGCGGACGGTCTTTCCCTCCGCCACGGTCCCCCCGCCATCGTAATATGGCGGGGAGAACAAAGGTGGCCTGCATGGCGGTGGCGATCCGTCCGTCATCCTAATTGAACCCTTAGTTTGGTAAATGCAAACTAATGAGACACAGTGCATTGCGCTGCCTTGTGTTGGGATGGCATTCCATGGGCGGAGCTTGGGCGTTCACGTAAACCTGGGAATTCATCAAAATGCTACATCTTCCCCAGTGAGGCATAACACAGGAAATACCTTTATTTCTCCTAGTTACTTCCTCGTACCATGTGTTCTGCATGCTGCAGCAGACATAGAAAGATGCCAAGCCTCTAAGATGTGTTTGTGTGCAGGAAGGTTTACCTTTCGGATAAAAGAATCCTGCCCGTAAATCAGGCACCCTTGCACCATGGTGTAAGGGTGCCTGCGGTGGAGCTGGCAGCCTCAAGTCCAGCAGCAGAAGGACAGGGCTAAAGTGTGCCATACTCTAGTAGATATACCACTTTTCAGCTCTCTTTCATGCACACAGCACAGCAATGTCCCTTACTGCCCTGCATTGCATGAATCATAAGTAAATATACCCCCTGATCTTTAAGTATATCATCCGAGACAACCGGGAATGAAGAAAATTGTGGGAGCAGGTCATCTCTAAGAGTGTGGGCCTGAGCAAAGGGAATGACATTCATGTCCTTTTTAATCTCTTCTACCTTACTCTGAATAAAATCATTCAGTTGCTCACGAGTTCAGTGGAAGGAGTCAGCAAAGTTTTGGGAGTATCCGACAAATCCTTGATCACCTGAAAGATGCAGAGCAAGGACAATCTTGTAGGAATTATAGGATTGTCTAGCAGACCGAACAGACGTTGTGTAGCAATATAATAACTCTGCCTTGTATTCCGCCATATCAGGCAGCGAATAGATCATCTTCATGGTGTTCTAGTTGCCTGAGATTGTATTTAGCTTATCTCAGGTCCATGGGCAGCGAAGGGCTCGAGCTTCTGCACGTACAAGAGTTGTGCCTACATCATCTACATCGATCACTGGATCGATCAATATTTGTGGCATTATGTGCGTGTAATATTTGTGAATAAATATCCTCAGCCTCATAAATGTTGATCTTTAATTGTAGTTTAATCTTCACAAATAAATCCCATCCAAACAGGTTAACATTCGAAAGGCATCAGAACCCTTAACATTCTCATAAGCCTAAATTCTAGAATACACATAGCACTAACCATAAAGAATGAAGCAAGAAGCTTATCATATCATAGAAAAGCTAAGAACATGCAGAACGTACAGAATATCACAGTGTGTTCAAGGCAAACCTTCCCCACGGACTGCATGCACCTGGACCCAGTTAGAGGGTTGATGTTGAAGCTTCTCCGGTTGCCATTAGGAGGCAACACCACAGGGTAATTTCTCCATGTCCTTTTCCCAGAGGGTGCTGTTTTGCATTGGCTGTCTGTCAGGAAGAGGGTGATCTTCAAAGCCCTGTATATAGAGTACAGGATATTTTATGGTTTGGAAAAATCTCCCCTCGCCACTCGTCTTCGGATTTATAAGTCATTCAGACAGACAAGTGGAGAAGTGTGGCTCAATGGTTAGAGCGGCAGACCCTGATGCAGAGGTCTAGCCCGGGACCAGGGTTCAATTCTCCGCCTCGGCGGGTCTTGGGCTCAATTTCCTCGGACCTGATAATTCTCGCCTCGGTGCCTATTCCAATCATGGAGTCCCACTCTGCAACTCTGGGCAATAGCTTGCTTAAACTCCACAAAGGCCCCCACAACGCTAAGGATGCCTGGCCTCCACCTTGGGGGTGGCCAGGAGTGGACACCTCACAGGGAAAGCCAGGATGGGTTCCACAGCGGTATTTGTACAAGCACCTTGAGACCCTTGCGGGTGAGTAGTGCGCTATACAAGTATCAATTTACATTTAGACATCTTTGTTCGAACTCTCAGTTAGTGTACTCGGTACCAGTTATAAATCAGATCTAGTGGAAGAGCTATCCTTGCCCTATCTCTAGGGATGGAATCAAACAGCTTTTATTTATCTTTAGTAAGCATTAAAAAGTATCTCTTCTGCTAATGTAGTTTTAGGTTCATCTTTCGGCTTTTGTTTGGATGACCAGTCTCCACTTTGGTCTTTTTCAGCACCAAGCTGCCCTTCCTGGGTGAACCTGCACTCTGTAAGATACTTTCCATTCCAAGCATTAACATTTTCTTTTAAGTGCTATGATATCCATTGGCGACGGGCATCCATGGGCAGGGGGTTGGGGCGTTTAAAATAATATTCGAAAAATTAAATAAAACTTACCGAACTCAGCGACATCCCCACTCTGGACCTCTTCTTTCGCCAACACAGGAACCGGATGCTGGAAATCCCTCGGCCAAGCCTGGTGCTGCTCTCACAGGCATTAGAGGAGTGCTAGGATTGGTGGGAGCAGCCTCACTCCGCGCTACAGAGCACTCTAGAGGCTTTGGCCTGCCCTACCCCAGCTGGGTTAGAGATGTTTAAAGTGCGCATGTGTGGATGGCGAGCGCATGTGTGGATGGCCGTCGCAAGACAGCCAGCCAAAAAGACTTTGGACGTTGCATTGATTCGTCTACCGGTTTGTGTCCCCGTCACCCTCCCCCTCCTCTTCGCATGCTGTGTCTCTCACCCTCCCCTCCTCTCTCCCGCCTTCATTATCTGTCTACTTCCCCTGCTCCAACCCCCCTCCCCTGAATCTCTCACCTTGCCTGCTTTTCTCCTTACGTATCTGTGCTTATAGTTTATCTCGACCTTACAAGTAACTATTTTGCCATGCTCTAAGAACTGTGTAACCTTTGTAACGATGTAACCTGTAACCATTATCTGATGCTCATGTAAAGCGCTCTGATACCTCCAGGTCTAGCCAGCGCTATATAAAACCTTTAAAATAAATAAATAAAAAATAAACTGCTGAATTTAACCCCTTCCACGCGAGGCTAATTCCCCCGCGGTCAGGGGGGAGAGGCCGCCTGCGACGCCGCAGTACTCGTGACGAGCCCAGCTCGTCATGCTGCACAGTGGAGCTGTGCTCATGACGAGCTGAGCTCGTTACGACTCCGCCCACTCCCATAGAACGCCTGCACAGGCGGGGAATTAGCCGCACGTGGGAGGGCCGCGGCAGGTATGACGAGCTCAGCATGATATGAGCACAGCTTCACTGTGCCTCATGACGAGCTGAGCTCGTCATAAGCATGCAACCAGCCTCTTCTCTGCTGCTGTCATTTAGCAGCGCCCAGCCCCTGTCCTGACGCTCAGCTCAGGACAGAGGGTGAAAAATAAAACAATTACTATTTTATTGTACATCTCTGGGGCTTTGGAGGGATTTTTAAGTGGGGTGACGCTCCTCCGCTCAAAGGGAGGAGCTGCACCTGATGCTACCAGGAGCACAAATTAGTTCAGGCAATGTAATTTTGATTGATAGCTCCAGGAGCGACTATTCCGCCATTTTAGGGACCAATGGGGCATCACCCTGCATTCTCAGCTCTTGTTTGGTTTATTTGAGGGCAACATACAATGCACTTGCCCCTGAGATCAGTTTTACTGACTCTGACAGCCTGACACTACCTAAGACCACGACCTGCTCAGCGCATCGTATTTATTTATTTATTTATTTATTTGTGCGGTTTTTATATAGCGCGGACTTTACCCGAAGGCGTCAGAGCGATTCACACAAGGAACAGAACTGTTACATGAGGAGAACATTACACGTGAACAAATTACAAAAGCAGACGTTAAGTTACATGAGGTAAAAGTGACATTTGTGAGCAAACAAAATACATGAGGTAGCAACGGTGCCATGAGGAAAAAGTGACAAGTGTGCAGGTTATAAGAGAAAACAAAGTACAAATAGAGGTATAATACTGCAAAATAAGTTAGACACTTAGGCACAAGAATAAACGTAACGTAGGCAACGGTGGCACTTGTGCAAGTATCAAAGGTAAACAAGATGTGAGAGGTAAACAAGTAAACAAATCGTACGTAAACAAGGATTATTTTAGCCAGGAAAAAATAGGAATACTACAGCCAAGGTGGCCGTGGCGGTATTGAAGCAGACAGTGGAATTCGGAGCCTCTTCCGGTGAGTTGAGACAAAGTTATTTCTGTAAAAATACAAGAGGGTAAAAGAACAAAAAAACACAGTTCCGGTCCTGAAGAGAAACACATGAGACATCGCTTATCAGCAAAAGGTGGGCGCTTCCCACAGCAGAATCCGAGGCAATTAGGGGCGCTGGAATGACAGAAACTGTCTTAAGTAGCTAGTGGGGGTGGAATGAAACTCAGGTAGGCGGCAGGGGCGTGAGCTGCGACAGGCATGTCCATCTGTCTTCATAAAGGAAAACCCCGCACACACCTGTCAGCAAGGACAGGCGGACACCGGGACCAGCATGCAGGGCTGGCGCTAATGGGACGGGAGCCTGCAGGTAGGCGGTGCTTATCAGCCACCAGATCCCTGACGTCACCTAAGGGTACCTGACCTCGGGATCCTCTGCACGTACGGGCTACTGGTGGCTTCACATCACTCTGGTCCTGCGGCTACAACAGGGCTTTTTTTAACTGTATACTCTGCTTGAACGTGTTCCTAATTTTGGCAGACAAAAGAACTGAGATAAATTGGTTTGCCCAGGATTACACAATTTGGTCAAATGTGCTCAAGTGAGGAAGCAGGGACTCGAACTCGAGGCGCTGCCTTCAAGGGGAAGGCAAGTAAGCAATATGGCAGCTCCCATAATTCCAAGCTCTCTGCGAGGAGCCCCATTCTGTGCAAAGTGTGTGCATGATGATTGATGAACAGCTTTGAGAGGCGGTATCACAGTTAAAGCAGTGATGCATCAGGGAAGGCTGCACCATATAGGTGTTTTAATTTAATGTCTTTATAAGTAGTGAGACAACAAGGCAAGAAGGTCTATAGGGTCCCACTGGATGGGGGATAACTGGTCTTAGGAAACTCTAATAAGTATACCTTGGCTATAAAAGATACTAAGGGGTCCATTAGGATGACGGGCAGACTTAGTCCGCCCGCCATCCCATTGGGGGAAGGGACCACCTGCCATAAGGGCGGGGGTCCCGTGGGGGGTATTATGATGCGCACGCCACAGTGACGGGCGCATCATGCATGTTTAACATTGTGGCGCGCGGTGCTCTCAGCACCGCCCGTCACAATGCTAAAAATGCTTTTGATGCATTTGCAAATTCAAAGCAGTAGGCACCGCGCGGTGCCTGCCGCTTTGTGTATGCAAATGCAGGGGGGTACCACAGGGAGCCCCCTGTGCACCCCCCACCTCGCCTTCACCATGGGGGCCCGCAGGGGGCCCCCAAAGTAAAGACAGCATGCTTCCACCACCACGGAAAGGTATCTGAATGAGGCCATCATAATTTGGCTGGCGGTGTCTGATAGACACCGCCAGCCATATGAACCTTTTCCGCCCCGGCTGCAAGGCGACCAGGGCGGAAAAGCGGCGGACGGTGTTTCCAACCGCCACGTCCCCCCACCATTGTAATATGGCGGGGGAAATAGGTGGCTGGCGGTCACGGATGTCGGGCGGATCACCACCGCCTGCATGGCGGTGGCGATCCGCACGACATCCTAATAGACCCCTAAGATTGGACATTTCAGAACTTTTTTTCTATTTCGGGGGAGCTCCTGAGTCCAGAGTACGCTCTTCCAACAGATGCTGCTGGCACAGGTCCCAATGCAGACAGGCCAAGAGGTATTAGAACAGGGCCCCCGACAGTCCAGACCACAATCCCTGAACCTACCATCGTAGGATGACTTACACCCTGCTCTTGGCTGGTTTGCTATGTTAGTGGGTCTTACTAAGCACAACGATCAACCGAATGGTTTCTAGGCGCTAATTGAACAGGGTCAGTCAGTAGTCTGAAGTTAGTTAAAATCCTGATTGAATAAAAAGCCTTCAACAACAGTCTAAACATACTGAGGCGAGGGCTGATTGGAGGTTATCTGAGAGGGACTCCGGGATTTAGCGGCACATACCGGAAAACAGTGTCCACCAATCCAACATTTGTTCCACTTAAGAATTGCCACCACATTTATTTCCAATGGTGGAGCTAAGGATTCTCTGTCACATATCTTTTCATACGCTATATATACTATGATCCATGGACCTAGAGAGCCCTGGAAATGGTACAAAGAGCTTTGAATTCAATGTGTTGCCCCATAAAGAGGTGCGTCACATCATTTAATATTTTTATATATTATATTATAAAAATATTTAATACACATCATTATATGGAAGAAACTGGAAGCACCAAAGACTGATCTAACCACATAATGTAGCACATGTTGGAGCCTCTATCTAGATCAGGAAAGGTGGCGGTCCCATGTAGAGGGTGTTAGCATAATAACCTCGCATGCAATTTATGGTTGCAGCTGTAGTTCTTTTCCCTTTTCTCGTCCAGAATAGGACAGTATTTTTTTTAAATAATTTTTTGAAGGCTTGAGCAGAAAGAGACCACCAAAGAGATTTGTGCAAGAAGTGATGGGAGCATTGTCGATCCAACGCCAACGTTTTTTTAGTGTTTACTGGGATCGGTATCGCCCCATCTTTGAAGGCCAGCAAGAATCCAGCAAAAGGTCAAAGTGACTTTTAATGATCGTGACTTCTGCCTTGTCCACAACGGAGAAAGAGTCAGGTCCGCGCCAGAGAGAACTCACACCTTATTCATCTGACCCAGACACCCGGATGCCAATCGAGAATTGGGAGTTTCATGGCCGTTAGGCTGCAGCACATGGCCACGTGTGTCTGGGATCCAAGGTTGTTTTCTAGATGGGATTGACTGTGCCAACTTTGAACAACAATGGTACAACATCTTGCAAGAAGAACCTGAAATGGATTTGATTAGCAAGAAGTCTGAGAATAGAAACTAGGAACGGATCACAAGGGAGCCAGATTTGAGCTTATTTAAACTTTCATGGAGATCTGGTGCAGTTACCTAGCTGAAAGATGAGAGAGAGGAGGTAGTCAGACAAGTTCCTGGTATTACAAGAGGCAGTTTTTCCCTTCTAATTTGTGGTCTTAATTGAGAGATTTTGTCAATAAGAAGGTTACTGAGCTCATTGCAACATTTTTTGATATTTCATCCACTCCTCTGGAGTCATCAGATAAATCCCTTATTTTTTGTATTATTTTCTCTTGGGGTTGTAAGAGGTTTTGCTGAGTAGTATTTTTGTTGAGCTGCTTTTACTAGAGGGGTACAGCCTGTCATAGCTTTTTTAGTTAGATGTGTCCTTCTTTTCATATTTGCATCTCCAGGTGTGTTCAGTTTGTCTGAGCATCATTTTGGCAAATGTAATCTTAGTAGGAAATCAGAGAGCAGAATGACGACTCTCCAATTAATATGAAGAGAGAATCTTGATTTCATTAAAGACATACGGAGGCTAACATTATGCAAATACTTTTATTTGCTGCCCAAACATGCAGCCCTTTAAAGAATGTCATTACATCACAATAAAATAGAACTTTAACAACATAACAACTAGGATGAGCAGGCTCCTATCTTCCTCGTGGGCTGCGATGACACAGGAGTGCAGTGAAGAAATTTCAGCAAAAAGTTATTCCTTAAGATTGTTATCTGAGAAGGAACATGAAAATGCCATATAGTGAAAAAGGCAACAAACAATAATAACGTTTTTCAGATATAAAAAGAAAAAACATTTGACATCAATCAACCCAAACCTCTCAGGGAGAGGAGTGTGGGATAATGTTAGCCTCCGTATGTCTTTAATGAAATGAAGATTCTCTCTTCATATTAATTGGAGAATCGTCATTTCATTACAAGACCGGAGGCTACCATTATGCATGTTTAAAGCCATGCAAAGCTGCACCGCTAACGTGTTCTATCGGTTTCAAGTAGAACTTCGAGAAGGTACTTGCATTAGACCAATCTGCAGCTTTAAGTATTTCGGGCAGAGAACCCCCAGCCCAAAAGACTTTGCTAACCATTGCACCTCTAGAAGAATGAGCACCAAACCTAGACAGATCCACACCTGCTTCATGCATAATCAGACGGATCCATCTCGCTAAAGTTGCTGATGATACAGGCCTAAAAGGTCTAACATAAGATAAAAGAAGTTGATCACAGCCAGCAGGTCTAAAAAATGAAATCTTATTTTCATAACACTTCGTGCAATTAACAACGCATAATTTTTCACATTCATGAAAAAAGGGGTAGAAAATAGATTCTGACATTGTTTTAGTTCTTTTCCAGATATCAAAATGAACACCTTCAGAAGAATAAAATCTATAGGAAAGTTCAAGAGCTTTAATATCAGACACCCTCCTGAAGGATATTAAACATAATAAGGTTGCTAATTTCATTGAAATCCTTTTAAGGGAAAGTAACTCATTGACAGGCCAGGACATGAAGAGATTAAAGATAAGATTAACGCCCCAAAGGGATTCATAGCGAGCCCTAGGAGGACTCCTTAGTCTAATAACCTTCATGACCCTGTTGATAAGTGGATTACTACCGATGGCAAGGTTATTAATCAAACAATGACCTGAAGAGATAGCTGATCTGTAGCAGTTGATGGTCTAAAAGAAAGACCTGACTCAAAAAGATGTGCGAGGTAATTAGCTATAAAATGTAAAGGACATTGAACGGGATCAAAATCCCTTTCAAGGCACCAACCAGACCATTACTTCCATACTCCTCTGTATCTCTTTCTGGTCCCAGGGGCCCATGATTCTTCCAGTAAGCTTTTAGCTTCTGCCGAAAGCTCAGAATATCTCCCTGAATCCCTGATATCCTCCAGACAAGACGGTTCATTTTCCCCTCCAAGACTAAAGGATGTTCTTCTCCGTCTGGGCCTTGTAGTAGGCCCGAACATGATGGAATCAACCATGGTAAGTCTACCGCCAATTCCATTACACCGGGAAACCATACTTGGGATTTCCAGAAAAGAGTCACCAGAATTATGTTGCATGATTCGAGTCTCACTTTCCACAATAATCTCTGAATCATTGAGAAGGGAGGGAAGGCGTAGCCCTTCGTCCCTTCCCAAGGTTGGAGAAAGGCATCTACTCCCTCCAGCTGAAATATTTCGGAACTTGGTTCGTCAATCAGCTGGCAAACAAATCTATCAGAATTGGACCCCAAACTTCCTGAATTAGATGAAAAAATTTGGGATTCAGCATCCAATCGCTGGAATCGTGAAGAAAACGCAAATTCCAGTCTGCTCTCAGATTTAATGAACCGGGAATATAATCTGCTCTGAGGGTAATTTTGTGTTCCCAACAGAAATACCATATTTTCTTTGCGATATCCGAGAGATTTTTGGATTTCGCGCCACCCAATCGATTTATGTAAGAGACGGCTGAAAAATTGTCCAGACGGATTAAAGTATTGGAGTTCTTCAGAACTTCTCTGAAGCTCATAAGGGCATTTAAGGCTGCCAACATTTCTAAAGAGTTTATGTGGAGGGATTGTTCTAAAAAGGCCCACCTCCCACCGGTTTCTAAGTTGTTCAGACGAGCACCCCAACCACGGTTGCTCGCATCTGATTCCGGGATAAAATCTGGTACATTTCCAAATATAGCTTTTCCATTCCAAGCTTGGAGGTTGTTTAACCACCAATGCAGGTCTTCTCGAGCGTCTTCTGAAAGGGGAAGGGAATCTTCGTACCAGAGACCCTTCCTCAGGCCTTGAGCTTTTAATCTCTGCAAGCCCCTGTAATGAAGTGGGCCCGGAGAAATTGCCTGTATAGAGGATGAAAGGAGACCCAAAACTCTGGCTAGGTCTTTCAGACGGAAAATATCTTTTGAAAGGACGTAGGAAACGTGTTTCCTGATCTTGGTAACCTTTTGGTGGAGAAGGATCAGGTTGGATAGAATAGTATTGACTTTGAAACCCAAGAATTCTATTTCTTGAGTTGGGGTTAAAATAGTTTTTTCCAAATTTATGATAAAACCCAAGTCTCGAAGGAGGTTCATAGTGATATCTAAATGTTCCAAAATTTCTGTCTTGTCTTGAGACATGATGAGGATATCGTCTAAATAAATTATAAGACGAATCCCCCTTTCCCTTAGGTAACTGACCACCGGACGAAGAACCTTGGTGAAACACCAAGGGGCTGAAGATAGGCCGATGGGGAGACATTGGAATTGATGGAGAATTCCTTTCCAAGTAAATCGGAGATATCTGCGACATTCCTCGTGCATGGGAATGGCGAAATAGGCATCTTTCAGATCCAAATTCACTAGCCAGTCTTTGGTCTGACGAATGTCCCTCAAAAGATGGATACCCTCCATCTTGAAATGTCTGTAGATTAGAAAATTGTTTACATTTTTTTAATTTATAACAGGTCGCCAACCCTTGTCTTTCTTTTTTGACTAGAAAGATAGAACTTAGAAAGCTTTTCGTTAACTCTGAAAGTGGAATTTTTTTAATAGCTCTTTTCTCTAACATTTGGGAGATCTCTGTCTCGTTTAATTTCGAATTTTCCTTGTCTAAAATGAGTTCTCTGGGAGCTCTTTACTGCAAGGGTTCTTCCCAAAATTCTATTTTGAATCCCACAACAGTCTCCAAAACCCATGGATCTTGAGTGACTCGAAGCCAATTCTTTTCGAAGTGTCTCAATCTTCCTGCCACCTTTAAGGGGATAGAAGGGGTTGTCCTTACCATAGTTTCCTTGATTGGATGATCGAGGTCTGCCACCGCGGGATCTTGAGCCCCTTCCTCTTTGTGGATAGAAGTTTGAGTTTCCATGGAAACCTCTATAGGGACGATAGCCTCTGTTGTCTTGATAAAACTGGGACCGGAATGAGGTGCGGCTGACAGATTGTCCCCTTCTGTCAGCCCTTCCAAAAAGTGATCGAGTTCCAAAGACTCTACGCATATTTGACTGTGCCCTACTAAAGGTATTAAAGGTGGAGACATACTTCCCGAGTGTTTTAACGAAGTTGTCGCCGAATAAGAGCCCTTTTGTGTTGGACATATCTGCACTAGCTGAGAGATCAGCTAGTTTCGGGTTCATCCTTAGGAGAACAGCCTTTCTACGTTCAGTGATTAGATTCGCGTTAGCATTGCCAATAAGGCAAATAGCACGTTGTGACCATCCTCGAAGCACTTCGATGTCTATAGGTGAATCATTAGCTTTAGCTTCCTCGGTGATATCCAGAATTTTAGAGAGTGGTCCCATTACATCAAGTAGCTTATCTTGAGCTTGTTTAAGACACCTTTCGATTCCTTTTCTAGGATCCCTTCCAGATTTGAACAGAAAGGTGATTAGGTCAGGATCAAGGTTAGGTGTATTACAAATCTTGTCCTCCGAAGAGGGACGAGGGCATTCGTTCCTTAAAAGATTATGGGTATTGATATCAAGGGGTTTTCTAACCCATTGTGATAGATATTTACCAACATGATCCATAGGCCACCATTCGGTGCTACGGGGGTGACGGATTGTAGTGGGATTAAACATTTCCCCACCAAATGGGTCTTTGACTGAGGTAGAAGTAGAAGGAGTTTCTAGATCTTCGTCAATATCTTCAAATGAATCTTGAGGATCAAAGATAAATTCGTTCAAATTATCATAGTCTGTTGGTTGACTTTCAAAATAATCATTAAAATCATTTGTCCCGTAGAGGGTACCGCATTCTATTGTGCTGCTAGGGACACCTCTTCTCCCTGCCTCAAGTAATTGAGGTCTATCTATTGTGCTGCAAGGAGCACCAATATCTCTTGTGGCGCGAGGGCCACCAATCTCGTATGCATTGTTGGATGTTTCAATAGAATAATTTCTCTTTTGGAGTACTTTTCCTTTTTTCTGCCCTGCAGATGTTGAAGGAGATTCCCCATCCGAGAGTGAGAAGTAATTCTCCTCTGTAGGTGAAACTCTCTTTCTCTTTGCGAGAGCAGCGTCGACAGCCTCTCTAATAGAAGATCTAAATTCCTCTCTAAAGAGGTTTCTAATGCTGTCAGGCAAAGGTTCCTTAGGGGAAACATTTGCATCATTGGTGTTGTCTTCCATGACAATTAAGGCAAGTTATAATAAAAAGTGTACTCCAGATAGATTTTAAGTTTAAATAACCTTCTCTTAATTATAAAGGCGCCGAACTCAGCGCCCTCCTGAAAAAACCATCGGCAGACCCCACCGACCTCAAGAACTACCGCCCCATCTCGCTCCTCCCGTTTCCTGCCAAAGTCATCGAGAAGACCGTCAACAGACAGCTGGCCGCCTTCCTCGAGACGAACGTATCCCTCGACCACTCACAGTCCGGCTTCCGAGCCAATCACAGCACCGAGACCGTCCTCATCGCAGCCACTGACGACATCCGATCCCTGCTCGACAACGGGGAAACAGTGGCCCTCATCCTCCTGCACCTCTCCGCAGTGTTCGATACTGTTTGCCACCGCACCCTAGTACAACGCCTCATCAACGTCGGAATCCAAGGGAAGACCCTGGAGTGGATCATCTCGTTCCTCGCCGGAAGAACCCAGAGAGTCCGCCTCCCCCCGTTCAGATCCGAGGCCTCCAAAGTCATCTGCGCGTGCCACAAGGATCATCACTCAGCCCCACTCTCTTCAACGTGTACATGAGCCCCCTCGCAACCATCGCACGCCAACACAGCCTCAACATCATCTCCTATGCCGACGACACCCAGCTGATCCTCTCCCTCACCAACGACCCCGCCACCGCCAGATCCAACCTACACGAAGGGATGAAAGAGGTAGCCGGATGGATGAAGATCAGCCGCTTGAAACTGAACTCAGACAAGATGGAAGTCCTCATCCTTGGACCATCACCGTCGGCCTGGGACGACTCCTGGTGGCCCCCAGCCCTAGGCAGCACACCCAAACCAACGGATCACGCACGCAACCTGGGTTTCATCCTGGACTCCTCCCTGTTGATGACCGGACAAGTCAACGCTGTCTCGGCTTCATGCTTCAACATCCTACCCATGCTCCGAAAGATCTTCCGATGGATCCCCACCGAAACCAGGAAGACGGTCACCCAGGCACTTGTCACCAGCCGACTAGATTACGGAAACACCCTCTCCACCGGAACCACAGCCAAACTGCAGAAAAGACTCCAACGCATCCAGAACGCCTCCGGACGACTCATCCTGGACATCCCACGCCACAGCCACATCTCCGGACACCTGAAAGACCTGCACTGGCTCCCCGTCAGCAAAAGAATCACTTTCCGCCTCCTCACCCACGCACATAAAGCCCTCCACAACCTAGGCCCTAGGTACCTCAACGACCGCCTGACCTTCTACACTCCCACCAGCCAACTACGATCGACCAACCACGCACTCGCCGCAGTTCCACGCATCCGAAGAGCCACCATGGGAGGAAGATCCTTCTCCTACATGGCAGCCAAGACCTGGAATTCACTCCCCATCCACCTCCGTCTTACCCAAGACCACCTCTCCTTCAGGAAGCAACTCAAGACCTGGCTGTTCGAGCAGTAGCGGATCCCCCCCTCCACCCCCCTAAGCGCCTTGAGACCCTCCGGGTGAGTAGCGCGCTATACAAATTTCTTGATTGATTGATTGATTGAAGTATCCTTGGAATGATTTCAAGAAAAGACTTTCTTTGTAATAGCGAGTTCTTCACTTATCTTAAAGAAGAAACTCCTGTGCCGATTCTGTTAGAAGCCAGTAGATGACGATCTTCTTCCAGTATTAATTCTGTAAATATTATTATTTTCGGTTAGTTTTCCGATTTAGGCTCCGTATAAGGTCCGTACTCTCCGTCTCCGTTACACCCTCGAGAAAGGTGTAACCATGGAGACCAGGACAGTATTCGAACAAATCTCCGCGCATTAAAGCGCGAGGATGTTCTACGTTTCCGCGTCTCCCAGCTAGTTGCTAGGAGACGCGTGAGGCTTCAAGGGAGCATAATGGGCATGCGCAAGGCCCGTCGTCGAGCTGGCGCATACCAGCATCTCTATGTTGCTAAGAGACGCGGGAAATCAAATATATATGTCAGCGTTTCCGTCTTTTCCTTCGATTTCTCCTTTTTTTTTTTTTGTTATAAGCAAGAGAGGCGCTTCTAATCTCTTAGGGGTCCTCACTCACTCGAGGCTTAGAAAGTTCACAAATCGGACTGTACATAAGTCAATGTTAGAAAATACTTAAATACTTACCACGAATTAATTTCTCCCGATCTCATAAGGCAAACAGAAATGAAAGGCTAATCCCAACCATAAATTGGACTGGGGAATGTTATCATCTAAAAAGACAATGTTGCTATAATGATGTTAAACAAGTTAATTTAAACAATATTAAAGCAGACTCTACAATAAATTGAAATAAATAAGTAAACATTAGTTATCTAATAATAGTAGAGCCATAAAATTCATCAAAAACATACCAAAATATTTATAAATAAGTTAAGATGGTATGCTAGAAAAAATAGTACTTATCTGGGTCAGAGCAGCGAACAAAAGAGGAAGATAGGAGCCTGCTCATCCTAGTTGTTATGTTGTTAAAGTTCTATTTTATTGTGATGTAATGACGTTCTTTAAAGGCCTGCATGTTTGGGCAGCAAATAAAAGTATTTGCATAATGGTAGCCTCCGGTCCGGTAATGAAATTACTAATGAGTATCCATCGGTGATCTGCTGCACATTAATACTTAACAATTGATATTATAGGAGGCAGCTTAGTTTTTAAGTCAGTTTGAAATAGGGTAATGTCCAGATTTTTGCCAAATGCACTTCTGGCAGCTTTCCCTCTTAACCGTAATCTTAGTTTTGCTCACAGGATTAGATCTGATGGTGTACTGGTCAGTCCATAAATTAACCTGCTATTTTTTTTTTAAAATGGGTCCACTTATGGTCCAGAGTATGACCCTTTTAATGTCTCAGCCCTGTACTGTTTGGGTTGCTGCAGTTTTACAACCCTGAACTACAAAGGCTGGCAGTGCAGCAGGATTACATTGTACCCGCCTGGGGTTGCAGGGTCAAAGTTCAGATCACAAGGTGTGCCACCTGGCAGCTCTGCACTTGTTTCTCCTCAGAAGTGTCAGCACACACTCCAGTAATCTCACCCAGTCACATATAGCCACACCCCTGCAGGCACAGTAAAAACACACACATAAATGTGCTGTCACTCACAAAGAACCTAACATGCACAAACTGCACATCACCACCCCCTGACTGACACACAGGTTCACCTTCTCGCAGCTAGACACTAACAGGCATTTTTACAGGCCCCAATCGCAACTGGAGTGTCACTTTTTTTTACGTTCTCGTGGGTTAGCACCATTCCCCATATTCACAAGGTAGCGCTAAACCACTTAACTTGGCTTAACGCCACCTTGTAAATATGCCCCTTTCCGCGGCAGTCCTCTACTGCAAAGGGGCGTGCAATGGGTGTTGCGGTGGGCATTTCACTGCCACACCCATTGCTTTTTAACTATGCCTCAGATTTAGAAGGCTGAGGCAGCGCCCAGAAAAGAGCCATTCTAGCGCCATGAATTACCAGGCGTTTGAATGGCGATACGAGGAGAAATCATTAATTTCTTCTCGTGTTTTGCTCTTTCCATGTGTGCTGCATTCTGCAACGCACATACAAAGAGCAAATCACCATGAATGATTGTTTTTGTGCAGGAAGGTGACCCTTCTTGCGCATAAAAAAAAATTGCCTCTGCAGCACAGGCACCCTTGTAACATGGCGGCAGGATGTTATGTTATGTTATGTTATATTGGTATTTATAGCGCGCACAACTACTCATGAGTATCCTGGCGCGAAGCAATAATACACCTATGGCGAGAGAAATGAATTAATAGGCCTGGCTGAAAAGGTGAGTTTTGAGAAGTTTTTTAAAACATCTTATGTCCTGAATGTGACGTAGGACTATAGGTAGGGCATTCCAAAGAGTGGCTGTTTTTACAGAAAACGATTGACCGCCCAACCTGGCGCGACGGAAGTAAGGAATTACCATCAGACGCTGGGCCGCCGACCTTAAAGATCGTCGGGGAATGTAGAAGGCCACTCTCTGACTAATGTAGGAGGGTCCTGAGTCACGTAGAGCTCTGTGGGTTAAGACCAGGGCCTTAAATTGGACCCTCTGTGGCACTGGCAGCCAGTGCAGTGAGGACATTTGCGATCTAATGCTAGTTCGTTTAGAGATGCCCAAGAGGAGTCTCGCCGCAGCATTCTGGATGAGTTGTAACTTATTGACCAGGAATGCTGGTATGCCCAGATAGAGTGCGTTGGCATAGTCCAGGCGAGACAAGATGAGTGCTTGGGCAATGTTCTGCTCGATTTTCCTGGCCCTCTTTTGAGGAAAGGTGATTGAAGGTGACTTCAGTCTCTTATCATTCCAGTGTAAGGGCTAGAGTAGTGAATAGAGCCTATTTACAAGGCATTTCGCTATAATTCTGTATTCTCCTCCTTAGATTAGGGCTCATACACATAGGCTAGGGGATAGATTCATTAGTATTAGGGATAATCCGTCCTTTAGTGAGGGTATTATTATACTTTCCATGGAGTTATGCTGAATTCGGGCCTGGTAGGCCTCAAACGGGAGAGACTCCATCTTTCCTTCTGCTCCGGCAGCTTGGGATGCTTCTAGGTCAAGTGTAATGTTTTAGTTATGAGGTGTTGTTCGCTTGGAGAGAACCGGTTCAGGCCGGCCCTTGTCGAAGGATTGTATTTTTCTTCATACCGAAGGCACAACATCAGGCCGGCCGGCTGGGAACGTGTCCTTGGTACGGGGAGGTACAAGAATTTGGTGGGCGGCAGGGTACTGGCCGGAATTTTCCATGAGGAGACACGCTTCTATATTAGTGAAAGCCCGAGACAGTTAGTGAGTTAGTCCGTAGGCGGCATCTAGCCGTTAGCAACAAAGCTATTACTTATTCCAGGGAAGACAAGCGCCATTCCAAAGGCGGAGAAGAATCGAGAAACAGATACTCTCTTAGTAGAACAGCCAGGGAGGAGAGAGTAGCCGATGAGAGGAAGGTTCCAGTGACTTGGAGAAAGGTGAAGGGAACAGCGCATAGCGGTGCAGACGTGTACCCGTGATTGCGGAGGTGTGACTTCAAGACGAGCCAAGCCACAGACGAGAAGGGAACCTAGATGACTGCTGAGCGCAGACTTCAAATTAATAAGGTGATGTCGACCCTTTCTTACTAGAGTGCACAGCCTAATCTTTCACTTTTCTTTGCAGGTTATGTGTTGTAGTGTGGTGTTATATGATTGTTTATTGTAATGAGAAATAAAGTACCCCAGTTCTTTGTGAACCGACATGTGCCTCGTATTCTTGTATGAGAGGGTAACCTATTCTTCTAGTAAGATGCAACTATGTGAACAGATGCTAACCCTGATCAGGTAATGGGTAACTGAATAAGGAAGAGATGAGCCCCTTGAATTAGAGAATGAGTTGTACATTATCCAAATTGGCAACCGTTGTGTGATCGGTAATACTATAGTTCTACACCCCTGATGAATAGTGAGATTGATCCCTTTATGTAATGGTAACCATAGGATAAGCTGCTGCCGTCTGGGTAGGTTGTCTGGGTTCGTATGGGACCGCGAGATCGCCGCTGATGCTGCCGTCTGGGTATGTTGTCTGGGTTCGTATGGGACCGCGAGATCGCCGCTGATGCTGCCGTCTGGGTAGGTTGTCTGGGTTCGTCTGGGACGGCGAGATCGCCGATATTGCTGCTGCCGTCTGGGTAGGTTGTCTGGGTTCGTATGGGACCGCGAGACCGCCGATATTGCTGCTGCCGTCTGGGTAGGTTGTCTGGGTTCGTCTGGGACCGCGAGATCGCCGATATTGCTGCTGCCGTCTGGGTAGGTTGTCTGGGTTCGTATTGGACCGCGAGGCCGCCGATTGCTGATATTATACGAGGTTTGGGTATGTATCTTAGGAATTCCCTGTCCTTAGGTGGTAGATATATGTTGTTACCTATTGTAAATAGGCCCTAGGGAGGGGGAGGTGGTAACGTTCTGGCTGAGTTGGTGATGCTCTGATGAGCTGGTCCTATCTAATCAGAAAAACCAGCCAGAACATTTGGCGTCACGAACCGTTTACGAAACCTGTGTGCTTTGTGGTTGTTTTTTTTTTTGATTTTGTTCTCGGCGCGTACGTGGTTTCGTTTGTATATTTTTGTATATAATTGTGTGTATAGTTTTTTTCTTCAAGATGTTTTTGAGAAAGTCGAAATCTGTTTTTAAGTTGCCTGTTGATATTCCCGGCTGGGATTCAACGCCTTATGAGGCCTTGGCCCACGAGTGGGCTGATTCTACTGGTTTGAGTGAAAATTGGAATTCTTGTCTGGAGCTGGCGGAGCCGGCTGATGTGATTTCCTGTTTGCAGAAGGCGCCAGTGGCGAAGGGTGAAGAGCTTCCTATTTTAGGGCGCAGAGGTTGGATTGTTTTGTCTGCGTACAGGCTTGTACATGAGAGGTTGTCGAAATTGCAGAAGGAGCATGTGGAAATGGAACGGAAATTTGTTGAAATTCAAAATGCTCATACTTTGTTGCGGTGTCAAAATAAATTGCTTGCCGTCAAACTTGAAACGTATCAGACTATCGCTGAAAGGGCGGCTGTTCGGATTGCACGATATAAATACAAGAATCGTCGTGGTCGCGTTTCTAAACGGAAAGTGCGTCTGGTCGTGGCGAAAGCCGGACTGGATTGGAATCCTGATGAATGGGATGGTAATATCTGGAACTCGAGTGATTCTCGTTCCTCGGATGAGGAGTCTAATTATCGCGAGTCTTCTCGCTCCGGACAGGCTTTTAAATCTGCTTCTTGTGCTACAGATGTTGAGTCCCGCGACTACGATCGCTCTTTGCATTGTGTTGATACTTCTCATACGGATTGTTCCCTTAAGTTTACTGATCGGGCTCCTTGTGATGCTCTTCCTGCGGTCTCTGTACATCCTGTTTTTCGTAGGAAGTTGCAGCAGGCTCCCGGTAATCCAAACGGTATTCCTTTGGACTCTTTGGAGGATTTTACTCAACAGGAAATTAGTGATATTTTGCAGCGATTTCGACAGCGAGCAGGTGAGACCTTGCTTACGTGGATGGTGCGCCTTTATGAACTGGGCGCTGCTGGCATTATGTTGGATGCTGGCGATTCTTTGAAGTTTTGTTCCTTGAGTTCGGATTCTACTGTTCAAGATCATTTTCGTAATTATAATGGTGCTGGTCAAATAAGTTTGCTTCAGTTGGCGACTGAGGGTTGTAACCAAAAGTACCCTACTGAATCTGATTGGCCTGTGAATGACAAGCCGTGGTATACATTGCACGATGCTGCACAACGTCTCAAAGAGGAGGTGATGAAAACTGCGATTTTTCTGAGTACTGCTGACAGATTGCTTGATGGTTTGCTGACGTCTTCTGTGCGGAATCGTATTATTCGTTCTTCCCCGGTTGCTTATAAGCAGGTCATGATGACCTTATTGATCAATCAGACTGGTAACGCGTTGTCTATGGTACTGGAATCTGTACGCCAGCTCGGTGAGTTGGGTGATTGGTTTAAACCTGAACGACAGTCCCGGCCTGACACTCGTAGTCCTGGAGACAATAAGCTTACTAGACGTGACATGTTTCTTGCACTCTTGGCTGATGGTGTGAGGAAGGAGGATATTGATGGTGAAACTACTCCTCGTTTGTGGGACTTGTTTCGCAAACGCGGTTTGGACCGGAAGGAGGGTGCCCGGCGTGTGCGGACGAATGAGTGCGATCGTGATTATTCTGATGACAGCGGTGATGACAACCGTCGTGTGCGTTCTGATCGTCGTGATGATCGACGTTATGTACGTGATGCGTCCCCTCGTCGTGGAAGAGAGAGAGAGCGAGAGGGGGAAAGAGAAAGGGGGAGAGATGATTATGTTAACAGCAGACGTAGAGATGAAAGGGATCAGTCCCCTGAGTTGAGGAGGAGGGAGGATCGACACAGATTTTCCGATCGAAACTCGCAGTACAATACAGAGGACAGGAATCCATTTCGTAATAGAGATGGATATGAACATGACATATTGATACCTGAGAAACGTGAGAACATTTATCCTGATTTGTCCTGGTTGACAGAACGCAGTAAAAATGACTAGGAAGTAGGTCAAGCTCCCGTACATAGATGGGCTCACCGAGATAATAGACCCTATGTTGATATTGAAATTTTTTGGAGACATCGTAATATCCAAAGGGCCCGAGCATTGGTAGATACAGGAGCGGAGGCCACTCTTATTCATGGAAAATCAAAGAAATTTAAAGGCCAATTTTTTACAATTACTGGTTTAGGTGGAAAGGAAACTCCCGCAGTACAAACTACACTTGAAATGAGAATAGGTAGAATTCCTAGAAAAGAATACTCGGTATTAGTCGTGCCACTCTTAGAGTACATAATTGGAATTGACATTTTGAAAGGAATGACTTTGCATTTGGATGATGGATGTTATCAATTTGGAACTAAACATTATATATCATCCAGACCTGTACGGGTTGGTCGTTTAAGAATGGCCCCCATAAAGATTCCCCAGGCGACAAAAGTGGTTTGTCAGAAGCAGTATCATATCCCAGGTGGTCATGAAGAGATTAGTACCACTATTCAGGATTTGGTGGATGCAGGAGTTATAACTCCGGTTACTTCTGCTTGGAATAATCCCGTTTGGCCCGTGCGTAAGAGTGATAATTCTTGGCGCATGACTGTTGATTATCGAGAACTGAATAGGTATACACCCCCTTTGACTGTTGCAGTACCGGATATCATTACTTTAATTGAAAGAATCCAAAAGCATCAAGGTACATGGTATGCGTCCATTGATATTGCTAATGCTTTCTTTTCGATCCCGATTGCCCCTGAGTGTCAGGAACAATTCAGTTTTACATGGAACGGACGTCAAATGACGTTTAGAAGTCTTCCCCAGGGCTATGTGCATAGTCCTACGATATGTCACCGGCTGGTGGCCGAGCACTTAGCTGAGGTACCTGTATATCCGCAAATTCAGTTATGTCATTACATTGATGATATTTTGATTCAAGGTGAGACACGAGATGAAGTCCAGACCCAATTAGATAAAATCCTTGAGTGTCTGCGCGAGAAAGGTTGGGAAATCAACCCGGATAAATTACAAGGTCCATCCCAGACTGTAAAATTTTTGGGTATTAATTGGCATGAAGGACACAGAGAAGTGATCCCACAGGTAAAACAGAAAATTCTTGATTTTGCAGTTCCGAGAAATAGGAAAGAAGCCCAAAGCTTCATTGGCTTGTTTGGCTTTTGGCGCCAACATATTCCACATTTGAGTCAAATATTGGCCCCTTTGTATCGAGTCACTCGTAAAAAGAATGCGTTTGAATGGGGTAAACCACAGCAAGATGCATTTAGTTTGGCAAAAGAAGCGATTCAGTATGCCTTGGATTTATGGCCTGTGTGCGATGGTGATGTGGATTTGAATGTGTCTGTACAAGGCCTTTATGCAAATTGGAGTTTGTGGCAAAAACAAGGAACAAGTAAAGTACCGTTAGGTTTTTGGACCAAAAAGTTACCTGATGCTGGTGAGCGTTATACACCTTTTGAGAAACAGTTGCTTGCATGTTACTGGGCTCTGGTGGATACCGAGCAATTAACTTTGGGACATGATGTGGTCCTGCGACCTGAAATTCCTATCATGCAGTGGGTTTTGAGTTCGCCGAAAACTCACCGAATTGGACACGCTCAGGAGGCGAGTGTGATTAAGTGGAAATGGTACATACAAGACAGGGCACGTGTGGAACCAAAGGGAGTTGCATCCTTGCATGAGCAGGTGGCACGGGCGCCATCGGTTGAGACGGAGAGTGAATGTTCCGTACCTATAGTACAGGAATCCCCTGTTAAGTGGGGTAAACCATTTGATGATTTGTCCGCGGAGGACAGAAACCATGTTTGGTTTACGGATGGTTCGGCAAGGTTCATAGGTACAAAACGACATTGGAAGGCAGTGTCCTATAATCCGATCACACAAAAGTTGCTGAGTACAACTGGTGAGGGAAAGAGCAGCCAATTCGCTGAGCTTTATGCTGTTTATCAAGTTCTGAAACAAGAGTTACCTGGCACCTGTCATATTTTTACTGATTCCTGGTCTACTGCCAATGGATTGGCAGTTTGGTTACCGACTTGGCATTCCCGTAATTGGGAATTGCATTCAAAAGAACTGTGGGGAAAAGAATTATGGCAAGAGATTTGGGAAATGCTTCCGCAAAGTACTGTTACAATCTTTCATGTGGATGCTCATACCCCGATAGACTCCCTTGACAAATTCTTTCATAATATTGCAGATGAAAAATCTAAAATTGCTGAGGCACTAGTGGACATGCAGGATTCTGATATGGAAGGATTGGCGAAATGGGCCCACCAGAAAGCAGGACATTACGGAGAGAAAGTCACTAGCAGGTGGGCCGCTGATCGAGGAATTTATATTCCTTTAGATTTAATCAAAGACATTATTTTGCATTGTCCCATTTGTCAGCATGCTAGACGGCGGAAAGTGCCTCAAATTGTTAAAGGTCATTTACATCGTGGGAAATTGCCCGCTCAAATTTGGCAAATTGATTATATTGGTCCACTCCCTATGAGTAAAAATTGTCAATACATTTGCACCATTGTTGACACATACAGTGGCCTGTTAGTGGCCTTTCCTTGTAAACAAGCCACCCAAGTGAATACCATTAAAACATTGGAATTGATTATCCTTTATTATGGTGTCCCATTCCAAATTCAATCTGATAATGCATCCCATTTTCGTGGAAGATTGGTGCAGGAATTTTGTGTGGAAAATAATATTGAATGGGTGTTTCACATACCATATTATCTGCAGGCCTCGGGCCTGATTGAAAGATTGAACGGTTTGCTGAAAAATCAATTGCGAAAATTGACTGATGACAAGTATAAAAATTGGAGGGATTATTTTTTCCAGGCACTGTTAATTTTGAATAATCGTCCCTTTCTAAATGCTGAATCTCCATTGATGCGTTTGTTTCCTCCGAATGTTGATGCAAAGCCCAATTCTATTGGTGACACTGTGATGTACTGGGAAATTACCCCCGGAGCACTGGCTCCATGCAGAGCAACCCCGGGGTCGGCAGGTCTAGACCTGCATGCCATGAATGATACTATTATAAAAAGTAAAGATCGAGTCATCATTGAAACCGATGTTGGTGTCTGTATACCCACTGGAAATTTTGGATTAATCGCCCCTAGATCGGGGCTGGCTGTGAAAGGTGTTAAAGTACTCGGAGGAGTCATTGACAGTGACTATCAGGGAGAGATTAAGGTGCTCCTGCTGAATAGCAGTGAGGTTGATTTACCGATACATAAAACTGACCGAATTGCTCAATTGTTGATAATGCCTGTTTTCAGTGGTGAGATCACGAAAGGCACTGCCCCAACGTTGCTAACTGTACGAGGACAAAAAGGATTTGGTTCCACGGATAATCCTGGAGCTAGAGTTTGGGTGCAATCGCCTAAGAATCCCCCTGAACAAGCTGAGATTATTGCAACCGGTCATGATAATACTGTTCTAGTCATGAGACCAGGGAAAGATAGCTGGGAAGCTGTCCCGGCTGACAAATGTTACCTACGACAATAAATAATGCCTGTATTTGATTTTCTTTCAGATCATTCTCTGGACTGTTGCTGCAGGATGTGTCGGCGTTGGACTCCTTTTGGACTGCTACAACGAGAGAGGAGGGAACCCATCGATCCGGGCTGATCTGAGAACCCGAGTACCGCGTTCCTTTGCTGCGTGGGATTCGTCATCGAACTTTTGGACTACTTTAGCCAAGCGAGTGACTAATGCCCTTCATTTTTGTTTAACACCGATGCGTTCGGTGACTGACATTCTAGCGACTTGTTTAGTTGCTGTCCCTGCTTCATTAGAGACTTTGGCCCATATTTTTAATATATCGAATGCCCGTCCTAATGTCCTTCTGGGAGATTTTGCTACACATGAATACTGCCCTTTATGTACTGTGTTGTCCGATTTGACACCCCCGATCCAGTCCCAGATAATCATTTATAATATCACGCAGGGTGATTTATGTTTTTTCCTTACTTGCGATCCCAATGTTATTACTGAATGTGTGCGTTTAAAATTGAAAGGTACTACTTCATTCACAGCTCATGAAAGAACTTTGTGCTTCCGAAGATCACCGAAATCATGTATTTCTGTTCAAAATAATATGACTTGTAAGAGTTTAGTGGTTGCCCCCAGTCATTATCGTACAATGTTACTACCATCTGGGTGGCTCTTCTCTTGTGGTAATACATCCTGGCCATATATTCCCGCGAACATTTCCGGAGGCCCTTGTGCCATTACCAGACTGAGTTTGTTGATGTTCTCATCGCATCCTAATGCCAATTCTCGTGTGATCCGAGATACTGTCATGTTACAGGAGGACTGTGATTCGTCTATGCATTTATATTCCAAATCTGAATACCTTAGTTTAGCTATCTCAATTGTTGGTGTTCCTGCCTTGGCGGTCTATAATGCCAAGTCTATTGGGAAAATGGCCTGCTGGATGGTAAAATCCATTAATCATACTTCTACAATCCTGTCTGACATACTATTAGACGCCCAGGGTGAACGTAGAGCTATCTTGCAGAACCGGGCGGCTATTGATTATCTTTTGCTTAAACATGGACATGATTGTTCTGACTTTGAGGGTCTTTGTTGTTTTAACCTGTCTGACCATACGAAATTCATTCAGGCCCATATTGACAAACTTCATGACTTGACGGAAGAGGTTAGAAAACACATTGACCAGGGCTGGTTTGACTGGCTCTTTAATTGGTTACCTGACTTACATATGTTGCGTCAAATATTAGGGGGTATTTTGATTACTATTAGCATTTTGATAGCTATCTGTTGCTTTATTCAGTGTATTCCTTCTCTACTTCAATACTGCAAACCTGGTACTAGACATAGATCAGTTAGTTTTGTTTCATATTATTCGTCCACTGATGTTAGTTCTGTTTGATGAATGTATAATAGACTGAAGTCAAGGGTGAAATGTTCTGCTCGATTTTCCCGGCCCTCTTTTGAGGAAAGGTGATTGAAGGTGACTTCAGTCTCTTATCATTCCAGTGTAAGGGCTAGAGTAGTAAATAGAGCCTATTTACAAGGCACTTCGCTATAATTCTGTATTCTCCTCATTAGATTAGGGCTCATACACATAGGCTAGGGGATAGATTCATTAGTATTAGGGATAATCCGTCCTTTAGTGAGGGTATTATTATACTTTCCATGGAGTTATGCTGAATTCGGGCCTGGTAGGCCTCAAACGGGAGAGACTCCATCTTTCCTTCTGCTCCGGCAGCTTGGGATGCTTCTAGGTCAAGTGTAATGTTTTAGTTATGAGGTGTTGTTCGCTTGGAGAGAACCGGTTCAGGCCGGCCCTTGTCGAAGGATTGTATTTTTCTTCATACCGAAGACACAACATCAGGCCGGCCGGCTGGGAACGTGTCCTTGGTACGGGGAGGTACAAGAATTTGGAGGGCGGCAGGGTACTGGCCGGAATTTTCCATGAGGAGACACGCTTCTATATTAGTGAAAGCCCGAGACAGTTAGTGAGTTAGTCCGTAGGCGGCATCTAGCCGTTAGCAACAAAGCTATTACTTATTCCAGGGAAGACAAGCGCCATTCCAAAGGCGGAGAAGAATCGAGAAAAAGATACTCTCTTAGTAGAACAGCCAGGGAGGAGAGAGTAGCCGATGAGAGGAAGGTTCCAGTGACTTGGAGAAAGGTGAAGGGAACAGCGCATAGCGGTGCAGACGTGTACCCGTGATTGCGGAGGTGTGACTTCAAGACGAGCCAAGCCACAGACGAGAAGGGAACCTAGATGACTGCTGAGCGCAGACTTCATATTAATAAGGTGATGTCGACCCTTTCTTACTAGAGTGCACAGCCTAATCTTTCACTTTTCTTTGCAGGTTATGTGTTGTAGTGTGGTGTTATATGATTGTTTATTGTAATGAGAAATAAAGTACCCCAGTTCTTTGTGAACCGACATGTGCTTCGTATTCTTGTATGAGAGGGTAACCTATTCTTCTAGTCAGATGCAACTATGTGAACAGATGCTAACCCTGATCAGGTAAGTGGTAACTGAATAAGGGAGACAGGAGCCCCTTGAATTAGAGAATGAGTTGTACATTATCCAAATTGGCAACCGTTGTGTGATCGGTAATACTATAGTTCTATACCCCTGATGAATAGTGAGATTGATCCCTTTATGTAATGGTAACCATAGTATAAGCTGCTGCCGTCTGGGTAGGTTGTCTGGGTTCGTATGGGACCGCGAGATCGCCGCTGATGCTGCCGTCTGGGTAGGTTGTCTGGGTTCGTATGGGACCGCGAGATCGCCGCTGATGCTGCCGTCTGGGTAGGTTGTCTGGGTTCGTCTGGGACCGCGAGATCGCCGATATTGCTGCTGCCGTCTGGGTAGGTTGTCTGGGTTCGTATGGGACCGCGAGACCGCCGATATTGCTGCTGCCGTCTGGGTAGGTTGTCTGAGTTCGTCTGGGACCGCGAGATCGCCGATATTGCTGCCGCCATCTGGGTAGGTTGTCTGGGTTCGTATGGGACCGCGAGATCGCCGCTGATGCTGCCGTCTGGGTAGGTTGTCTGGGTTCGTCTGGGACCGCGAGATCGCCGATATTGCTGCTGCCGTCTGGGTAGGTTGTCTGGGTTCGTATGGGACCGCGAGATCGCCGATATTGCTGCTGCCGTCTGGGTAGGTTGTCTGGGTTCGTCTGGGACCGCGAGATCGCCGATATTGCTGCCGCCATCTGGGTAGGTTGTCTGGGTTCGTATGGGACCGCGAGATCGCCGCTGATGCTGCTGTCTGGGTAGGTTGTCTGGGTTCGTCTGGGACCGCGAGATCGCCGATATTGCTGCCGCCATCTGGGTAGGTTGTCTGGGTTCGTATGGGACCGCGAGATCGCCGCTGATGCTGCCGTCTGGGTAGGTTGTCTGGGTTCGTATGGGACCGCGAGATCGCCGCTGATGCTGCCGTCTGGGTAGGTTGTCTGGGTTCGTATGGGACCGCGAGGCCGCCGATTGCTGATATTATACGAGGTTTGGGTATGTATCTTAGGAATTCCCTGTCCTTAGGTGGTAGATATATGTTGTTACCTATTGTAAATAGGCCCTAGGGAGGGGGAGGTGGTAACGTTCTGGCTGAGTTGGTAATGCTCTGATGAGCTGGTCCTATCTAATCAGAAAAACCAGGAAGAACAGGCAACCATCTCCTTGGCCTGTTGGGGAAGCAGGGGAAAAAATGGCCTAAGGACTTAAGGGTCCCAAAGCAGATGCCCGAGAGTCTTTTTATGTGCTCTGAAAACCTTAGATCTTCCCCAAACCAGATGCCTAGATTCTTGGCTAGGCCACCTTCGGAGAGAGGGTGGGGAAAATCAGAGGGCCACAATGCTTCTGTAAACTGAGCGGGGAATTGCCCATATAGAATGATTTCTGACTTTCCCTTGTTGCATTTGAGTTTGGCCTGGGCCAGCCAGGTGAATACGGCGGCCAGACATTTTTGCGCCGCATCTACTTCTAAGTTCGAGTTTTCCCAGGTAAACAGCAGCTGGGTGTCGTCGGCGTAGGCCATAATCTTGGCGCCCAGTTCTTCGGCCAGGAAGATCAGGGGGGTCATGTAGATGTTAAAGAGAAGCGGGCTCAGCGTCGAGCCCTGAGGGACCCCTGTCTGAACTTCTCTGGCCGATAGGGAGGCATCCAGACTTGCTGGGAGCGGGAGCTGAGAAAGATTCCAGCCATGACCACACGGCCCTGGAGAGGCCAATAGATGATAGGCGCTCCAGGAGAAGTTGGTGGGGTACCGTATCAAAGGCGGTAGAGAGGTCCAATAAAATCAAAGCCGCTCTGCCGCCCCTATCCAGACATTCCTTGATTGACTCCGTCACCTCGACCAGAGCCGTCTCAGTGCTAAAAGATGATCTGAAGCCAGACTGCGCTGGGTGGAGAGCCCCCGAGTCTTCTACAAAAGCGTTCAATTGGCGAAAGACAACCTCATTGCAGACTTTAGCCAGCGCTGGTAGCAGGGAGATGGGCCGATAGTTAGCTGTTATGAGTGGGTCTGCTGAGGGTTTCTTTAGTAGTGGAAGGAGCTTAGCCTGCTTCCATTGGCTTGGCACCGTGGCTGATTTCAGCGACCTATTGACCAGGCTTGTGACTTCAGTGCCTATAGTGTCCGCCACTCCAGCCAGAACCCTGGCAGGGCAGGGATCAGAGGGTGATCCAGATTTTAGCGATTTGAGGATGGTCAGAATATCAGGTAGTTCTGCCATGTCAAACTGGGATAGGTGCCTGCTAGGGGGAGGGCAGGATGTGCAGTCAGGAGACGGGTGAGGTGGGGCGGTAAACAGTGCTAGACCCTCTTCAATAAGTTTAATCTTATTGATGAAGAAGGATGAAAGCTCCTCACACCAGCCTGCCGAGACGGGGATGATCTTTTGCTCCGCTCGGGGGGACATGAAGCTTTGAACAATGGCGAAGATCTCCTTGCCATTGTTATCGGCCTTCATAATTCTGGACATATAGTATTCACTTTTTGCTTTTTTCACCGCAGTGTAGTATATTCTCTGAGAAGCGCGGAGGTTAGCTTTAGCTAGCGGACAATAGGCCGCCCTCCAAAGTCGTTCAAACTTCTTACAATTCTGCTTCAGATCTTTTAGCAAAGGCGAGTACCATGGTTGAGAGGGCATCTCCCGTTGGTGGGTTCTTGACACGGGTTTGCAGATGGATTTGACCCCATTGCTGACCCAGATGTTAAATTGGTCAACTTGCCCTTCAAGATCGTGGGCAGGGGCTACCTGCAAGTAAGACAAGGCCTCAGCAAGTCCTGGGATACTAATTTTTCGGGCTAGAGCCCCAGAAGAGAGAGGAGATTGGCGTAACGGCTTGCCCATGGCCCAGGAGAAGATAATCACGGCATGGTCAGACCAGGATACTGGCCAAGGATCGCTCATGTCTACTGCAAAAGTTGGAGCACACCAGATCTAACGTGTGGCCTTGTAGGTGGGTGGGTTGGACGACCCACTGGGTCAGCTGAGTTACATTCAAGAGATCCAAAAGGGCCAGTGTGTCCGGAGCCCTGGGGGAATCTAAATGGATATTAAAATCTCCGAGAAGGAGAAATTTAGAGAAGCGAAGAACACGTTCTGCCAACGACTCACCTAAGGAATTTAAAAATAATCCAGTCGGCCCAGGTGGTCGGTAGATCAACGTTCCCCCTAACGTGAAGTGGGGCGTCAGAGTAAAGGAAAAATCCAAAGCTTCTCCCTCCTGGACGCTGTGGATTTTTCACAGACAAAAGCTCATGATTCCCTGAACACCACAGCAGTGCCTCCACCTCGTCCCGTGCAACGATCGGCCCGAGCTAGGTGATAGCCACGCGTGACTGCCAGCTCGACCACCGGTGCACAGGACTCCCTGAGCCAGGTTTCAGTGATAAACAGGATATCAAAATTGTGGTCCGTCATAAGCTCATAAATGTTACCGGCATGTTTCACCATCGAGCGTGCATTAATGAGGGCAGCCCGAATGGTCGGCGTTTGCAATTCCTTTAAGAGAGGATCCGACTGAAGAGGAGGGATGTGAAAGTTACAGTCAGGGCAGGCCCAGACGTTATCTGATGCCAAGTTGCAGCGTTTCTGCTCAGCATGCGAGCCCGGGCTTAAGGATAGTAAAGCAGCTCGACTGTAAGGGCGTAGAGTGGTATACCCTTGGGCAAAATTGGCAGCATGACAGGCCCTTGGCCCGGTCCAGGCGCGGATGGGTGCAGACGGGCTTGCCTTAGGCGGGCCTTTGGCACGCCGCGGTGCGCCCGCTGCGCGTCCGGCCCAGCGTGGCTCTAAATAGTCGCGCCTGGTGCGCTAACCCCGCCAGAACAAGAATACCGGAAGTGATGCAAGCTGAGGTCTTCCCTCCGCAGCAATCGGCAAAGCCGTGGCGGACCGGGGAAGCCTCTAGCAAAGTGTGTCAGATGAGTGCAGCACAAATTAAAATGTATTCCCTCTTGTTTAAAAAAAAACCAAATCGTTTTTTTTAAAACCAACAGTAAAAATACATTGTACAAAATAACAAGCCCTCTTATTTAAAAACCTGAATTGTTTTTAAAACAGGCCTTGGACGAGCATGTGCAAAGAGCAGGGTAGCTACGATAGGAAATGGCTTTTAAATCAGCTTTAGCCCTTAATTCAAATACTCGCCAGCAGTGTACAACCGCCTACGGTGGTGCTGGGCAGCTTTATTTGTGCCAGCACTAGGGGAAACACAGGGTTGTGCCATATTCTTGTGAATAGAGTGCATCCCTGCGTTTTTAAAATGTTGGAGCGCGGCACTGCTTATTTTGGAGAAGCTCAGTGCCCCAACATTGTGTTGTAAATATGCCCCCAGCCTGGCCCCCATTCACAATACACCCACACTAGGAGGAAAAAACTACTTAGAAAAACTAAAGTGGTCCAACGAAACAATGTCAACCATTGGCGTAATTCGGGCACCTCCAGCCTCGGTGGCACAGGGGGTCCCATCTTTTCAGGGGGCCTCAAAACATTCAGGGAGTACCTCACTTAAGCCCACGGCCATTTAGTAATTTAATTTTGCGATATGGGAGAATCAGGGGCCCCTCATCACATCCTATATTGGGGTCCCAAGATTTTGGGTTACACAACTGATGACGCCATTTTGAAAGCGTCCTCTAATTGTGCAATAGTGAAGTCAGGCGCCAAATCTGAATGCTATCTGGGCTTATATTATAACTCTGTTAAAGTAATATTACAGCACATGAAAAGCTTTCAAAAACTTGGCTAGCCGCAAAAATGCTCCAATTAGGAATTGTAAAAATTAACGCTTCAATCGTTTGCTAATAATGCATCGTCTGCCTTAATAAGGTTTAGGTGAAAAAGGCGATGCATTCCAGAGGCGAGATGTCAGTCAGGGTTAGAATTCCGTCTCCTGCCACTGAGGAGAGAATGGACGGACGCGCAGACTTGTTTTAACTCCGTGGCGTTCCATTCATCGGTGTCTGCAATGCGTGACCGATAGCTGAAGGAATCCGAAACATTGACATTTTATTATTGGTTTTGAATGCATTCC